>NC_060149.1:434785004-436035004 GCF_021461385.2 Schistocerca piceifrons | reverse complement strand
ATAACAATTAATTCCACCCGCCGCCCCACATATGGTTAAACGGCAGGGAAATGCATTCGTTTCTACTTTACATTCTACATTTTAAATAAACAATTAATTTCTACCCGCCGCCCCACATATGGTGCATCGGCCGGGAAAAGGAAAGAAACTGAGTAAAAGTGAAAGTGATTTTTAAATATTCGGATTCAGGAGTGAAATGCGACATGCAACTGAGTAATAGAACAGTGATAGTGTTACGTGTGTATGTAACAAATCTAGCAGCCTGCCGCTGAATTGCTTCTATGTCCTCCCTCAATCCAACCTGATAGGGATCCCAAACGCTCGAGTAGTACTCAAGAGTAGGTCGTATTACTGTTTTATAAGCGGTCTCCTTTGCAGATGAACCACATCTTCCCAAAATTCTACCAATGAACCGAAGACTACTATCCGCCTTCCCCACAACTGCCATTACATGCTTGTCCCACTTCATATCGCTCTGCAATGTTACTCCCAAATATTTAATCGACGTGACTGTGTCAAGCGCTACACTACTAATGGAGTATTCAAACATTACAGGATTCTTTTTCCTATTCATCTGCATTAATTTACATTTATCTATATTTAGAGTTAGCTGCCATTCCTTACACCAATCACAAATCCTGTCCAAGTCATCTTGTATCCTCCTACAGTCACTCAACGACGACACCTTCCCGTACACCACATCATCAGCAAAGAGCCGCACATTGCTATCCATCCTATCCAAAAGATCATTTATGTAGATAGAAAACAACAGCCGACCTACCACACTCCCCTGTGGCACTCCAGATGATACCCTCACCTCCGATGAACACTCACCATCGAGGACAACGTACTGGGTTCTATTACTTAAGAAGTAATATGGCGAAAAGTCTGAAGAACTGTGACAGCGGCAACCATTTGGATAATATGTGTGTGAACTATAAGGCATACAAAGGAGCAGGTATAGATTCAGCTCACAATTTAGTAATGATGAAGAGCAGATTGAAGTTTAAGAAACCAGTCAGCAAGCACCAGTGTGCAAAGAAGTGGGATAAATGAAGAGATACGTTTGAAATTCTTTGAGGCTACAGACACTGAGATAATGAATAGTTTAGTATGCAGTACTGTTGAAGAGGAATGGACATATCTAAAGAGGGCAGTTACAGAAGTTGGAAGGAAAACAGTAGGTACAAGAAGACAACTGTGAAGAAACCAAGGGTAACAAATGAAATGCTTCAGCTGATCAACGAAAGAAGGTAGTAAAAAAAACGTTCAGGTAAATTCACGAATACAGAGATACAAGTCAGTTAGGAGCGATATGAATAGGAAGTGCAGGGAAGCTATGGCAAAATGGCTGCATGATAAATGTGAAGAAATGGATAAAGAAATGATTGTCGGACGGACTGATTCAGCGTATAGAAAGGTCAAGACAACCTTCGGTGATATTAAAAGCAAGGGTGGTAACATTAAGAATTCAATGGGTATTCCACCGTTAAAAGCAGAGGAGAGAGCGGATAGGCAGCAAGAGTACACTGGAGGCCTCTGCGAGGGGAAAGACTTGTCTGACGACGATATAGAAGAAGAAACGGGAGTCGACAGGGAAGAGATAGGGGATACAGTATTAGAATCATAATTTAAAAGAGCTTTGAAAGACTTAAGATGAAATAAGGCAGAAGGGATAGATGACACTCTATCTGAATTTCCACAATCGTTGTGGAAAGTGGCAACAAAACGACTATTCAAGTTGGTGTGTAGAATGTATGACACTGGCAATGTACCATCTGCCTTTCTGTAAAAACATCATCCACACAATTCCGAAGATAGCGGAAACAGACAAGTGCGAGAACTATCGCACAATCAGCCTAACAAGTCATGCATCCAAGTTGCTGACAAGAAGTATGTACGGAAGAATGGAAAAGGAAATTGAGGATCTGTTAGATGATGACCAGTTTGCCTTTAGGAAAGGTAAAGGCATCAGAGAGGCAGTTTTGACATTGCGGAAGATAATGGAAGCAAGACTGAAGAAATTACGAGACACGTTCGTAGGATTTATCGACCTGGAGAAAGCGTTCGACAATGTAAAATGGTGCAAGACGTTCGAAATTCGGGGAAAAATGGGGGTAAACTACACGGAAAGATGCGTAATATACAATATATACAAGAACCACGAGGTAACAATAGAACTCGACGACCAAGAGCGAGGCGCTCGGATTAGAAAGGGTGTAAGACAGGGATGTAGTCTGTCGTCCCTACTGTTCAACCTACACATCGAAGAAGCAATCAGGGGAATAAAAGAACGGTTCAAGCGTGGGAAGAAAATTCAGAATAAAGGATATCAATGATAAGATTCACCGATGACATTACTATCCTTAGTGAAAGTGAAGAAGAACTGCAGGACATGTTGAATGGAATGAACAGACTAATGAGCACAGAATATGGGTTGAGAGTAAATCAAAGAAAGACCAGAGTAATGAAAAGTAGCAGAAATGAGAAGAGTGAGGAACTTAACATTACAACTGGTAATCACGAAGTAGACGAAGTTAAGTAATTCTGCTACCTAGTCTGCAAAATAACCAATGATGGACGGAGCAAGATGGGCATAAAAAGCAGAGTAGCACTGACGAAAAAGGCATTCCTGGCCAATAGAAGTCAGCTAGTATCAAACATAGATTTTAACTTGAGGAAGAAATTTCTGAGAATCTACGTTTGGAGCACAGCATTGTATAGGAGTGAGACATGGACTGTGGGAAAGTGAAAACAGAAGTGAATCGAAGCATTTGAGATGTGGTGCTACAGAAGAATGTTGAAAATTAGGTGGACGGATAAGGTGTGGAGTGAGGAGGTTCTCCGTAGAATCGGCGAGGAAAGGAACATATGGAAAACATTGACAAGGAGAAGGAACGGGATATCTGTTAAGGCATCAAGGGATGACTTCCATAATACTAGAGGGTGCTGTGGGCGGTAAAAACTGTAGAGCAAGACAGTGATTGGAAAACGTTCAGCAAACAGTTGAGGACGTAGGGTGCAATTGCTACTTTGAGATGAAAAAGTGAGGAATTAGTGGCTGGCTGCATCAAACCAGTCAGAAGACTGACAACCCAAAAAAAAGAAGTGTGGAACCCCATCATTTCCACCATTCGGTCCACGCGAATCCGTGAGGGTAACTGTGTCCCGCAGTTCCACTACCGAGGACCCTGCCCATAGGATTGTGAGATCAGTCTGCCATCCCTATCTTAATTCATACGTGAAACACATACAAGGCACAAAAAACTGCGGACCGGGGGAAGTGTTCATTCTTCGATGGCGCCCAGTTGAAATATCGTGTACTGCAGTTAACAACGACCGGCAGCATACGCGAAACTTCCTTGAATATTAAGTTCATCAGGAAAATTTTATAATTCGCGGTTTTTTCCAACCAAGCTGCTGCTGTGTTATGTTGTGTTTATCGCGTTCCACTGTGCAAAGCAGCAAGAAAGAATTTTGACCATTTGCTGCAAAAATGTGATTCGAGAACAAAGAGAATTTTAAATTTAATTTGTGTTTTCCTTTACATCATTTTCTTAGTTCACACTTACTGATTTACTGTACCTGTTGGAATAAAAGTTCATTCATATGGTCTGTACATCAGCAAAAATTAAAACCCGAGCATTTAGACATTATTAATTTTTATGTAATTCCATTTTATTCCTTCTCTCATATGAGAGTGAAAAGTGTAAACGTTCACGAGCTTTGTTTCAAACGTTGATATATTTCATATTTTCGTTACATAGTTTTACATATTTCATTATAATTACATGTTTTACATATTTTAACTAAATGCTACATACAATTGCATATTACGGCATTTTTGCCCGCAGCAGACTGCTCCTTAGAAAAACACCGAGTTAACGTTGTTAATTGCACTTTCAGTTGGATAATGATGGATCTGATACCACACAGTTTTGTAAGAACTGAAATTTCAGTTCTGAAAAGCAACGTAGATACAATAATATAGTGTGTCGTGTTGTTGTTGCCATCGTTGTGTGTAGTAAAGTGCTTCATGTGCCGTCGAGACTGGTAGTGGCATAAACAAAAGACTAGCGGCCCGAAGCTTTCCGACTGCTTGCGACTTCTTCCGATTCAGAACTATGGAGTGTATGAGCCAAAAAAAGTTTGCTAAACATTACTTCTTAACAGTTCACGACTGTTTGCGTTCATGATGCCTCATGTTGCGTCAAAATTATCATCTAAATTAATATCTTAGATTACGATGGACGCCGCTTTCACTATGGACAGAGAGATTGCTCTATAATGGGCAGTCAGATGGCACTGAGACATGGAAAATAGTAAGTAAATTGTTTATTATTTCAAAAATAATCACCATAACTATTAATACACTTATCGCACTCTGAGGCAATACGGTCAACGAATTCTTGGAAAAAATATTTTCGGTTGGCTACGGATACATGACTCTACCTCAGTTCGAAGCAAGCCAACGGCCACGAATGTCTTTCTCCAGGGCTCCAAGGCATATGGAAATATCATGGGGAAATATCGGGACTTTATAGAGGATGTGTAAGGGCTTATCTGCGAAACTTCTGCAGCGTAGTTGAAACAACTTTGGCAACATGTGTCCACGTGGATACTTTGCAAAAACTGAGGCGCTCCATCAAATGCAAACGCCAAAGAACGATGGTGGCCGCCATCATTCTGTTGCCGAATAATACCCGGCCACACGTTGCTGAGGTTGTTTCGATTGCGCTGCAGAAGCCCATACGCATCCTCCATGCCGTCCTGATCTCTCACAATGCGATCTACAGAGATCGTAATGTTCGGCGTAGCCACTAGAGTTCACAGTGTCGGCAGCTCGATACAACATTATCAGAGCTTTCTCAGAATGAATTAGTGAGTCTTTTATACAGTTATTGTAAGATTCACTGGATGGAGGAGAAGAAGAAGAAGACAGCACTCGGGAGCAGCAGCCGAGAAGAGCCCGTCTGTAATTGCAAGAATCGGCTCCGTCCGGCTCCACTCTCAGCGTTCGTATATACACACTTAGAAACTTACCAGTAGTTCACAAATGAAACACTGCCAATAATTCATGGTCACTTGGCAAGCAGTATCAACGACTACGGATATTGTGGGACGGCCTTGGCACAAGGACGTGCTGAAAAGTAATGCTTCCGAATTTTTAATGTGAAAACTAGTAAAGCGTATTTAAAGAAAACGTTATTAACATTCTACATCAATATTCTTCATGCCTACGTATAAGCAGCAGCCTTCCGCTAGACGGCTACAAACTGTTGTGTATAACATAGCGGTGTGTAACGTAAGTACACTGATCAGTCAGAACATTATGATCACCGACCTACTATCGATATAAACCCGTCTAGACGCTAACAGCGTCACGTGGTGAGGAATATCTGCTAGTCACACACTCGCACAGTGCATGTGGTATCGGTGAGCGTGCTGCCCGTGTGTAGGATGAGGAAGGAAAGCTATCTTTTTGAATTTGACCGAGGGCAGATTGTGATGGCGCGACGATTTCGGAAACTGCAGGATTATCGGGTGTTCGAGAAGTGCTGTTGTGAGTGTCTTCAAGACGTCGCAAAACCAAGGTGAAACCACGTCCAGACGTTTTGGGGTTAGGCGGCCATCCTTCATTACAGCTGTCGGACGTCATAGGCTGGGCAGACTGGTAAAACAGGACAGGCGGCGAACTGTGGTAGAAGCAACATCAGACTTTAATGCTGGGCAGAGTACAAGTGCGTCTGAACATACAGTGCACCGAAAACTTCTGACGACGGACCTCCGCGGCCGACGACTCATGCATGTGCCAATGTTAACACGAACATATCGGCAACTGCGACTGAAAAGGACACGTGAGCATCGGCACTGGACGTTCGCGCAGTGGCAGAGCGTTGCATGATCTCATGAATCCCGATACCTTCTTCAGCATGCCGATGGGAGGAGTGAATCTGTCGTCTTCCGCGGAAACAGCTCCTTGACATCTGTACTGTGGGACAGAGGCAAGCTCGCGGCGTTTCCATTACGCTCTGGGAAAATTGACGTGGGCATCTATGGGTGTGGTGGAGCTCGTCCAGGGCACCGTGACCGCCAAGGGTTATTGACCATATATACCCCTTCACGACTATCATGTTTCCCATCGGCAGCGGCATTTTTCAACAAGACAATGCGCCATGTCACAAGGCCAGGAATGTGATGAAGTGGTTCGAGTAACACAGTGGCAAGTTCCAATTGATGAGTTGGCCCCCCAACTCACCAGATCTGAACCCGATCGAACACATCTGGGATGTGATTGAAGGTGACGTTAAAGATCATCGCCCCTATCCAATAATTTACGGTAATTAGTGCAGATATGGAGCCAACTCGCTCCAGTGATCTAACAAGGCCTCATTGCTTCCGTATCATGATGCGTCACCACTGTTATCCAAAGGTTCAAATGGCACTGATCACTATTGGACTTAACAAAAGAAATGGCTCTGAGCACTATGGGACTTAACTTCTGAGGTCATCAGTCCCCTAGAACTTAGAACTACTTAAACCTAACTAACCTAAGGACATCACACACATCCATGCCCGAGGCAGGATTCGAACCTACCACCGTAGCGGTCGCGCGGTTCCAGACTGAAGCGTCTAGAACCGCTCGGCCACTCCGTCCGGCCACTTTTATCCGTGCCAAAGGTGGATACCGGCTATTAGGCAGGTGGTCATAATGTTCTGGCTGATCAGTGAATGTCGGTGTGTAGGGAACAGCGTGCTGTAGTCGAGTTTCGAATTCAAAGAGTCTGGCCACACTTGGAGCACCCTCTCCTTCAGCACGACAATGTGGGACAGCACACGAGCGCTGCGACATCTGCGACAATCCGACGCCTTTGGTTCACTGTCAACGATCAGCCTTTCTTACAGTCCCGATCTGATTCTCACCTTAAAGAACAACTTCGAGGACTTCACGTTTATAGTGATGAAGTAGTGCAAGCAGAGATGAGGTTGTGGCTCCGTCAACAAAGTCAAACATTCTACGTGACAGTATCAACAGACTGGTCTCTCACTTGGATAAATGTGTTCGTTGTCAAGGTGACTATGTTGAGGAATAAATATGTAGACATGGAGAACAAAGATGTAGAATAACGTTCGTTTTATTTAAGAATCTTTAATAGTCTTCTTATAAAATATTCGGAGGCATTACTTTTCAGCACGCCCTCGTAGATGTGCTCGTGCCATTTACAGTATTTAATTGGCCCCGCATACAATACTATACGGCTCATTATTGGACGTTGGCCAGCGCAGGTGGATGTTGTGGGAGTGGAGAGGTTCTGTCGTTACAGAGCATTGCTGCTGTCCAACACGCAATGCGCCATGGAAGAGACCGGCATTTCCAAGTTGCAGACATGGCAATATACGGTTGGATAAATCAGTGGCATGAGACGGATTCTATAAGCAGTATCAAGCATAACGGACCTAAAATGAAAGTTCAAACGGCGGAAAATATCCAAGGAATTCGTGCTGCTCTGCAGCAAAGCCCACAGCGCTTTGTCTGTCGCCATTCCAGAACATTACAGATCCTTCGAACGTCTTTTCAATGGATTATAAAATAACATTTAAACTTTCATCCTTGTAAGCTGCAAGTGGCTCGACAGCTGTGCTGGGATATAATGAGTAGGTGCAGTTTCTAAACATCATTGCTGTACAGAACTGACGCGCTTCTGACAAATCTTGTATCAAATGAGGAAAACTCTCATCACAATGGGTTTGTCACTAAACAAAACTTTCAACATTAATCGGACACAGACCTGCAGCTCATTCATGACAAGATCTAAAGTAGCCCAAAATTAGTTGTTTAGTGTGCTATTGTTCAGTCCATTGGAATCGGTGGTTCTTTTTTTTTGTGAGTGTCAGTTCGAATGATATGGGGCCATGATTAGCAATTTCTCCATTTTACAGCTACAGGTACTAAGGATAGTCTGGAACCGCGCGACCGCTACGGTCGCAGGTTCGAATCCTGCCTCGGGCATGGATGTGTGTGATGTCCTCAGGTCAGTTAGGTTTAAGTAGGTCTAAGTTCTAGGGGACTTATGACCTCATAAGTTAAGTCCCATAGTGCTCAGAGCCATTTGAACCATTTGAACTAAAGATAGTACGACTCGTAGTTCAGTGACTAGACTGCGGCGCCACTTTCCACATGGATTACGTTCACTTTTCGGTGATACTTCATGGCCGATGAGATCAACTGATCCATCAGCCCCTGATATTTTTCTGTGAGGTAACCTCAAGAACAACGTTTTTCACTGCGACTCCAGAACATTGACGAGTTGAAAAGCGCAATCCGGGAAGAGATAGAGGCCATTCCTCAAGAAATGGTGGAGAACGTAATGGGTAGTTTAAGCGAACTTCGTCAGCAATACATCGCCAAACGAGGTAACCATTTCCGTAATGTACTTTTCAAGAAAAAATTTTATTTTGCTTCTCAGTGACGATAAATTCTGTAGAATAGGTATCTATTAGTTACACTGGTGTAAATTCGAGCTGAACTTCAAATTGACCAAATGGGGATGTACTACATCCCTGGTCCATCCTATATAAATGAGTGCTGAGATGAAAATGTAACTATAAAGCAAGAACATTTTGAAAGCAATAAAGCGAGACGAGTGTGGTTTGTATGTGGCTTGGCGCTGAGTAATCCGGCTGGAGGATGCCCCGTGGTGCGTGGTGACCTCTGAAAAAGCGGCATGCACGCGCTGCGCGTCCCAGCCGGCGCCACCGGCACACGCGCTGCGCATCGCAATACAGGCGCGCGCCACAAAGGAAGCACCACTTCCCTCCCCACACGCTACTCCTCCTGCTCGACTTACTACTAGCTTATCGCGCCCGTCGTTTCTGTGCTATTCCCTGCAACGTGTAGTGGTAAAGTTTTCATCTACATGATTACTCTGCAATTCACAATTAAGTCCCTGGAAGATTGTTCATTCAAGCTATTTCTCTAGCGTTCCACTATCGAACAACTCGCGGGGAAACCGAATACTTCGGCCATTCCGAGCGAGCTCTTCTTTCTATAATTTTATTACGGTGATCACTTCTCCCTATGCAGGGAGGTGAAAAAAAAAATTAGTCGCATTCGGAGGAGAAATTGGTGAGTGAAATTTCACGAGAAGATCCTGCAGCAAAGAAAAACGCCTGTGTTTTAATTATTGTCACCGCAATTCGCGTATCATATCCGCGGCACTCTATCCTTTATTTCGCGATAACACAAAACGAGCTGCCCTTCTTTGAACTCTTTCGATGTCCACCGTCAATCATATCTCACGCGGACTGCAGCCCGCGCAGCAGTACTCTAGAAGAGGACGAACATGCGTAGTGTAGGCAGTCTCTTTAGGTTTCGTTGCATCTTCTAAGTATTCAGCGAATAAAATTCAGTCTTTGACTTCCGCGTTCTAGCTGCAGTTGTTCGTACTTGCAATTCCTAGGTATCTCGTTGAATTGGCAGCCTTTAGATTTGTGAGATCTGCCTTGCCGTCATGAGGACAAACAAAACTGACGTTTTGCGGATCGGTGGAATGTTGGATCCCTTAATCGGACAGGTAGATTAGAAAATTTAAAAAAGGAAATGAACAGTTTACAGTTGGATATAGTGGGAATTAGTGACGTTCGACGGCAGGAGGAACAGGACTTCTGTTCAGTTGAAAACAAGTTTACAAATACAAAATCAAAAATGGTTCAAATGGCTCTGAGCACTATGCGACTTAACATCTGAGGTCATCAGTCCCCTAGAACTTAGAACTACTTAAACCTAACTAACCTAAGGACATCACAGACATCCATGCCCGAGGCAGCATTCGAACCTGCGACCGTAGCGGTCACGCAAATGGTTCAAATGGCTCTGAGCACTACGGGACTTAACTGCTGTGGTCATCAGTCCCCTAGAACTTAGAACTACTTAAACCTAATTAACCTAAGGACATCACACACATCCATGCCCGAGACAGGATTCGAACCTGCGACCGCAGCAGCAGCGCGGTTCCGGACTGAAGCGCCTAGAACCGCTCGGCCACAACGGCCGGCAGCGGTCACGCAGTTCCAGACTGAAGCGACTATATAAAATCAGATAGGGGTAATGCAGGAGCACATTTAATAATGAATAACAAAATAGGAACGCGGGTAAGCTACTATAAATAGCATAGTGAAAGCATTATTGTAGCCAAGATAGACACTAAGCCCACACCCACAACAGTAGTACAAGTTCATATGCTAGTAGTTCCGGAGATGATGAAGTGATTGAAGAAATGTATGACGATATAACACAAATTACTCATATAGTTAAGGCAGACGAAAATTTAATAGTGATGGGCTACAGGAATTCGATACTAGGAAAGGGAAGAGAAGGAAAAGTAATAGGTGAATATGAACTGGGGTAAAGGAATGAAAGAGGAAACCACCTGGTAGAATTCTGCAAGGAGCATAATTCAACCATCGCTAACACTTGGTTGAAGAATCGTGAAAGAAGGTTGTATACATGGATGAGACCTGGAGGCACCGGAAGGTTTCAGATTGATTGTACAGGGTAGTCAGAAAATATCTGGAACACTTGTAGGGATGTTACAGGTCAGGTTGTACTGAGATATAAGTTCTAAGAAAAAAAGTCGATAAGTTGGGCCATTTCCGAGTTATTTAGCATTGAAATTAGCCAATCGGGGCGTCGGGAGCTTCCATTCAAGCGGCCTGCCACGGACGGTGTTGGCCAACGAGTGCTTTGATTGGTTAGCTGAAACTTGAACTTGCGCGCGCGACGACCTGATTGGCTAACTTGCTGATTAACTCGGAAACGGCGCAACGTATCGAATTTTCTCCTTAACATTTATGTCTCAGTACAACCTGTCCTACAAAATCCCTACAAACGTTTCAGACATTTTCTGCCCACCCTGTACAATGGGAAGACAGAGATTTCGGAACCAGATTTTACAAATGTAAGACATTGCCAAGTGCAGATGTGAACTCTGGCCACAATTTTTGGTTATGAACTGTAGACTGAAAATGAAAAAACTGCAAAAAGGTAAGAAATTAAGGAGCTGGAACTTGGATAAGTTGAATGACCTAGAGCTTGTTGAGAGTTTCATAGGGAGCACTAGCAACGACTGACTGGAACAGGGGAGAGGAATACAGTAGAAGACGAATGGGTAGCCGTGTGAGAGATGAATTAGCGAAGGCAGCAGAGGCTAAAATAATTGAAAAGACAAGGTCTAGTGGAAATCCTTGGATAATAGGAGATAAAGAATTTAATTGATGAAAGGAGAAAATACAAAACTGTAGTAAATGAAGCAGGCAAAACGGAGGACAAGCGTCTAAAAACTGAGACTGACAGGAAGTGCAAAATGGGTAAGCGGGAATGGCTAAAGGACAAATGAAAGGATTTAGAAGCATATATCACTAGATGAAAGATAGATACTGGCTATAGGAAAATCAAAGAGGCTTTGGTAAAATGTGAAGCAGTTGTCTGAATATTAAGAACTCAGATAGAAACCAGTCCTCAGCAAAGAAGAGAAAGCTCAAAGGTTGAAGTATGTAGAAGGTCCATGCAAGGGAGATATGCTTGAGGGCAGTATTATACAAATGGAAGAAGACGTAGATGAATATGAGTTAGGAGATATGATACTGCGAGTAGAATTTGACAGAGTGCTGAAAGACCAATGCCAAAATATGATCCCAGGAGTAGACGGCATTCCGTAAGAACTACCGGTAGCCTTGGGACTGCAAGCCACGACAAACTATTCCAATTGTTGTGCAAGATGCATGAGACAGGCTAAATACTCTCAGACTTCAACAATAATATAATAATCCCAATTCTAAAGAAAGTAGGTGCTGACAGGTGTGAATATTACCGAACTATCAGTTTAATAAGTCTCGACTGCAAAATAATCATACGAATTCTTTACAGAAGAATGGAAAAACTGGTTGAAACCGAGACCGAGGAAGATCAGTTTGAATTCCGGAGAAATGCAGGAACACGCGAGGCAGTACTGACCCTACGACTTATCTTAGAAGTTAGTTAAGGAAAACAAACCTACATTTACAGCATTTGGAGACTTAGCGAACGCTTTTGACATGTTGACTGGAATACTCTCCTTGAAATTCTGAAGGTTGCAGGGGTAAAATACAGGGAGCATAAGGCTATTTACAACTTGTATCGAAACCAGAAGACAGTTATAAGAGTCGAGGGGCACGAACCGGAAGCATAGTTGAGAAGGGATTGAGACAGGTTTGTAACCTATTCCCGATGTTAGTCACTCTGTTCTTTGAGCAAACAGTAAAGAAAATTTTAAAAAAATTCGGAGTATAAATTAAAGCCCAGCGAGAAAAAAAACTTTGAGGTTTACCGATGAAATTGTAATTCTGCTAGAGACAGCAAAAGACTTGAAAGAGCTGTTGAACGGAATGGCATGTGCCTTAAAAGGGGGATACAAGATGAACATGAACAAAACCAAATAGAGGATAATGGAATTTAGTCGAATTAAATCAAGTGATGCCGAGGGAATTAGTTTACGAAACGAGACACTTAAAGTAGTAAATGAGTTTTGCTATTTTGGCAACAAAATAACTGACGATGTCCGAACTAGAGATGAAATAAAATAAGACTGGGAATGGCAAGAGAAGTGTTTCTGCAAAAGAGGTATTTGTTAACATCGAATATATATTTAAGTATGAGTAAGTCTTCCATGAAAAGGTTTGTATGGAGCGTAGCAATGTACGAAAGTGAAATATATACGATAGACAGTTTAGACAAGGATAGCATAGAAGCTTTCGAAATATAGTGCTACAGACGAATGCTGAAGATTAGATGGGTACATCACGTAGCTAATGAAGAGGTACTGAGTAGAACTGGGGAGAAAGGATATTTGTCGCACAACCTGAATAGAAGAAGGAATCCGTTGATACGACACATTCTTAGACATCAAGGGGTCACCAATTTAGTACTGAAAGGGAGAGCAAATGATGGATATAGTAAGCAGATGTGGACGGATGTAGGTTGCCGCAGTTATTCGGGGATGACGAGGCTTGCACAGGGTAAAGTAGCATGGATGGATAGCTACTTGAAAGCAGTCTTTGGACTGAAGACCACAACAACAATATCTTGTAACAGAAATTTATCGGATTCCTTTAGTACTCCAGTGGATGGCTTCACACATTTTATTGTTTAGAGTCAATTGCCACTTTTCGCACCATACAGATATCTTGTCTAAATATTTTTGCAGTTGGCTTTGATCATCTGATGACTTTAGAAGGTGATAAACGGCAGCATTATCCGCAAACAATCTAAGAAGGCAAGCAATTTGACTAGAAGTCACCTATGAAGAACAGTATCAAAAGCCTTACAGACATCTGAAAATATGGAATCAACTTGACATCCCCTGTTAGCAGCAATTGTTACAGCGTGAGAATAAAGAGCTTTCTGTAGTTCATAAGAACGATATTTTTTGAATCCGTGTTGGCTATCTGTCAATAATTTGTTTTCTTCGAGGTAATTCATAATGTTCGAACACAGTATATATTCCAAAATCCTACTGGAAATTGACGTTAGTGATATGGGTCTGTAATTCAGCGGATTATTCCTATTTCGTTTCTTGAGTATTGGTGTGACATATGCAACTCTCCGATCTTTCGGTACGGTTCTTTCGACGAGCGTGCGGTTGTATGTGATTGTCAAGTAGGGAACTATTGTATCGGCATACTCTGAAACGAACCCAACTGGTATACAGTTCGGACCAGAGGCCTTGCCTTTATTAACTGTTTTAACCTGCTTCGCTACACTGAGGATATCTGTTTCTAAGTTGCTCGTGTTGGCAGTTCTTAATTCGAATTCTGCAATGCTTACTTCGTCTTCGTTGGTGAAGGAATTTCGGAAGACAGTATTTAGTAACTCTAGTTGCACCGTCATCAGTGACATTACCATTGCTATCGCGCAGTGACGGTATCTATTGCGTCTTGCCGCTGTTAAGACCAGAATCTTTTCGTATTTTCTGTCAGGTTTCCAGACACAGTTCCGTTGTGAAAACTATTAAGAGCACCTCGCATTCAAGTCGATACAATTTCCTTGAATTGAAACCACATCTGCTCTGCACATACATTGACTGTTGTAAGGAGTTCAAACTTTCTTTTAGGAAGTCATCAAGCAAAATTGTACCTTCTTTTTTAAATAGTATACGTTGCGTTTTTTGGGTGGATTTGAATCTTACGACATTCAGTCTTGTTACAACGACCACGTGGTCCCTAATCACTCTTATACCTCATGATACTCCCTATTTGCTCAGGATTATTTGTTGCTAACAAGGGAACCTCCTCATCGCACCCCCCTCAGATTTAGTTATAAGTTGGCACAGTGGATAGGCCTTGAAAAACTGAATCCAGATCAATCGAGAAAACAGGAAGAAGTTGTGTGGAACTATGAAAAAATAAGCAAAATATACGAACTGAGTAGTCAATGCGCAACATAGGCAACATCAAGGAGACTGTGAGCTCTAGAGCGCCGTGGTCCTGTGGTTAGCGTGAGCGGCTGCGGAACGAGAGGTCCTTAGTTCAAGTTGTCCATCGACTGAAAAGTTTAATTTTTTATTTTAAAACAATTATTATCTGTCCGTCCGTCCGTCCGATGCGAGGTAACTGCGCCGTAGTATGGGGACGCCACACCTAAACAAACATCGAAACACACGACGTCAGTCGACTACAGCGCACGGAAGAGAGAGTATTCCTGCTAACGAGGCTCCCTGGCTGGCAGTTGACTATTCACTACTTTGGACGAGAGTGGGTGGTTGGTTGTGTCGGGGAAGGAGACCAGACAGCGAGGTCATCGGTCTCATCGGATTAGGGAAGGACGGGGAAGGAAGTCGGCCGTGCCCTTTGAAAGGAACCATCCCGGCATTTGCCTGGAGCGATGTAGGGAAATCACGGAGTCTAAGAAGAAGAGTCGTGAAAAGCTGTCCACGGTGAAGTGTTTCCTCCACGGTAACGTCTCAGTTACTTCTGCACAGGAGACAGTAACACATGCTGCTTGTTGGCGCTATCGGATTTTTCCTGTCCCCTGTATTCTCCCGACGGGGCACCTTGTGCCTTATTCCTCTTCCCTCCGACAAAGAAGCCATTGGGCAGACATTTCCAGAATAATTTTCGATATGCAACGTTTCCTTAAGAGCTGAAATCCAGACTTCTACTATCAAGGTCATCCATCGCTGAAAAAAAAAGAAATTGTCGCTCTAAAGGGTGAAAACTTGGAGGACCAACAACAGCACCAGCTTTCGTAGTCGCAGACTGAACTTTTCGAGGTGATAAGGAAAACTTCATAAATACCTCACGCAGGTTGTCCACAGGATGGATATAACTTCCGCTTCGTCAGCCAATGTAGACGGCTGGTCCCGTCGGAGTTTCGAGTCCTCCTTCGGGCGTGGGTGTGTGTGTTTGTCCTTATGATAATTTAGATTAATTAGTGTGTAAGCTTAGGGACTGATGACCTTAGCAGTTAAGTCCCATAAGATTTCACGCACATTTGAACTTTTTTTTTTTTTTTTTGAGCCAATGTAGACGGAAAACTATTTACGGGATGGGTGCCCAACGTTATAGGAATGATGTTCAGAATTTGCGCTGCAGGATTTGCGTTCTTAGTTGTGTTAATGTAATGAAGTGCCATTAGGCGCCAGTACTGGTACGGCGACATAGGGTTGAAAGACAAGAATCAGTGCGCATTACAGTTGCAGACGGTCAGTATGGGTCTGGACAAGGTGAGCAGGGTTTTACTCGTAAAACCTTTTTATCAAAACAATTGCAATAGTGCTGCTGGTCTTTGCGAATGTCGACTCATTAAAGGAATATGGGGAGGTCATCTTTCCGCACCGGGATCGAAGAACATGATTGGGAAGTTCGAGGCAATCGGCGATTTGGGGACTGCTCCGGGGAGAGTCCGATAGCCAGTTCAGCTAAAAATTGAAGAAGCTAAAAATTGAAGAAGTTGCCATGGAGCATGCTTTACGCAATGTGCGACCTTCAGGCAGTCAACGAGCTGTGTCACGATAGCTGAACATTCCGTAGTTCAACGTTCGAAAAGTGTTGCGAACAACTGTGGAATGGTATCTCTAGTGCGGTTCCAGGCTGTCATGGATGCAGATGGTCGTGACATTGAGCAACGTTTGTAGCCTGGAACGTAGACATGGTACGCACTTAACAAATGTTACCCTCTCATGTGGAAACAGAAATGTGTTTTTTCTGTGGTTTATTCGTTATTGCTCTTCCATGTGTCCTTACAAATAGTTCCGCAAAGTTTCATTGTCCCACGGTCGCTAGTTTTCCACGGTATCCCTCTTAAGTAGCGAAAGTTTAATTATCAACACTCTGTACTTTAGTAGCTGTGTCGTGCTAATTTCCTGTTTATATCATTTTATTGACACGTGGCAGATTGAGCGTGCCCCTCTTTCAGTGGCAGACAATATAACACCCGTATGTGACAGGAGTGGGATTGATATATCATTTTTCTGTAGTTTACTTAATTGTGAGGCGAATACCAAAATGATCGACCTTCTCTTGTAGATAAACGAGCAGCGCGCTCATTTGAGTTACAGAGAGAATTCTCGCGTCGGATTAACGACCGTTGCCTCGGTACACCGGCCAGGCGAAGTTATGTTCCTAGGGGGTTTCTCGCGCTCTTATAGACAAATGCTGGAGATCCCCACTCTCCGCCCCGGAAAATAATGTTATCAGACAGTTATAAGGGGCGATCAAAAAGTTTCCGTTTCGAGGCCGTACAGTGCAGAGTCGGTATGCTAATCTGGTAAAATCGCCGTGAGCAATGAGGCAGACGTTCCACTGACGCACCAGGTTGAAGATAATCTTACGGTAAAACACTGTGTCCTGCTGCGCATTCCTCCTGCAAGGAATCGGCCACCTTTCAAAACATTCTTTGAGACATTTTTTGATTACTGCGTGGGGAGAATTCAGGACTATAGTTCGGATGCTCGAGTGTATCCCACTTGAGTTAGCCTAACTTCAGCGTTACGACATTTGCGATATGAGGACTTGCGTTTTCATAAGGCAGCAGCATCCCTTGGAGCACCATGCCACAGCTGTGGTTTCCCACAGCCATTCTGCCTGATACACATTTTTCATTCTCCGTTAGATGTCTACCGGCATTTGCACTTCGGCGCCCTGTTTGGACGCATTCGGTAATAACGTCGCCATAATTCACGTTTCCGCATTCACCGCACACACGTCGGAAAGACACGAATGCAACACTAACATGTCAGAACTTATATACCCGCATAGGAGTCGTGCTTCACTGCATGCAGCAACGCTCTCAAACGGTAACTTTTTGATCAACCCTTATAAAATACGATAACACAGAACAGAACACCCAACAGAATAACAGGGCACTATTAGTGAAAGGCATAAACCAGGACGTTAATAGAGAGAAGAGTACGCTCGCAAAATCGCTATCCTTTCTTCCATTTATTGGCAACATTTCGTTCAACATAGCCAGCATTCTCCGAAAACTCCGTGTTAACTTTGTTTTCTGCACACTATCGAAGCTGCAGGCCTTCTGGGATCAGTCAATGGCGATTTATTACTGCATAAGACTGGCATTTACAAAATATCTTGTCAACGTGGTATGGCTTACATAGGCCAGACCACGCGCACTTTGGAAGAATGCTCCACTAAACATCAATGCTGCATTCGCCTTTTGCAACAAAGCAAGTCTCATATTTTTATCTCCACAGGATATTCAGTGGAGAATGATGAAAACAACAATTTCTATATTCACATTAATTCCATATGAATATGGTGCTTCAAATGACAACTTTGGGTTCAAGTATAGAATTATCGTTTGGAAACTCGATTTATGATTAACTCTGACATTAAATGTGTAAACACAAAATTGAATCTATTGATCTGAAGATGGGCATAAGACCAAAACCGCTCGTGTTTAAATAAACAGCCTCCCAAAGTGGTCGGTAGCGGATTTTCTTCTACATTACGCATCATAAGATATGTCTTTTCTGCACCTATCAATTTATTTTTAAGTGACATGATTCATTCAGTAAACCGTTCCGATAGCTGTTTTCATTAGGGTGCAACGTCGGTTCTATGGGGAACTGACTCGAGTTCGGAATACCATTTCATTTCTGAGGAATGTGGGCAGACGAAACTCCCTTATCCTTAAATAAGGAACAGTTTGTAGTATTTTCTTAGAATAATATAACAAAACTGCACGAAATCCGAGTCAGATGATCTGAATCCAGTTCCAGCCTTAATCACTGAGTTGGCAAATTCAGTAGGTATTACCGCGACTGATGAAACTGTCTGTGAAGGAAAGGAGAAAGGTTACAGTGTAAGAACTCTCAGACCACGAGCTCATTAAAAATTTAGCTCCAGCTTTGATCGTATAACGACTGAGAAAAAAAGCGGTCGTGGACTGTTCAACATATCATTTCAGCATTCGCCTGCAGTGATTTAGGGAAATGAACATCTGAAACGCAGCGCTAAGCCTTCTGTACAGAGGTACGTCAGCAAAATAATCGCTCTACATTTTCATGAATGTTATAAAATGTTTTAAAATACTGGAGCATATATTTGGCTACACTCACCATCCACTGATATTTCTGTATAATGCTTGTCCATTTTAAGACTCTAACAAGAAAACCTCACCAACTTGACCTTATATTTTAAGGAGAAAAAAGCAAATTACCTACATATCAGCCCCTGAAATCGACCCCGCTCGAAAATGAGGGCCATAATTCTGATAGTTCGTGGTTACGACCTTCTGAAAATACAGATATTAAACTTTCACGCGCACTGGTTGTTTATCACTTGCTCCGCCCCACAGCAGCCGCCTAATACCCGAGCGCTAAGTACTGTACAGCCGAGTGACAACCAGAGCCTACATATGCGAGGAATGTTAAAGGCGAAAGAGAAGAAGAGAGGGAAATGGACATATTCGTCCATTATGTTTATTTTAACAGTATTCTCATATGGGTATTCTGCAGCTATATATACATCTCAAAATCAAAATAAACCTAAGCAAGTGAAGCATTGATTTACAAACCGTTCCTCACCAACATCGAACACCTCCGCAAACTGGATTCCCATCACCCCATTGTCTCCCCTCTGGTCACCAACCATGCTGCCGCGCCTTGGCAAACACATCCCTCCGTCCTTATATTAATACGCAATCCATATCCTATCTCAACACAACAAATCCCTTTCCCAGACAATGCGATCCGCCCCGATATTTATCCCTTCTACCAACTTTACCTCTTCCCCCACCTATTCCACTCCACATCAGGACTTCTCTATCCTTTTCTCTCTCCGTCCCTTTCCCCTTGTAGCCACTGCATTACCCACACAATACAATAGTCCTCACTCTCTGTGTTTCTCACCGACTGTGTTTCCCACCATCCACCTCAACTGCTACCTATCGTCTCCATAGTCTTCCTATCTAACAGACTCCTGTCTTTCTACCGACAGCCCTCAACTCTGCGAAATATACACTCTCCTCCGACAATATTTCTCACCCAGTGCTTATCCTTCAGATTTTAAGTGAAAGTGCGGTGCTTCAGTGTTTTTATCTGAAGAATTTCACCTTTCTGCGATCTTTTTTTTAAATATATACTTTCGTTTCTTTTTTAACTTAAAATAGAAAAACAGACCTAAATTTTGTTCCTATTTTTCTGTATAATTTCATTTGCTTGGCTGAAGAGCAAAGAATTGTACTGCTGACAGCCTACTCGCCTCCCTCCGCCCGTACGGGGCGAGAGGGATGAAATAACTATAAAGGAAAAAAAATTATTCGCAATCGAACACGCCCATCACGTCGTAGAACAGCGCATCTCCTGCAAATGAATTTCACTCTAACGCTGCCAGCTTTAAAATCCAGCCGGCCGGTGTGGCCGTGCGGTTCTAGGCACTTCAGTCCGGAACCGCGTGACCTCTACGGTCGCAGGTTCGAATCCTGCCTCGGGCATGGATGTGTGTGATGTCCTTAGGTTAGTTAGGTTTAAGTAGTTCTGATTTCTAGGGGACTGATGACCTCAGATGTTAAGTCCCATAGTGCTCAGAGCCATTTGAACCATTTTTTTTTTTAATCCGAAGAAAATAACCCACAAAAGCGATGTAAATGAGTTAATGACACACGCATTCTTTTCGTTCATTTACTGCATTTGTGATTCTCAAAAAGAAATATTCAAAGCGGAGAGATCTCTGGCACCATCTACAGGTGAGAAACCTCGCAGTTTAACACAATGAGCAAAACGTGTTACCAACGTAAGTGCAGTATTTCACAAATCTCTTACTAACTCCACGGTACAGTACTTCGCCCTCTTGTATTAAGCGACTGCAGTGGGACGGAGCGAGTGAGAAAAGGTGCGCGTGCATCTTTAAAAGCTGTATTTCCAGAAAGTCGTAACAGCGAACTACCCGAATTATGGCCCAAATTTACGCGTGGGGTCGGTTGTTGAGGCTATTTGCAAGTGGGATTTTTCTTCTTAAACTACGAAGTCAGGATGGTTATGTTTTCTTGTATTTTTCACAACGCTTTGTCGTGACGTAACTAGTTAACTCATAGGGTTTTAAACTGATAGCTATTTCCATTTTTATTTACTAGCGTTAAAGATTTTTTTTTAATTAAAAAAAAGTCTTGTTTTCTTTTCTAGTGTAATAGCTCAACTGTTGAAACTTGCGTTCAAAGACCATTATAAAATCAGCCAGCCGTGGAACAATGTTAGTTATTAAAGCATACACTAAAGAGCCAAAATAATAATCACTTCAGGCTTAATAGCGTGTTTGTCCACCTTTGTAATGCAATACAGCAGCGAATCTACGTATCATGGATTCGACAAGTCCTTGTTAGGTTTCCAGCGCTATTTGGCATTATATGTCTACAGACATCTCAAGCAATTCCGGTAAATAACAGACCTGTGGTTTGTGGGCGGAGATCACACGATCGATATCGTCATAGATGTATTGCATCGGGTTCACCTCAGGTGAATTTTGTGGCCAAGCCATCAACGTGATTTTTTCGTTCTTGTGGGTGGTCACTTTTCTTCTTTCTTAAAGTTGTGCTGATCTGATGTGAAGAATATATTCCATGACTATCAAGAGTAGAAGAAGCGGTTCAATTCCAGGGAGTTCCTCCCGTATGTCGGCAATATTTTGTCGAAATTAGGTAGAATCTTAAGAAAACAATATGTTAAAGTAATCTTCCTCCCACCTACAAAGACAGGTGCTCCTCTTAGTTCAGCAAAGAACGATCTGGAATTGCGGAGACCTGTAATCTACAGAATATTGGTTCAAATGGCTCTGAGCACTATGGGACTTAACATCTGAGGTTATCAGTCCCCTAGAACTTAGAACTACTTAAGCCTAACTAACCTAAGGACATTACACACATCCATGCCCGAGGCAGGATTCGAACCCACGACCGTAGCGGTCACGCGGCTCCAGACTGAAGCGCCGAGAACCGCTCGGTCACAGCGGCCGGCCATCTACAGAATACCTGGCTATTGCGGTACAGCCTACATTAATCAGACAACGCTCACGGAGCGTGAGAGAAGCGTTGGACGTGATCGTTACACTCGCCTTTCGCAGCCCAGTAAGTGAGCCATAGCCTATGTTCGCGTGACCTCGTTACGATAATGACAGACGCCTCGCCCAACGAATCACCGTGCTTTTATTCACTTCCAGGTCTCCGTAGACATTCTGCAAGTACCTATGAATATTTACGATGCTCTGGTTTTCCGCCAAAAGAAACTCAATGATATCTCTCTGCTTGGAACGCAGAACAGAAGCCATTTTGAAGGCTACGTATAGTTCCGCCACCTATCTAAACTTCGTGACACTTTAGGGACTGAAGCGGCAATATTGCATGACATCCCACAACGAATTCTATTTTTTCTCAACCGAAACTGGCCGAGAAAGAAGTGTAATACCATATTTACTGAACGCACATCGTAGTATGAACATTACGAATGCGCCTCCTCGCCACATATGGAGCAATATTCCAAGAGGGAGCGAAACTTGACAGAGGCCGCATGTAGGAGCTGCCTTTGCACATGCGTCTACATCTACCTCTACAACTACGTGATTACTCTACTATTGACAATGAAGTGCCTGGCAGAGAGTTCAGTGAACCACCTTCAAGCTGTCTCTCTACCGTTCCACCCTCGAACGAAGCGCTGGAAAAGCAAGCACTTAAATTTTTCTGTGCGAGCCCTGATTTCTCTTATTTTATCGTGATGATCATTTCTCCCTATGTAGGTGGGTTCCGAAAGAATGTTTTCGCAATCGGAGGAGGAAATTGGTGACTGAAATTTCGTGAGAAGATCCCATTGTAACGAAAAATGCCTTTGTTTTAATGATTGCCACTCCAGTTCACGTATCATGTCTGTGGCACTTTCTCCCTTATTTCGCGATAATACAAAACGAGCCGCCAACTTTCGGCATAAAGTTAGAGATGTGAGCTAGTAATCTCCACCCACCGTCGGAGGGTCGTTCGGGGATTCAGGTCCCATCGCCACACCTTCAAAGAGCAGTACAATGATGTCACTGTAATGTAGGAAGGTCTTACTCCTACACGAAGACAGACAGCTCCAAACCAGTGAGGCCGTACCGCAACCTCCAACCTCACAAAGAAAAGGAAAAAAAAGAAATTAAAGGTATATCTAGCGCAAAACACGCACCTGTAGATGGCTAAATAGTTGACAGCTAAATATCGTGGCGAAAAGTCGATGTAATCCGGCTGCAATCAGGAAGCTTCACTCTTTACGACGGGAGAATTTCAAGAAGCACGTTAACTGAGAAATTTGGAAACTTACACGAAGTATAAAGGATAACCGTTACAACTTATCAAAGTGATGTAGTGGAACTAGAGACGAACAATTTGATGTGGGACACCTGCTGTCTATCAAGCCGAGAAAAAAACTCAAATTAGTCTACGCAGGCCACCTAAACCATAGCGCATGCGCGCCGCTCGAGATTTTCAGTATCCTCTTGCTCACTTCACGTTACCAGATTAGTCGGCTATTTCGTTAACATTATTGACTTAAATTTTCCCGGAAGGTAATAAAAGGAAAAGAGATTTTCGTAAACGCTATCCAAAATCTAATTATGTTTACAATTCGATCTAAACTTAATCCATAGAAGCACAACAGGTTCGTAGTGAGAAAAAACTTTGTGTTCTGCCTTTCGGCAGGTCTTGTCATGAGGAAGCCTCGTCAGAGAAGTCCACCTCATGAGCGTCTAGGGAAGTGATTCCAGTGGTGGTTTCCCGTTGCCTTCCACTGATGATGATGAAATGATAACGAGGACAACCTGAGTGGAGAAAATCTCCGACCCAGCCGGGAATAGAACCCAGGCCCCTTGGCGAGACAGACCGCCCCGCTGACCACTCAGCTATCGGGGCGGACTCGTAGTAAGAAAACCAGGGAAAAAAATAAAAAATAAATTGTGATACAGGCTGATACTTGCAAAGAAGAAACAGCAACCAATCGCTATTTATAATGCTATTTATTCACACAAATGGCTCCGTTACCGGTTTCGAACCGACTGATTCAACTCCAAATGGCACATTTATTGATGTTTTTCGTTGGGTTTTGACCCTTTTTCCCCCATGTGGCGAAGGTTCCTTGCGGTGATGGTACCCTACAATAAAAGACGGCGTTAGAAACCATCCCAAGGACCTTTCATCACAAGGGGAAACAAGGAGCAGAAAACCAATGCAAACACCAGTAACAGAGGAGTTTACAGGCACTCAACGACAAACATCAATAAATGTGCGTCTAAACGTGAAAAGCTGTCTAAAGATGAACCTGTTGGTTCGAAACCGGTAACGGAGCTATTTGGATAAATAAATAGCATTATTAATAGTGGCTGGTTGTTGTTTTATTCCTTGCAAGGATTGATCTGTATTTTGTGCACAGCTGTAAAAATTTATAGTATTTTGAGGTAAAAATTAGACAAACGTCAGTTTTATGTTTTGTTAGTGCAAGAACGAGGGGCTTTTAATATTCAAGGACGATATTAAATAAAAACGTCGTGCATCGACACTGTTCTATAGTTTAGGTGGCTTTTGGGCACCAATTTGAGGATGTTTACGGACTTGATAGACAACAAGCGTTCTGTATCAATTTATCTGTCTCGACTTCACCTACACCAATGTGGTGTTCATTGAACAGTTGTTTACACACTGTATACTTAAAAATACAAAAGCTTTTCTGATAAACTCTCCCTCCCTTTGGATCTGAACCTGGTTAGTTGAAATGTGTAGCACCTGTGGAACTCGTATAGGGAAGTTGGCCAAGAGTACGCAAGCAGCGTGCTCGACGCGGAGCTCGGGACAGGGAACAAGACAAGACACGAGACAAGGCAACGCCTTTCGCAACCACAAAGGCGGCGCAGCAGATATGCGCAACGTTGGCGGCCGGTTCGAGGAAGCGCCGAAACGAGTCACGCATGAGCAGTTGGTCGCACATTTGCGAACGTAAGAAGGCGCGTCATACGCCGCTGCCAGTACCACGTGCCGCAGCCCATGCCAGGACGTGAGGCGCGGCAGCGCGCGCGAATCCATAACAAGCCGAGGCTCGCCAGCCTGCGGAATTCCTGTCGTGGACCTGGGGTCTTCATCGGCGGACCCAAAAGCAACAAAATCTGTGGAAAATTAGTAGACGATTGTTTGCCGTAAAGCGACACGGTTTTCAGAGAATCCACAGAAATGCAGGTGATATGTCTGCTAATAGAAAGAGTTCAGTGTAGAGTAGTCGCATTTTTCACCCTCAAGCATTAATCCAGTTGAAACGACAGATTATTGAAACTGGTCACAATGCACTACTTTGTTCAGCTTATACAAAATTTGTTGCACCTGCTGTGTACAGGACTGCAAAAAGAGCCTGTGACCACTGAAAGACGGTGACACAGGCACCAGAAGTCGCATCGACAACACAGCAATGCCTTATTGATATAAATGCACCTGGTAATAGAGGCTGTAAGGGTACAAATATCGATACAGTTTCTACGTAGCGAATCTTGCCCTTACTCATATCTGCCGGGTCGGAGTCCACAGTCGGTGTGGACATGCCCCATCATCTCAGTGTAGGAGCGTTTTTTTGGCGACTGCCGATTTAGCGCGTGGCAGTCAGTCTACTGAGCTGGTTGCAGGCGAGCGCGAAGCGTGCATCAGCGCATTGGAGTGTGAACAGTAGGGGCAAAAAGTAGTAATTATCGATTCACCTTAGTTTAGTGTGAAAAAGAGGAAACATAATATTTCACTGTGACCGGGCTAAATCTGAAAGCAATGGTTAACTCTAAAGGCGTCTTGTAATATTGTGAATGCTAATTTTGGGGATGAACTTTAGACAGCGTAGTGATGTTTTCTATGAACTTAAAATACAATGAACAGCTACAGAAACTGGTATACCTGCCTAATATCATGTAGGGCGGCCCCAGCAAGCATGCAGAATTGCCGCAACACGACGTGGCATGGAGACTCGACTAATGTCTGAAGTAGTGCTGGAGGGAATTAACACCATGTATCCTGCAGGACTGTCCATAATTCCGTAAGAGTAGGAGGGGGTAGAGATCTCTTTCGAATAGCACGTTGCGAGGTATCCCAGATATGCTCAATAATGTTCATGTCTGGGGAGTTTGGTCGTCAGCAGAAGTGTTTAAGCGAAGAAGAATCTACATCTATATGGATACTTTGCAAATCACATTTAAGTGCCTGGCAGAGGGTTCATCTAACCAACTTCACAATACCCTATTATTCCAATCTCGTATATCGCGCGGAAAGAATGAACACCTATATCGTTCCGTACGATCTCTGATTCCCCTTATTTTATCGTGGTGATCGTTCCTCCCTATGTAGGTCGGTGTCAACAAAATATTTTCGCATTCGGAGGAGAAATTTAGTGATTGGAATTTCGTGAGAAGATACCGTCACAACGAAAAACGCCTTTCTCTTTATGATGTCCAGCCCAAATCCTGTATCATTTCTGTGACACTCTCTCCCACATTTCGCGATAATACAAAACGTGCTGCCTTTCTTTGAACTTTTTCGATGTACTCCGTCAGACCTATCTAGTAAGGATCCCACACCGCGCAGCAGTATTCTAAAAGAGGACGGACAAGCGTAGTGTAGGCAGTCTCATTAGTAGGTCTGTTACATTTTCTAAGTGTCCTTCCAATAAAACGCAGTCTTTGGATAGCCTTCCCCACAACAATTTCTATGTGTACCTTCCAATTTAAGTTGTTCGTAATTGTGATACCTAGGTATTTAGTTCAATTTACGGCTTTTAGATTAAACTGATTTATTGTGTAACCGAAGTTTAACGAGTTCCTTTTAGCGCTCATGTGGATGACCTCACACTTTTCGTTATTTAGGGTCAACTGCCACTAATCGCACCATTCAGATATCTTTTCTAAATCGTTTTGCAGTTTGTTTTGAACTTCTGATGTCTTTATTAGTCGATAAACGACAACGTCACCTGCAAACAACCGAAGACGCTGTCTCACAAATCCTTTATATAGATATGGAACAGCAAATGGCCTAAAACACTACCTTGGGGAACGCCAGAAATCACTTCAGTTTTACTCGATGACTTTCCTTCAGTTACTACGAACTGTGACCTCTCTGACAGGAAATCACAAATCCAGTCACATAACTGAGACGATATTCCACAAGCACGCAATTTCACTACGAGCCGCTTGTGTGGCACAGTGTCAAAAGCCTTCCGGAAATTCAGAAATACGCAATCGATCTGAAATCCCTTGTCAATAGCACTCAACACTTCATGTGAATAGAGAGCTAGTTGTGTTTCACAGGAACGATGTTTTCTAAATCCACGTTGGCTGTGTGTCAATAGGGCGTTTTCTTCGACGTAATTCATAATGCCCGAACACAATATGTGTTCCAAAATCCTGCTGCATATCGACGTTAGCAATATGGGCCTGTAATTTAATGGATTACTCCTACTAGCTTTCTTGAACATTGGTGTGATCTGTGCAACTTTCGAGTCTTTCGGTACCGATCTTTCGTCGCGCGAACGGTTGTACATGATTGTTAAGTATGGAGCTAATGCATCAGCATACTCCGAAAGGGATCTAATTGGTATACAGTCTGGACCAGAAGACTTGCTTTTATTAAGTGATTTAAGTTGCTTCACTACTCCGAGGATATTTACTTCTACTTTACTCATGTTCGCAGTTGTTCTCGAATCGAATTCTGGAATATTTACTTAGTCTTCTTTTGTGAAGGCATTTCGGAAGACCGTGTTTAGTAACTCTGCTTTGGCAGCACTGACTTCAATAGTATCTCCATTGCTATCGCGCAGAGATGGCATTGATTTTTTCTTGCCGCTAACATACTTCGCATACGACCAGAATCTCTTTGGATTTTCTGTCAGGTTTCGAGACAAAGTTTCGTTCTGAAAACTGTTATAAGTATCTCGCATTGAAGTCCGCGCTAAATTTCGAGCTTCTGTAAAAGATCGCCAATCTTGGTGATTTTGCGTCTGTTTAAATTTGGCATGTTTGTTTCGTTGTTTCTGCAACACTGTTCTAATCCGTTTTGTGTACCAGGGAGGATCAGATACGTCGTTTGTTAATTTATTTGATATAAATCTCGGAATTGCTGCCGATACTATTTCTTTGAATTTAAGCCACATCCGGTCTACACTTATATTATTAATTTGGAATGAGTGGAGATTGTCTCTCAGGAAGGCGTGAATTTTTATCTGATTTTTTGAATAGGTATATTTTCGCTTATTTTTCGAGGATTTGGGATTACAGTATTCAATCTCGCTACGACAACCCTGTGTTCACTAATCCCTCAATCGGTTTTGATGTTCGTTATTAACTCAGGATTATTTGTTGCTAAGAGGTCAAGTGTGTTTTCACAACCGTTTACTATTCGCCTGGGCTCATGAACTAATTGCTCGAAATAATTTTCAGAGAATGCGTTTAGCACAATTTCGTATTATATTTTATGCGTACCTCAGGAATCAAACATGTATTTTCGCCAACATATGGAGGGTAAATTAAAGTCACCACCAACCGTAATCGTATGATTCGGGTACGTGTTTGAAATCAAACTCAAGTTTTTTTAACCTTTCAGCGACTGTATCATCTGAATTGGGAGGTTGGTAAAACGATCCAGTTATTATTTTATTCCAGTTGCCAACAATGACCTCTGAGCATACTAACTCACAAGAAGTATCTACTTCAATTTCGTGACAAGTTAAACTACTTCTAACAGCAACAAACACGCCACCGCCAACCGTGTTTAGCCTATCCTTTCGGAACCCCGTTAGGCTCTTCGCAAAAACTTCGGCTGAGCTTATATCCGGCTTTAGCCAGCTTTCAGCGCCTATAACGATTTGAGCACCAGTGCTTTCTATTAGCGCTTGGAGCTCTGGTACTTTCCCAAGACAGTTACGACAATTTACAACTATTATACCAATGGTTCCTGTATCTACGTTCTTCCTGTGTTCAGCCTGCACCCTTTGTGACTGAAGCCCTTCTTGTGTTTTCCCGAGACCCTCTAACCTAAAAAACCGCCCAGTCCACGCCACACAGCCCCTGCTACCCGTGTAGCCGCCTCCTGCACATAATTGACGCCTGACATATTCAGCGGAACCCGAAACCCAACCACCCTTTGGCGCAAGTCGAGGAATCTGCAGCCTACACGGTCGCAGAACCGTCTGAGCCTCTGATTCAGACCCTCCTCTCGGCTCTGTACCAAAGGTCCGCAGTCGGTCCTGTAGACTATGCTGCAAATGGTCAACTGTGCTTTCATCTTGCAAGCAAGACTGGCAGCCTTTACCACTTCTGTTAGCCGCTCTAAACCAGTGAGAATCTCTTCTGATCCAAAGTGAAACACATCATTTGTACGAACGTGAGCAACCACCTGCAGTTGGCTGCACCCTGTGCCCTTCATGGCATCCAGGAGGACCCTTTCCACATCTGGAATGACTCCACCCGGTATGCACACAGAGTGCACATTGGTTTTCTTACCCTTCTTGTCAGCCAAGTCCCTAAGAGGCCCCATAACGCACTAACGTTGGAGTCCCTAACTACCAATAACCCCACCCTCTGTGGTTGCCCGGATCTTGCAGGCTGAGTGGTTTCCTCTGAAACAGCACAGGCGACAGCGTCTGGCTCAGCAACAGAGTCAGCCACAGACAGCACCAGGAACCTGTTTGTCAGACAAACAGGGGAGACCTTTCGTGCGGCCGCCTGGGAAGTCTTTCGCCGTCTGCTTGGCCCCAGGGCGACCTCCCACTCTACCACAGGTAAGGCATCAGCCTCAGTGCGAGCAGTAACTGGGTTGGCCACTGGTGAGGACCGACTGGAGGACTCGGACGTGCTGGACGTCCGTTGGATCCCCACGGCCGGCCCACAACAGTGGTGCTAATCCACTGCAGCCTCAAGCTGTGTAACCGAAGCCATCACAGCCTGAAGCTGAGAGCGAAATGTCACCAGCTCGGCTCGCATCCGCACACAACAATCGCAGTGCCTGTCCATACTAAAGACCGTGGAAAACTAAACTACGCAGATAAACGGACTATCGGCACGTGCTGCGCAACTCTACTGTAGATCCTGACGAAAACGCAGGAATCGTGTCTAATAATACGCAGATTTTCAAAAACCTAAGTACCGAAGCACTCAAATGAAACTAAATAATTCGCCCCTGATTAGGAACTTGAAATATGTCAAAAATCGGTTTACCTCCCAACGCAAACGAAAACGTGAGAACAGTGGCTATTAGACATTAAATTTACACGCAGAAATTCAAAAAACTAAACTATTAAAGCACACAGATGATATAATAAAATTCGCTCCTGGTTAGGAACTCGTAAATGTCACAAAAGCGGTTACTTCCCTGTTGCTGCGTCTGTCTCGGTCGGCTACTACTGCCTGGGAATGTTTCCATGGGCGTTAAAATTTTCCTCCACATTACATAGATAGTAATGACACACGTGAACAATACTTGACGCTAACGATCAAGACCATAAAACCATCACGAAATGACACGCTTTGGAACTGTAAATTATCATCAAGTAAACAAAAGGTGGATCTCTGCGACTGGCAAATTCAGACCGTCATTTTTAGTAAGTCGCGGTTGCAAAATACTGACACCAATTATCTACATAAAAACCGTAAAACTGGTAGAAGCCGACTTCGGGAAAGATCGGTTTGGTTTCCCGAGAAATGTAGGAACACATGAAGCAATACTGACGCTAAGATTTAACTTAGAAGGTAGTTTGAAGAAAGACAAGCCTACATTTACAGCACTTGTGTATTTAGGGAAAGCTTTTGACGACGCTCTCTTGAATAGTCTCTCTGAAAGTCTGAAGCTATCATAGATAAAATACAGGAAGCGATAAGATTCGTACAAGCTTTGCGCAATCCGGACTGTAGTTACAAGAGATGAAGGACATGAAAGAGAAGCAGTGGTGGAGAAGGGAGTGAGACAGGAAGGTAACCTCTCTCCGACGTTATTCAATTTGTACAATGAGCGAAAGGTAAAATAATCAAGGAGCAATTCAGAAAATGGAATAAAAGTTCAGAGATAAGAAATAAAGGCTATCGCTGATGACATTGTAACTCTCTTAGGTGAGTCGAAAAGCTTGTAAAATCAAGTGAATGGCACGGATAATTTCTTGAAAAGAGGTTATACAGTGAACGACAAAAGTAAACAAGTGCAACGAAATGTAGTCGAACTATAGCAGGTAATGCCGATAGGATTAGATTAGGAAATGAGACATTCAAAGTAGCAGAAGAGTTACGCAATTTGGACAACAAAATAACTGGTGATGGCTGACTGAAAAAGAAAAATCTGTTAATTTAGAATACAAATCTAAGTGTTAGGATGTCTTTTCTGAAGGTATTTGTCTGGAGTATATTCTTGTAGGCAACTGAAACGTAGGCGATAAAGAGTTCGCAAACTATTAGAAGCTTCTGAAATGTGGTACTATAGAAGAATGCTGAAGATTAGCGGGTACACTGGGTACCTGATAAAGACTTCGTCAACAAGACGGTGGGGAAAAGAAATTTGCAGCAGCAAACAGATGTAGGTTGTAGTAGTTACGCAAAGATGAACAGGTTTATATACACTATCCACTGCCACGCTGACAAAGAGAAATTATGCGAAATGAAAGCAGCTGTCAGAGGGACAATAAGAGACTCTGTCAACGAATTTGAAAGCAATATTTTATCTGCAGATTCTAAAAATAACTCCAAAAAATTTTGGTCGTACGTAAAATCTATGAACGCCACAAATAATTCCATACCTTCTCTTGCTGACAGTACGGGTAATGTAACTGATGATGATAAACAGAAGGCCGAAATTCTTAACCTAGCTTTCAAAAACTCGTTTACGATAGAGGACCGCAGCACCATTCCCCCTTTCAATTACCGAACAAATGAAAGGATGGCTGACATAGTATTTAGTGTATCTGGGATTGTAAAACAGTTAAGATCCTTAGACGCCAGAAAGGCATCTGGCCCAGACGGTATCCCCGTAAGATTTTATGTTGACTATGCTACAAATATAGTACCATTCTTATTCGTCATCTATCAGAGATCATTGGAACAGCGGAAAGTTCCAGGGGACTGGAAGAAGGCCCAGGTCATAGCAATCTATAAAAAGGGTAGAAAATCGGATGCACATAATTACCGACGAATTTCACTGTCATCGATTTGTTGTAGAATCATGGAACATATTTTGTGTTCAGACATAATGACCTTTCTAGACTGACAAGCTCATCTGCAGAAACCAGCACGGTTTTAGGGAACAGCGGCCATGCGAGACACAGCTGGCCCTCTTTGTGCATGATATACAACAGGCTATAGATACCGGCTCGCAGGTTGATGCCTTATTTCTCGACTTTCGAAAGGCGTTCGACTCATTTCCGCACTGTCGCTTGCTACAAAAAGTGCGCGCTTACGGTCTATCCCATGACATATGCGGTTGGATAGAAAGTTTTCTAACAGACAGGGAGCAGTATGTCGTACTGAACGGGGTAACTTCAACAGTAACAAGAGTAAATTCAGGTGTGCCCCAGGACAGCGTAATAGGTCCTCTGCTTTTACCGATTTATATAAACTATCTGGTTGATGGTATTGACAGCAGCCTCAGACTGTTTGCCGATGACGCTGTAGTCTACAGGAAAGTAGTATCACATGAAATTTGTGAACAAATCAATGAGGATTTGCAGAAAATAAATGTGTGGTGTAATGACTGGCAGTTATCTCTCAATATTAATAAGTGTAACCTACTGCGTATAACAAGGCGAAAATCCCCATTAATGTATGAGTACAAAATAAATGATCAGTCTTTGGAAGCGGTAACATCAGTCAAGTATCTGGGTGTGACTATTCGAAATGATCTCAAATGGAATGATCAGATTACACAAGTAACGGGTAAGGCGAACTCTAGATTGCAGATTATTGGTAGAATCCTGAAGCGATGCAGTCCTTCAACAAAGGAAATAGCATACAATACGTTAGTTCGTCCAGTCTTAGAGTACTGTTCGTCTGTATTGGACCCTTACCAGTTGGGTCTGCTTCAAGAGATTGAGAAGGTCCAAAGAAGAGCGGCAAGATTCTTGACTGGTACATTTAGCCATCGCGAGAGCGTTACAGATCTCACAGAATGTTTGAATTGGGACACACTTACAGATAGACGACGCGCTAAACAAAAGGGGCTGCTCACTAAATTCCGAAATCCAATCGTCGCCGAGGATGTAGAGCATATATTACTACCATCAACTTCCAAATCGCATAATGATCATCATTCAAAGATAAGGGAAATAAGAGCTCGTACTGAGGCGTTCAGACTTCAGACAGTCGTTTTTCCCTCGCGCTATCCGCGAGTGGAACAGAGGTGGGGGGAATATGGCTTTGGCGTGAATTGTGCCCTCCGCCACACATCGCTTGGTGGTTAGCGGAGTATATATGTAGATGTAGACATAGAAGTTCATCAAGGCAACAGTGCCTTGATGAACCGACAGATTGTCTCACCCCTCAACGGCGATTAGACGTAGATCCCTCAGAGTGGTTGGCGGGTTATTACGTCGTCCATAAACAGCCCTTTTCAACCTATCACAGGAATGTTCGATAGGGTTCATGTCTGGAGAACATACTGGCCACTCTAGTCGAGCGATGTCGTTTTCATGAAGGAAGTCATTCACAAGAAGTGCACGATGGGGCCGCGAATTGTCGTCCATGAATACGAATACCTCCCCAATATGCTGCCGATATGGTTGTCCTATCGGTCGGAGGATGGCATTCACGTATCGTACAGCCGTTACGGCGCCTTCCATGAGCACCAGCGGCGGACGTCGGCCCCACATAATGCCACCCCAAAACAGCAAGGAACCTCCACCGTTGCCCTCAAATACGTCTCCGACGATTGTCTGGTTGAAGGCATATGCGACACTCATCGGTGAAGATAACGTGATACCAATCCTGAGCGGTCCATTGCATGTTGTTGGGCCCATCTGTACCGCGCTGCATGGTGTCGTGGTTGCGGAGATGGACCTCGCCATGGACGTCGTGAGTGCAGTTGCGCATCATGCAATCTGTTGCGCACAGTTTGAATCGTAACACGACGTCCTGTGGCTGCACGAAAACCATTATTCAGCTCCTGTGGCAGCACGAAAACTATTATTCAGCATGGTGGTTTTGCTGTCAGGGTTCCTCCGAGCCATAATCCGTAGGTAGCGGTCATCCACTGCAGTAGTAGCCCTTGGGTGGTCTGAGCGAGGCATGCCATCGACAGTTCCTGTCTCTTTGTATCTCCTCCATGTCCGAACAACATCGCTTTCGTTCACTCCGAGACGCCTGGACACTTCCCTTTTTGAGAGCCCTTCCTGGCACAAAATAGCAATGCGGACGCGATCGAACCGCGGTATTGACCGTCTAGGCATGGTTGAACTACAAACAACACGAGCCGTGTACCTCCTTCCGGGAATGACTGGAACCGATCGGCTGTCGCACCACCTCCGTCTAATAGGCGCTGCTCACGCATGGTTGTTTACATTTTTGGGCGGGATTACTGATATCTCTGAACATTCAAAGGGGCTGTGTCTGTTCCACCTTCAAAGGGTGCAATCGCTAGAACCACCAGACTTCGCACCTCATACGGAATTTGTTGAGCGGAATCTTCATGAAAATGATAATTTTACTGTCTTCCACAAGCATGTCTTATCCACATATAGGGCATACTGAAGCATGCAGTTTATCTTCTTATTCTTCTTTTACGTATTAGCCACTATGGACAACAAACAAAGAAACTTCCACTCTTCTCGAAAGGGAGAAACACAGGTCCTGCATGGTTTTCAAGGGAATCTTACACCATTCTTACTGCAAAATAATGGCAAAGTCAGGTAACAATGATGGAAGTGGATAGCGATCACGCACACTTCTCTCCTAAATAAACAACGAAGGCTCAGTAACTTTCAAATCTGGTGACTGTGTTGGGATACGAGAATTCAACCTCGTTATCACAAAATCAGTCCCGGACGTTGCGAGCTGTGTGAACAACGGCACTGTCGTCTTGAAACACATCACCATTGTGGAATAAACACTTTACCATCGAATGGAACTGGTCAGCCAAATGGTAACGTAATCATTGGCAGAAACGCGGCCTTGCAGAGAACTCCTGTGTCCCATGGAGTGCTACGATATGGTTGCCCAAATCATCACCGAAACCTCGCTATGTTTTCACTTTTGGGACGTAAATTCAGCCACAAGTTGGAAACAATATACAACAAGACTCATCCAACCGACTGACTTTCTTCCATTGCTCCATAGTCCAGGTCTTATGGCTTTGGCACCGCGTTTTCCTGTTACGGATATTTGCATCACTGATGTGTGGTTTCGGAATTCCAGCTTGGCTTGCTATTCCCTGCTTATGGAAATCGATTCGGGTTTTTTCGGTGCTGACAGGGTTCACGAGCGCGACATTCAGTTCTGCAGTGGCTTTTGCAACTTTCGTCCTGTTATTTTTCGTCACAATCCTCTCCGATGTCCATCTGTCACGATCATTCAGCTCACACTTTCGTTCACATTGTGACTTACAAGATGATGTTTTCCTGCTTTCGCTGTGTGCGGCATAAATCTTCAGTACGTTGCCTCTTCAACCACCAAATACTTGTCTTCGTACATCCATAGTTGAAATGGAGTACAGTGGGACGTCAGCCGGTGTAAATTTATATTAAAAATGAAGAAATTCCTCCAGCTGTATTTAAGGTGTCGATTTTATTTTGGCAACTAGTTTCAACGTTGTGACAACGTCATCTTCATGCCCATACACTTGTTGACATCAACTGCGTGCTGCTGATACTAGAAGTCAGTGGTGAGATATGGACGTGATAAGTGTGGAAGGTGGGTAGTAACTCAAATACTAAATACAGCTGGAGGAATTTCTTCATTTTTAATATAAACCAAATACTTCGGCTGTCTTGGTTACAGAAGCCCTCACCAGACGATCACCCTCCATTTGCACATATTTGAATTCATTTATTTCCGATATAATGTACTCACAATTACATAGAACACTGTCTGATCATCACTGGCACTTCCTACTTATTCAGGATGTTACACAGGTGCTGTTGGTGGTCAAATTCAACAGCGCAACCAGAGGGCACGTGTATTTATGTTCAAGTATGCATTTCTCGCCGTGTGTCCATATTTTTGTCCCACCCTTGGAGCTCGCTCGCTCGTTCATTACCCAGTCCGTATCGAGTCTAAATGGCGATAACTAAGCAATAAGCCGCACGGGATTAGCCGAGCGGTGTGAGGCGCTGCAGTCACGGACTGTGCGGCTGGTTCTGGCGGAGGTTCGAGTTCTCCCTCGGGCATGGGTGTGTGTGTTTGTCCTTAGGATAATTTGGGTTAAGTAGTGTGTCAGCTTAGGGACTGATGACCTTAGCAGTTAAGTCCCATAAGATTTCACAAACATTTGAACTAAGCAATAAAAGACGCCTCGCATTCTCCGTTTCCACACGATGGAGCACTACTACAAACTCTCCTTCATACAACAGCATTTCTTAACAGTGCGCTGCCTCAACGGTTGACCTTCAGTAAGGAAGGGGCCGTACAGATCTCGCATTGCACCCCTGTCCACCAAAGCCACCTCACCTCACCGTATGTATTTTTTTTTTGGTGGGTTTGAGAAAGACTCCGTCTATCAACCCCCCTTCCAACTACCGGTACTTCTAGGGAACTACCACGTCGTATAGCAACAGCAGTGGATACTGCAACTCTATACACGCTCGCAAAGGCATTGGACGTGTCTGAATTTTGTCAGGATCTTGTCGTCCGTCCAGTGGAGGTCAAAGTTAACATTTGTGAAAGATAAATGAAAAATGTAACTGTAAAGATGTACCCCGAAGTTGTATATGCATGCATGTAAGAGATATACCTTCGTAAAATCAAACAATTCTTTTGAAAGTAAAAGATTTGTAGTCTTATGCTTAAGTTACCCCAAATTTCTATCTCCATTTCTGTAGATGACAAAGTTTTGTGAATTCGGATGAATCTTTTTGAAACAGCCTATGTTGTTGTGTCTAGGAATCCTGCCTAATCGTTTCGCTAGACAAATAATCAAGCAACTCGTATTAATGAGTTTTATTACAAATAGACACGATATAGTTATAATACTTAACTTTCACAGATGTGTCGCAAGCAAAGGGCGACATCAAGTGGGCCGCCACCAGTCGCGCGCGGCGCTTATGTCTTCTTCACCTAGGGGCGGTTGCTGTCGCGTTGTCGTCCTGGAAGGGGACTCGGTCAGTATGCGATTGGCTTACTTCTTCTCACAGCCGTAACATATGCATTGCATTATATACCTTATCCATTATTAACTTACACATACACACACACACGCACACGTACACACACACACACACACACACACACACACACACACACACATTCGTATGCACGCGAAACATTCTTCTTAAAGGTGTATTACAAGAATTGACACTCTTGGAAAGCACCTTCTTTTGACGTATATTAGTTCTTGATTAACAGGTATCTTTGTTTATTATCTCTCTTAGAGACGTAAGTTTCATATATCGTGCACATGTACAACACCCAGTCAGCACTGTGGTGTCGTCCGAAGAGTGAGTTCCCCGAGTAAAGTTAGCACCCCATAACACAACCACAAGCTAAAGACAGTCGCTGGCAAACGCAACATCGAATGAGAGACGTCGACGAAGACAGGCCCACAGGAGGTTCCGTACGCCGCCACTGCTGGGAGAAGTCCACTTACGCGGGAACATTCCCAACTGTCAATAAACGACATTGATGAAACTAGGCGAGTGTTTAATGGGGGTAAAATAGTGCAATACGTATTTTTTGTGCCAAATTTCCCTTTTAAGGCGTATATATATATATATATATATATATATATATAATTTTTTATATAAAAGTTGGTGTCTAATTAATGTTCTTGAAAACTGTGAATTCATCTTTTGTAGTAATTTCAAATTTTGCAAAATACCTCACCACTATTAATTAATTCTGAAAACTGAAAACATTTGTTACAACGTAAATTAAAGAAGCTTTCAAGCCACATACATCCCTGTGTAATAAAGCTGGTTTCTGGGATACCGTTTTTGGAAAATAAGCTATCTACAATGTGCTGTCGGAGTAATAATAATTTGTGTATGGCATTGGTGGCCAGAAGTCCCATCGCGGGGCGGTTCGGCCGCCGCTCCACATGTTCTTTAACGCCACTACGGCGACTTGCGAGTGAATGAGGATGAAAGACATACAACACCCAGTCATATCGAGGTAGAGAAAATGCCTCCCCCGCCGGGAACCGAACCCGGGACTCCGTGCACGGGAAGCGAGAACGCTACCGCAAGACCACGAGCCGCGGACTGCTGTCGGAGTACTTTCAATATACCTAATTAAAGTACCTGAACATTCATTACTATTCTAATCATTCATTTTACTTATACTTGTTTGATGTTTTAAAATGCTTTTTTTAAGTTTTACATTCGTGTTCTTTTTTTTTTAGTTTATCTTTTCACATGCGTGTATCTTGTTAACTGAAAATAGTAAGTATCTCATTATTATGATAGAAAATGATTACAATAACGATATTCGGTAAAGAAATATCTAAAATTTAACGTTTTCTTACACTATGCACATAAAATGAAATTCCTTCACGTAATATATACGTCTGAGAAGCCAATATAAAACAAAATTCAGCACGATTTCAAATTGTCACCACATTTCCGTGAATTGGCAAGCCTTGGGTTTATGTACTAGTGACTGCAGTTTCATTGTATTGTTTCTTAATTGGAGACTGACATCATAATTATTCAACAGAACTAGATCTGAAAATCTTCTCACACAATTCTTCCAACGTCGAAAGCCGTATAGGTTGCACGGGTGTACCTTTCTCGTCGAGCCCTTTGGGTTCAACAAATGTTTCTTATCCTCGGGTACAAGTCTCAAAACAGTTTTTTTCACTTTTACCACCCGCCTTTTCATAGTTTTAAAAGTAACTAATGGTGTGTTTAGACCGAAAATTCGAGAATTTCTTTTTGAAGCACAAAATGCCATTGTGACAGCATCGAAATCTGGTAAACAAACGTCTGACCATATCGAAAGGTGTTTGAAAGATGTTTCCTTTCCCAGTGAGGGAGAAACATCTGTATCAATGTTAGATTCTTGCACTGGTCAGTGTGAAAGAACCGTTTAGAGCGTCATACCTGAGGACAAGGAACTTGATCATCTGGCGATCCCGAAGGACTCAACGGCACAGGTAGAGCCATGGGTCGATGTTGAAAGAACTTTGTGAGAAGACTTTCAGAGAAGACTTTCAGATGTAGTTCATTTCAATGATTATGATTTCAGTTTACATTTGACGGGCAATATAATCAAGCTGCAATCGTTAGTATATAATCAGTTCTCTTTGCGAAAGCTTAATAGGAGAGCCATCATAGGGTATGACGATGTTCTCCTCATTTATTACTACAGCTAATACTTTCACGTTTTCTTTAGCGGCATCCCAGACATGTGATCTTAAATTTGCTTATAAATTCAGAATGTTCCAGAGTATATATCGCTTTCTATATCGATTTTTCATTTGAGATTCTCTTTGCAGTTTGTAAACGAGAAGTACTTTGAAAGTACCGTCCGCGACGCACAAGGCTACACTTATCGCTCGCAGTGGTAGACCGAGATGCTGTAATGAGTGTGTTACGTACTGAGTGCCGCGACGAATCAAAAGCCTGCATCCAGTTAAACCTTCATCTTCATCTGCTCGAACTACATTGTACTCAGGGAATTCGAAGTGTTAGTTGGGTTTGAGCCACGTCTTCGATATTCCTTCTTCTGGAAATTGGGGTGTTCGTGCAAAATGCAAAGTCTGAGACTATTGGTGTAAATTGAACGTGTTTCCCATTGTTTTATTTTCTTAAGGATATCCGTCATCATGAAAATTGATGCTGGTCCATAATGTTGTGCAGTGTTACTTCTGGACAATTTCGTAGCTGAGTGTTTCGGAATAACATATGCACCCTTTCCATCTTTATCTTTAGTATTTCATTGACACAAGGCCCGCTAAACATTGGTCCAGCACTGCTCTGTTTCGTAAGGGCGGGTTGGGGTTGGACCTCATAGGCCGCCTGCTGTGTGGTATCTACCAGTTTTGTAATTAGTCTCCAGAGTGGAATGTGTTTGAATGTTGGATCTCAAGCGTCTTACACTGAAGAGCCAAAGAAACTGGTACACCTGCCTAATATCGTGTAGGGCCCCCGCAAGAACACGACGTGGCCTGGACTCGACTAATGTCTGAAGTAGTGCTGGAGGGAATTGACGCTACGAATCCTGCAGGGCTCTCTATAAATCTGTAAGAGTACGAGGGGTTGGAGATCTCTTCTGAGCAGCACGTTGCAAGGCATTACAAATATGCTCAGTAATGTTTATGTCTGGGGAGTTTGGTTCAAATGGTTCAAATGGCTCCGAGCTCTATGCGACTTAACTTCTGAGGTCATCAGACGCCTAGAACTTAGAACTAATTAAACCTAACTAACCTAAGGACATCACACACATCCATGCCCGAGGCAGGATTCGAACCTGCGACCGTAGCGGGGGAGTTTGGTGGCCAACGGAAGTGTGTAAACTCAGAAGAGTGTTCCTGGAGCCACTCTCTAGCAGTTCCGGACGTGTGGTGTGTCGCATTGCCCTGCTGGCATTGCCTAAGTCTGTCGGAATGCAAAATGAACATGAATGGATGCAGGTGATCACACACGATGCTTACGTACGTGTCACCTGTCAGAGTCGTATCTAGACGTATCAGGGGTCCCATATCACTCCAACTGCACCCGCCCCACACCATTACAGTGCCTCCACTAGATTCAACAGTCCCCTGCTGACATGCAGGGTTCATGGATTCATTAGGTTGTCTCCATACCCGTACACGTCCATCCACTCTATACAATTTGGAACGACACTCCTCCGACCAGGCAACTTGTTTCCAGTCATTAACAGTCCAATGTCGGTGTTGACGGGCCCAGGCGAGGCGTAAAGCTTCGTGTCGTGCAATCATCAAGGGTACACGAGTGGACCTTCGGCTCCGAAAGCCCGTGTCGATGATGTTTCGTTGAATGGTACGCACGCTGACACATCTTTGAAATCTGCAGCAACTTGCGGAAGGGTTGCACTTCCGTCACGTTGAACGCTTCTCTTCATTCGTCGTTGGTCCCGTCCTTGTAGGATCCTTTTTCGGCCGCAGCGATTTCGAAGATTTGATGTTTTCCCGAATTCCTGGTATTCACGGTACACTCGTGAAATTGTCGTACGTGAAAATCCCCACTTCATCGCTACCTCGGAGATGCTGTGTCCCATCTCTCGTGCGCCGACTATAACACCACGTTGAAACTCACTGAAGTATTGATAACGTGGCATTGTAGCAGCTGTAACCGATCTAACAACTCTTCGAGACACTTGTTGTTTTATAAAAGCGCTGCCGACCGCAGCGCCTTATTCTGCCTGTTTTCATACCTCTGTATTTGAACACGAATGCTTATACCAGTTTCTTTGGAGCTTCAGTGTAATATTTCTAGTGGGTCCATGAGACAATTTCTTGAGTTCCAGTAGTTATCCATTTGACTTCTTTTAATATAAAGCTTTCTTTTGTTGGATAGCACGTGAGCTAGAAGTGAGAGCCGCATTGCGTGGAGGCACAGAATGTGCACTGCTTTCTAAATTCTATCGTCGAGCGCGAAGGTTCTTTAGAGGAGCAGTCATGACAACTGACACTACATTTGCTTACGTTCTACCACGTATCATATTTTCTGCCTCCTAAATGGCCAAGCTCTCGAATGTTGTTAATTCTCTAATAGTTCTTTGACAAACAAAATGCTGGAAGCTTCGGTCATTCGCCATTCGTTGTTCTCTACAGTGTACACGGCTCGGAAGTGTTCGTTTTCCGTAGTCAGATTCGCATGTTCCTGTGCAATATGCGCAGTGTTCGTGGCTGCGACACTGCCAGCTGCAGCAGTGCAATGTTCGTGCCGTAAACAGTTACGGAACCGCAGGACTGGTCGTACGAACGGCTCAACGGGTCATCGCACAGCCAGTATGTCGGCTGTCGGCCTTCCCTGTGTCCCAAGAACACAGCCAGTGGCGTTACTTCTGCCCGCTCACCTGCCTTGGATTTACGTACAAATCGTTTAACTGATATTACGTGATAATCGTGATGCGTGACTGTCAGTATCCTGTCCTCAGACAAATACATCATCAACGCAAAAATGCTCTTGTCCAAGCACAAAAAATGTGAATACATTCCTGTTTATTTAAAAGTGGGCTACCAGTTACCTCTTCTGCTTTCCTCAGCACATTTAAAAATTTTCTCAAAGTTTTGGCGTGCGAACACACTTGCTCTTTTTTTAATGTGTAGCTTACCTCGAAGTCCCATACGCTTCCCTAACTGTAAGTCACTTACACCCACAAGTCCATGGTTGTAATTAGCTCATACCAATTCCCTCAGGATTGCCCTTTCTCACTCGTTCATTCAGCCGCACTCATTGCCATTACCTCTTTGTGTCTCTGTCATTGTCTCCTGTGTCACAGCCACAGTCCCCTTTGTTCTGTCCTACTACTACTGTCTCCTCTTAGTGTCTCTGTCTCCCTCTTGCTCTCTCTTACTGCTAATACTTCATTCCTTCCTTCCTACTGGTGCTGTCTCTTATCATTATCACTGTATCTCTCTGTCTCGTTGTCATTGTCATATACTCTCTCTCTCATTATCTCTGTCTCTCACCTACTTCCACTTTCTATCTGTCTTTATTCCTCCCCCCTCCCCCACCCTTCAGACACTGTCTCCTTCACTCTTTCCCTTGCGCTGTTCTGTCACTGTCATTATATTCCACCGTCACTGTGTCTCTCTCTCTCTCTCTCTCTCTCTCTCTCTCTCTCTCTCTCTCTCTTTCTCTCTCTCATTGCCACTGGCTCCTTCGCTTTTTCTATAACACAACCAATGTCTCCTATCTTCCAATATTTATTACTTTTACGTATCTCTGCCATTGCCGCTGTCTTCGCACACTGCATAAAAAAAGTACGAGTATGTTTGCATGCCAAAATATTGAGCAAATTTTCAAAGGTGCTAAGGAAGATAGAATGAGGCAGCTGGTACCCCACATTTTTCCGCTGTTTCCCTTCTTTTCCCAGCCGCAGCAGATCATGTAACTCATGTGATAAGAGGGCGTCAGTAAAATTTAGATAGTTTACTTACGTGAAATTGAAATAACCCAGATGATAGCTGAGATGCTTTTAAACATATTTCTCTTTGCTGCGCCACTTTATAAACTACTTTTTTGCCTCACAACGGATTTTACGTACGAATTTAACGGTTACAAGTAGGGCAACTTTGAACCTCTGTATCTCGGAAACGGATAAAGATATGAAGAAAATTGTTTGAGATAAGGATCTTAGGAACACATCGTAAAAATTACAGCCATTTGCTGTGCATGGAATTAGGACTGTTGATATTTTTAAAAGTATCGGGAATTCGGTATACAAATATTTTAAAAATACCATCATCTGCTCTTGATATATATATCGAAAGAATTGTCAATAATTCGATATATCGATGCAAAACGTTGTGGTTGGCAGGAGAGCCAACACCATGTTACTAGAGGAAGCCGAAAGGCACGCGTTTTAGCTCACGCAGGCTGGCGTGAGGTCTGGAACAGGACAAGGAAATTAGAATTTAGAAAAAACGGACGTAGTTGGTGGAATACTTAACTTTAATCCATTAATGGTGAACGTCGCTCTTGACGGTACATTATTGACAGTATCAATAGTAACTGGTAATGGCGCCTTGCTAGGTCGTAGCAAATGACGTAGCTGAAGGCTATGCTAACTATCGTCTCGGCAAATGAGACCGTATTTTGTCAGTGAACCATCGCTAGCAAAGTCGGTTGTACAACTGGGGCGAGTGCTAGGAAGTCTCTCTAGACCTGCCGTGTGGCGGCGCTCGGTCTGCAATCACTGATAGTGGCGACACGCGGGTCCGACGTATACTAACGGACCGCGGCCGATTTAAAGGCTACCACCTAGCAAGTGTGGTGTCTGGCGGTGACACCACACAAAAAATATCTACGTACCTGCCTATAAAAACATCGGCTGCACATTATAAATTTACAGCCTGTTTTAGAGCTGTACATTTAAGTAATGATTTATTATTAGACATTCTGTACATCAACAAGCTAGCAGCATGCCTATCCTCCTTAGAGCAAGAACTGAAGGAAAAACTATGTACATTCACACTTGGCGATAACCACTTCGTTAGCAATGGTAATTGTATGTAAGTGGCACAATAAAAGGTGCCCGATGGGTCCGTCGTTCGGTTTCAACACATATCTGATTTTTCCAGAACACTTCATATCGACTTTCTTGTTTTTTCATTTCTGCCAACGTCAGCGACTTAGCAGTGGTAGTGTCAAAACTGCGTGCTGAAGCTAAACATTACAGTTTCTGTTGGCAGTGCCGAGCGCCGAGTGCGTCAACGTTTTCCCCCACACGCCTCCACCCACCGCAAAGACCAATCTTGTCATTTAGATTTTAGTTCATCATTCTGAGCGATTGTTTTTGAAGGACGCCGATGTGAAGAAATAGCACACTATCAGCATTAAAAACTATTTTGCTACGCAACTGGTGTGCTGTTTCTTCACACCGGAAATCTTAATCTTTGCTATTCGATTCACACCTTCACGCCGCCCACCCCCGCCCCCCCCCCCCACCCAACCCGCCACCCCCAGTGCAATCGGACTATATCTTTTGTGCAACATATACTTACTTTACACAGTCAAAGAGAAAGATTGAACGTGATAAAAACTTAAAAAGTAGTAAGGCTCCTTCACACAGTGAAAGTAAAATTATGTTATACTATAATTTCAAAAGAACAATTTCAAATATCATAGTATGAAGGCTTTCACGACCGGATGATATATCTTCTGGTAAACCTTGCGGGATGTAAGGTCGTGGTCCATGAAACTCTTCAGCTCCTTGCCGGCAGTCGGCAAGACTCACCGGAGGAGAAACACCCCTCTGAAGATGTCCAGCGAAGCACTGGACGAAACGTTAGGAGCTGAAGAGTTTCATGGACCACGACCTTACATCCCGCAAGGTTTACCAGAAGAATTTCAAATATCACCGACAACAGTGAGAAAAATATAATATAAAATAAAAATATCGGCACTCTACATTGCTATATATATATTAGACAGCATGTCGATATACCGATTTTTTATCAACAGCTATAATCGGAATTTGTGGCTGGGTTTTGGTACCCAAAATAAAACAAGATTTTTGAGAACGGGGAGATGTCTCTTCTAGATAAAGTAATAGACAATATATCGTTAAAATTTGAGCAGTTTCCTGCAGTTATTTATTAATTAGATTTCGCCTCATTCCGGATTTTACGTGTAGAAGTAGGGTAACTTTAAATCTATTTATATTGGAAACGGATAAAGATATGAATAAAATTCTCAAAGCTGTTCGAAAGCAGGATCATAGGAAGGACTGCAAAAATTTCAGCCATTTACTGTGCGTCTTTGACTCCACGGCTGGGTTTTGATCCGCTGGTGGCTGCAAAAACATGGCAAAAAAAATCCCTTTTTCTGGGGTTTTCCGAGGAACCGTCCATGTACTAATGGTGCCTCCCTGAGGAACAGATCGAGGATAGGAATCCGTATCCGGAAACGTCATCCAACGACGCTACAGAGCGTCGAAATTATAGGCGCCGGCGCCCGACACTAGGCCATCCCTTTGGCAGCAAAAGTGACTTTGTACCTTGACGCATCGTAGGCGGAACGTCTCCATATGTTGTTTATTTAGTGATTGCAGCTGATTGTTACAATAGGCAGAGGAGAAGATGAAGCTAGCTGTTGCTTAGAAAGGCCTTGTCCCCTATAAATGCGATGCTCTGTTGCCTTGGTGGATGACGGTTTCAGCATGGGTTTACATCTGCAGTTTGTTTCACTCCTTTCTGTAAACCCAAAAACAATGGAGAATTCAGGGGTTTTCAGGAGAAAAATAAACTGTGGATGAAGACCCATGTCCGAAACCGTCATCCACCAAGGCAACAGAGCATTGCATTCGTAGGAGACAAGGTCTTTCTACGCATCAACTAGCCCCATCTTCTCCACTGGCGATAGTAGCAGTCAGCCTCGATCACTGAATAACAAACAACATTGCGAGGTATTCAGCCTACGGTCTGTTCTTGACCTGTCCTCCAAGACACCCTCTACAAGCCCCAGAAGTTTGTCGCAACATTTCTGAGACAACCTGTATTTAATACAGACAAAAACCCGGAAACGCTTGCATCACATATTGCAGTTATTGCAATAAGTGTAGCATTTCATTTCCAGAGGTAAAAATAAAACAAGATAAATCGGGCAGCAACAGCTTTGCTGTTTTTTTCATTATTTAACTAAGGAAACGGTGTGATTGTTACTAGCCGACACACGCTTTTGTCGACATTGAAATGTATAGAAAACTAAAAACGTCTTCAGAGGAAGCACAGTTGTAATCCTAATTCGTCTATTCATGTTTAAGTTTTCCGACGTCGTCCTGAATAGTTTCTAGCGACTATCAAGATGTTTCTAATACTAATGCACTTCTTCTCTCTTAGCTGCGCTTAGAACAAGCACTCCGTGTTTTCGTCTCATGCGATTCCACTAGAGACGTAATTGCACTTTGTGGGTGAAGGAACTGTTCATCAGTTTAAACTGATCAAATTTCTGTTGGGTTATATAAGAGGATCTTTGCTAAGTTCTTCCAGCCTCGTTTCAAACCAAGAGACGAGGTTGGGTTTGTTACACCTATGAAAGAATAGATCCATTTACTGAGGCAATCTGACTGCACTCAGAGAAATTCCAAGCTCTAACGACTGAACAGGAAACATCAAATTATTATTATCATTATTATTATTATTACGTGTTCTGCCCGATTGCTCTCAATGGCCTTCTGTATTCTGCTGCCCTCTTCATTTCGGAGTAGCTTCCACGTCATTAAATGTCATCCGCCGTCTTGTATCTTCTCCTTCCTCTCAATCTTCCTCCACACACTATTCCTTCCAATGCATTCACCATCAAATAGTCTCTACCCAATTAAACCTTTCCAACTTCCTCCACAACAACATCTCAAATACTTACAACCTCGTTTCGTCCTTTCGTCTCAGTGCACATATTTCAGTTCCATAGAGTTCCACAGTATAGACAAACACTTGGCTAGTCTCTTCCTGAGCTCTTTATCTACATTTCCACATAAAAAGTTCCTCTTTCTACTGAAAGCTTTCTTAGCTACCACAAGTCAAGCATTGAAATCCCGGTACCATCTGAAACCTTCCATTATTATGCTTCCTAGGCATCTGACAGCTGTCAATTGTCTACCTTTAATTCCCTCTATCTCAATATTAACTATTTTACCTTCTTTACCAACAACTATACACTGTCTTAATCAGTTATTAATTTTCATACCGTATTCTTCATGGGCCTCATTAAGAACGTTTAAAATTTGTTTGCTCTACTTTCACTTCCTGCGAGTAACACCATATCACCCGCAAATCGTACATATGCTATTCTCTTCCTTTCAATACAAACTCCACTTCTTATAGCTGAGTATATCTCAATAATTTCCTCTAGGTATTTTTAAAGATCAATGGAAAAGACACGGGACTTGCCTAAATTCCCTCAGACATTTCATCTCCAAGCCGTATTCAGTGACGCTTCAGCCCTCGGTTGATACAGATCTACAGAGCGGCAAGTTAAGTATTTACCTTATCCTGTCTTTTCCTCGTAATACACTACTGGCCATTAAAATTGCTACACCACGAACATGACGTGCTACAGACGCGACAGGAAGAAGATGCTGTGATACGCAAATGATTAGCTTTTCAGAGCATTCACACAAGGTTGGCACCGGTGGCGACACCTACAACGTGCTGACTTGAGGAAAGTATCCAACCGATTTCTCATACACAAACAGCAGTTGACCGGCGTTGCCTGGTGAAACGTTGTTGTGATGCCTTGTGTAAGGCAGAGAAATGCGTACCATCACGTTTCCGACTTTGATAAAGGTCGAATTGTAGCCTATCACGATTGCGGTTTATCGTATCGCGACATTGCTGCTCGCGTTGGTCGAGATCAAAAGATTATTAGCAGAATATGGAATCGGTGGGTTCAGGAGAGTAATGCGGAACGCCATGCTGGATCCCAACGGCCTCGTATCACTAGCAGTCGAGATGACAGGCATTTTATCCGCATGGCTGTAAAGGATCGTGCAGCCACGTCTCGGTCCCTGAGTCAACAGATGGGGACGTTTGCAACACAACAACCATCTGCACGAACAGTTCGACGACGTTTGCAGCAGCATGGACTATCAGCTCGGAGACCATGGCTGCAGTTACCCTTGACGCAGCACCACAGACAGCAGCGCCTGCGATGGTGTACTCAACGACGAACCTGGGTGCACGAATGGCAAAACGTCATTATTTCGGATGAATCCAGATTCTGTTTACAGCATCATGATGGTCGCATCCGTGTTTGGCGACATCGCGGTGAACGCACATTGGAAGCGTGTATTCCTCATCGCCATACTGGCGTATCACCCGATGTGATGGTATGGGGTGCCATTGGTTACACGTCTCGGTCACCTCTTGCCTCTTGTTCGCATTGACGGCACGTTGAACAGTGGACGTTGCATTTCAGATGTGTTACGACACGTGGCTCTACCCTTCATTCGATACCTGCGAAATCCTACATTTCAGCAGGATAATGCACGACCGCATGTTGCAGGTCCTGTACGGGCCTTTCTGGATAGAGGAAATGTTCGACTGCTGCCCTGGCCCGCACATTCTCCAGATCTCTCACCAACTGACAACCTCTGGTCAATGGTGGCCGAGCAACTGGCCCGTCACAATACGCCAGTCACTACTCTTGATGAACTGTGGTATCGTGTTTAAGCTGCATGGGCAGCTGTACCTGTACACGCCATCCAAGCTCTGTTTGACTCAATGCCCAGACGTATCAAGGCCGTTATTACGGCCAGATGGTGTTGTTCTGGGTACTGATTTATCAGGATCTATGCAACCAAACTGCGTGAAAATGTAATCACATGTCAGTTCTAGTATAATATATTTGTCCAATGAATATCCGTTTATCATCTGCATTTCTTCTTGGTGTAACAATTTTAATGGCCAGTAGTGTATATTAAATTTCGTGTGTTATTCCATTTAAGAGGTGTGAGGACACATTTTGTAAGTGTAAATTCGGGCAATCTGTAGCACAATTTCATTTCTTCTGAACAGTCAGCTACATAGCTCATTGCGGCGTACCCGTCCATTAGTGTCACAACAGGAGGGTAGCAAGTTGCATGTCTAGGATTCTGTCTGCTTTTATAGTTTACTTCTTCAGTTAGACTTGCTATGATGAGTAAGATGTGTGGATGCTGCGTGTGGATGCAGGGTGAGCTGGCCGCAGCAAGGGAACAGCTGAATACGCTTTTGGCTACGGTGTGTCACCTTCAGGCTGCTACCTTCGGGGTTTAGCGGTGGAGGAGAATCTGGCGTGTCGCATGGGAGACCTCAGATGCGGCTTCTTTCACCCGCGGGCTCTGCTACAGAGGCACCTCCTAGTGCAACCGACGCTGTGGATTCGTCCTCACAGCAGAGAGAGTGGCGGGGGTCCAATGTGCTGATCGTCTGGCCTCGTGCATTCACCCTGTGAGTAGACATGTGGCCGCTACTTTGGCAGGGTCCGAGCAGGTACACGGGGGGAGCGGTTTACTAGTTATTGGGGTGGTTCGTTGATAATGGAGAGGGGACCAAACAGCGAAGTCAGCAATCCCATCGATTAAGGGAAGGATGGGGAAGAAAGTTGGCTGTGCTCTTTGAAAGAAACCAATCCGGCATTTGTCTGAAGCGATTTAGGGAAATCACGGAAAACCTAAATCAGGATGGCCAGGCGCGGGTTTGAACCGTCGTCCTCCCGAATGCGTGTGCAGTGTGCTAACCACTGTACCATCTCGCTCGGTACTTATTGGGAGATCCAGCGATAGGTGCGTTATGGAGCTCCTTAGGCAAATAGCGTTCTTGGCTGGAAAGAAAGCCCATGTGCACTCGGTATATCTGCCTCATCCGAGATTTGGAGCTGCCTTCCCAGCGCCTATCGAGCGTGCAGGGTGCAGTCGTCTGGAAGCTGTGGCTCACATTGGTACCAACAACCACTGTCGCATGGGTTCTCAGCCCATCCTCAGTTCATACAGGCAGCTGGCGGAAGTGGTGAAGGCTGGAATGCAAGCAGAGCTTACAAATGTACAAATGTGTGTGTGAATTCCTAAGGGACCAAATTTCTGAGGTCATCGGTTCCTAGACTTACACACTACATAACCTAACTTATGCTAAGAACAACACAAACACCCGTGCCCGAGGGAGGACTCGAACTCTGGCGGGAGGGGCAGCGCAATCCGTGACATGGCACATCAAACCGCGCGGCCGCTCGCAATTTGCAGCATTGTTCTCAGAGTTGATTGGGTTCCTTTGGTTTGGAGCCGAGTGGAGGGTCTTAACTAATGGGTTCATCGACTCTGTGACGGTCTTGGCTGCAGATTTCTGGATCTGCGTTATCGGATGGGGATTTGTAGGACTTCCTTTGATAGGTCAGAGGTGCACTACATAAAGGAAGCAGCTACTGGGGTAGCAAGTACCTGTAGATTTCACGTGAGTGTTTTTAGGCTAGGCGGTAGTTTGAGGTACTCTGCTAAACCCTTGCCAGTCGATACGCAGCAAGGGAAGTCAGACAGCATTCAGAGTAAAGACACCTCAAGTGTCAAAATTTTATTAGTAAATTGTCGAAATACTCCTAAAAAAGTTCCCGAATTTATTGCCTCCAGGAAAGTTTTTGTGCTCAAATTATTCTCTGGACCGAGAGCTGACAAACCCGAAATGGAAAACTCTCAAATATTTAGCGAGTCATGGAACGTATATCGGAAAGACAGATTAGAGGCCACAGGAGGGGCACTGCCGAGGTCATCGGTTATTAGACTTACACATTACTTAAACTAACTTATGCTAAGAACAACACACACACCCATGCCCGAGTGAGGACTCGAACTTCCGGCGGGGGCATTGCAGTTGACAAAAATATATTCTCTGTTGAGTTCGAAGTTGAGTTGACAGTGAAGTTCGTCGCGTATAGCAGGTCTAGGTGAAAACAAACTAATTGTTGGATTTTTACCGGCCACCCGATCCTGCTGTGACAGTTCTAGAGTCTTGCAAAGAATGTCTTTGGGCAGTAGAGCGCAAGTAACCAGGACATGCATTACTGTTTGGAGGCGACTTTAACCTACCGAGTATATACTGAGATGCCTATGGATGCATTGTAGGAAGTACAGACACACAGCCATGCGAAGTACTCTTAGGCACATTTTCTGAAAACTATCTTGAGCAGTTAGAACTGCAGCTCACACGCAACGGAAATATCTTAGGCCTCGAGCTACGAATAGGCCGGATCGTATAGACAACGTCAGTATTGGAACTGGGATTAGCGATCTTGACGTCATTATGGCAGCTAATGCTACGAAAGTCAGTAAATAATTTAACAAGGCTAGGAACTGTATCTGCTAGAAAGAGGAGATTTACAGTTGTTAGCATCTCAATTAGAAAGTGAATTGACATCACTTAGTTCCAGTAAGATGAAAGTAGCGGCTTTATGGGCAAAGTTTAAGCAGATTTTAAATCTTGGTCTGGAGAATGATGTGCCTAGTAAGGACGGAAAAGATCTGTCATGGTTTAATAACGAGATTCGGAAAACGCCGAGGAAGGAGACGGTGTTGCACACTCGGTTCAAAAGAGAACTCGCAAATGACGACAAGCAAAGGTTAGTAGACATTCGTGCGTCAGTGAAAAGATCTACGCTCGAAGCATACAACTCTTACCACCGTCATACCTTAGCAAAAGCTCTGGCAGAAAATCCAAGTAAACTCTGGTCCTAAGTAAATTCGCTAAGTGAGTGTAATGCTTCCATCCAGTCACTTGTTGACCAGTCTGGTGTGACAGTTGAAGACAGCAAAACTAATACCAAAGTTTTAATTTCACGTTCAAGAAATCGTTCAAGCAGGAGAATCGGACAAACATACCGCCGTTTGACCGTCGAACAGACTCCCGTATTGGCGACATAGTAAAAAGCATCCATGGCGTAGAGAAAGAACTGAAGGAGCTGAAAACAAATAAGTCACCAGGTCCAAATCGAATCCCAGTTTGGATTTTCAAAGAGTACTCTACAGCGTTGGCTTCTTACCTAGCTTGCATTTACGATGAATCTCTAGCCCAGAGCAAAATCCCAAGCGACTGGAAAAAAACGACAGGTGACTCCTGCGTATAAGAAGAGCAAAAGAACGGAGCCACAAAATTATAGACCAATATTCCTGACATCGGTTTCCTGCAGAATCCCTGAACGTATTCTCAGTTCGAATATATAAAAAACTTTGTGACCGAGAAGCTTACGGCCACGAATCAGCATGGTTTTAGAAAGCATCGCGAAACTCAGCTTGCCCTTTTCTCACATCATACACTGCCAACTATGGAGGCTGATTCCATATTTTTAAATTTCTGGAAAGGTTTGACATGGTGCCCTATTGCAATCTGTTAATGACGGTACGAGCTTATGGAATAGGTTCACAGATATGAGTGGCTCGAAGACTTCTTAAGTTATAAATCCAGTATGTTGCCCACGGCGGTGAATGTTCGTCAGAGACAAGGTTATCGTCAGGAGTGCCCCAGGGAAGTGTGATAGGACCACTGCTATTCTCTATATACATAAATGATTTGACGGACAGGGTGGGCAGCAATCTGCGGTTGTTTGCTGATGACGCTGCGGTGTACGGTAAGATGTCGAAGCTGAATGACTGTAGGAAGATACAAGACAACTTAGGCAAAATTTCTAGTTCTTGTGATGAATGGCAACTAGCCCTAAATGTAGAAAAATGCGAGTTAATATGGATGAGTGGGAAAAACAAACGTGTGATGTCCGGATATACCATTAGTAGTGTTCTACTTGACAGTCATGTCGTTTAAATATCTGGGCGTAACGTTGCAAAGCGACATAAAATGGAACTAGCATGCGAGGATTGTGGTAGGAAAGGCGAATGGTCGATTTTGGTTTATTGCGAAAATTCTAGGAAAGTGAGGTTTATCTATAAAGGATACCGTATATAGGACGCTAGTGCGACCTATTCTTGAGAACTACTCGAGTGTTTGGGATCCGTACCAGATCGGATTGAAGAGAGACGTCGAAGCAACTCAGAGGCGTGCTGCTAGATTTGTTCCTGGTAGGGTCGAACAACACGCAAGTGTTATGGAGGTGCTTTGGGAATTCAAATGGGAATCTTTGGGGGGAACGTGGCGTTCTTTTCGAGGAATACTATTAAGAAAATTTAGAGAACTGTCATTTGAAGCTGACTGCAGAACGATTCTGCGCTCCCAACAAACATTGCGCTTAAAGGCCACGAAGATAAGATACGGGGAAATTAGGACTCAAACGGAGGCATATAGAAACTCGTTTGCCCCTCCTACTTACGAGTGGAACAGGAAACGAAATGACGGACCACACTCCGGCACGTGCCGTAAGGTGGTTTGCATAGTATCGATGTAGACGTAGCTGTTGATAGTCTCATCTGCTTTTACAGACATAAATTTTGTACCAATCTCCTCTCCTTCCAATAAACTTTTGTGCTTCCAAATACTCATCACCTTTCTCGAATGTACACAGTCTGAATGTTTTCTAAGTCAACAAATACACTACAGATTTCTTCACCTCTGTCAACATATCTTTCTCCTATGCTGATTAGCTGCAAAATTACATCTGTTGACCAAATCCAAACTCTTCCCGTGCAATGTGCAGGACAAACTTTCCATAAACTTTCGTTTAGGACTCTCAATAATATTTTGACTGAATGAGAAATTAAACTGATAATTCTGTGTTTTTCACACATGTTGGTATTCCTCTTCTCAGTTGGTATCATTGTTGTTGTGATGACGTCCTGTGACCATTCTCCTGTTCCGTATATCTCATTAAAAAGGTGCATTATCTCTCTTCTATCTCTGTCTCCCAAGCTGTTGAATACTTCTACTGGCATTTCGTCAATTACACATGCTGTGATATTTTTAACTAGTTCATTACTTTTTGCACTTCTTCACTCAGAATTCCATGCGTGTTTTCGTTATCTAGCAATTACGCCTGTTCTTCAATGTTTATATTGCTTGATCTTTGATAAATGAATCAGTCTTTCAGCCTCTTTTGAACCTCCCAGGCAGATTAAACCTGTGTTGGTCGGGACTCGAACCTGGGACCTTCTTTGGCACTGCTCTTACCGACTGAGCTAGACAGGTACTACTCACTGCTCTCCCTCACATCTTTACTTCCACCAGTATCTTTCTCCTATCATCCAAATTTCATAAGACTTCTCCTGTATATCTTGCCGGACTGGCATTCCCGGCAGAAAGTTTGAACCTGCTATTAAGTTCCAAAACAGTACAAACTCCGCTACAGAGTGATAGATAAATTCTCAAAACAATCCCCTACGCTGTGGCTAAACCGTTTCTCCGCAATATCTTTTCTTCTAGGAGTGCAAATACCGCAAGGCATGCAAGAAGTAAACCTGCGAAAGCCGATAGGTAGTAGTGTACGAATAGCTCAGTCGGCAAAAGGATTTCCCCCCAAAGTTAAGGTTCCGTGTTCGTGTCTCGATACGGCACACAGTTTTAATCTGCGAGGAAGACAGCACTTCAGACACTTGCAGGTAAGAAAGTCACACAAAACTCTAGGATTCCAGTTCCTTTGGAGAAAAATAAGGTTTATTCCCACAAGAATAAACCTCTCCAAATCTGATTCTTCGACCCTCATATACCTATTAGCTCCCAGGTCTAATAAAAAATTCCCATCGAACAGCTTGGCCCGCGACTTTCAGAGTCAAAACAGCCAGGAGATATCACACCAAAGAAGCTGCCATAACTCCACACGCACCTTATCTAAAATAATAACTTTCCGAACTGTCGATAATACTACGTAACCAGTTCCCGCTGGATCTTCTCTCCTTCTCAGACTATGATCCGCGACCGACTTGAGGTTTCACAAATTCAAAGTAACTCCAGAACTTTGTTAAACAGTCGGGCTTCTTAACCAAGCAGCGCTGTCACTGGATCATACCCATCTTGTCCATCAGCGACGAGCATTCTCATTGTTTCAGCACCACACTGGTGGTCATATTCGGCAAACTAACTAGAAAGCACGGAAAGCACTCAAACGCCATGTGCAACGAACTCATTCCGAAGTGCTACGCTATGTTCGGAGCTGTGGAGAAAGCCCCCAACCTCCTTAGGTTTTTCCAGGTCCCATACAGTTCGGAGCGTCTTCCGAAGGCCCGTCTGAGGCACACACCTGTCTCAACAACAACACCGATTGTCTCACAGCAAATAAAGAACGTAAAATCACCCTTTGGCTTGTAATACTGATCGAATGATTACTCCTCCGACAATCCATCTCCGTCGGCATAATGACGATACTCATTTTACTATGGTCTGAAGCTCCTCTTGATGTTCTTCCGTGTCTGCGATTTAAAATTGGGTTGTTTTGAAATCAGCCTTATGCAAACACAATTTGTTTATTTTGTATTTGCCCAGACATGTTTCGACACCTTTGTGTCATCTTCTGTGGATCAAAATTTTATTTGTAAAGTACAATAAGAAATTTATAATAATTTAACAATTGTAGGCCTAAGAATTACAATATGTGAAATTTGGTTTGTTTTGTTTAGATGCTCACCTTAAAATTACATCGCTAAATGAACTGCATTATTATACTTTTTTTTTTTTTTTTTTTTTTTTACAGCATGTCACCTGCAAACTAGCCTTGAGGAAAATTAATGCGTATTTATCAAGAACTGTTTCGCGGGTAGAGGTTATGTGCGTTTCTGTATTTACATTTTTTCGTCCTGTCTGGTTGGTGTCTCGATCAATGGCTAATCACTAGTTCACTCCATACGCACTTACATAAAATGTGGTTACTTATTTCAATCGTATGCATAGACAGATGTGAAGTGTGATACTTAAACATGGTAGAATTTCCTAAAGTCTCTGTGTGCATAGAGTCCTTTGATTTTACCATTGTGAGGATACGCAAGTAAATAACATCCGTCATGCGGGATATGTACGATGATGTAAGGACCAGTATACCTTATTTGCCACTTAGCGTTTTTCGTGGCTAACAGAGAAGATTTCACATGGGTCTAAGTGATACTTTTTCTCCAGTCACAAATCTGGTAACACCATGTAGATGTTTTGTCAAAGTGTTTCTTTAGGAGTTGAGCTTTTTCTATAATAGCAAATTACTACCGTGGTAACACGTATTGCCCCCACGGCTATCCATGGCCAACATTGGGGAGCATAATGAAGCCAGTTTAGTTTAACGCCCCATTATTACTGTTTGTAGGTGTTTCGATTGTCACTTCTATAATATTCACTCCCGACGTATTGTTCCTCTGTTGCGCATTCCGATCACGATTCCGCCCTGAGTTCATGGGCGTAATGTTACTTTGCGCTTGTGAGTGATAGGGTTGATTAGTAATCGGATACTGCCACTGCACATTTCGTAGGTCAGCCGTGTTGTTGTTGCTAAATTGAGGCTGAAAATTACTGTAAGCGTTACCCCACTGATTCCCGTTATCATTTCTATTCCAATTTTGTTCCCGGTTACCGGAGTAGCCAGAGTAGTTTCTGTCACCATTTTTTCTTTACCTTTTATATGGTGGGTTAAAATTTTGGTTACATTATTTACTAAAATTGCCTTCCGAACTCGGGCCTGGCATATTCGCTGTTGTGGCGAGATTGACAAAATCCGATCGTGACTCAGCCGCGCACGCTACACTGTTGGCGCCGTACTGTGGCTGGCGCTGCGGAGGCTGGTTGCCACCACTGCTACGGAAATTATTTTCGTAGGTGTGGCTCTGTCTTGCATCTTCATTAATTGAGTCAATAGAGTCCAAGACAGATAGAAAATATACCAAATTGCTTTCGGGTACTTGTACTAGCTTTTCCCAATATTAAGCGGTAGTTTAGCTTCCACAATGCGTTGGGCGTTAGTATGTGTCACTGGCTCGTCCCAGAACTTCGTCTTATTTAAATATTCCTCAAAATACTTTCGCAGTGATCCAAAATTTGTATTATATTGTTCAGGGTTGAATAGAGCTTTTCTTAATCTCTCTTGAACGCCCTGTGACCAGTACTTTGAAAGAAACGCGTTTTCAAACTGTTGTAATGTCTGACAAGTTTCTGACATTGCCATCGCCCACAACGCTCCTTCGCCTTGGGTGTATCCCGTAATATATTGTATCTTTTGCTGTTCCGACCACGTTTTAGGCAATACATTTTTGAATCACTTTATAATAGTTACCGTATGCACGGACATCTTTTCAGGGCTAAACACTTGAAATTGCTGATGTTTTATAAGACTCTCTTCTAACAAAATTGATGACAAGTGGGTTCAGCTATCTGCTGTTTCTTTCTTTCATCACGGTGTCGTTGGTTGCCGTACGCCTCATAATTTGGTGAACACAAATGTAAATTCTGGGTAGGATCGTCACTAGTTGCACTATCGCTCTTACCTGTGGGTATGTAGTCATGCTCTTCTTCCCTTCATCTTGGTGTCGTTCTTTCATTGTACTGAGTCTCCTGTTAAGTTGCTCGACTATTTGATTCTGCCATCACGGTAAGTCCTGTGTCAAAGTTTTCTGTATCTGGCCAATGTAAGTTTGCAGTTTAACTACAGATGTGTTTTGTGTAGTGTATACTTGCTCCATTGTGTTACTTATTGCTTTTTGTAACTCTGTTTCTAGAATACCGTGTATGTGTGTGTCTTTTTCTTCTAGAAAGTCCTCAAACTGTTGTTTTTGCTGTTTTGTCATGTCCTCAACTTGATTTACAACTTCCTGAATTTATGTATTGAGCTAGGATTGCTGTACACTCATAGAGTTGAAAGTTTCAGTTAACTTACGTATCTGATCTGGCGTATCCTCAACTGTGGTTTCCAAATTACCAATATCCTGATTCATGGAATTTAAATCTTCTCGTACCACTTCTATTACCTGATCCACTACCTCTCTTTTTAGTTGTGTTGTCAGGTTATTGCGCATTTCAGTAAGGTTTTTTACATCACTGTCTAGCTTGTTCATTTGAGTGGTTACATTCCCTATCTGTGTAGTGCCATTGTCTACCTGTGTAGTGACATTGCTTATCTGTGATGTGACACTTACTTCCTATCTGTGTATTCATTTGGGCAGTTACATTCCATATCTGTGTATTAATTTGGGCTGTTATCTGAGTTACAAACTATGACATCAAACCTGCCTGCATTACTCTAAACATCTGCTAATGTCTGGCTCTACTGGAACTTGTACATTTGCGGAATCTGGAACAGTTTCCGAAGTTGACATCTTATCGTCTGTCGCTGCGACTGAGTTAGAAATATCTGCAATGTTTTCTACTTATGTGTTAGGCATAGGCTGAGCAACTGATTGCTCATCGGATGAATTATCCATCGTTTTGGTTTGTGATCTTAATTTCAACATAGCTGTATATATCCATAAATCGGCGTGCAACCGAACTTCACTACTATTGCGGCTCGTAAACAAATCACAGATGAAGTCGCGCTCGTTCGTGAAATTCAGTGTAGTAAAATTTGCCTCTGGTGAAACAGAAGACTGATAAGTGACTTCTACGCGCGCAAGCAATGAAAATGATCCGCCATCTTGGGATACATTCACGTATAATATATTTACAAAAAAATCTACAAAACTAACTGAAAAAGAAATTTTTAAAAATTGAGTGCTACCTCATATTTGTGAATTTTAAGGCCTGGTTTCGGTAATAATTATCTTGTCTGGTACGCAGTTGGTGTAACATATAACAAAAACAATTGGTTATAGTCAATAATGGGTGGAAAATATTACTTAAATATTTCAACTTAAAATTTGCACTGATTTTTTTCTGAAACAAAGGTCATGGCACTCGGTCACCATTGTAACCGCCCTGTCAAAATTGTTAGAAACCTAGTCAGAAGGTGTGGTAATTTTGAAATGAGAGTTAGTATGATAGTCGCATAATAAATATTTCACGTGAAGCGCTGTTGCGACACAGGTAAAGGTCAATTGTGAAAACTAAGCCACTGAATATTAATAGTAGGCCTAATATTATTAAGGAACACACCCGTTTGACTACACAAAATAAGAGGGTATGTACATTTGCGAGTGAGTGGTTCAAAATAAGAATTAATACTGTAAGGGAAATAGGTTATAAGTATAATTACGTCGGTACACACTCAGTTGTATGCGAATGTACGCTCGGGATAGAGCCACGTACGTTCTAAGTCCTATCATTCCCCGTGAGCTGGGTAAAAAGAATTGTGGAAAAATGTATTTATTCACCTAAGAAAAGAAAATAATCGGCCTTCGTAATTAAATGAAAAGGAAGGCTGTAGGTTCTGAATGTCGCGGCAAATATGACCTAAATATTGAAATTGACAGTGCCGTCCACGAAGGGAAAGACATGAACCCATTCACGTACGTCTATTGTTGAGCAGCGCCATTGTGAAGATCGTCGCCCCCGTCTAAATTCTCCATAAAAAATTAAAATAATAATAATAATCTTCCAGAGTTACAGGAGCTGGGATCCATGGCATGAGAACAACGAAAGGTAACTAATACTAAAACTAATGAAAGAGGAGCGTAAAGTTTATTTTGTCAGTCAGTATTAAATACTTTTCAAGTGGCTCTTTGGTGTGATAGTCGAATAATTGTCTATACATTTATCAATAAAAAAATTATTAAGTTCCTTTATACCTTATGTCGTGATGATGCAAAACGAGCTGCCCCTTTTAGAACTTTGTCGATGTCCTCTGTCTGTCCTATGTGATAAGTACCTCATACAGTGCAGCAGTATTTCAGAAGAGGATAAAGAAATCTGGTTTGGGCAGTCTCTTTAGTAGATTTGTTGCGCCTTGTACGTGTTCTGCCAATAAAACGTAGTCTTTGGTGTGCACTTGCCACAACATCTTTGTAAAGTGACGGATCCAGTGTTAAGTTGTTCTTAATCGTAGAGCCCAGACATTTAGCTGAATCGACAACATTCAGATTTTTGCGATTTATCCACGAGCGTATACAAAAGTGGGGAGAAAGGTCATAACCGCAAAAATCAAAAGTACTGTACTATTCACGGAAGTAAACAAATGGGTATGATTAGATGAAAACACTTTATTTACGCTGCTTGACAAAAAAGGTGAAACACTTGAAGACGCGATCGGATGTCAATGAACTTCGAACACCTACACACCATCGGCGAGTACGTAAGTAATTAGAGCTGCAATTTTCTGTTCAAATGGCTCTGATCACTATGGGACTTAACATCTGAGGTCATCAGTCCCCTAGACTTAGAACTACTTAAACCTAACTAACCTTAGGACATCACACACATCCATGCCCGAGGCAGGATTCGAACCTGCGACCGTAACAGCCGCGTGGTTCCGGACTGAAGCGCCTAGAACCGCTCGGCCACAGCGGACGGCTGGAACAGCCTGACTAAGGAATTAAAGTCCCATTTTATAGGCTGCCTCCTACCCCTCAGAGCGAACCTTGTATCCTCACCTGGATTTATCCGTCTCTTTCTTGTGTATAAACACTGCAAAATGGCCGCTTTGGACAGATTCACAGTTGATCTTGCCGAATAATACGTTAAACATGTAGTATCACAGCTGAAGTATTCCTGCAACTCTTAAATCACTACGGAGTGGTCGGATAATGCGCGGTGGCGTGTGTGGCAAGCGCCGAGTTCGCAAGAAGCGCTGGCAGCGTGCGCTGCTGACTCACTGGCTTCTGGCCATCACAATAAAGGCAATCGAACGCATCCGGCGTGTCCTCTACGGCTTTCTTGCTGACTTACGCCGCCAAGCTGCGAGACGCCAGCGTAGAAACACAATGATTCTTTCTAGTGTCGCAGCGCGCTAAACTTTCCCGTCAACTTTCTTGTGGATTCTGTGTCACTGACGCGCTAAACACTTACATGTAAAGTATATCCGCGATGGTAACTGCTTAAAAGTCCGCTATTGTCGGTTGTGCTGCTGGTAGCTCAACCCCTAGTTGACACGTCACTCCGAAGTTTAGTCGAGATTCGTGATTCTATTGTCAGCGCCATTTCTATTATTGTGGTGATAGCCCCAAGTCCTACACATCACGAATTACATAGCGGGTAATCGTTATTTTTCAGAGTACACACAACGAAGAATGACTTCAACGGAAATACTTCATGCCTCAATTATAGATAATTTTTCGGCGTTTTGTTTCGTTGCTTGCCTGAAATATCTTAGCAAAATCGATCGCAGAATCGTTATAAAATTATTTCTCTCGCTCAGTATCATTTAATACGCCATGAATTGCGTTATACAACGTGATCCGTAGGTGCGAATCGACCCTTCTGAAACGAAGCCGCGCGGGATTAGCCGAGCGGTCTTAGGCGCTGCAGTCGTGGACTGTGCGGCTGGTCCCAGCGGAGGTTCGAGTCCTCCCTCGGGCATGAGTGTGTGTGTGTTTGTCCTTAGGAAAATTTAGGTTAAGTAGTGTGTAAGCTTAGGGACTGATGACCTCAGCAGTTACGTCCCGTAAGATTTCACACACATTTCAACTTCTTTTTTTTTTTTTTTTTGTGAAACGAAGACTGGTGGATATACGGAAGATGCAATTCCTCATTTTCAAATCAAAAGGGGGTTATCAGAGCGATTGAGAATTACACGAGAAAACCAATGATACCATTCATTGCAGCGTAGCTTTATTCTTTATCGAGGCATGACTGATGTTTTCTTCACACAGGTGAACCGAGAGTTGATAGCGTTTACATAAGTGGTATGCTTTGAGAACGCCCTGATAACAGGAGAGAGGACGAATCACGTAATAGCAGAGGATTTCAACCAACACCACTGAGTCAGACCACCCTCATCTTCTGTGTGTTGGTGAAACTTCTCGCGATGTACCGAGAAACTGTTCCTGTCGTAATCTACCGAAGGCTGAACGATCGAAAACGGCAACAGGTTCTAACCTATCTCTTATGAATATTATGCTGAAATATTCTAAACAATGAAAATAATATACACTTAGCAAGTCTCACTAGCTGCGTCAGCTCCTTAGAAAATAAATACAAAACACAAAATTAGACGTTTGAGTAATGTTTTCAAGTTAATGTTGAAACAAATGGTTTTTGTTCTACTTATCTACCGTCTGTTGTTCATTCATTATTCGAGTTTGTTGTTCTTGGCACAGTATTTCCAGTGCTGTGATCCTATTTCCATAATATATTTCAAGGTTTCAGTTTTCTAACGTGTAATTAAATGAAATGCTGCATTTTCTTCATCTTATTAGCAGTCTTCCCAAATGTTTCAAAACATAACACCACACACCGTCATCATCTACACGAACTACTTCAGAAATCGGTCTGATGGGATTCATTTCCTCCTGCACGAGTGCAACTGTAAAGATAATACATTTCATACACACATCAAAAAAGTTTTGTATCACTTCGGTTCAGAGAGTTCCCGAACCTATACAGAAAATTGGAATACAGATCAACATAATCATCATTTCCGACCTTTTTGTTGATCGTGAAAACCACACACTGCGTGTTGTACCACGATACAGCCAGAGGTGGTAGTCCAGATTGCTGTACACACCGGTACTTCTAATAACCAGTAGCACGTCCTCTTGCATTGATGCATGCCTGCATTCGTCGTGGAACACTATCCACAAGTTTATCAAGGCACTGTTGGTCCAGTTTGTCCCGCTACTCAACAGTGATTCGGCGTAGATAGCTCGGAGGGGTTGGTGGGGCACGTCATCCATAAACAGCCCTTTTCATTCTATCCCAGGCATGTTCGATAGGGTTCATGTCTGGAGAACATACTGACCACTAGTTGGACGATGTCGTTATCCTGAAGGAAGTCATTTACAAGATGTGCACGATGGGGACTCGAATTGTCGTCCATGAAGACAAATGCCTCGCCAATATGCTGCCGATGTGGTTGCACTATCGGTCGGAGTATGGCATTCACGTATCATACAGCCGTTACGGCGCCTTCCATGACCACCAGCGGCGTACTTCGGCCTTACATAATGCCACCCCAAAACAGCAGGGAACTTTCACCTTGCTGCACTCGCTGGACAGTGTGTCTAAGAGGTTCAATCTGACCGAGTTGCTTCAAACACGTCTCCGACAGTTGTCTGGTTGAAGGCATATGCGACACTCATCGGTGAATAGAACGTGATGCCAATCCTGATCGGTCCATTCGGCATGTTGTGGGGCCCATCTTTACCGCGCTGCATGGTGTCGTGGTTGCAAAGATGGACCTAGCCATGGACGTCGGGAATGAAGTTGCGCATCGTGTAGCCTATTGCGCACAGTGAGTCGTAACACGACGTCCTGTGGCTGCACGAAAAGCATTATTCAACACGCTGGAGTTGCTGTCAAGGTCACTCCGAGCCATAATCCGTAGGTGGCGGTCATCCACTGCAGTAGTAGCCCTTGGGCGGCCTGAGCGAGGCATGTCATCGACAGTTCCTGTCTCTCTGTATCTCCTCCACATCCGAACAACATCGCTTTGGTTCACCTCGAGACGCCTGGACACTTCCCTTGTTGAGAGCCCTTCCTGGCACGAAGTAACAATGCGGACGCGATCGAACCGCGGTATTGACCGTCTAGGCATGGTTGAACTACAGACAACACGAGCCGTGTACCTCCTTCCTGGTGGATGACTAGAACTGTCGGCTGTCGGACCCCTTCCGTCTAATAGGCGCTGCTCATGCATGGTTGTTCACATTTTTGCGCGGGTTTAGTGACATATCTGAATAGTCAGAGGGACTGTATCTGTGATACTATATCCAAGGTCAACGTCTATCTCCAGGAGTTCTGGGAACCGGGAAGACGCAAAACTTTTTTGATGTGTGTAGATACTGGCCACATCGCAAACAAAAGCAACTTACAATCATGTGTACATATTTTACTTACAACTCATTTTCAGTTTAGTATTTCAAATTGTTTCAGTCATGAGCATCTAATCTAATAATAATAATCGTAATAATAATAATAACCAATGTACATAGGTACACAAAATACTCTCTAAGACAAAGAAAATCGTCTTACCACGGAGAAATTTTCGGAACGTAACGGAAATCGGTAGATATGATGCACATGTACAGAAAAACAGATGACAATAATTTCAGAAAAATTGGACGATTTACTCAAGAGAAAGAGCTTCACAAATCGAGCTAGTCAACATTGCAGTGGTCCACCTCCGGTCTTTGTGCAAGCAGTTATTCGGTTTGGCAGTGATTGCTAGAGTTGGTGAATGTCCTCCTGAAGGATATTACGTCACATTCTGTCCAAATGGCGGGTTAGATCTCCAGAATCTCGAGCTGGTTGGAGGACACTGCCCAAACTACTCCTAATGTTCTCAGTTCGGAAAAGGCTCGTGGACAGTGCTGTCCAAGGTAGGGTTAGGGAAGTACAAAGACAAGCAGTAGAAATTGTCGTCGTGTGCGGGTGACTATTATCTTGCTCAAAGGTAAGCTCAGGATGGTTTGCCGTGAAGGTCGACAAAACGGGGCGAACAGTATTATCGCTGTGCTCTAAGGGTGACGCAGATGAAAACCAAAGCGGACCTACTGTGAAATGAAATGGTATCTCAGACCATAATTGCTGGTTGTTGGACCGTATGGGGGCGACAGTCAGCCTGGTATCGCACCGCTGGCGGGGGCGTCTCCAGATACGACTTCGCTGGTAATAGGGCCTCATTTCGAAGCGGGACTTATCCCTGAAGATAATTCTACTCCAGTCAATGATATTCCAGGCCGAAGACGTGTCGGGAGACGCCCCGGACAGAGGTTGGATACCAACCTGACTGTTGCCCGCCATACGGCCCGACAACCAGAATTGGTGGTCTGAGGTGCCATTTTTTTTCATAGGAGAACACCTCTGGTTGTCATCCGCTGCTCTGTTACAAATCAGCGGTACGTCGAAGATATTCTGCGCCCCAGTTTGTTGCCTTTCATAGCAAGCATTCCCGGGCTTATATTTCAGCAACTTAATGCCACCAGTGTGCTGGCATAAGCTGTCGCCCCCACACCAGTCGGTACACAAGTAGTAACAATGAGGGCTCAGACTCAGAGTCAGTCACTGGCGCACTAGGTTAGTCATTAGCTCAGTCAGTATTCTAGATGGCGTCTGTCAGTACATTGCGACCAGAGCAGTGTTTAAAGCGAGACTCCTACTACACTAGCAGTGAGGCTACGTGGACTATTACGTAGGAGCTTGTACCACGACACATGGATTCTGTTAAAGATAAGTAGCTTCCTGTTCTTGTCAACATAGAACCCTGATAATACATGTGTGCAGTTGTGTTGTAGAAAGAGGATACCGGCCACTAAACAACCACCTCTCCCTTGATCCCTATGGTAGAAGACTCTACTGAGATAACGAGGACACATCAGCCAGCAGGCACACGGCAAGAATTTCTACTGTTTGTCTTCGTGCTTGCCAGAGACTATGACGCCAGCAAGGTCGCTGGATCTCTCCCCAGTTGAGAACGTTTGGAGCATTATGGATAGGGCCCTCGCATCAGCTCGGGATTCTGACGATCTAACGCGCCACTTGGACATAATTTGGTTAGATATCCCTCAGGAGAACATCCAACAACTCTATCGATCAATGCCAAGCCGAATAACTGCTTGCGTAAGGGCCGGAGGTGGGCCACCGCGTTATTGACTTGCTCACTTTATGAAGCTTTTTCCTCTTGAATAAATCTAATTTTTTTTAAACTGTAATCATTTGTTAGTCTATACATGTACATAACATCTGCCATTTTCCGTCCCATTCGGATCATTCCTTCGTGATGCATCGCCTTCCTCTTTCCTTAGAGTGTATTCACGACCATTTTCAAATGACATCGTCTGAGTGAAAATAGTTTATATAGTACGCTAAACCAAAAAGTAAACTCCATCTGATGAAACCTTGTAAGGTCCAACCGTACCGACCAACCGCCGTGTCATCCTCTGCCGATAGGCGTCACTGGATGCGGATATGGAGAGGCATGTGGCCAGGACACCACTCTCCCCGCCGTTGTCAGTTTTCGTGACCAGAGCCGCTACTTCTCAATCAAATGATATCTCGACTGGCCTCAAAAAGGCTGAGTGCACCCAGCTTGCCAACGGGGCTCGGCAGACCGGGACGGTGACCCATCCAACCAAGCCCAACAGCGTTTAACTTGGGTGATATAATGGGAACCGGTGTTACCACTGCGGCAAGGCCCTTCGCATTTTATATTAATACATACGGCAATATTGTGTTCGTAATAATAGTATTATTGTTACAGGTGACAAAGAATGCTATAATACGTGGTGTCTTCTTGGATCGTTATGTCAGTTAAATAAATACATCGTTTTCCCTACTAAACAACGAGAATGTACCACTCACCAGTTTCATTACAAAATAAGGCAACATCAAACGCTATTCTGAAGCCGCCAGTGATAATCGAGAGTGCAGTGCTCATCGCACCTCGTAGGAAACTGGTGTCAGTGGTCCATCAGCAATGATACAGTGGGTTGTTGATGCCTGTGTTCGTATGTGTTGGTTAACGCCCACGAGGAACGGTTGAAGCGGATAACAACCACCTTACAACTAGTTGGATAACACATCGCGTACATCCTGTAGTCTTTGCATATTATCATCAACATTTAACTGTTTCTGTACAAAATGAGACATAACTAAGGATGAATAAAGCTATGCTCAAATGAAAGACATCGCTGTTTTTCTCGTGTAATTTTCTATGTGTCTGATGTGTCATGTGACTAAGTTTGCGTTTCAAAATTACGGGCTCCATCGAAGATGGCCGCTTCCAAAATGGCCGCTTTGTTGGTAACTATTTCACAGGTTTCCCCATCTTCCATCTCATACTAACTCGCATTAACATTGTTTGTCCTCCTGTTTTTGTTTTAGAAGGGTGGCTCCGCACCTATGGACATCCCTGTATACAGCACAATATAAAAAGCGAGCTTTCTGCAAGCGAAAAGTAAGTCAGAAAAATTTTCTGTGGCGCTATGGTGATAAAAGTCTGTTGCGTTTTCCGCTCTTTCTCTCAATATAAGAATGACTATCGGTACTTGATCTACATCTAACCGATTGCTTCTGATGAGAGGCTTGATTATATAGCCTAAATTTTGACATAATGAAAGTTGCTTCTGATGTAGCATAACAAATCCAGGTCCGACATTACTTGCACTCTACAAAGAATACTGTGATATTTTAAGGTAAGTCATTAAAAGTCTAGAAATATTCACGACAGGAGAGAAATTAATAACACAATACAGCCAATAAAATTAAAATTATACGTGATATTGTGAAACGGGAGACAGGACAAACAGCCAGTGCACAAGATATCATCACAATGGCAATGTTGTGACTGATAATTCACAAATTGCGTGTATTTTTCGCTATCACTCTGCAAATGTAACAGCAAAAATATGATTAAATGCTTCAGTTGAAGAACCAACAGAATGTATTAAAAACGCCATTCCACAAAAATTTAAGTAGCTGGAAGTAACACCAACATCCATCACGGAAATTAGCAGAATTATAAAAGTTCCAGTAAACCAAAGCCAATCAAATCAGGACGAAATTTCAGACAGAATTCAGAGTTGTTCTGACTTAATGCTTAATGTTCTTGGTGATATATGTAAGAAAAAATAATTTATTTAGTATATCACAGGTCGTATTGCAGAAGGACTGCTCGACTGAAAATCTTATTTATCCATTCACTCATCAAATATTACGAGACCGAAGTAATAAAACATCGCCACTTGGTATTGCTGGTGATATTTCTAAAGCGTTTCGTCTCGTAGATCACATTATACTCTCAGAAAAACTTTAGTTTTATGGAACTGATTGCTTTGCAAACTTCTGGTTTGGAACATTTTTAACAAACAGAATGTAAAAAGTTATGCTGATCAATTCAGAAAATGTTGTAAGGAGAGAAAATTTGATTGAAAGAGTAGAAATCACGAAGGGAGTCCAATAGGTTTCAGTTTTGAGTCCACTCCTATTGCTTATACTCTTAACATTTATCAAGGAAAATTGTCGCTTAGACAGACGATACGAGTGTTATAATGAATTCCATTAGGAAAAAGTAAAAGAAGAAACGGTTAAAAATGTTTTGAAATAAGTAAGAAGTGGATCTCCGAAATTGGGCACTCCCTAAATTTTGAGAAATCACACTATATTTAGTTCTGTACAGCAAATAGTCATACTAGAAACTGATTTAACACCTGAACAACAGTCAGTAAACACAGTAGAATGCTCCAAATTTTTGGTTGTATATATTAATGAAAACTTGAACTGGAAGGGACATGTTACTGTACATGTCAAATTGCTAAGTTTCAGCTATTTTTGCTCTTCATATAATGCTAGTCTTGGAAACAAATGAATCTACATAGTGGCCACTCTTCCCTACTTAATGGTGTAAAGTGACCAGACCTTTGCCACCATTCCCAAATAGATTGTTTAATTTTAAAAAAATAGGCATGTTTATAGTTTTTATTTCACCATTGATTATCATTAGGTGAACAATAATACAAATGAGAAAGAACGTGTTGCAATAGATCGTTGGCACATAAAGGTCAACAATTCGTAATGTTATAAATAGAGAAATAAATGATTAATTATGAGTAACTACTCCCGTCTAATTCATTCACAATTTATCCGCTAAGAAACAATATTAAGTCACGTATAAAATTTGCTCGTGAAGTTGTCATCGTCCCCATCACATCCAGCGCACAGTTCATGAACTCAGCGTTTACAGCCCCGAAATATTATCCACCAAATCTTTTCCTGCCATTTCAGACCTCTTGTTGAAACGATGTGGTATTTTGTCGTGTTCTGCCAACGGGAACGCTAATTGCCGCAGATCATTCACTGTAATTCTATAAAATTACTTCTTAATTTCAAAAACGTAATTAAGAATTTCTTGCTCTTGTACTTCACTTAACACTGCATTTAACATGTCCATAACCTTTTTAATCCCAATTGCACCTCTGTTTTTCCCTGTAACTCTTCGTTTTAGCGTATTACCTGCAATATTGATTTGTTTTGCTGCTGCTGAAAAAGATGCGTTATCATTCTTTACTGCTTTCACCTTTTGCATCGCAACAGGGTCCCACGTTTGTTGCTCTGTATTCTGGATGTATTTTCTTAACATCTTGAAGCTCTTGTAAACCCTTGCAGAAGATCAGTATAACGGATATTAGTTTTTTGTATAAAACGATTTCTAACTTTATTCATTTCAATTGTTATACTTTGCATAAAATGTGGAATTATGTAATTCTCATTGGGACAAACAGACTGAAAATGAATTATCGAGAATAGTGGCCTCTACCGGAGAAAGTGGCCACCTTGGCCACTTTTCCCGACGTGTAGCGTGGCCAGTTTTCCCGACTGAACGCCATGTCTGCATCAGTGGCTCACACGCGAAACGAATGAAATGACGGTGACATATTTGTAAGCCAAAGGGCATAGCGTGAACCTGATATCGAAAAACCTATTGCTCTACATAAAGGTGAAGCAATTAGAGTAATATGAGTGACTTACCTTCCATCAAACGATCGAAAAATCTAAATGGTTTCACAGAAAAATAACCGAAAAAGCTTCCTTTTTGTCAACAACACTGGCAACACCAAAATGGTGTCGAATATAGATAGTTTGCCCACTTGTCGGTAGGAAGCAGCACTGCTGAAAACATCAAATAAGCAGTGGCCACTTTTACCAACCTGGCCACTTTACCCTTCTTTCCCCTATATGATCATGTACAGACGAAGAAGTGATCTTTTTGTTTCAGATTAAGTATATATATAGAATGTTTCAAAGTCTTTGTGATAAACGTCTCAGAGTGACAAATCACGGCATGGAGCTAGCGGTATCTATTAACAAAGCGTGAAGCATGCTACCTACCGCAGTAAGTTTCTAGAGTGGTTTTCAAAACGATAAGTATAAAAATAAGTGTATCAGTGTGGATAAAGATGTGTTAGAAGCAAATCCAGGATTTCAATTTTGTTCGGTATGCCACCTTTCAGATAGAGTAGATGATCCATAACACAATAGCAATAACATACATTTATCATCCGATATTAAAGCTTTAAGCGGCTCAGAAAGGATTTCAATGTGCAGCAATCAAATGTTTTAATCTTTTGCAAAATAACAAAAACTTGTGACAGGCAGCAAAGCAAGTTTTAAATTTAACCTAAAATCTTTTCTTCTGGGCAGCTCCTACTCTATGGACATATTACTGTTTAAAAGATGATAGCCTGTAAGGAAATCTGAATTTAAGTCTAGTTGTGTGAGTAGGACTTAAAAATAATCCGTTAGTTAATAGTAAAACTAATCGTGTACAGCCGGCCGGGGTGGCCGAGCGGTTCTAGGTGCTACAGTCTGGAACAGCACGACCGCTACGGTCGCAGGTTCGAATCCTGCCTCGGACATGGATGTGTGTGATGTCTTTAGGTTAGTTAGGTTTAAGTGGTTCTAAGTTCTAGGGGACTGATGACCTCAGTAGTTAAGTCCCATAGTGCTCAGAGCCATTTGAACCATTTTTTAATCGTGTACACACGTGCTGTACACTGACTCGTTCAACATCATTGAGATAAAAATTCGTTCAAATGATTCGTAGAACATATAATTGACTGTTTCGGCTACAAACATAAAACTGTTTGAAATCATCCGTTTCGTTTCATATGAGTCTTTTCACGTCTTATATTTACTCATTCAGCTCTCATCGTATGATTCAAATATTTGCTTTTTGTTTCCTTTTTAGAAATTATGCCCAACAGTGCGAACATTTATTGAAAGTCAAAAGGATCTCTTATTCGTAGTGACATAATAGGTTTGTGAAAAATAGCTTCCATGAACTATTCTCATCAGCTTATATTTTAATATTATATTTAAAAAGTATTATGATGCAATTAAGTTATCTCAAGTGAAGTGCGGCGTTAAAATACCTTCACTGAGATAAATACCTATACCTAATTGACAATGTTTTAATTTTGAAGAAAAGTTAATCGATGTTTTGAGTAATAGTAATTAATTTAAGTTTCTACAAAATGCATCGATAGATGGCTAAATCTAATTTCAGATTTGTACTCTACTAATAATATACATTCATTTGATATACATAGAAACAACATTCGGTTTAATATTTATTTAGGCATTTTATAGTGATTTTTGTATGTTTCTAGTCCTTCGATTTCCATGTCAACACGGTTCAATTAATATATTATATACATGATTTGCATGTGGAAGGAATAGGCAATCTACAAGTGATTCTGATTTTTAATTTGATGGCCGGCCGGTGTGGCCGAGCGGTTCTAGGCGCTTCAGTCTGGAACCGCGTGACCGCTACGGTCGCAGGTTCGAATCCTGCCACGGGCATGGATGTGTGTGATGTTCTTAGGTTAGTTAGATTTAAGTAGTTCTAAGTTGTAGGGGACTGATGACCTCAGATGTTTAGTCCCATAGTGCTCAGAGCCATTTGAACCATTTACTTTGATGCATTACATACGACATAAAACTGCCCTTCTGCATAATTTAAAATTCTGTAATTGACAATTTGATTCAAAGGGCATTTTGCAGGGTGGGTGATAACTGTCGGAGGATCAGAAAGGATACTAGCACAGTGTTTTGGTGGTGGAGCTGACAGCTGCAGATGTGTATCACTTGGTACTGTACCAGTACTTCCGTTCTTGGGTAATGCTGTAGTGGCAACGTTTATAGAGGCTATATTCGAAGGAAGCATATAGGTCTACTTGTTTCTGTTGGTGGTGGATGCTGACAATAAGCTAACATTCCATAAAGCTTCAGTTTGTTATCCTATACTTCAATTTCATATCGAACATCTAATGAAGCCGTGGACCTGTAACCCTGCATGAAATTACATCAACTACGATCTGCATATTTGTTGAAGAATTGCATTTTGGTATCTACTGATGGATGATCGATTATTTTCCAGAAAATAAACGCAAGTACATGTGACTGTCTTAAAACATTTCCGCAAAGGTACGATTGTACACGGACGAGCCAGGAGAATAGATGTCATAGGTAAATATGATATGAAAGATGAAGCAGAATTTCCTTTTTGCTGGAGCATGCGCTTATGTTCATTGTATTGTGATAGCATCGTAGCTTCATACGGCATAAATCAAGGGGTCGAGTACACCCTCGGTGTTTAATGTTTCGATGCACTGTGTGTCTACAATAGCAAATAACGGAAATGCCTCCATATATTTGTGGATAGTGTATCAACGAAAATCAACAGCATGGTATCACAATTTCAAATCTCTGATCAGTTGGCTGTGTGACTAAGTCTCCTAAGGAAATTTTTCTGGTATACTACAAAAACTAATATACATGCAATAATTCATGCCTGCACGTAAGTCCTTATACGAGCCCAGAAACATACCAAAAAATATCAATTTGTGAAACTCACAGGAGTTTTTTCCACGTTGTGATCATTATTCCAGCATTCTTAAACAAATTACTTCCTTCTATAGCGTTTTGCTGGTAATATGTAGCTTCCTCAGTCACCTGCCGAGTTCATCTCTAATATTTGCACCGACTGACACAGGATGACTGTGCAGGTATTTTCAAAGTATGTAAGGTATGTTTCAAAAAACCCAGATGGATAGTCTCTAGAGTTTCGGATTGCAGTTTTGTTGGAAGAAGAAACATTCTGCACGTCTTCGACGCTCTTTGGCACACACTCCGCCGATATCCGGAAGACATTTCTCTTATTGGTGAAGATGCAGAGTGGGCCTCTTCTTTGTTATTGCCGGCTCCTTAATTTTTCACCTCATTTCTGTTCTTCCACCTCCAATTCCATAAACCTAACGATATTTCCAACCCACAGAAGTGAATAGATAATTAACCCTGCGGAAATCAGCGGCTTCCCTTCCCTCGCTTTTCATTATGCAGAACTACATTGCTTCGCTATTACGCGGCATAGCAGGCAAGGAGACACAGTGCTACCAACACACAGCAATCTTATATGTGTTCCCTCAATACCCTACAGTAAACCAGAACTTGGATGCCAATTAGACCGAAGTTACGAGTTGACAAAACAGAATTTTGACGATATAAAATGTAGCAAAAATGTCAATTATCTTCTGCCAAAACACGTGGAACAGTAATAGTTATTCACGAGCACCACAGCAAGTAATAATAACTTTCTTCGTGAGGCATACTTTTTTGTACGACACAGTGCGGACCTAGTTAACTGGTTTTCGAAGTGCTTTCCCGCAATATTTTACGCTCTTCACGGCTGATACGTTACTTTCTACACCCCTGTTACTGTAGTTTGAGTGAACTGCACAGGAATACATCTTGAGATGCCGCAGTTGAGACATATTAGTCAAACATTTCTGACAGATAGGAATGTGACGGTGCTTGCATCACAAAGACTTCCGTGAATTCTGTGACGCTGTGGCCGATCGGTTCTAGGCGTTTCAGTCCGGAACCGCGCTGCTGCTACGGTCGCAGGTTCGAATCCTGGCTCGGGCATGGATGTGTGTGATGTCCTTAGGTTAGTTAGGTTTAAGTAGTTCTAAGTCTATGGGACTGATGACCTTAGATGTTAAGTCCCACAGTGCTTAGAACCATTTGAACCATTTTTTATCTACGCTTTGGTAGCTGTTAGATCTGCCACTGCTGCATTTACAATACAACGATCCTGGCGGGCGTCTGTGCTGTGTGGACGTCCCAAAACTCGTCTATAGACATGAGGTGTTCACAGGACCACTGATACCAGAGTCGTTGCACAACTAGGGGAGCACATCCAACTCGTGTCGCAATTCACAGAAAGGACCATCCTGCTACTCGGAAGGCCACAATTCGACCCCTTTCAAATTCGCTCAGTTGACTGTAGAGATCTCGAGTGCCTCTCCGTGGCATGGTTGCCTACTTACTTCACACGTTAGCACCACACTGAGCTTTCTGTCTGTGAGTATATTCTATTACAGGATAGACACAGATGGCGCTCTGGTAGGTATGCCGCTATGTTATCTGTTGACGGACGACGTTGAAACCATTATCATTACATTTACTATCCCCCAGGTGGCATATGCCGTCATCAAAGCAAAATCGACGTCGTATTTTCAGGTGTACTAATATTTTTTTTCAGCAGTGTATATGATTGACGTCCACAGAGTGCGTGGGTAGTGTGCGTAGCCTTTGCTCTTCCTTGCCGTTTCTATGCCACACTCTTTCTGGTCTGTGATCCTTTTCTCTAGTTACGTGGCCGACAGCCATTATTCAGCAGAGACCAGTGGCTCAACAGATACTGCACAGTTGTAACAGAGCCCTATGGTAAGATTTTTCCTCATGCAACGTCTGGCTCAGAACAGCGTAGTATGGCAAGGATGCAAGATGTGTTATTGTATACCTCCACCAATCGCACCTCTCCCACCAAATGTAGAGGTAAAGTTGTTTTATGATGCTACGGATGGGTGGGGAGCCATTCTTCTGGTTCCCAGGGTGGTGTAGCTGCTCTTCTACCCGAGTGTTGAGGGTTCGACGATGGATGGGGAGGTCCCAAACCAATCATCACAACACCAACCTCTGATGACACAGTATAACAGGCAAGGAGGCACAGTGCTACCAACATACAGAAAACTGACCTGACTGTGTCCTTGGTATACCTTACAAGAAACAACGGATATATTTGCCAGAGAAGGCTTCAAATGGCTCTGAGCACTATGGGAGTTAACGTCTATGGTCATCAGTCCCCTAGAACTACTTAAACCTAACTAACCTAAGGACATCACACAACACCCAGTGATCACGAGGCAGAGAAAATCCCTGACCCCGCCGGGAATCGAACCCGGGAACCCGTGCGCGGGAAGCGAGAACGCTACCGCACGACCACGAGCTGCGGACTTTGCCAGAGAAGGGTAGGTGCTTTTGTTCCGCGGGCGTGATTAGGCTTCGACCTCTGGCTCACGCGGAGCGAGTCTGCGCTTGTTTGGGCGGCAGCGAGGCTACTTGGTGATGGTGATGCACTATGGGCTGAGCTAGCGGTGGGTGTCACTGTCCCTGCGGCTCAGCTGGCGCTGCCCGCAGAACTGAGCAGCAGTGTGAACGTGGGGCGGCACGGCGCCCTCAAACTCCGGACCTTGACGTACGAGTGGCTGGCTGAGGATGATGACGGCTGTCCAGAGGATGCTGGGGGCCAGCAGCACAATGGCCGTCACGGCCGCCGGTCTAAACATGCCCCGTGGCTCGAACGAGGAGTATAAGTAATGTCCCGGTAGTCGTTCGTTTGGCCGCTGCTGGAGGTAGTGTCAGGTAGTGAAGCTGACGCTACACTCACTCGACGCCATCCTGCTCACTGTATTGCTACAAGACTGCCATGTTATGGATGACGACTGCTCTGACGATGATAGCCTAAGCAGCCAATTGACCCAATGCTATGGCGACATGGACGGCCGAGGTGGCCGAGTGGTTCTAGGCGCTAGTCTGGAACCGCGCGACCGCTACGGTCGCAGGTTCGAATCATGCCTAGGGCATGGATGTGTGTGATGTCCTTAGATTAGTTAGGTTTAAGTAGTTCTAAGTTCTAGGGGACTTATGACCTCAGAAGTTAAGTCCCATAGTGTTCAGAGCCATTTGAACCATATGTCGACATGTGAGCATCAGAATGTTGCCACATATTGGACATAAAGTATGGGGTGGTTTGCACGTCACCAGCCATGTACATTCAGGATTGTAAGTGGATCACTGTGTCCCAAAACTCCTCTGTATCGTGGTATTTCATCTGCACCATAACAACTGAAAGTACGATAACAACAAAAAGTCTATATCAGTTGTGAAGAGGTTATCACTTGAAGAGAGACATAAAAGTTCGTAGCAGTTCGCAAACCATTAATGGGATCCACATCGTGTGGTACAAAACGCCATACATTACGAAGAAAGTTATTACCATCTGTGATGCTCATACATTACTATTTTTTCCACCACCAGAAGAAAATACTGGCCTTTTTGTAAACTATTTTGTGTATTTTTGGTAAAATGTCCTCCACAGCTTTCATGAATTTAAAAAATTCATGTCACCACCATAGGCCGCTTATAGGTAAATAGTGTTTTATTCCTTATTCACTAAAAGCAGCATATGGTGAGAATATGTTTTTCTTTAAACTGCTTTTGATGAAAATTCGTGTTTGTTATCTCGTAACTTTGGTCCACTTTCCATCTCACTTTTTCCTGTGAAGAATATTAATGGCACAGCAATGTAAGTTCTCTGTGTGCTGGTAGAACTGTGTCTCCTTCACTTTTATGCTTGCAATAGACAGTAAAACTTTGTGTTTCAGCATAGCAAGAAGGTGAGGCATCTCGCAAATTCAACCCCCAACTGTAGAGTAAATGCATTCTGTAGACTGCTGCGTATAAATACTTCTGTGCGTGTGACCGTGCGCGCTTGTGTCCGTGTGCGCGTGTGTGCATGTGTTTCTGTATTTGTTGGTCAGGTATGCCACAACCCCCAAAACTTCACGGAAAACCTTTGACCCATCCGTATACCTTGCACAGAACCATGCGGTCTCACACGAATTCAGCAATTCATAAAAAGTCGTGTTAATACTTCCAATACGATTTCACAACATGCTCTTCAGGTAGAAATGCGCGTACATATATGTGAGCAGACTAATCTTTTGCCCTTTCAAGAACAACAAATGCTTGCGACAGTTTCCTTTCCGCGTTTTAAATCGTTGTTTGAATCGGCTGACCCTAACATTTACGAGGCCTGTTCAGAAAGTAAGCTCCGATTGATTGCCAAATTGAAACCACAGTGAACATCAGAAATGTTTTACTTGTAACAATTAGCTACACCTTTCAGCTACTTCTCTACGTAGTCGCCGTTCTGACTTAGACTTTTGTCATATTGTTGTACCAACTTTTCAATAGCCTCATCATAGAAGGCAGCCGCCAGTGCTTTCCGCCAATTCTCCACGCTGGCCTACACCTCGTTGTCTGTGTCAAAATGTTGTCTTCAAAGACAGCGGTTCATGTGACCAGAGATGAAACTCAGGGGGAGACAATTGCGGACTGTATTGTGGGTAATCTCACATTTCCATTTGAAAACGATGCAGGAGCATCTTCATTGCCCCTGCAGAATGCGGCTGAGAATTGTCTTGAAGAAGAAACAGCACGACAGTTATGTAATGTTAGCTGCATAGCTTCAGGCGAAATTTCTCACCAGGCCCTCGTACTTGGCGGCAGACACTATTTTCAAGACATCTTTACGCACTCACTGCGAGCTCAGAAATGAGAAGAGCGACGTGATGCTAACTGGGGTTATACTAGAGACACTACCCAACACATCTGTGCAAAGCTTTATCGGATTTTCATAGTCGTTTCCATTTCGCGACCGATCGGAGCTTACTTTCTGAACGCCCCTCGTACATTACCGTGAGTAAGTCAATAAGAGTACAAACACTCTCAAACTCGACTAAAAAACTGACAGGAAAACAAAAGAAAGGCAAGTATGCATTCAGAACAAAATTGGGCATTGACAGAATGATAAAATATATAGCTTACACTTACTGATGAGCGGTTCGTAAAAAGCTAAAACGTTTCGTACTTGTAATTGAAGCCCGTAATTACATACTTCTTTATACACTTTTCCCGTCACGCTTCTGTCAGCCAAGGTATTGAAAATAATACTTCACCTTTTTTAAAATATTTTAATAAAATATACTCTTAATATTTTCTTAACATTGCCTTATCTTCTTTTGATGCACAAAACGAGTTCTTTGCTAAGAGTGGGGCTCAGCTCTTTCTGACTTCATCTACTAAAATTGTATTAGCAAAGAAGATAGCGCTATATCTTTGAAATAATATGGATAATACCGTGAGACGAGACAGTTCTTCCATCATACAGAGTCTGACGAGAAGTAATGTTACTCAGAACACAGATACACCAGGCACGATTTGCCTTGCGATGTTTTTCTCGATAGAATTTTTGAGGGATAGGCGTTACTCTACAGCAACGTAACGGAAACGTAACACTTCCGCAACACTGGCGTCACCTCTGATTTTAACTGACCAGTGAAGGCATATTGCATCCTAAATGATTTAAGATGCATAATGTAAGAAATTCTTATTCCGAAAGTTGAGAAATGGTATTTAAAGGAAATTGACAAAAAAAACTGGGAATTCAATCACTTAGCTACTGTCGATTCTGATTCGATATTTTATATGTTAAACGTTCAGATCAATTTAAAGTGAGTAAAGAATTTGACAAACTATAGAGATCTGTGACACAAGCAGTTTGTATGTCGTAGCGGTCTCCAAAAATGTATTCCTCTGTTTTCATTTTGAAGCAAGCAGTTCAGGTAAACCTCGGCTGCCAAAAATCCATGTAGCCAGAAGTTTTTTTTTCTATTTCTTGAAGGTCCACACCCGTAAAACAAACTTTATCCATATGAGCTGTCTCTGCATCTACGCTTAGTAAACCACGTTACAGTGTGTCGCTATCACTTTCCGCCTTCCCTCTTCCACTCGCGTGTGGTTCACGGGCAGGACGACTGTCGGTACGCCACTGCGTCAGATCGAATTTCTCTGATTTTCTCGCCGTGGTCATTTCGCGAGATGTACGTGGGAGGAATTAATATGGTGGCTGACACTTCTTGGAAAGCACGCTATCGGAATTTTAACAGTAAACCTCTTCGTGATGCACAACGGCTCGCTGACGCCATGCCACCAGAGACTAACCTTCATGCCTTTTTATTAAGAAACAATGAAACTGTTTTGTCTTCATGTTAAGTGCTGAATGTCCAATCAACCACCGCACCGTTAGCAACACGTATGCCGAAGTTAAGGATGATTACAAATTTCTGGTATTTATGAAGGATCACGAACATATGTCAGTGATATCCAGTGGAATAACCAGAGCAGCCTGTACTGGTACTCATTGGGCCTAAGGGACGGTTTCTTCTGACGAAGAACTCTCTAAAGTTTGCATGAGACAACAGACTTGCAATGTCTCGTTACGTCCTTGGCACATCGCAAGAGCTAGAGTGTTGAGAGCGAATTTGAGAAGAGAAGCAAGTGAATGTACTTTTACGTTGTTAACTTTCCGTTGCAAATGGCACTCAGAAGAATAAAACAAAAAAAACATTATTTCTGGCCGTAGCGATTAGAGCAGAGATTTCATTAAAATGAAGAAATGAATCTACTGATGAAAGACCAAAGCGTCTTGAGTAAATAAATAATCTTTGACGTCTTTCATTTTTTGTTTACTCTTTCAAGAATCTACAATGAAACGAATAGATCAAGTTTTAAATTATCTGATCTTGTCTGTGTCAGGTGTTTCGGTGTCAGTAGATGCGACAGTAAGTAAATTGTTACTTTACGACTGTTAAAATACTATACGTAAGAGAACAGATAGATGTGAGGAGATACATATCGCTTGAGACGAGATGCAGATTCGTGGTAAGAAATATATTTATGGCAACCATCTCGTATTTCAGAACCAGGCGTTCTGCGCGTCGATACTCATACGATGTTGGTTTATTCCACGCCTGCGGGCCGCGGTGGTCTCGCGGTTCTAGGCACTCAGTCCGGAACCGCGTGACTGCTACGGTCGCGGGTTCGAATCCTGCCTCGGGCATGGATGTATGTGATGTCCTTAGGTTAGTTAGGTTTAAGTAGTTCTAAGTTCTAGGGGACTGATGACCACAGATGTTAAGTCCCATAGTGCACAGAGCCATTTGAACCATTTATTCCACGACTGTGTTTGTTTCTGGAGGCTGATGTTTTATTTGGACTGGCAGCTATTGTTGTCAGAAACATTAATCAATTCTTTATGTAGTTTAAAATTATCAGCTCTTTCTTCTCATAACTCACATATGTTTGATATTATTGTTAGCCGTGCCAACAGGTGACGAGAACAACCTGACAATATTTTATTGCAAAGGACGAGATGAAGAATAAGTCGGTTATTGACACCGTTGCAAAGAGACAGCAAACGTTAATGCGGTTGAGAAATAGAAATAACTATCTGGAAAAATTTTAGTATGGAATTTACAATGTTCTGTCCGAAACTATAGAAAATATCTGCTCTTCAAAGCTTTCGACGAAACTGTATATCTCCAAGCAACTAAACTAAGAAATTCCAGCTCCCCTAAAGTAACACAGTGCGTGACACCCAGTTCTTTACATACTGCTAGTTTGGATGACAATATTACTCTGTTGTAATATACCGAACCCTCGTCCTCTTCTACTAGAATATGGCTAATGACGGATTCCTGTGGTCAATAAATATCTGTCATTTTCATTCGACACTGAAGATATCAAAAACGTTGTTCCATTTTAAGCAAATCCTACCTCGACCCTTACTGAACGTTCTCCCGGCTGGGCCCAACATACCGGAGGATTTGTTAGTACGGCAACTATCTATATGGACCACCTAAGCTATTTTTGTTCATCCTTCCTTCAGCAATATTTTAATATCAGCGGCTCGCCTCTCGATCAGCTAACTGCTTAACTATTAATAACACTACGATGAAATAAAAATCCTACATACTCTAAAAATTGACGAACACTATTGTAGCAAACTTGTATCATAATACAACGCTACAGCTCTTCTATGGTATTACTGAACATTAGTACTCCATAACTGTCATTGTCACTGTAACGAAAAAAAGAAAGAAACGGACAAGTACGAATAAGATTCGCGCTCTAGGGGTTCTGTACAAACTTGAGGAATAATACCACTGTAGCAGCCTAAAAAAGCGCTTCCTTGACAATTTTTTGCATGGAAGGTACGGTAATAGACAAATAATACTTTGGATAGTTACTGAGCATATATTTAGGCATATTACAAAAAAATTTTGCCGCGAAATACTACAAAATGTCGACACTGCAGCACTTCTCCTCAGGCATGTTGAATATGAGGCGATCTGCGGCACGCACTATAACTGGCGCCAGTTTCAATCTGTAAAAAAAGAAAAAAATCTATGTAATCTATATGAGTGTAGACAGTGAACCACATAGATGATTTTAGAAATATTAATTTTATGTAACTGGCGAGTGGTTGAATAAAGTCGTTCAATTTTCATCGGAAAGAACACTCATTTGTTAATAACTATTGTTCAAATCAACTGATCGAAAATCCCCTACGTGATTCATTTGAAATGTTATTTCAGAGTCTTTGTTGAACTTTCAAAAAGTAAGGTTGAAAATGGTTGTAATTATGGTGCGTGCCATTTTGAAAAATAATATTCCGAGCAAAACGCGTCTGAAGTTGGGAAATGTGTTGTAGACATCAACAAATGAAAAAAAATCTACTTTTAGAAAACTCTTACCATTAATCTGCTATCCAAGGACTGGCCTGTCGTACTGTTGCCGTTGCGATAGAAATCGTATGCGCTGTTTTATGATAGACCGATTGAAATATCGGTCGTGGCGGTTCCATGAACGCACAAAATGGTTCAAATGGCTCTAAGCACTATGGGACTTAACATCTGAGGTCAGCAGTCCCCTAGACTTAGAACTACTTAAACCTAACTAACTTAAGGACATCACACATATCCATGCCCGAGGCAGGATTCGTTCCTGCGGCCCTAGCAGCCACGCAGTTCCGGACTGAAGCACCTAAAAAAATGGTTCAAATGGCTCTGGGCACTATGGGACTTAACATCTGTTGTCATCAGTCCCCTAGAACTTAGAACTACTTAAACCTAACTAACCTAAAGACATCACACACATCCAAGCCCGAGGCAGGATTCGAACCTGCGACCGTAGCAGTCGCGCGGTTCCGGACTGAGCGCCTAGAACCGCTAGACCACCGCAGCCGGCTGAAGCGCCTAGAACCGCTCGGCCACAACGCTCGACTGAAAGCACAAAACTTCACAATTCCGCTTAGCCCTGCTCCAACCAGGTGCACTGCTAGGACGATTCGACGGTTTACTTCATATACGTTCCGTATAAACTTATTACTTGGTATAACAACTTCTGGGCAATTAGGATAAGCAGTAACTATTGTGAAGCGTAAGCCTCGAGGAATTCTTTCTTGCAACGTTTTCCATTTCACGTTTTGCGAAATAACAGAGAAAACGGCAGTAAAATTTATAATCCTATAGCTCAATCCCTAATTTACATCAAAATACTGCTCAATGTCTTTCAGTTTCTTAGCGGAGGCTTATCCTTCTGAACTGTTCTCAGCCTCACAGCTATTCTTTTGATGTTTTGATGACTTACTGCTTCGACGCCACGCTGGGTACGACATTTTCGTACCTTTTCTGCCCACGTACACTTTCTTACTACTCTTTCTTACTTGAAAGACAAAACTGTATACTATGAGATCACAAATACACTACCAAAAACCGATGCTGAATGCAAAGGTCAAGATTACAAGCTAAAGAATTGTCATTTTCGTATACGTAGAGACACTTGCTGACACCAAGCGAAAGTATTATAGTTGTGAAATGTTTCTAACTATTACCAGGGGGTATCGAGTTGGCGCAGTTATGCCGTTTCGGGTTACCCGAGGCGCTTGAATAGGAGCTCGGAATTCCATAGAACAAATTTTTTTCAGGGATTAGACTTTTTGCCTCACATTTTAGAAGAATCTAGGCTTATTTGAAGACAGTATAAAATGATTTTTTTGAAAATTTTATAGTGGTGTTACCCGTTAATTACGTATATAGGTAGTTCATCTACAGGTGGGTGCCGGTCCGAGACTCGAACTCGTGACCTGTGCCTTTCGCAGGCAAGTGCTCAACCATCTGAGCCACCCAAGCACGACTCACGACCCGTCCTCACAGCTTCAATTCTGCCAGTGTCTCATCTCCTAGCCGGCCGTGGTGGTCGAGCGGTTCTAGGCGCTACAGTCTGGAACCGCGAGACCGCTACGGTCGCAGGTTCGAATCCTGCCTCTGGCATGAATGTGTGTGATGTCCTTAGGTTAGTTAGGTTTAAGTAGTTCTAAGTTCTAGGGGACTGATGACCTTAGAAGTTAAGTCCCATAGTGCTCAGAGCCATCTCATCTCCTTCCTTCCAAACTTCACAGAAGGTCTTCTGCGAACCTTGCAGAACTAGCACTCCTGGAAGGAAGGATATTGCGGAGACACGGCTTAGCCACAGCCTGGGGGATGGATAGAGCACTGCCCGCGGAAGGCAAAGGCCCCGAGTTCGAGTCTCGGTCTGACACCCAGTTTTAATCTACCAGGAAGTTTCATATAAGCGCACACTCCGCTGTAGAGTGAAAACCTCATTCCAGTTCATCTACAGGTTTTGATGAGAGAGTTTTCGTGACAAATGGCCATATCTTTTGATTCCACTTACTTAGAAGCTTCAATTTTTTCACACCAGCAGGGGATGATTCTTCGATCCGTTCTTGAGAAAAGAAGGTCTTAACATGTGGACAGTCAAACAGAAGGACAACAGTGTGATCCCGTAAGAGCTCCGTTTTTGCCGATTGAGACACGGAACCTTATAAATTAGTCTACACTACGATAGGCGATGCATTAAGTATTCATGCATGCTATAAGTCAAAAGTAAGAAAGGTAAAACAACGGTCACTAAGTTTAAACGAAGAGACATTTTCGAAAACATTTGGATTCAGCAAGTGCGTCGAAAACTGGAAGGCTGTCAGTGTATTAGGTGCATCGAAAGCCATCGAAAGCAACAGTGTCAAGTTGATGACGACTTACGTAGCTTCTAGCGACACAGTCGCAGTAACTACTATGAACAGAGGGAAAGCAGTCATCTTATGGCGAAGCACTGTAAGTAAGCATCAAAAGTCAGGCGACATCTTCAACAGTTTGTTTTTGCTGTTCCTGCACAAATTCTATAAATTATGCCTTCTTTGGCGAATAACGATCTCCAAACTTCAGATTGCCTCTATGAAAGCCTTAATCCGATGTGAAAGATGCTAAAGCCATTCAGCGTGGATAGACTACATTTGGAAGGGAGTAAGGAAGTGACATGGTCCCATCTCTCTCTCTCTCTCTCTCTCTCTCTCTCTGTCTAACCTCACTTTCGACATCAGCGCACACTCCGTCAGCTGGTCAGCTGTGGTGAACGGGAAGATGTCGTCGTTGAGTGACTGTAGGAGGATACAAGATGACTTGGACAGGATTTGTGATTGGTGTAAAGAATGGCAGCTAACTCTAAATATAGATAAACGTAAATTAATGCAGATGAATGGGATAAAGAATCCCGTAATGTTTGAATACTCCATTAGTAGTGTAGCGCTTGACACAGTCACGTCGATTAAATATTTTGGCGTAACATTGCAGAGCGATATGAAGTGGGACAAGCATGTAATGGCAGTTGTGGGGAAGGCGGATAGTCGTCTTCGGTTCATTGGTAGAATTTTGGGAAGATGTGGTTCATCCATTGATAGTGACCGGGCCAAATATCTCACGAAAAAAGCACCAAACGAAAAAACTACAAAGAACGAAACTCGTATAGCTTGAAGGGGGAAACAGATGGAGCTATGGTTGGCCCGCTAGATGGCGCTGCCATAGGTCAAACGGATATCAACTGCGGTTTTATTTTTTAATGGGAACCCCCATTTTTATTACATATTCATGTAGTATGTAAAGAAATATGAATGTTTTAGTTGGACCACATTTTTCGCTTTGTGATAGATGGCGCTGTAATAGTCACAAACGTATAAGTACGTGGTATCAAGTAACATTCCGCCAGTGCGGACGGTACTTGCTTCGTAATACATTACCTGGGTTAAAATGGACCGTTTACCAATTGCGGAAAAGGTCGATATCGTGTAGATGTATGGCTATTGCGATCAAAATGCCCAACGGGCGTTTGCTATGTATGCTGCTCAGTATCCTGGACGACATCATCCAAGTGTCCGGACCGTTCGCCAGATAGTTACGTTATTTAAGGAAACAGGAAGTGTTCAGCCACATGTGAAACGTCAACCACGACCTGCAACAAATGATTATGCCCAAGTAGGTGTTTTAGCTACTGTCGCGGCTAATCCGCACATCAGTAGCAGACAAATTGCGCGAGAATCGGGAATCTCAAAAACGTCGGTGTTGAGAATGCTACATCAACATCGATTGCACCCCTACCATATTTCTATGCACCAGGAATTGCGTGGCGACGACTTTGAACGTCGTGTACAGTTCTCCCACTGGGCACAAGAGAAATTACGGGACGATGACAGATTTTTTGCACGCGTTCTATTTAGCGACGAAGCGTCATTCACCAACAGCGGTAACGTAAACCGGCATAATATGCACTATTGGGCAACGGAAAATCCACGATGGCTGCGACAAGTGGAACATCAACGATGATGATGACGATTAGTGTTGTAGGGCGCACAACAGCGAGGTTATCAGCGCCCGGGAACATCAACGACCTTGGCGGGTTAATGTATAGTGCGGCATTATGGGAGGAAGGATAATTGGCCCCCATTTTATCGATGGCAATCTAAATGGTGCAGTGTATGCTGATTTCCTACGTAATGTTCTACTGATGTTGCTACAAGATGTTTCACTGCATGACAGAATGGCGATGTACTTCCAACATGATGGATGTCCGGCACATAGCTCGCGTGCGGTTGAAGTGGTATTGAATAGCATATTTCATGACGGGTGGATTGGTCGTCGAAGCACCATACCATGGCCCGTAAGTTCACCGGATCTGAAGTCCCCGGATTTCTTTCTGTGGGGAAAGGTGAAGGATATTTGCTCTCGTGATCCACCGACAACGCCTGACAACATGCGTCAGCGCATTGTCAATGCACGTGCGAACATTACGGAAGGCGAACTACTTGCTGATGAGAGGAATGTCGTTACACATATTGCCAAATGCATTGAGGCTGACGGACATCATTTTGAGCATTTATTGCATTAATGTGGTATTTACAGGTAATCACGCTGTAACAGATGCGTTCTCAGAAATGATAAGTTCACAAAGGTACATTTATCACGTTGGAACAACTGAAATAAAATGTTCAAAGGTACCTACGTTCTGTGCTTTGATTTTAAAAACCTACCTGTTACTAACTGTTCGTCTAAAATTTTGAGCTATATGTTTGCGACTATGACAGCGCCATCTATCACAAAGCGAAAAAATGGTCCAACTAAAACATTCATATTTCTTTACGTACCAGACGAATATGTAATAAAAAATGGGGGTTCCGTTTTAAAAAAAAAAACGCAGTTGATATCCGTTTGACTTATGGCAGCGCCATCTAGTGGGCCAACCATAGCGCCATCTGGTTTCCCCCTTCAAGCTAGACAAGTTTCGTTCTTTGTAGTTTTTTCATTTGACGCTTATTTCGTGACATATTTGGCCCAGTCACGATCAATGGACCACCCTGTATACGACAGTCGGAAAAGTTAGTACCGTTTACGCCGAATGTCACCAAACTATTGGAGCAGCGGTGCGGTTGTATGCACTCACGATCTGTCTTTGCAAGCATTACAAAAAAATTCTAGAAACTGGAAATGTATAGAATAACATACGCCAAGGAAAAGGAAGAGCGATTGATGAAAGAAATAAAACTAAGATTTTAGCAGCAGTAACACACAATGCAGATGTCACTCAGAAGCGTCTCGGAAGTACAAGAGGGATCAACCAACCGAGTGTTCTGCGAACACTACATTCCATCGTACTTCATCCTCTGCACATTTTGCTGCACCTACAACGTCATGTCAATGACTTCCAAAATCGGTTAGCGTTCTCCGAATGTTACCTATGGAAAGTGCAAAGTGATACGGCGTTTACAAACCATAGGCAACTCATTCTTCGCAATATGCATTTATCAAGAAGTGGATAAAAACAACGCTCTTGATCTATCAGCGTTCGGTGCGTGTTTTGCAAGATCCACACCGATGGTCCCTGTTTTATTGATGGGACTCTAAATACGCTTGGGTATCTCGAGTTTCTAAGATATTCTCCTGCCGTTGTTATCGAAAGACATCCCACTGACTTACATAAGGCGGTCAGTGTGGTACCAGCATGGCGGATGTCCCTCACATTCCATACATGTAATGGCAGAACATTTGGAGAGCACTGGAACCGTCGTCCAAGAAATGCAAGATGGTCTGAACACTTGTAGCGTCGCAAGTTGTTCCGAGCGAACGTTTGTTTTAGGATAGCTAGCTGCATGTAACTTCGGGGGCTGACATCTAGCGGCCTAACTGAGAGATACACGAGCACCTGTCACTGCCTGCCGTGGGAAAGCTATTCAAGGTCTCTTAATGGACGCATACATTCACCACCAATAAGAACCTAAATAAATGATATTAAATATTATTCAATCATTTTCAAAATCGGCACACTACCTTTTTTTACTCAGGAGAAGATTGTATAAAAATTTGAACATTCTAACTATCATAGTTTCGGAGATAAAAAACATACTAAAAAGTAAAAAAACCAACACTTAGGGAACTAAATTCAGTAGGAAATATGATAGGTTATCTTTTAGTATAATTGAAAAACATAAACCGAACTCTCAGTGTGCAGAATTAATTAATTGAGATTTTCGTATTAAAACTTTAATTATTTTCCGTTTTTGCGATATAAAAATAAAAGTTATTATTTGTGTCTGATATGGTTGTGGGAGTAAATGTGAGTAAATGAGAGTGTGTATGTGGGACATTCGTTTAATTTCAATGTTGCATTATATACTGTCTTAAGTAACCTGCACCGACCGAAGTGGCCGAGCGGTTCTAGGCGCTACAGTCTGGAACCGCGCGACCGCTGAGGTCGCAGGTTCGAATCCTGCCTCGGGCATGGATGTGTGTGATCTCCTTAGGTTAGTTAGGTTTAAGTAGTTCTAAGTTCTAGGGGACTGATGACCTCAGAAGTAAGGTCCATAGTGCTAAGAGCCATTTTGAAGTAACCTGCAAGAGTTACACAAGCCTGTCATGGGAAAATGACCCTAGGGGATTTACTCACTTTGCTGGTGACGTATGTCTGGGTGTGATTGCTATTGTAACAGAGCAGCCAGAAAGTCAGCTCGTGTAAAATCTGTATCTAAAGAATATTTCCAGAATTATTGTCTTTTCGTTTTCGTTTATTAAACATGACTTTAATATTTGCGTGTCATATTGACGCAAATGCGTCTGTGTATAAGGATTGGTGCAGGCCAGTTTTGGCGTGAGTATGATCATGAGCGAGCATTCTGATTGGCAGCGAGTATGGTCAGCCAATCAGAACTGAGATGGTTCCCGCTCGTTACCTGATTGTTCAAAAATGGCTCTGAGCACTATGGGACTCAACTGCTGAGGTCATTAGTCCCCTAGAACTTAGAACTAGTTAAACCTAACTAACCTAAGGACATCACAAACATCCATGCCTGAGGCAGGATTCGAACCTGCGATCGTAGCGGTCTTGCGGTTCCAGACTGCAGCGCCTTTAACCGCACGGCCACTTCGGCCGGCACCTGATTGTTATACTGGGAGTGAGGCTGGAAGAAGGGAGTCGCTCGCTAGCTTTGAACACGGACGGTCATGTTACTAGTGCCAGTCAAAATAATGTTTAAGATGAAGAATTTCTTAGTGTTTGAGATATTGGTGAGCTAAGTCGATAGCACTTGCTGTTTAGGACTGCTTGGCGAAATTTCAGAGATTTTGACTAAATCTGTTGGGCAGATATTCGCGTGTGAAATATTGGCCTTCATAGTATCCACGTGGCACTGAGCATTTTTGGCGAGCAGTTTCTTGTTTAGAAATCCACAAGAAGGACCGAATGGAATAACTCAAATTGGTGGTGAAAATAATGACTGTGAAAACGTTGTTTAATTCGGGTCGGGTTTGGACAGATTTCTGGCTGCCGTGCATGTGAAATGTATGTATGAGTCGTGAACTGGAAGAAAATAGCCAGTAGTTTAAATGTGGACTAAATAGTACCTTTCCTTGGCTGTCAAGGACAAAATAAACATTTCTGTGAGGGAATTTCGAACATTATTTTCCAGAAGCCAATCCGTTTTCTTACTGTCCGATAAAACTGAATGGCAATTTTTCTACAGAAGTTTCTTTCATAACTAGAATTGCGCGGCCTCAGTAGTGGTAGATATTAGATGGTGTTTTTTTATCAACGCTGCTGTTAGATCATCTTGTAAGGATATAGCTTGCCGAGTGAAGGGACATCGAGCAAACGCCGTTCTGAGGTAGGTGAATTTTAATTTTCAGCCTGCACAGTGACAACGTAAAGTAAAAATAAAAATAAAAAAAAAAACCTCCCCGCTGCACACTCACCAAACTTAACACTTCTATATTTTTATCTTTGGCGATAACTAAATCGATAGGTCTGTTAGGAAATACCAACACTCCTGAAGGGGTATGAAATGCCTTATAACACGGGCATGTGCTCTGAACTGCGCAACTGCTACAGTCGCAGGTTCGAATCCTGCCTCGAGCATGGATGTGTGTGATGTCCTTAAGTTAGTTAGGTTTAAGTAGTTCTAAGTTCTAGGGGACTGATGACCTCAGATGTTAAGTCCCATAGTGCTCAGAGCCGTTTCAACACGGGACTGTGCTGTCTTTAACTCCAGAAGAAATTCAACGTGCATTATTGTTTCTCCAGAATCACCTTATAACCTGTATCAGCGCTCCTGGTCAACATTTTGAGCACTTGGTACGACAGCCATGATAATAAACACGCGAACCGTACTGAGTTACGTCAGTGTTCACACTTGGTGTAGTAAGGCAGACGTTTACGGAACCTCTTCTGACAGTGGGACAGTGGTTTGCGGAGCTGCTATCTTGATATTATTTGATCAAGTCCCATACATGTTATGCCATTGAAATTCCCTTAGAAGCTTCTTTCAAATGCCACAGAAAAAAGTACATCGTTCCATTAGAAAAAATAGAAACCAGTGTCGTAATTCGGATACTATGAACGACAAAAATCACTTGCAAACGCCAAGCAATTCGTCATATTGTCCACTATAATTTGGCGAAAACCGCACCTTGATATATTTACTGAATCTGGATATATCTCCGGCAACCTGTATTAGCTGAATCACCCTGCATAATTTGTGAACTGTTATTTAATCACATATATTTTGTCGCATTCAACCTTTAATGATATTAATGACAAGTTTAATCAATTTATACTAGAATATAAAGACAAGTCGTTGTTAAGCGTTGTTAGCAAATATCTCGAAAAGTATTTAACCTATTTACTTCAAATTTTTTCACGACAATCTAATAACTATACGGACGGACACAGGCTATATACTTATAATACAGTGATGACTCAAAAAATTATGACCATCTGCTTAATAACTTGTTTCTCCGCCTTTGGTACGAAATGCATCACTGATTCTGCGTATCAGGGACCCGACAGTTAGTCAGTAGTTTTGTGCATGCATGTGACATTAGAGGTCTATGCACAGGTCATGCAATTCACGTAAATAATCGGCCGCTGATTTGCGTACGCGGTGATGGTGCCCTGTAGCGACACAGGTAGGTTCCATAGCATTTACATCAGGCGAATTTGGTCGCCGGGATATCAACGTCATTTCACTATAATGCTGTTCAAATCACTGTAGCACAGATCTGACTCCGAGACACGAACACTCATATTGCTGAAAGATGACATCGCCGTCGCGGAAGACATCAAGCTTGAAGGGATGCAGGTGGTTCGAAGCTTCGATAACTACCACAGGTCCCATACAAGCACAGGAGACTGTCTCCCATGGCATAACACTTCGCCGAGAAAATCCTGTACCTCGTGCGATTTGCCGCGAACTAGTGTGAGAATAAGCAGCGGTTACAGCTAAAATATTCACTGCAGCATTTCCGTTCGCCGCAGGCCGTAGTCGTATTCTTCGTGTGGTTTGAAGACTTCCAGTTGCTGTAAACCGTTGGATAATACTGCGAAATGCCGAATCAAAACACCTTTAAGCCGTCTACATTTCTAAATGTTATTTTATGGAGCAACTAGTTTCGCCAGTATATTACGCCATTTTCTGGCCCCCCGACCGACAAGTTCGTACGAAGATTCCCACCTCTGGTCCGGTAAAAATAGGGACCATCATTCAATGACTGGCATCTGTAGATTTTTGACACAGCGGTCCCTTCGGTGATCACTTGCTATGTCAAAAAGGATACAGTCATTGAATGTTGGCCCTTATTTTGACTGGGCCAGAGGTGGTGATCTTCCTACACATCGATCACGGCATAATATATCGCCGAAACTGGTTGCTCAGTAAATCAACAACTGGAAATGTAGACGGTGGAAACATGTTTTGATTCGACATTCTGTACTGAGCAGCCGAGGTCCCGCAACCATGTGTATAAAGATGGACATATAAATACTGCGAAATCTCATTGCAGAAGGAACGCTCTACATCTACATCTACATCTACATCAATACTCCGCAAACCACCTGACGGTGTGTGGTGGAGGGTGCCTTGAGTACCTCTATCGATTCTCCCTTCTATTCCAGTCTCGTATTGTTCGTGGAAAGAAAGATTGTCGGTATGCCTCTGTGTGGGCTCAAATCTCTCTGATTTTATCCTCATGGTCTCTTCGCGAGATATGTACACGAGGGAGCAATATACTGCTTGACTCCTCGGTGAAGGTATGTTCTCGAAAATTCAACAAATGCCCGTACCGAGCTACTGAGCGGCTCCCTTGCAAAAAGAGACGCTCAGGAACAGGTTTACATACCGTCGAAGAGCTTCTCCTACATGCCTGTTTGACGCAAACTACGAAGCAGTGATATCTACCCTCTCTGCAATCGTCAACATCTTTGCACACGAAGGAAGAGATGTCTGCTGCTCGAATGTTTGCAATAAAGTGAACCGTGACCGCTTCGTGCCGCCATTTCCTTGTCCGTAGTTCGCGGTGTGGTCACAGTCGCCCTCGACGCAATAGAATTTCATCGTTGCAGCTAGAGGTGTTGCACCTACAGTGAGAGTCTCACCACGGGCTGCGACGCATGTTCGCCGCCCGTGCATCACAGACAGTCATTCGAACGGTACAAAATGTGTCGCGGACATTGGTTAACATATCGAACATTACCCTACCCACTTTCCAACGGTTTGTAACCCATTTCGATTTGTGTCGATTACAGCGCCATCCATCTCGCAACGATAAAATCGCTCCATACAAACGTTAAATTTTTCCGGAGAATTCGTATACGGAATAAAAATTGGGGATTCGTATTGAAGATTTCGAAGTTAACCCCCTCCTAACCGCCTGGGAGTGGTGTAGGGGGTCGATTTTACTGTCATTGGATATTCCGTTATGAGATGAACAATTTTTTTACAACCTTTTCTTCATCCTTGTCGTAGTGTCCCAGATATTTCCACAATTTTAACGGCCCCACCCTGTATATTAAGCTGCCTATGCCTGTGTAACACATTTTAAGCATTTTTTGCCCTAAATGCCTCAACATCTGTCCATAACGGAAAACTATAAGAAGAGCTTTATACGCGACCGCTGCGGTCGCAGGTTCGAATCCTGCCTCTGGCATTGATGTGTGTGATGTCCTTAGGTTAGTTAGGTTTAAGTAGTCCTAAGTTCTAGGGGACTGATGACCTCAGAAGTTAAGTCCCATAGTGCTCAGAACCATTTGAACCAAGAGCCTTACAGTTACCTAAAGCAGAAATTCCTACAACTATGGATTTGTCCAACCTTAATTCAATAGTAACCAAAAGTTCTTTGAATATGTCACTTCACTTGAAATTAATTATTGCAGTGAGAGCATCAGCTCCATATCTATCTTACCATTGTGTACTAGCTTCACATCACTCATTTTTTGCACATTCTTCATAGTTTTCTCAAAAACATTGTTCTTCATTAGTTTGAAAAAATTGTTTTGGAAATCGTTTTATGCATTCATACATTTCTCAGCATTAATATCGATATAGTTTTTCATCCAGGGATCTTGAAGGAGTGAAATATCCAGTGAATTTTGCTTATAATAAAGATTATTATTCAAACACTGCTTTAAATTTCTATAGTTAATCACAAAATTTTTTATCTTGTAATGTGTAAATTATATTTTTTGGAACTCTTGTGTTGTTGATGCGGGTGATAATACCATTTTCTCTGTGAATAATGGTAGATCGGAGAGAACTTATGGATATTTGCTGGATACTCAAAATCAACTTTTAAAATGTAACGTGTCTGAATTATCTGATTTGCTCATTACATCATAACTGTCCACAGACAGTCATGCAAAATTTGAGTGTGGTAGCTATTGCATCATTGCCCAACAGTACACACTATTGTCCGCCTGTTTAGCTGGTTGGTAACGTGCTAGCCTCCCATGCAAGTGGGCCCGGGTTCGATTCCCGGCTGGGTTGGAGATTTCTCCGTTCAGGGACTGGGTGTTGTGTTGTCGTCATCATCATTTCATCCTCATCACCGACGCCCAAGTAGCCCAACGTGGCGTAGACTGAAATAAGGTTTGCACCTGGTGGCCGAACTTCCCCGGATAGGGGCCTCCTGACCAACGAAGCCATACGCTCATTTCATTTCATTTGTAGAGACTATTAACATTGAGGTATAGGCTACAAGTTTCATCGTTATTTTCATTACAGTCAGCCATAAACCTACAGTTTGCAAAGGCATGTCCATGCAAAAAACGAACAATGCCTCTTCTGACGTCATGGTCAACAACTTATAATTATTCTGTGTCCATAAAAAGTTGTAGTTTTACATTAGCAGTTTCCAGCAAAGTATCGCACAGCAAGCCAAGTGAAGTCACATAATGGGCTGGATCATGAAACTGAGTTCCACAGCCGCGCGGGATTAGCCGAGCGGTCTGAGGCGTTGCAGTCACGGACTGTGCGGCTGGTCCCGGTGGAGGTTCGAGTCCTCCCTCGGGCATGGGTGTGTGTGTTTGTCCTTAGGATAATTTAGGTTAAGTAGTGTGTAAGCTTAGGGACTGATGACCTCAGCAGTCAAGTCCCATAAGATTTCACAGACATTTGAACATTTTTCGAGTTTCACAATGAATGCCGCGATGTGTGGAAGCACGAGCATGATGCTACCGACAGGTACCGGCGGCGAGAGGGCTACTGGCATAAGGTCGGCACACAAATAGTGTGTAATGAAGGCTTCGACACCGCGCCATTGTTTGAACATCGTGGCCGTGTAGAGTGCCCCCGCACGATAGCGTGCGTTCGTATTTTTTTTATTTTATTTATTTATTGCCAAATTATAGACCTGTTACCTGATGTTTAAAACAGGTCGTACATCTTACAATTTTCGTTTTTCATCTTTTTACAGTTTTCTTTCCTCTTGTTTTATCTACAACATTTACAAAGAATAATTCAAAATAACAATAATTTGAGGTTGAAATATAAATAAAATCTTTTTGTTTTTAAGAAGAATATAAAAAGAGGATAGGATAGATGAGAGATATGTTAGTACCATCACCGAGTGTGACTGACGGTGAATATCTCGGAATGGTTTCATCGAGCCGTTGACCGCCAGTCACACACACACACACACAAACATACAAATGATTATTAGCAGAGAAATAATGTTTCTTATCCTATTTGTTACTAATCCTATGTATTAACTACATTAGGTGCGCATCCTTGTACAGCATTTGGTGTTTTCTTGGCTAGATTGCCAGCAATTTGCTTATTTACTGTCACATCTCAGCTTCCTCCTCCTGTTCCTCCTCATTTTCACTATTTTCGCTGTCACTGTGGGTATCGCTGTCCATCCTCTGGAGATTTCTGTTACGCCGCACATAGGCATGTCTGTGATGTCGTGTCTGCATATACTCTTCATGTGTTGTTTTTGAAATGCTGTTTGTCAGTGCGTTTAATTGTGCCCATTGTTCTTCGTCTCTTATTGCTGTGTATATATCTACGTCTGTATCTCTGTAATCTAAGTGTAGTGTATGTCTATTGTTCGTGTATTGCCCGCAGAAAAAGACTGTGTTCTGGGGAACCTTCTTCCCCGCATGTGCATGTAGGTGTCTGCCTCAGACTCACGCGGTTTAAGTGGGTGGTATAAGGTCCGTGCCCGGTTAAGAAATGTACCATACCGCGGCTGGGATCGATATGTCTCATTTCAACCGCTCTCTTATGTCAGGGAGGAAGTCGTGCAGTCTACGTCCCTTATCACTTACATCCCACTCACCTTGCCATGTATCCAAACGCCAACTTTTAAGGTGACGTATCGTCTCTATGGGCACACCGGTTATTGTGTGTACCTTATCTAGTCTCCCCACCTTTAACCAGTACCTTGCAGCTCTGTATTTGATCGTGATATCTATGGGGCATATTCCGAGCACCACACACAGTGCATCCGCAGAGGTGGTACCGAAGGCTCCAGATAACCTAAGTAGGACACTCCTCTGCCCTCGTCTGACGGATGCTTTGTTGGTGACCACGTTCAGTCTATGTGCCCACGTGCTAGCTGCAAAGCTGAGTACTGATTCGAAGAGCGCACAGTGGTATGTACGTATGACTGGTAGAGGTAGTCTGTACTGTTTTGAATTTAGCCTCACCAGTTTGTGGAGTATTTTTTCTGCTTTGTCTGTTGTCAGCCTTATGTGTTCGTGTAAATTCAATTTTTCATCTATGTGTACCCCAAGATAGCGCGTAATGCGTGCTCGTTTGATGTTTGTGTCCCCAATTTTAACCGAACGATTCCTTTGGAGTAATCCTTTCAGTAAAGTGTATGTTGTTTTGTTTTCGGCTATCCTGAGTTTGTTGTTGTGACACCACTGAGTAATTGTTTGTAGTAATCCACTGGCTTTCTCTTCTAACTGGGCTCTGTTGTTTGCAGTGACTACAACTAATAGGTCATCTGCGTAGGCGACAATTCCGTCTGACCTGTCATCCCCATCCAGAAGTTGTAGGAGGGGTTCGATTGTTATGTCCCAGAAGATGGGGCCGCAGATCGAACCTTGAGGACAGCCTTTGGTAATTCTTTTAATTACTTTCCGGCTGTCCATCTGCCATTCGACTACTCGGTCTTTACAGTAGTCCAGAAAACTGTTGTACAGTGATTGCGGTACCTCCAGATGTCTTAGCCTCTGAAACAGTGCTGGCCACCAGAGATTATCAAATGCTCCGGCAATGTCAATCATTATTGCCATGGCGTATTTCTGTTTTGTGGTGTTAACTATGTGCAGGGCCTGGTTGATGGCATCATCTATTCATCTGCCAGATCTGAAACCGAACTGGTGTTGGCTCATACCCCTGAGAGCTCTGTGTGTTTGCAGGCGCTTACACAGTAGCTTCTCCTGAATCTTTGCTAGGGTGTTTATTAGGCATATTAGCCTGTATGTCTTTGGATCTGAAGGATCCCTGTCCGCTGATTTCTTAATAATGACTGCTTTGGAGGTTTTCCATACTGTAGGTACCCTGCCCAGCCGTAAGGCATCGTTCAGTAACGTTGTTAGGAACGGGGTGATCTGCGGTGCTAGTTTTTTCAGTGCTTCCGAGTGGATACCATCTGGTCCAGGTGCTTTTTTGTTTTTGAGCTCTGAGATTGCTAGCGCAACCTCTTCTTGCGCAAAAGGACAGGTGGCAGTTGCAGTGTTGTGTGGTGTGTGTAGGTTTTCTCTTAGTGTTGCATAATATTGTGTGTCTGTACCGATAACGTCGTCAGGGAGCAGTTTATACAGCAGAAACTCCGCTGTATTCCTCCATCCCCTCGTCATCGTGCCGTCATCCTGCCTTAGCGTTCCCAGAACTAGTGGAGTTTTTATCTTCTCTGTCAGTATTTTGTATGGTTCCCCCATATACTTTGCCCTGTTTGTGTTGTTACAAATAGCTCCCATTGTTGGTTGGTTGGTTGTTTTCGGGAAGGAGACCAGACAGCGAGGTCATCGGTCTCATCGGATTAGGGAAGGACGGGGAAGGAAGTCGGCCGTGTCCTTTGAAAGGAACCATAGGGTCTGTCTGTATAAGTCTTGTGCATGCCTATATGCTTCAAGTCTTATTCGCCGGTCCCTATCGGCTATCGCCCTTTGATATAATTTTCGTTTGCGTCTTGCGTCTTGTTTGAATCTCGTAAGTTCGTTGGTCCATCGTACTGGTGAGCAATTTGTGTTCTTTGCTGTCGGTATTGATGTGTTTTGTGCATGTTGTATCACCTGTGTTACTTGTGTGCTCTATAATCGATACTTCCATTGATGTTTTCTAGATCGTGTCGTTGGATAATTTCCGTTAATTTGTTCCAGTCTGCTTTGTGCAACAGCAAGTGTCTGGTGTGTGATTTGGTCATTGTGTTCTGAGTGTGAGTTAGTGTGTATTTTATGACATTATGATCACTACTGGTTATGTTGTCGTGTACAGTCCAGTTTGTTACGTATGCCATTGCTGCATTATTTGCTAGCGTGAAGTCGATATTACTGCACTGCACTGGAAGCACTTTAATCACTCTCTCTGTTTTATTTACAGTATTTAAAGAGTAAACGAGAACGGACTGTGTAAGATAACACTCCCGGTACACGATAATTAAAAATCAGTGTCCACAATCAAATTTTTACCGAGAAAATCTGCATCTGAATGCGGAGCCACATCACACTGCAAACTACTCTGCCGCCATCTTGCGTTCGTATGACCAAGCCCTCCTACAGGCGGGGTTGAGTCAGTGTGTCGCAGTGGACTTTGAAGATGAACTCAGCCGTCATAAAATATCCGAATGCCACTTGAATACTACTACCTATCGTAATCAGCATCGGTAGGACTCGCAGTATGAACAATTCTGGATGCCACACAGGCATTCAGGTAGGTAACACGCTGCAAAGGATCAAGGCGGCGTAAGGAGTTGTGAATGATCGTCATACGGATAATTCCCAAAACTCGACGAAAGTTGATCGTTGTCCGGCGCGTAGACGACGTAAAGGTGAGCCCAAGATAGCGGAAACATTGGACACAGGGCGGGGTCGCCAGATCTTCCGGGGGTAGCCCGCAAACAATGGACAGCGCCATGGATTTGCGCACGTTCATCACACTTCTAACCTCCCTCCTATGAGCCGAAATGGTGTCGAGGATCTGCGCGACCTCCTCCGAGAACAAAGAAGCAGCAGGAGATCATCTACTTACGCGCGATCTTTAGAGGTGTAACTGCGTAAGGAGAGTCTAGACAGCTGAGCCGTCAGCAAGCCTATGAGCAGCTCCAGCGCCACCGCATGGAGGTACAGTCGTGCTCAAAAGTATCCGAACGACCTGAATTGCATTTCGCCTGATTCGAATGCAACCCACATAGCGCAGCTGTCTAGCAGGTCCTCTAATCACCCTTCTGTACAGTCGTTTGACTATTGAAAATGGTTCCAACAAGTCACCACTAGAAAACACTGCTCTGTATCGCAATAACTCAATATGTAAGGTAATACCAAGGTACTACAAATATCAGGGAACATCTTATCACAGATAAGACGGTTCTTCAGGGTTGTAAGTTCACATTTATTACAATAAATGACATACACGAAATGTTACCACTCTCATTATTACGTCAGATAGGTAATGCACGTAGTAAGTTCGTCGTATTCATGATTTCCTCTTCAAAGTAACATACCGTATTTATTATTTAACACAAAATGACAATAAAAATTTAGGTTATTCACGAGCAGCTGGTTGAGAATATGTATGAACTTCAAATGACACGACGAACCGTCTCGTTCTCCATGTGGATTCAAACCCAGGTCATGCAGATTATGCAAAGACTTCGTGACTGACGGAAACTAACAGTCATTCCTGACTAGGCATACAGAGAGTGATATACCTCGATTTTAGACAGTATTAGTTGGCAAATATCAACTTTAAATTACATAACGTAAACATTGTTAACAGACGTGAATTCCTACCCAGCATCTATTGTCCTTGTTAACGAACTACGAGAGATGTTAAATATTGCTTCTTCACAAGTAACTTACTTGAAACGCCGTGAGGTAAAGCTGTGTATTGGACAGGGATTCGAACCCAGAACCTAATTGGATTGTCATCGAAGCACGATCAACTGTGACATATCGGATTTTCTCGCCAGTAGCTAGATGTTTTAACTCAAATGACGAGACGAAACATTAATTTTTTCTTTCCCTGGACTCCAACCTGCCACCTATCGCTGTTATATTCTAGAGAAAACGAACGTTAAAAATGGGTTTGTTACACCAGCAGCGACATGTGAGCATGTTTGAACTAGAAATATGACGAAGATTTCAGTGCTGAGTGGGAATCGAGCCCCACACATATTGTTGTTGACTGCACACAAAAAGACTTCAGTCCGCAGCTCGTGGTCGTGCGGTAGCGTTCTCGCTTCCCACGCTCGGGTTCCCGGGTTCGATTCCCGGCGGGGTCAGGGATTTTCACTGCCTCGTGATGACTGGGTGTTGTGTGATGTCCTTAGGTTAGTTAGGTTTAAGTAGTTGAAGTTCTAGGGGACTGATGACCATAGATGTTAAGTCCCATAGTGCTCAGAGCCATTTGAACCATTTTGAACCAAAGAGACGTCAACTATCGAATTTTTCTCCACAAGCAGCTCGGAATAACATCCTTGAATTGACAATGATTTCGCAAACAGTTCTGTGTATCACTGGGACTCAAAAACGTCAGATACCGTTAGTGTTGACAACGAATGAAAATACATTAAAAACTAAAATTATTACCCACCAGCAGATAGGTGTTCTCATGCTAGAGCTTGATAATACATAATGAACGCTTTAGCGCCGGGCCATGATTCGAACCCTTTCACGCGCAATATGTGGAGATGTTGAGGAATCTGCAGTTTTGAACAAACAACAAATTACAGTCGAGTTGTATTGTCACGAAGGGATCAAATTCCGCGTTAAGGGCGGTCTGAGTTGCATTCCCAGATCAGAACTAATTTTATCGACATACAGAAGCTCAAGTAAAAGTTGGAATAAGTGTCCCGTGATCCTACATTGCGTTTGTTTCGTCACTATAAATAAATAACTAGTATAAGAAAGGTTACTGCTGATAGAGTTTCTACGTGACGCGACTCCTGACTTTCCTGACTTGATTGTGGTTCAACCTGACGTCTACTTGGTAGAGAAGGAATATCATGTTTAACGTGAATTTCAGACCACAATGCCATTATACCCTCTTCACTTGGCGTAGCCAGAAGAGAACAGAATCTGTCTGGAATCGAACCCAGACCATAAGCATATAGACCTAGCATCAATTCAAGAGACCACCAAATTCTCTTCTCTATCACTCATTATTCTATCATAACAATGTCACGCCACACTGGATGAGAATTCTGACACACAGACTCCCTGTAGTGGTTTGCAGCATGTTCAGTACATTCATTTACTTGGTTGACCGAATCACCATGATCTAGCTACCTCGGCTACCCAGTACATACATTCGACTCTTTTGTAATCACCGAAATAAAATCGCGTAACTGACACCTACACAGAACTGCCAACAGTGTAGGATGCAGAAATTTAAACAGGAAGTGTTCCTTTCGACTTGAGCTACTCTGCTGCGCTATCTGTTTGTTAAAAACGTCGTGCAGTGCATAAGAAAAGCTGTAACTGTCTGTCTCTCAGAAGTCTAGATCCGGCCATATGCTTTATCTCACAGCACTGTCCAATGAGCAAGTTCTGGAAGAATTGTTGTTGAGTTCTGGAGGTGTTGTAGCTATGTCTCAGCTAGTGGCGTAACGGTAATCGTCGCGCACTGTTGATAAGACCTCGCGAGTTTTGGTACATTCACTGCTACATTTTTTAAAACACCGTACTGTTGTCTGCTGAAGTTATCGATCTAATGGAACTTCGAACATAATTCCCTTCACTTCTCAACCCAAAATAGTCGCATGTGGAAAAAGGGCTAACTTCTGCGACATTTTGTTCTTTTCAGGTTTAATAGATGGCCAGGCTGCAGATGCATCTCGAAACTTTTGTATTATGTATGGGGAGAGCGCATCGTGCCAAAATACGTCGGAAAAGTATTTTCTCCATTAGCTGTCGTGTGGCAGTGGCATTTCATTCTCCATAAAACTTTGTTTGACAGCTTTAACTCAGAACAAGTTTTCTACATGCATGTAATCAATAAACTGCATGTTCATTGTTAGACTGTTATAGATAACATCAGAGAATTCACATATATCATTGATGATTAATTTCTCTCTCATGTTAACTAATGTTTTAACAACACTAAAAGAAACTGTACGAAAATTGTGCACTGTATTATAAGAAATAAAACAAAACTACACACGATAACCTAACGACGAAAGTCTGTTTCAATAAAACTGAGTATCTGTACACAAGCGTGCCTCTATCGGCACGAATTAGTAAAATTCTAATCACTTAGATTTCGATTGGGTCTGTGTTTGATTGGTATGCTGTGTCATACTCTAGTGGTATGCAAATGTGGCATTTCATAAATAAAGTTATGTATTCCTAGAAACCCAAAATTTGGTTGTCAGCAGCGGGTAGAGGCGTTACCTGATGTGCAGCATTGTAAGTTTTTCACCATTGCACTATGAGCCGAAAGTATTGTCTTGCGATTTCCTAATCGATGTGTGATCTGACTGCTTGTAGCTCTTTCACAGAAGGGATAAAAACGTTACACTCAGCAAGACTGGAACCGCAAACAATAACAGGCGCTTTCTCTCAGGTTAGCACGTTTCCCCAGAGCTAGGGAAGAGGCATGCAACTAGGTCTCCTCTTACGAGACCAGTAGTGGCTAAAACTCGTAAAACGCTATTTGAAGGACGAGATTAGATGCGATTTTCACGTGCAACGACTTTCCTGGGCTGAAAACCGTAAATTTACAATCTTTTGTTACAGCTCAAGCGTTAATAATAACTCAGATTATTCAATAGAAATGACAGGAAAAATCAAGTGAACTTTGAGGCATAATTCCGTGCACACCAGGAAGTAACTCGTCGATCACAGAGTTGCCAAATATACCTTGCCTTGTTGCCAAATCTCAGTTACATTACCAGCAGGAAGAAGACGAACCGATGTGATCCTACAGCGGGCTGGGAAGTGACCATAGCTGGCGTCTCAAAGACGCGGCTGCTACGGCCTGGAATACGTAATCCGTCTGATTCACATGTCTGTAACTGGGTTTAGGGACTGGAGCGTAGGTACTAATAATACTCAGAACTGACTACAAACTAAGCTTCATAAATCAGTAACTCTCATAGTTGTTTTTATATATCTTTCGCAAGTGTACTCAAAACTAAGTAAATCATTGACGAACCTTTTCGTGCCTCGCCGATAGTCGAGCACAACAAACAAATAAAAGTAAAAAAGACTGTGTGTGGGAGAGAGAGAGAGAGAGAGAGAGAGAGAGAGAGAGAGAGAGAGAGAGAGAGAGAGAGAAGAGAGAGAGTGTGAGGGAGAGAGATGAAAATAAAAAAGAATGAGAGAGAGAGAGTAAAAAATTGTTGCAAAGAAACTGAATCATGGTATGTAAAGAAATCTTTCATTAAAATGACACGTTCTACATCATTACGAAATGTCGTATTCATGATCTGTGGAACAAGTATTAATCTAATCAAATCTATTCATATCATATTTCTGGTGACGGAGATACGAACCCAGCACTCAATCGGATTGTTAACTAAGAAAAATCAAATGTTACGTATCGGTTTTTCTTACAAGCTGCTATATGTTTGAATCTAAAATAAGGATACAAATTTTTGTGCCTGAGCGACAATCGAACCGCACATCTACCGCCCTTCTATATCATCCACGAACATAGCTTAAGTAACACTTGCTTACTCACCAACAGTAAGATGTGTGCGTGTTTGACCAGAAATAACGACACCTATTGCGATTGTTGGCAACACATGAACAGACATTAAAAATGAACGTTAATTTTCACTAGCAGGTGGGTGTGCACGTGATAGGGCTTGAAATGAAATTTTTGTACTGGATCAGGATTCGGACCCACATACTTACCTTTGGAAGAGACATAGAGAAGATTGCAGCTTTGTGAAAAGGAACGAAATGATTGAACTATACTGTTCGGAGAGATTCAGATGCTCGAAAGATGAGATACGAATTCGAATCACAATCCAGCACCAAATTTTTCAACGTCTCTAGTTCATTCAAGTACACGAAAAATAAGAGCTCTGTTCCTTTAAATCAAACAAAATAAAATTTTCTAATGTAAGTAAGTTTACTGGAGACAGTATTTCTGTTTACCATGACTTCCGCCTATGTCATTTCCCAACGTAAACCGGCTCTGCCCAAGTGGTAATGAAGGAACGTGATGTTTAATGCGGATTCTGGGTTATAACGTCTTTCTCTTGAGGTTTCCATAGGTAAAGTAAATCTGTGTACCTCTTAAAAGTAAGTGCCTGAACCCACGCACTGCACCTGTGATAGTTCGTTCTACCAGACCATTGTGGCCACATTTCCCAGCCCCAGGAGTGTGCTGTAACGGATGATGTGCTTAGCTTACAAAATTAGTCACTGTGGAAAAAATGCGAGTCTATTAATTGGTTAAGTAGAAGCAATCTTCTGACGTGGAGAAAAATTCGATAGTTGACGTCTCTTTGGTTCAAAATGGTTCAAATGGCTCTGAGCACTATGGGACTTAACATCTATGGTCATCAGTCCCCTAGAACTTCAACTACTTAAACCTAACTAACCTAAGGACATCACACAACACCCAGTCATCACGAGGCAGTGAAAAAATCGAGGTATATCACTCTCTGTATGCCTAGTCAGGAATGACTGTTAGTTTCCGTCAGTCACGAAGTCTTTGCTTAATCTGCATGACCTGGGTTTGAATCCACATGCAGAACGAGACGGTTCGTCGTGTCATTTGAAGTTCATACATATTTTCAACTAGCTGCTCGTGAATAACCTAAATTTTTATTGTCATTTTGTGTTAAATAATAAATACGGTATGTTACTTTGAAGAGGAAATCATGAATACGACGAACTTACTACGTGCATTACCTATCTGACGTAATAATGAGAGTGGTAACATTTCGTGTATGTCATTTATTGTAATAAATGTGAACTTACAACCCTGAAGAACCGTCTTATCTGTGATAAGATGTTCCCTGATATTTGTAGTACCTTGGTATTACCTTACATATTGAGTTATTGCGATACAGAGCAGTGTTTTCTAGTGGTGACTTGTTGGAACCATTTTCAATAGTCAAATGACTGTACAGAAGGGTGATTAGAGGACCTGCTAGACGGCTGCGCTATGTGGGTTGCATTCGAATCAGGCGAAATGCAATTCAGGTCGTTCGGATACTTTTGAGCACGACTGTACATGGAAAGGGGGCAGCCTTGCAGTACTGACCGTTGGATTGGATCCGCCACGCGCCCATTGACCTGAACCAACGAACGCGCGCTGTTACAGAGCCGCCCAACACGCTGATGAACTTGGCAGGGAAGCCCCTCTGTTCTATGCTGACAAAATCTACGGTTCCGATCGACACACAAAGCCTACGTGCATCTGCCTGTGCCATCACGTCACGACAGTCTCCAGTGGCTGTCTGGACGTTAACTGTGCCACCTGGAGTCGTCTTCTCTGTGGACTGTACCTCGCAATTCCAGGTGTTGGTTTATGAACGGGAATAATAATTCCCACGAAAAATAACTAGAGACATAAAAACTTCATTACACATATCCGTCCATTGTTTAGACATGAGACCACAAAACGTACAATAAAATTCAGTAGGGAGTTCGTCGATGCCTGGCATCATGCACAGCGCATCCCTGAAGATAGCGATAGTCGCCTCCTCGGAGGTGAAAGGTTCTATTAACGTAACCCCCTCCTCAACTGTGAGGGCGCTTTGAAAGTCCACGGCGATAGGATCGAACTCCAGGACGACACGGTAGACTCGGCGGTAATGTTCGACAAAACTATCGGCTATGTCCGTTTGACAGGTGACCCTCTGCTCACTGTGATCGACGAGTTCAGTGACTAAGTTTTGTCTGTGGTGTCTGCGATCGTGCACAGTATGATGTATGGAGGGATTCTCCCGCCACACCACATCAGGTTTGCCAGCTGGCACCACAGCTTCCTGCAGTCTCCGGCGAGTAATCGCTATTAGCTTCTCCTTAACCATGCTGTGTTCAGTCTGAACTTCCGGAAAAGGTGGCTGGCCATCAAGGTCGTGGAGGTCAGGTCCCTGCTGTAGGTGAGGAATGTACGACGGGGAGTCGGTTTAGCACATTCCAGCCACCAGTCCAACACTGATGGGTATGATCAGAGACGCCGTTCGCACCCTGTCCACGTCTCAGTGATGCGTTGGCAACAATCAGGATCATGTAGATGGTGAGTGTTGAGTCTCCATGGTGCCCTATTCTTCCAAACCGCAGGCGGGGAAGAAGCAGTACAGTGTACACATATACGCGCAGTGGTCGGAGATCACCAAGGCCAGCGCTCTACATCGAGCACCGCATACATAAATGCGGCCCAACAGACTTGCTGAACAGCTCATATGAAACGTGAATCCCCGGTCTTCTGCACTCCGTACCTCCCTAGTTCCCGTAGGGTTAGATTGCGAACAGTGAGACGCAGCTCCCGACACGTTGTAAAATTCTGGTATTGATCTTTCCGTCCGAGAATGCACTAAAAGTCCCCTCCAAAGAGTAGATGTTCGTGTCCTTCTAAGAACAGTGTGGCAATCTCCTCCGTTTAAAATCGTGCCCTTTCACGCTAACGCCGAAAGGGGCATAGACATTAATGACACCCGTGGAGTGAATTTTGAACGCCGTATCCCTGGTAGACGGAAGATACGTGATGTCGTCAATCGCGATGCCTTCGCGTACGTACACCGCCACTCCATGGCCAAGGTGTTCGCCATGGGAGATATAGCATTCGCACCCTGCTATCCGTGGTAGCGCTGCTAACTGCACGTCCTGTAACAATGCAATGTCTAGTTCCGAAGCCCGTATCATTTCTTTCAGGGGATGGATCTTGACGGACGCGAGGGCGCCTTTCATATTCAGTGTTGCGACACGGTATGCGTGGAGCTGCGCCCCACTGAGGTGGGGGACTACAGGTCGCTACTGTGAAGATGCGGGGGCACCAGGCAGCAGGCGCTGCCGGCGCCCCTCGCACGGTGCAAAAGTTGACATCTGCAGGTTGCCTCCCCTAACGGCGGAGAATCCTATAAGGAAATATCAGACCTCTTTTGTGATTGAACTGAAGAGTTCCTAACAATTAAAACAAAGCAAGTCATTCTTAAAGGGATGAACTCAGGCATAAAAATAATTCAGAGGGTTTTCCAAGGAAGTGTTATAGAACCATTAGTAAACTAACTGAACTCCACCCCAAAGGGCCCAACGACACCGACCGAACGCCGAATCACCCTATACAAATGGCACCATCGGCTGAGATATATGAGGGGCGTTGTGCCAGAACACCGCTCTCCCAGTCGCTTTTGGTTTTCGTTACTTGGAACCGCTACCACTTGGTCAAGTAGCTCATCAGTGGGCCTCACGAGGTTCAATGCACGCCGCACCAGTGCTCTCACCAAGGAATAAAGCGTTGGCAGTACCGGGAATCGAACTGTGGTTCTCCGCGTAGCAGTTAGCCGCTCCGACCATAGAACTACGGAGGCGGACGTAGGACCAGTCCTACTCACAAGAATCCTGGTAGATAAGTCGAAAGCTGGATACTGCTGTTTTATACAGTCGATACGGAACACTAGAAAATTGTAGCGAAATTCAGTGAGAACTGCAGAGGATCGGTGCTTGATGTAGGGCGGGGCAGTTGACCCTCAGTATAAGCAAATGCAACGTATTGTACATAAATAAGTTGAAAGGCTCATTACCGTATGATTACCTGATACCTGAATAAGCACTGGATGTAGTCATATCCATTAAATGTATGGGAGTATGCGTACAGGGCGATTTAAAGTGAAGCGACTACATAAAACTAATCGTCGGAAAGTCAGGTTCTAGACAGAGATTCATTGGGAGAATCCATAGGGCGTATAGTCCACCCACGATGGAGGTAGCTTACAGACCCGTTGTTCGACCGATACTTGGATATTGATTGTTAGTCTGAAACCCATACCAGAAAGGATTGACGAAGGAAACAGAGATGACCCAAAGAAGACCAGCTCGTTTTGTCGTACTTGGATAGCTCAGTTGTTAAAGCACTCGCAAGCAAATGAAAAGTTTCCGAATTCGAGTCTCGGTCTGGTACACATTTTTGATCTGACAGGAAGATTCCGACCACAGCCCGCTGCAGAGTGAGAAGTTCATTTTGGAAACATTCCCCAGGATGTGGCTAACCCATGTATCCGCAATATCCCTTCTTCCTGGAGTACTAGTCCTACATGTTTCGCAGAAGGACTTCTGTAAATTTTGAAAGGTAGGAAATTAGGTACTGACGGAAATCAGTCTCTGAGGACGGGTTGTGCAGCGTGCTTGGGTAGCTCTGTTAGCAGAGTACTTACTGGCGAAAGCCAAAGATCCCAAGTTGGAATATTGGTCCAACCCACACTTTTAATCCGCCAGGAAGTTTCGTATGAGCGCACACTCCGCTGAAAAGTGAAAAATTCATCCTGGACGGAATCGCGTTCCTATGTTCTGAGAGAGAGTGCGCAGATTTTTACAGACATCGGTCTATAGTTAGACATCATTACTCATACAGATCTGATCAATCCCCTAGTAAGTTGCATTAAGATAAACACCAGGTTTTGCTTTTCTTCGATATCCATATCCTTTGATTGTTGTAACACTGATCAGAAAGTTTTTGAAGAGTTTAGTTGGTGATAACTATTCATTCAACAAATCGGGTTCGTCGTTACATACTGTACTTACATGAAACATGTTTTTCTTTCTAACGAATTTAAACTGTCAAGGAAATATTTTCTTATCCATCTTTTTTATTTGCAGCTCCTTGTATTGGCCGTGTTTGCAGTTAAAATGTTTTGGATGGGAGGTCCGCCAATTATGCAAAAACACCGTTTTTCTCAGTACCCAAACATGTTTCGGCACCACTGTGCCATCATGAGTGGGTTTTCGTTTTTATTTATTCTGCAATGTGAACGTTTTTGTTCAATGATTATAAAATTATGTGCATTTTTAGTTCAAACAAGAGATCGTTCCTTTGTGTAAATACCTTTCCATTTGGTGTGCATCAATTTTCTGGATCACATTTGTGTTAATTACACTACTGGCCATTAAGATTGCTACACCAAGAAGAAATGCAGATGGTAAATGGGTATTCATTGGACAAATATATTATACTAGAACTGACATGTGATTACATTTTCACGCAATTTGGGTGCACAGATCCTGAGAAATCAGTACCCAGAACAACCACCTCTGGTCGTAACAACGGCCTTAATACGCCTGGGCATTGAGTCAAACAGAGCTTGGATGGCGTGCACAGGTACAGCTGCCCATGCAGCTTCAACACGACACCACAGTTCATCAAAAGTGGTGACTGGCGTATTGTGACGAGCCAGTTGCTCGGCCACCATTGACCAGACGTTTTCAATTGGTGAGAGAACTGGAAAATGTGCTGGCCAGGGCAGCAGTCGAACATTTTTTGTATCCAGAAAGGCCCGTACAGGACCTGCAACATGCGGTCGTGCATTATCCTGCTGCAATGTAGGGTTTCGCAGGGGTCGAATGAAGGGTGGAGCCACGGGTCATAACACATCTGAAATGTAACGTGCACTGTTCAAATTGCCGTCAATGCGAACAAGAGGTGACCGTGACGTGTAACTAATGGCAACCCATACCATCAAGTCGGGTGATGCGCCAGTATGGCGATGACGAATACACGCTTCCAATGTGCGTTCACCGCGATGTCGCCAAACACGGATGCGACCATCATGATGCTGTAAACAGAACCTGGATTCATCCGAAAAAATGACGTTTTGCTATTCGTGCACCCAGGTTCGTCGTTGAGTACACCATCGGAGGCGTTCCTGTCTGTGATGCAGCGTCAAGGGTAACCGCAGCCATGGTCTCCGAGCTGATAGTCCATGCTGCTGCAAACGTCGTCGAACTGTTCGTGCAGATGGTTGTTGTCTTGCAAATGTCCCCATCTGTTGACTCAGGGATCGAGACGTGGCTGCACGATCCGTTACAGCCATGCGAATAAGATGCCTGTCATCTCGACTGCTAGTGATACGAGGCCGTTGGGATCCAGCACGGCGTTCCGTATTACCCTGCTGAACTCACCGATTCCATATTCTGCTAACAGTCATTGGATCTCGACCAACGCGAGCAGCAATGTCGCGATACGATAAACCGCAATCGTGATAGGCTACAATCCGACATTTATCAAAGTCGGAAACGTGATGGCCTGCATTTCTCCTCCTTGCACGAGGCATCACAACAACATTTCACCAGGTAACGCCGGTCAACTGCTGTTTATGTATGAGAAATCGGTTGGAAACTTTCCTCATGTCAGCACATTGTAGGTGTCGCCATCGGCGCCAACCTAATGTGAATGCTCTGAAAAGCTAATCATTTGCATATCACAGCATCATCTTCCTGTCGGGTAAATTTCGCGTCTGTAGCACGTCATCTTCGTGGTGTAGCAATTTTAATGGCCAGTAGTGTACTACAGGTAGCTTGTCATCTGCAACCAAACGATGTTGATGAGAAAGTTGTTTGCTGGGAGGTAACCTATCTTCTAGAACGTAATTTAGTTTTTCCCGATGTTTTCGCGCCTATTGTCTTATTTACTTACGTTTTTGTGTGGCAAGCACTTCCATTCTCCTCATCATGCTGAGATGTTGTGATGCATACGTAGCTATAACAAGTATTTTCCACAAATAACGTAGTAAAACACTTTCTACTACATCAGAATACAGTGTGATTGTGGTTTGTTATGTGTCCCAGCCCAATTATGAACTGTCCGTCCGTTCACTGACGTGTCTGTTTACTGCATTCAAATTTGTGTGCCGGCCGTGGTGGCCAAGCGGTTAAAGGCGCTACAGTCTGGAACCGCGCGACCGCTACGGTCGCAGGTTCGAATCCTGCCTCGGGCATGGATGTTTGTGATGTCCTTAGGTTAGTTAGGTTTAAGTAGTTCTAAGTTCTAGGGGACTGATGACCTTAGAAGTTAAGTCCCATAGTGCTCAGAGCCATTTGAGCCAAATTTGTGTCTGTGTCGTGGTGTAACATCCGTTTGCAACAGCGATGCGTAAGGAAGAGACCTCTAGACTTACGTATCTCTTATTTGTTCTACACAAGTGCCACAAGTTATGACTCTTGCGTTCCCTATTGTAAATTTTGACTCTTGAATTCCTTTGCTGTAACATAGTTCACACCCGTTTATTTGTTGGAATCCTGCCTCGGGTATGGATGTGTGTGATGTCCTTAGGTTAGTTCGGTTTAAGTAGTTCTAAGTTCTAGGGGACTGATAACATCTGAAGTTAAGTCCCATAGTGCTCAGAGCCATTTGAACCATTTTGAACCGTTTATTTGTTGTTTTCATTTCTGTGAGAAGTTTATGCAACATCTCACCTGCTGTTACTATTCATCACATTCACTTGCGACGGTAATACGTTCTTACCACATGACTCATACTCTATAACCATCTGTGCCAATTGTCAAGACGGAAAGCTCTTAATTTTGTGAGGAAAAAAAATGGGGTGCGAGGGTGGTTCGAACACAGGTCTCGCGCCTTGTAGTCCAGTACTGTAACCACACAACCATGACGGTGTGATTCTAGCATTTCGATCGTTGTTGCACATATTAAGCTTAGACCGTTCACAGTTTCTGTTTTGATTCTTTTTTCACAATTCAGTGCACCTTCTTTCTGTTTTCATGGTTGATCTTTGTTCAAATGTTCAAATGTGTGTGAAATCTTATGGGATTAACTGCTAAAGTCATCAGTCTTTAAGCTTACACACTACTTAACCTAAATTATCCTAAGGACAAACACACACACCCATGCCCGAGGGAGGACTCGAACCTCCGCCGCGACCAGCCGCACAGTCCAAGACTGCAGCGCCCTAGACCGCTCGGTAATCCCGCGTGGCGATCTTTGTTCAGATTTTGACAGGCTGTCCACTGTGACATATTGCCACTTAATCTGAGGTGGGTGCGATGGGGAGTTCGTTTTGTAAACAACTGAACTAGCTCCGTAGCGTCATGCTGCGCTCACCATTGCATACCTCCACCCCTGCCCCCCATTGCCATTAACAGCCAATATCGTGGTTCCATGGTAGAGAATATGTGAGGCGTCGAATGCCGTAAACATCATTGGCCTTCTGTCATCTCGCACTCACGGGGTTCCTTGTAAGGCATTAATGACTAAAAAGTCATAAAACAACAAGTGTGAACAACACTCTCTTTTTAACAGTGCTGTCTGCGTGATATGGGAGCGTCTTCATATGTAAATACATTTTTAAATTTCTCTAATTTTTTAGCTTCTTCAGCACATTGTTCTCGAAGTAAACTTTTTCTTGTTCGGAAAACTAAAGAGATTCTTTTAAGACCAAAATTAAAAAGTCCATTTTTTGACACTTACTCACGTACTAGTCCCATTAATACGACGTGTCGTAACTCTTTAACAGTTACGGTACCGAATAACATCAAATACTGGAATTCCGAGCGGACGATCCAGATATATGTGTTAGAGGCCGCTCGTATCGGCAGTTGCGTTTAAAGCACTGAAATAGCACGATTAAAATGAAATTATATATCATAAAAATACGAAGATAGTTTTTGTCAGGATAGTTCGAGCTCTGTAATGGAAGGAGGTAGCACGTGATTAACAGAGGCGAGAGCAGACAGATTACACGGGAGAGCTGTTTAACGCAGCCGTCGTAAAGAAAGGGCGGCACCAGCCTAGACGGCGCAGCCGACTTAAGTGCAGTTGCAAGGCAATTTTCTTTTCCGACTCGGGAGAGGTATTTGTGGACGATATGGCCGGCAAGGACATGTCCCTTCCTCCGTGCTCGGGCCTCACAACCAATTTAACTTTTTATTTTTTACCGCGCCTCCTTACAAGCCGCCTCTCATGCTACAGAATACACAGGGTGCGTAGAAAAAGAACAAGAAAGCTCCCTCATTCTCATCGCAACAAAGTTTCCCATTACTTCGTTTTATTTTATTTTCTCTCCACCCACTCCGGGGATTCGATTTGGGGATCGGTCTTGCAGGCAGCTCTTAACACGCGGAGGCCTCCATTACCCAAACACTGGGGGAGGCTTCACCTTTGATTTCAAGGGCCATTTCGCGGCCGGGGATCAATTTACTGGCGCAGCGGACGGGCGCGCCGCCGAACATGCAGATTAAAAATTGAATCCTACTCGCGTCTGGCAGGTGCGCGGGCATTAATAACAGGGACAGGCTAATGAGGGGCCGGCCGCGCTCGGCGCACAAATAACGCCTCTCGCGTGATTCGCACTGCGCTTTCGGAGCCTGTCCGGAGTCCTCAGCCGGCGTCGTCACACCTACGTCACCGCTCCACAGTTTCCTAAACCTTGCTTTAGCACAACAACGACAGCAAATTCAATCTACTATCGGAATAGAATCCTAGCAAGGGCGTTCTCTTTAAAATATCTACGAAGGGTAGGCGTAAAATTTTAATTATTGCCTCGAGGAAACAGAGTGACGTAATTAACTTTTTGCTTGTTTGGGGGGCGTGTGTGTAGCTCCGGTACACGCTGCAATCACTGCACCATAGTACCGTAGTTTGCCTCTGTGGGTTGGGTCTTCAGTCTGAAGACTGGTTTGGTCCAGTCTTGCTCTACAGTTTTTACCCCACACACTTTGCTCCAGTACTAAACGGTCAGAATGTGTCCCGCCAACCGAGCCCTTCTTCTAGTCATGCTGTGTCATAAACTTCTTTTCTCCTCAAGTCTGTTCAGTACCTCATCATTAGTTACATGATCAACCCATCTAATCTTCAACATTCTTCTGTAGCACCACATTTCTCTTCCATACATGGCTCCACTCCACACAAATACTTGCTGGAAACACTTCCCAACAACTGAATATGTATTAAATGCCAATGAAATTTCTCTTCTTCGGGAACACTTTTCTTTCCACTGCCAGTCTACATTTTAGTCCTCTCTACTTTGGCTATCATAAGCTATTTTGGTGCCCAAATAACAAAACTCTTCTACTACTTCAAGTGTCTCGTTTCCTAATCTAATTTCTTCAGCATCACCTGATTTAATTCGACCACATTTCTTTATCCCTGTTTTTCTTTTGTTGGCAACGGCCTTGCCGCAGTGGATACACCGGTTCCCGTCAGATCACCGAAGTTAAGCGCTGTCGGGCGCGGTCGGCACTTGGATGGGTGACCATTCAGGCCGCCATGCGCTGTTGCCAGTTTTCGGGGTGCACTCAGCCTCGTGATGCCAACTGAGGAGCTACTCGACCGAATAGTAGCGGCTCCGCTCAAAGAAAACAGTCATAACGACCGGGAGTTCGGTGTGCTGACCACACGCCCTTCCTATCTGCATCCTCATCTGAGGATTGCACGGCGGTCGGATGGTCCAGATGGGCCACTTGTGGCCTGAAGACGGAGTATTTATCTTTTGTTGATCTTCATCTTATATCCTTCTTTCAAGATATTGTCTATTCCGTTCACTGCTCTTCTAAGTCCTTTGCTGTCGCTGACACAATTACAGTGTCGTCGACAAACCTCAAAGTTTTATTTCTACTCCCTGAATATTAATTCTGGCTATTTTTCTTCGGTTTCCTTTACTGCTTGCTCAGTGTACAGACTGAATTACATTTGGGATAGGATACGACCCTGTCTCATTTCCTTCTCAGCCACTGCTTCCCTTTCATGCCCCTCGACTCTTATAACTGCCGCCTTGTTTCTGTACAAGTTGTGAACAGCCTTACGCTCCTTGTATTTTACCCCTATCCCTTTCAGAATTTCAAAGAAAGTTTTCCAGTCAGCACTGTTCAAACGTTTCTGTAAGTCTATAAATGCTATAAACATATGTTTGAATTTCCTTAATCTAACTTGTAATATAATTCGTAGGGTCAATATTGCCTCGCGTTTTCCTACATGTCTCCTGAATCCAAATTGATATTCCCCGAGGTCGGCTTCTACCAGGTTTCCTATTTTCCTGTGAAGTATTCGTGTCAGTATTTTGCAATCGTAACTTATTAAAGTAACAAATGAGCAAAAATAAAATGGTGCAGCCAACTGATGAAGAGGAGTACGATGCGTTAATTCATTCCCTGCATTTGAAGGAGAACAAGGGGACAACACTCCATGCTGAATTGATCGAAATGTACGGCAACAATTCACCATCGTGTGACGCTACTAATATGGTCAAAGGAGTCTGAATGACAAAGAACGAAGTGGCAGACAGCGTCTCTATGAAGAACCGGGAACCGCCATTTTCTTTTGGCTTTTCTAAGGCCTGTTTCACACGTATGCGGTTCGATTCGGTTCGGTTCGGTTCGACTCGTTTTCAGTTGCAACCGAAAACGAATGAAACCCTTTCACACATACGCGATTCTCACACGGTTCATATTAGGTTTTGTGTTTTCTTCCTACACAGGCTCAGTAGTGATCATGGAGAGAAGCCGAGTGGTTGCTATGTTGTTTCTCTATAAAAGAATAAAAAATGAAGGAGGAATGGTAGTTTCATTGGGAGCACCCTCTCATTACCTAACGGTAGGAATCTGGAGCATTCAACACCATTTTCCCGAAGCTGCGAGAGCACGAAGACAAATTTTTTAATTACTTCAGGATGTCAATGAAATTATTCGATGATTTACATGTGAAACTAAAGGACCGTCTTCAAAACCAAGATACATTTATGAGGGAATGTATTCAACCGATTCAGATGCTGGCCGTAACTTTGAGGTAAGACAGTAACATTAACACAATTTTTAAAGAGTCTCTTTTTTATTTAGATTTTAATATAAAACTGAAATAACATAAGTTTACAAATAATAAATCAGAGTAAACAGAAGGAAAAGTGAAGTTAAATGATGTTTTACAAATTGTGAAACGCATATTCTGAGCTGTTATCGGTAGAAGAATTGTGACGACAGTTCAGGCCAAGGTTGTGTGAGTCCTCGTGGAACTGAACAGCGGACACTTGTGAATGAATTGGCTGTAGGTAGGCTGACATAATGTGCTGCGGATTTGGCTGGCTCTGTATACACTGATTAGGGACCATCGGTGGGGTAGCAGATGAAGATACCATCGGTGGAGACTATCATACGATCGTTTGCCGTCACGTGGAGTGGGTATCGGGATCACGAGCCCTTCCGTGAATTTAACGGGAACCGGGACTTCTTTCCGCACAAGCTCATTAAACATGCATAACCGCATCGGTGTCATAATGGTCACAAAGGCATGGTAAAATTCCAACTTAAATCCATCAGGGGCTGAGACTTCTTGAAGGCACCTCGTGTAATCACTTCCTCCAGCTCCTTACAATTAATTTCAGATAACACGTCCCCTTCCCCGTTCGCGCGTGTCGCGTCTGGGATCTCGTCCAGGACGTTCCCCAGCTCTCGCTGGCCCTCCCCGTCGCTCGCATACAACCTGCTAAAATGTTCCTTGAACACCTGTGCTATGTCCCTTTGTGTTGAATCTCATGAATTAACGTCCTCCGTCTCATTCTTCCTTCCTGTATCACATGATCCATCGAGGGAAGTTCGTTGGGCAGGCAGTCCTGCGACCTGCGCGTCATTGTAACCACCATCCTTAGCATCGCAAGTTGTATCAGCTTCGCCTTGACTCGGTGAACGGCTGTCTGGCGTTCCGGTGTAGGTGTTTGAGCGAACAGTTCCCGGAGGGCCGTAAAGTAAGTCAGAGGTCAGGCGCTGCCATCGAGAAACCTCCTTCCCATAACCTATCGACGTTCTCCGTAAAGCTGTCTTCGCGCACTCGATCCACCACTACAGGACAGAACCGTAAGAATTTCTTCGGTGGAGGCAGCCATGCCACGTGTTCTCCACCATGCGTCGGCATCCTGTATCACACAGGTGGGAGACGGTCATCTTCCAATTACCGCTCTGTCTCCATACCTGCTGTCTAGCAAGGGTAACCGTATAAATATATGCCTCATGGTCTGTAAACGCGGTCGGCCAGATTTCTGCGTTCTCCCTCGACATCGCCAACTCCCTTGAGACATAGATCCGATTCCAACGGCTCGCGGAGTTGTTCATCTGCTGATGTCTCACCCAAAGCTACTCTGGATTCAAGAGGAGCTTACAGCTTTATCGGCGTAGCTTCCTGCCCTGTCCGCCGCCCGCCAGGCCTGTCTCTACTGTAGCGCCACATAGTTACGGTCAGTCACCACACAGGACGCACGTAACGAGGACCATATTATGCTTCCGCCATAATGACTACAGCTAGTCCAATCCACCCGCCATAGCTATGCTCTGACGCCACAGCGGGCGATGATGACAGGAACCGTACCCTGCTTCCACCGGACGTCAGACGAACAGTTCGCAAAACGAACATTCATGCGCCAACAGCGGATAAAAGCGGACACACAGCCTCACTCTGCCGGTTGCCAGTTGCCACAGTTGTCATCAGGCATAGCACCACCAGTCATCGGACAGTTATCACGCTGCCACAGTCATTGCACTGTGTCGAAGTATTCGCTGAGGACCACAGTGTCGCGTTATTAACACGGAACATACAGATTGTCACTAACAGCAGAGTCAGACCACTGAGTTAGATTTGGACCAGTGTTTACAACTTTAATTGCAGTGCCAAACCTTCTTATCAGCAATACACTAAAGGTGAGTACATACACACACACATATATATATAATTACTGTTAATCGTTTCTCATTGTGTTATCAACGTTATATTTGTTGTAGTCCAGTTTTGCCCTGTGACAAGACAGCTGCTGCGTGCAAGCACGCCGCCTCGCTACAGCACCTACTTTCTATAGCAGGGGGGTTCGCTTCCTGCTACCTTAAAGCTGGGTGCCAAACTTATTTGGTGAATACAACAGACGCGCGGAAGTTTCTGAAAATTTCTTATGTTTGTAATGTGTATAAATTCTGGAATATTCTATGTTGTTACAAATATCAGCGCTCTCCGTCCAGGAGCTCGGTTCTGTTCTGACTGATCTATGGTTTTCGTAATAAATGTGCTTTCAGTGCCAAGTACTGCACTTCACTAACGATCCTGCTTTCTGATTTGGACGTGATTGTGGTTACGAGGTGACATTATTATTGTGTACTGCTCACGTACTATACATATTTCAATGATAATTCTGGTTAGACAAAAGGAATGACCTCATGGCCATTAGTCTTACAGGTGATGCAAATGAATAAATAAATAAATGCATGAAACCAAACACGAGCTTCGTTTCATTGTAAGCATGAAACGAACCGCAGTCTGAGTAGAAAAGAGGAAACTTTGGACAAGAGTTTAGCAATAATGTTGCAATATTACTGGAGTGTAATCTACATTTAGCTGGACACCGAGCGAAGGGAAAGTAGGTAGCATCACGAATATCCACAAATTTCGTACACAAGGGAGCGTCACAGATATACCGAAAACTCGATCCTGGCAGACTCTCGAAGTAAGATGCCGAAAATACGAGGCGTGTTTTTTAAGTAAGGTCTGTTTTGTTGCAGACACTAGTAGTTCGCTCGCATACCGCAACGAACGGGTGCGTCGTGTACCGGCATGCCTCTGGAACAACTGTGCTCAGTTTCAGCCCTGTAGCTAACCTGTACGGTTCTGTTCTGTGCTTTCAAAATGTTTAAGACTATCAACTCGCCCGCAGCGTGTGAGGTTCGCTCAGTAATGCAGTTTTTTTCAGCAAGGAAACTGTCTGCTGCAGAAATTCATCGACAGATTTGCGAATACTTTTATGAGTGAAAGCAAAGTGCGTAAGTGGGTACGAGAATTCAAAGATGGCCGTGACAACGTCCATGATGAGGACCGCTCCGGTCGCCCTTCTTTGATTACAGACGATTTGGTGGCTTCAGTTGAAGCGAGGATTCGTGAGAACAGGCGCTTCGCAATAACAGGTCTCTCAAACGAATTTCCTGACGTGTCGAGATCAGTGCTTTACAACATTGTTTCTGAACACGTAAATTTTAGGAAACTGTGCTCCCATTGGGTCCCAAAACTCCTAACAGAGGACCACAAAAACCAAAGATTTGAGTGTGGGATGAAGTTCTTGACTCGTTATCACGAAGAAGGTGACGGCTTCTTGAGTCAGATCGTAACTGGAGACGAAACATGGGTTTCGCATATCACGCCCGAATCGAAGCAACAGAGCATGGAATGGAGACACACACACTCGCCTGTAAAGGTGAAGGCCAAACAGACTCTGTCCCAGCGCAAAATCATGGCGTCGGTGTTTTTGGATAGGCATGGTGTTTTGTTGGTCAACTTCATGCAACGAGGAACCACTATCAATGCAGAAGCATACTGCCAAACCCTGAGAAAGCTACGCAGAGCGATTCAAAACAAAAGATATGGCATGCTGACAGTGCAAGACCTCACACTGCAGGTCAGACACGCAATTTATTGGACAGTTTTGGCTGGGAAGTTTTAGACCACCCACCCTACAGTCCTTATCTTGCGCCTAGCAATTGCCATCTTTTCCTCCACCTCAAACAACACCTCAGTGGCAACCGTTACAATGATGACGACGACGTGAAAACAGCAGTGAACTCTTGGTTATCGGAGCAGGCGGCAAGTTTTAATGAAGAGGGTATTTTAAAATTGGTTGAGAGGTAGGATACGTTTTTGAACAAACTTGACAACTATATAGCAAAATAGCGTGAAGTATGTACTTTCTGAAAATAAATTTACTTTTTTGAAATATCCTTTCATTGTGTACTTATGTTCAAACGGACCTTACTTAAAAAACACGCTTCGTATCTCGCTTTTTACTTACAAAATTCGGAAAGTTTTCAAATGTGACTCTAACAAGGGAATCTCCCCATCACACCCCCCTCGGATTTAGTTATAAGTTGGCACACTGGATAGGCCTTGAAAAACTGAGCACAGATCAACCGAGAAAACAGGAAGAAGTTGTGTGGAATTATGAAAAAAATAAGAAAAATATACAAACTGAGTAGTCCATGAGCAAGATATGCAACATCAAGGATAGTGTGAGCTCCGGAGGGCCGTGGTTCCGTGGTTAGCGTGAGTAGCTGTGAAATGAGGGATCCTTGGTTCAAGTCTTCTCTCGAGTGAAAATTTTACTTTCTTTATTTTCGCAAAGTTATGATCTGTCCGTTCGTTCATTGACGGCTCTGTTCAGTGCAATAAGTTTAGTGTCTGTGTTTTACGACCGCTCCGCAAAACCGTGCGATTAGTAGACGAAAGGACGTGCCTCTCCAAAGGGAACCGAAAACATTTGATCGCAAAGTCATAGGTCAACCGATTCCTCCACAGGAAAACACGTCTGATATATTCTATACGATACTGGTGACGGCATGTGCGTCACATGACAGGAATATGTTGTCGACCCACCTAACTTACACACTTGGCGAATGGGTAAAAAGATTCTTCTACCTTGCCCCATTTAGGTTTTCTTGTGGATGTGGTAATCACTCCCAAAAAAGTTATGAAAACATAAGAGTTTGTCACATAAACTGCAACAAATGAATGCAACAGTTTCACAGTCGCACAGTTTTCCCTGTGCTCTGTCAAAACATGTTTTTAACGTTTTCAAATTTTTCCGTGTGCAGGCCGTCAAATTCTGCATATGTCCAAGCAAATCTGAACATGTCCTGGAATTTTGGAGAGTTTGGTTATGTGTGAGTGCCTGAACTTTGGTAATTGTCTGAAAATAAAAAATTAAACTTTTCAATCGAAGGAAGGCTTGAACCGAGGACCTCTCGTTCCGCAGCTGCTTACGCTAACCACAGGACCACGGCGCTCCTGAGCTCACACTCTCCCTGAAGTTGCCTATCTTGTACATGGACTCCTCAGTTTGTATATTTTGCTTATTTTTTCATAGTTCCACACAACTTCTTCCTCTTTTCTTGATTGATCTGTGTTCAGTTTTTCAAGGCCTATCCATTGTGCCAACTTATAAGTAAATCTGAGGGGGGTGCGATGGGGAGGTTCCCTTGTAAGAATATCCTGCAGTCCACTAAAAATCAATCTCATAGCGATACTGAAGACAAGATTCCATTATTCCATTACTTACAAGCCGGCCGCTGTGGACAAGCGGTTCTAGGCGCTTCAGTCTGAAACCGCGCGACTGCTACGGTCGGAGGTTCGAATCCTGCCTCGGGCATGGATGTGTGTGATGTCCTTAGGTTAGTTAGGTTTAAGTAGTTCTAAGTTCTAGGGGACTGATGACTTCAGATGTTAAGCCCCATAGTGCTCAGAGCCATTTTTTGAACAGTGACGTTACATTTCAGATGTGTTACGACACGTGGCTCTACCCTTCATTCGATCCCTGCGAAACCCTACTACATTTCAGCAGGATAACGCACGACCGCATGTTGCAGGTCCTGTACGGGCCTTTCTGGATACAGAAAACGTTCGCCTGCTGCCCTGGCCAGCACATTCTCCAGATCTCTCACCAACTGAAAACGTCTGGTCAATGGTGGCCGAGCAACTGGCTCGTCACAATACGCCAGTCCCTACTCTTGATGTACTGTGGTATCGCGTTGAAGCTGTATGGGCAGCTGTACCTGTACACGTCTTCCAAGCTCTGTTTGACTCAATGCCCAGGCGTATCAAAGCCGTTATTACGGCCAGAGGTGGTTGTTTTGGGTACTGATTTCTCAGGATCTATGCACCCAAATTGCGTGAAAATGTAATCACATGTCAGTTCTAGCATAATATATTTTTCCAATGAATACCCGTTTATCATCTGCATTTCTTCTTGGTGTAGCAATTTAAGTTCGCAAAGGAGCACGGCTCCAGATGAGTAAACGAAGTGTGTCAGGCCATCATACAAGAGCTCCAAGAAGAAGTAAACGTTAATGTTATTTTAAATCTGCCGTCATTGTATTCTTTTATACATTTACACTAAATAAACATAATTTAAAAATAACAGCAGTAATTTTAAATTAACACTGAAAGTATGAAGATAATCATCTGCATTGCGACACAGTATTTCAGTTTGGTTGTCATTGGAACCATACTGCAGTGTAGTTGTAGCTGGAGGATTATATCCAGGCGAGACATCCGAAGAAAAAGAACTTTCAGATCCGTCAAGTGATGATCCGACTGGATTCACACCTGGCCGTGTGGAAAGGTATTTGCAAAAATCTAATCTGTTGATAGTTGTGATTATACTGTCATTATAGCTGTTGAATATTGTTCTTTTTTTAACATTAAACATAAGGTTGGTGATTTAGTGCATCACTATTTCACGAGTGTCATCATTTAGCGCTCTCAATTTCAAACACAGTAGATCACAGAGTAAAGATCTTTCATATTATGCTATTTTCATTTTGTTGTCAACTTATTTTCAAAAATCTTAAGCCTCGTCCATATTCTGCTCAATGTTTGCTGTCTGTTGGTCTTTTCCTTTCCTGGAGGTCCACCTTGATCAATTACAGCAGATTCAGTAACTGCAATGTCGTGACTTTCTTTATGGTAGTACACAGTGTTTATTTCAGAATATTCTGTTGGAGCAGGTGTTGCATGTTCAGTAGTTGTGGATTGTTCCGTTTATTGTCTGGGCCCTGAAAACAATGCACAATCTATAGCCTGCCTTTCTGTAACCATGTTGTCAATTTTAGATGCACACTTAAAAAAATCATTACATTTAAATTTGCTTTATCACATGTGCATAGAATAACAACCTTACCTTTTTTCAGTTGCCTATCAATGAAGATAAGTGGCTGGACATAGCACAACATTACGAAAGTGTTTAGAACTTTCCGAACTGTTTGGGGGAGATTGACAGCAAACACATCATAATACAGAGCAAGGGGTTTTCGCGACTCCTTCGCTGAATACTTCACGACAAGTGGCAAGTTACCATGGCAATATTGTTAATAAATAAGTAATTATTGCACAGGAAGTTCCAATAAATGGATTATCTACGCGAATTTGGTTACTTGCACACCGCACTTCCGTTCATTCATATAAGTTTTTTCATTGTAGGAAAGCACTAAGAGCTAGAATTGAGCAAAACTATTAATGACAAGTATGTAGTAAGAGAAAAGAAAAGCTTTAAACTTGTCCATAAAAGTCCTTACCATATCAGACGTTTCCATTTTCCTTGGTGTGTAGATCCCGCACAAAAACGATGTTATTTTGTCGTATACAAAGCATTCCGCCTTGTACGCTTCGTTAGTACCAGCCCCAGTTTTCGTACTGTACTTTACGTTTAACGCCAACTTCCCGTAAGACGCCATCCAATTTTCATTCTTCTTTCTCAGCTCATTTAAAGAACACCCAACGCTGATGATACCTCGGATTCGCTTGCAAGCTCCATGCACCTTTTATTTGCGAGGGCTATTCGGAAAGTATGTTCCGATCGGTCGCGAAATTGGAAACCACCGTGAAAGTTCGATGAAGCCTTGCACAGATGTGTTGGGCAGTGTCTCTAGTATTCCCGTCGATCGCGTCACGTCGCTCTTTTCAATTCTGCATGCACAGTGAGCACGTAAAGATGCCTAGGAAATAGCATCTCCTGTCAAGTATGAGGGCCTAGTGAGAGATTTCGCAGCCGGCCGAAGTGGCCGTGCGGTTAAAGGAGCTGCAGTCTGGAACCGCGCGACCGCTACGGTCGCAGGTTCGAATCCTGCCTCGGGCATGGATGTTTGTGATGTCCTTAGGTTAGTTAGGTTTAACTAGTTCTAAGTTCTAGGGGACTAATGACCTCAGCAGTTGAGTCCCATAGTGCTCAGAGCCATTTGAACCATTTTTTTGAGAGATTTCACCTTATGTCATCCAGTCCATATAACACAAATGCCATGTGGTTCTTTCTTCATGACAATTCTCGGCCACACTCTACAGGGGCAATGAAGATGCTTCCGCAGTGTTTTCGATGGGAAGTGTATGATCACCCACAATGCAGACTGTAACTGGATGCCCCTGAGTTTCATCTCTGCTCATATGAATCGCTGGCTTTGAAGACAACGTTTTGGCACAGTCGACGAGTTGTAGAACAGTGTAGGGTATTGGTGGAAAGCATAGGCGGCTGCCTTCTATGACGAGAGTATTGGAAAGTTGGCACAACGCTACGACGTATGTCTAAGTTTGAGCGGCAGTAATGTAGAAAAGTAGCTGGAAGGTGTAGCTAACTGTTGTAAATGAAACATTTTAGATTTTCACTGTGGTTTCCGTTTCGCTACCGATCGGAACTTACTTTCTGAACAGCCCTTGTATTTTTGTGGTCAGCATTTTGCGTCTTTCAGATAGAAGGTTCTTGAACTCCATAATCACTTCATTGGACCACTCCATAATCATTGCTCATTGAGAACGTACAAAAAACTGAATGATTTAAAAGCCACTGACACAAACTAACACATGTCGTTCACAGTGATCATTCAACTTCTTACTGCGTTCATGCCCCTTATATGCCATTACCAGGCCTGGTAACAACACTGAACACGAACAACACTATTGCACTCTGAGATTGATACCTTTCAGCTTTAGGGCGCCCAACATCAAAGTTATTGGCACCCAGACAAAATTCTTGTTGAACGAGTGTGACTAAAGCGTGTAAAACATGTCTTATCAGTATGTTAACATGGACCATCCCCCGTTCTTAAGCTCGCACTAACAAAAGAAGATATTTAAAACTGTTGTGTGTCGTTACTACATGCGAGTGTAGAGTGTCGTACAATAATGTGTGTACAACGATCGGCTGATGTGTGCTGAGTAGCTCGAGGTCTAGGTTATGGCTTAATGTATTAAGTCTGTTACCTGAGTCATAATTTAGGTTACGATATGTTCGCACAGATTCTCTTATTGTATGACGAGAGACGCTACTATGGTATATCGTCTCTATAAGGTACCTTTCCTTTGAATTTGTATGCATTTTGTGTTGGTTTCAAGTTAGAATTTTCCGTGATTGTTCCTTTATATACATTACAGTTGTGTCCAATTAATTTAAACAGTCGACAAAATGGATTGGCCTTGTAAACATTTTGTCCATACAAGTAATATGAAGAAGGCGATTTAATTTCTCCGAAACTAGTAAGCACTGTGTGTTTTTATGCGATCTGGGCGAATAAATTTCTGTAATGCGAAGAACAACAGTGTTTAGATTCTGAGATCGCTTCCAATACAGCTAATAATGTCAGGTAATCATCATTTTTAAAATGTTTTGGGGTATTTAAAGAAAGACACTTTATGTAAGACCATTAGCTGATAATCAACAAAAAAAGAATGAATTTTCTCGCTACAGCATAGTGTGTGCTGATATGAAACTTCCTGGAAGATTAAAATTGTATGCTGGACCAGGATTCGAAGGTGTGACCATTGCCTTTCGCGGGCAAGTGCTCTACCGATTTCTTTTTAATCTCGTTTTGTTCTATATTGTTCGTTGAATTTGTTGAGGGTGGACGTCCGATGCCACCCGTTGCTCCTTTCTCTCAGTTCTTTTTATTGCAGAGAGTAGCTAACCCTCTGACCGACCACTCTGAGCTACCGTGCCGGCAGACCAATTGAACTATCCAAGTACAACTCACGACTTGTCTTCACAGCTTCATTTCCTCCAGTACTTCATTTCCTGCCTTCCAGACTTTACAGAAGTTGAAACTACTTTGTGTGAGTCTTAAACTGCTGAATGCCACTGAACCTACAGTCTCGTTACTTATTTTTATCATTTCAACACTGAACTACGGAATTTTCCGTGACAAGGACAACAAAAACTTAACCTATTCATTTCTTACCCACAATATACAAGCGCAACGCAACCTGACTGCTCTAAAATGACAACATGACTTCAAATAGTTAACACAAAAGAATGGCCCTGAATTGGAAGAAATCCTAACAATAAGCCGCACTTTTTCGTAAGTCACTTACCTCACAGAAAATCGTCATAACCGAACTACAGCAATTACAGCAAGCAGCAACTACAGCCAGCTAAATAAAAAGATCCTAACTACTATAGACTCTAACTACTAGGAACCATATGGTTAGCAATAGAAAGTTTTTGTTGAAGATCAAACAATGTATTTAGCAGATTTTACCTTATTCATGTCACATTCAGTTCCAAAAATTATATAGTCGTGAATAATTCCACTCCCCAAACATTACCAACTACATCCATCTTCATTTTACAATGCATGTCCTACCAACTCTGAGTCTCCATGAAGGACACATGTCCAAGCCGTCCGCTTGCTAACTGCTAGTCCGTCCTATCACAGTCTCTTACCGAGGACGCAGAGTGCTGTCAGCGATAGTAATTACAGTCTATAGCGCTGCCAACATACAAACAGGCTACTTACAAAGTTCTCCTGCATACCTTGCGGGACTAGCATAGGATATTGCAGCGACATGACAAAGGCACAACTTGTGGTTGGGGGGGAGGGAGGGGTGTTTAAAGACCGTTTTAATCTACCGTGAAGTTTGAACATAAAAATGTTATTGTAGTCTGTATTTCATGATTACTGCTCAGGCGTTTTGTGTAAGCCTTTTTGGGAATACATCGTAGCATTAAAACTACTCGTGGTCCGCCTTCAACTCTACCCCTCCGAACTGATTTAGTGACACCCGGGTGGACAAAAACATGGAAACACTAAAAACACAACACTTTACCATGTCTAATATGGCATAGTGAAACTATTGGCAGCTTCCAATCGTCTCGGGATGGGTAGATAAAGGTCCTGTATGGTTTTCAAGGGAAACATACACCACTCTTCCTGCAGAATATTGACGACTTCAGGTAACGATGATGTAGTTGGATAGCGATCACGCACAATTCTCTCCAAGGCAGCCCACAAAATCTCAAAGATATTGAGATGTAGTGACTGTGGCAGTCATGTGAGACACGACAACTCCTCCTCGCTCTCATAAAACCAGTCACGAACGACGCAAGCTGTGTCAACAGGGGCCCTTTTGTCTTGGAACACAGCATCACCATTGGGAGACAAACAATGTACAGCACAGTCGATGGGAGTAGTGCGACCTTGTAGAGTAACCGTAGGACTCATGGAATACCACTATATGACTACCAAAATCATCGCAGAACCTCCGTCATGTTGGGATGAAAACTTGCCCAGAAATTGAAATCTGTATGAAACAAGACTCATCCGACCAAATGACTTTCTTCCATTGCTCTATAGTCCAGGTTCTATGGCTTTGGCACCACGTTTCCTCTTACGGACATTTACATCACTTACAAATGGTTTTGGAATCCCAGCTGCCCTGCAATTCCGAGCTTATGGAGCTCCCTTCGTGTTTTTTAGGTGCTGACAGGGTTCGCGAATGTGACATTCAGTTTTGCAGTGACTTTTGCAATTTTCGTCTTCTTATTTTTCGTTTCAGTCCTCTTCAGTGACCGTCTGTCACGAAGCCTCAACACGCATTTTCGTCCGCGTTTGACTTTACGGATGATGTTTCCCCACTCCAAGTAAATCTTCGACACGGTACCTCCTAAATACCGAAGACTTCTGCTACCTTCGGATGCACCCACTGTACGAGAACGAACAATTTGTCCACAGTCCAATTAATTCAACTCCGACATAATGCACTCACAATTACGCAGGACACTGTTCTGAGCACAACTAACACAGAACATTGCACAGGTGCTGCTCGTCGCCACACACAACGGCTCAACTTACGACAGGCTTAGCTAGTATCTTCATTTATGTTCAAGCAAGCATTCCTCGCGATGTTACCATAGTTTTTCCCTCCCCTGTATCTCGGAGCGCAGTCTCAGAGTAGTCGAGGCGAATAAAACGCCGGAAGTATCCCAGTCGATTGCGGAGGATGGAACTCACGGTGCCTCTGCCCATAGCCCGTCCTGTCATCTGCGGTGCACAGAATCGAAACCCACTTCCGCAAACTGGGTCACGAACGCTCATTAGCTGCAGCGGTCACGACCCGGAGGTGGCATATTCGACTCCCTCTGGTGGACGTACTTATCATCGCCAGCATTTGGTCAACAGGAGAGCAGAGATGGGGCGTACTTTTTAAATATTAAACTGAATTCTAGTACTATGAGATAACTCAGAAATCTGCCCGAAGTGTATCGTGGAGTGGTGGTAAGTGCACAGGACAAAAAGTTATCCACCACCAGGAGACACCACTCTAATACCATGTAACAGCGTTTTTAGACTTGATAACGGCATCGGTTTGGCTAGGAAGAGAGCCGTTAAGTTCCTTAAGGTAAGACAAATGTAGCCGAAGCCATTCATTGAGCATTAGATCCCGTAAAGCTAACCAATTTCGAGATGCTGATTGCTAGTTTCACCTGCTCTTTCAGAGAGTTTCAGACATTTTAAAGGTATAATGATATCTGCGCCAGCCTAGGTACGATAGGGGTGCCTGAGTGTTGTCGAACAAGAAAAGTATGCGTGCAGTCCCCTGGACACGGCTGTTATCATATTGGAAGACGGGAGTTTGGGCAGCATACTCATCATGGATCTGCAGCAGACAGAGAGAGACTTGGTCACCGAGAATTTTGGAATAAACATTCTGGAATAAACATTATCACGGTAACCTGAATGAATGGGCCAAAGTTATAGCACAAAAAAACACCACCAAAGCATTACAGTATCACCTCCAGTCTGAGTTACACGCTACATCTGCATATATACGCCGCAAGCCACGGTATGGAGCATGGCGAGGGGGGGGGGGATCTAGTACTACTAAAAACCATATCTTCTCCTGCTCCATTCGAAAATAGGGCCAGGGAAAAACGACCGTTTATATGCCTCCGTAAGAGCCTTAATTTCTCTTATCTCATCTTCGTAGACCTTACGCGAAATGTACGTTGGTGGCAGTAGAATCGTTGTGCAGTCCGCTTCAAGCAATGGTTCCATACATTTTCTCAATAGCGTTTCGTGAGAAGAACGTCGTCTTCCCTCCAGGGATTCCCATTTGAGTTCACGAAGCATCTCCGTAATATTCGCGTGTTGATCGAACCTACAAGTAACAAATCTAGCGGCTCGCCTCTGAGTTGTTTCGTCTTCCTTTAATCCGACCTGGTGGGGATCCCGAACATCCGATCAGTACTCTTGACTGGGTCGCATTAGTGTTCTATATGCGGTCTCCTTTATAGCTGTGCTACACTTTCCTAAAATTCTACGAGTAAACCGAAGTTGACCATTCACCTTCCCTACTACCGTCCCATTTCATACCGCATTACAACGTGACAGGTACATACTGTATCATTGACGCGACTGTGTCAAGCAGCACACTGCTGGATTCCTTCTCCTACTCATGTGCAGTAACGTACATTTTTCTACATTAAAGCAAGCTGCCGCTCATCACACCAACCAAATTGTCTAAGTCATCTCGTATCCTCCTGCAGTCACTCGACAACGACATCAACTCGTAGACCACAGCGTCATCAGCAAACAGCCGCACATTGATCCTCAACCTGTCCGTCATATTACTGATGTACATAGGGAATAAGAGCGGTCCTATCACACTTCCCTGGGGCACTTCTAACGATACTCGTCGTTCAGGACAACTTACTGGGTTCTGTCATGTAAGAAGTCTTCGAGACACTCTCATATCTGAGACCCTCACCCTTGTACTCAGACCTGCGTTAACACTCTGCAGTGGGGCACCGTGGAAAAAGCTTTCCAGAAATCTAACAACATGGAATCTGCCTGTTGCCCTACACCGATGGTTTGCAGGATATCGTGTGAGAAAAGGGCAAGCTGCGTTTCACACAAGCGACGCTTTTTAAATCAACTCTGATTTGTGTACTGAAGCTTTTCCATCTCCAGGAAATGTATTATATTCGAACTCAGATTATGTTCAAGAATTCTACAGAAATCCGATGTTAAGGACATTAGTCTTTAATTTTGAGGGCCCGTTCTAAAACTTTCTTATATACAGGAGTCACCTGCGTTTTTTCTTAGTCGCTCGGTACTTCGTGCTGGACGAGGGCTTCGCGATAAACGCTAGCTAAGTAAGTGGCCAATGTCGTAGAGTAGTATCTGTAAAATGGAATTGGGAGTCCATCTGGATTTTGTCCCTTCTCTTTTGTCAACTCTTTCAGCTGCTTCTCTAGGCCAAGGATGCCTATTACTACGTCCTCTATACGGGAGTCTGTGCGACGTTCAAGCGCCCAAAACACTTGTGGTTAAACATCTGATTAGGCTGACTCATTCGACGCCTTCTGTCATTTGAAACGAGGCAAAATCCCAACACTTCGGACCACACTGCATGTGTCTAGCCACCTACTGATCTGTTTCTGTGTTATTTGGATCGTTGAAGGCGTGCAGCTGTATGTGCCGCTGTGAGCAACGGCGAAGTACCCGACCCCCTCGCAATTTTTGGTCGGAAACTGGTTAAGGTGGATTTGTATTGACTGAAAGTAGCTATTCCCATCGAGTTTGATACCAATAGTCATTGACAAGGCGTGGCGTTCGTCTCCGGTCTATGGTGGTTAAGTTCTTTTTATGGTACGTCCACTTTTCTTACGCCGTGTTACATGGCTGCGTGTGCTACACCATACCTTGTAGACAAGTTGGACGATCTGTGTTGATACACCACAGAACAGAGCAACTTCATTCACGGAGTAACCATTGGCACGTCCTAACACGTACCACTTTCTCGCATTCAGTCACGTCTCCCCGCGTCCCATCTTATCTCGCTGCTTCCGTTCAGCCGACTAGCACATACTTAACTTCACGTACCTGGGTTACGTTAGTGGTGGAAGATCACATTACCGTCTGTTACCAGCTCTTCACCAGTGTACTCGTTTAAAGAGGTAATCTATTTTGTCCACTGAGCTAACAGGGGTTGGAGAAAAATACGGAAACCCCGCGACAAATGCATTCTTGAACATAAATGCTGGTCCTAGCCAAGCCTACAAGTTGCACTGCTGTATTTGACCACGAAAGGTACCCGTCCAATCACCTCGTTACGTTGCAAATGTCAGTCGTGGTCAGAACACTGCTCTGTTTAGTTGTGACTGCATTATGACGGAGCTAACTGAATTCCAAAGTCGGCAAATTGTTGGTGTTCCAATGATGGGTGCTTCAATAACCAAGGGAGCCGAAGTATTTGGTGTTTTAAGAGGCACCGTAGCGAAGATTTATGCCATACACACCGAAAGCGGGAAAACATCATCCGCAAAGTCACAACGTGAACGAAAATTTGTGCTCAGTGATCGTGACAGCCGGTCATTAACGGGGATCATTGCTAAAAATAATAAGACGACAGTTGCAAAGGTCACTGTAGAACTGAATGTCGCAATCGCGAACCCTGTCAGCATCAAAACAACGCCGACCGCAGTGGCCGAGCGCTTCTAGGCGCTACATTCTGAAACCGTGCAACCGCTACGGTCGCAGATTCGAATCCTGCCTCGGGCATGGATGTGTGTGATGTCCTTAGGTTAGTTGGGTTTAAGTAGTTCTAAGTTCTATGGGACTGATGACCTCAGAAGTTAAGTCCCATAGTGCTCAGAGCCATTTGAACCATTTGAACCATCAAAACAACACGAGGATGCGTTGGAAAAAAAATGTTCAAAGGTGTGTGAAATCTTATGGGACTTAACTGGTAAGGTCATCAGTCCCTAAGCTTACACACTACTTAACCTAAATTATCCTAAGGACAAACACACACACCCATGCCCGAGGGAAGACTCGAACGTCCGCCGGGACCAGTCGCACAGTCCATGACTGCAGCGCCCTAGACCACTCGGCTAATCCCGCGCGGCGAAGCGTTGGAAATCAATGACAAAATACAATGTGCAATAGTGTAATGTTAATCAACAGCTCCGCCATTACACCAGTGATGCAAGTGAAGCTGCAAGGTGATGAAATCTTAAGTGATCGCCGGCCGCTGTTTCCGAGCGGTTCTAGGCGCTTCAGTCCGGAACCGCGCTGCTCCTACTGTTGCAGGTTCGAATCCTGCCTTAGGCATGGATGTCCCTAGGTTAGTTAGTTAGTTTTAAGTAGTTTTAAGTCTCGGGGACTGATGACCTGATATGTTACGTCCCATAGTGTTTAGAGCCATTTCTTAAGTGATCAACTGTCATATAAAAGCCTTTCACGCTATTTTCGTAACACACAACTGATGCAAAACATAAAACAAAAAATTAAAAAGTGACTGGTCGCAGAAATTACAAATAAATAACACGAAGGAAGCTCCATCAGCTGAGAATTGTAGGACAAGCTGGAATTCCAAAATCATTCACAAATGATGTAAATACCCGTAACAGGGAAACGTGGTGCGAAAGCCATAAAGCCTGTACTGTGGAGCAATAGAAAAAAGTAACTTGGTCGGATGAGTCTCGTTTCACGCAGTTTCCAGCTTGTGGCCGATTTTACGTCCCAACAGTGAAACATGGCGGATCTTCGGTGACGATTTGGGTAGCCGTATCACGACCCACACCATTGCTTTGCAAGGCCACATTACTGCCAAGAATTATGTCACCATTTTGGCTTATCGGACCCATCTCCAGTAGTGATGCTGTGTTCCAAGACTACAGGACTCCTGTTTACACAGCTCGCATCGTCCACGGCTGACTTTGGGAGCTCGAGGATGAATTGTGGCATCTCCTCTGGTCACCACAGTCATCAAATCTGAACGTTCTGAGCCTTTGTGCACTACTTTTGAAAGAAGCGTGCGTGGTTGCTATCCACCTCCATCTTCGTTACCTGAACTTGCCACTATTTTATAGGAAGAATGGTATAATATTTGCCTGAAAACGATACAGCACCTCGAAGACGACTGGTAGCTGTTCTGAATGCCAACGCGTTTCGTACGGCGTAATAGACATTGTCATGTGTTGTGATTTTCTTGTTTCCACATTTTTGTCCATCCTCTGTACATACCACTGATAAACCGCCCGTCGGATAATAACGTCATCTTCAGCGTAGGCTGTGTGCCGGCACTAGATTTTACCCTCTTTTTTTTTCCTTCCGTTCTATACTCATCCATAATAACATCATCACAATCTTGTTCTACACAGGTGCTTATTATAGTCAGATACATGACGCAGATACACATTTGACACCTTTTGCAACGCTGGATTAAGCAACAGCAAGTCCCCCCCCCCCCCCCAAATTCGACCCTCCTTGTTACCATTCCGAAAACAACAATGCTGGAATGATTTTGACTTGTGAGTACCGAAACACCAGCCAGCGCTGTAAGTTGGTCTCTCTCGAGCCGACAGAGCTGTGTACTGGCGTGTGTTCAAAGCCGCCAACAGGGCAAAGCTCACCTGTTGACACACCTCGTGACGTCAGTACAATTAATTACAGAAGCCTCCCCTCCGCAATGTGCGCCGATAACTCATTCCAGCGGGTAACTAACACGGGCTTTGCGTGTCCCCGCAGCGTTAAATCACGCAACCAGGGGGAACGGCGGTGCGCTAAGCGATACGACCGTCTCAGATGCGGTACAATAAGAGAATGAGGAAAGCGTGAAGTAACCTGACTTGGGAATGCAGCCACCTAGCGTGTAGATCCTCGAATACTTGTCTCAATTGATGTAGTTAAAATATCTAATTTGGAAATTAACCAGTAAACCCTACTCCTCAGATTCTTTAAAGAATTGACCTCCCATGTATAGCAAAAGCTACTTTTTCACGCATCCTATTATTTATGACGTATAATCTCTAGAATTATGTGTCGTATAATGACACAATGTCACAGGTGAATTAGGTGGTAAATGTGTGATGCTGTCTGGGAAATTTGTTGCGAACAGAGCTAGTAGTAAAGAAGTAATAAATTGAAACGTCATACCTGATTCTGATCAGCGAAAAGTAGTAAACGATACTTTTTTTCCTATCATCAATATGGGGAGGCGGTTGTCAAAGAGAAAAACTTTCGTAAATGTATGAAATTATATGTCAAGATTGTTGGAAGTCGCTAAATACTCTTATTCTCAAATACAAAAGAATTCTGGGTAATTGGCGCGCCATTAAGTTTCGCTGTCACAAGACAGTTTCCAACTTACTTACCTTACAGTGTTAAACCTTTAACATACGACTATACTTCTTAATAACTCTATTACGACAGCATTTTAAATTTTTAAATTCGCTCAGTACAATATCAAATATTAGAAATCAAGTATTTGTTTCCCTGGAAGCCATTAGATAGGCATACTGCGTCTGCGATAATGCAACGACCACCAGTTTATCCGTTTAGTAATTGAGATAAACAATGAAGCGCCAAAGAAACTGGTATAGGCATGCGTATTCAAATACAGAGATACGTAAACAGGCAGAATACGCCTACAAAAGACAAAAAGTGTCTGTCGCAGTTGATATATCGGTTACTGCTGCTACAGTGGCAGGGTATCAAGATTCAAATGAGTTTAAACGTGGTGTTATATTCGGCGCACGAGCGATGAGATACAGCACCTCCGAGGTAGCGATGAAGTAGGGATTTTCCCGTACGACCGTTTCACGAGTGTACCGTGAATATCATGAATCCGGTAAAACACCAAATCTCCGACATCGCTGCAGCCGGAAAAATATCTTCCAAGAACGGGACCAACGACGACTGGAGACAACCGTTCAAAGTGACAGAAATGCAACCGTTCCGCAAATTGCTGCAGATTTTGACGTTGGGCCATCAACAAATGTCAGGGTACGAACCATACAACGAAACATCACCGATATGGGCTTTCGGAGCAGAAGGCCCACTCATGTAGCCTTTCTGACTGCACGACACAAAGCTTTACGCCTCACCTGGGCCCGTCAACACCGACATTGGGCTGTTGGTGACTGGAAACATGTTGCCTGGTCGGACGAGTCTCGTTTCAAATTGTATTGAGTGGATGGACGTGTACGGGTATGGAGACAAGCTCATGAATCCGTGGACCAGCATGTCAGCAGGGGACTGTTGAAGCTGGTGGAGGCTCTGTAATGGTGTGGGGCGTGTGCAGTCGGAGTGATATGTGACCCCTGATACTTCTAGATATGACTCTGATAGGTGACACGTACGTAAGAATCCCGCCCGATCACCTGCAGCCATTCATGTCCATTGCACATTCCGACGGACTTGGGCAACTCGAGCAGGACAATCCGACACCCCACATGTCCAGAATTGCTACAGAGTGGCTCCAATGACACCCTTCTGAGTTTAAACACTTGTGCTGTCCACCAAACTCCCCAGACATGAACATTATTGAGCATATCTGGGATGCCTTGTAACGTGTTATTCAGAAGAGATCTCCACCCCCTCGTACTCTTACGGATTTATGGGCAGCTCTGCAGGATTCATGGTATCAATTCCCTCCAGCACTACTTTAGACATTAGTCGAGACCATGCTACGTCGTGTTGTGGTATTTCTGCGTGCTCGCGTGTTCCCTACCCGAGGTTAGGCAGGTGTACCAGTTTCTTTGGGTCTTCAGTACAGATTAGCCTGTTTTTACTTCATCCAGAGTTCGGTTTTTAGGGCCTCATTATCACGGTGTTGAGTGTAAAAGTAATACAAAGAACAGCCACTGTGCGTTTTAATGATGCATACTCTACTTTTATGATGGCTAAACCCGCTTATGAGCCGATCTACAGACAACAGAGATTGAACTGCAGCACATAGCTCTATTCGGCATCTCGCCGCTGATTCCTCCAAACAGTCTGTGACATACGTTCTTGGTTACTTCCCAGCAACGAACTGAAACACTACAGCAGCTACGCTTTTACTTAATCCCAGTAAACACATGGAATAGGGCTTACTTGTTTATCGTATTTTTACACTTTTCCAGCCCTATATGAATTTTCATTTTCACTACTTTTGAATTAAAATAAAATCTGGTATTTTTATGTTTTGAAAGCACTGTTATTACAAAACAATACACTGATGAGCAGAAAAATTATGATCATCTACTTAATAGCTTGTCTGGGACTGTCTAGAACGAAATACATCACTGATACTGCGTATCAGGGATCCGATTATTTGTTAGTAGTTTTTTGCATGGCTGGCTCTCAGCACTATGGGGCTTAACTTCTGAGGTCATCAGTCTCCTATAACTTAGAACTACTTAAACCTAACTAACCTAAGGACATCACACACAACCATGCCCGAGGCAGGATTCGAACCCGCGACCGTAGCGGTCACGCGGTCCCATACTGTAGCGCCTATAACCGCTCGGCCACCCCGGACGGCTTTTGTGCGTGTATGTGGCAAGAGATTTCTACCCACATGTCATGTAATTCGCGTAAATAATGGTCCGCTGATTCGCGTACGCGGTGATAACGCTCGGTAGCGACCGAGATGAGTTCCATAGGATTGACATCAGGCGAATTTGGTCTCGGAGGCATCAACATGAGTTCACTATAATGCTCCTCAAACCACCGTAGCACGGTTCTGGCTCCGAGGCAGGGACAGTTCTATTGGTGAAAGATGACATCGTTCTTTTTGCAGAGATGCCACAGGTCAGCACCCATCCTACTTTACAGAGCAGATAAGCCTCCGAACCCCGCACGCTCTGTAAAGAGTCGTCGACGTCCAACCATTTAGCACCTAGTGGCAGTTTCACTATCCATCTAACTCTTTCCGTAGATGGTCGCGAGAGTATCACGTGAACATTCGACCAGCTTCGCCGTTCTCGAGATACTCGTTCACAGGCTCTGCGTAATAATAATCTGCCCTTTTTGAAAGTCGCTTATATCAATGGATTTCCTCATCTGCAGCTCATATCTTCTATAGAGCTTCGGCTTACATAGTTTTGTTACCGCGTCACGTGCCCACAACGCCACCAGGAGGCATCCAAAGTCGTGGTGGGCAGTGAAAGATGTGAATTGGAAAATTCAGTATGTGTGTGTGCGGTATTTCAACGAAGTTGTGGCGGTTGCCTAAATACTTTTAAATATTGAAAAATATTATTTAAAGTAGTTCTTTGAAGCACATATAAACAACGCAAATTCGTCATAAAGGTAAGAAACTTATGCTTTAGTCGTAACGCTAAAACACATAGATAGGCAATTCGTATCCTGGAGACTGGACTGAGCAAAGGTTGGGAATTTGTACGGACGCTGATAACCGTGCATTTCAGCGCCCCACAAACCAATAATCATCATAATCATCGTGTCCTGGTGGTGGAAGGAAATTTTGTTGCCACTGTTTCGCCGTTAATGAGAAGATTGGTTGTGCCTAATGACCAGACGGTGCCCCAGTTTAATGAGTCAAATCCCAGATTTCTCCACAAAGTTGTGGCACTGCCGATTGTAGCCTGTTCGTCGATTGGACAAGTCAGTGCCCATGGCTCCATTGGTGCTATTCGAGAGGAATGAGCTATGTGCAGATACTACCTTCCCACGTCCTTTCATTTTCACCTTTAACAGCACAAACACAACAGCACATTACATTCAAGAAGCACTCATGACACGACACAGGTACACACCTTAAGAAAGAATAGGCCACCAACCTGAATATTTCATCATGTCCCACGAATACCCAAGAATCTGAACTGCAGTGGGTCCCTGTGCACGATCCGAATTGTGATATCATTTACCTTAATCGTCCCGAATTAGGTCAGTGACTGTTGATGGAGCTGATACCATCTTGCTGTACCCCAACCACTTGGTTCGTGTATATTGTTTAGATTAGTAGTTTTCTAAACTTGCTTCTCAGAAGTGGTTAATAGTAACTGTTTATCTATCTATTTTAGCAGTGTTATTGAAATTGGCGTATTCTGGGATCGTTACTATAATGCTAGCCTACATGTAGCGTAGACTTCTGTGCTAGTTTTTATTTTCCTTCTTTCTGTTGTGTGTGCGTTCTAGGTTTAGTAACGTAGATTTACACCGCCTTAACCCCACAATCGATTGTTTGATCTCTTGTTCAGTACTGTCCGTAGTTTCTTTGTTACTTTCTGACTGTTTTGGTTTGTACATTTTTTTTATTATACATAGTTTTACGAAATAAGAAATGGATAAGAACTGTACTTGTTTCATGCGGGCACAAGGTTAGTTGTTCACTGTATGGAAATTACTGGTAGCTGCCTTGGCCGCATTTGACAGGCGACAGGCTGTCAAACCTTCACTAAAGGTGCGTTGTCGAAGTTAGGACCGCTTCCTGCTGTTGGGACAAAGGCAACCGCAGTTTGAGCTTTGGCTGCGGCGTCCAGCCAGTGCAGCTGCAACCGCAGTACTGCACCAGGGACTAGAGCTGCGACAAAAACGGTACGACTGAGACCTTCTACGTAGTGTTGCTGCAAGATGTCTAGTCAAAGAAAACTGGAAGGACCGTCGATAAGTCTCTCACAGGAAGTAATACTCCGTCTCTCAACATCAGCGTGTCTATGATTTAAAGCATCGCATGTAGAAGCGCATCTTATTCCAGCACTGTCGCGGTTGGTAAACTACCATTTGGGCGAAAATTCTTTTCCTTTTTCCAAAATGTTCCTGTTGGAGGGACTGGCAAACAGTTAGGAGAATACGATATTGCAGTTCCTGTTTTATAAAGGAGAACGATGTAATGTTTCTTCGGACATGCATGCATGTCCGAAGGAACAGGCACTGCGACAAGTCACCCGTTATGAAATACATTAAACTTATTCGCAGTTGCGAATGCGGGGAAGAGATCGCCGACAGTGAAAATTTGTGCCGGTCGGGGACTCGAACCCGTATTTCCCGCTACACACATGAGGTCGCCTTAACTATTTTGGCTATCCGTGCACGAACCACGGTCAGACCCAAGCTTCCATAGGTCGTCATTCCTGCGTCACAACCTACACTCGTACATACATTATGTAATCCACGTATGGGGAAGACCTTTTAATTGAAAATCACTGTCAGGTATCGGCAGATAAATTCCACATGTATACATGTCTGAAGGAACATTGCATCGTACTTCTTAACAACACAGCCACAGCAATATCTTACTTATCCGCCTATACTGGACAGAGACTTCCAGTTAAAATGTCCTCCCTTGTACAGAACTTCCATAATGTGTGTGTGAGTACCGGTTGTGATGCAGGAACGATGACATAAGAAAGTCTGTGTCTGATCATAGGTCGTGCACAAATACCAAAACAGCTAAGATGACTTCTCACACAAAGCGGGAAATCCGGGTTCGACTCCCGGTCTGGCACAGATTTTTATGGTCATCATTCCCCGATACAGCTGAAGGTTGTTTGGATTGCTAACTTCGAATATATTTCATGTAAACAGGAGAATTTTGGTAGACAAATGAGGACAGTACTCCTTGCGCATTGCTGCTGATATAAGAAGGGGGGGTGGGCGGGTGCGGCGCCATGCTCCATTGTTGCGAGATGTATCCAAGATGGCGGTGATGCTGTCATCCAAGATGGCGGCGTGTAGACTTGGCAACACCGCAACTCATATACAACCGCTTTTTCTGTGCGGTTCTTAGAGCAGTGTCTACTTGATATCGTTAGCAGTACCTTTCGGTCATCAGAGCACTTCCATTTCCCATGTGAGGAAACGTGACACATTCCTCTAAACGAACGAAGATTTCTGCGATGTAGTCCATTCCCCTGTCACATCTTAAGTGTAAAATCGATACTTCAGTTTCATAACAAAGTTAGTGATAAGTGTTTGTGTGACACTGCAGTCCCCTGTTATACATCTGCTTGACAGATGTGCTTCTTACAAAGTTAGTGACGGTATTGCTTGTAATGTTACACGTCGGACGCCGCTGCTATGCGTTTATCTGTTTCCTTGTAAGAAGTATTCTCCATTACCAAGCATCATTTTATATAGGACTGATGTGGGCATAGTATAATTTCCGAACCATGATCGGATGAGGCCAGTGGACGCTGTACATCTCTGGAAAGCTATATTGTGTATGTATCACACAGAGACACTGTTTTAAGGAAGTAGTTTTCTCGCTTTACGGTTTGATACCATAGTTTATCCTAGAGCAACCTGCAAGAAGGATGTATGTCACGCGCTGTAAGTATATTTCTTACATTGGAATATTAACAGCGCTACATTCCACATGACTGATAGGTCGGAAACTCAAGCGATCTGACATTATAGCCTGTTTTAACTGCGGTATGTTGTAGCCTTAGGAGTGGGTGTGTTTATGTTCTCTCTTACCAATACCTTCCAGCTACTGATCCTAGACTCTAGAACAATACTTTAGAGTTGATAGCGTATTTGATTTACATAAAATACTTCGAACTCCATCTGTCTGGAGCTCCATCCTGCATAAAGATCACCCATTTCTTGTTCTTCTTAATCGTCTGCTATTACATCACAACACTTTCAGATCTGTTAGTATACAGCGATAAGGGGTGGTAACCTCCTCGACATGCGTGCATCTGGAGAAATCTTGTGTACTATGATGGGCGAGGACTTGGCTAGCTCCATTCATTTATGAGACGTGGAATGTAGTGGTCTACTTCTGGTCGGTTGCAGATTAAATCAGTAACGGTGCTGCAGGGCGGGTTGGCCAATGACAGTGTGAAGGGTCTTTCAGTCTCTAATTTTATCCTAAGATTGTGTGAATGCTCTGTGACCCCCCCCCCCCCCCCCCCAAATCAGCATAGTGATAGATCGTAAATTAAGCACTATGCTCGAGGTGTGGAGTGCTGTCTGGTATACTTTGATGATGTATGTGTTCGACAATTAACAATGAATTGATGTACTCCACAGTCATCTATCTATATTCGCAATGATACTCGCAAAGTAGAGAGGGGGGCAGTTTAGCTGTGATACTTAAATTGGGAAACATGCTGTCGCACCATTGCTTGGTGTTGAAGTTACTGTAAAATTGCTAAAATTGTTCACACTATCAACTGTGATGCTTATTATTAGAGTACATTGATGGTGTCTTTTCCACCCCATCCGTCCACAAGTACGCTGTTGGTTACCACATAACGATTGACATCGCTTGTCTGAGTTGGAGAAAACGTTTCGCTGGAGGGATAACACCGTCTGGGGATGGATAGCACCAAAACAGCACGCGTGTACATCACTGCAATGTGAGGAATCAGTCGAAACAGAATGCATAGACATCAGCAATTCCATCACTGTGACAGATGAGTTTAAATGTAGAGGCCGTCAATCACTTTTGGACAGCAGTTTGGAAAATCTCCACAATGCCGCCAAACTCTTCCAGTTTCCTTATGTTGTAACTGTCTTTTATTTAAAATCAACCAGTGTGGGTGGCGTGTTATGGTAGCCGCAGTAACAAGATGATTTACACTGTGGGACGTCTAGTTTTCTGCGAGAGGCCATGGATCAGAACGTCATAATGTCAGTTTAGAGCCTGACACATACCTCAAAGTTGTGGCGGAGAAACATAATGTATGGCAGTGTACAGAGCGTGTTACAGCAGAAAAAAAGAAACCAGTGTTTCAAACAATGACACGGGGTCACAGAGAGCATCTCCTGCGATTACAGTAAAGTCTGTTGGATACGGTCATCCTACAACAGTTCAGGTGATGAAACTTTAAACTGGTCTGTGGAGTGGATCAGTACCTGTATATTTAATCCGACCGTTACATGTGATCAATGCCTGCACGCATGTGGTATTTTCTTTTCGACATATGGGAGGAGAGAGACACAGTAAAAATATTATCGAGTTTTCTATCGGATAAAGTTAGTGGAGCTTTTATAGTTCGTAATTTTTCTCTGGTGGATGGAATAAAATAACGATAATAGAATGTTGGGGTGCTAAACGTGAATGGACCCTGAGGAACGTGGATCTGTAGTACCTGCTCGAAGTCTGGAGAAGCACCACAATCCAGTAGCAAAATCCACTCCCTTCCCCCAGTTCCCATACTGTCTTTTATACTACCTCATGTTGCAGGAGCAGGCTTCATTTCCGTCAAATGATCCAAACACAGTTCCGTCACAGCAACTCAGCTTCGCCTGTTTCTACATGGGTTGCCAAAGGTGATAGATATAGCTTTCTCTGACTTCAGTTCCGACTTACAATGGGACAACCACATGCACAAAGCTGTAGGGGTGGTAGCGCAGAGTCTGAGAGGTAGTTGCCAGATACATAGGGGCTATCTAAAACCATGTTGGAATTTTATTGCAGCAGATAGGTTCGACAAAGGTGGCTCATTTAGAGATATGAGAGTGCCAGAAATATGAAATGGCGTCGAGACAGAATGCGTTACAAATTCTGGAGAAATATCTAGTGGCAGCGGTGTGAAGGGGCTGCAAATACCTGTTTCACACCATGCCCCTTAGCCGAATCACTTTCAAAATTCGATAATTTTATTATGAGGGTGCACTGTCAGCGATGTGTAACCGCACTTCTGGTGTGATAATATACACTCCAGCAATCACTATCTCGATATTTGTCTGGAAAAACCACGTGATTCGTAGGGATTGCCGTAAGTGGATTTATAAAGCTGATATAGTTTTCAACATGGATACTTGTGTGCACATGTAGACCAAAGACCACTTGTGATGGAAATATGGTTGTGTTTTCTTTTTTAACATATAGCGGTTTGTAAGACGATTACACCTCTCTTTCTAAGGCATGGTGGTAGCGCCCACAAGAACAATTGATGAGACACGTCCACCCATTGTTGATTTTCAGTCAGTATTATTCTGTATCGTCTGTAATCATTTATTGGTGATGTATTATACTTAGTAGTAGGCGGTGCATGATAAGTTCACCTTGAGCATCAGGCTTGTAAATTATGTGTTTGTGTTCCAACATGTACAAAGGAAATGACTATGTCCAGTCGTAAGGAAGGTATGAATTTCACTTGGAGTACTGTGACAGTAAAGGGAAGACTATATCAAGTCATAAGAATGGTATAGATATTTCTATTTCCAGAGTCACAGCCATCAGCAGGGTGTATTTCCAATACTTCGCTCATTGTCGAATGACATTCAACATAGACTGCAACCATAAAATTTAGTTGTAAGTAGAATGATAAAACATATATGCGACCGGTTTCCTAGGACGATTCTACCTGTGCGTGCTTAGCAAGCAGCGCTGGTGACAGGAATGACTCACGTTTCCCATTAACGGTAAAAACTGTCCAAATGGAGAGGCCTGTCGTAGTGTAGGAGTGTAGCTGACTTAACCATATTGTCCTCTAGACAGTTGAATAGCGAACTAATACTTAGTATGTGTTGGGCGGCTTTTGTGATCAAGTGGGAATTTGACAAGATTCAATATGGGCATGTGTTGGCCCTGGGTCATTATTCTCTCCCATGTAAATTGTTCGGTTGATTGCTTCTTCCCATTTGACTTCTTTATTTAGCTGAGAGAAGATCGATTGTGGTATGTGCATTTATCAGGTCTAAGACAAGTTTGCCAGTTTTCTAGGCATGAGAAACACCTTAGTTGACTTTGTAAATTATGGGGATGATTTGGAATCTGTGACTTCTTTGACATCGCTATTCGCAAGTGGAAATATGATGCAGGACATCAGTTTCACTCTCTAATATTCGAGCTCCTGCCCTCAGTGGGAGAACAGTGTAACTGAGTAAGACTCTATCCATATTTGATGATATGTTGGGCACTTTGCAAGGTTTAGTTGTCGGTGCAATATGGCGATCAGTGTAAAATAGCTTTTTGCCACTGAAAGTCTCGTAGCAGAAAGAAAAAAAAAGGCAGATGGTGCTTCCACACTGGCGACATCAGTAATTCGGTGAGTAAATTCGATAAGAGCCAATCATAATCCCCCTTTCATTCACAAGACACCCTTTGTGCTGGGATATAGGAGTCTCTACATAGTGGTGAGAACGTTTGTGTATGTTGAAAGCAGGAAGGGTAACACGTGATGGATGGGATGCCACGTTAAGACTGGTTGTAAGAACGAATTCGCATTTTCCTTGTTGTTTTATCGATACTGATTAAGATTACAGTACACCAACCCGAGTCGGTGATGTCTTTCCAAGCATTACGTTCGCAGGTGTGGTATTCATTATCATACATACTGCCGGACACCTGTCCTTCATAACATTTGTTTCAGAGAATCTTGGCAGGATCCAGCACCTTCCAGAAGCGCTGATTGTAAGACTTTGTCAGATAATTTCCTAGGACTGAGGAGAATTGAGACATATAGCCAGTGTGAGTGTAGGCATAACATAATTTTTTTTGGCACTGTCCAGATATAAAAGATAACTGCACTATTGGTGTAAAATGTGTATATATTGCAGTGTAAACTCACTGTGGCTTATATTGTGGAATGACCAGAGAAGATGAGTGTGTGTCCTATCGTGTGGGATGTATAGATTCAGCACATCGATAACCACAATGGAATGAGAGAGATTTTTTATGTGGAAAATTATGTGTACTATAGATACCGAGATTCGTTCCAGAATCACAGTCATGAAGAGGAGACATTACCTGTACATCCATTGATGTCAGACTGTAGCAGCAATCGTAATATTTAGTTGTAGTTACACTGGTAAATATGTTCCTGGCTTCCAATATTCTTGTGAGTCTTGTATGTATTTGATGATCTGTGGACAACTTTTTTGGGTTTAACTGTCAGTGCAATTTAGCAATCTGTGCAAAATAATATTGTCGCTGAAAGTCCCATCTGCAGGAAGCAATGGCGAACGGTGCTCCCACTCGACACACAATGCAGCTATACATAATCGCGCCAGCAACGGTAAACACAAGTGCGTGTGGTCTAGAGGATGACTTGGCGCTTATTTACATAGACGTGTGATGTCCGTATAACAATCAAAGAACTTTCACACGCAATTAGCAGCATAGTGAGAGTGATGGTTCGCACTGGATTGCGTCCAGCGGCAGCTCACGGTGTTAACGGACTCTGCAAATAGGTATTCGCTCCTGCCTGGTCACATCAGCTAAGGTGCCTAGGTGAACATATATATTCGAGAGGAATTTCTCAGATACCAAGTATGAAAGGGATATTGCTGCCTCACACTTGCAAGACCAGAATGGGCACCTGTGCGTCAGTTCGTGAGGGGGGGGGGGGGGGGGGGGGGTACCGTTGCATCCCTACTTCTGGGAGCGTTTCTGAGGTACCAAGTATGAAAGGGATGTCGCAGCCTCACACTTGTGAGATTGTAATGGGCACCTGTGCTTCACTTCGTGAGGGGTGCTGGTGCATCCTAACTTCTGGGAGCATGTGCGGTTGCCTTCTGTGCGACACAGTTGACAGGGGGCGGTGGGCAGTGCCTGTGTTGTGCAAATTGTTTGCGTGTCTGTTGCATTATTTTGCGAGCAGGCCTGTAGGCTGTGCTATGCATTATTTGGACAGTTTATGAGTTGATTTCGTGTCTGCACGTCAGTGTACTGCATTGTTTTGGAGGCGTTTGCATGTTTGTACTGAAATTATTTTGGCAATTTAGGAGTTGTTTGCATGTCTGCAGAACGTTATTTAGGAGTAGTTTACAGGTCTGTAGGCTATGTGGCATGACCCCAAGCATGTCAGAGTATGTGTTTTGTACAGTGTGGTAAATATACTATCTTTCAAAATCGGTCCCTAAATAAATTGTTCCAGAATAAATAAAGTACACTCCTTCCTCTCTCCAGCAACCCAGCACAGGGTGAGTCATTTTTCCATACAGTCAGTCATCGTGGGTTATGTCACGGAATGGACGTCAGTGCTCTCTGGTGGCAGTACTGTGTACTAGGTCCAGACCTCGTGGTGAACACACTGTTTCCATCAAAATCAACCATCTTGGATAATGGTACTTGCGTCATCAGCTGACGCCATGGCCGCCATCTTGGATTACACCACAGAACGGACGACAGCGCCCTCTGATGGTGATACTGTGTACTAGGTCAGTTGGACTTTGAATCTCATGGCGAACACACTGGATAGCAGTAATGCCTCAAATTGTTTAAATAAAGACTGGTACATGATTTCAACAGTTGATGACTAGCAAGCATGTGTGCAGAGTCTTTTATATGGATTATTATTTTGATGATTTACGAGTTGTTTCGCTCTCTCGACATAAATGTATTGCATTATCTACGAGTGGTCTGCAGGTCTGTTGGCTGTGTGGTGTGGCCCCCAAGCATTTCAGAGTGTGCGTTCTGTATCACTGTGACAAATATACTATCTCTCAAAATCCATCCCTAAATAAATTGTTCCAAGATAAATAAAGTACAGTCCTTCCTCTCTCCAGCAACCAAGCGCAGGCTGAGTCATTTTCCAACCAACCCTTAGGAATAGGTGGCGGTCGGATGACTTAGGTTAGTGGAGGTAGCCCAAGTGACCTATCTTCCCGCCATTTTCTTAGGTTAACAGAGGTGCGTTGCATTGTCCTGGTGGAATTTGAACTTCCTGCCATTTTCTGGGGGAGGGGAGGGGAGGGGGGTAGGTTAGTGGAGGTAGCTCAATTGACTGATCTTGCCACCAAAATCAGCCAGCTAGAATGACGTCACGACCGCCATATTGGATGACGTCATCGCCGCCATCTTGGATACAGCTGTCAACAATGGAGAGTGGCGTCACACCGGCCTAGGCCCCCTGCTACAGATTTTCATTGTCGTCATTCCCTTATACAGTTAACGGTTGTTGATATTGCTAACTTCGAATATATTTCATGAAAATAGGAGTATTTTGGTAGAGAAATGTGGACAGTACTCCTCGCACATTGCTGCTGATATATCCTCTAGAGCATATCTGGGCAAACGGGGCCTTGCGGGCTGGATCCGACACGCGATTGGTTTCAGTCCGGCCGGCGGAAGAAATAAGTATGGACGAGAGAGAGGGGTGATAGCGTTTCACTCCGCCCGTGACGCATTTTCGGGTATTCGCCATTCTACTGTTCGCATTTTTCAAGTTTGGTTTCTGTATGATACAGTGATTTAGACTTTTAAACTTTTTTAAAATGAACAAAGAAAACACAGCTTAATTTATTTAGTGTTAGCGAAATAACCCACTTCTATGCCATCAGTCATGACAAGTATTCTTGTACAAATATTTAAAAAGTGCTTGCTAATAGTGTTTGCGAATATTAACTCACTAAATTTCAAATACTCTAATGACCTGCCTGTGGCCAATTATCGCGAAGTTACTGTTAATGTCTTGTCGACGGGGATTGCTTGTTTCATTGCCGTATTTTGTTTTTCTTTTCTTTCTCGAGTTCGCATTAGTAAATAACTCTTGTCCATTGCAGACATATTAGAATATTGCAGCTGTTGAAGCTGAAGGTGAATTATGATCAATTAGCTGTAACCAGTTTCTTTTATTGGCGTTTATATTCCATATGACTTTTCATGGTGCTTGGCAGTCCATCTTCAGGCGATTACATTTATTTACGTGCCTTGCACATTCTTTCTTTACTAACGGCCTTGCAGAATTTTGCAATGATAGTTTTTAAGACAGTTACTGTAATGCGTCGTAAGTAAAGAAACAATGTTCACGATAACTAAATAAATGTAAATATCTGATGATGGAGTGAACATAAAATGAATGTACTCTCGAAAGTGCGAGTTCTGAGATATAATTTGTTTGCGAGGTGCGTCAGGAAAGGTGCGCCATTCATATCGATGCGTTACTCCATAAATATTAACCGTCACGGGCGGTATAGTTTTTACTTTGTACGCAAGAGCGCTAGCTTTCGCGTCATGTGACAAAACGGCACGCGAGCTTAAGTAAATACGTGACACAGATCCGAGGGTCATCAAAGAGATTCGCAAGGAAGATCCTAGAAATGGAAAAGATACTCCTGTTGTCGAGAACATGAACAAAAATTAAATAAGCTAGAGTAATGTTATTTTAATAAACCTATATTTCATGTCATTTTAAACAAAATATTCAAGAACACATGGAGAAACATTAGCGGCTCATATCGGAAAAATAGAACAGAAAGAATGCTTCGAAGAGGATCATATGTCTCAGCGAAACGAAAGTTCTGCATGATCACTTTGCTTTCCTGGAGACAGTCCAATCCGAAACCCAGTAAACAGATTTTAAGCATATTACTTTAATCTGTCAGTAGTTTTCGCTTCTTTGTCATTGTGAATAATAAATATGGCCTATTATTTATACATCTAACGAGCTACAATAAGAAATATTTTGTTACAGTTCTGTCTCCAATATTTGGAAGAAAAGACATACAGCATTTTTTTAAACACTGAGACTGATTCCAGTGATAATACAGAAGTTGAATGCATATCAACTAAACTGGAGGAGCCTGAGGTGAGAAATACAAACTCTATCAAATGTTTCAGATGAACGTACAGCTTCTGTGCAGATAAATGAAGGTTTTGATCCCAGCGGCACAAATTTACGTAAGAGGAAGAAGATGGGTGTTGAGGACAAGATGTATCTCCTGCTCGAAAAGAATACACACTGAAAGGGAGAAAGCATCCGCAGAATTCAAAAGAAAATACCTAGAGGCAACTGGGAAAGAAAATGGTGCAAATTAATTTCTACAGATCATGGGTATGCTATGCGGACATCCCACGTTCTGTGATGAGGCGTGGACGTCTAACATCCTGTTGCATATATTCGTGGTTCACCACCCTTAATCCACTTTTCGTAGAACAACAGTCCATTTTCGCCGTTTCCGAGATGCCCGGTCCCAACTGCCTGGCCATAACAATCTGCCCTTCGTCAAAGTTCGTTAGATCGAAGGATATCCCCATCTGCGCTCCGTAGAGTTTCTAGAATGATTCACTACTCGTCTATACTCCTCGTATATACTTTCTTTACCACGTCACGTATGCGCAGCAACGCCAGGCAGCATTAAACTCCCGGCGGTTAGTGTTCCTAGTATTTTGGCTCATCAGTATTCGTGTCTTCGAGAGCAGCTCCCACTGATACTGGTAGATAATTATTCATCATTCGGTCTTTTTTTTTTTTTTTTTTGCAAAGCAAACAGCAGCATTACAACCTCGAATGAGTTGAAGATAAGTGCAGCTAATTGGCAGACGACCGTATTTTGAGAATAAAACCAGAGCTTCGTCAAACGCAAGAGTAACATCACTCGTAATCGTCTCACCTAAACATAAATTAGAAATTAATAAACCAATACGCACTTGCTGAGTCCACAGCCTTCACACGTTCGTCCACTCTTGGTCACATATGAATCTGTTGTGATAATTTTTCTGTCTCACGTCCCACAGTGGGCACCGCTCAGACACTTTCGATAATTAAATTCTTGCAGAAATAGTGCATAAAAATGTCAGTAACACTCTAGTTGTAAGTTCTATAGCCAGTCCCTGTCTCACGTGCTATAGCGACAAAACAAACACGTTTTAATCTACACATCGCCAGTAACTACCGTCCATCATCATAAACATCCATCTGCTGCAGAAACTTACGTCGTATTCTGGGCTCAAACTTCACGTGGTACCTCGAACAGGATGTCCTTACCCATGCCAAACAGCACGGATTCCGAGAACATCGATCATCCGAAACCCGACGTTAGCTCTTTTTTCATAAAGTCCTGAAAGCCGTGGTCCAAAGAATCGAGAAGATGGAGTATTTCCTGACATACGAAACAATTTGACTCACTGCCCCATCCGTGATTATTTACGAAAGTACGATTATGTGTGTGGTATCGAAAACGCCTTCGTCGACCACACCCGGAGCGCCGATCGTATCACACTGCTACACGGGATACAGCACCTCACTATTCCATCGATCGCTGTCTCCGATGGGTGGGGCCACGCGTATACGGTACCAGAGGGTGCTGAATTCACTTGAGCTCACTGCCCTTCACTCATTGATCGGCGCGTCTTTTCAAGTAGCTATACTCAGAGCTTCATCCCCGAATGTTGTGTATCTGCAACCTGTATCAGCCTTAGTACGGAGGAAGACTGCAGTGAGAAAAGAAATCGGTGTAGCACGACACCACTAAGCATTACTACATAACAGCGAGTTATCTCATGATATCAGCTTTCAAGAAAATTTGCAGTACCTGTCGCTTATGGCCGTGCGGTTCTAGGCGCTGCAGTTCGGAACCGCGGGACTGCTACGGTCGCAGGTTCGAATCCTGCCTCGGGCATGGATGTGTGTGATGTCCTTAGGTTAGTTAGGTTTAAGTAGTTCTAAGTTCTAGGGGACTGATGACCTAAGATGTTAAGTCGCATAGTGCTCAGAGCCATTTTTTTTGTCGCTTATGCGAGTGCATAATGCACACGGAAGAGCCGAAAACACTGGTACACCCATCTAATATCGGGTAGGGCCCCCGTGAGCATGCAGAAGTGCCGCAACACGACGTAGCATGGACTCGACTAATGTTTGAAGTAGTGCTGGAGGGAACTGACACCATGAATAGTACAGGGCTGTAAGAGTACGAGGGGGTGGAGATCTCTGCTGAACAGCACGCTGTAAGGCATCCCAGATATGCTCAATAATGTTAATGTATCGGGAGTTTGGTGGCCAGCGGAAGTGTTTAAACTCAAAAAAGTGTTCCTGGAGCCACTCTGTAGCAGTTCTGGACGTCCTGCTGGAATCACCCAAGTCCGTCGGATGGACAATGTACATTAATAGATGGAGGTGATGAGAGAAGATGCTTACGTACATGTCACCTGTCAGAGTCGTATCTATATGTATCGAGGGTCCCATAGCACTCCAACTGCACATGTGCCACACGATTACAGAGCCTCCACCAGCTCGAACAGTCCTGTGCTGGCATGCAGGGTCCATGGATTCATTAGGTTGTCTCCATACCCACACACGTAAATCCGCTCGACACAATTTGAAACGAGATTCGTCCGACCAGGCAACATGTTTCCAGTCATCAACAGTCCAACGTCGGTGTTTAGGGGCCCAGGCGAGGCGTAAAGCTTTGCATCGTCCGGTCATCAAGGGTACACGAGTGGGCCTTCGGCTCCGAAAGCTCATGTCGATGATGTTTCGTTTAATGGTTCGCACGCTGACACTTGTTGATGGCCCAACATTGAAATCTGCAGCAATTTGCGGAACGGTTGCATTTCTGTCACGTTCAACGATTCTCTTCAGTTGTCGTTAGTCCCGTTCTTGCAGGATCTTTTCCCGGCCGCAGCGATGTCGCAGATTTGATGTTTTTCCGGATTCCTGATGTTCACGGTACACTCGGGAAATGGTCATACGGGCAAATTCCCACTTCATCGCTACCTCGGAGATGCTGTGTCTCATCGCTCGTGATTCTAGGCGCGCAGTCCGGAACCGCGCGACTGCTACGGTCGCAGGTTCGAATCCTGCCTCGGGCTTGGATGTGTGTGTGATGTCCTTAGGTTAGTTAGGTTTAACTAGTTCTAAGTTCTAGGGGACTAATGACCTCAGCAGTTGAGTCCCATAGTGCTCAGAGCCATTTCATTTTCATCGCTCGTGCGCCGACTATAAAAAGTGTCTGGCGCAGTTCTTAGACCTGTTACTGCTGCTACAATGCCATGTTAACAAGATTTAAGTGATTTGAATTTGGTGTTACAGTCGGCGGTCGAGTGATGGGTCAAAGCACCTGCGAAGTAGCGATGAAGTGGGGAGTTTCCCGTACGACCACTTCGCGAGTGTACCGTAAATATCAGGAATTCGGTAAAACATCAAATCTCGGACATGTTTGCGGCCGGAAAAAGATCCTGCAAGAACGGAACCAACGACGACTGAAGAGAATCGTTCAAAGTGATAGAAATGCAACCCTTCCGCAAATTGCTGCATATTTCAATGCTGGTCCATCAACAAGTGTCAGCTTGCGAAACATTCAGCGAAACATCATCGATATGGGCTTTCGGAGCCTTGATGACCGCAGGACAAAAAACTTTACGCCTCGCCTGGGCCCATAAACACCGACACTGGACTGTTGATGACTGGAAACGTGTTGCTTGTCGGACGAGTCCCGTTTCAACTTGTATCTAGCGGATGGATGTGTATGGGTATAGAGACAACCTCATGAATCCATGGACCCTGCATGTCAGCAGTGGACTGTTCAAGCTGGTGGAGGCTCTGTAATGGAGTGGGGCGTGTGCAGTTGGACTGATATGGGACCCTGATACGTGACATAGTGCTTTTTTTATATATAGATGAATTGATTATGTTCAACTTCTAGCTACCTGAATATTTTTGTATCTATACTTGTCTATGCGGGAATTTTGGCATCAGTTATGACTAATAGCTTTCAAATGTTAAACTTCTATTGTTATATGTTAATATTCATATTGTTTTTATTATTCATGTGAAATTTGAAACCTCATTCATAATCTCATATAGAGAAATCTAGTTATGTTCAACCTCAAGGCATGTACACATCCTCTGTACTCAGGAATAGCATAAGCGAGTACTTGGTTTCGGGTGACACTATACATTTCAAAAATTCACTGTCTATTTTTATCTTCTTTTGTACTTAGTATAATTACATTGTTTTTATTAATTATCCAAACTTTGCAAAGCACTTGTCTCTAACAATTGTTGATTTGTAATGCTATCTTATCTCTAAATTAAATTTTTAAATTTTGAATGGAGGAATTTTGTTATGTTCAACCTTAGCTATTTGCATACTTCCTGTATCTAAAATTGTCTATGTAAGAATTTTAGCTTCAGTTATTACTAATTGCATTGAAACTTTATCTTAAACTTACATCATTATATGTTAATATTCATTATGCTTTTATGTTTCATGTGAAATTTTAACTTCACTTATAATCTTATATAGAGAAATGTAGTTCTGTTCAACTTCAGGGCACTCTGGAATCGCATGAGTGGGAACTTGGTTTTGGTTGATACCATAAAGTCTAGAAATTTCTTTGTCTATTTTTATTTTCTTTTATATTCTGTACAATTATATTGCTTTTATTAATTATGCTGAATTCAAACATCACTTTCTGTATTATATAGTGGACTAACACGCAGAGCAGGAGCCGGGCAGAAATATTAGAAATAGGTCCGCCTCCTCGTGGCAGGGACAGGCAACGGAATGGGTACTTGCCAAGCTAACCTAAGTTGTGAGCAGCCATTACGACTAAGAGACCTACATGCTGCGTGGCTTGTTACTTTAAGTAGCACACAGCCCACCTTAATAACCCAGTTGGTGGGCTACTGTGTAGTGTTTAAATGAAAAAAAGTGCTTAGAGTCATTTGAACCATTTTTTTTCACCTGTATCCATGAATGTCCATTGTGAATTCCGACAGATTTGGGAAATTCCGGCAGGACGATGCGACACCCCACACATCCAGAATTGCTACAGAGTGGCTCAAGGAACACTCTTCTGAGTTTAAACACTTTCGCTGGTCACCAGACATGAACATTACTGAGCATATCTGGAGTGCCTTGCAACGTGCTGTGCAGAAGAGTTCGCCACACCCTCGTACTCTTATGGATGTATGGACAGCCCTACAGGTTTCATGGTAAATTTCCTCCAGCACTACTTCAGACATTGGTCAAATCCATGCCACACCGTGTTGTGGCACTTCTTTGTGCTCGCGGGAGCCCTACATGATATTAATCAGGTGTACCAGTTTCTTTGGCTAATCAGTGTAGATGAGTCACTTCAAGAGACCAGTGCTCTGTAATGTCTCCACATGAAAGTAATTGCCTGTAAGTACATGACTTTGAACATTCCTTGAAATTATTAAGGAGAAGCGGGAGATTAATCATTAGGTCCCGTCGGCGAGGAGTAAATTAGAGGAAGAACACAAGGCCATACTAGGGAAGGATAGGAAAGTAAATTAGCTTCCCCCTTTCAAAGAAACTATCACGAAATAGGCCTTAAGTTATTTAGTGTAGCCACAGAATACCTGACTGTGAATTACGGGCCGGGAATTCGAACCCCAATCCTCCGGAATGCCGTTCCTGTAATTTAAGCACTGGATTAGAAAGGTAACTACACTATCTTACCAAAAGTGTCCAGACACCTATTATGGAATGTGTCCACCTTTCGCATTATTGACGGCTTGAACTGTGAAGGTGTGTTACACTTGGTTCAGGTCTGGACTCTGGGCAGATCAGATCATTTCAGGATGCATGCTGACATAAACAGCTATCGTCTCTGAACAGTCTATCTAATGCACAAAGTACACAGTGCTGCAGAATGTGTTCATGTCCTTCAGTATTTATCGTTTTCTTAGCAGCAATATTGGGGTCACGCCGTTACCAAGTAAAAGACCTCCCACAGGCATAACACCACCTTCTCCGTGTTTTACTGTTCGCACAACGCGCGATGGCAGGTAATGTTCTCCAGCCTTTCACAAAACCCAAATCCTTAATTCGGATTGCCACAGTGTATATCATAGCTCATCGCTCAAAATCACTCGTATCCTGTCATCTACTATCTGGTGGCGTCGCTCTTTACACCACCTGAACCATCGGTTGGCTGTCACTAGATGAGATTAGATTAGTACTTGTTCCATAGATCATGAATACGACACTTCGTAATTATGTGGAACGTGTCAGGTTAATAAAAGGTGTCTATACAAGATATTACATTACACAAAATATTACATGACATTTAATATTTTTAACATTTTTTGTGGGGTTGGGGAAATTACCCACTTACTATATCCAAAAATTCATCTAATGAGTAGAAGGAATTCCCATTAAGAAATTCTTTTGATTTCCTTTTAAATGCTATATGTCTATCTGTCAGACTTTTGATGCTGTTAGGTAAGTGACCAAAGACTTTTGTGGCAGCATAATTTACCCCCTTCTGAGCCAAAGTTAGATTTAACCTTGAGCAGTGAAGATCATCCTTTCTCCTAGTGTTGTAGCCATGTACACTGCTATTACTTTTGAATTCGTTCGGATTGTTAATAACAAATTTCATAAGTGAATATATATATTGTGAGGCTACAGTGAAGATCTCTAGCTCTTTAAATAAGTGTCTGCAGATTGATATTGGATGAGCTCGAGCAATTATTATGGTTACACTTTTTTGTGCAATGAACACTCTTTTACTCAATGATGAGTTACCCCAGAATATGATGCCATACGAAAGCAGAGAATGAAAATAGGCGTGGTAAGATAATTTACTGAGATGTATATCGCCAAAATTTGCAATGACCCTAATAGCATAAGTAGCTGAACTCAAACATTTCAACCAATCTTCAGTGTGTTTTTTCCAGTTCAACCCCTCATCAGTGCATACACCTATAACTTTTGGCTATTCTACCTTACCTACCGATTTCTGATCGAAGTCTGTATTTATTAATGGTGTCATTCCATTTACTGTGTGGAACTGTATGTACTGTGTTTTGTCAAAGTTTAATGAGTGCCGATTTGCAGAGAACCACTTAATGATTTTCTGAAAACATCGTTTACAATTTCACCAGTTAATTTTTGTCTCTTGGGTGTATTAGCTATACTTTTATTATCGGCAGAAAGTACCAGCTTTGCATCTTCGTGAATATAGAATGGCAAGTCATTAATATACACTCCTGGAAATGGAAAAAAGAACACATTGACACCGGTGTGTCAGACCCACCATACTTGCTCCGGACACTGCGAGAGGGCTGTACAAGCAATGATCACACGCACGGCACAGCGGACACACCAGGAACCGCGGTGTTGGCCGTCGAATGGCGCTAGCTACGCAGCATTTGTGCACCGCCGCCGTCAGTGTCAGCCAGTTTGCCCTGGCATACGGAGCTCCATCGCAGTCTTTAACACTGGTAGCATGCCGCGACAGCGTGGACGTGAACCGCATGTGCAGTTGACGGACTTTGAGCGAGGGCGTATAGTGGGCATGCGGGAGGCCGGGTGGACGTACCGCCGAATTGCTCAACACGTGGGGCGTGAGGTCTCCACAGTACATCGATGTTGTCGCCAGTGGTCGGCGGAAGGTGAACGTGCCCGTCGACCTGGGACCGGACCGCAGCGACGCACGGATGCACGCCAAGACCGTAGGATCCTACGCAGTGCCGTAGGGGACCGTACCGCCACTTCCCAGCAAATTAGGGACACTGTTGCTCCTGGGGTATCGGCGAGGACCATTCGCAACCGTCTCCATGAAGCTGGGCTACGGTCCCGCACACCGTTAGGCCGTCTTCCGCTCACGCCCCAACATCGTGCAGCCCGCCTCCAGTGGTGTCGCGACAGGCGTGAATGGAGGGACGAATGGAGACGTGTCGTCTTCAGCGATGAGAGTCGCTTCTGCCTTGGTGCCAATGATGGTCGTATGCGTGTTTGGCGCCGTGCAGGTGAGCGCCACAATCAGGACTGCATACGACCGAGGCACACAGGGCCAACACCCGGCATCATGGTGTGGGGAGCGATCTCCTACACTGGCCGTACGCCACTGGTGATCGTCGAGGGGACACTGAATAGTGCACGGTACATCCAAACCGTCATCGAACCCATCGTTCTACCATTCCTAGACCGGCAAGGGAACTTGCTGTTCCAACAGGACAATGCACGTCCGCATGTATCCCGTGCCACCCAACGTGCTCTAGAAGGTGTAAGTCAACTACCCTGGCCAGCAAGATCTCCGGATCTGTCCCCCATTGAGCATGTTTGGGACTGGATGAAGCGTCGTCTCACGCGGTCTGCACGTCCAGCACGAACGCTGGTCCAACTGAGGCGCCAGGTGGAAATGGCATGGCAAGCCGTTCCACAGGACTACATCCAGCATCTCTACGATCGTCTCCATGGGAGAATAGCAGCCTGCATTGCTGCGAAAGGTGGATATACACTGTACTAGTGCCGACATTGTGCATGCTCTGTTGCCTGTGTCTATGTGCCTGTGGTTCTGTCAGTGTGATCATGTGATGTATCTGACCCCAGGAATGTGTCAATAAAGTTTCCCCTTCCTGGGACAATGAATTCACGGTGTTCTTATTTCAATTTCCAGGAGTGTATATTAAGAACAGCAGAGGACCCAAGATCGAACCTTGCGGCACCCCATTCTTGATTGTTCCTCAGTTTGAGAAATCTCCATGTTTTTTTTTTGCACATTATGTGAACTGCTTATTTCAACTTTCTGCACTCTTCCAGTTAGATATGATTTAAACCATTTGAGCGCTGTCCCATTCATACCACAGTACTTAAGCTTATCTAGAAGTATTCCGTGATTTACACAATCAAAAGCCTTTGAGAGATCACAAAAAATCCCAACGGGTGACTTCCGGTTACTCAGAGCATGTGTGACATGTGTGGCTTATGAGAAGCTTCTCGACCATTGTACCACATTTTTTTAGCTCCCTACGCGCAGTCATTGTGCTAGCTGGACTGCTGGTCGCAGTTTGGACTATCGAGTGATTCCTTTCTCTGATTTCATTCATTTTTTTACAGCCACCCTCCACAATGCTCGACGGTCTCTGCCCGATAGTACGTGAGGTCTGCCTGATCTTGGTTTATCTGTGGTTGTTCCTTCGCGTTTCCACTACACAAGCACATCATCAGCTGTCTACTGGGGCAGCTTTAGAACAGCTGAAATGTTCCTGATGATTTTGTTATTCAGGTGACATTGAATGCTGCTACTGCTTCATCCTGGCAAAAAAATACTCCCCATCTCCTTTTATACTGGCAGGTCCTTCTCTCGTGACATCTAGCTGTCATTTCCGTATTACATGGGGGTGTCCGGATACATTTGATTAGATAGTCTGCAATTGTGTTTAGCCTCTTTTTAACTTTTTCAAAGAAGGTAAGGAACTGGCACTGCAGAGACTATTTGCCCTTCTTCGGCAACTCACTGTAGACACTGCAACAGCAAATAACGCTTCCCGTGTAAGAGCCAGTAATGTCAGTGCTGATTCGGACGCCTTCGTATACGCACAGCCACCTGCGAGAGGGGAAACGACGCCTGATGGTCTGAAATGATTAACTGCTGGACGTGACGGGCAGACGCTCCCGCTGCATGGCTGCATAGCGTGCACGAGCTTCCAACCAGATGGCCCGAGTGTTGGGATTAATGCGCCGGACTCACAGGCTGCGAGCGTTGACATACGAGGTGGATTTGCGCACTCCTGACCCCTCACTGCGGCACTTATTTATACTCAATTAGTCATCGTGACCTCGAGAACGTTTAACAAATGGTGCAATCTATTTAAAACAAGTTCCGTGAAGAAATTTTAAAACAAGTTCGTTTGCAAATGAAGCGTCTCAAGGGAAACGCCTCTCCTTGGTGTGTAATCACTTCGTTTACAAATGGGCGGTTGCAAAACAACGGATACTAAGTAGACGTGACGACGCTCCACTGAGACTCAAATTACAAGTGATATATCAGCTCTCCAACGTCGGCCGGCTGCTTAGGTGTCATCACGGTAATCGAGGAAGTTTATAACTCACCGATTAAGCAACCATACAAAAGCACATCATTAATGTTTCTGCTAAAAATATTGCACTAAAATCTAACGTACCAATAGCCTGGAAACTGACAGGTAAATGCCATATCTGCTGACATCGAGACATCGCCTATTAGTCAACTAATAAGCAGAACCTCTCTCGTTAATATGATGAATGGCACACGGACGCGAGCGACAGCGTGCGCTACATAATATGTTCCAAACCTCCGAGCATAAAAACGGGATTTTTTCAGGGCTCATACCTATGGCTCTATTGGTGACAGAAAGGTAGGATGGAGTGTCTTAGATAGCCTTTGGGCTGGAGACCATTTGTATACACGACAGAAAGTAAGTAGAGGGTCAAGTATGAATATTGCACACTTCCTCCTGCTTAGGCAACTGGAGCAAATCGGCTGGTTCTTTCTGAATTTGATGTTTTTGCGGTGGACCTCAAGGGATCTACGGAGGCGCCATTAGTTCATGGGCGGATCCTTAGACAACCTCCAAAAAAATGGTTTTTTACCACTTTTGTACCAAAACAGAGCCCCGGATTCCAAGACGGCTATCAACAGCAAATGGTTGAAACTTTTTCGATATATTCCTAAAATTCTGACCTTGAATACCCTTGAATATTTTCTTGTATCTTTATCCGTCTCCGAGATACTGAGGTTCAAAGTTATCCTACACGTATACGTAAAATATGCAAGTAAAATCCGGTGTCAGGAGAAAACGAAGATTGTAAAGTGACGTAACACAGAGAAATATGCTCTAAAGTCTGTCCGTTATCATCGGAAGAGTGCTGGAAACCCGATACTGTAGTACTGAAGTACATGCAAAATTTTCGTGCGCGTAAAATCTGGTTTGCAGTGTAAAATTATTTTTGTCTTATCTCAAGTTCACGTAAGTAAATTATCAAAATATCACCGATCCACAAAGTTCTTTTCATGTGAGTATTATGCCATGCTCTGGCAGGGAAAAGAAGAAAACAGCGGAAAAATGCTCCTATTGGAACACAAAAAAGGCGAATATGCTCGTATTTAAAAGACACTGACCTAACAGTGGGTTACCAGTTGCCTCGTTCTATCTACTTCAACACCTTTAAACAATTTCCCAAAAGTTTTGTCATGCGAACATATTCGCGCTTTTTTATGGTGAGAGAGGAGTAGACAGTGCCAATGGGAAGAAGACGAAAAAGTAAGAAATACTAGAAGATAGTAGACAGGGGTTGTGGTATAGAAAAAGCGAAGGAGGCAGTGACAGTGTGAGAGAAAGGGAGGGAAGTAGTGGAAGTGGAACATAGTAGACAGTGACAGTACAGTGCTAGGAAAAGACTGAAAAAGACTGTGCAAGTGGGAGAGGGATAAAGATAGTGGTAGGGAGAAGAGGCAGTAGCAGTGGCAACGATTGAATTAGACAGTAGCAGTAAGAGAGACCAGGAGGAAGTTGTGACAATAACAGGAGGCAGTAGTAGTAGCACAGACCGAAGGAGACTGTAGCTCAGAGAGAGTGACAGAGAGATAATGACAATGAGTCGGACAGAATGAGTGAGTGATCATGGGCAAATGGGACTGGGTAAGGGCGATTAACAGCGACAGCATAGTGGATGTGACCGAGCTACAGTTATGGGAGCTTGTGGGAGTGTGAGATGAGTCGAATTTTAAAAAGAGCGCGCTGATATTCGCATGCCAAAATTTTTAGGAAAAATTTTAAAGGTCGTGAGGAAGGTAGAATGAGGCGGTTAGTACCAAACTTTTCAGTAAAATTCTTTTGAACAGGAGAATATTCACCTTTTTATGTGCTCCGACAGGAACATTTTTCGGCGGTTATACACCGAAGAGCCAAAGAAACTGTTTCACCTGCCTAATATCGTGTAGATTCCCCCGGAGCACGCAGAAGGGCCGCAACACGACGTGGCGTGGACTCGACTAACGTCTGAAGTAGTTCTGGGAGGAACTGACACCATGAATCCTGCAGGGCTGTCCATAAATCCGTACGAGTACGAGGGGCTGGAGATCTCTTCTGAACAGCACGTTGCAAAGCGTCCCAGGTATGCTCAATAATGTTAATGTATCGGGAGTTTGGTGGCCAGCGGAAGTGTTTAAACTCAAAAAAGTGTTCCTGGAGCCACTCTGTAGCAGTTCTGGACGTCCTGCAGGAATTACCCAAGTCCGTCGGATGGACAATGTACATTAATAGATGGAGGTGATGAGAGAAGATGCTTACGTACATGTCACCTGTCAGAGTCGTATCTATATGTATCGGGGGTCCCATAACACTCCAACTGCACGTGTGCCACATCATTACAGAGCCTCCACCAGCTCGAACAGTACCCTGCTGACATGCAGGGTCCATGGATTCATTGGGTTGTCTCCATACCCACACACGTCCATCCGCTCGACACAATTTGAAACGAGATTCGTCCGACCAGGCAACATGTTTCCAGTCATCAACAGTCCAACGTCGGTGTTTACGGGCCCAGGCGAGGCGTAAAGCTTTGCATCATCCGGTCATCAAGGGTACACGAGTGGGCATTAGGCTCCGAAAGCCCATGTCGATGATTTTTCGTTGAATTGTTCGCACGCTGACATTTGTTGATGGCCCAACATTGAAATCCGCAGCAATTTGCGAAGCAGTTGCATTTCTGTCACGCTGAACGATTCTCTTCAGTCGTCGTTAGTCCCGTTCTTGCAGGATCTTTTCCCGGCCGCAGAGATGTCGCGTATTTGATGTTTTACCGGATGCCTGATGTCCACGGTACACTCGCGAAATGATCGTACGGGTAAATTCACATTTCATCGCTACCTCGTAAATGCTGTGTCCAATCGCTCGTGCGCCGACTATAACACCACGTTCAAACTCACTTGAATCTAGATAACCTGCCATTGTAGCTGCAGTAACTGATCTAAAAACTGCGCGCGACACTTGTCTTATATAGCGGTTGCGGCTACAGCGCCGTTTACTCAGCCTGTTACATATCTCTGTATTTGAACACGCATGCCTATACCAGTTTCTTTATCGGTACAGTGAATGTACTCACTGGTGTACAAAACTTAAGGAAGAAACTAACGTTCGCATGATGTGTCACTGTCACGTGAAAAAGCCCCAATGAAACTTGGATGATACATAGAAAGAACTGGTATATATATTACACAAGGTAACTGAAAGAAATGCGCAATGAGACGAACAAAAACGAAACTTTCATTCAAAGACAATAATTACGCTGAAGCCACCCTTGCCGACCACAAGGTTGGTAAGGTTCAAAAATGGTTCAAATGGCTCTGAGCACTATTGGACTTAACATCTGAGGTCATCAGTTCCCTAGAACTTAGAACTACGTAAACCTAACTAACCTAAGGACATCACACACATCCATGCCCGAGGCAGGATTCGAACCTGCGACCGTAGCGGTCTCGCGGTTCCAGACTGAAGCGCCTAGAACTGCTCGGCCACTCCGGCCGGCAGGTTGGTAAGTGGTTCTTGTTTTAGAGCGTTCCATTTCCCCATCAGCGCGGTTGACAACTGCTGGATGGTCGTTGATGCAATACATCTCCTCAACACATCCCACACATACCCGATGGAATTTAATTCGGGACTACGGGCAGGCCAGTCCATTAGCCGAATATCCGCTCGTTCCAAGAACTCCACCACATGCGCTGTTCGATGCGATTGTGAACTGCCACCCATAAAAATGACGCCTTGACCGAATGCACCCGTAAAAAGACACACGTGGAGAAGGAATACAGTGTCACAGTACCGTTGATCGGTGAGTGTACCATGTTCAAAGATTTGCTATAGTGCCAAGAGTATAAGGACTGGACCAACGAGGAGTGGGGTTGTGTGCTCTTCTCTCATGAGAACAGATTCGGCCTGGATAGTGACTCTGGACGTACGCTCATGTGGCGAGAGGTGGGAACACCAAATGCAACCAGAAGTAATCTCGAATATCACCGTGTTGATGGACCAGGTTTTATGGTGTGGAAAGACATAGTATCGCATGGACGTACTGACAACCAAATCTTTGAACACAGTGCGCTCATCTGTCTTCGTTGTTGTGACACTGTCTAAACAAGCCTGGTTCTACTACCACAAATTCTTCTTTCTCATCCTACTGTTGATCTGATGCGAAAGACGCTGAAGCCTTTACGCCATAAAAATCAGAACCAGGCTCGTTCAGAATCAGTTTCGATCATAAAGCACTGTCAAGAGAACCATGTTGTTGTTGTTGTCGTCTTCAGTACAGAGACTGGTTTGATGCAGCTCTCCATGCTACTCTATCCTGTGCCAGCTTCTTCATCTTCCAGTACCTACTGCTACCTACATCCTTCCGAATCTGATTAGTGTTTTCATCTCTTGGTCTCCCTCTACGATTTTTACCCTCCACGCTACCCTCCAAAACTAAGTTGGAGATCCCTTGATGCCTCAGAACATGTCCTATCAAACGATCCCTTCTTCTAGTCAAGTTGTGCCACAAATTTGACTTCTCCCCGATTTTAGTCAATACCTCCTCATTAGTTATGTGATCTACCCATCTAATCTTCAGCATTCTTCTGTAGCACCACATTTCGAAAGCTTCTATTCTGTTCTTGTCCAATCAACCGTATGTAGCGTAAAATGTTGAGTTCATTACGGCTGGCCGAAGTGGACGAGCGGTTGTAGGCGCTACAGTCTGAAACCGCGTGACCGCTACGGTCGCAGGTTCGAATCCTGCCTCGGGTATGGATGTGTGTGATGTCCTTAGTTTAGTTAGGTTTAAGTAGTTCTAAGTTCTAGGGGACTGATGACCTCAGCAGTTAAGTCCCGTAGTGCTCAGAGCCATTTGAACCATTTTTTTTAGTTCATTACCATATGGTAATGAAGTATATAATCGTAAATATTGTACATTTAGAGTAGGAGATATACACTGTAACATAAAAAAACGACGCACCACAAAGGAAATATACAAATGGGACACAAATCGGCAGATGTGATGTACAGTCGTGCTCAAAAGTATCCGAACGACCTGAATTGCATTTCGCCTGATTCGCATGCAACCCACATAACGCAGCTGTCTAGCAGGTCCTCTAATCTCTCCTTGGTACAGTCGTTTGACTATCGAAAATCGTTCCAACATGTCACCACTGGAAAACACTGCTCTGTATCGTAATAACTCAAGATGTAAAGTTATACCACGATACTACAAATATCAGGGAACACCTTATCACAGATAAGACTGTCCTTAAGGCTTGTAAGCTCACATTTATTACAATAAATGACATACCTGAAATGTTACCACTCTCATTATTACGTCAGATAGGTAATGCACGTAGTAAGTTCGTCGTATTCATGATTTCCTCTTCAAAGTAACATACCGTACTTTTTATTTAACACAAAATGACATTAAATATTTAAGTTATTCATGAGCAGCTAGTTGAGAATATGTATGAACTTCAACTGACACGACGAACCGACACGTTCTGCATATGGATTCAAACTCAGGTCATGGAGACTAAGAAAAGATTTCGTGACTGACGGAAACTAACAGTCATTCCTGATTAGGCATACAGAGAGTGATATACCTCGATTTTAGACAGTATCAGTCAGCAAATACCATCTTTAAATTACATAACGTAAACATTGTTAACGCACGCGAATTCCTACCCAGCACCTATTGTCCTTGTTAACGAACTACGAGATATGTTAAATATTGCTTCTTGGCAAGTAACTTATTTGAAATGCCGTGAGGTAAAGCTTTGTGTTGGACAGGGATTCGAACCCAGAACCTAATAAGATAGATATCGGAGCACAATCAACTTCGACATATTGGATTTTCTCGGCAGTAGCTAGATGTTTTAACTAAAATGAAGAGACGAAACATTAATTGTTTCCTTCCCAGGACTCCAACCTGGCACCTATAGCTGATATATTCTCGAGAAACGAACGTTAAATATGGGTTTGTTGCACCAGCAGAGACATGTGAGCATGTTTGAACTAGAAATAATATGACGAAGAGTTCAGTGCTGACTGGGAATAGAGCTGCAGGCATATCGTTGTTGACTACACACAAAGAGACGTCAGCTACCGAATTTTTCTCCACAAGCAGCTCGGAATAACATCTTGAACTTACAGTGATCTCGCAAATAGTTCTGTGTCTCACTGGGAGTCAAAAACGTCAAATATCGTTTGTGTTGACAGCGAATGAAAATACATTAAAAATCGAGATTATTATCCACCAGCAGATAGGTGTTCTCAGGCTAGAGCTTGATAATACATAATGAAATCTTTAGTGCCGGGTCAGGATTCGAACCAATTCACGCGCAATATGTGGAGATGTTGAGGAATCTGGAGTTTTGAACAAACAACAGACTGTAGCCGTGCTGTATTGTCACGAAGGGATCAAATTCCGCGTTAAGGGCGGTCTGAGTTGCATTCCCAGTTCAGAACCAATTTTATCGACATACAGAAGCTCAGATAAAAGATGGAATAAGTGTCCTGTGAGACTACATAGCGTTTGTTTCGTCACTAGAAATAAATAACTAGTATAAGAAAGGTTACTGGTGATAGAGTTTCTACATGTCGCCACTCCAGACTTGATTGTGGCTCAACCTAACGTCTTCTTCGTAGAGAAGGAATGTCATTTTTAATGTGAATTTCAGACCACAATCCCATTATATCTTCTTCACTTGGTGTAGCCAGAAGGGAATGGAATCTGTCTCTCCCTATCTAAAATCATTGACCGAAGTTGGAACCGAATCCAGTCCATAGATATATGAATCTATCATCAGCCCAACAGACCACAAAATCCTCTTCTCAGGGGGCTCATTTTTCTATCATAATGCCGTTGTACCACACTGGCTGAGAATTCTGACACACAGGCTCCCTGTATCAATTTCAAGCATGTTCAGTAAATTCATTTACTTGGTTGACCGAATCACCATGAACTAGCTGCCTCGGCTACCCAGTGCATGCATTCATCTTTATTTTGTAATCACCAAAATAAAATCACGTAACAGCCACCAATACAGAACTGCCAACAGTGTAGGATGCAGAAATTAAAATAGGAATTGTTCCTTTCCACTTGAGCTACTCTATTGCGCTATCGGTTTGTTGAAAACGTCGTGCAGTGCCAATGAAAAGGTATAACTGTTTGTCTCTCATAAGTATTGACCTGGCGATATGCATTATCCCACAGCGCTGTGTAGTGCAGAAGTTCTGGAGGAATTGTTCTTGACTTCTGATCTGTTACAGCTACGTGTTAGCTAGTGGCGTAATGGTAAGTATTGCGCACAGTAGATAAGATGTCGCGAGAGCGAGTACATTCACTGCTATTTCTTTTAAAACGCATTTCTGATGTCTGCTAAAATTATCAATCTAATGTAACTTGTAACATAATTTCCTTCACTTCTCAACCCAAAATAGTCGTATGTGGAAAAAGAGATAACTTCTGCGACATTGTGTTCATTTCAGGTTTAACAGACAGCCAGACAGTAGATGCATCTCGAAACTTTTGTATTATGTATGTGTAGAGCGCATCGTGCCAAAATACGTCGGAAAAGTATTTTCTACATTACTTGTCGTCTGGTAGTGGCATTTTATTCTTCTTCAAACCTTGTTTGACAGCTTTAACTCAGAACAAGTTTTCTACATGCATCTAATCAATAAACTGCATGTGCATTTTCAGACTGTTATAGATGACATCAGAGAATTCGCATACTTCGTTGATGATTAATTTCTCTCTCATATTTACTATCGTTTTAACAACATTAAACGAAACCTTACGAAAATTGTGAACTGTATTATAAAAAATGAAATAAAACTACCCACGATAATCTTACGACGAAAGTCTGTTTTAATAAAACTGAGTGTCTGTACACAAGCGTGCCTGTACCGTCACGAATTGGTAAAATACTACTAACTTAGATTTTGATTGGTTCTGTGTTTAAATGGTATGCTGTGTCATACTCAAGAGGTATGCAAATGTGGCATTTCATAAATAAAGTTATGTATTCCTAGAAACCCAAAATTTGCTTGTCAGCAACGGAAAGAGGCGCTACCTGTTGTGCAGCATTGTAAGTTTATCACCATTGCACTATGAGCCGAAAGTATTTTCTTGCGATTTCCTTATCGATGTTTGATCTGACTGCTTGTAGCTCTTTCACAGAAGGGATAAAACGCTACACTCAGTGAAACTGGAACTGTGAACCATATCAGACGCCTTTTAACAGGTCAGCACGTTACCACAGAGCTGGCGAAGTAGCATGTGTCTTGGTTTACTATTACGGGACCAGTAAGGGCTAGAACTCGTAAATCGCTATTTGAAGAACGAGATTAGTTGCGATTTCCACGTGCAACGACTTTCCTGGGCAGAAAACCGTAAATTTACAATCTTTTGTTACACCTCAAGCGATAATAACTCAGATTATTCAATGGAAATGACAGGTAAAATCAAGTGAACTTTGAGGCTTAATTCCGTGCACACCAGGAAGTAACTCGTCGATCACAGAGTTGCCAAACATACATTGCCTTGTTGCCAAATCTCAGTTACAATACCGGCAGGAAGAAGACGAACCGATGTGATCTTACAGCGGGCTGGGAAGTGACCATAGCTGGTGTCTCCAAGTCGCGGCTGCTACGGCCTTGAATACGTAATGCGTCTGATTCGCATTTCTGTAACTACGTTTAGGGACTGGAGCGTAGTTACTAATAATACTCAGAACTGACTACAAACTAAGCATCTTAAATCAGTAACTCTCATAGTTGGTTTTATATTTCTTTCGTAAGTGTACTCAAAACTAAGAAATTCATTCACAGACGTTTTCGTGCCTCGCCGATAGTCGAGCACAACAAACAAATCAAAATTTAAAAAGAATGTGTGTGTGTGTGTGTGTGTGTGTGTGTGTGTGTGTGTGTGTGTTGCCAAAAGGCAAAGAGATCTTACCGCCTTCCGTTATACGTCGCCGTCAGTTCTTCCATATGATTTGGTCGACATGGCCTGTTTCAAGTTGTATATGATAGACAATGTTTTAGAAAATCAATTGTTTTCCTTTGCAATAAACAGAAAGATTGTTATTCTAAGCTATCCAAGTACAAAATTTTCGCGATATTAGTTCAAATTTAATATTCGCTTCTATAATGTAGGAAAGTATTTCACAGTTGCAAAACTCGCATCCGACTCATTGCCCTTACACTTAGTCGCTGACACCAGTTTAAGTAACGTAATGTAGCGAAGACTGTTTGCCAGTGCTCTTGCTCACCGGGAAATACGCAATTCACTCATTGGGCTCCTTAAGTACACTGTAACAGTAATTTCTGTGTGTGTGCAATGCATATGGATTAGAATTTAGTGGTGCTCTCTCTTCCACTTCTGTATACAATATGCCTGACCTAAACCGGCCCTTTGTCATTACAGGCCCTGGGCAGTGCAAAATCGTACTGACAACAGTAATGTGCTTATGCTGACAACCTGACTGTTCGTTTTACCTGAATTTGTAATCATTCAAATAAAACAACATGACCTTTCAGTGGGAGTCATGTCGTCCGTCTTTTCTCTCTGTGAAATTTGTCAGTAAGCTTTTTGCCTTTCAGCCAGCGAAATGCTGCAGAGTACGGCCGGTAAACGATTCGCAAACCACGATTTAGTGCCGTTAAGACGATTTCTTCAAACATTGTCATAGCTGAAGGAATTTAGTTTCGTCCTAAATCATCTCAAGCAGCAACGTTCACAGATATCTCAAATAGGAAAAAGCTCATTATTCAAGTAGGAAGGTTGTAAACCAAACTTCCCACATTTTGTGTCAGGTTGATCTTTTCGTCTGATAGCACTGCGTAAGTATTTCGTCTATGAGGTATCAGAAGTAGTGTTCCTGTAGCTGTGGGAATCATTGGTTGAAAACGAGTTTAACACCAATGGGTACAGTACTGCTAAATATTCAAAATGATTATCAACCTAATTCTGAGTTCATCCGCAAACTGAGGCGAATTTATAATATTGAAGCTAGACTGTGTATCCTTGTCTTCCTTGAGTGGTAATTGGAAGTTATTTAGACACACGTATACAATGCTATGAATACTTTGAACGCTATAGTTAACGTTGCTCTCATAAACTAGTTTTGTTTTTTAATTCTTCTGGGTCTTCAGCGTGCTATATGTGTTGTAGATACAGTCTTAGAGCAATAAATTGACCGCCGAGTCGTTCACGTAAGGTGGGAAATGCAGTTGTGCTCCTCTCAGAATCCTATGTCCGGCAATATGCTCGATCTGGCAACATTGTAGACTGCGGCACATCCCAGAGGAAGTCTTGACTTCAGTCTTAGTACTTTATTCTTGACTACGACCGTAGTCTTGAGGTAAAACGCGGGACTAGCTAATACGACGTCTGGTAACTAAAAGCACACGTCGACAAAGTTTTTATCGACCCTTTCCTCTCGGTGCTGAAGCTATGACTGTAATTCAAGAGAATCTACAATAGATTTCGCTTTCTGTCACACTGGTAATAATAGTTTGGTCCAACAATGTTTGAGCGAAAGATTTCTTTGCCGACCATCTGCCTCTGAACACCGCATGCGTCTGAATTCTCTGGGACCCGTTTACTGCCTACCGGCGGGGGCTGAGGCACTGCTTTGTCTCGCCTTTTGCCGACAACGTCTGCTCCACTCCGCACTCTTGACCATGTAAAATGCTTTAATGTTGTTGAGTGGTGACCCATAAAATTTGTCTACGATTTGTGTTTCACTCTTGATAGCAAAGGAGGCACAAAACCGTTTTTATTTGATGGTTATTTTATTATACTAGAATGCAATACATCAATGTGGCACAGAATTGTTTCTGATCCAGTGCACTACAATTAAAGCGTCACATTCTGTTCTTTTTCCTTTCACGGGAGGTTCCTCAAATAATTTATTATTGTCATAGATTCATATGTGTTAGTCAAGGCACAGAGAGTAAATGCAATGTAATGTGTTTGGTTTCTTTCTTTGATTCTCTATGGTAAATGGATGCAAATGATTGTGTCAATACCTATCAAAAATGGCTCTGAGCACTATGGGACATAACATCTATGGTCATCAGTCCCCTAGAACTTAGAACTGCTTAAACCTAACTAACCTAAGGACATCACACAACACCCACCCATCACGAGGCAGAGAAAGTCCCTGACCCCGCCGGGAATCGAACCCGGGAACCCGGGCGTGGAAAGCGAAAACGCTACCGCACGACCACGAGATGCAGGCTCAATACCTATCAGAACTTGCTCTATAGCTACTCAGGCAAATTGCTTGAGGTCTATACCTTCATTAATGGAGAAGTGAACGCTGTTCACAAGTGATATTTGAAATATTCAATTGGATTTAAGGCGACAAAATTGCCCATATTTGAAGCTACCCAGAGAAAAAGTAAGTTGCTAGAGCCGCTGTTAGCAAATGTCTGCAGTGAGTTCCTAATTGCTACTGTGGAAATTCAGCATAGAGTCCCTATAGTAATCAAGAGGTTCATTTCCTTCATACTTATCACCCTGGCATGTGAGTCTTAAGTGAAGAACGATGTTGAAATTCCTATCGCTGATGGTCGATTCGAATTTCTTCAGAGAGGCTGGTATTGCAAAGCAGCTTGGCAGTCACAAAGCCAAGATCTATGACCATTAACACAACTTACTGAGTCGAACAACCAAGAGGATTTGATGTGTAAAGGTTTTCTTCGATTTCGATACAGAATTTTTTCTGGAAATTCGCAGCTGCATAAAATGTATCAGAAAAAAAGCTCGCACACGCTGGCCCCTTCCACGGTTAGAACTGACGACTGAATGAGCCTTTCTGACCCGAGACACGGGCGGTACCACCGGGCTACGGACACACTGCTGCCTGTACGCCGCTCTCATCATGGTATTGGTCGCTCAGCCTAATAACGCATCGTGAAAGATAATAAAAGTTGTCACTTATGTGAAGAATAGCATTTCTTTAGGCAAAAAACTGAATTTTCTGTCTCAGTGTCTTAGTTTACATGAGGATTATATAGCACGAGTCATTCCAATGGAAAGGGAATATCAAGTGAATTTAGAGAGTCAATTCAGTACCATACGCGGAAGTGATTGCCCTGTCACAGTGTTGCCTAATGTTTGTGACTATGTTGCCAATTCTCAGATGTGCTAGGAACAGCTCTGTAGCGGTATGCGAGGAGAATCCCGTGCTCGTGTCATAGGAGGATACGGAGAGGAGGCGCGGGGTTTGGTTAATATGCAGCGTTTTCTCCTACCAGTTGTGTCAAACATTCATGTGTATAATCTTCCATCAAGATTACAGTTTCCTACAAAATAGATACAAATAAAACACTTATCTTGTTACTTTGTGACAAAAGATTATTTCAGTACAATAAAAAGTCTTTGGAAATCACTCATTCCCACCTGTCACAAAAGTAAGATAACAAACACTTTGCGCCTCGAAATCGATTGCATCTATCTGCAGTCTTGTGACGTCTAAATAAATCGTCTTAACGCACTAAATCGTGGTTTGTGAACCATTTACCGGCAGTACTCTACCGCATTTCACTGGTTGGAAGGCAAAAAGCTTACTGACAAATTTCACAGAAGGAAAAGGGGGACGAAATGTCTCCCACTGGAAGGTCATGTTGTTTTATTTAAATTATTGCAAAATCAGGTAAAACGAACAATCAGGTTGTCAGTATAAGCACATTACTGTTGTCAGTATGATGTTGCACTGCCCAGGGCCTGTAATGATAAAAGGCCCGTTTAGGTCAGGCATATTGTATGCAGAAGTGGAAGAGAGAGCACCACTAAATTCTAATCCGTATGCATTGCATACACACAGAAATTACTGTTAAAGTGTACTTATGGAGCCCAATGAGTGAATTGCGTATTTTCCGGTGAGAAAGAACACCAGCAAACAGTCTTCGCTATATTAGGTTACTTAATCTGGTGTCACTCTGAGCTAGAATTTATGGTCAGCGACTAAGTGTAAGGTCAATGAGTCGGCTGCGAATTTTGCAACTGTGAAATACTTTCCTACATTATGGAAGCGAATATTAAATTTGAACTAATATTGCGAAAATTTTGTACTTGGATAGCTTAGAATGAAAATCTTTCTTTTTATTGCGAAGGAAAACAATTGATTTTCTAAAACATTGTCTGTCATACACAACGTGAAACAGGTCACGTCGACCAAATCATATGGAAGAACTGACAGCGACGTATATCGGAAGGCAGTAAGATCTCTTGTTTTTTGGTTTGGCAGTACTCGATAGCCATTTCTAGGCGCAAGTAAATGAAGAAAGGCATCGAGTTTTTGTTATCAAGTAACGTCTTCATCAATTACTTTAATTATAATGTAATCTACGAGTTACTGATATTACTGATGTTACTGATGTTACTGATGAGTTACTGATGTTTGATATTAACATGAAAAGGATTCCGTAGACAGGGAAAGAACCTGTTCTTGGGAAACTACTTCTATAATGACCAAAAGGCATCAAATGACCTTCAAGTACAGTGTTCCAGCAGCGGAATGAAGAAAATGATAGTAATAATGACGCTAATAATCGAATTATCCGGTAACTTCACACTTCACAGTGGAAATATGCTGAATTTTTCAAAATTTCAAAATGGCTTCACGTCGAGCCTATGATGCCTAGAATAGTATTTACATCCTGCTGACATGAGAATAGCGTAATCTCCGCTTCAGAAGCTTGCTTCTACTTAACCATTTAATAGTCTCGCGTTTTTTCACCGTCACTAATTTTGTAAGCTAAGCACATCACCTGTTACAGCACACTCCTGGGGCTGGGAAATGTGGCCACAATGGTCTGGCGGAAGGAACTATCACAGGTGCAATGCATGGGTTCAGGTATTTACTTTTAAGAGGCACAAACCGATTTACTTTACCCCCGGTAACATCAAGAGAAAGACGTTATAAACCAGAATCCGCATTAAACATCACGTTCCTTCATTACCAACTGGGCAGAGCCGGTTTACGTTGGGAAATGACATAGCGCAAGTCATGGTAAACAGAAATACAGTCGCCAGTAAACTTACTTACATTAGAAAATTTTATTTTATTTGATGAACCGATAGCCATTTAAAGGAACAGGGCTCTTACTTTACTTGTACTTGATTGAACTAGAGACGTTGAAAAATTTGATGCTCGACTGTGATTCGAATTCGTATCTCCTCTTTCGAGGAACTGAATCTCTCGGAACAGTATAGTTCAATCATTTTGTTCCTTTTCTCAAGATTGCAGTCTTCTCTAGGTCTCCTCCAAAGGTAAGTATATGGGTCCGAATCCTGATTCAGTACAAAATTATTCATAATTTCATTTCAAGCCCTATCACCTGCACACCGGCCTGTTAGTGAAAATTAACGTGCATTTTTAATGTCTGTCCATGTGTTGCCAAACAATCGCAATAGGTGTCGTTATTTCTGGTCAGACACGCACACATCTTACTATTGGTGAGTAAGCAACTGATACTTAAGCTATATTCGTGGATGCACGGTAGGTGAGCAGTTCGATTGTCGCTTGGGCACAAAAGTTTGTATCCTCATTTTAGAGTTAAGCACCTAGCAGCTGGTCAGAAAAACCGATACGTAACATTTGATTTTACGTAGTTAACAATCCGATTACGTGCTGGGTTCGTATCTCCGTCACAGATCTTCACATCATGCACTGCATCTTTAAAAACATGCACACTTTGTTACTTCAGAATAGAGGTATATCAGACATCTTTCGTGGTTAGTTAACGGGGACGAAAGGGTCTTGATAGAAGTCCCGGTTTATAACAAAAACTGTCGTCTTTTATTTTCAAGTTTAGATTTGGTTACTGGTATTGGCAAAAACTTCGGTAATTCATGACTCTTCATGGCTAGTCATCAATATGATATGATTAGATTAGATTACATTAGATTAATTCTTGTTTCATAGATCATGAATACGATGTTTCGTAATGATGTGGAACGTGAAAACGTCTGTGAATGAATTTCTTAGTTTTGAGTACACTTACGAAAGAAATATAAAACCAACTATGAGAGTTATGATTTATGATGCTTAGTTTGTAGTCAGTTCTGAGTATTATTAGTAACTACGCTCCAGTCCCTAAACCTAGTTACAGAAATGCGAATCAGACGCATTACGTATTCCAGGCCGTAGCAGCTGCGACTTGGAGACACCAGCTATGGTCACTTCCCAGCCCGCTGTAAGATCACATCGGTTCGTCTTCTTCCTGCTGGTATTGTAACTGAGATTTGGCAACAAGGCAATGTATGTTTGGCAACTCTGTGATCGACGAGTTACTTCCTGGTGTGCACGGAATTAAGCCTCACAGTTCACTTGATTTTACCTGTCATTTCCATTGAATAATCTGAGTTATTACCGCTTGAGGTGTAAAAAATGATTGTAAATTTACGGTTTTCAGCCCAGGAAAGTCGTTGCACGTGGAAATCGCAACTAATCTCGTTCTTCAAATAGCGATTTACGAGTTCTAGCCCTTACTGGTCCCGTAATAGTAAACCAAGACACATACTCCTTCGCCAGCTCTGTGGTAACGTGCTGACCTGTTAAAAGGCGTCTGATATGGTTCACAGTTCCAGTCTCACTGAGTGTAGCGTTTTATCCCTTCTGTGAAAGAGCTACAAGCAGTCAGATCAAACATCGATAAGGAAATCGCAAGAAAATACTTTCGGCTCATAGTGCAATGGTGATAAACTTACAATGCTGCACAACAGGTAGCGCCTCTTTCCGATGCTGACAAGCAAATTTTGGGTTTCTAGGAATACATAACTTTATTTATGAAATGCCACATTTGCATACCTCTTGAGTATGACACAGCATACCATTTAAACACAGAACCAATCAAAATCTAAGTTAGTAGTATTTTACCAATTCGGGATGATACAGGCACGCTTGTGTACAGATACTCAGTTTTATTAAAACAGACTTTCGTCGTAAGATTATCGTGGGTAGTTTTATTTCATTTTTTATAATACAGTTCACAATTTTCGTAAGGTTTCGTTTAATGTTGTTAAAACAATAGTAAACATGAGAGAGAAATTAATCATCAACGATATATGCGAATTCTCTTATGTCATCTATAACTGTAGTGGACTGGCCCGACAGCCAATCCACTATGACGGGTAGCCGAAAGGCACGCGTTTAAGCTCACGCAGTCTGGCGTGAGGTCTGGAACAGGTCAGAGAAATAAGACTAGCAAAACAGGAGGTAACTGGTAGAATACTTAACTTTAATCCATAAGTGGTGTACATCGGTCTGACGGTACAGGCATCACGAGTTAAATATCTATTGATAGTGGCGCCTTGCTAGGTCGTAGCAAATGACGTAGCTGAAGGCTAGGCTAACTATCGTCTCGGCAAATGAGAGCGTATTTGTCAGCGAACCTTTCCTAGCAAAGTCGGCTGTACAACTGGGGCGAGTGTTAGTAAGTCTCTCTAGACCTGCCGTGTGGCGGCGCTCGGTCTGCAATCACTGACAGTGGCGACACGCGGGTCCGACGTATACTAATGGACCGCGGCCGATTTAAAGGCTACCACCTAGCAAGTGTGGTGTCTGGCGGTGACACCACAATAACAGTCTGAAAATGCACATGCAGTTTATTGATTAGATGCATGTAGAAAACTTGTTCTGAGTTAAAGCTGTCAAACAAGGTTTGAAGACGAATAAAATGCCACTACCAGACGACAAGTAATGTAGAAAATACTTTTCCGACGTATTTTGGCACGATGCTCTCTACACGTACATAATACAAAAGTTTCGAGATGCATCTACTGTCTGGCTGTCTCTTAAACCTGAAATGAACAAAATGTCGCAGAAGTTAGCCCTTTTTCCACATACGACTATTTTGGGTTGAGAAGTGAAGGAAATTATGTTACAAGTTCCATTAGATTGATAATTTTAGCAGACAGCAGAATTGCATTTTAAAAAATATAGCAGTGAATGTACTCGATCTCGCGACATCTTATCTACCGTGCGCAATACTTATCATTACGCCACTAGCTGACACGTAGCTGTAACAGATCCAGAAGTCAAGAACAGTTCATCCAGAACTTCTGCACTACACAGCGCTGTGGGATAATGCATATCGCCAGGTCAATACTTACGAGAGACAAACAGTTATACCTTTTCTTTTGCACTGCAAGGCGTTTTCAACAAACCGATAGCGCAATAGAGTAGCTCAAGTGGAAAGGAACAACTCCTATTTTAATTTCTGCATCCTACACTGTTGGCAGTTCTGTGTTGGTGGCAGTTACATGACTTTATTTTGGTGATTACAAAATATAGATGAATGCATGCACTGGGTAGCCGAGGCAGCTAGTTCATGGTGATTCGGTCAACCAAGTAAATGAATTTACTGAACATGCTGCAGATTGATACAGGGAGCCTGTGTGTCAGAATTCTCAGCCAGTGTGGTACAACGGCGTTATGATAGAAAAATGAGCCCCCTGAGAAGAGGATTTTGTGGTCTGTTGGGCTGATGATAGGTTCATATATCTATGGACTGGATTCGGTTCCAATTTCGGTCAATGATTTTAGATAGGGAGGGACAGAAGAAGATATAATGGCACTGTGGTCTGAAATTCACATTAAAAATGATATTCCTTCTCTACCAAGTAGACGTTAGGTTGAGCCACAATGAAGTCTATGTAGAAACTCTATCACCAGTAACCTTTCTTATACTAGTTATTTATTTCTAGTGACGAAACAAACGCTATGTAGTCTCACAGGACACTTATTCCATCTTTTATCTGAGCTTCTGTATGTCGATAAAATTGGTTCTGAACTGGGAATGCGACTCAGACCGCCCTTAACGCGGAATTTGATCCCTTCGTGACAATACAGCACGGCTACAGTCTGTTGTTTGTTCATAACTCCAGATTCCTCAACATCTCCACATATTGCGCGTGAATTGGTTCGAATACTGACCCGGCACTAAAGATTTCATTATGTATTATCAAGCTCTAGCCTGAGAACACCTATCTGCTGGTGGATAATAATCTCGATTTTTAATGTATTTTCATTCGCTGTCAACACAAACGATATTTGACGTTTTTGACTCCCAGTGAGACACAGAACTACACTCCTGGAAATGGAAAAAAGAACACATTGACACCGGTGTGTCAGACCCACCATACTTACTCCGGACACTGCGAGAGGGCTGTACAAGCAATGATCACACGCACGGCACAGCGGACACACCAGGAACCGCGGTGTTGGCCGTCGAATGGCGCTAGCTGCGCAGCATTTGTGCACCGCCGCCGTCAGTGTCAGCCAGTTTGCCGTGGCATACGGAGCTCCATCGCAGTCTTTAACACTGGTAGCATGCCGCGACAGCGTGGACGTGAACCGTATGTGCAGTTGACGGACTTTGAGCGAGGGCGTATAGTGGGCATGCGGGAGGCCGGGTGGACGTACCGCCGAATTGCTCAACACGTGGGGCGTGAGGTCTCCACAGTACATCGATGTTGTCGCCAGTGGTCGGCGGAAGGTGCACGTGCCCGTAGACCTGGGACCGGACCGCAGCGACGCACGGATGCACGCCAAGACCGTAGGATCCTACGCAGTGCCGTAGGGGACCGCACCGCCACTTCCCAGCAAATTAGGGACACTGTTGCTCCTCGGGTATCGGCGAGGACCATTCGCAACCGTCTCCATGAAGCTGGGCTACGGTCCCGCACACCGTTAGGCCGTCTTCCGCTCACGCCCCAACATCGTGCAGCCCGCCTCCAGTGGTGTCGCGACAGGCGTGAATGGAGGGACGAATGGAGACGTGTCGTCTTCAGCGATGAGAGTCGCTTCTGCCTTGGTGCCAATGATGGTCGTATGCGTGTTTGGCGCCGTGCAGGTGAGCGCCACAATCTGGACTGCATACGACCGAGGCACACGGGGCCAACACCCGGCATCATGGTGTGGGGAGCGATCTCCTACACTGGCTGTACACCACTGGTGATCGTCGAGGGGACACTGAATAGTGCACGGTACATCCAAACCGTCATCGAACCCATCGTTCTACCATTCCTAGACCGGCAAGGGAACTTGCTGTTCCAACAGGACAATGCACGTCCGCATGTATCCCGTGCCACCCAACGTGCTCTAGAAGGTGTAAGTCAACTACCCTGGCCAGCAAGATCTCCGGATCTGTCCCCCATTGAGCATGTTTGGGACTGGATGAAGCGTCGTCTCACGCGGTCTGCACGTCCAGCACGAACGCTGGTCCAACTGAGGCGCCAGGTGGAAATGGCATGGCAAGCCGTTCCACAGGACTACATCCAGCATCTCTACGATCGTCTCCATGGGAGAATAGCAGCCTGCATTGCTGCGAAAGGTGGATATACACTGTACTAGTGCCGACATTGTGCATGCTCTGTTGCCTGTGTCTGTGTGCCTGTGGTTCTGTCAGTGTGATCATGTGATGTATCTGACGCCAGGAATGTGTCAATAAAGTTTCCCCTTCCTGGGACAATGAAATCACGGTGTTCTTATTTCAATTTCCAGTAGTGTATTTGCGAGATCACTGTAAGTTCAAGATGTTATTCCGAGCTGCTTGTGGAGAAAAATTCGGTAGCTGACGTCTCTTTGTGTGTAGTCAACAACGATATGCCTGCAGCTCTATTCCCAGTCAGCACTGAACTCTTCGTCATATTATTTCTAGTTCAAACATGCTCACATGTCTCTGCTGGTGCAACAAACCCATATTTAACGTTCGTTTCTCAAGAATATAACAGCTATAGGTGCCGGGTTGGAGTCCTGGGAAGGAAACAATTAATGTTTCGTCTCATCACTTCAGTTAAAACATCTAGCTACTGCCGAGATAATCCAATATGTCGAAGTTGATTGTGCTTCGATATCTATCTTATTAGGTTCTGGATTCGAATCCCTGTCCAACACACTGCTTTACCTCACGGCATTTCAAGTAAGTTACTTGTGAAGAAGCTATATTTAACATCTCTTGTAGTTCGTTAACAAGGAAAATAGATGCTGGGTAGGAATTCGCGTCCGTTAACAATGTTTACGTTATGTAATTTAAAGTTGATATTTGCTAACTGATACTGTCTAAAATCGAGGTGTATCACTCTCTGTATGCTTAATCAGGAATGACTGTTAGTTTCCGTCAGTCACGAAATCTTTTCTTAGTCTCCATGACCTGAGTTTGAATCCATATGCAGAACGAGACGGTTCGTCGTGTCATTTGAAGTTCATACATATTCTCATCTAGCTGCTCGTGAATAACTTAAATATTTAATGTCATATTGTGTTAAATAAAAAGTACGGTATGTTACTTTGAAGAGGAAATCATGAATACGACGAACTTACTACGTGCATTACCTATCTGAAGTAATAATGAGAGTGGTAACATTTCAGGTATGTCATTTATTGTAATAAATGTGAGCTTACAAGCCTTAAGGACAGTCTTACCTGTGATAAGGTGTTCCCTGATATTTGTAGTATCGTAGTATTACTTTACATCTTGAGTTATTGCGATACAGAGCAGTGTTTTCTAGTGGTGACTTGGAACCATTTTCGATAGTCAAACGACTGTACCAAGGAGCGATTAGAGGACCGGGCACTCTCACTTCTGATATGGTGGTATGCTGCTTAATGTTCTTAGGGAAGATGATCTTTATTACTTGGTTGCTATTCTGGACGCGGTCTGACTTCATTCATATGATGAAATGGTTGACAGTAGTTAACGCTCTTGCTTGTGCGCTCTAGTGAAGGAATAGCGGTAAGCTCTACCTGCGTTCAAAGGAAGAGGGTGCCGAGTTAATTGACTGCAGTAAAAGCATACGGCCGCTGAGGGACGAGGAGAGCATTATTTCTGCAGAACCTGGGTAAAAACGCTTGCAGACTGCCCAGTCCCTCTGTCTCATTGTGCAGACACCCGGATGGCGCTGGACGTTCGTCAGCCGCGTCGAGGTAGGCTGACTAGCGCCGATAAGTCGCTGGTGCTATGAGCAAAGCATTGATGACTGGCAACAAAGCAGAGAATGAACCCTTGTTTCGTTAGGAAGCTGATGAGACGGCTGTGAGTTTCAGCGTATTTCCGTGGGACAGGTCAGTGGCACCCAGGCGTCCAGACTCTGCTACAAAACATATCTGTGAAGGCACCAGGCTTTTAGCGAGTTTATGGCCGTTCTTTGGAAAGTTCGAAATAGATCAACAGGGGAGATAACGATCTTTTCATGGAGGGTTGTGGTTCCATACAGGTCATGCTTTTAGCAAAGACGTGGTGTAAATGTGTAGGAAAGAGGCCGCGAAGCTGAATCTTTCCTCCTTTTTTCCCAATTAATCGTGATTTGATTATGACCAGGAGATCGTTTACAGACTGTCTGGTCGCCAGCTAGTTCATTTAGCGTCACCCATGGTGCACGTGTAGTTTTCAACTTTACGGACGGGCCACGGTCGATGTGCGGACTCTCTACACAAATGGGGAAGAGCACCATCCCCAAAGTGCGACTGCGGCGCTGAGCAGCAAACGATTCGGCACATCATTGCAGAATGCCCTCTGAGATCCTACTCAGGTCAAACAACGGACTTCCTGGATGCGACTCGAAGTGCAGTTCAATATATTAAAAACCTAAATGTTAATTTGTAATTATATATATGTTGTTCATGACATAACCGTATTTAATTCTTAATGTCTTGTTCTTTAGTGCCAAAGTTATAAAGTTATTGTAGCAGCTTATTTCTCTATAAACGTGATTTGTACTTGCCATACGCTAAATAAACAAATTTCCAATTAATTTTTAAATTTGCTGGTTGGTCAAATCTGTATATGCAGAGCAAAGGGTGGCCTCCCAGCTTCGAGTGGTGCGCTCCAGCTCGTGATTGGCTTGTGCTAAAGTGGGAGTGGAGTAGTCTAAGTATGTAAATGTGCTATCCTACCGAGCTCGCTAGGAAAGCTGAGAGAAAGAGAAGATCACATTCTCTTACTGGCGCTTCGCTAGTAAAGAACGGCAAGTCTTTACCTAAATGGTGATACTTGTGTCCTTTGCTAGTGTGCCACTTAGAGCCTGTGCCAGCCGCTATCTGAACCGTCAGAGGTACTGCTTCTTGCATCACGCACACAACAAGTGATGCGTGGGTGTAGTTATTTGTTCTGAGTGGGCCATCAAAACATTTGACATATGTCATCACGCATAGTCGTGGCACGGAGTCAAATTGGTTTGGCACACCATCAAATGGGTCCACCTGCACACTGGAATCCACCGAGGTTTCAGAGACTCATAGGGAAGTACTTGCGTTCCGAATTAGCCGAACGCGAGACCGCGTATTTGCATACTCCGCCCTTACCAGCAGAAGGGTAAAGTATTCGCAGCTACGGCGTAGAGCTTCAATATATGCTTCTCAGCACCCTGTTCTCCGGAACCATATTTTTCTTTATGGAATAGTAGAGTATAGTAGAGCAGTTTTTGGGCCATACCACGGATTCACATGTATGAAGTTAGGTAAAGCGATAAGTTCTTGTTAATGTCGTGTCCCCAGCTGATCCCTTTGTTCACCATAGACCCTATATTATTGATTGCGTTTGTCAAATAAAAATATTTGTGTGGCGTTTCTTAATTCATCTTATGTGATGTTAAGAATGAATAAATCAATTGATTCGTCTTTTGTCATGTGATGATAAGAATGAATACATCAATTGCTATTTAGACCACATCTCCTCCCAGTGTTCTGATTTACATTACCTTTGCCATTTTTATTATAGTCTTGATTGCAATTAAAAGACGGAAGCTTGCAAGTTTCAAAAAAAATGGATAACTTATTCAAGAGAAATATCTTCGCAAGTTGATCACATCAATAACGCACCTCTGGCCCTCATGCAAGACGTTATTTGGCTTGGTACTGATTGGTAGAGCTGTTGGATGTCCTCCTGAGGGATATCATGAAAAATTCTGTCCAACTGGGGCATTGGATAGTCAAATTCCCGAGCTGGTCGGTCGGCCCTCTCCACAATAATTCAAACGTTTTCAAATGGGGATACATCAAACGACCTTGCAGTGTGCATGTGGGCATTATCTTGCTGAAATGTAACCCCAGGATGGCTTGCCATGAAGGGCAACAAAGCGAAGCGTAAAATATCGTCGACATACTGCTGTGCTGTAAGGTTGCCGTGGATGACAACAAAAGGAGTCTTAGTATGAACATAAATGGCACCCCAGAACATCAATCCTGGCTGTCGGGCCATAAGGCAGGCAACAATCAGGTATCCCACCGCTGTCTGGGGCGTCTCCAGACACGTCTTCGTTGGTCATCGTGGCTCAGTTCGAAGTGGGACTCATCACTGCAGACAATTCTACTCCAGTCAACGAGGTACCAGGCATATACGGTCTGTACGTTGAGCACCATTTTGGCATATTGGGACCCTCTTAGCTCACCAGATACTGTTACACATAGTAATGTGAATTTATTAGTATTTTTCCTACCTGTTAGTCCGTTAATAGGGGTTTTTTATTCGCTTCCTCTTTTCTCGGTACTACGAGAGCGTTTTAAGTGATTTTACTTTTGACTTCCGATACTTAGAGAAAAGTTGCTGATAATGCACACTGGGCCATTAAATTCTTTTTTTCCGATCTAAACGTGACTTGATTGTCTTAGTATGTCCATTCCGCATATATTTTTTCATTTTAGCTATGTTTTCTAGCCATCTTACATAAATGTTTGTCTACCAATATGTACAGATTGCACCTGGTGATGGAGCTAAACTACTGCGAAACCGGTCATGCCTGTGACTTAAAGCTAAAGCGGTCTCGTCTTCTCAAATTTCTTCTCTCTCTCTCTCTCTCTCTCCCTCTCGCTCTGTGTGTGTGTGTGTGTGTGTGTGTGTGTGTGTGTGTGTGGTGTGTGTCAGGCATCTCCCCCTCTGCTGGTATTCGTACTACAGCAACATTCTCATCAGTGTTCTAATGCTACATTGTGAGTAAATAGGAGATAAGACTCAACACTATTGCATTTCAGGGTCGTCACTGCTGTAATTCACCCACGAAGAGGTTAGAAGCCCTAAGGAGCGGGGAGGGCGGGGGGGGGAGGGTGTTTAAGACAATGGACTCGTATTCTGAAAAACGGCGGTTGAAATCTCCGCTCCGCCACCCAAATTAATGGTTTACCGTCGTTTCTCAGATCGCGCAAGGTGAATGGAGGAATGGTATCTGTGATGCGTATGAACAGTTTCCTCCCTCATCCTTCAGCAATCCGAATTCGTGCTCTGTCTCTAACCATCTCGTCTTGGAGGAGCCATTGAACCCTAATATTCTTTGCTTTTTTCGAAAAAAAGAAAAATGACGCTCGTCCGATACATTCCTAAACATTGTTCACGATAACAACAGAATTAATAGTTAATATAGGGGAAAATTCCGAGAAGCCATCCATTTCACCATGGGTTTGCTCAGTCTGGCACGACACAGACATACTCAGCAGGTACAGGAATGTCACTGTGTATTACGTATAGCTTTACACTTCAAATTGAAATCTCACTTCCCGAAAGCAGTCTGTAAATACGCTACTTCCTCACATATATATCTAGCCGGATTAGTCACATCGAATTTTAGAGAAATTTAACTACATATTAATCTGTCCATACCCATTATTCCCACAGAATTCCGCGACCATAATTGGGAGGAGTTAATATGATACTGGTAGGCCATATAGCCTCCTTCAAATAACGTACGATTAAAGGCAGGATATAGATGATTATGCATAGATGATATTGACTAGGAAAGTAGATCGCAACACGAAGCATTCTATAAGTTGATATTACTGCGTGAAAATCTCTAAGTTTTTAAAAAATTCGTGAATCGAGTCTATAATAGGGGTTGTTTCAAAAAGATTCATCCGGCGTCACTTGTTTATATCTTCTACAACTAAATGTAGAAATTTGGGATGGATTTCAAGTTAATTCATCGAAACTAAAATTTTCCTCTGATAGAAGTTGTAGGCTGCCGCTTTATGTTGTTGCCAGGAGGGGTCTCCCTAGTGTGACTCGTTTACGACGTAACCAGCGAGCCCGCAGAACACTTAACTATAAATGGTGCAAGACCCTTGTTACAATACAGAAACAGAGAACGAGTGCAGCACTCTTAGTGGCCTGGCAGTGAACTCAGAATACGAGTAAATATTGCGCGAAAATGCGTATTCTTGCTTTCGAAATAAGAGTATCGGGTGATATTATTTTTCATTTATACTTTATAGGTGGGCCTTGTAGTCTAGTGCTACAGAGCGTGAATGGAAACATTTTGCACCTTGCAAACTAGCACGTTTGAGAAATCTCAGTCAAGAACTAAAATTAACTTGTCGTAGCTGGGATTCACACTCGTGTCAAATATTTTAAATGATATCATAGTCACCCCTTGGCTGTAAAATTTTTATTCGGAAAACCCAACAGTGCAGTTTCGGAGTGTGGTCATTATCAAGCAGAAATAATCGCGCTTTAGTACGTCTCAAAACATAAAAATCGTCCGAGACGAAATGACATATAAACTAGTTTCATTATCTTATGTTCTTGTACGTAATGCACTCTTTCAACTGCATTGTAAGTATGTTGTTCGCATTCTGCTTGATTTTTGCTCATATTTATATAGTTGGGTGGAGTTAATGATTTCCTTTCTTTGTGTCGGTTAGAACTACACTGTCTGTACAGTATGAAACGAAGATTAAAACACCTGCAGACATCTCTTTTGCATTTAATTTAATTCCTCCAGTGGCAACTAAATTAACTGCAAAAGAAACGGCTGCAAGTGTATTAATTTTTATTTCATATTTGTTCTTGTTTCATGTAAAACAGAAGCTCGTTTCGTCACATGGTGTTCCTTGGACTCATGTACAGGGTGATTATAATAAAAATTAAACTTTCAAACCGCTGTAGAAATAACACCATTGGTCAGAATGACCTCAAATTACAACGGAATAGCCGCGCCGGGTAGCCGTGCGGTCTATGCGCCTTGTCACGGTTCGCCCGGCTCCCCCCGTCGGTGGTTCGAGTCCTCCCTCAGACATGGGTGTGTGTGTTGTCCTTAGCGTAAGTTAGTATCGCAGAAGAAAAATAAAAATAGTTACAAAATGTATCAATAGATGGCACTGTACGCATCATAATTTAATAATGGTCGACTACAAATGACAAATGAAACTTACAACAATGCCTAAGGTGTAGCCTACGTTTCACGTTAAACAAACTGTACTACTCAATGTGCATGGGTGTACAGGTGTGATACTGTTAGTTACGTAAGTCCATCCACTACGGCAAGGTCATATCTCATTGGATAGGAAAAATCGGTTGTTAATTATCCTGAGGCCAAAAAACGCATAAAAAGCATCGTTCACAACGGTTTTTGATTGTCGTGAGGCCAAAAACCGCATAAAAAGCATCCATCACATCGGTTTTTAATTGTCCTGAGGCCAAAAACCGCATAAGAAGTAACAATCAAAATCAAATCGGATTATTAATTTCCGTGTGACTGGCGCAAAACATGTTCAGTATGCTGTCCACCGTTTTCTACAAGAAGTTGAAATCTAGAAACAGTATGTCCCACAACTGATCTAAGTGTTTCCGTGGTCACGTTCAGAGTGTGTTGCGCAATGTGTGCCTTCAATGCAGCTAAGTTTTCAATCGGAACACTGAACGCAACATCTTTCGGATAGCCCCACAGCTAGAAGTCAGACGGATTAAGATCTGGTGGTCAGGACGGCCAGCCTGTAGGGAAATGGCTGCTTATAATTTTAGCATTTCCGAAATGGCGCTTCAGCAGCTCAAAAATGTTCAAATATGTGTGAAATCTTATGGCACTTAACTGCTAAGGTCATCAGTCCCTAAGCTTGCACACTACTTAACCTAAATTATCCTAAGGACAAACACACACACCCATGCCCGAGGGAGGACTTGAACCTCCACTGGGACCAGCGGCACAGTCCATGACTGCAGCGTCCCAGACCGCTCGGCTAATCCCGCGCGGCTTTCAGCAGCTGCTTAATTGGATTTTCAATGTGCGGAGGTGCGCCATCCTGCATAAAAATGATCCCATCCACATATTCACACTGTTGGATAGCTGTAACGGTTGCACAAAAGACACTCGTAGCGCTTACCAGTGACGGTAAAGGTAACAGGGCCGGAAGCACCTGTCTCTTCGAAAAACTATGGCCCTATGATAAATAATGTCGTAAACCCGCACCACACAGTGACCTTTTCAGGATGAAGTGGTACTGGTTGATTTGCGTGTGGATTTTCCGTTGCCCATATTCGACAATTCTGTGTATTGACATATCCTGTCACATGGAAATGGGCTTCGTCTCTCCACAAAATCTTCCACGGCCAATCATTGCCCACTTCCACATGAGCAAGAAATTCTAAAGCAAAGGTATCTCTTGCTGGAAGGCAACTGGAAGCAACTCGTGCGCATGGGTAATTTTGAATGGCTAGCAAAGAAGGATGTTTCGTAGGATTTTACGCACCTTGCTCAGGAGTATGTCCAGTGTTCGGGCAATACTCCGTGAACTACACGTTTGCACACTTCCACTCGTCTCCTCCTGCATTGCTGTGGCCACTGCCTCCACTGACGTCGAATCAATTCGTTTCCTCCCTCTACCAGGTTGTTCACAAACAAACCGTCTTTTCGAGTTTCCAAATCATTTTCTCCACACCCACGGTAGTCATAGGACCAACGCCTTTTTTCAAACCCGTCAGTGTCCGGAACTTCTGCAGAGCGACGTGTGCACAGTCATCATTCTTGCAATACAGCTTTGGAAGCAGAGAGTGCGGTCCTGCATTGAGACAGTCATGGCGAACGTCATAGACGCGAAAGAAGAAAAACCCGCGTACCCGGCGTGCTATACCAACTTCACTGGGTCGTGCGCATGACAGGTGTTTTCATTTACGTAGTCTGACACATACAGTGTCATCTATTAATCAATTTTCAAACTATTTTTTTCCTTCTGCAATGCGTTTTACCCCTTCTCCGATAATATTCCGTTGCAATTTGACGTCATTCTGACTAGTGCTGTTATTTCTACAGCGTTTTGAAAGTTTAACTTTAATTATAATCACCCAGTATATTTTCTCCTGCTTACGAATCCACGAATGAACCGCTTGATGTAACTGTGTTTTAAGGACAGTCTAAGAAAAAAAATGGACGCACCACGAAGGAATAATTCCAATACGGCGAAAATCGGTAGATGTAAATACGAACAAATGATTACAATTTGAGAAAAATTGGATAATTTATTCAAGAGAAAGAGCTTCACAAATTGTCAAGTCAATAGCGCACTGGTCCACCTGTAGCACTTATGCAAGCAGTTCTTCGGATTTGCATTCATAGATTGTTGGATGTCCTCCTGAGGGATACCGTGCCAAATTCTGTCCAACTGGCTGACTGGATCATCAAAATCCAGAATTGGTTGGAGGGACCTGCTCGTATTGTGCCAAACGTTCTCAGTTGGGGAGAGATCCAGTGAACTTGCTGGCTAACGTAGGGTTTGGCAAGCACGAAGACAAGCAGTACCAACTCTCGCCGTGCGCGGAAAAGCGCTATCTTGCTAAAATGTTAACCCAGGAAAGCTTGTCATGACGGGCAACAAAACGAGGTGTAGAATATCGTCGACGTGCCGATGTGCTGTAAGGGTCCTGCGGATAACCGCCAAAGGGGTCCTGCTATGAAATGAAATTGCACCCCAGACCATCACGCCTGATTGTCGGGCCGTATGGCATCTCACCACAGTCTGAGGTGTCTCTAAACACGTCTTCGCCAGTCATCGGGGCTTATTCAAAGATGTACTCTACACTGACGACATTTCTACTCCATTCAATAGGATTCCAGTTCGAAGACGTGTCTGGAGACGCCCCATACAGTGAGGGACTGTCCTCATATTTTCGATCCTGACAGCATGTCTGTTTCCTCTTACTATCTGCACAGACCCAGTACATGACCCTCAGTAGGCACTGCCTTGCCCATCAAATGGCTCTGAGCACTATGCGACTTAACTTCTGAGGTCATCAGTCGCCTAGAACTTAGAACTAATTAAACCTAACTAACCTACGAACATCACACACATCCATGCCCGAGGCAGGATTCGAACCTGCGACCGTAGCGGTCACGCGGTTCCAGACTGAAGCGCCTTTAACCGCACGGCCACATCGGCCGGCGCCTTGCCCATCTGCACCAGTCCAAACGCCATAACAGAATGAAAGCAGCCTGTGCGGCGAGCCTTGTACAAGTCCCGCAAGCAGACAGGGCACGCCCTCCCACCAGACATTCCTGAGCCTGTAGTTGGGCAACTATTACAGATACTAGTGGACAACCACTATCGATAATAGTCAGCACGGGTCAAGGACATGTGGAGCTGTTGATAGGGTTCCGTCCATTGGAGTGGGACGTTAAAATCGGCTGCTCTCGGGATGCCATTTAGCAGGAGTTGACTTCCTCTCGGTCCTTACAATTACACTACTGGCCATTAAAATTGCTGCACCACGAAGATGACGTGCTACAGACGCGAAATTTAACCGACAGGAAGAAGATGCTGTGATATGCAAATGATTAGCTTTTCAGAGCATTCACACAAGGTTGGCGCCGGTGGCGACATCTACAACTTGCTGATATGAGGAAAGTTTCCAACCGATTTCTCATACACAAACAGCAGTTGACCGGCGTTGTTTGGTGAAACATCGTTGTGATGCCTCGTGTAAGGAGGAGAAATGGGTACCATCACGTTTCCGACATTGATAAAGGTCGGATTACAGCCTATCGCGATTGCGCTTTATCGTATCGCGACATAGCTGCTCGCGTTGGTCGGGATCCAATGACTATTAGCAGAATATGGAATCGGTGGGTTCAGGAGGGTAATACGGAACGCCGTGCTGGATCCCAACGGCCTTGTATCACTAGCAGTCGAGATGACTGGCATCTTATCCGCATGGTTGCAACGGATCGTGCAGCCACGTCTCGATCCCTGAGTCAACAGATGGAGACGTTTGCAAAACAACAACCATCTGCACGAACAGTTCGACGACGTTTGCAGCAGCATGGACTATCAGCTCGGAGACCATGGCTACTGTTACCCTTGACGCTGCATCACAGACAGGACCGCCTGCGATGGTGTACTCAACGACGAACCCGGGTACACGAATGGCAAAACGTCATTTTTTCGGATGAATCCAGGTTCTGTTTACAGCATCATGACGGTCGCATCCGTGTTTGGTGACATTGCAGTGAACGCACATTGGAAGCGTGTATTCGTCATCGCCATACTAGCGTATCACCCGGCGTGATGGTATGGTGTGCCATTGGTTACACGTCTCGGTCACCTCTTGTTCGCATTGACGGCACTTTGAACAGTGGACGTTTCATTTCAGATGTGTTATGACCCGTGACTCTACCTTTCATTCGATCCCTGCGAAACCCTACATTTCAGCAGGATAATGCACGACCGCATGTTGCAGGTCCTGTACGGGCCTATCTGGATACAGAAAACGTTCGACTGCTGCTCTGGCCAGCACATTCTCCAGATCTTCACCAATTGAAAACGCCTGGTCAATGGTGGGCGAGCAACTGGCTCGTCACAATACGCCAGTCACCATTCTTGATGAATTGTGGTATCGTGTTGAAGCTGCATGGGCAGCTGTACCTGTACACGCCATCCAAGCCCTGTTTGACTCAATGCCCAGGCGTATCAAGGTCGTTATTACGGCCAGAGGTGGTTTCTCAGGATCTATGCACCCAAATTGCGTGAAACTGTAATCACATGTCAGTTCTAGTATAATATATTTGTCCAATGAATACCCGTTTATCATACGCATTTCTTCTTAGTGCAGCAATTTTAATGGCCAGTAGTGCATTATAATGTGCTATAGGACCAGTCATCAAATTCACACATGTGAGTTAGATACACACATAACATAGTGCTGTAATATACACTCCTGGAAATGGAAAAAAGAACACATTGACACCGGTGTGTCAGACCCACCATACTTGCTCCGGACACTGCGAGAGGGCTGTACAAGCAATGATCACACGCACGGCACAGCGGACACACCAGGAACCGCGGTGTTGGCCGTCGAATGGCGCTAGCTGCGCAGCATTTGTGCACCGCCGCCGTCAGTGTCAGCCAGTTTGCCCTGGCATACGGAGCTCCATCGCAGTCTTTAACACTGGTAGCATGCCGCGACAGCGTGGACGTGAACCGTATGTGCAGTTGACGGACTTTGAGCGAGGGCGTATAGTGGGCATGCGGGAGGCCGGGTGGACGTACCGCCGAATTGCTCAACACGTGGGGCGTGAGGTCTCCACAGTACATCGATGTTGTCGCCAGTGGTCGGCGGAAGGTGCACGTGCCCGTCGACCTGGGACTGGACCGCAGCGACGCACGGATGCACGCCAAGACCGTAGGATCCTACGCAGTGCCGTAGGGGACCGCACCGCCACTTCCCAGCAAATTAGGGACACTGTTGCTCCTGGGGTATCGGCGAGGACTATTCGCAACCGTCTCCATGAAGCTGGGCTACGGTCCCGCACACCGTTAGGCCGTCTTCCGCTCACGCCCCAACATCGTGCAGCCCGCCTCCAGTGGTGTCGCGACAGGCGTGAATGGAGGGACGAATGGAGACGTGTCGTCTTCAGCAATGAGAGTCGCTTCTGCCTTGGTGCCAATGATGGTCGTATGCGTGTTTGGCGCCGTGCAGGTGAGCGCCACAATCAGGACTGCATACGACCGAGGCACACAGGGCCAACACCCGGCATCATGGTGTGGGGAGCGATCTCCTACACTGGCCGTACACCACTGGTGATCGTCGAGGGGACACTGAATAGTGCACGGTACATCCAAACCGTCATCGAACCCATCGTTCTACCATTCCTAGACCGGCAAGGGAACTTGCTGTTCCAACAGGACAATGCACGTCCGCATGTATCCCGTGCCACCCAACGTGCTCTAGAAGGTGTAAGTCAACTACCCTGGCCAGCAAGATCTCCGGATCTGTCCCCCATTGAGCATGTTTGGGACTGGATGAAGCGTCGTCTCACGCGGTCTGCACGTCCAGCACGAACGCTGGTCCAACTGAGGCGCCAGGTGGAAATGGCATGGCAAGCCGTTCCACAAGACTACATCCAGCATCTCTACGATCGTCTCCATGGGAGAATAGCAGCCTGCATTGCTGCGAAAGGTGGATATACACTGTACTAGTGCCGACATTGTGCATGCTCTGTTGCCTGTGTCTATGTGCCTGTGGTTCTGTCAGTGTGATCGTGTGATGTATCTGACCCCAGGAATGTGTCAATAAAGTTTCCCCTTCCTGGGACAATGAATTCACGGTGTTCTTATTTCAATTTCCAGGAGTGTAAATCCACAAGAGCTGTTTATTTATATTTTATTTACCACCACCACATGCAAGCAGTGGCTCGTTTTCAAGTGGCACCTAGATACAATCAAGGTATTTGTAGTATATATGCAGGTAATTCCAAAAAACCCTTACAAACTGACATGGCAATCGGGCATACAACATGGATCAGTAATCACATAGGAATCAGATGTCGCAAAGGCCATCCGGGCTACTAAATGTCGTTGCATTTATTTAGTCACATACTGCTAATGGACACCCACTTCAGGAGATGCTCAAAGTTTTGTCCACATCCATCGAGACACTCCTGACATCGACGCTGCATTGAATAGCGCGCCGTCTGAAAGATACCTGGTGTATCTCGAACACATCCTGCTGTCGCAAAAATCCTTCCCACTACGTCCTCCGGAGATGTGAGAAGTGTTTCATACACAAGGCCCTTCTGAAGCCTCTACAGGAAAAATCAACTGTGGACAGATCGGGTGATCGCGGTAGCCATACGACTGGCCCATAGCGACCAATCCAACTGACGTGAAAGGCTGCCTGCAGATGTGCTCTCACTTGTCTGCTGAAATGTGCAGGGGCTCCGTCGTGCTGAAATCGAATGCGGCGACGAACAAGCATGGAAACAGCATTCAGTATGTCCGGCAGTACCTCTCGCGGGGATACGAGATATGTGTGACCATCAAGTCGCTCCGGGAGAATGTAGGGCCCAATTAAACGGTCTGCAACGATGCCAGCCCACACGTAAAGGGTGAATTTACGTTGTGAGACAAGAGCACGTGTACCACGTGAGCTCACATTCGGCCATGCATTCAAGTTGTGAACGTTGATCATACCCTTTAGTGAGAAAACAGCCTCATCAAAGAAGAGGACATTAGCTGTGAAGCTTCGGTTTGAAGCGGATTCCTGCAAAAACCATCGCGCAAATCCTATGTGCTTCTTGTAGTCCCCAGGTTGCAACGGCTGCACCCGTTGGAAATGAAACGGATGCAGTCCTTCGTCGTGTATAATGCGCCAGACGGAGGGTTGGGGGATATCAGTGGCGTGGGGTATTCCTTGTGTGTGTCTTGACTACATACATTGCACGCTTTTTGTGCCGCAAGTGCCCATGTTGTTCGTTGGCGACGACCAGCATCCGATTTATGCACACGGAACTAGCCGATTTCGCACAATTGGCGATAAACCATTGCGAATAATGTGTGGCACGGCACCCTTCTATGGGGATAGTTTACACGATACAATCGCACGGCTTCTCGTTCTTTGCAGCTGTCTGCACCATGAATCAAATGCATCTCAGCCATTTCGCGCTATGTATAGCCAGCCATGTTACTTCCAACACTCCCATGGTGTGAATGGCGATGGTCTACGAGCGCTCCGCCTGTATTTGTATAGCAACAACCTCTCGTGAACGTAGCGCCCCCTCGTGCCGTTTGCGAACCCCGATTCCTATGTTATTACTGGTCCTTGTTGTATGCCCGATGTGCCACGTCAGTTCGTAAATGTTTTCTTTTAGTCGCCCTGTATATAGGATGATTCATAAAGAAAGAGCAGATTTCAGTTGTTTATTGCAGACAAATTGTGAAAGACACAAATGCATTGCGCATATCATTGCATAAAGGAAGCTTCAAAGTATCGTGTTCGCACAGACACTATACCGTACACCCAACATGAGCACCATGTATTGCTTGAGAACGATAGAAGCGGTAGTCCATTTCATTCCACACACGAATCTACAGGTCCCTGTTTATTGAATCGACAGCTTCAACGATTCGATTTTTTAGCTCTTGAAGAGTAGCTGCCATTGCTGGGACAATGACTTTGTCTTTTAAGCACACCCACAGAAAAAAATCGCAAGGTGTGAGATCTGGTGACCCGGGAGGCCGAAAACAGTAAACAAGATCTTGCAGTCTACATCCTCCAGTCCAACAGTGTAGGATGGTGTTGGTAAGAAACCGACGCGCCTCAATGTGGAAATGAGGCGGGATGCTGTCATGCAGAAAAATGATATCAATGGAATTTTCGTAAGTTGTGGAAATAACCGATTTTGCAACATGTCCAGATATGACATTCCTGTCTGTTTCCTCAGCAAAAAGGAAAAGACCAGAAACTTTGTGAACAGAAACGGCAAAAACGCATCGAGTTTCCATAAGTCTCTTTCGTGTTCGACGACGACGACAGGATTTTATAACCCACAAATTCTTACATTCTGGCGGTTTACGTTACCCGATAGACGAAACGTCGGCTCGTCCAAAAAGATGAGTCGTTTGGAAAAAGTGTCCTCTGCCGTATCCTGGAGAAATGAAGTGCAAAATTCGTACGTTCTGCTATGGTCTCCAGGACGCAGTTGCTGCAGTAACTGCAGCTTGTAAGGCTCCATATGCAGGTATCGTTTCAGAACACGACACGCAATTGTTTAAGGAAGTTGAAGTCCCTGGCTTGCCCGTGTTTTGGTTGCTTGGTTGATTGACTTGAGGGAGGGGACCGAACAGCGAGGTCTTCGGTCCCGTCGGATGAGGGAAGGAGGAAGGAAGTCGGCCGTGCCATTTCAAAGGAACCATCCTTGCAATTGCGTGAAGCGAGTCAGGGAAATCACGGAAAACCTAAATCAGGATGGCCGGAAGCGGGTTTAAACTGTCGTCCTCCCGAATGCGAGTCCAGGGTGCTAACCACTGCGCCACCTCTCTCTGTACAATGGTGTGGACTCACGAGGGCTCCGTGTGAACGCATCTCGGATACACTCGACATTTCATCAGAGTTGCGTAACCGACCAGTACCCTTCCTTTGCATTTGCGACCAACTTCCAAGAATTGTCTACGCCAGTCATAAATCTGGGTTGTGCAGAGGCAGCTTCTAGCTGAATCGAATGCGGAAAGCACATTACAGTTGAACAGTGGATAGACTTTACCCAAATTCCAACACATAAAATTATTTATCTTACGTTGTAGTCGCCATGTTGTTACAAGAAAACTTTTAAACTTCCTCTGTCCAATGACATGCGCAATTTGTTACTATCTTTTATAGTTTTTCTGTAATAAATAATTGAAATCTGTTCTTTTTTAAATTTGGAAATTTGTGGTAAGGTTCTATGGGACCAAACTGCTGAGGTAATCGGTCCCTAGTCTTACACACTAGTTAAACTAACTTAGACTAAATTACGCTAAGGACAACACACACAGCCATGCCCGAGGGAGGACTTGAACCTCCGACAGAGAGAGCGCGCGAACCGTGACAAGGTGCAACAGACCGCACAGCTACCCCGCGCGGCTGTTCTTTTTCAATCACCTGGTATATACATACAGGGTGTAACATGATAAGTGCAGATATTTTGTGATGCATTATCTTAATATGTACACACATCAGTGTTTTGGTTGTTTTTTCTCTGTATCAAGCAGTCTTCCCAGAAAGACAGGCTTTACGATCTGATGTTTTCTGCGTGGTCACAACTCCACCACCAAGAGGACTGCGCCTGTCAGTGTATACTAACCGTTCTGCGTCCACACTTAAGCGTCTGACCTGCTCTCCAGGGGAAAACAAGCATTAACGACTTGCTCTTGCTACTCGTACTTGGAGTTAGTAACCAACCTAAAGACGTACAACTTGTAATAGCTATAATTATTAATCAGCAAATGACGTAAATACTGATGTAATATTGTTCAATACCCCTTCCTCAGTCACCAACAGAAATTTCTACACTCATACGCATTACACCATGTATATAAATTTTTGATTGTATATATAATCTTTACTCACATTATACACTCCTGTAAATTGAAATAAGAACACCGAGAATTCATTGTCCCAGGAAGGGGAAACTTTATTGACACATTCCTGGGGTCAGATACATCACATGATCACACTGACAGAACCACAGGCACATAGACACAGGCAACAGAGCATGCACAATGTCGGCACTAGTACAGTGTATATCCACCTTTCGCAGCAATGCAGGCTGCTGTTCTCCCATGGAGACGATCGTAGAGATGCTGGATGTAGTCCTGTGGAACGGCTTGCCATGCCATTTCCACCTGGCGCCTCAGTTGGACCAGCGTTCGTGCTGGACGTGCAGACCGCGTGAGACGACGCTTCATCCAGTCCCAAACATGCTCAATGGGGGACAGATCCGGAGATCTTGCTGGCCAGGGTAGTTGACTTACACCTTCTAGAGCACGTTGGGTGGCACGGGATACATGCGGACGTGCATTGTCCTGTTGGAACAGCAAGTTCCCTTGCCGGTCTAGGAATGGTAGAACGATGGGTTCGATGACGGTTTGGATGTACCGTGCACTATTCAGTGTCCCCTCGACGATCACCAGTGGTGTACGGCCAGTGTAGGAGATCGCTCCCCACACCATGGTGCCGGGTGTTGGCCCTGTGTGCCTCGGTCGTATGCAGTCCTGATTGTGGCGCTCACCTGCACGGCGCCAAACACGCATACGACCATCATTGGCACCAAGGCAGAAGCGACTCTCATCGCTGAAGACGACACGTCTCTATTCGTCCCTCCATTCACGCCTGTCGCGACACCACTGGAGGCGGGCTGCACGATGTTGGGGCGTGAGCGGAAGACGGCCTAACGGTGTGCGGGACCGTAGCCCAGCTTCATGGAGACGGTTGCGAACGGTCCTCGCCGATACCCCAGGAGCAACAGTGTCCCTAATTTGCTGGGAAGTGGCGGTGCGGTCCCCTACGGCACTGCGTAGGATCCTACGGTCTTGGCGTGCATCCGTGCGTCGCTGCGGTCCGGTCCCATGTCGACGGGCACGTGCACCTTCCGCCGACCACTGGCGACAACATCGATGTACTGTGGAGACCTCACGCCCCACGTGTTGAGCAATTCGGCGGTACGTCCACCCGGCCTCCCGCATGCCCACTATACGCCCTCGCTCAAAGTCCGTCAACTGCACATACGGTTCACGTCCACGCTGTCGCGGCATGCTACCAGTGTTAAAGACTGCGATGGAGCTCCGTATGCCAGGGCAAACTGGCTGACACTGACGGCGGCGGTGCACAAATGCTGCGCAGCTAGCGCCATTCGACGGCCAACACCGCGGTTCCTGGTGTGTCCGCTGTGCCGTGCGTGTGATCATTGCTTGTACAGCCCTCTCGCAGTGTCCGGAGCAAGTATGGTGGGTCTGACACACCGGTGTCAATGTGTTCTTTTTTCCATTTCCAGGAGTGTAAGATCTAAACTGTACTTTTTCAGTTATAATCCACTTAATCAAGGTGTCATCTCTGGCGGCAGACATACAGAGAAACCTGCGAAACACAGAAGCCCTACCACCTCGGCTGTATGGATTACCCAAGACCCATAAGAACAACGTTCCACTAAGACCGACTGTTAGGGCTCCTGGCTCACCGACGTATAAACTGGCAAAACACTTGGCCTCTCTGCTCCAGCCACACGTGGGGAACACCGACACATACATAAAGGACTCAGGTCATTTCATTGAGAAGCTGAAGAAACTGAAACTTGCACCAAACGACATCCTGGTCAGCTTTGATGTTGTTTCTTTGTTTACAAAAGTGACACTCAGTGACGCTCTGGAGCACATCGGTACCATTTTCCCTCAAGACATCAGAAAGCTCTTCCATGCATGTCTTACCACGAGGTATTTCACGTGGAATGGCGATTTCTACTAACAGCTGGAAGGCATCGCCATGGGTAGTCCTCTCAGTCTAGTGGTGGCCAACTTCTTCATGGAACAATTCGAAGCACAGGCTCTGGACTTGGCGACTTGCAAACCTAAGGTGTGGTACAGATACGTTGATGATACTTCCGTTGTGTGGAGCCATGGTTGAAGAACAGCTCGGTGACTTCCTAAGACTCTTGAACAGCCTCCATACCAACATAAAATTTACCATGGAAGTAGAAAAGGGCAAAAAACTGCCATTTCTAGATGTGCTGGTCACAAGGGATGGCGAAAACCTGGGACACAGCATGTATTGAAAACCGACACACACGGACCGATACCTGCACAAACTATCAAACCACCACCCGAATCAGAAAAGAAGCATGATTAATACGCTCTTAACGCGAGCAGGACGAATATATGAGCCGCAGCACCTCAGACGCGAAATGCAACACCTGGAAAGTGTTCTGAGGAGCAATGGCTACTCTACAAATTATATTAGAAGTGTAACAGAGCCAAACACTCAGCGAAGTAAGGAATCAGAAAAATAAATGTCTGGTACGGCCTTTCTGCCATACATTCCCAGAGTGACGGACAAAATCGGCCGTATATTGCGCAAACATGGCGTAAAGACGATTTTCAAACCGACAAGGAAGGTCAAAGAGTGCCTTAGATCGGCAAGGGAGAAAAGGGACCCACTTGCAATGTCGGGAATATACCGTATACCATGCAAATGCGCAAAAGTTTATGTCGGAATGACTGGACGATCAATCAATACCAGGATCAAAGAACATAAGCGACATTGCAGGTTGGGGCAGGTGGAGAAATCGGCCGAGGCAGAGCACGCACTGAGTGAGACAGACCACGTACTAAAATTCACCGACATGGAAGTTCTGGCTGTAGAGAAGCACTATCACAGGCGTCTGTTCAGAGAAGCTCTAGAAATACAAAAACACGCGAACGGTTTCAACAAGAAAGAGGAAAGCCTTAAGGTAAACGGATTCTGGCTTCCCGTACTGCAGTGAACTACTATCGCAGGTAGCAAGAGGAGAACCGCACCGGAAATGATCGCAGTGAAGCCCTCGGACGTTGGCGCGCCAGGTACATATAGTCTGCGGCCGCGAGCTCGGCTCCAGTTCACCACAGGCAATGGAGGGCGAAGCTTTGACAATGCCAGCCACTCGTGCTGGTGAAACGTCAGTAAAATCATTGGATGAATGCCGGCCGAAGAACCCGAGACAGAAGCCAATAGGCAGTTTGTCAACAAGTGGCCACGAAAGCCTTAACAATTTTGCACTTCTGTTTTGTCATATTTACGAAGTACTGTTACAATATCGATCTATGTGTCAGTGATATGGTTTGTTATTAAAATTCTGTCTTTGATGAAAGTCGATTTAGATGTCCAGAAAAAATGCAACACCCTCAAGGACAGGGTAATTTTATTGGATAGTCAAGTGACAGACACTTTATCATAGTAGCAGTATACGATACGAAAATCAGATGAAATGAAACTCATACGTCACAGTAAAGGGTGACCAAACAGTCGCGTCAGCACACAGTTTACGCCGTCTCTGGAGGCAACTCAGGCCAGCATTCTCACACGCATCCTACGGCAGATTATGCAAAGCACGTTGCACCTTTTCTTGCAATGCGGCAACGGCTGTTGCAGGCTCTAGAGAGCAAGTAAGTTCCCTCAGTATCATGTCCCATACATGATCGATTGGTGACGGATTTGGTGATCTTTCTGGCCGGGGCAGTTCTTGTGCACCACCAAGATAAAGGTCTCTGAGCACTATGGGACTTAACATCTGAGGTCATCAGTCCCTTAGACTTAGAACTACTTAAACCTAACTAACCTAAGGACATCACACACATCCATGCCCGAGGCAGGATTCGAAACTGTGACCGTAGCAGCAGCGCGGTTCCGGACTAAAGCGCCTAGAACCGTTCGTCCACAACGGCCGGCGCACCACGAAGAGCACATTGCATTGCAGCAACCGTATGTGGACGTACATTGTCCTGCTGAAAAAGCACGCCACCTTCAGGTCGAAGAAATGGCAGTAGCACGGAGATAACAACCTGTGCAATGCAGCGAACACTGGTTACTTTACCCTGCAGAGACACCAAATGTGACTGCAAGCTGTAACTGATGCTCCCCCACGCCATGAAGCGAGGCGTGGGACATGTGTGCCGTGGGCAAATACACTCTGGAATAGGTAGCCAACTGGGTCTACGCCAGACACGTGTATGGCCATTATTCTCAAACGAACAGAACTTTATCTCATCACTGAAGATCATAAAGCGTCATTCCACTCTCCTGCTAATTCTTTGACGACACCAGCGGAGTAGTGGTGCCAGCGGTAGTCTGGCAAGAGGCACACTTGATCTCGTTCCTGCCATAAGCAGACGGTTCCCAATGGCCCCTGATGATACAGCAGGTGCAGCACGTGCCCGAATTTTGTCGCTGGATGGGGTTCGGTTGGCCAACGCTGCTCGCACAATGCGTCGATCTTGACATGCATCAGTACTATACGGAAGTACAGAAACTGCTCTATAGGAGTGGCAAAGTTGTAAGACTATTGTGAAAGCAGGGACGTCCCGTAGATACACTGCGCCCAACATGTGCAGCGATACATCCACCCAGTTTTCCACAGGCCCCGTTCAAATGGCTGAAGCTGTTCATTAAGAGTATGTATTCGTCAGTGGGGCGCGATTGTGCCCTAGAATGAATGTTGCAAACATTGTTCACTTGTGGACGCAGCACAGTTACTGCCTGCAGAGTCAAAACAGAGGGTCCACAGACAGAACTCGTGAGCGCCGATGACCGTGAAAAATGGAGCAGTAACACTGCAACCTCTCAGTGTTCTGTGCCACTCAACTCAGTCCTTGAGGGTGTCGCATTTCTTCCGGCTGTGTATATCATAGACAAAATTTACGACTGTCATTTGTTCTTAATTACCACTGAAAAGAATTTTCTCGAAGTTCTCAGAATAATTTTTATTTCTAATTCTGTATGTTCGTTTAAAGTGGTAGCTGGATTTTTTGCCAGATATTATGTAGAATTCTGTCTCCTATAAGATGTTCATATAGCTTCCTTTTTCGCCTCTCTAAAGAATGGACCGGTTAGTACTTATGTCTACTGTAGAATGTAGATTTTCTCGAAGTGCATATTACATGTGGAGAGGTTGTTTTCACTTTTCTTTAAATGTTCTTTGTGTCTTATAATAAACTTTCGTCCTGTTTGTCCTATGCAGCACGCATCACAGTTCCTGTCTTTAATTTTATGCCTTCGTTATGGGTCATGCTTACGAATTTTTTCTGTTGAGTATATTATGTTCACTCCTAGTTTATTCTCTGTGCAAAAGCTAATTTTAACATTAGTATCAAGAAATGTGTTACATATTATTTGAAAATTTTTTCCATATGTGGTGGCGTAACGAATTTTTCTTTCTTCCTTCTATAAAGAAGTATAAACTTGCGCTAATGTTATTTCATTTTTTTACAAATTTGGTCCTAACTTTCTCCTTATATTTTATCGACTATATTATGATTGCAGCCGTTATTTGATGCTTCAAGATTAATTGCAGCCCATTCTGGTGAATTATTATTACAACAGTATGCATTTCATACGGTTTATTGAGGCTACAGAAAAACATGTACAGTAGACAATCGACACACAAACGCATCATAAAAGGTCGGGTGAAAAAAACAGCAAACCTCCTTACTATTGTCTTGCTCAAAACAGAAACACGCGATTCCTATATTAATATTAATGTTACGCTCGTATTCGGGAGGAGCAGGGGTTGACAGCGCGTCTGACCATCCTGATAAAGTTTTTCTGGTGATTTCTGTACGTAACTTAAGGAAGACTTGCGGCAGTTTATTTCGCTGACCACTCAACATTCTGCTTCTGTGATAATGTTCCATCTCTAATGACCTGAACGTCTCTGACATATCAAACTTTAAACTTGTTCTTATTTTTCTTTCCGTTACTCATTGAGCTGACCATGACTATGTTGATCACGCGTTACTATAATGTTGCTACTATCTACACAAAAGTATCTCCTTATCAGACTGACTCTGGGCAGCCATAACCATGTGCTAAAATATATGCTGCTATCAACAGAATCACTTCTGACGTTAAATACCTCCGTATTTTAGATCTTCAGCATGATATATCTGCATCCAAAATTTTATACGTGTATGACTTTTATGCCTTACAGTGCACTTAAAGATATTTGAGACTTTTGGACTACTCGCTGAAATCAAGGCGATCGAAATATCTGTCAGGTTAGAATAACAGTTCTGTCGAGTAAAACATCGCAATTAATCGATTGCGCCAGCACGGAACAGCGGCGGCAGTATCAAAAGCGTGAACAGTATGTGCACTCGTGATCTGGACAGCGATACCGTTTTATTACACTCGGTCATCGTGCCGAATGCGCATGCAGTCGTTAATGAAACGCGGCTCCGGTACTTGGGACAGCAGGCTTCCGTATAAGGTAAGCGAACAATCACCGGTAAGACATAATGAACGGACCAACAATCAGTACCAATATATCAAGCGCGTTTTTCTCGGAGGAACGGTATGAAGAAATAGCCGTCTTCCCAGCAGACGCACAATGGAGCGGGCAGCGAGCACCAAGAGCGCTCGGAGCTACCGTCCACTCGCTGGGCTCCTTTAGGAGAACTCACCCTGCAACCTCGGAATAATCAGGTAGTGCACCAAATGCTATATAAGTATCATTATAAGCTAACCGGCGACTCTTTCATCTGCCACTAATTTTTATGTTTAGAAAGAAAGAACTGAAATATTTTTCTCTCACTTCGGTCCGGCAGCTTAGCTGCGTCTTCGTTGGATAAGAGATGACAAAAAGAATTCCCATGTTAACCTACCGCCATCAGCACGACAGAAAAATAGACAAATTACCTTACACTTCCGTTGACTACTGGAGCCGGTCGTATAGCGTAGAGCATAACGTCCTAGCTTATAAGACAGGGAAGTGATCCAGATCAGGATCCAGTCTGGATCGACGACCGTCGGTCTAGTACACTGGCCAGGCTGAGTGGAGTTGTTCGGTGGTTTCCCCTACCCAAGTAAGTAAACACCGCAGTGGTTCCACATCTCGGTCATTTATGGGTCCATTCTCCTCAATCAGCCAATAATATACCCTGAGGCGCCAAAGATACTGATATAGGCATGCGTATCCAAATACAGAAATATGTAAACAGGCAGAATACGGCGCTGCGGTCAGCAACGTCTACATAAGACAACAAGTGTCTGGCGCAGTTGTTAGATCGGTTACTGCTACTACAATGGCAGGTTATCAACATTTAAGTGAGTTCAAACGTGGTGTGCTCGAGCAATGGGACACAGCACCTCCTAGGTAGCAATGAAAAACGGTGACTGAAGGAAATCGTTCAAAGTGATAGAAGTGCAACCATTGCACAAACTGCTGCATGTTTCAAAGCTGGTCCATCAACAAGTGCCAGCTTGCGAAACATTCAACGAAACATTATCGATATGGGCTTTCGGAGCCGAAGGCCCACTCGTGTAGCCTTGATGACCGCAGGACGAAAAACTTTACGCCTTGCCTGAGTTCATCAACACCGACACTGGACGGTTGATGACTGGCAACTTGTTGCCTGGTCGGACGAGTCTCGTTTCACATTGTATCGCGAGGATGGACGTGTACGGGTATGGAGATAACCTCATGAATCCATGGACCCTGCATGGCAGCAGGGGACTGTTCAAGCTGGTGAAGGTTCTGTAATGGTGTGGGGCGTGTGCAGTTGGAGCGATATGGGACGCCTGATACATCTAGATACGAATCTAACAGGTGACACGTCCGTAAGCATCCTGTCTGATCACCTGCATCCATTCATGTCCATTGTGCATCCCGATGGATTTGGGCAATTCCAGCAGAACAATGCGACATCCCACACGCCTAGAATTGCTACACAGCAGCTCCAGGAACACTCTTCTGAGTTAAACACTCCTGCTGGCCACCAGACTCCCCGACAAGAACATTATTGAGCGTCTCTGGGATGCCTCGCAACGTGCTGTTCAGAAGTGATCTCCAAACCCTCATACTTTTACAGATATATGGACAGACCTGCAGAATTCATGGCGTCAGTTCCCTCCAGCACTACGTGAGACATTAGTCGAGTCCATGCAACGTCGTACTGCGGCACTTCTGCGTGCTTTCGGGGGCCGTACACGATATTAGGCTGGAGTACCAGTTTCTGTGGCTCTTCAGTGTATATATCGATTTTTACGATTTTTTTGAAAAATTAGTGAAGCAATCAACGTAAATATTTTGCACATTATTTATTTATTTATTCTTGGACAATATTTTCTGTTTTTTTAAAGACATTCATTTATCATTAAGGCAACAATCCGAAATGAGTGCGTCCAGGATGGAGCTCCTGTAGTCTGCAAATCTTATCTTAAATAAAAAAATTATTTCCTTAATTTATTGGATATTGCGCTCGGAGCAATAGCACAGTTTTTTGAAATTTGACAAAATAATAAAACGGAGGACGTTTGTAACAAAGATGTAGTTTTGTCGTGGGTATTTGTTGACGAGCTTTCGCCATAACTAATGAAAAAATCAAAATAAAATATTAGTGTATTACTCCTTATGGAAATGCCGGAGGAGTAATTCATCCAAATTTCAAATGTCTTTGTTAGTGTTCCCTCAGTCTATTCTGTCAGCTTGAGATATGGTGTATTTCAAGATGACAAAATTGATTGTGGGCAAGCTAGTAAGAATATCTTTCTGAAATTGAGATTTGCGCATTGCAGGACTTCCGTCATGGACACACCTCATTTTGGACAGAGACAATTTGACTCCTCAATGAGAGAATTAATGATGACTGAATTTCTTAAAAAATAAGAAAATGTTGTCAAAGAATCAATAAATGGTGTGAAAAAAGATTTATCATTAGTGCTTCAGTAGTTTTTCCAAAAAAAAATCGTTAAATTCGCTTGTTTTATTGGCTGCTTGAGGATAACGGACACTTAAACACACACAAAAAACGCAAGTGCACAGAATTTGCACGATTCACAAAGATATGACGCACACGACTTTCACTGGCACCTATAATACAACATTTGGACAGAAGTGCCATCCGACCACAGAAATATCGTAACCACCATGAGCCCAAATTACAATTCCGTACTAAGGAAAGAACAGAAGGTTGAAAGATGGAAGGAATACTGGGAAGGTTTATTTATACAAGGGAAGCAAACTTCTATTCCAAAAAAGGCAAGTGCTGACAGGTATGATTAATAGAGAACTACCAGTTTAAAAAGTTATGGGTACAATATACTGCCATGAGTTTCAAGCAGAATAATGGTAAAACAGGTGGAAACCGGTTTCGGGGAAGATCAGACTTTTCTTCAGGGGAATATGCGAACACGCGAGGCAATATTGCGCCTATGACTTACACTACCTAACAAAAAAAGGGAAGCACCCAGAAGAGATGGTCGCATGTCAATGTGACCTCGTAAACGTGCACACCATCGGCGAGATTGTAAGTGATTAGAGCTGCAGTTCTCCATGACAGGTAGATCGCCTACCAGAGTGCATTAGCGTTGTTACCGGGCCTAGCAGGGAATTCAGAGTCGGATGTTGAGTGATCACTGCGGAGGACACGGAGATTTGTAGGGCATTAGGATGTGGCAGTGGCCCGACGTTAGACTGCGTGGGAACTTGTTGTCAGGCATACTCACCATAAAGGTTCCGGTCGACAGCGTCTGGCCACCTCGAGGGAGGATGGTCGTATTGTGCATTAAGCACATCGTAACTCCTTCACATCTGCGCCTGCCGTCGAAGACCAAGTAACGGATTCTCTGCAACATCATGTGCCACCCGTACCACTGGCCGGAGACTAGCAACGCCCGGGCTAGGCAATTACCGCCTCAATCATACGCGCCTTTAACACTGCAACACAATCACAGTTCGTAGTAATTGACGGAAAGTCATCGAGTAAAACAGAACTGATTTCCGGCGTTCCCCAAGGTAGTGTTATAGGCCCTTTGCTGTTCCTTACCTGTATAAACGATTTGGGAGACGATCTGAGCAGCCGTTCTAGTTGTTAGGAGATGACGCTGTCGTTTATCGACCAATGAAGTCATTAAAAGTTCAAAACAAATTGCAAAACGATTTAGAAAATATATCTGAATGGTGCGAAAATTGGCAGTTGACCCTAAATAACGAAAAGTGTGAGGTCATCCACATGAGTGCTAAAAGGAATTTGTTAAACTTCGGTTACACGATAAATCAGTCAAATCTAAAGGCCGTAAATGCAGCCAAATACCTAGGGATTACAGTTACGAACAACTTAAATTGGAAGGAACACACAGAAAATGTTGTGGGGAAGGCTAACCAAAGACTGCAGGACACTTAGAAAATATAACAGATCTACTAAGGAGACTGCCTACACTACGCTTGTCCGTCCTCTTTTAGAATACTGCTGCGCGGTGTGAGATCCTTACCAGATAGGACTGACGGAGTACATCGAAAAAGTGCAAAACAGGGCAGCGAGGTATTATCGCAAAATACGGGAGAGAATGTCACTGAAATGATACAGGATTTGCGCAGGATATCATTAGAAGAAAGGTGTTTTTCGTTGCGACGACATCTTCTCAAGAAATTCCAATCACCAGTTTTCTCCTCCGAATGCGAAAGTATGTTGTTGATACCGACCTACATAGGGAGAAACGATCATCACGAGAAAATAAGGGAAATCAGAGCTCGTACGGAAACATGCAGGTGTTCGTTCTTTCCGCACGCTATACGAGATTATAATAATAGAGAATTGTAAATGTGGTTAGACGAACCCTCTACCAGGCACTTAAATGTGATTTTCAGAGTATCCATGTAGATGTAAATGTAGATGTAGATGTAGACAAATGCCTGCGATAGGACTGATGCCACGACCGGGAGTACGGACTGATGAAGAATGGCACCGCCACGTGTTCAGCTGTGAATCGCGTTTCTTCACTGCCCCAGATGACGATAGCGGTAACACGGGGTGAAGTTCCATTCTTCTAATGTTTAGGAGATGCGCAGCGGGGTTAACCCAGGCGTCATGGTGTCGAGAGCCCATGGGTATGACTTCAGGTCACGGCTGGCTGTGATTGAGAGAACTCTGACGACACGACGGTACGTCACGGATATGTCTTACGTATCAGGTGACAGTATCGTGCTACCATGTTTCAGAAAGGAAGGTTTGTTGGTTGGTTTGTGGGGGTTGAAGGGACCAGACTACAAAGGCCATCGATCCCTCAGAAAATGAAAAAAAAGTGGCACTTAACTCTACGAACCGTTTGGTTCACGTTGACACACTGCTGCGTCAAGCACGATCCCCCCCATCTGCCCCCGATATAAGACGTGTAGGTCCGACCCAGACGAACAGATGAAAGACCAGTTACCACTGTTGTGGACCAGCATGCCTCAGAAGGCGACACCCATCTCAATCTAGTCAGTTCACACAACCAGCCTCTCTGGTGTTCCCACTGCCAAGTTCTTCGTAAATTTGTCTTGATCTTTTAATAATTGATACGTGAGCACATATCCTCTGAACCCCTGAAGTTTTAGTCCATTTCCTTCACCTCTTCTGGATGCTTCACTTTTTATCAGGCAGCGTATTTTAGAAGATAGATAGCAGAAAGGCGAACCTACATTTATAGCATTTGTAGCTTTGGAAATGGAAATGAAGTCCCATGCTTCTTGACAGAGCGTAGGGGAACGATGGGGGTTCAAATGGTTCAAATGGCTCTGAGCACTATGGGACTTAACATCTGAGGTCATCAGTCCCCTGGAACGTAGAACTACTTAAACCTAACTAACCTAAGGACATCACACACATCCATGCCCGAGGCAGGATTCGAACCTGCGACCGTAGTGGTCACGCGGTTCCAGACTGAAGCGCCTAGAACCGCACGGTCACTGCGGCCGGCAACGATGCGGGAAACCCGCACCGCCGTACTAGGCAAGGTCCTAATGCCGTTGCCTTCCTCGGACCGTGATGGGGATGAATGATGATGATGAAGTCGACACAACAACACTCTGTCATTTCGGGGCAGGTGAAAATACCTGACCGCGCCGGGAATCGAACCCGGGACCCCGTGCTCGGGAAGCGAGAACGCTACTGAGAGACCACGAGCTGCGGACATTTGTAGCTTTAGAGAAAGAATTTGACAATGTTGGCTTTAATACACTCTTTGAAACTTTGAAGATAGGACGAATAAAATATAGAGAGCGAAAAGTTATCTACAACTTGTACAGAAACCACACGGTCGTTACAAGAGTTGGAGGGCATGAAAGCGAAGCAATAGTTGAGAATAGATTGAGACACGGTTGTAGCCTGTTCTCAATGTACGCAATCTGAGCACGGAGCGAGCAGTAAAGAAAACCAAAGAAATATTTAGAGAAGGAATCAAATTTCAGGGGAAAAAAAATAAAATCCTCGAGGTTTGCTGATGAAATTGTAATTCTGTCAGAGACAGCAAAGGACTTGAAATAAAATCTGAATGAAAGCGACAGTGCCTTGCAAGGGGGATGTAAGATGAACTTCAACAAAAGCAAAATAAGGGTAATCCGCCTCGAAGCGGCGCAGTCAGAGTGATGGATAGCTAGGCGTAGGGGCCCGGGATCGATTCCCAGCGGGATCGGGTATTTTCTCGGAGCGATCGCTGGGTGTTGTGTTGTCCTTGCCTTCGTACTGTCATAGTTGACATTACTATTGGGATGGCTGAATGGGCACTGCCCGACAGCCAGTAACTGAAAAAAAATTAAAAAGTGATAATTGAATGTGTCGAATTTAATCTGGTGATACTGAAGGATTTAGATTTGAACATGTGTTTTGCTATTTGGTCATCAAGATAACTGACGATGGCCGAAATTGAGAGAGCCCCAAAATATAGACTGGCAATAGCAAGAATTACATTTCGCAAAAAGGGAAATCTGTTAACATATAAGTGTAAGCAGGAAGTTGTTTCTGAAGGTATTCGTCTGGATTGTGGTCTTGTGTGGAACTGAAACGTGGATGACAAAAGGTTCAGATAAAAAGGGAACAGAAGCTTTTGACATATGATGCTACAGAAGAATACTAAAGTTTAAATGGATAGATCGAGTTCCTAATGAGGAGGCAATGAATCCAACTGCGGTAAAAAGAAAGTTATGTTACAATCTGACTAAAAGAAGGGATCGATTAATAGCACACATTGTGTGGCATCAAGGCATCAAGTTTCGTAATGCAAAGAAGTGAGTGAGGTAAGAATTGTAAAGGGAGACCAAGGTTTGAGCATAGTAAGCGGATTCAAATGGATGTAGTTTGCAGTATTTACGCAGATATAAAGAGGCTTGCACAGAATAGACTACAGTGAGAAACTTAAGATCACAACAACAATAACGCTAACAACAACAACGACTGCTTCTACTATTACAACTACTACTACCGCTGCTATTACTACTACAAAATCCACGATGAGTGATAGACCGTCGCTTGCATATTTCTTGAACGGGTTTCGAGCCAAGGAAGAGTTGTCCATCATATACGTTCCGCCTTACGATGTTCGACGGCGGTTATCGTCTTGTTGACTGCTCTAAGATTTGTCATTGCCTACTAAAGGTAACAAAGGACGTATCTACCTCGTAAAAATTTAACGAAGAATTTTTTTCTCTGTGTAATCTACACAACGAGTGCTGGGAACGCGCTACGCTGAATAAGTCCCTAGAAGCAGCAGTTTTTGGCATTGGCTTGTTATAGTACCGAGTAAGATTGCGCCAGTGGTTAAGACAGTGGATTCGCATTCGGACGAGAGAGACTGAAGCCCCTTCCTGTCACGCGGATTGAAAATTAGGTGTAGTGTGTATGGAACCAAAGCGACTGCTTCTCGAAATACGATCTTAAAGCAGCCCATGTGAACGATGAATATACTTGGTGGTCGGTTTCGATAAAAATCGTTAGCAACCATGAACAAAAAGCTACTTGGATTGATTTAAGATTAATATCCACATTTAGATTCCCTGTGGTTTCCCTAAATCGCTTAAGGCGAATGCTGGGATGGTTCCTTCCACAGGGTATAGCCGATCTCCTTCTCCAGTTGAGCTTGACGTCCGGCAATAATGACCTCATGGCGATGAGATGTTAAACCTTAATCCAAGTGCCGTTTTCCATCAGGCCACTTAATATGACATCTAAGTGTTGTTCCGGTTTGATGCAGCTCTCCAAGCCAGTCTACGGGGTAGTCAGTAACAGTGTGAAAAGCTTGTAAGGTTGTTGCAGGGGACGTTGCGCTGAGAAATAATTGTTAAAGAAATCGATACGTTGCGCCGTTCCCGAGTTACTTAGTATCTAAGTTAGCCAATGAGGTCACTGCGCGCGCAATTCATGTAGCCTGCAAGGGGTGGTTTCACGAAACGTGTTCTTCGTTTGGTTTCCTAAAAGCGAACCAACGTGGCTTTTGCTCATCTATCTTAAATTTATCACTTCCGAAAAAGGCACATGTAAACTGTTAATGAGCATTTCAGCAAGTTATAGTTCACGGGCCCACAGATGTCTGTGCATTAGCACATTTTGGGACATGCAAGTGCTTGAATTTGCGAGCACAACGACCTAATTGGCTAACTTCAGTTCAAAATAACTCTGAAACGGCGCAACGTATCGGATGTTTTTCATAACAGTTATTTTTCAGCACAACCTCCGCTGCGACACCCGTACAAGCTTTTCAGGCTGTTCAACATATAGACAACTTATCCCGCTTGCTTTGGTCAAGTCTTGGTTTTCTTCTACAGCTTTCATCTTCATTCTTCCCCAGATTACCAAATTAACGATTCACTGACGCCTCAGGTTGTGTTCTAACATACTATCCCTTTCTTGAGTCATGTTGTAACGTACAGCTCTTTCTCCCCAGTTTGAACCAGTGGCTCTCAATTGGTTATCCCACCTACACATCTAATTTTCAGCAGTCACCATACTGACCCATTACTATTCGCTGTTGACAATACAGTTAAACGCTCTCTGTCCTCATATTTAAGTTTTGTGTATAGACCAGTATGTTTCAGGTCTTGTTTCCCACAAATATAGTTGCACCTAAGCACTGATATAGTTTGGAAGGTTTACATGTTCTGAATAGGCCGATATGCATCTCGTGTGCTAGGAAGCGGATTGCGAGAAAGACAAAATGACGATTTTCAGCCATAATGGCTATGACGTTATGAAGAGCTATATCCATAGTGACAGCAACCCCATCACATCTCCTTATATTTATGCCGTATTCTTTTTTTTTTTCGTGACCTTATAGTCATTCGTTGTTAATACATATTACCGATCACAGTTTTGACTTATCTGTTTATGATAATGTAAGTAATGGGGCACCAGCAGCATTCAGGGGCAAACCTATTGTTCTCTTTTGATTGACATGTCCTTAACCTACTGTTCTGCTAAATGGGTTATGAACCCCTGGGGATAATCCGTCTCCTCAGAAACCCCCTCCCCCTCACCCTTTGCCTCCTTGCCTCTTTTGATTGACATGTCCTTCACCTACTGTTCTGCTAAATGGGTTATGAACCCCTGGGGATAATCCGTCTCCTCAGAAACCCCCTCCCCCTCACCCTTTGCCTCCTCCTCCACCTGGCCCTCCTCCTCCCCCACCCCTCTATGAACTCCCCTCCCTGATACAATCGCACTCTTGATACCAAATTAATTGACTAAATAACTAAATAGATCAATTAATTAATCCCTCCCCCTCTGGGAAACACCTCGCCCTCCCCCTCTCCTCCCCTCCCCCCCCCCACCCCCATCATCTAGAAATTGGATGTAAAAGGATTCAGTTGATTGGCTATTTGGTGGGGAATCGATTGCAGTGTAAGGAATATTGTTTAAAGAGTTTCTGGTAGCAAAGTAGTGTGGGGAATATTGGTTACTTAAACAATTTATTTCATACAAGGCAGTGCATCAAATATAGTTCATTTATTTATTTAAAGAATTTGGCATGAAATCGTTTGCAGTTTATGGAGTATTTTTAAACAGTTTCTGGTAGACAAGGCAATGAGTGGAATTTGGTTTATTTAAACCATTTATGAGAGACAAGGCAGTGTTTGGAATATAGTTTATTTATTTATTTAAAGAAATTGTGAGGAAACTGTCTGTAGTGCATGGGATACTGTTTATTTAAACATTTTAAGGGTGACGAGACAGTATGGAATATTGACAACATAACTCACTGCACGTAATTCCACTATTAAAAATCTTTTGCACCGACCGCAGGGCTTTGTATATTCCTGCATGCATCAGGCCCCGCGAATAGCAGACAGGATCTTACGCTAATCCCCAAACCCTTTGATATTCATACCTGAGAAGTTCCTGTTAAAACACATGCTCTCTCTCTCTCTCTCTCTCTCTCTCTCTCTCTCTCTCTCAGTGGTGGCATCCTCTCCCATGTCACTGCCAGGCCTGCACACACCATTGGTCACGGTCAGACCAAACCACAAACAAAGCAGCATTTACCTGGTAAACTCCCCTGCTGTTGATGTATTTGAAGCATTCCCTCACTCTGTCATACTTATTGACTAATTAATTAATAATTAATTAAATCTATACTCACTGTGGGGGACACTTTTTCCTTGCTTCCTTTTGGTGGATACTAGGATTGGAATATTTGGCAGGTTTTGATCCTGCAACCACTCGGTTCCCAACCCTAAAGGATTTTTTTCCCTCGCCTTCTATTGGTGGATACTGGCACAGTTAGGTCATTTGGTAGGAAGTCCATTATTTTGCAGGTAGCTGAAAATTTCAGATTTCAGCTCAGCTGTATGCTATGTCTTTAAACAATTTGCGAAGAGGTCGGACTGGTGTGCATTGTCGCAGTAGCACAATCGGAAACAATAAATTGATCAGTCGATAATTAGGTATTGTGATTGGGTTTTTAAAGCACTGCTACTTTCGGAAGGAGGAGGCAGGGCTTACTGCGTGAAAGGATTGAGACGACAACAACAACAAATACCTGTGCAAGACAGAGTGACTGCGATGTACTGAGAAGCACTAAACACGACACACTTAAACCACAATCCAATCCATAGTTGTTGTAGTTGTTATGGCCAGATGTCGGAAACCACTGAAACATTCTTACATCCCACACGCTCATGTCCCTACGTCCACACACAGCGCTCTAGGTCAAAGTGTCGCGCAGTGGTAGTTGCTATCGCGTGCATGCGTTTATGCCAGAGTGCACCACCCCAGGCCATGGAGGACATCCAGGGATGATTGAAGTGGTAGGAATTCAGATGTTATCAATATGTTCAGTGGCAACACTTGTCAGTGATAAATATCGAATTGCTCAATTTTCCACAGATAATACATGCAACACACACAATTGCAGAGTCAGCCCAATGCACAATGAGTCGCCGGGACTTGCCCTTGCAGCTGCGCACAAGAACCGAAAAGCTGGCCAAATGGAACATTTCTTTGCACCCACCACTAGGGAAAGCCTCAAGCCAGAAATTCATTCTGGCCACAGGCCATCTCCACCACATTCCCCACACACCAAATGGTGTCGTTCTATGAAACCAGCTATATATTTGTTACCGTAATTACAATTAAAGATTACGATTGCAGCCCCAGTCCTACACATTCGACAATGAGAAAAGTATCATAAATACCTCCGCCTGACAGCTCTGGAAATATCAATATCTGTATCCTTCTTATGGCTGGACATAATTTTCCACGTAAAATCCTTCATCCCCCTCAAGGCTATCGGTGTGTCGAAACTGCAATCTCCCACGTCAAATCCATAGCCCCCTAACGACCACACACAATCATTTTCTTTGCACATGTCGTAACAATGACCACAATAACTTTACACCACAACAGAAACTTTATAAACCTGCCAATCAGAGCGAATCTATCACACATCCCCTACTAAATATAATACTTCGCTAGTAACTAAATGTTGGTGGTACCAAACAATACTGAGCGAAAGTCCGGTATGGATGGAGATGCCTCATTTGTTTTTCTTGCGACTGGAACCAGTGTGTCCTAGGAAGAGACACATAATCGTTTTATAAGCGACCAGCTGTTAAAAACATGATCGCAACGCTCATGTTACTGTGATCCTGCACAAAAAGCAGTCTTGCCAGCGGTGTAAGCCCGTAAGAGTACCATCCTTTGTTACTGAATTTAGAAAATGATTCGGCTAATGAATGTGGTATTAATCCGATGTTTGTAACTTCCTCATGCCACTGCTAGAGATTTCCCATGCTAACAAACAGCATTTGTGGCGCATTCTATCTCAGTACCATGTAGACAGTGTAACAGAGGTTCTGCGATGTATTGATGGGGATATAAGCGAGGGAGGATAATGGTTGATTGAGAATTATTACATACAGCAGATGGTGTGCTATGTGAGGAATCACTTAAAACTGCAATGCTAGATCGAAATCATAAGAAATGTACAAAATCCTATGACCAGTACACTGGTTTTTCAGATCTATAGTGTTACGCTTCCTGGTAGAAATGCTGTCTGCGATTTGGAATCAAGTCCCTCCATTCAACCAAATACTTGCCTTGGATCCTATGGAGATGTTTTTTAATGCTTACAGCCACTAATGAATCATATTTGTGGCACTCTCATATCTCGAAACGTGTCAGCTTTTCCGACCCTATCTGCTAAGGACCCCATACAGCAAAACTCCAGCACGGTTTTAGCCAGTCCCTCCACAGCTTGTAATTGTTCCTCCGTCTCTCCCCACTCCTCCCTGTTGCTTTGTCCATGTGATCAGCCCAATTCAAGTCAGGACTGAGCGTAAGTCATAGAGCACTATATCTAAGACCCTTTGCGTCCAGTGGAGAAACAGTGGCAGCGCAGTTAACGCGACAGGACCGTGTATTGACCAATTGGTGGAAATGAGAACATGTTGCCATAGCTCTGCCAACTGTGTACAGTGTGTAAGGCTAGTGTCAAACTAAGCTTTCTCCTGCAACACAGTGTAGTAGCAAAGACAGTATGGGCATTTGTGGTTGTCTACTACATTGCAACTACATACAGGATACTGGACTCGCATTCGGGAGGACGACGGTTCAATCCCGTCTCCGGCCATCCTGATTTAGGTTTTCCGTGATTTCCCTAAATCGCTTCAGACAAATGCCGGGATGGTTCCTTTGAAAGGGCACGGCCGATTTCCTTCCCCATCCTTCCCTAACACGAGCTTGCGCTCCGTCTCTAATGACCTCGTTGTCGACGGGACGTTAAACACTAATATCCTCCTCCTCCTCCTCCACATACAGGATCTGCAGTCCGCAGAAGATCTGCATCCCTCAGGGTCATTCACGTCTACTACGCAAACGTTCTCTCTATCTTCATTATTATGTACCAACCAACAGACAAAAACTATGAACTATAAAAACCTCGCTAATGTCACCCAGTAGAGAACTCGCTAAGATTTTATCACGTCCCTCTCTTCTGATATATCGAATACAAATACTGTCTGCGTGTTGACGTCGAGCATGTGTCGCGATCCTACTAAATATACATCTTTTGGCCCTTTGGAGCAGGTGGCCAGTGATCGAAGTCGCTTGCACAGACCAGTCTAAAGTTTTTTCAGCTGTACTGCAGGAGGACAATTCCCACAGACTATTAATAGCAAGAGAGGGCCCACGTGTTCTTTCATAAGCAGTTTGATACATAGTTTTTTTGCTGTAACACGTCCAAGCAGTGTATAACTACAGCTTTGTACACCACCATCTTGCTTTTCCACTACGTCTTCAAGGTTTGTGGCAGGTGCTAAACTGACATTAACACATTTTGGCCCACTGGCTCTCAAAGAATGCTGGACATCGCATGGTTAAACTATGCTGCTCCCGCAACACATGGGATGCTTGAAATAAAAGACAGAGGTGGCATTTCTTATTGACAAAAATGTGGATGACATCACAACATATGGAAACTGAAAGAATCTGCGGCATTGTGGAGTGTTTACAAACATCTCCTTGGAAGTGACATCTCATCTCAAATGGCTCTGAGCACTATGGGACTTAACATCTATGGTCATCAGCCCTTAGAACTTAGAACTACTTAAACCTAACTAACCTAAGGACATCACACAACACCCAGTCATCACGAGGCAGAGAAAATCCCTGACCCCGCCGGGAATCGAACCCGGGAACCCAGGCGTGGGAAGCGAGAACGCTACCGCACTACCACGAGATGCGGACTGACATCTCATCTGTCACAGTGATAGGGTAGCAGATGCCTAGGTGATCCGTTCTGAAGACACCAAGAGCACTGATTCCTTACGCTGTAGCCGTGTACACAATCGCTGATTCGGTGCTGGCCATTCCCGGAAGGTGTTGCTCCCACTAAGACTTTCTCTACCTCAAACAAGTGGTGTCAGTCCATCATTAACATGGTAATCATCAGCGTATCAGCAGACAGATGAATGGAAAAGACACCGTCGATATACTGTAATAAGCACCACAGTTGATATCTTTGGTGTGATGTCACATATGCTGGACTGCTGTTCAAATCGCTCACCAATTTTCTACAAAGTTTTAGACTATTTGTGTTAACATTTGATGTAAAAGTAACTAATTAGAGGATTCTCATTCGACTCAGTCTTTCTGTTTGTGTCACTGATTCGAGTGCCGTGAGTGTTCTTATGTCATTGATTGAAGTCGCAGCAGTGTATGTACATTTTGTGGTGTGCAGTTGCAGCTGTAGCTGTTTTAAAGCGAAGTACTGACAAAGCTGTTTATGTACTGTACTCGAATGTTAAATTTAGTAGTTTTCAATCGTTCATCTAAATATTATCACTGTGTTTATATTTTACAGAGTGCAGTTGCAGCTGTAGAGGTTCTTAAGTTGTGACAAAGTTGTTTGTGTACTGTTATTCGCTTATTAAATTTAGTAGTTTTCAACGGTGTCTCGTGCTGTTTCTGGCGAAATAACGGTTTAATAAACTTTTGGAGCCGGCCGAAGTGGCCTCGCGGTTCTAGGCGCTGCAGTCTAGAACCGCGAGACCACTACGGTCGCAGGTTCGAATCCTGTCTGTTCAAATCGCTCACCAATATTTTAAATAGTGTGTGTAATGTCCTTAGGTTAGTTAGGTTTAACTAGTTCTAAGTTCTAGGGGACTAATGACCTCAGAAGTTGAGTCCCATAGTGCTCAGAGCCATTTTTTTGAAACTTTTGGAAACCTTCGCCAACTGTGTTTTATGGAGTTGTTTGGGCGTTGAAGTCATTTATTAAATTTAGTACAGTAGTTTTCAACTGACGTTTCTTATTGTTTATAGTGAAACATTTCAGAAAAACTTTCGTTCACTGTGTTTAATTTCGTTGAGTGTTCCAGTGGTCGCTTGTATTTTTGGTTTTTCATAAGAAATTATGTAAAGTTTTTGCGATATTAGTTGTGGTTTAGCAGTATTAATAAAAGTAGTTGCTTTCTTAGTAGAGAGCGAAATTCGAGATCACTGTTGACAGTTGTTTAATAGTTTACTGTTGTAATAGAACTTAGGTAACGTAGACATTCGGTTTGTTTCAGTAACTGTTAACATTTTACCATGAGTGAGAAGTGCGAGCTTTGTGAGAGGTTTGTGAGTAGTGGGTTGCGGTGTGCGATTTGTTCAAAGTATTGTCATTTGAGGGAGTGCAGTGGGGAATCCAGTGGGCATTCTAGCGAGATCCTCTGCTGGAAATGTAGAATTTGTAGCTGAAATGACTTGATAGAGGAGCAGGAGTGTGAGACTTGTGCCCTGCAGGTGCAGTTACAATACGCAAAGGAGGAACTAGATAGGTTGAGGACGGTGAAGGGCCCTGGGGAGTGGGAACTGGCTGTTGGTAAGGAGGCTGCTAGGAGGAAGAGATACTCAGACCATTGTAATTTGCATATAACCAATAGATTTGACCCACTGTCAGAGTTGATTGGAGAGGAGCTTTTGTACCTGTAGGTATAGGAAACATGCAACAGTCCTCAATAGTCAGGGAGCCTAAGTCAGTTGCAAACTCCAATAGAAAGAAGAAGATTCTGCTGCTAGGTAGTTCGCGTGACAGAAATGTGGGTCAGTAGTTGTAGGAAGTGTTGGGGAGTGAGTACCAGGTCAGCAGCATTGTGAAGCCTAGTGCAGGTTTGGCTCAGCTGACTGTTAACATAAGGGAGTTATATAGGAATTTTACGAAAGAGGATCAGGTAGTGATTGTGAGTAGATCAGGGGATAGTCTTGATAGGGATGGGGAGTATGATGTAGGTGGTGACCTGTTGAAGATTGCTACTCAAAGTGGTGGCGCTAATATGCACTTCGTGCAACTGTTTCAGCATCCTCATCGGCCTCATCTTAATGCTGCTGTTAGGCGTGTTAAACATGGGGCTGGAGAAGGCACTGATGGCACAGCTCACACTGTTCTCGTGCCAGTTGAGTCTATCAATAGATCGGGTTTCACTAGGCATGGCCTGCACCTCAATAGGTATGGGAAGGGGAGGCTGCCAAAGCTTTAAGTTGACAGTGTAGTGGGCATTGGTGGGATCATTCACGGGAAAATTCCTTTAGTAGATGGTGTTAGAGCTGCACCTTTTTTAGACTGAAATCAGCTGATAGGTATCCCCACTTAAAGGAAATCCCTCTAACAAAGGAATCACTTTCAAGGGACGCCAGGTATCCAAGAGATGAAGGAATTAGCATATTTCATCAAAATATAAGAGGTATTAGAGATAAAGCTAGTGAACTCCTTGTAGATTTTGACTCTGACATTATTGGTATATCGGAGCACCATTTAAATAATTTGACAATTCAGAGGCTTCCTTTACCAGGATGCAGATTAGCTGACTGTTTTCCAAGGAGTTCTTTGTGGATTGGGGGAGTGGCCATGAATGTAAAAAACGGTACTCCATTTGAGTCCATAGACGTATCTCGGCACTGCACTGAACAGTGTGTGAATGTTGTGCAGGGGCAGTTGAATTTAGTGAAACTAAAGTCTTAATTGTTGTTGTTCACAGGTCCCCTATCTCTGACTTCAGAGCATTTCTGCTCAAGCTACAGCATTGTGTAAGTTTCGCCAATACTGAATAGTTTATAATAAATTATAGATAATTTAAGAGTGCAGTTGTTCACATCATATCTCGAGACAATAATTACTTTTTCATATTTCCCGAGCCAATAATAAAAAAAATTGTAAAATTTGTAAAATCCTTTGATTTTTCTTTCAGGCGTACTATGGAGAAGTGAAGATCAGAAACGTGGGGAGAACAAGGTTTTGCCCATTGTGACAGATAGTGCCGTTATATGCTGAAGGCCGCAGTGTCTCCAGGTGTTTTACCCTAAAATTATTCACCTCACCTGTCTGGCTCATGGGATCCATCGAGTCCCTGAAGGGGTCATAGCCACACTGCCAGAGGTCAACAGCCTTATATCTTCGGTAAAAAAGGTATCCATCAAGGCACGTAGTCGAGTGAGAGCTTCCAAGACTGCTCACCCTGACTGTCCTCTCCCACCTGAACCAGTCTCGTCGAGGTGGGAAATGTGGATTTCAGCTGCAAACCATTATGCAGACAACCACAGAAAAGTGAAAGAGGTATGGATGCGTATGTAGTTCTGGATAAATTGAATAAGCAAAGAAAACGAACACAACATAGAATTCCTATATTAAGTTTATTTCTCTGTACAGCACTTTTCAGGCTGAAACCGACATTCATTAGATTACTACTGTCTTGTTCCAGGTCCTAAAGGGCTTTGAAGATAGCAAAAATTTAGCCATACCAAAAGCCAAGGACTCCCTGAAAAATTCCAGCGTGTTACACAGCCCATCTCGCATCCGAGCGCACTCGGGTGACCTTCCAGACCCAATTGAGGAACTTGAGACTCGTAACATGGAAGCTACGAAGGCAGTGGCTCTCGTCGAAGGACTCAGAGCAGCAGAAATGTGTGCTTATAAAGTTGGTGATAAAATACAGAAAAATCGAAAGGAGTTAAGAAATGTATTGTTAAAAACGGAATAAACTTAGAAGATTATAAAGATTGTTTGTTTCACAATAGAAAACAGTACCGAAAAATTTATATTACTCGAAGTGAAAATATGAAATATACACAGCTGAAATAAAGAAGAAAGCATTGAGTTCTCATGGTGACAAAAGATATGTTTTGGAATTTAAAACAGATACATTAACATACAGGCATTATATATTATAAAAATCTAATAAAAATTTTATAAATGGAGACTCTAATCGAGACGCTCAACAGTGCAAGTGTCTCGAAAGAGATAAAAAAAATTAAGTGAGTTAGAGAAAAATGTTTTATATAATATTACTGGATGTGAATATTTAAATACTAGATATGGAGAAACAATTTGAATGGAGCTTAATAATGAGTTTAAGATTATTTTACCAGATAGATATTCTAAATTAATTACTGACTGGGATTTTCAATTAGTTGAAAACGACCAGATGACACTGAAGGAATGAAGAAACTTACAAATAGAAAAAATGAATTTCATGATGTAGAATTCACTCTCTTAAAATATTTTAAGAATTTTCTTTTTGCCTATTAAATTTTATGATCTTTAAATGGACAATACCAAACAGCTAAAGCAGTGGTGACTGTCTAAAGAAAAAGAATATTAATGAATTTTATGAAGATAAATATCGAAAAGATGGATATTTTTGAATTTGTAAAGAATGTGAGAAATATTACCCAAAAATTAAAGTTACTTGTGTATGCAGTAGAGCTGTACTCAAGCAATCATTAAAGAAACATAAAAAAATCAACATTTCATAAAGATCTTGTGGCTGCTGAAGAAGAGATAATTAGAAAAATTTTGAGTAAAGAATAGAACAGTTTTTATTTATTTATGTACATTCACATTTTATAATAAAATACACTGAACTGGAGGGCCAGTAAAATTTTAGTATGAATTAATCTTTGCAAGAATGAATTAAATTTTTTTCTTAAATACACATTCTATAAAGAAATATTAACTTTATTTTCCTACATTCACCTTTTGTATAAAACAATTATTAATTTATAATAAGTGAATGTGGTATAAAATATTCATTTTCATTAATTTTCTAAGTAATTTATTATAAAATATACGTTTTTAAATAAATTATGTGAGATAGACCTGAAAAATTGGACTTGAGTGGGTAGAAAGTGTAGGTTCTGGGTAACTTGGGTCAATCCTGGCATGAGCCAGGACTTAGCATAGTGAGGTACAACCTGCCGAATCAAGCTGGTGTTGAGGCTTCTATTACTATAATAATTCACACCTTTATTTCCTGACAACTGGGAGGAGAATAGCTGGGATATGTTAATAATCCACATGTTGTGTTTCTTCTCGTTCTAGGAGAACAGCATGAATATTCTACATGTTTTGAGCAATGACCAGCTGAGTTTGAGAGTTATAAGAGTTAATCTACTTTATGCTTGATTTCTTTCTGTACATTATGCTCATTGTCATCTTCTGGTTTACTATCATCATCTACATCCAGGCCATAAATGTGAATAGAATAATCGGGATTCTGCCACTCGAATTTTGACAGGTCCTCGAGTTTCATGGAAAATGAGAAGTTCAGTATGTATTTGTATGCACTGTGTTTGGCAGGTAAGTTCTACCGCGAGCCAGAAGCGACCATGCAAAGCAAAACTGATCTTCCTTAGCAGTATTCTGGACATTAATACATCCTTTTTCTAACGCAATGTCTTTCGGAAGATGGATGAAACTGGACCTCCACTCCCATTAAGTGGATCAAAAATGTGCGACGATGTATCAAGTTAGACTACTGGGCTGAGTGCATTATCAAACCCCCTTCCCTGCATTTTCGGAAAAATGGCCCAATGTGACGCCCTTGGTAAAATTTCTGAACCACTCTGTGACTGACTCACTTCGCAAGTAACACACCATTAGCCCCACACATTTGGAAAATGCTGTTTTTCTCAATAGCATCACTGCCATTTTACAGAAAGAGGTTCGCAGTACATAACTACTTAGTACTTAATGGTACGCCGGCCGGGGTGGCCGAGCGGTTCTAAGCGCTACAGTCTGGAACCGCGTGACCGCTACGGTCGCAGGTTCGAATCCTGCTTCGGGCATGGATGTGTGTGTCGTCCTTAGGTTAGTTAGGTTTAAGTAGTTCTAAGTTCTAGGGGACTGATGACCTCAGCAGTTAAGTCCCATAGTGCTCAGAGCCATTTTTGAACTTAATGGTACGATACTGTGGGCTGTTGACGCATCTGGGGAACTCCCTTTCCAAAACGGTTTGACAAGGATTAAGGAATGTTTCAGGATCTCTATACCGTGCGTTAGTGTTGTCAATGTGAACTTTTGAGATCCTGTCCGAAAAGGTGTCAGCAGCCACAGTGGTTCAATGTGCCCACAAGATTTATGTGATGATCCGTAACAGCGTGGGATGCTGCTCCTACACCCATTGTGATTTTGTGGCAACTGCCAGTGGTGGCAACTATGAGATGGTCCAGGGTGTGAGGAGCATAGCTGCACCGACAGTACATCTGGTCCAATCAGTCCATACTATGCTGATGATTGTGTATCGAGCTTTGGTGGTGTTTGTGGGTGATGTGAATACACTGTCTAAGAATGCCATCATCGTGTCAGATCATGGCGTTGTTGTTGCAAGTGCAAGCCCAAGTCAGCACACACCCATTACATCTGCAACAGAAGAAGAAAAAAATTTTTTAAAAATGGTTCAAATGGCTCTGAGCACTATGGGACTTAACTTCTGAGGTCATCAGTCCCCTATAACTTAGAACTACTTAAACCTAACAAACTTAAGGACATCCACACACATCAATGCTCGAGGCAGGATTCGAACCGGCGACCATAGCGGTCGCGCGGTTCCGGACTGTAGCGCCTAGAACCGCTCGGCCACCCCGGCCGGCCCAGAAAAAATTAATCATCAGACTGTAGCTACAACACACGCACAAAAACATGGAAAAAAATCGTCTTAAATAAATGTGTGTAGGATTACTAGAGTCAAATCAGGGATTCGTATTAGTCCCTGATGAACCACCCTCATACCATTTCCATTACACCACTTCATCTCTGCTGATGCTACCAGCACTGTTGATGCTTCTAGCAGGTCTCAGACTGAAATGACTTTTGCCCCGAAACGCCTTATATTTGTAGCTGAAAATTGAGTTCCTTGTTTACTCCAGCCAATAGAAATTGAGTATACTTATCTTACACACATAGCTTTAGGCAGGATAACATCATCTCATGGCTGTGTGCAGGTGATGCTATCTTCCATCAGTGTTCTTAAATATAGGATTATATTTCAGTGCAGGTGTAGATGTTGACCTGTCATGTGGACAGTGGCAGGATGCAACATATTCAGTGATGAACGATAAGAAAGTGTTTTTGACACTTTGAAACTTACAGCATGTCACAGCCATTATCTATAGAGTACTACCCATGCCTCAGATGCTGCTGTTTTCCATGTTCAAAGAATGCCATACATATTTTAGTAACACACCTTCGCAGATGTCAACTAGCGCAGAATCCATCAATGTCTTATGTAAGCATCAGGCGTCATTCAAAGTCTGTTAGCTATCATGATACGCACTGCTTCCACAATAATAGTAATGGAAGGTAGTGAGAGTAATTTCTTCTCCGCCAGCAAGAGCACACGATAGCATTGCACAACGTCCAGTAGCAGCAGACAGTCGTAATCACATTACAGCTTCTCCACAGCCCTGTGTGCACTGCTCGCTAACTGGAGAGAGTGCTGCATATCTGTATCAAAGCGTTACTAGCCTCTGGTGTGTATTAAAACATGATAAAACAACAGGTCGCTGCAAGTGGTTTTTATAAATCGCTCTGCGATATTTTATACATGTACACCAGAAGTATGAGCTTTTGTAATTGATTTCCATATTGAATAATTAAAATTATAGACAGACAGATAATATTATTCATTAGAAACTCAACTGTCAAGCACAGTTTAGTCGACTGTTCATACCTGTAGCAAAAACCTCTGAGTAAACACCCAAGATGGCAGCAGTTTCGGCCATACCCTCTAAGTGTGGATGTACTTGCAATCTAATTGCACTATTTTGTGTGTACTGTGACGTGGATACCCCAGGGTCAGCGGTATGCATAGTGTTACTCAACGCACCAAAAGTGCATTCTAATGGCGGAAAATGAGGAAAATCGTTTTAACATCACACAGTCTACTTTATAGCAAGAATGTAATTGCTTATTTTAAAAAATAACAATGCATGACGGTAAAATGCTAAACATTAAATACCAAAGAATTATAACATGACCTCACAGGCTGGCAGGTAGAGTTATCAAAAGGCAGACCTAACCTTCCATACAACAGAGATAAGATACGGACAGCACTCGAGATGACAGCATCTTTGGACTTACTTTCTCTCTCTCTCTCTCTCTCTCTCTCTCTCTCTCTCTCTCTCTCCCCTTCTAAGTAGTCAACTTTATGTGAATTGATACTTCAGGAGAGAACAATAGAAGAATGTTGGTTACCTGTCAGGTAAATGGTTTAGAAAATTAGACGATTGGTGTGCAGCAATATTGGGTGATTATCTAAGTCACATAGATAAAATAAATGCTATACATGTTGTGCACAGAGCCCTTTTATCCTCTAACAGTAAACTTCTCATGATTTCACCTATGGTAGCACCAATATGTGACTCATGAGTATCGCTTTTCGTTTATGGAATCGTATCATTTAAATGGCATCCAAATATTTTATAATTCCAAATACATGTGACCTGTAGCTCGCATACATTGGGAGAGAATACCTCAGCATTCAGAATCGAAATAAAGGGTATCTTAAAAATCCACAGTAATAAAACGAGTTAAGAGGACATAGCACATGAAACTTCCTGGCAAATTAAAATTGCACAGCGCAAATCTCATTCTGGGACATACCACATGTCAGCAACTTCTTTTTTCACCCTATATTCCTATATATAGAACTAGCAGCTTAACTACCAAGTGAATACACACCACTTCAAGCCACAATAGAATCTTATACCTGGGAACGCATTACTGCTGTTTACACACACACACACACACACACACACACACACACACACACACACACACACAGCCGGCCGGTGTGGCCGTGCGGTTAAAGGCGCTTCAGTCTGGAACCGCGTGACCGCTACGGTCGCAGGTTCGAATCCTGCCTTGGGCATGGATGTGTGTGATGTCCTTAGGTTAGTTAGGTTTAATTAGTTCTAAGTTCTAGGCGACTGATGACCTCAGAAGTTAAGTCGCATAGTGCTCAGAGCCATTTTGAGCCACACACACACGTGGAACTAGTGGCAATATGACAGTTTCGTCTTATCGCCATGTCCCTCTACAATGCACCGTCTTCCCAGTATTAAAATGTATGTGGTATGTTTCCGTCTACTACATCTAGTCATTACATTAAGGAAGGACCTACAGCCTCTCTCTTACTATATAGTCCAATTACTCCGTATGTATAACGTCTCTTTTATTTCTATGTATTTGCATGCGGCGCTATGTCTCTCCTATATCTGCAGGCCACATTTAAAGCCTATCACCATCTTCAATGAAGAACTAGTCGCCGTGGATACGGCCAAGGTCAGTACAGTTCATGAAGCGTGTATGTATCAATATGTGTATTCTGGATCTCTCCAAACTACACATGTACCAATTCCAATACGAGTCTGAAAAAGCTAAACTTCAATGAGACCAAAGTACTTTATACGGATACAGAGAGTTTCATGTAGTTGACGAAAGATTGCAATCCATATGAAGTACTGTAGATAGGTACAATCCAAAAGAATTCCACATGCCTGTATATTTGGCCGATACTCCTTATGGCGTAACACCACAAAACGAAAATATTATTGGCCTGATGAAAGATGAGGCGAGTATTTAACAGATTGAAGAGATTGTAGAGCTCAGGTCGAATATTTACACATACCACATGCAGGTGCCACCCACAGGTCGGCTGAGGGTGTGAATAACCCAACAAAAGACAAAATTAACCCTAGGAAAGAAACACTACTGTTACCTGCCTGTATAGCAAAAAAATGTTAATAATATACCATTAGTTAATTAGTCACATCATTGTTATTGTTTCCAAAGCCTTTCTCTACAGAATTCTTGTCAATAATAATTTGTTTATGACAAACCTGAACCTGTCTCCATGATGCATAGACCTGAAATGAAGACGCCTATGCAACTGAACTAATTACAGAGGATGAAGAGGGGACGAGGATCTTGACTATCATTGGTCCATGAGGAGGGTTAGGTTCCCTGTCATTTTAATTTCGTCCCAGAGACAGAGAGATATAGGAATTACACAGTAGTTTTACATTGTCTAGTCACATTTAGGTGAGCACCAGTCAACAGGCTTAATAACAACTTTTTGCAGCATTTGCAGAGTCAATGAGGTACAGGACGGTACCAACTGTGATGCTGACTCAGGTGCCATGGCCAGCTGAATTATGTTTCTCTGTTGAGAATCCATGGCACAAACAGCCTGACTGAGGTGGTACCATAGATTTTCAATTGCGTTTACATGATGAGAGTTTGGTGGGCAGTGGAGTACAGTAAACTCATCCTGTGGCTCTTCAAACAATGCGCATTCACAACAAGTTGTGTGCCATGTTCACTGCCCTGCTGGTAGATGCCATCACGCCAAGAAAAAACGAACTGCATGTAGTGGTGGACATGGTCCGCCAGGATAGAAGCATACTTGGGGTGGTATCTTGCGCCTTCCACAACGGGAAGATCACCCACGAAATGCTCCAGACCATGACGCTCTGTCCTCTGGTTGTGAACCCTTCTGACGATTGTTGCTTACAGACGTTTCACGTCCTACACACCAACGGCCTTCTGTTCAATTGAACATAAAATGAGATTCATACGAAAAGGCCACCTTTCTCCAATCAGTGGATGTCCAGTTGCAGTTTTGTCTTCGATGAACAGCATTCAGCATGGGTGCTTGAATCAGATGCCTGCTGCTGCAGCCCATACACAGCGATGTTCGCCGAACAGTCATTGAGGAGACACTGTTGGTAGCCCCTTGGTTCTTCTCGGTGGTCAGTTGCTCAACAATTGCACGTCTGTTTCCCCATACACATCTCCGTAGCTGTCATTCACCCCTGTCTTCTACGGCCTGTGGTGCGCCACAGTTGCCTCAGCGCCAGTTTTGGATAGCGCCATTCTGTGATGCACAGTGTACTTGAACCACAGTAGAAAGTTAGCAGGTTATAAACTTAGCTATTTCGAAAATACTTCCTCCCTTGGTCTGAAATCCAATGATCATGCTCTTTTGCAAGTCAGATAAATTGCTCCATTTCCGTATTACAAATAGGACTCCACAGTTTTTAACGCCCCCGACGCGATTTACACATCCTCCACTGTTGGTGGTTGTTGGATGTTGACGTTTAACATATATGTTGGTCACATTAACGTGACAGGACTGTGTAGATCACACAAGACTTTGTAACTGCTATTGAGATATGTTATGACCTGGAATATAGCTAGTCCAATTGCCACAGGTGTGTGGGTGGGGTGAGGGTTTCCTGCGAAGCATTGAATGATTGCTGGTGTTTCCCTGGGGGTAAAAGAGTGAGCGTGACCTTGAATACAACTAGCCCAGGTGTGCAACCTGAGGACAGTAGCCGCTCTGCCTTTGAGCCTCGTCTCACTGATTTCGAGTATGTCACATTTGATGTTCTGTAATTCATTTTCCATACAGCTGAGATGTTCTTCAGGTTTAATGGTGTGTATATTATCTGCTGCAGCATAGACAATTTCGTTCAATTTGTTCCTATTTCCTTTGTATTTATTTGGTTGTTTAATATGATTAGTCGATTTTCGCCCCCCCCCCCCCCCTTCCCCGGATTCCATCGGCCAGACTGACATTTAAGTACAAGACGCCGAGCCTCCAGCTCTGTTTGCCTGGATTGTGCACGTTTTAAAATTCGACAGTTTCCTTCAGGGAATGTTTCAACCATATCTTCTCATGCTGCTCCAATTTGGGTGGAGAAAAAGTGGATGGTTGTATAGGAATTAATAGATTTTTTATGGATAAGGATTTTAGGGCGTGTTCCCTTGCGGATGAGAAGGTGAGCAAGAACAAGTGCTCGTATAGAGTAAGGTCTCCCCCACCCTGAGATCACCCTGCTCCCACCAGGATCGTGAGAGGGAATCACCTACTACCACAGCCGTTGCATTACAGCTCGATGATTCTCGTACGCATAACCGGCGTCGATCGTATGAAACCATTACGGACTAAATCAATAACACTCTGCGTCGATTTTAAAGCACTGCTTGGTTCTCTCTGTCTTAAGTCTACTACAAATTGAAAAGCTCTTCAACATAGACGCTTTTCGCTTTTATTGACAAAGCGTCAGAAGTGGTAATATTGTAATTATTACGAAGAGATGATTTTTTTTCCTTCTTTCGGTTTTTATAGAATAATGACAGTTTTGTTTGAGGATGATTTGTTGTTGTTTTGGGGATAGTGTCAATGGCAGCGTTCTTAATAAAAATATTTTCAAAGTCTGTAATTATCAATGGCCATGTGGCCTACTCGATGTTTTGGAACGCTCCAGAAATGTGAATCCCGCTTGGTTAATGAGTGTTTTAGTTGTCAGTGCGCTTAAGACAGAAAAACACAAACCGTTATTGATTTATTATGTTTATTTAGCAGTCAGTGCATTTGAGCATTATTAGTGACTACACTCTAGTACTTATACCTAATTACAGAAATGGGAATAAACTCAGTGACATATACTTTTGATATTCCAACCATCAGCAGCCGTGTCTTTGAGAGACAAGCTGTAGCCACTTCCAAGCCAGCTAATGGAACACATCGGTTGGTGTTCTTCCTCCTGGTAGAAGAACGAAATCTTGGCAACCACGCAGAATGTTTGGCAACTTTGTGACCAATGAGTTATTTCCTGGTGGGCACAGAATTATCTTGCCAAATTCATCTGATTTTTCTTGCCATTTCCATTCAGTAATCGGAGTGATTTTCACTTAAGGTGTGACGCAAGGGTATCAATGTATGGTTTTGAGACCAGGAAAGTCGTTCCACATGGAAATTGCAACTAATCTCTTCATTCATGTTGCCGTTTGTCTGTCCTACAAAACATTGGGACAGTGAGGGGGAGAAGAATATTGAATATTCTTAGGGCGTGTAAAGTGGAATCTGTATAGGGTCGTCGTTCCAATCTAGGACAAAGTACAAGCAACTAAATCGAAAGACAGTAAGATAATCTTAAAATACTTCTCTATCAAAAATCGTCTCGCTGTTTCCAATGGTCCATAGCGTAAAGGCGAAAAACTTACCATATTGCCCAACTGACAACGTCTCTTTCTGCTTCTGCCAACATAATTTTTGGTCACTGTGAATACAGTATTTTATTTATGAAATACCACATTTCCATGAGTACAGCGCAAGACAGCAAGTAAACAGACTGTTTCTAAGTCCGAAGTGAGTAATAACTTACTAACGTATGCCGATATATGCATGCTCGTGTTACAGACACTTTGTATTATTCAAATAGACATCATGTTAACATTATCTTGATAAGTTTTATTTTATTTGTATTAGTACAGTGCATATTATAATTAGTACAGTGCATATTTTATTTCCATACCAGCAGAAACCTACCGGTTCTGAGTTATAGTTGTCGTTCAGATTCTTCTTACACAGAGACCAAAAGATGTCTCAGTTGCTGGAAACAAATACCAGAAACGATGGACACGCCACTCGACGGGAGTTCGTAGGGCCCAACAGCCTCTTTGAGCCACCGGATGCAAAATAATACGTTCACTCCACCCTTTGTTCGCGTATATCTTTTCGTAGGGCTCAGACGTTAATATCTTCTTAAGAACAATATTGTATAAAAACGCTCAATAAGCGACCTGATGACGTCCAAGCAAATATTCATCCCATTAGTTTTTATTGCTTTTAATTAGAACATGCAGTACTCCTATACCTGAGTTCTGAAACTTGCCTATTGAATGCAAATGTTGCATTTCGATTAAACTGTCGTAGTTCACCACTTAAAGTTAGTTATCGAGGTTTCCTCATGTTGAAAATCATTCATGCCAGGACGAGCTTTCTACAAACGAAAAAATCCTTTCCTGAAGCGTTTTGTAGTAAAGCACTCGCTCCACACTTAATGCACAGCCTTCGATCTGTCACCGCTGCTTTCGCCTCTCTATTAAACCGAAAGAAAACGATATGTCACGAAAGTTGTATTTTTTCCACTTGCGACTCTGTTTTACAACGCTTAAACAACGTTCTTAAGTTTAAAGAATGTAAAATCCAATACGTAACTGCGAGATAAGTACTATAAATTCAAATAAGAAAATGATAGTTGATAAATACACTCATAGCACAGCCGGACATGTGGTCAAAGCCGGTAGACGGTAGTCACTGCACAGCGATCAAACAAACTCAAGAGTGTAAACCGTTCTCATCTTGACACAGCCACGAGCTATTTTGCGGAATTGTTTCTGAAAGTTTTTGCTATTACTGGTGGATTAGAAAGTGAAGTGAATTATGTTTGAAAGTCCATCAGACTGATAACCGTAGCAGACAGCCGAAATGTGGTAGAGTGGACTCGGACTTGCGGGTTGGTGTCTGCTGCGGCAAACATCGAAAGCTCCGAGAGGCTTTCCACAAACGGTTCTGGTCTATTGCAAGGTTACAAAGCAAGAAGACTGTAGCGAAATGCAGGAATATCCGCAGATATCTGACCGTGAGTCAATGTAGTGTATTGCGCATATATAGGCTATTAGATCCATTACTGTTCGATTATGTTATTGGTAATAAATCATCTGAAACGGTAACAAATGTAAAATACCTGGAAGTAAGCGTCTGGAGCGACCTAAATTGTAATTACAACACAAAACAAATCGTTGGTGAAGTACATGCCAGACTGACATTCACTGGAAGAATCATAAGGAAATGTAATTCGTCCACGAAAGAAGAGGCTTACAAAACACTTGTTTGAGCGAGTTTTATCCATCAATATGAAACCCTTACCTGGAAGAATAAAGAGAATGGACAGGGAAGATCTGAAGAAGAGTGGTCTGTTTAGTTACGAGTTTCCGTGGTAATCGCAGGAGCGTTATGAAAATTCTAAACAAACTGCAGCAGCAGACGACCAGAGAAGCGTTCGGCATCACGAAGAGGTTTACTTTGGAAATACCGAGAACTAACATTCCAAGAAGAATCGGGCAACACATTCTATCTTTCGCAAACATCTCGTGAAATGACCAAAGCAGGAAAATCAGAGGGATTAGAGCTCAGCTCATACGGTGGCTTACATACAGTCGTTCTTCCCATGCACCTTTCACGAATGGAATAGGGGAAGGAGGAGAGGCAATGATAATGCTACCAGAAGTAGCCTCCACCACACATCGTAAGGTGGCTTTCCAGCTATAGATGTAGATGCAGATGCAAGTTATCTCAACCGTCACCCACACCTACCAAGGATTGGCCGGAGTTGCGTCCGAAAAGCGCACATCCCGCCCAGTGGTAACCCAGACGTGACAAACAGAGCTAAGCTCACATAACTTGAAGGGAACTGGGAGGTAGAGTGGGGCAGCACAAATGCTCTGGCACCTTCATCTCCATGAGGTGTTACAAAGCATTTGGATAACCACTGTCTTGCGGAATGTACAGGTCACTATTGGGCTGCTGCGGGTAAACTAATGAATACGCATAATCAGAAAAACATGTGGTTGAGGAAGACAGGCAGCAGCCTTTTCAGTAATTGCAGGGGTAACAGTCTGGATAATTGACTAATCTGGCCTTGTAACATGAATCAAAACGACCTTGCTGTTATCGTACTTCGAACGGATGAAAGTGAGGGGAAACAACAGCTGTAATTTTTTCCGGACGGCATGCAGCTCTAACTGTGTGGTTAAACGATGATGGCATCCTCTTGGGTAAAATATGCCGGAGGCAAAATATTCCCTCATTCCGATCTCTAGGCGGGGACTACTCAAGAGCACTCGTCGTCAGGAAAAACGAAGCTGGTAGTCTACGAATTAGAGCGTGAAGTGTTAGATCCCTTAATTGTGTAGGTAAGTTAGAAAATTTTAAAAGGAAATGGATAGGTTGAAGTTAGATATAGTGGGGATTAGTGAAGTTTGGTGGCAGGACAAACAGGACTTCTGGTCAGGTGAGTACAGGGTTACAAATACAAAATCAAACAGAGGTACTGCAGGCGTAGGTCTTACGTATAATGAATAAGAAAAGCGGAATACGGGTAAGCTACTAAGAGCAACACAGTGAACAAATTATCGTAGCCAAGGCAGACACAAAACCAACACCCACCTCAGTAGTACAAGTTCATATGCCAACTAGCTCTGCAGATGAAGAGATTGAAAGAATGTATGATGAGATAAAAGAAGTATAGATAATTAAGGGAGAGGAAAAATTAATTGTGATGGGTGCCTGGAATTCAATAGTAAGAAGAGATGGAGAAGCAAAAGTAGTAAGAGAATATGGACTTGGGGGAACGGAATGAAAGATGAAGCCCCCTGGTAGAATTTTGCACAGAGGATAATTTCATCATGGCTGACACTGGATTTAAGAATCATGCAAGAAGGTTTGGAACATTTTAATCCTCTCGTGCTAGAAATTAATTTATTTATCCCCTTTAGGTGCTAATCAGAACAAAATACATCGGTATACATAGAGAAGATATATGCCAAACCCTAACCAACACTGTACTATGCAATCAACTGCCTGTACCAGGAAGCAGGAACATAATTGGGGTGCATGACAGTTGCAACACAGACCTACCTGTTGGTACTACATCCTCAAATTCCATCCATCCACACACACACACACACACACACACACACACACACACACACACACACACACACACACTCGAACTGTTAACCTGACCTGTCCTTACCTTCTGCCTCGTGATGACTGGGTGTTGTGTGATGTCCTTAGGTTAGTTACGTTTAAGTAGTTCTAAGTTCTAAGGGACTGGTGACCATAGATGTTAAGTCTCATAGTGCTCAGAGCCATTTGAACCATTTTTGTCTTTACCTGTAGTGCAATTGTTTGTACATTGGGTTCCAACATATTAAATCTGATGGCGAATTATTCCAACACAACACCACTCTATGTAAGGTTTGTACACCAGCAAATGAAGAGCAACCATTGTGCTAAAATCTTAATATATTTTTAAGGTCCAGTGTTCTCCAAGTTGTTAGGTTTAGATTCGTTACAATAATTATGCAAAGTTATGAGGTGGTTCAATAAGTAATACAACACATTTCTTTCTCGGCCAGAAAAGCGGAATTTGTTGTGGAGCATTGTGGAATAGTCCCACTTCAGCCTCTATAATTCGATGAAAATCTGACAGGTGGCGGCGCCGTACATAACCATCAAAATGGTGTTTGTAACGGAGGTGTGTTCCAAGCAGAGATCTGTCATTGAGTTTCTTTTGGTGAAAACCTAGGGCATCCCAGATGTTCATAAACGCTTTCAGGACCTGTGGAGACCTGGCAGTGAACAAAAGCACGGTGAGTCGTTGGGCAAGGCGTCTGTCATCATGGCAAAATTTATCTCAAATGTGTCCGACCTCCCACATACCAGCTGATCGCACACAGTTGTGACTCCTGCAATGTTGGAACGTGTGGACACACACGTTCAAGGCGATCGACGGATTACAACCAAACATCGTGCTGCTCAACTGGGCGCTCTGTTGGTAGTAATGACACCTTCGTTCACCAGTTGGAAAACTCAAAGGGGTGTGTGTGTCTGTGTGTGTCCACTGGTTTCCTCGCCGCCTAACAGAAGCTCATAAAGAGCAACAGAGGACTATCTGTGTAGAATTGCTTGCGTGTTACGAGGCTTTTCGTAATAATTTTTTGTTGAACATCAGCACAGACGATGAAACATCGATTCATCACTTCGAACCAGAAACAAAATGGCAGTCCATGGAGTGGAGCCACACTGTGTCTCCTCCAAAGAAAAAGTTCAAAGACATGCTCTGAGCCTGTAAACTCATGGCGGCGGTCTTATGGGACTCTGAAGGGGTTATCTGTTTGATGTCCTCCCGCATGATGCAACGATCAACTTGGAAGTATATTGCGCTTCCCTCGGGAAACTGAAGAAACGACTTCAACGGGTTCTTTGTAACAAAAATGCAAATGAACTTCTCCTTCTCCATAACAATGCCACGCCTCACACAGGATTGCACACCCGAGAGGAGTTCACAAAATTTTATTGGGCTGTTCTATCTCGGCCACCCTACGGCTCGGATCTCGCACCTTCCGACTTTCATCTGTTTGGCCAAATGAAGGATGCACTCTGTGGGAAGCAGTACGCGGATCTTGGGGAAGTTATTGACGCAGCAAGATCTTGACTCTGATGTCGACCAGTTGAGTGATAACATGCGGACATACAGGCTTTCTGAGTAAGGTGGCGTAAGGCTGTCGCATTCAACGGAGATTATGTTGAAAAATGGCGTTTTGTAGCCACATGAGTGCGGAATAATATGGTGTACCGGAATCCTGAATTAAACCAACCTGTTTTCCCAAAAAAAGTGCTGTATTCCTTCTTGAACAACCCTCATATGAGTTTATTTATCAGAATTCACGGAGCTCACGTACCTTAATTACTTCGGATCATCATGGCACTGCTAACACGTACGAAACAGTTTCCACCTATGAATTTACAGTTCTAATCTGCCACAACGTTGTTGTACTGAGTGGCTTATGATTTACGTTCTCTGCCGTGTGACAATTATAACTACGACGCCAGGATAGTTTTGGATTTGCTGGCAACAAGTAATGCAGTATTCTCCAAGACATAAAATGATTTAAATCCACTATCGCGACCAAGAGGCCATCAGCGACGATATAGTCACAACACTGAGGCTGTATGCAACTAGACAGCGTATCTCATCCCACTTACTGTCATGCATATGAGTGATGGCCTGTTGCACGGCATACTTATACTTTATCAACGCCAACTAAAATCACTGCATATGCGATTGTACTGAAATACACGTTGTTAATGGGACATGAGCAAAATAAAAAGCTTATTACGCCATGGAGTTGCAACTGTCATCCGACGCAAGTCCGATCTTTTATCCTGCGCGTTCTCCCTGAACAAAGGCTCGTCATCACCACAGCGAACTTTCGTTGGCTGCAGTGACGTCATAATGTCTGCTTTAGGAATATTAGTCCTCCTCATAATACAATTACCTATGCTTTGTGGAATAATTTCCCTTACCTCCTAACCGGCAAAACGTAATTTTATGATGGACTGTTTTCCCCTTCTGTCTGCACTGCCTTGGACTGTTCCACCTGGTCGTATATGAGCTGGTGTCTGCCACCTGCAAACTGCACCGTATTCTTACGCCAGCTCTCCAATATTTCCACTACTAACAATGGCTTCTCATGACCACTGCCAGCTCCCAACAATTCCGATTATTACACTCAATCAAATGTCTCGAGATCTCGAGCTTGGATCTCAATGCAGTTTTCACCAAACTCACGTTAGTAAAAATTCACATCCACCTTTGTAAATTTCCATCTGCTTTCTTATCTTAATCACTGGTGTAATCTACAAGTTTAGTAACTTTGAAATAAGCATGAGCAGTGAAATGAGGTACCACTGCCTGTCTCAGGGTGTATATGTGAAGGAGCCCTAGAGGTACTGGAATGTTTCAGGTTGATTATATGATAGTTAGATTACATGATAGCTACACAAATATTTCAGAACAATATTTTAAAGTGTAAGACATATATGAACTCTTTATTAGTTATGTACTGCAGATTAAAACTGAAAAACTTACAAAAAGGGGCGTGAATAGGATGAAAGAATCACAAGATCTTGGGAGCACGAAAGGGAACATGAGGCAGCCATTCGCTGAAACAGGGGAAACGTATACAGCAGATGATGAGTGGGTAGCTTTGGGAGATGAAATGGTAAAAGCAGCAGAGGAGCAAATGGGTAAAGGGTCAAGGCGTAGTAGAAATCCTTGGATAATATAGGAGATATTGAATTTGATGATGAAAAAATATACAATTGCAACAAATGAAGCACATGAATGGGAATACAAGCGTCTAAAACTTGAGATTGACAGCAAGCGCAAAATAGTTAAGTAGGAACGGTTAAAGGGCAAATGCTGCACCACAAAACATGTATAACCAAGGGAAAGACAGACAACGCCTCCAGCAAAATTTAAGGGGCCTTTGGAGGAAAGGTAAATCAAAAGGTCAGATGGAAAACCATCACTAAGCAAAGAATGGAAAGTTGAAAGGTATAAGGAATATACGGAAGGCTATATAAGGGGAAATGAACCTTAAGGCAACATTACAGAAAGGGAAGAGGAAGTACATGAAATGAAATGGGAGAAAATTGGCAATTGACCCTAACTAATGAAAAGCGTGAGGTAATCCACATGTGCACTAAAAGGACTCAGTTGAACTTTGGTTACACGATAAATCAGTCTAACCTAAAGGCCGTAAATTCAACTAAATACCTAGGAATTACAATTACGAACAATTTAAGTTGTAAAGAACACATGGAAAATGATGTGGGGAAGGTAAACCAAAGTCTATGTTTTATTGGCATAACATTTAGAAAAAGTAACAGATCTACTAGAGAGACTACCTTCACTACGTTTGTCCATTCTCTTTTGGAGTACTGCTGTGCGGTCTGGGATCCTTACCAGACAGGATTGAACTTTCTCGATGTACTCCATTAAAGAATAGCAACACGTTTTGTATTATCACGAAATAGAGGAGAGAGTCTCATAGACATGATACATGATTTGGGATAGACAGCATTAAAACAGAGGCGTTTCTCGTTGTGGCGGAATCTTCTTACGAAATTTCAATCACCAGCTTTCTCCTCCGAATGCGAAAATATTTTGTTGACATCGGCCTGCATAGGAAGAAACGAGAATCACAATAACATAAGGGAAATCGGAGCTCTCAAGGAAAGATATAGGTGTTCGCTTTTCCTGCGCCCTGTTCGAGAGGGGAATAATAGATAATTATTGTGAAGGTGGTTCGATGAACCCTCTGCCAGACACTTAAGTGTGATTTGCAGAGTATCCATGTAGATGCAGATGTAGATGTAGATGTGACACTGCGAGCAGAATTCGACAGAGTAACGAAAGATCTACTCAGAAACAAGGCCTCTGGAGCAGACGATATCCCCCTCAGAACTGTTGTTATCCTTGGGAGAGCCAGCCATGACTGCAACTACTCTACCTGCTGCGAAAAATGTGTAAGACTGGGAAAATACTCTCAGACTCCAAGAAGAATGTAACCACTCCAATATCGAAGAAAGCAGGTACTGATAGAAGTGAATATTACTGCAGCATCAGTATAATAAGTCATAGTTGCAAAATATTGACAAAAATTATTTACAGAAGAATGGGAGAACTGTAGAATCTGACCACAGGTGAGATCAGTTTGGGTTCCAGGGAAATGTTCGAACATACAAGGCAATTCTGCCCCTAAGTCCTATCTTAAAAGGTAGGAAATGGAAGGCCAAACTACGTTTATAGCTTTTGTAGACTCAGTGAAAGCTATTGACAATGTTGACTGGAATACATTCTTTGAAATTCTGAAGGGAGAAGGGATAAAATACAGGAAGCGAAAAGTTATAAAAGTCGAAGGGCATGAAAGGGAAGCAATGTTTGAGAAGGGAGTGAGATAGGACTGTGGCCTATCCCCAAAGTTATTCAATCTATACATTAAGCAAGCTGTGAGGGGAAGTAAGGAGAAATTTCGACAAATAATTAAAGTTCAGAGAGGAGAAACACAAATTGTGAAGTTTCAAAAAAATGGCTCTGAGCACTATGGGACTTAACTTCTGAGGTCATCAGTCCCCTAGAACTTAGAACTACTTAAACCTAACTAACCTAAGGACATCACAAACATCCATGCCCGAGGTAGGATTCGAACCTGCGACCGTAGTGGTCGCGCGGTTCCAGACTGTAGCACCTGGAGCCGCTCGGCCACTCCGGCCGGCAATTGTGAGAATTGCTGATGTCATTGTAATACTGACAGAGACAGCACACGAAAGTTGAATGGAATGGACAGCATCTTGAAAGAAGGATATAAGATGAACACTAACAAAAGCAAAACTAGGGCAATGAAATGCAGTCGAATTAAATCAAGTGTTCCAGAAGGAATTATATAGGAAATGAGACACTAAAAGTAGGGGATGAGTTTTGCTATTTGGGCAGTAAAATAACTGACTATGTCCGAAGCGGAGGGGATATAAAATGTAGACTGGCGATGATAAGAAAAGTTTTTCCGAAGAAGAGAAATTTTTTAACAGCAAATATACATTTAAGTGTTAGGAAGTATTTTCTGAAGGCTTTTATCTGGAGTGTAACCTTGTACGGGACGTGAAACGTGGATGATAAGCAGTTCAGACAAGAAGCCAACAGAAGCTTTTGAACTGTGGTGCTATAGAAAAATGAGAAGATTAGATGGTTAGATTGCGTAACTAATAAAGAGGTGGTGAATAGAATGGGAGAGAGAAGAAATTTGTGGTAGGAAGGTTCATATGGCAGGTTCAAATGGATGTGGTTTTTCAGAGGTTATTTGGAGATGAAGATGTTTGCATAGCTTAGAGAGCTGCATCTAACCAGACTTTGAACTGAAGACACCACCACCACCACCACCACCACCACCACCACCATCACCACAAGACAGTAGGTTCCTGTAACTTTCGCCTGTAAGAGAAGGTGGTAGACATATCAGGAACCCCATGCCATTGCATATGAACATCTGCTAGCCTATTTTCCCTGTGACATGTGGCGACCAGAGACACACATGTGGGACATAGCTCCTGAGCGGTGGTGGTGGTGGTGGTGGTGGTGGCGGCGGCGGCGGCGGCGGCGGCAGTGACAGTGGCAGTAATAGTAGTAGACCAGCAGTTACTGACAGATTTGCTGCACTGTGTCCCATACGCAGCTGCTAAAATGCCCGGTAGTCAATAGCCACCAACCCGTTACTACTCATGGCAGATGTGTGTAGAGCCATCTGTTGCCTTTAATTGAGTATCTCTTACTAGAATTGACAACATCCCTGTCACACAGTAAACTACTCCATTTCGTTGTAGTGACGCGAGTATTTGCTCTCCAGCAAAGTACCTATCACTGGTTCAATTTCTCCTGAATGTACATGTAACTATTGATCAGCGGAGCACTGCAAACTGAACCAGGTTACAGCACATGTGTCCTGATTTCGTGTACAGCCGGTGGATTGCTTTATACTAAAAAGTAACGGTCTACTGTACAGGCATCTGCAAATTCAGGTTTTTTTAGCATCTCCATAACGCTCTTGTTTTGGTCCGACCATAATATTAGCATTTGTGCAGCCCTTATTTCTATATGGTAAATATCCCCTATTAGTCGTATCTGCTATGGTTACCATACACTTCAGTAGTATTGTAGAATGGATCGTGCCAGTCTTTTGTAAGAAATCTCTTTTGTGAACTGAATGTATTTTCCCCAGAATCCTACCAATGAAACGAAGTCTGCCTCCTGCGTTACGTAAGACAGAGTCTAAGTGATCATTCCATTTTATATACCTAAAAAGTTGTTACTCCCACATGTATATTAATATTGTAGTTATAGGAAAATACAGTTTTAAATTTTTTTGAAACACACTAATTTCCATTTCAGTATAATAAAAGCTGACAATCTTTGCACCACTTTGAAATTTTACATGGTGACAATTATTGAATTATATGCAATAAAATCGTCATAACCTCTGAACGGTTTGCATTAGGACGTTCAAACTGCATGGTTGGCCAAGGGGCACACTGGGAATTAGCATGTGCATTATGATATGGTTTAGCGATGAAGCCCACTTTCATCTGGATGGGTTCGCAATAAACAAAACTGGCGCATTTGGGGGACTTAGAATCCGCATTTCGCGATAGAGAAGTCTCTTCACCCCCTATGGATGACTGTGTGGTGTGCAATGTCCAGTCATGGAATAATTGGTACGATATTCCTTGATGGTACGGTGACTACAGACTGGTACGTGAAGGTTTTAGATGATTTCATCCTCATTATCCAAAGTGATACTGATTTCGACAAGATGTGTTTCATGCAAGACGAAACTCGACCCCATCGAAGCACGAGAGTGTTTGATGTCCTGGAGGAGCACTTTGGGGACCGCATTCTGGCTCTGGGGTACCCAGAGGCCACTGGGCCGCCATATTCTCCAGATCTGAACACATACGACTCCGTTTTGTGGGGCTACATTAAAGGTAAGGTGCACAGTAATAAGCGCAAAACCATTGCTGAGCTGAAAACAGACATTCAGGAGGTCATCGACAGCCTTGATGCGACAGTTCAGCGGGTCATGAAGAATTTCGCTATTCGTCAGCGCCACATCATCGCCAATGACAGCAGGCATTCGAACATGTCACAACCTAAATCCGAATATCTGTAGTGACGTTTACATATTGAATAAAGTGTGTGCACACCGTAGTTTGTAACTAATTTACGTTTTTTTTCCATATAGTTCAATAACTGTCGCCGTGTATCAAGATCTGATTGAATATTTGTGCAGCTTTTCCAGACAGTGCTTATTTACAGACAACTATCATCTGCAAGAAGCCTGAGGTTACTATTAACAGTTCATGCAAGGTCTTTTATATAAAAATTTGAATAAAAATGGTCCCAAAACACGTGTATGCGGCACCTCTCAAGCGACTTCTACATTTCTCGATGTCGCTCCATTTGAGATAACATGCTGTACCTTTCGATTCAAGAAGTCGTCAATCCAGTCACAAATTTTAGTAGTACTTTCGTTAACAAGTGTTGGTGTGGTACCGACCATGTACTCAACTGTTGATCCACGACTTTCAGATCATCATATGAGAAAAACGTGACTTAAGTTTCACATGACCAATGTTTTTAAGATCCGTGTTGGTAGGCATGATTGATGCAATTATGTTCGAGATAATTCATCCCATTTGAGCTGTGTTCTGGGATTCTACAGCAGATAAATGTCAATGATAATGGATGATAGTTTTCTGGATCGCTTCTATTCCCCTTCTTGAAGAGAGCGTGACCCCTGGTTTTTTTTCCAGCTTCTGGACACAGTTTCTCGTTTGAAGGATCCTCGACACATTAAGGTTAAAAGAGAAGCTAACTCAGTAACAAACCGTATATAGGTTTATATTTATATAAAAAACAGCTACCAGCCACATGTATGGTTTAAAAAGGTTTATTATCTTCAGACCATGACCGGTTTCGGATTTTTCTTTACAAATCCATCTTCAGATGGCAGATTACAAGCATTCGTAGTTGGACCTAGTTTTGTTTGTGTTATTCGTTTGCTGCACTGGGAAACAAAAGAAATATTTTTGTTGTCATATCGGTAGTGATATTTTTACAAAAGATTTACTTCTTTTACAAAATCTAATTGCTCATGAGATGGTTTTTATAAACATTAGTAAACTTGCAGGTTAGTGTACTTACTACCGATATGACAACAAAAATATTTCTTTTCTTTCCCAGTGCAGCAAACGAATAACACAGACAAAACTAGGTCCAACTAATAATGCTTGTAATCTGCCATCTGAAGATGGATTTGTAAAGAAAAATCCGAAACAGGTCATGGTCTGAAGATGATAAACCTTTTTAAACCATACATGTGGCTGGTAGCTGTTTTTTATATAAATTATAAATCTTAAGTACAACAGCCACGTTTCTTAACATGTCGACTTTCGACAAAATAGCGTTAACCGTGTATAGTATCTGACAGGGATTCCATCGGGCCCTGGAATTTATTTCAATTTTAGGGATTTCAGCTGTTTCTCATCACCAGTTGTAGTAACATCTATATCACTCATCTTTGCAATCGTGCAAGGATTAATAGGGCAGCAGCACTCCTGAATTTTCCTTTCTAAATAAACATTTGAAAATGGAAGCAAGCAAGCAAGCAAGCAAGGGAAAAAGAAAAGGAAGATTAGTATTTTAAGTCCCATCGTCACTGCGACCATTAGCGACAGAGCACAAGCTCGGATTATGAAAGGCTGGGGGAGAAAATCGGCCGTGTCCTTTTCACAGGAAGCATCCTGACATTTTCCTGGAGAAATTTAGCGACATCACGGAAAACCTGAATCTAGATGGCCTAATGGCGACTTGAGCTGTCATCCTCCCGAGCCCAAGTCCCACTGCACCATCTCGCTCGGTTTAAAAATGTAGTTCAGCGCTTCTGTTTTTGCTTAGAAACTCAAAATTTCAGTTCCTTTCTCATCCAGAAGTACCTGGACGCTAACTTTGACGGCACTGATAGCTTTTACATACAGCCAGAATTTCTTTTAGTTTTGTGAGAGGTTTGTCGATAAGATTGTGCTAGGATAGTTGTTGGAGACTTGACACATTTCCCTTTTGACAGACGAATGTGTTTCATTTAGCATCTATCTATAGTCCCACATTTTGCTTTACACCTACTGTGCAATAGTCATTATTTCTTTATAGAGCCTGTGTTTGACGTACACTATGGAGAATCCTTCCCACCATGAATTATTATATCGGGAAGCTATCTTTCTAATGGTCAGTCACCTGTTCTTAGCGTTAGTCGCAGTTCCTCTACGTCTTCCCGCCCAGAGTTAGAAATTTCAAGTTCCTTCTGGAGATTGGCACGACGCTACCACATCTTTACCTAATTTATTAAACATGCAAAAATTTCTGCTTGTTGTTCTTTGTACCTATGAAATCAGTCACTGATGCTGCAACTATCTCACGGTCACTGACACCGATTTCAATGTGGATATCCTCATAAACGTTGCGATTCTATTTAATGTATTTCAATCATGCACGGGTTTCCTAAATATTTGTTCTTAGTGGTTTCCGGGTACGACAGTTTCTGTATGTAGAATGGTGAAAAATCCCACTAACCACCATTCAGGATTAATATGCAGCCAACCTAAGGAAAACGAAGAACTTTTTTGGATGGAGAACATGGCCCTCAAATCACATTAAATATTATTCTGGCCAGCCTGGACATGCAATCACATGAGTCTTTACGATTTGCACACTCATTGCTGAGCTTTCTAGTTACTGACCCTGTGTTAATAAATTGTTACTACATTCCAAGAACAACAGATAAACACAGCCATATGGCTATTTCCATGTTTGGCCTGCCTGCCTGCCTGCCTCCCTCCCTCCCTCCCTCCCTCCCTCCCTCCCTCCCATGTGCTAATTGTCGTCCTCGCAGTTGTTACATGGAATGACTCAAATGGTATTAAAAAAAATGGCTATCTAAGCAGTCTTCTCCCATCCTCATATCTACAGCAGTCATACTACTCTGAAGCATGCCACCATCTGTTACTTACTGTTGTGCCGCCACTATTTCTCGGCGTCACTGAAGAAAATAGCAACATTGCCACAACCCATCGCAAATGGGCCACAGACGCCAGTATGCACAAAGCAGACAAAAACATAATTGCATCAGATGCAGCAATACCACCAGCCAGTTTCCATACTGTTGGCCAGGAACCAGTGCCTGCAGTACCAATGACACAGCAGAAAGATGGGACCAACCACTTGAATGGCTGATCTGTTGCCACACCTTCTGGTTGACTCCTTGTTTTGGTGTATGTAGATTTAGTGAAGAGCATCTCAGTTTGGCAGCACCTACTATGAGGTGAGGTCCAAGCGAGGTGATGAGGCAACATGGTTTTGCAAGCTGCCACCACGAGACTTGGGCTTCACTACTCATGAGCTGGCTGCTGGTTCTAAGTTCACTCCCATTAACTTGGCCCCTTCCAACTAGTGGACCACCTGCCAGCTTACATTAGCTGCAGCTTGACGTATGCCTTTAAGGACAGTTGTTCCTGACTGAGGTGGTGCAGCTGCCCAGCTAGCCATACTTGTGCAGGCAAACTGACACTGTACACCTCTGCCTGTAGGAGCAGACATCGCCACTGGGTGCTGTCTTCCTCTGCAAGAATCGTGGCAGGCCTCCGCATCTGCAGGTACGCAGTGCCCTGAATTGCAGAGCTACCCTAAGACAGTGCACATGCCACTGCAGATGTCACACAGCAGCAGTCTCGTCCAGCCACCAGCTGGCAACTGGCCATCTGCTGCATTAGTACCACTGGCCTGGCTGCTGCCAGCAGGCACTGATGAGGCATTGCTACTAGGGTGGATGCTACGAGTCCTGTAGCTTGTTTTCTAATAAAATGTTTGCCTGTTAATCATGATTTCTTGAGCCTACACCAGATGATGTCCTGTCAACAACTGACCAACTCAACCCTGCCACTGTAGAGGCCACTGTAGTTGATGGCAGCTATGGACCAATGTCTCCACATGGACCAGGAACCTCATCTACAGCTACATCTTGCAGCATCAACATGCAGAGTGGTGAAACCAGGTTTTCTTTTTTGTGTTTCGTTTGGCTCCAAGTATCATGGTGGGTAGCTGGGTCTTTTGCTAGAGGTTAACTTGTATTCTCAAGTTCAGTGTGTGGCAGTTTAACTCAGGCTGTGTTATGTGGATATGTGAATATTGGTGTTAGTTTTTGCCTGATTAATATGGCCAATATGCTGTATCATAAGCAATGATTGCAGCTCCGTATCTCAAAGTCCTTTATGTGTTAACCATACAAAGCTGCATTTTGTGGAGCAGTATTACTATAGTGTTACAATTAATTGCCTTTCTTGTACTTTGATTTTGTTTTGTTGTATTTTTGAAGAGAGTTACCACAGCTCAAGAGTCTGAAAACTGTAGGAAATGTGTGCCGGTTTGAGCTGTTCGGAATGGAAATGTATTTCATGTTGAGCGATTAACATGGCTAGATAGGTAGGCACGTAAGGTAGTGATTACGAGCAGCCACTCAAGTAGAGAAGTTAAGTTACAGTGTTAGGGTAGTAGTACATTTAGTCCTTGTGGTTCTGTTTTGGTCTTGTCATTTGTTGTTGTTTGGTTGGTTGGTAAAGGGTTAATTATGTTGTCTGCAATAATGCAGGAGGCTAACCAGGACGAAATGTTACAGATGTTAGCAGCCCAAGGACCTTAACCTGCAAGCAGACAACTCGTTTAGGTTTCTGGAAATAAAGACCAAGCAACAGTACAAAACAGTGCCCAGTTAATTGGGTGAAAAAAATTGAAGAGAAAATTTTACAAGTAGATGGCTCAAGAAAAGTATATTTTGCTAAGAGTGGGGAATTGAGGATTTTGGAGGAATTAAAAAAAGCAGAAGGAAACAGAGAGCAAGGAGAAAGTAGTTAGTAAGTTCAGTTGATGCACAGAGTAGTAACGTTGTAGAAGGTAAGAGTAATATAGAAGTTTCAGCTCCAAGATCTTGTGAAAATGTGGAGTCTGAAGTAGCTGTAACATCAGATAAATTGTAGGCTGTACTAAAGTAAGTAAGTAAATGTTTGGATAGCAACATGGGTGGTTAAAGTGCAGTAGTATCCACCCTAGTGGGAGATAATGGGTGTTGTTTAGAGGCCATGGGCTAGATGTATGGGGAAGTACATGTGCTGCTGATTTTTGTGTCGGGCAGTGTGGAACTGCAGACAGTATTATTGTTGTAGATACTGCACAGGGTGTACAACAAGTTATCAGTCAGGTTAAATGTACTGCAGGTGTTATAAGTAATTAAGTGGGAGACACACATTTATTTTCAGAGGTTGCTCATTTGTCGTGAGCTGTGGTGGCGCCACCTCTACAGAACCAGGGACAGTGTACGAGAAAAAAAGAGTAAATGTGTTTGTACGTAAAATGTTCAGGGTAACATGGCAGAAGCCTTTGAGAAATCTGTGCCTGAGAATTGGAACGTTGTGATAGTATGAGCACTGGAGCACAGCCTTTCGTAGTTGCAGACAGTGTACCTGCTGATGCAGATGGTGAGCTGTTTACAAATAAGCTACAGTTCATTATGCACAAGGGATGTTACATAGGTGAAGGATACTGCACCAGCATAGGGTTAGACTTTCAGTTCAAGTACCTTTGAAGACGCATGGTAGTGCCTGAGGGAAGAATGTTCCAGCCAAGGGAAGTTGTCTTCATTGAAACACTGTCACAATGTCCATCTATCTTAAGGAGCAAACCAGTTAAACTGTGTGCATACTCACCAGGACATAATTTGCTTGATACAATGCCACAAGGCACTGGGAAGTAGCTTGGGGAAGACTTTTCAAATTCTACAGTAGTTCATTCCATATTTATAAGGGCTGCTCAAAAAGTATTTGACCCTATTTTCTGTTGTTGAAACAAACAATGGTATCGGGGCATGCACACACTCTAAGTTTTGTAGGTATACGTGGTATGCATGCCCAATTGTTTTCATGACTGCAGAAACAACCAGTTGTTTGTTGTGAAACTGGTAGAAGTTGGCTTTTGTGTTGTGGGAAAATGACAGAAACAGTGGAACAATGTTATAGACATGAAATTTTATTTTAAGGTTGGTGACTCTCAAGTTGAAACAATCCATAAGATTTGAAAAGCATTTGGCGATGAAGCAATCAGTACCACAGAGGTAAAGGAATGGTATAACCGCTCCGAAGATGGCTGCTCACAAGTGAAGCACATTCGGTGAGGCTGTTGTTGACAACTTAAGGACCCTGGTGATATAGGATAGAGAAATCATGATCAGATAACTTATAGATGAGGTTAAAATATTAGTACTCGGTCCAGTAATTCCATTTTAACAGTGCATCTGGACCTCAGGAGGGTTTCAGCAAAATTTGTTCCAAAGTTGCTGACAACTGAGCAGAAGCAACTTCAGAGATCATGCAGGACATGCTGGATACTGTTTACAGCAATCCAAACTTTCTTAACAAAGTGATCACTTGTGATGAGAGCTGGGTTTATGGGTATGACCCAGAAACAAAGTTCTGGTCACTACATTGGAAGGATATATCATCCCAGAGACCTAAAAAGGCAAAGCAGGTCTGCAACAATGTGACAGTCATGCTGACCATGTTCTCTGATTCCAGTGGTGTGATCTATCATGAGTATGCCCCAGAAGGTGCTAATGTCAATAAAGAGTACTACAAAGAGGTTCTACATCACCTTTGTGAAGCAGTGACATGCAAACAGCTGTATTTGGGGGACAGCCGGCAGTCGGTACCTTCACCACGATAATGGACCCACTCATAGTTCTCAATTAATTTGGAGTTTTTTGGCCAAACACAACACAGAAGTGGTCTGTCAGCTTCCCTATCCCGCTGACTAAGCCCAAGTGACTTCTGGTTTTTCCCTAAACTCAGAAAGACTTTGAAAGGGACCAAATTTCAGAATATGGAAGACATTATGCAGAATTTGACATAGCAGCCATGCGCCATACACAAAGAGCCTTTCCAGTGATGCTTCAGGTAGTGGCAGCAGCATTGGGAGACGTGTGTAAAAACTGAAGGGGACTACTTTGAATATGATTAGTGTCAAACAGTTGTATCTGAATAAAGATTGATTTTATAAATAGAAGTCTGATACTATTTTTTAACCACCCTCATATTGTCACTAATGGTACGAATGTGTGTGTATATACAATTAACGGTGACACTGCAGACTGTTTTGATATTCTGAGTGATGGGATTACTGAGAAAGTACTCTGAATGATTTTTTGTGGTATAAACAGTTTACGGCACGTTGACGAGTTGCCAATGGTATGTGGATTAGAAGGAATCAGTGTACCACTTGCTCTTTGTTTTTTGTAATTTTGCAGGGGACCTAATAAGCCAATTTACTGTTACACGTCCGCAGCTCGTGGTCGTGCGGCAGCGTTCTCGCTTCCCACGCCCGAGTTCCCTGGTTCGATTCCCGGTGGGGTCAGGGATTTTCTCTCCCTCGTGATGACTGGGTGTTGTGTGATGTCCTTAGGTTAGTTAGGTTTAAGTAGTTCTAAGTTCTAGGGGACTGATGACCATAGATGTTAAGTCCCATAGTGCTCAGAGCCATTTTTACTCTTACAGGCTATCCGGCTAGAGAGAAGAGTTAGGTAACTTTTCCGTGTTAGTTGATAAATAGTAACTTAACGTAGCTACCATTACCACTGTGCAAAGGTAATTACCTTTACCCTGAGGTAAGGTCCAGGTACGTAGTGTCACAACTAATTTACAACATCACTAACTACAGGGAGAGGCAAATGAAAGTGGCCTGGAGAACCGAGTTCCAGGGTACAAAGAAATACAGCAGACGAAGGAAAATACAGTACTAACCTGACTATAGCAGATGTTAAAAATAATCACCATTCATCTCGTGGCACTTTCGGGCCCTGGTCTGCGAGTTACTGAAGGTGGATCACAGCTGGACAGGTGGAATTGTGGCAGTCTCATCTGAAATGTTCTGCTGCAGTTCTTGAAGACTCTGAGGAGTTTTTTGATACACCTTAGACATGAGGGCTTCCCATAAAAAAGTGATTACACACTGACAGATCAGGTGACCTGTGTGGCTAGCTAGGGCCACGACCAGACTAACCTTGGCCAACAGCTTTTGTCAGGTGTAAAGATTGTGTAAATGTGCTGCAAGTTTCAGTCAGTTGTATAAGCAGTTGCTCCATCCCGTTGGGAGTAACTGTAGTTCTTTTCCTCCTCTGTTAATGTTGCCACAAACCATTTCAAAATGTTGGCAAAGTAATGCGCTTAAGTCAGCACCTGATAAAAGAAGGTGGAACCAATAATGTGGCCTGCAGACACTGCACACCAAACCCCAACCTTCTGATCATGCAATGGTGTTTCGTGGAAGTTATGCAGATACTCCACTGCCCAGAATCTGTGAGTTGACATAACTACAAAGGTGAAACAATGCTTTATCAGACATAAAGAACAGATACCATCCAAGCATTCATTGTCATCTCAGTGAACAGCCACTCATAAAACTGCAGGCACTGAGAAGCATCTGCCGGTTTTAATGCATGAACAACAAATATTCAGTAGGGATCCATGTGCAGCTCCAGGTGGAGTGTTTGTCCACATGATTGATGATGTGATGTGCCGGTCTCTTGTGATAGGTGTTGGGTTGATTTGGTAATACTACTCTGAAGCATTTTCTTGTGAACTGCAGCCACATTTTCTGATGCGCAGGCACATTTCAGAATGTTTTTTGATTTGTTTAAAACAAATCCTGTCCTATGTCATTTTCAGACTAAGTGTTGCACGGAATTCTTTGCTGGCACATTGACAACATTGACCTTCTGAACAAAAAACTGACCACACCGTTTCTACGACTCTGTTGTCACGTAACTTCCCACAACGAACACCTGCTGCTCCATTGTTATTACCGCTGTCCCCTTCGCACTGCTCCACTCACACTAACACAGCCTGAACTAGGCTCTGAACTGGTACGGATTATGTGGCAGGTGTACACACGGTGTGTGCATCACAGAGTGTGGCTATTGCATACATTCACATGCAATTGTATCCACTTGTCCAGGCCACTTACTTGCTCCGCCCCGTGTAACGGGTGATAATGTTTCTGTTCTAAGCCTGTCCAATCCAAAATCTGTATCCCAAACAGGCAAAATCACCAGGAGCACCAAGGAAATCATTCCACTGAGACACCAAGATGAATATACCCATTTGGTAAAACAGCATGTCTTGCTGCATGAAGCTGTCTGCAACTGTCTGCAGTACACTTTGTCCAACAGGAATTGTCAAACCTTCAAAGCCCTTTTTTAAGGGACCAAAGGCGTGAGAATTGCATGGGAGAGAACAAAACTATAGAGCAGATGCCGACTGTCCTCCACTTGAGTTGGTGTATCTTCTGCATTAAGACACTTACAATGTGGGGTGTGTGTTGTTATGAAGCAGCAGCACTCCTCGGTGCAACATTACACAGTTGTGATTTTCAGCAGACATGTTGCCTCCACACACATACTTCATCCTCCAATGGATGTCTGCTGGTGTTTGTCCTTCAACAGCCAAGGAATGGATAACAGTATGTTGGTCCTGTCTGGATGCATTTGGTAATAACGTCTCCACAGTTCACGTTGCCTACAAGTCAGTATTTACATATCCACATTGGGGTAACATTATGTTGCTTATATACTACAGCAAGTGCCTTCAAATGGAAACTTTTTGATCACCCTTATGAAATAACACTGCCACTGCTGCCACAAATGGGTTGCAGGTGCCAGCAGGCACAGAGTGGACAAAAACACCGCTGCATCAGATGCAGGGTCACCTGCCATAGAGTCATGCCAAGATGGTACACATACTGCCACATCGTCATGTCAGCATTCTGGCCTCCTGTTGCATCAGCACCACTGATTTTGTTGTGTCAGTATGCACTGAGGGAGCATTGCTCCTGAAGGACTACAATGAAAGTGCTGTAGCTTGTTTTCTAATAAAATATGTGACTCTTAATGAGTTTTCTCTGAACGCCACTAGGTGATATCCTGATGACAACCCACCACCTCAACTCAACCCTGACACTGTAGAAGCTATGCGCCCCACACCCCTACAATACCAAATGACAAGTAAATTGCAGCACTACTGGTCTGCATACTTCAGTTCCATTATGGTAAGAATATACTCAATTTCTGAGACAGTTACTGATGTTTCCTTGAGTAATTGCTGTGTTTATGATTTTTCAGATTTAAAGACATCAATGTGCTTAAAGTTTCTATGTAAACACTTTTTTATGAATCTGCATACGAAGATATCATTACGTTTATCAAAAATAAATAGCTGTAAGACTAAAGCCATGCAAACACCAACTCATCCAGACGCCATTAGCTGCCATGATCTCAGAAATAGTGACAAGCTACTTGCATCAGTACAGATGGATGTCTGCCACAGAATGCCTTGATAGCTGGGTTGCTGTCCACCTGTACATGGTAAACTGTCAACTGAAAATCTATTTAACTAACCAAGGATCATACAAAGTATCTGTCCTCCTCAAATCACGCTGGTGAGTCTTGGTAAGTTTGTAACTATTTGCTCAGAGTGACAGATGTAGTGATGGTAGGTGGGCATAGTGCATATGTTAGTGTATTTGGGAATAAATTGGTGCTGCGCAGGATTAGCCGAGCAGTCTAAGGCGCTGCTGCAGTCGTGTGTGTGTGTGTGTGTGTGTGTGTGTGTGTGTGTGTGTGTGTGTGTGTGTGTGTGTGTGTTGCTTAAGTAGTGTGTAAGCTTAGGGACTGATGACCTCCGCAGTTAAGTCCCATAAAATTTCACACACATTTGAACATTTAAATAAATTGGTGAAAATTATTTCCTCACTGTCAACCTATTTCTGCTCCTCATGAACCCAAAGTCTACATTGCCTAATAACTAGCATGTGGTTTCCACAGCTGGGGATAGCCTATTATACAGCTTTGTACATAATACAGTTGTGTACAGAGCTCACAGAGTATGGTAAACTAACTTCCTAGAACAGACAAAACTATCAATCTTGCAACATGTTAGATAATAAGTGCAACTTCTTTCAGCGATACTTCAGTAAGTGACTAAGGGCATCAGACTTATGCAAGAAGTAGATTTAGAAACTAGCCTGGCATAAATTTTCTGGATTTGCTGCTATTCATGCAATCAAACAGGCACCAAAAAAAAAAAGAAAAAGAAAAATTAGAATTCTGTCTTTCAAAGCTACTCCACAGCAAAATTTTTCACCCCAATTTCTGCTCCCATTGACGGTATAGAGAGAAGTGATCATGATACTGAAAAGCAAGACAAGTAACTTCATAGACGCAAAGCCACTGGCTTGTAAGGACTGACAGTTTTTATATTGATTATGCGCAAGAACTGCTCTTCAAGCATATAATTATTGTTAGTATTTCAAGTGTCAGCAAGTTCCATTTGACAGGACAGTTTGTTGCCGCATTATGGAACCTGTTTTGTGATCATGTACACAGATTTGCCTAGAGACAGAACAACTCCTCTTTAACTATGAATACTGATTTTGCAAGCCTCAATTGTTTGATACCATGCTCACTGTCTTCACTGAGATGCTCCACAAGACTGTAGACAGTGAAGCCCATTTTGTAGCCTTGTATACCAAAAATGTGCTTATCACTGGATGCAATTGGACTGGAGATATCAGCAGCACTCTGATACAGTTTGTATACAACATAGTTTTATACCAAAGGAAGTTCTTGTTTTGGAACACCAATAAACTGCATTATGAATACAACAATTACTAATAAAACTTGAATAATTGTTTATGATAAATTTATGCCCTCCTCTACATTTATGTAGACTGCAGTGAGGTTCTACATAAAAAAAAAACCCTAAACTCATTCTTGACTAGTTTGATGAAACACTTAAGATGCAAGGCAATGGAGGAATACCTGTGAATTACCATGCCCAAAATGTGCAATGCATCCAACATGGTTCTTCAAATTGAGCCAAATGCCTGCAAGAATGGCTCAAAATCTGATAAACATACATAAATGATGCAGCTGTCACATTATTTTTACAATATGTTGGAAATAACTGTTGCTTCATATGGATATACTATGTCACAGTTTTGTCTAGACTTAAGTTATGTAGACAAACAAATATGTATATGTGAAGCATTATTATGCACAGATACAAGAAGTATACCCACTAAATATCTCGCACCCTCTGTCCTTTTTTTGTAATTTATTATTACTCATCTCATTCATAACATTCGTACATTTTGTGGCTCACATTGACTTGCCTTCATTCAGGTTTACAATGCTTAGAAGAGTTTCATCATAACTGATCTGGCGTTGCAAATCTAAACCCACAATCAAATTTCATATACCCACAGTAAATGTTTATGATAGAACATTTGTTCTAAAATGTGCACTGCATGACATAAAATTTAAATTGCTTGGGAAGAGGTGGATTCTTATCGGAGTACTAAATTTCTTGTCGCCTCAGGCTGCCAACATACATCTGCACTGTTTCACTGTATTTCACATATTTCTATCATTAGTCTCTACTATCATAACAACTTATTTACTTGGAGTATGGTATTTTGTGACAGAAAATGAAACTGTCTCACATACTGTTAAGTACCAAAGAGACAAGATGTCAAGTGAACAGGCAGTGAAAACAAGCCATGTCAAATTAAAAATATCACTTTGGTATCATCTGAAAAAAGTAAAAATGCCCATGGCACTGATAAAATTATATCAAGATGATCTTGGGAGACCGAGGTTATGTTCTTTTATGAAGCAACAAACATTTTGTAGTGGATTTAAAGAGCAGAAATCATGTAGATTCTGAGAGAGAAATCTTTCTAACATCATGTGCAAGGCCAAAGTAAAAATTTTCACTTGGCTTGAAAAATCTTATTTCATTTCCAGAGCAACAAGAAAATTAGTGGTTGCACCCTGTACAAGTGGAAGTTTACAACTTCCTTATAAAACATAACACTAAATACAACATTCATTTCAATGTTACTTATATTTCAAACTCATTTTCCATCAATACATGTGAACATTGAACAATTTTTGACAAAAATGAAACATTGTTAACCACAGATTTTTTTTTAAAAAAAATTTTTTCCCTTTTTTTTCCACACATGCTATCAGCTGTCTGGGTTCTTATTTCGCTTGGTTAAAAATGGAATAACTGGAATATGAAGACTAGAGAAACTCTCTTCTTAATACATTTGAATCAATGAGACAGTAAAAATTCCTAAATATGCTTAATAATTTACAAAGCATTAACTACACTACAAAAATAAAAACTGATTTGTACTTAACATCTCATTTCACACCAAACAATAATTATGCACATGGAGTCATAAATTAATGAATGTATATAAAAATTACATCATACTAGAACAGTGATACAATATTAATTATTTTGTAGCACTGTATTATTTTAAGACTCCAGTGTACAATAGTCAGTTACCTCTCTTTAGCAACAATTGATTACCCCAACACTCCATTTTATAAATATGGATTGGTCTCAAATTCAACACACAACTCAGAATGAACAGATAGTAACAATCAACACTGTTCAAACGCAGTTGCTTTAAAAAGTACTATGTGTTGAAACATTACCTGACTGAAGAGCCTTCCATACTTAAAAAGTATAAAACTTCCCATTGATGGAAACTGATAATTTCTTAAAATTAACAACCACCATATAAAAATGTTCCCCAAACTGAAAATCTTATAAAGTATGTCTCAGTCTTTTAGCAACGAAGTTAATTTCACTCTATTGGCTATGTGGTACACAAACTCATGTTGAAAATTGTTTGTACGTACTACCCAATCAATACTTTTGCAATAATTTGTGGTAAATCCACTTTTAAAAACCTCACCTCTAGTCAGTGATACAATAGTATTTCATTCCATTCACGTAAAATTTGGAATGTCACTGACAAGGATAAAGTTTTGTGGTAGAAACATATACAGAAAATATGGGTAATCTTTAAAAATTATACTGTGAAATTACCCACAGACTATACTATCTCAGTCATTTACTTGCGTTAACCCAGACAACTGACACACCTGCACTTATTTTCTAAAATAAAAGATACAGTCTTTTTCTGAACCAGCAAAATGTCTTGTGCTTTTAAATTTTTTCACTATGACAGGTACAAATTCAACTGCATAAACAAGAAAATAGTATGATGGGTTCTTGAACACATTCCCATTCTAGAAAGTGCAAATTGTTATACATTAGGCAAGTCAAAGTTCATAATGCATGCATATTTATATAAAAACATTTACGAACACTACTAACAGTAAGTGGACATGTCAGTCACACACACATACACATTTACACACACAGTTCATTGTAGGCACAATATTTTTATTTTTGATTTTTCTCAATCTATGGAAGAGATCAGTGACTTGAAAACAAAACTGAATGTGAGTGTGGGCCACCTTTTTTTCCAAAGTAAATATTACTTAAAACAGTACTATACAATGTATGTATGTTTTAATTAGCAGTTCCATTCTTTCACTTACACTTTTTTTGAAAGTAACACAAATGAAACTGGCAGTAAATTATAATCATATCTATGCATAAAAAGATTAGTAGTAAATTTCAAAATAAGGTTAGTTATGTTTTAATAATTTCTGCTGATAGTGCAACAAAAGGAAAAAGAAATAGTTGCCTTTACCTTTTAAATTACCTGACATGTTCACTGTTGTTAGGATAGACAAACACTTATTCTTAACATGCTTTCCTCTTAAATTTACATGTTCAAATTAAAAGTAATTACACTATCAATTACCTGCCTCCAATGTATTAAAATGCACCTCTTTGAATTACTGACATTCACACTAAAACAGAGTATCAGAAAATATAGCATTTGTCTTGAGCAAATTTTCTCAGGGAAAATGTGCTCAAGAAATAAATTATTTTTTAGTGTATCTTCAACTTTTTGTGATTCTTTTATGAAAATATTCTTTTATAAGTTCAGTTATAATGTGCAAATACCAGACATACTTTGCCTTCAAACAAATTTTGTAACAGTATTCATAAGTTCTGAACACCACACAATTTAATAACTGTTTGTGTGAGCTGATTTTAACCATGTTTACTACAGTAAAATGTATTCCCCAACCCTTTCTCTCAATGAAAGAGTACATTACCTGGTGTGTGTAATCATAATTCAGAGGAAACATTCTACATCGTATTCTCTACTTTCTCATCAAAGACTACAATGTTGCATTGCATTTCTAACAATCTAAGCCTTGTTTCATGCATTATGGCTATAATATAAATCAAGTAATGCAAAGCCCAATGGTAGGAATTAGTTTTTACACAGTGAGGTATGTCTGGTTTAGCTTAATGTTTTGTCATTCAGTAACTCCTACACCCTCCCCTCCCCACTTCTAACTATATGGGGGAGGGTTGAATGTATGTGTTCTGTAATTGTTTGGGTAGAACTCCGTCAAACTTGAGAAGAAAGTTTTTACTTCTTACAAATTTAGAATGAAAACTGATTAGCTGCTGGAGGAGGGTGGGGGGGGGGGGGGGGGGGGGAGCTTATGGAACAACACAATGACAACAGTAGGAAAGATATAAAAATTCAAATGCCCTCCCACTCATGTTTTTAACATGAGACAGAATCAGAATTTTCATATGTGCCTGGTCTCCAAAACTGAAAAAATACTAGCCGAAGACTACAGAAATGTGATATTTACACACTGTGAACTAATACACTGGATGTAAAAAGAATGAAATTATCTATTTTTCTTTTACCCAAAAATATGGGAGTGGTGGTGAAACAGAAGGATGCATACTGAAATTGCAATATCATGGAATGCAAGAACAGTTTTATCTGAAATGCTAAGAGGAAAAAATGTCAAGTTATGAAAAAAAAATTATTTAGCAATGGAATGTGAACCACACTCTTACACATGGAGAGAACTGTTTAAAATAATATCTCACACTTTAACCTTTACTGACTTTTATTCAGCTGCCAGACCTAGCACCATAAACATTATCAGAGATCAGTGCAGGTTTAACTACATAGTCTCTGTTGTTAAATTTTAATTATTAGCTCTGTTATGCAGCTTTCAAAAATTAAGTATGTTCTAAATCTACTGCCAGAACTATTCCTCAATGAATCTCAGCCATTTATAACCACTCCCATGAAAGTGGAGCTTAACATCACATTATGTATGTTGGAAAAAAAAAAAAAAAAAAAAAAAAAAAAAAAGCTCTTACACTCTGTTCAATAATAACTATTCGACAGGTGCATCATTCTTTGGCGGCACGTTTTCTGATTGAGAGAAGGCATATTACAAGGTATATATTATGTTAATTGAAACTACATTGCATGCAATTACTAAACTGAAAAATAATTTTGCTAACTACACATATAAGACAAAATACTTAAAAAGCAACAAATGCTACTAGAGCATGAACATTTGCAAATTTTTGGCGAAAACTAATTTAGGATTAAATGTACAGAAATGTGTCTCAAAATCTCTTCTTTAAAGATCTGCTGACACTTGGTTTTCTGTTTTTACATTTGTTAACAATATAAAACTGAATTATAGGACATGAATGTACATAATCAATGCTTAATATGTCTTCAGATCTCCAGTCCAGTGATGGGCCTATCCACGTGCCACAGTTGAAGAGTTGCTAATCTTAGTGGCAGTCACAAAATGGCTGTAGATGGAAGGAAGGAAGAAAGGATGATGATTAAGAGTTTAACATATTGCCAACAGTGCAGTCATTAGAGATGGAGCACAAACTCATATTACAAAAGGATAGGGAAGGCCTGAACAACGAGTGGAGTGAGCTACGGAAACTGTGGAAGGCCTAAATCTGTATGGCCAGACGGTTATGTGAAATGTTGTCCTCCCAACTGCATACCAAATGACTGTAAAATATGATACAAACCTATTTGCACATGCTGACCAATATCTAACATGTCCTGGCTTCTCAATATTAAGAGCCAAGTATTACACATCAATACTTATGCCATGTTATGAAGAGATTTGTACATACAGAATACACACAGTGCTGCAGCAGACAACACTTGCATCTAGGAGAACTATATAGTATTCTTGGGGTGTACTGTGCAACTTCTGCTGTAACAGGGATGGAGAAGTTATTTATATAAAATTATTATTCAGTGCGACAGAGTTAGCCAGTGACTGATTATTAGCCATTAAATTTTAGGAACTTGAAAAATTGATTGCTTACATATTTTATGACAGCTTACAACACTCACTCATTCAGTTCTTCGAACGAGCAAAAAGATATCTACATGGAAACTCAGAAACATGATGCTCAAAAGACGGTCACATGAAGAAATGGAACTGATTTTATCTTGCTTGATATTTGAAGCAAATTTAAGAGTGGGTAGTACTTTTAGAATGTGAGGTTTATCCAACTATTGTCTACATCATATGATATCTAAAAAGGCAACAGTTTGTTGCCATTAGGAACGCACAAGCTGTGTATTAAGTAAGACGTAAGACACAGTTTAATAGGAACTGACATTTTGAATGAGTGAAATAAGGTAAGTGACTGCACTGTCAATATACGAGGTGACTCCTTTATTCTACAGCACAAAAAAATTTCAAACTGTTTCTTAACTTACAACAGTTTCACTGAAAATGGGTATATACTTCATAATCTGCCCCAAATGTGTCACGCATGGATGAGTAAGTGGATAATATTATCCACAGGAAGAGCAGCAATGGAAAATTTAGCCAGACAAGGAATGTGTAGATATTCTGCAACTAAGAGTAATCAGGTGAGTCCATATTACTTGATAAGTATTTTATGAATGCTAGAAATTTTGGTTTACATCATCATCATCATCATCATCATCATCATCATCATTTTAAATTATTGTTCAATTTACAACTGTATGAGGCAAAAATCTAAACTGTTATAAATGGCATTGAAGTAAATTACGTGCACCATCAATAAATGATACGGCTAAACAAAAATTTGGGTTTAAAATTACGACAGCAAACATTTGACTACCAAACACAAATACTAATCAACCTCTCTTCAAACAGCCAATTCAGCAATGGAGGAAGTATGGACTTACTAAAAATATATCTGAAAGTTAACAGTAACAAGCATGGAGACCTGAAAACATCACAAATGTAAAACTTGGCTGTGTTGACATGCATTTCCATGAGCGTAGAAGTGCCCAAAAGGAATGACGATCATGAATACATATGAAGCATTTCATGTAATCCATAAATGATATGAGGTCTGTAAGGTACATTATTAGTTAGTTTACAGAAAGCAATTTGACAGTGTTGTGGCAAAAGCCAGAGAAAAAAAAACACACACACACACACACACACACACACACACACACACAATAGTTTAAGGATATCACATATACCATAGACAGATTAACATAAATCTGATTGTATGCAGCACCATTTTAGGAGAATTTCATTTGAACAACAAAGAATAAAAAGAACTCAAGTCACAAGCACTCTGTTATAACAGCCAAGGATAAATAAATACTATAATATGTATTATATCCTTTGCTAGGCATTGAAAGATGGAAATTCTCTGGAAAAAAAGAACACAATTCCTGTGCTTCAGCAGCTAATCTATTCATATGACTGATTGTGTGTCACAACATAAGACATGTAACTCTTACTGACTCCAGTAGTTGCTTTACATGACAAATTTTCTGCTAATCCAAATCCAAAGATCGCCTCATGCTCTTGAGATCTTAAATTTAAAATTTTATAAAAACCACATAAATTATCTTTTCAAAATAATTAACTATTAAAAATAATATTTATTCTATTATCATAATAAAAAACTATTTTTATTATATTCAGCACATTAACTATGTATCATTACATTTCCACTCTTTTGATTACTTGAACAGTAATGGTGAATGCAAGAATTCACAGTCAAAGCAACATACTGACTCATTACAGTAGGCACTTAAGTACTCACTGTCAACAGTGCTTCATTTGCTCCCTGGATCTACTCATTGCTACATTTTCAGTGGTGCTCATGAAGGTGCAATAAAAGTGAAAACTTCAGGTACTGAGTGGAACTGTAGACTTCAAACAACTTGTCCTCCACTCCCAATCTCTCATTCTCTCTCACAGACAAACATGAGAGTGTGAGAGAGTGGGGGGTAGGGGTTGGCATACACTGAAACAGCTGCATATAATTGAAATAATATTTCAGCAGACTAGATACGCTAGACGTATGTGGCAGGAACTCCCTAAAACATTTAAGGTGCACTGACTACAATAGTTCAGTTATCACACACTGAGTTTCTGAATGTGGAAGCTTTTCTTCAGTTTTCAGTTACTCATTAATATGATGAACATCAGAATTTCTGCAGTATTTATGGAGCAATGTCCTTGATATGTTCCATCACATGGTTTAAACATAGATTCAGTTAGAAGATCACCAGTATCCTTAACTGATGGTCAATGGACATTACACCAAGAAGCAAGTCTTGAGAATTACATGTGTAATTCCATTTATAAATGAACATCAAATCCTAATCATTGCTCAGTAATCAGCATCTCATGTCATGACAGTAGATCCAGATGTTCTTCTTAAAGTGCTTTCACAGTTTCACAAGTTTAAGGAATTTAAAAAGGCCACAGTACAACACACACAACCTCTAATAGTCATTTTCTTTTCACTAAGAACAAAAAACTGACAAGATAAAAACTGTGTCTCTGCAACAAGGCAGGCAATAAAACAAAGTCAATAAGAAAAACCTCACTGTCACACCACACAGATAGGTAATCAGTAGGCACACTGTGTGCGTCAGTTAAGTGAGCTGAACTGGCCTACATGCAACAGTTCACTTTCACTAGTGGCAGCTTAGATTGGTGGAGGACCACGAACGTAACGCAGCTGTGGTGTGAAAGACATCTGCATGGTGTTCATACTGTCACAGCAGCGTGGCTCCAGGAGGTATGCAACACAGAAAAGTAGCACGATGGTGACATGGAAGGGCAAAGAAGCACGTAACACACGCCATAACCACGGTCGCACTCCACTTGGTGCAGCCTCAGGATCACCTCCATCACCTCTGCATGCTCCTCCACGATGTTTCTTCCGCCTGCAACATTCATATCAACACCTTAAATCATTTGCACCGCGTAATTGTGACTTCATGACAGCAATTGTTAAATTCTTGACTCATACATGTGCCATGTAACTTGGCATGCACATTGTATCAGGAAAGAGCACTGACAGTAAGGAGAAGTTGAGGATTAATTATGCTGTCAATGTGCTAACCAGAAAACTTTTGATTCAATAAAACATAAGGAAGAATTCTTTCCAATTAACTCGGAATTACATTTTTTATGTATCTCATTTTGTGTATAAGAACACCACGGCCACTTCTTTCCCGACAAACTATTACCTTTCTCAGCGTTGGAAATACAATTTTTGTAATTACCAGTAGAAGTTTATTGAACAAACCACCTATAACTTTTTGATGAGAGTAGGATGTCTATTCAGTAAGCATACCAAATATGGCATGTTATAAGACACTCATACACCATGCCAGGTGACTCCTTATAAATATACCAAATACTGTTGTAATTAATGATTTGGAAAAGGTTTTTAAAGAATCCAGGATCAGTAATCATAAAACACTGATACTGGTAGCAAATGAATATTCAGTTGATTCATGTATCAAGTATCTTGAAGTCACAGTCTTGACTGTGGCCAGGTGATAATGAAAATGTCAGAAATCACATAAAATGATTAATAATTGTCAGGAACTGAATGTGCAATCGAAATATGACTGCAGATCAACAGTGGTGTTAGGGTGAGTACGGGTCAAAAAAGAAAGGATGACAAAGCAATCACCAAAGAATATTGGAGGTAGGATATTCGAAGAGAGAGAGTCATCAAAAGCATGAAAAAACACAAAACGAAGTTAATCAGTCAAAAAACTGAAGCGTGCAAGGGAATGGTCTTCATTTAGCTAATTTTTATACGAGAACACATTTTATCTGAAAGAGTCAACTATCTTCCCAGTAGCAATCAGATGACGCATACTAAATCCATTGAAAAATAGGTTAACTGGTTCAAATGGCTCTGAGCACTATGCGACTTAACTTCTGAGGTCATCAGTCGCCTAGAACTTAGAACTAATTAAACCTAACTAACCTAAGGACATCACACACATCCATGCCCGAGGCAGGATTTGAACCTGCGACCGTAACGGTCACTTTGTTCCAGACTGTAGCGCCCAGAACCGCACGGCCACTCCGGCTGGCAATAGGTTAATTCTTATAAAGGTTGTGCCCCACTGTTTCTTTCCAAACCTGCTGGAAAAATATGATAATTTTGTACCTGTTATTAGGTGCATTGTAGCTGTTACAAATTTTCAAGAATTGTATGACTTTTAAAAAAGATTTTAGAACCTTATTTCTTGGTCAGAAAAAGAATTAAAGAATTTTGTATTATCACCAATGGGTTCTCTATCACAGTTTTCCAACAGCAGCAGTTCCTGAGCAGTTCACACAGTTCTACTGCAGGCCAATACTGTCAGAATTTACAACAGTTTAACAACAAATGTGCAATGTTGCAGAGGGTCATTTTAACATTCTCATATAATCATTATCATATAATTTTTTCTGAACTATAACAGGCCGTGCTGGAAGTTTTAAATTTCGCTTAATGAATTTTTGCGTTATTTTTAACACTACACAAACCGTGTCAATGTCATCCACCTCTAGCCATTAATAGCTGTTTGTCAAGGAAACTTCCTCTCGCAGTTATGCACATAATAAACAATATGTTCTGTCACACTCTACGCACTACGAAACACTGAGGACTCACACTGGCTTAATAGGTATGAATAGTACCACTCGGAAAGAAGAAGGGTGGCAGTATTCTAAAATCGTCGCTCTGTCAACGTTAAAGTTCTACCAGGCACTCCTTTCTATTCAAGAAGTTATGAAAAAACGCATTTCGCAAATAGGAATTCTCGGACGTTAAATGCGTGCAAAAATGCAATATGCAGCGTTGCGAGTGTTAAGAGACGAAACAAATTTGGGCAAATTAGGGGGGACCCGCGGCGTCGCAGAGCGCGCCTGCTAACGCGGCGCAGCTTTTTCACGTTCTCCACTTTCTAAGTGACGGTAATGACACGCGCCCCGACGCATAGGAATCGCCTGATTTAGCCACCGGTACGCCCCCGCCGCGCTATTGCATTCCGACGCCTTCAGCTTCGGGGGAATATTAAACTTCCGGACCAGTCCACCGCTGCCGTCTGTAATAGTTTCCCCAGCCACAGCCAGCCGCTCTGCAAGTTTTGTCACCGACACTTGGCTCTATACGTCAAGATCTGCTCAAACCACGAGATACTAGAAACTGAATCCTCTACCAATTATTCGTGCAACTGGCTTCGATAAAATAAAGAACCATTCTTAGAAAAGCCAGCCGACGACCAAACTACTTCAAACCAGACGCACGTGTGTAGGTATACACGCCTCATGCTCGACACGTGCACACCCGTGATTCCATTCACATCTAAATAGGAGCACGCACTTTGTTCCATCGTTCGAGACATCCGCTTTGCAGCAACTGTCGCCGTAGACGATATAAAGGGTGTTCGGAAATTCCCGCTACACACTTCTAGGACATATTTTGAATAGGAACCCGTGTCCAGAAATGTCATCCAACGATGCGTCGAAGTTATGGGCGCCGACGTCTGTATATGAATGTATATACAGGATGATTCTGTGACGATGTTACAAACTTTCTAGGATGATGGAGACGGACAAATATATCTACTTGAGTTAAGGCACCCTGATCCGGAAACTAATCAGCCGCAAGGTTATAAGCGAAATTCGTTCTGATACCTCTGACAGTTGAATACGATTTGTTGCTAAGATCGCAGGGTAGACAGCTTTCAGAAGGGGTAGTATGGACCATAACAAGAAAATGTCTAATAAACATTGGCTCTAAAATGGGTACCGGATGAGCTATGAACACTTCATCTTCGTTACTGTGAAACACATCATCTCTACTGAACAAATGATCATAGCTCTCAAGGTATGCGTTTTAGAGCTCAAGTTTACTAGACATTGGTTCTGGCTTTGGTCCATACTGAAAGTTGCATAGCCCACAATCTTAGTAGAAACAGTACCGGTACAAGTGTTCCACTGTCAGAGGTATCACAACGGTTTTCGCTTATAACTTTTGACTCGTTCGTTTCTGAACCTGGGGCCCTTACCTCAAATTGATGTGGTTATGCGTCCCCATCACCCTAGAAAATTTGTATCATCATCACGGAATCACCCTGTATATACATACATTTGCAGGCGCCGGCACGCGTATCTTCAACGCTCTGTACCATCGTTGGATGACGTTTCCGGACACGCGTTACTATTCAAAATGTAATGTACTCACCCCTTTCTAAAGTCCTAGAAGTTTGTAACGGGAATTTCCGATCGTCCTGTATTTTGTGGTGAAGGCAAAATAGTTCAAAGATGCCGAAGTACTGGGATAATTAATACATTTTGCGGGTCGTATGTGTAAGCGTGGTGGGAACGATAAAGATGGCAAGGAGTATTGTGTTTAATTACCGAACTTGTGATTTCGAAGTAATGCTTCATTCTGTTGGGCCACTAACAAAAGAAAAATACAGAGACGCTATACCGGTGGCGGCAGTTTTACGTCTGACACTTCGAATTCCTGCTACCGAGGGTAGTTACCCCAGTCTGAAGTTCCATTTCAAAGTACCTATTACAGCAAAGCGTAATATTATTCCAGATGTTCCCCGGTTCTGGTAAAATCTTTGGAAAACCATCTTAAGCTACTTGATTCACGACTACATAACGTTTCTTTCTTTGGAAAGCGAAACACTTATTTCATGCATAACGTTTACAGTCAATAAGGGGATTTATGTGTATTTCTGAACATGCAACATTGTACACGTACACTGAAAGGAAGCGCTAAAAGGGTAACATTTCCGTTCACATGTAAAAATGTCATATTTCATCGGCATTAACAGTGAAAGTAGCTATTTCAATTACAAGCACGAATTCGGGGTTCTTTTACTTGGAACCACAACCTGCTTCGGCACATCAAGCGCCCCAGACTCACTCTCCAACACGTATTCGTCGGAATTACGAACGAAGATTTTTTTCAGTTTTTACCTTTGTTTCCAGGTTGCCCTTACTTATGAGGAAATATAGACACTTATTTCGTTTCACTTTGCCTTTATAATTCGCGGAATCAACCAGTAAAAAAAAGGGGGGGGGAGAAAATGTATGGTAATACTCAAATTCCACGTGTTCCTCTTTAGGCGTCTCGGCCAAAGTGCTAACACAAAGGAATATTTGTATGCGTGGAAAAAGTGCAGCTTAACAGTGAGAGGTAGTAATAAGTGGCACCAAACGAATGAACAGCGGACAGGTGCATGACTGTTGCACTTGTCTCCCCGTCTGGGATGGGGTGACAGCCGACGCACGTTGGCCCGTCCACGTTTTTTATTTCAATTGAGCCGCGGCAGATGGCCACGTGTTTGTTTTTGTACGGGAGTCTACATGCACGGTGCGAACTTTGCACACACTTTTCTCTTTTTTCACAACATTCTAAAGAGTGTCTAGAACACTTAATTTAGAGATAATGTTCCGGTGCGATTTCTCACACACTGTTGACACACTACGACGGCACGTCCACTACTTAACACTACATGCTCACAACTGACTGGTCGAATGCACATTGTTGTTTACAGTTGGTAGTTCAAGCTGCCACCGTTGTTATTGCGCTGACGCAGCTTACACACCTAGAATGAAATGAGTCTCGAAACTTCTTGGACGGATGGTTTATTGATCCTTGTCCGATACATTCAGAATGAACTTCCTAGCCTTTAAATTTATGTTCGATATTAACAGCCGGCGCTGTGACCGAGAGGTTCTAGGCGCTTTAGTCCGGAACCACGCTGCTGCTACGGTCGCAGGTTCGAATCCTGCCTCGGGCATGGATGTGTATGATGTCCTTAGGTTTCCAGAATGAGATTTTCACTCTGCAGCGGAGTGTGCGCTGATATGAGACTTCCTGGCAGATTAAAACTCGGGATGCCAGGAAGCTTTGTCCTTAGGTTTATGTAGTCCTAAGTCTAGAGGACTCATGACCTCAGATGTTAAGTCCCATAGTGCTTAGAGCCATGTGATGTTAACAAATTTGTTTTTCAGAAACGCCTTTCCTACTGTCGCCATTCTACGTGTTGTTTGCTCTCCACTTCAGCCATTGTTACATAATCTGCTACTGAAATGGAAAATCCGTGGTCTACTTCACTCGATGTTCGTATTACAACTTCTTTCCAAGACACTATCCATTCCGTTCAGCTGCTCTGCAAATTCCTTTCACGTCTCTGAGAGGACTACACTGTAATCGGAAAAACCTCACAGTTTTAATTTCTTTGTCGTGGTTCACACTAGACCTATAATTAAGCCAAGTAGCTTTTCTAAATGAGTAATCGGCAAGTGGGCGAGTGTGTCTTCGCATACGGTTTAGTGTGCTGTTGTAATTTAAGTATACCAGCAGCAAGATAAATACCTGAACTTCGCGACAACGACGGTAATGTTACCGATGACAGTGCCACTTAAGCGGACTTACTAAACACGATTTCCCGAAATTCCTTCATCAAAGCAGACAAGGTAAATATTCCAGAATTCGAATCAAGAACAGCTGCGAACATGAGTAATTCAGAAGTAGATACCCTCGATGTATCTAAACGACGTAAGTACCCTAACAGATGCAAATCTTCTAGTCCAGATCGTAACCCAATTGAGTTTCTTTCGGAATATGCTGATGAAATAACTCCATTTACTGCAGTCACATACAACCGCTCGCTTGACGAAAGATCACTACTTAAAAACTACAAAGTTGCATGGATCACAGAAATACACAAGAAAGTAATTTGATGAATTATAGGCCTGTATCTTTGACATGTATTTGCAGTAGGATTTTGGAATGTAAACTATGTTCGAACATTACGAAATACGCCGAAGAACGCAATCTATGACAGACAACCGTATTCAGAAAAATATCGCTCTTCTGGAACACAACTGACTCCCTGTTCACGCGAATTATTGAGTGTTATCGACAGGCGATTTCGAATCCAATCTCGATTCATAGATTCCTAGAATGCTTCAAACACTGTTCTTCACAAGCGACTTCTAATCAAATTGCATGCTTGTGGAGTATCGTCTCAGTTGTGCAACTGGATTTGTGATTTCCTGTCAGAAAGGTCGCAGTCATCGAGAAAACATAAGTGATTTCTGGCGTTCCCCAAGGTAGTGTTAAAGGCCCTCTACTGTTCCTTATCTATACAAAAGATTTAGGAGACAATCTGAGCAGCCGTCTTCGGTTGTTTGCAGATGACGCTGTCGTTTATCGACTAATAAAGCCATCAGAAGATCAAAACAAATTGCAAAACTATTTAGAAAAAATATCTCTATGGTGCGCAAGTTGACAATCGACCCTAAATAATGGAAAGTGTGAGGTCATCCACATGAGTACTAAAAGGAGTCCGTTCAACTTTGGTTACACGATAAAGCTGTCAAATCTAAAGGCCGTAAATTCAAGTGAATATCTAGGTATTACAATTACGAACAACTTAAGTTGGAAAGAACACACAGAAAATGTTGTGGGGCAAGTGAACCAAAGACTGCGATTTATTTCAGAACACTTGGAAGATGCGACAGATCTACTTGTCCGTCCTCTTTTGTAGTACTGCTTCATGATGAGGGGTCCTCACCAGATAGGATTAACAGAGTACATCGAGAAAGTTCAAAGCAGAGCAGCACGTTTTGCATTATCGAGAAATAGGGGAGTGTGCGTCACTGACATGATAGCGGATTAGGGGTGGACAAAATTAAAATAAAGGCGTTTTTCGTTGCGGTGGAATCTTCTCGCGAAATTTCAATCATCAAATGTCTGCTCCGAATTCGAAAATACTTTGTTGACACTGACTCACACAGGGAGAAACGATTATTAATGAAATGAGGGAACTCAGACCTCGCACGGAGAGATATAGGTGTTAATTTTTTCCGCGCGCCATAATAGAGAATAATTGTGCAGGTGGTTCAATGAACCCTCTGCCAGACAGTTAAGTGTGATTTGCTGAGTACGCATGCAGAGGCAGATGTAGAGAAACCCGCTGCCAAGCACTTACGGGTGAACTGCAGAGAAGTCATGTAGATGCAATACTGACTGCTGTGGAGTGGGCGGTTCATGATTATTCCGAGAGCGTTGGCGAATCAGGAAATGCATCTTGCAGCAAAGCTAATCTTAGGAGTGGAAGAAGATTTTAAAATGCCAAAGAAGGGAGAATGTGTACGAATGTAGATACGTCGAAGAGATTTGCGTCGAGCTGCGACTGTGGTTGCTTTGTTTCTGTACGGGTCACCTTTAAGGGGAGCCGGAGGTGGTCAAATCCAAAAAATTACGATTTTTTTTGCTACCGAAAATTAATTGGAACATTCATCTTTAATGTAAACTTTGAATTATTGTTCTACTCGCCCTGGAAGTGGAGTTACCATTTTCCCCCACGCCTGCAGAGGAAATGGGCGGGCGCTGAATGCATCTAACACCCTCTCGTGACTTCCTGGCGAACTGCTTGGGATTTTCTCGGCCTGTTACGCATACAGCGAGTGTGCAAGGGTTGGCTACATTGTTTTCTGTGACAAATGAAGCGCTAAGAGCGCGGAACATCGTCTCTTTGCTGTTTACCGTTTCGAATTAGTTCAGTGTTGCGCCTGTTGTTGGTAGTATTATACTTCTTGTGTAAAGCGTTGTTCTGGTTACGATGCCACGTTTTAGTAATCGTGTATATAAGAAGAGGAAGAACGTAGGGAAAAGAAAATTAACACTAATACCAAGTTGCGATACTACAATTACTGAAACAGTACGTTCTTCTGCTAAGCAGCACATGGCCGGCCATAGCCCTGTGACATCTTCTAGCAAGAAGCTGACTGGTGGCAGTGACATTTGGTAATGGAGGGAAGTGCTAGGGGTACAAAATTGTAGAGGTAGGCTCGACTACAGGAAGGAGGTATGTTGGCAGCAGTAGTGCTGCAGAAATTACGAGGCCTGGACGGGATAAAGTGAAGTTGTGACTGACCTGGCCGCGGCGGCGGTCCTGCGCTTGGCGGGCAGCTGGTCCGCGGGCTGCGCGTCGACCAGAGGCAGCGGCAGCACCGCAGGCGCCGCAGAGTCCTCGGCGTCGACGTCCGGCCCCAGGCCGGCGTCGGGGCTGTCGGCCAGCGGCTTGGCGTCCGGCGGCGCGGCGCCCGTCTGCACCAACAGCGCGCGGCACGACCGCTGCAGGCCGCGCAGCATCGCCTCTGCTTGCTCGATTTGCTGCAACAGGCCACCGCGTCGTTCGTCACGCGTTCGTCGCCGCCACTCCACACGACACACAACACGACACACAAGACGACACACAAGACACCACATAGAAAAAACACAACACACAACTCTACGTGAAGAGGGAGCGCAGTGCAAATGTATAAGTAGGAAACACAGTCTCGCCATCTTAAAAATGGTTCAAATGGCTCTGAGCACTATGGGACTTAACATCCGAGGTCATCAGTCCCCTAGATCTTAGAACTACATAAACCTAACTAACCTAAGGACATTACACACATCCATGCTCGAGGCAGGATTCGAACCCGCGACCGTAGCGGTCGCGCAGTTATAGACTGTAGCGCCTAGAACCGCTCGGCCACCCCGGCCGGCTTGCCATCTTACGCCGACGTCAATATCAACACCGCTTCTCGAGACACACTGTTCTATTACTACTAACGTCGTCGTCGTCGTCGTCGTCATCGTTTCTTATCCTCTACCCTCCTCTGACCTTATGATCACGTTGCTTTACTCCACCCTGCATTGTATAGCCTCTTGCGCAGAAACTTATCAAAAAACGAGCCGGACAAGGCACAAAAAGTAAGGGCCGAGTGTGCCAGCACTGCACGATTCCGCCTGTTTTCCACGTAAACATCGGATAACGAAGGAAGACCTACACTGATCAGCAGATTTGACCTTCACATTTATCACACACTAACGGAGAAGGAATCGCAACACCAAAACATTACTAATGCAGAGGCATCAAATTTCGGGAATGCATTTGTCTAGATAACATATTGACGAGATTAACACAGAAAGATCGCAGGTTAATGTAAGCGCGCGATAAACTACTGCAAATGTACATTAATAACCAGTGCAACCGCCAGAATGCAAGCACTGTGTTGTGCAGGTGCCTGATGTCAATTCGTTGAAAGGAGTTCCACGCCTGTTGCACTTGGGCGGTCAATACAGGGACAGTTAATGGTGTTTGTGGATGACGCTGGAGCTGTCGTCCAATGATGTTCCATATATGCTCGACTGGAGACAGAGCTGATGATCGCGTAGGCCAAGACAACATGTCAACACACTGTCGACCATGCTAGGTTACAACGGCAGTATGTGGGCGAGCATTATCCTGTTGGAAATCCCTCCTGGAATGCTGTTCATGAATGGCTGCACAACAGGTCGAATCACCAGAATGAAGCGGGATAACCACGACAGTGCTTCTGCTCTCATACGAAATCGCATCCAAGACGGTAACTCTGGGTATAGGTCCAGTGTGTCCAGCGTGCAGATAGGTTAGTTGCACCCCACAACTGGCTTGCTTCTAACCAACACACGGCCAATCACTGCCACTAGTTTTCATCAGAAAACACATCAGACCTTCACCTTGCCGTCCAATGAGCTCTCGCTTGACAATAATGTAGTCGCAAATGGGGGTGGTTTAGGGTCAGTGGAATGCACGTTACAGAGCGTCTGGCTCGGAGCTCTCCTTCAAGTACCCGATTTTTAACAGTTCGTTTTGTCACTGTGATGCCAAGTAGCGCTCAAATTGCTGTTGCAGATGTAGTACGACGCACCAGAGGCCTCGTGGTCGACCGGAGCCCGGGCTTCTTGTGACTGTACACGCTCGTGACCACCACTGCCAACGATCACGTACATTGGTTACATTCCTGCCAAGTCTTTCTGCAGTACAGCAGAAGGAACATCCAGCTTCTCGTAGCCCTATTACATGACCTCGTTCAAACTCAGTGAGGTGTTGATAATGGCGTCTTTGTCACCTTTACGGCATTCTTTACTAACATCAACTCACCATGTCCAATCTCAAAGATAATTGACGCTCACGACCGGTACAGTGTTTACTTGAACCAAACCTGATTTGCATCCTCATAGTGGCGCTACTAGCACCACCCTTATACGACTGGCGCGAAATGTGAGCAGACATCTTTCAGATGTAGGAACACCCCTACCAACTTTTGTTAATGTCGCACAACTACTCCTTGGTGCTGCGAGTTTTTTCCGTTAGTGTATTTCCACCTCCCTGAGAGAAATTTTTATCGCACAACGTATCAAACATACAAACAGTTAATATTTCTTTTTGGGTGGTTTCTAATGCAATGAAAGCAGTGTTAGTACTGACCTTACTTCAAAATACTAGTCTCACCGCATACGATTACTTGTCGAAAACAGTGTAAATCCTACTTCTGCATAATTATTTCATGTTACCATCTTAGATGGCTCACCCTGTATATTTACATAGCAAAAAAATATCTATGTGACCAAACCTGAATCCCCCCCTCCGCCCCCGCCACACATTTAAGATCTGTAATTTATATATAAGATCTATAATCTATGAAGAACAAAAAGAAAGGAAGACATCACATGAAGCGTTAATCAAAGCAAGAACACTACATGACGTGAGCACAAACACAAGTACACATAAGCGCATGCACGGAAGTCTTTGTCTATGACAAATTTTCCTACCTCGTTTTACCGAAGCCATTCCTCACGCATCAATGTGCAACGATTAATCAAATCCGACTGCAAAATTGTCGGCATGAAAAGCGTATTAGAGTCCATTAAAACTGTCATTCTGATGTATAACATAAACGAAGAACCTTTCTGCGACGAAATTAGTCGCTATTCTTCTAATCCTTAAGTGTACGAGCATAGAGTACGTTTTCTTTGGGGCTGATGGACTGTTCTGAGAATAACAAGTAATTTAGTGAAAGGGATGCAGTACGAACGTCACCGCATAGTAGCCGAAACTTTCCATTATCACGGATTTTGTTCCTGTGCGAAGCACTGCCACCTCTATTTGTATCTATAATACTAACGTATTAGTTAGTTACAGGAGAAATTAGAACCAACTGGCAATTAGTTTTTTTTTCCTTCTAAGGCCGAAAGAAATTTCTCTTATTAAACTTTATATACAACTATCATTTGTAACTGAACACAATAGTTCCGTCGCCAAACATGGAAGTTACAGTGAATATCGACCAAATATACATGGATGAAAGCCATCAGCTTAGTACAGAGGCAGAAGAAAGTTAATAATAGAACACCTTATCAGAGTGGCATTTGAGCTGCACAGCAAATACTACAATTCGTTTGATATTAATGTCGGTAATAGTTTTAGTTTGTGAATTTAGAACTGGAAAGCTTGTTTTCCATGTCACGGGACCACTAGAATAATGAACAGCTCCCATAATGAAGATAACAACAAGGTTACTATTACGGTGAACGTAACCACCACGTTTCAGTATGTGCCGATGACTGCCAGTCGTAATATTTCGTATCATTTCATAATCACACTCTTGTCGGCATATGATGATGATTAAATATGGTCGTCCTACAAGCCAGTACTGAACTCACGAAACAAACACTTGCCTCCAGAAAACCTGTCCAGCCTGGGAGTAAACCTGTCCAGTCTGGGAGTCTGTAAATACGGCCGTCTAACTGACGCCTTGGGCAACTAATATAGCAGCAATCCGTCAGTAGGCCAGTGTGCTATGGGTCTCTCATAATTAATTTTCTCTGAAGTTTTAGAAAAGACGGCAACAAGAAAACTAATGCGGACCAGCACACGGATGACGTTTGCAGCGAGGTCGGTCAGCGCTTGGAAACTATCACACAGGACATGCTCGTCACGAAGCTGCGACTGTAACGCTACCTAAACGCGGTTGTCGGCTACATCTGACGCGCCAATCATACAGATTTTACTTCTGAAAACGTACCTGCGCGAAATAGCTATATTAACATCACTCACAACTGTCGAAGTTGCGCGGAGAAAAATCCCGAAAAGCGTCAAAATTTGATGTTTAAGCAAGAATCGAACATGGATCCCCTACTTTATAGCGCAGTGTGCTAATAAATATGTTGTGGCACAAATAATACAAACGTGATCACGGTATGTAGTTTTAAGTTGCTTGTTTGAGATGAACTTGGCAGATAGGGAGGCAAGTTTCGTTTCTACCTAATCGGAAGTATCAGCATACACCCATGTAATGCGGAATTGACCGCTAGACGTTACTAGAGGCGGGTTGCCAGTATAAATGGAGGCGGGGAATATTGTGTTATCGGTAGAAAACCGATAAGAGCTGAGTGGATAGGTCAAGGTCTCTGTGACTTCGAACGTGGACCCGTCATTGAATGTCACCTGTGTAACCAACCCATCAGGGACATTTCATGAAATGGAAACGTGAATGAACAACCACAGCTAAGCCAAGACCTAGCAGACCTCATGCACCGATCGTCGAGCATTGCTGAGATAAAATTGCATGAAATCAGCTAGAGGAGTGACACTTAAGCTCCTAAAGTGCTACCAACACTCCAGCCAGCAGAATAACTGTGGGCAGCGAATTCAAAAGAATGGGGTACAATGGTAGAGCAGATCCCCGTATTTCTGTAGTCGGTGCTAAATGAAGGTTGAGGTAGTGTGAAGAGCGACGCCCCTGGACACTGGATGACTGGAACCGAATAATTTTGAGTGATGAATCACGTTATACCCTGCGTGAATCCGATGGAAGGGTTTGACAAATGCCTGCCATAAGTTGTAGTGCCAGCAATGAAGTACGGAGGAGGTGAATCGTTCAGAGACTGTCACTGATTGCATCAGCATAACAGTGCACCCTATAGGCAATGATTTATGGGCAATAACATTCCTGAAATTGGCTGGCCTCCCCAGAGTATCTAACTGAGCATAAAGGAACATCTTTGGGACGCGTTAGAACGTCCACTTCGCTCCACACCCCAACGTTCAACATCACTACCCTATCTGGTTTCGGCTCTTAAGGAAGAATGGGCCGCCATTTCTCTGCAGACGTTCAGACATCTCACTGAAAACGTCTTCAGCAGAATTCAATCCGTCATAATGACGAAATGAGCACACATCCCACATTAATGTACACTAATAGGTGTCCAGGTATTTTGGGTCAGATTGTTTACATTGGTTGATTAAAACATCTGGACACGTTTATAAACCGCATCCCACACCTTTGCATTTACAGATATAGTAGGCCTTTTAACCACTGACATACCATTATCTGACATTTTATTGTAAAAAATTGTACGAAAGACACATCTTGTATGTATTTTCAATATTGTGAAGCACTGAAGCAGCATGTTTGATTCTTTGCAAGTTCTAATACAAAAGCCACCAAATATGACAATTTAGATTAGTGAGCTGTATTCCAATATGGCGGTTCAGCGTGTGACGTAGAAAACAATCGTCAATCTGGTTCATGTTCTGTAGTGATTTGCCGAAATCTGACAGGACTTCTTGCGAATTTGACGCAAAGTGATATTCCTACGATATGACGCAACTCAATTCATCCCGCACCATTTTTACGTTAGCTTTCATATACCGTGTGAGGGCGGCTTATGTACAAACTTTAAAGTAATACAACCCTAGAGATGTCGGCGCATCGACACAAAATACACGAGTCAAAATTGCTGCAACGTTTCTCCGTCCCACTGCCTCGTTTCTGTTATACACTGCACATACGGGTATAGCTGCCACAGCATGAAACAGTTATGCAGTAAGACTGATACAAGTACAAAATTATCTGGCTTTAAAGATGGGCACGTACTGGTAACGAGTCTTTGTGTCACTTCTTTCTTAAGTCGAAGAAGTAGTACTGGATCTCATTCTTAACAACACTGTCGTTTTCAGATAACTATATTTTGAAGCTTTTACTACGCAAGCATAAGAACCACAGAGCGACCAGAATCTATGAATGTAGACGTTAGCCAGACGCACGGTGCTCTGACGGAAACGGCCGTCACCGTCTGCACAAGCAGAATTTACAATTAGTTGTAGGAAACCGCTGTATGGCATCTGTGTGACGCAGTTCAGGAAACATACTACAGCTTTTTAGATTACGTTACCTATCATTCCTGCAACGCAGATTCATTTCAAATCTTGCTTCTTAAGAGAGAAAGCGAACAAAAAACGGCGGGAAGTAACATCACTGCATGAAAAGCAAGAATGTGCTTTAATTATAATTTTTTTTTTACAACTTAGAAATGTGTAATAGGCCGGTAGTCTAGCTCGCACTCTGGCCTCCTGCAGGCAATGTGCTACGAATTCCGCTATCCGAACACTGAGTTGCAACTTATCACTGGGCCGTTTCCAACTCAACAGAGGTTCCAACGATGCCGCGATTCTTTCTTGAAACCTTCAAGAGGAATGTGACGTTCGCTAGGATGGCGTCACTGGCAGCGAGCTGTCCGCAGGGATCCACGTTCAACCTCCGGTTGATATTTTCAGCAGGTCACGAACATTCATTACAATGGGTACATCGCTAATGAGTACAATTTTGCCGTATCAGATTTAAGGTTAACGTTCAGCCACTTCATTTCAATGTAGTGTTTCCAGTTCGGCAACTCAAGTTTGAACAAGGGATATTCCATATTTTGTTCCTGTCAGCAACATTTACAGCAGTACTCCTAGATTATTCAGAAACGTTCTTGCAGAAGCAGATCCCAACGAGATATTCTTGACACACAGCTTACTATCAGTTTTAGAAATGGCAGTATCATCCACAGTGTTCGAAAGAAAAAGTTGGTCGCTTGTTTTTCAAGCACTGTGCAAGCTTTCGATAACTTTAAATGATCGCAGTCTCCTTTGCAAGTACCTGCCACATCCAAATGATAAACGAATTAGTCCTTCCGTTAGAGGAAATGTTATTTACAGCGACAGTTAGATGCGCAACAACTGTACTGCATGCAACACTGACAGAACTGATTCTACAGCCAAGTATTACAAGAGTATTTTTTCTGACAAACGATCAATACGTTTATCAATGCAGGAGCGGCTCCAGTCGCTAAAAAGTTAGAAAAGAGATAAAACCGCTGCCTTATAATTCTTCTAATTTACTTATCAAAATACCACTATAAAAATCTCATTTCGCCTTTAACGGCGAAGCTTAAGCCACTGGAGCCGCCCCAGGCTGCAATCAGTTGTACGTGTGAGAGGGGATCACCTGCCACCGCAGTTGCGTCAACAAGCAACTGGTTTGCTGAAGACACTGAAGATCCTTCCTGTAGATGGTTGACACCTCAGGACACGCTGTTACACACATGAAGCCCGTCGACTAGTTGGAAACAAATTACACCACACTTCAGTACTTTTACTTACGTGAGTTCACAGCAACAAAAATTCTCACTTGAAACATCATAATCACAACAAAACATAAAATGCCTAAACATAATCACCTTCCAGCTGCTAAACAGAGCAGTTCAGATTTCACGACGTCTTAAGCAATTGTCGATCTGATGGTTCGCAGTATTAATGGCTCACTGACTCAGTTCAAAACGGTTCAAATGGCTCTGAGCACTATGGGACTCAACATCTGGGGTCATCAGTCGCCTAGAGCTTAGAACTACTTAAACCTAACTAACCTAAGGACATCACACACATCCACGCCCGAGGCATGATTCGAACCTGCGACCGTAGCGGTCGCGCGGTTCCAGACTGAAGCGCCTAGAACCGCTCGGCCACACCGGTCGGCTCACTGACTCAGTTGACATCCGTTCTACATTTGTGTTGAGCTGGTGCTACACTGAGAGATTACACATATAGTTTGTTCACCATACATCACAATACTTAATTTTCATTATTACCGCCTTTGTTGTATTCTACGTTACTGAGCAGTGTATGAATTTTTATTGAATAACCCCTTATGCAAAGTACTCCTGTAATAATCTCATAGGATGTAAGCAGTATTAACAAGAGTCACGAAACTAGCATCACAGAAGTAACACTGCTGAAGTACTAAAGCTGCATACTGCGTGTCAGCAAATTTCTGTAAGTACTGTATGACTCACCCGAGTTGCCACCAAAAGCGTATTATGTTTTGGAGAAAAGAATTGTCTCTCCTGGGACTGACAAGTGTTGCTGGTATATAAACCTTCTTCAAGTATTCAGTGGTATTTCTATGCACTACATCGGCACAATTCTATGCAGAGACGTTGAACAGCGGAAACATGCAGCTTCAGAAGTCAACGTACCATTACTATTAAGGTTTCTTGACTTTTTGCACCTGGTACATACCACACTAACAGAACTCGGGACACACTTTTTCCAGCAGCAAACGCATTTTAAGTTAGAATTTCGGAGAGAGATTAACATAAATTAAGACTTAACTGAGAAATACATGTCTGTTGACCCTGGGTCCACTGTAATAAAGTACAGTACTCGTGAAAAAATTCTTATGGTTTGACATCTCCTCTAGACCGACTGAAAACCGCGGAAAACATAGGTCAATTTTGAATATGCTAAAGATGCGCATCTCATTTAGTAAGACACTTCACTCCTTCAGTTAATATCTTATACTATCGACAGCCTGTAATAACCTCACCGTTGATCACACAAGTTTTTTCCTTTACAATGTCTTATTTTACTGTCGACCGTTTCCTCTTAGTTTTCTCCTAAATACGTGGTACGTACGACGCTCTCACCAAATATTCTACAGATGTGTCATCAATATATCTATGATAATCTAACGCTAATACTGACTTGATGAAACCACCCATTTTCTTGTGTGGCTTAGGTCAGTTCTGGTTATGTTAATATGTTCAGCTACATTTACTGCAAATGATACCCTCCATATTTCAGCCCATTTATCTATCATCTATCGCTTTTCCTTTTACTATGAAACCTGTGCTGTTTCTTATGCAATTATATTAACCCCTCGACACCTCAAAAAAAAAAAAAAATGGTTCAAATGGCTCTGAGCACTATGGGACTCAACTGATGTGGTCATCAGTCCCCTAGAACTTAAAACTACTTAAACCTAACTAACCTAAGGACATCACACACACCCATGCCCGAGGCAGGATTCGAACCTGCGACCGCAGCAGCAGCGCGGCTCCGGACTGGAGCGCCTAGAACTGCACGGCCACCGCGGCCGGCCACCTCGACCCTTCCAGTGGTCATCTCGGTACAGTCGAAATCATTATGGTCTTGGATTTTTCGACGTGCATTTCATTTTATACAGACCTGTGTCCATGGCATGTTGTTTTTAATCCAACTAAGCTTTGCATTTTGGAACAAATTGCACCATGCACTGCTAATCTGCTTCTGACGCCTTTCTTACTGAGCTGAAAGCGTTAACGGCGCATAGTAATAAATCTGATAAAAATTGCACGTGACTGAAAATAGAACTAAGAGCCTTTTCGCAAAGCGGAATTTTGTAATGTGAACATTAAGGCTCGTTACTGGAATGCTGCTGCCAAGAATTTTTACAGTGAAGCATCGATTAGCCGAAACAACTGAGGGAGGGAGGGAAGGGGGTGAGATGTTTCGAATCACTCATATCGGATAATCTATCATTTACGAATATGTACCAATATTCATAAGAATAAGAAACAAAAAACATTTTAACTAACACGAAAGTTTACATATATAATTTGTATCATATGTCTTCCTAATAAGACAACTGTGTAGACAAAGTTTGAAAACTTCAAAACTGTCACTAAAGTAGGTCTACAATTTAGAAAGAGTAGTCTAAAATTTTGTTTTTGATTCAGAGCAGAGACTGGTTTGTTTGTCTTTTCGATATTCTTTGCGAAGACTTTAAAAACAAGAATCGGACAACTCCTTCCTCCTCTTGTTCTAACCGCCTCTCGCCCGTTCCAAGGCAGTGAAAGCCTTCCTCACCGGACGATGTTTTTTTCGGTGTAGTAGTTGGCGCTTCAAATTTTCTAGTCGTCGCAAGGGTCCTGATGATGATCTGTGACACTGGAAGTTATTTCATCGAGTGCCAGTTTTTGATATCCATTGTCATCAATATCACCTATCAGCCAGTCCCGAATATTTTTTCTGAGTGAATTTTACCTATCTCAAGATCTTGTAATCAGGACGACCAAATTGGCTGTCTCGCGGCTCTTTAAGTGTATCTGAAACAAGAGGCTGGTTCCAAACATCTCCTACTACATCGTCCTTCACAGTAGCTCCAAGCTTCTGCCGCTATGTACACAGCGTTCTTCAACTCGTCAATAACATAAAATTCATCGGAAATACTAAGGATAAAGCGTTTACGTTTAGCGACATTGCAAATGGCACAATAGCATGACGTGAGACAAGTGAAGGTTGAGACGTGAACACACATCAGGTGCAATGTCGGTTGGTAGACAGGGAGCGGGAAACAGTCGAACTGGCCAGCCCGTGCCAAAGGGACTTCTACACTATCTGATCAAAAGTATCCGGCCACCGCCGTGCAATGCGGAACTGACCACTAGATGTCACGAGAGGCAGACCAGCCAGTATGAAAGGTTACGATATTGCAATGCCTGTGTTAAGGAGGAGGATGCAAATTTCCGTCGGCATGCACGAAATCAGCCGCAGGTACGGGGTACAATGGTCGAGCAGGTCCTCATATGCCACACAATTTTGTAGTCTGTGCTAAGCGACATTTGTGGTGGCTTAAAGAGCTACGCCGCAGTACAGTAGCTAAATAGAAAAGAGTGATTTGGAGTAATGACTCACACTACACCATGTGACAGTCTGATGGAGAAGGTCACCTCCCATCATGTGCAGTACCAACAGTGAAGTGTGAAGTATGTGGTGTTCGGTATGGGGGTGTTTTTCGTTATTAGAGTGTGGTTCTTCACTGCACTTAAGGAAATTCTAAATGCGGATGGATTTGAACTCATTTTACAATATCGTGTACTGCTTACACTAGAGGGACAGTTATTTGTATCTGCATGAGAATGCACCCTGTCATGAAGCATCACCTGTGATGAAATGATTTGTGGACAAAAACATTTCCCTGCGTCGCGATCTGAACGCAGTGGATCACCTTTGGGACAAATTAGAGCGTCGACTCTGCTCCAGACGCCAGCGTTCGACATCACTATCTTCTCTGCATTCGGCTCCTGAGGAAGAATGTGCTGCCATTCCTCTACGGACATTCAGACACCTCACTAGAAGTATCTCCGGCAGAGTCCAAATCCTCAAAGGCGAAGAATGGACATACCCTGTACTAATGTCCACTAATAGGTGTCCGCCTATTTTTATACGGCACGCGTACAAATTTGAATTTGCCAACTGAACGCTTTCGGATAATCGATGCTTTACTGCTCAGACCTACGGACTGCAGAGTAAGGAAACGCCGCCTTATTTCACGTTAAAGAGGGGAAAATGCACGTGCAGTAACATATAGGTGAAGGCGGAGTTACCTTGGAGACGGTGAGGAGCGCGTGGCTGCCGGCGGGCAGCACGGCCATCAGGTGTCGCGCCAGACTGCGCAGCGTCGCCAGGCGGCGCTCGCGCTCGCACAGCTCGTGCTCGGAGCCCGAGTCCGAGATGCCGGAGTCGGACAGCGAGCCGTGCTCGGCCAGGGTGGACAGCAGGCAGGCCGGCGCCGTCCCCGCACCCGCCCCCGCCACTGCCACCGTCGACGCTGCTGGCGCTACCGCTGCCGGCGTCGGCGTCGCCGCTGCCGCCACCGCCACCGCGACGCTCTCCGTCGCGCTGCCCTTGTTGCTCTCCATCAGCATCGAACTCTGCACACAGTGAGGCGCCAGGCCGCTTTCACGTAGCCGTCCCTAGACAGACCTCGGCGATACTTCGCCAGTGCTGGCTAAACCGTCCCGCACCATAAACCCCGAGTAAAAATTCTGATAAATGTTTCTCGGTGTTCTTGCCGCGTCAGATTTGCTTGTATGCTATACCTTTCAACGACTTCATCCATCGTCATCGTAACTATTCAGGTGTCGTACTAATAAGCCGGAGATTGCACGGACATCTGTGTCAGATGGTACGTAACTGAGGTATTTCTCTGTGACCTTTCAGCATAGAGTGCCCGTTTACATGCACCACTAAGGGTGTATGTCCTGGTTAAAGTTGGTCCATATTCTTATCTGAAAGGGTAGCTGCACGGAACAAGATTTTCGTTCCATCAAACAATCGTATGATGAAATGACAACATTTCCGCTATCGGCTGTGATAATTGTTGATTTTTCACTATCGTCCAGTTTGGGCTATTATGCCATTTTCGGATTTTAGTTTACGTCCAGCCACTAGCATATGGCGCTCAAAAGCCAAAACTTACTACAAGTAGACTTGGGTACGTTTGCTATAACAACAGTTTAAAATTAGTAGAAACGAAAACACTGTTCAGTGCGAGTGAACTGTAATAAAACTCATATCACTGGCACGTAATCAGATTAGCAACTGACTGCACGTTGAGGTGGTGTTCTCGTTACACCAACACCGGAATGAGTACTCTGTTGCTGATGGTCTTACCTGTTTGAGGATTGCAGGTGCAATGTTTATTTATTTATTTATTTAAATTACAGTCCACTCGTGCTGGGCAATGTTCTCGATTGTACCACAAGTTTTAAACTATTTTTATACCAGGTGTACGAAGGACTACCTGTCGTAAGTTTTGTGTTTTGCCGCCATATTATAAACGTCACTTATCACTGAAAAAGGTATAATATCCGAAAATGTATCATAGTTCATTTTAGAAATTTTGTACGACTATGGTACCTGAGCGATAGGAAATACAAAGTGCATCCGAAAAGTTCGCTGAATAATCTCAGAAAATGAAGGAAAAAAGAATTTGAAACAAAATACCTTTACTGACCCTCAAAGTGGTCACCATTAGCTACAACACACTTCTGACATCAGTTATAAAGCTGTTGTAAACTCTCAACAGACGCTTCTTGTACAGTCGTTCGAAGAACCGTGATCGCGTGTTGTTGGATATCCGCATCATTCCAAGAGATGGAACCTGGTACTACCAACACGATCCGGAGACCAAGCCACAGTCAATGGCACGGTGTTAATCGTCTTCCTCGCCTCTCAAAAAAAGTCGACTGACAAAATCCCAAGACTAAGATGGTGTTGATCGCCTTTTTCCGACAGCAGGGGCTTATCCATCAAGGATTTGTGTCCGAGGTAGACGGGGACAACGATCAACAGCATGCCACTGACTGGTGTACGTAATGGTAGCACCAAGTATCTCCTGTAATAATGTGATTCCACAAGAAGCGTTTGCTTCACAACAGCTTCAGAACCGATTTCAGGAGGGTGTTGGCGATTACTTTGAAGTCCAGTAAAGGTAATTTGTGTCTAACTCTCGTTTCCTTTATTTTCTGACACCATTCAATGAACTTTTCAGACACCTTCTAATCTTCATATGGATGTTTTCAGCGATTTATCAGAATCGCGATATTTAATGTGGCATCGGTGCTCTGTGCAGCGTTCTGAAAGCATAGTACGTACTGACCAACGTAACTGCAACCACATTCCCAAGGAATTTTATAAATTCCTGGAACACTGACACGGTAAGAAAACCGAGAAACATTTATCCAAGATTGTCGCCGCGAAAAACTACGTTCTCACCTCTCTGAAGTTACATTCTGACAGCACCACAGGCTATATTGGTATCACTGTAAATGATAAACTACTGATTCGGACCAAATACAGATTATTTTATCAGGCAAGACCCACTGCTGTTGCACTATTGTCAGTGGATCCTTTTATTACTGTGAAATGTAATTTAGATGGAAAACCAGTTGCTAGATGTACCTTTGCTCAATATTTGCTTGTGTACGCAGCTGCTTCTTTTGGTACAGCTGTGTCGCTAGAAACTAAGCATTTTTTTGATTTAACTTTCTTCGTGTAGTGAAATTTGGGACCAATAATGTTTTTACATTATCTCCAAAATCTAACTATCCATAATATTTCAACTTGTATTCATTTGAACTGCCGATGATGTAGCTCTAAAAGTATGCTAATACCAACCGACACACAAATACATAACCAAATAACGTACGAAGATGTGTGTTACACATAATCATCCATTTTGGTAAATTAGTTTACCTGCCTGTATTTTAATGAAGGATATACATGAGGTGGACAAAAATATGGAAACACGAATAACACACAACCATTACGAAGCCTAATACGGTGAAGAAAACCCGATGGTATTCGAAACAGCTTCCGGTCGTCTAAAAAAGAAAAAACACAGATTTTGAATTACTTTCAAAGGAATATTATACCATTATTCCTGCAAAATAGTGGCGATTTCAGGTAACGATGATGCACGTGGATAGCTATGACGCACCCTGCTCACCACAGCAGGCTACAATGAATCAATAACCGACTGTAGTGACCGCGGGAGATGCAACAATTCATCTTCGTGTTCACAAAACCAGTCCTTGGCGAATCCAGCTGTGTGAACAGGAGCCCTGTCATCTTTGAACACATCACCACCGTTGGGGAACAAACATTGTAAAATGGGATGGATCCGATCGGCCAAAATGGTACAGGCTGCCCAAATCGCCCGTAGACTCGGCCAGACATCATAAACATTGTGAAGCAAGAATCATCGGACCAAATGACTTTCTTCCATTGCTCAATAGTCCATGTTTTATGACTTCGGCACCACGTTTTCCCGTTGCGGTCATTTGCAACAGTAACGATTGGTTTTGGCATTCCAGTTCGCCTTGTAGTTCTCTGCTTATGGAGCACCCTTCGTGTTGTTTTAGAGGTGACAGCGTTCGCGAATGTCACAATTGTCACAATTGTCTTCTATGACCATCTGCCACAATCGCTCAACACACACGTCCGTTCGCATTGTGAATTGTGGTTTTCCGGTTTCTCTGTACGCGGTATGTATCTTCGAAACGGTGTCTCTTGGAACATCAAACACTTCGGCTACGTTGGTTATGGAAGCACCAACAATATTTTCGCACGTTCTAATTCACTTAGCTCCGACACAGTGCACTCACAACCGCATTGGACATTGTCGTGCCGTTCATTGTGAAATACAACATTGCATCCTGCAGGGTCGTCTAGAATCCTATCTATGTTCACGTGCGAATTTCTCACGGGATTTCCATATATTTGTTCGACCCCTGGTAGTACGTCTGTACCGCAAGCAGTCACAATATTTATGACTATTAATCTTGAGACATGAATTTATTAGCGACGCGTTTCGAACCACTAATGCTCATCAGGCATCGAGGCGTAATATAACTTTAGTATGGTTTTCGGTACTAATACTACTAACTACATTACTACTGATTTGTTGATTTGCCACGACATATGACACTTGCACATACGTCCACTGGCTACTGCGTTGGACATACGTCCTAGACCTGATGAAGACCCTGACAGATCAACAAATTTGCGATAATCTAGTTAGTAGTATTAGCTCTGTAAATAATATTTGTTATATACCTCGATGCCTGATAATGAGCACTAATAGCTCGAAAGGTGTTGCTAGTAAATCGCCATTAGATTAATAATCTTGAAACACTGTGACTGGTTGCTATGCTATTTTTTCAATGAAAATGATGGCTTCGCATATATACTTTGTTTTTATATACAGCGTGTATAAAAAAGAATAAACCCATTTTTTAAAAATCAGAACTATTATGTTATTTGAGATACAAGCGTGAACAACGTACTGTTGGAAAGAGAAAACTCAAATTTTTACATGGTTCCCGCTAGGTAGCAGCAGTGTGCTCCCACTTCAGTTCTAGTAAAAAATAGTGGTGTTCTATGTTTTACGCAGTGCGTGACTTTCGTACTAGGTATGGTGTGAATCTTCCTACAGCGCAGAACATTAAACGATGGCATGAACAATTCCGAGAAACAGGTTGGCTGTGTAAAGGCAAATCGCCGCGCTCCGCCATAGTTCCACAAGGAGTCCGTAGAAATCCGTTCGCCGTTCAGCTCGACAGCTTAACACGCCCCCGATGTCCGTCCGGCGTGTGTTGCGTCGACATTTACACATGAAGCCATAAAAAATTCAGCTATTGCAAGCTCTTCGTGAAGGCGTCAAACAACTACGTGTGGCGTTCTCTAATTTCATTCTTGGCAACATGGAGGATGACAGTTTTCTTCCAGGCTTAGTGTTTAGTGACTAGGAAACATTCCATTTAAATGGAAAGGTGAAGAACTGTCATAATGCGAGAATATGGGGTACGGAACAAAAAAAAATGGCTCTGAGCACTATGGGACTTAACATCTGTGGTCATCAGTCCCCTAGAACTCAGAACTACTTAAACCTAACTAACCTAAGGACATCACACACATCCATGCCCGAGGCAGGATTCGAACCTGCGACCGTAGCAGTCGCGCGGTTCCGGACTGCGCGCCTAGAACTGCTACACCACCGCGGCCGGCCGGTACGGAACAACATGAAGTTGTACAACGTGAGAAGGATTCTCCAAAATTTAATGCGTTTTGTGCATTTTCACAGGAAAAGGGGTATAGTCCATTTTTCTTTGCCGAGAACATTGTTACAGGAAGCACAGCATCTCGTTATGCCTGAGAACTTTCTTTTTCCACAGATGAAGACTGATTCGAACTACTTAATTTACCATCAGGATGGGGCATCGCCACACTGGCATCTGACAAAGCAGGAATTTTTAAATCAAAGGATTACTGAATGATGGATCGGTCGCACTGGAAATTTGTGGTAAGTTCTATGGGACCAAACCGCTGAGGTCATCGGTCCCTAGGCTTACACACTACTTAATCACTAAGGACAACACACACACCCATGCCCAAGGGAGAACTCGAACCTCCGACGGGGGAAGCCCCGCAAACCGTGGCAAGGCGCCCCAGACCGGTCGCACTGGAGTAAATCATTCAGCCTCACATTACTGGCCTCCATGGTCACCGAACCTGACTATATGTGATTATTTCTTATGAGGGTTTATAAGACACTGTTTATGTGCCTCCATTACCAACAACAATGAATGAAAGAAAGAACTGAGATACCCCATAACAGCAGCTGTGAAAGCTGTAACTCAACACATGCTCACTGCAGTGTGGGAATAATTTGAATTACAATGAAATCACTACGCTTAGCTGCATACATGCGTTGATATACGTCAACGGGGACAGTCGAAAATATGTGCTCCGACCGAGACTCGAACCCAGGATCTCCTGCTTACATGGCAGACGCTCTATCCACCTGAGCCACCGAGGACACAGAGGATAGTGCGACTGCACGGTCTTACCTCCGGCACGCCTCCCGTGAGGCCCACAATCCCAACTTATTGTCCCACGTTATATTGATAGTGCCCCTGCCCATTACACTCATTACTCGTGGCTTTTTGCCGATTCCCGTAAGAGTTCGGGCACGGTTCGTGCATCCGTACAGAAGATAGTCAAATGGCCGGTGAGCCTTAACACACTCACTCTCTCTCTCTCTCTCTCATGTATATATACTCTCGGACAAGTTGGAAAGAACAGATACCATATTCACATATAAATAATTTGAATACCGCATTGACATATGCCGTGCATTTCAAGGGGGGCATATTGAACACCTATGAAAAGATAAAACTTCGAGTTTCCCCTTCATCAAAAAACAAAATTCATTGTATATGTTTATTAGTTTCAGCAATACAGACGTGCCAAATCGAATGATTCTTTTTGATACACCCTGTACTTTACCTTTAGTCATAAAAAGAACCCACTGGTGATAAGGATCACTACCATTAAATTTCGGCCAAAGAAATAGCCAATAAAAAATGTTTCTTCAAAGAAAGTTACCGTGAAGTACTTCATTTTTAAGGAACCATAAATGTAAGTTTTGAGTTACAGTAATACCAAGAGTAAACGATAACATTAAATGTTAACAACGCAGTTCCATCACAGCTATAATCCCTAACTTCATCTCACTTTCGTTACTGTAACAATCCTACCGCAAAATTTCAAAACCTTACAGTACAGGTTCTCTGCTGCGTTCGTCACGCAAAGAGTCCGGGTGTGAAGCTATGGTGACTTGTACCGAGCAGTTGCTGAGAAAACGTGAAACATTTAATTATAATAATTATAATAATATACACGACATCAGACAGTAAATAATCTGATTATAAACATGTGTGTCACTACAAAACAGTATTTACGTGCAAGATCTCTAACACGAGCCAACCACATGAAAATTAGTCCATATTTCATCATCACCTTAACATCACCCTCCTCCCTCTAATTTCAAATATTTATCTCATTTATTGGTGAATCTTACAAAAGAAACCACTCGTTTCCCAAATTTACTGAAAGATACAATAAGCAAAATTTAGTAAATAAGCTGCACTCACAATGATTGGCAAAAGATATACCGGGACTGGTCAAAATAATATGAACACCCTAAAATAAACATCTAATTTCCAGATCTTGTTTCTGACTCCGTTGTAACGCAGTGGTGTTATCTTCTGTTTTCATCTTTAACTTTACCTTGCCTCGAAATGCTCTGAGGCCTCAACACGTCTGCAGTCGTAGCGGTAAAATGTTGATTTACCGTGATGTTCATCCATTCTGCTAGAATCCCTGACAACAGTTGAAAATCTGCCAAGTTTATCTAGAGCTACCGGATACAACATCATCGAAACATTTGGAGCTCAAAGAATATCTTCGTCTGTAAAGTTACTGTGGAAGTAAAACTTAGTGATGGATGCAGCAGGACCCACTAAAAGGAATTACCCGCACAAATAAGAGGCCGCGAAAGTTACTGCTGAACTATGTGCATCTGAAGGGTTCAATAGTGCAAGGAGAGCGAATTCTGCACTACCGACACAGATAAATGTGTGTATTGTATTCTTGGGAGTGTACTTGTACCTTGTCGCGTAGCGACGGATATGTAGAGAACGCCACAATGAGCTGTGATATCATGGATACACTGCCCACCAAGAAGGAATGGTGCGACATTAAACAAAGTTGGTAGGCGTTTTTCTACCTCAGAGAGGTCTATTCAAATTTCGCGCCAGTCGCGTAAGAGTGGCGGTAGTAGCGCCACTTTGAGGATGCAAATCAGGTTCGCTTTAAGTAAACCCTCTGACGGTCGTGAGCGTTAGTTGTCTTTCAGGCTGAACGTGGTGAGTTAATGTCAGTCAAGGATGTCTTTAAGGCGACAAAGACGCCATTATCGACACCTTACTGAGTTGAATGAGGTCGTGTAATAAGGCTACGAGAAGCTCAATGTTCCTTCTGTGACACTGCAGAAAGACTTCGCAGGAATGTAGCCAATGTACATGATTGCTGGCAGCGGTGGTCACGAGCATGTACGGTCAAAAGACGACCGGGCTCCGGAAGACTACGTGGGACTACTGGAAGGTAAGACCAGCGTGTTCGGCGTATGCCTCTGGCACTTCGTACTGCATCTGCAGCAGCAATTTGAGCAGCACTTGGCTCCACAGTGACAACGAACTGTTACAGATCGGGTACTTCAAGAGCAGCTCTGAGCCAGACGCTCTGTAGCGTGCAGTCCACGGACGCCATACCACCGTCACCTGTGACTACACTTGTGTCAAGCGAGAGCTTACTGGAGGGATGTTGTGTTTGCTAATCAAATTTGGTGGCAGTGTGCTGGTTAGGAGGCCAGTTGTGGGCCTGCAACCAACGTATCTGTGTGCTAGACGCACTAGACCTATACCTAGAGTTATGGTCTTGGGTGAGATTTCGTATGACAGCAGAAGCACTCTCCTGGTTATCCCACACAACGTGACAGCAAATTTGTACGTCAATCTGGTGATTCGACCTGTTGTGATTCCAGGACTTGTTTTCCAACAGGATAATGCTCGCCCACATACCCTGTTGTAACCTCAGATGATCGGCAGTGTTGACATGGTGTCTTGGCCTGCTCGATCACCTGATCCGTCTCCAATGGAGCACATATGAAACATCATCGGACGACAACTCCAGCGTCATCCAAACACAGCATTAAACGCCCCTGTAGTGACCAAGTGCAACGGCCATGGAAGTGCGTCGCCCAAGCTGACATCCGGCATCTGTGCGAAACAATGCATGCACGTTTGCATGCTTACATACAACATTCTCGCGGTTACACCGGTTATTAATGATCCAGCATTTCCCATTTTCAATGGCTTATCTCGCGCTTGCATTAACCTGTGATCTTGTAACGTTAATAACTTAAATATTTTATCTAGACAGATGCGTTATCGAAATTTCGTTAGTATACCTTAATTATTTTTTGGTCTTGCGATTTTTTTCCGTCAGTATGTATTCCAGTGTCCTGTCTCGCACTGAAAGTAAAGGTGACTGGTAAGGACTTTGAAAATTTTATGTGATTATTCATTCAATAACGTAAGCATTGTTCACAGCAGCGTTTTGCCTCTTTAAAGATGATACTATACTGCCTCCATTCACAGGACTGGATACGCCAGATACTGTTATGACCGCGAGGATGAAAAAATACGCGTTTTTGACTGCACATTTTTAGACTGTAATATTATCCCGTAATTGTGGGACGAGAAGACGGAAAAAAGTAAGCATCGTTTAGGATAAGCACAATGAACACGTTACACACCGCATTTAAGAAGACCAGTGAAATTGTCATTTCAGGTAACAAGCCGACAGAAAGTGCACAATCACTAAAACTGTAGGCATACTATTGTCTTTTGCGCTCAAAATAATCAGAAACAAAGAAGGGAAAACACCTATATGTTATTAGGACACGAATCAGATAATGAACGGGCACAATGTTGAAAACGGCAGCAAATTCTCATTTTCCATTTGCGGATGGTCCATGAAATATAACTGTGTATTTCCTCGGTAGAGTGATGTAAATCAATGCCCTGACGATTGATTCGAAAACCCCAGTACATCATCACGAAACAGTTCCACTGAAAGAAGTATGCCTTTGGTTGCCTGTGGTATTCAACAAACCTTATACAGACTTTCACAACATACATCTGCAGCTCAAGATACAATCAACAGAGCGACGTCGAATTTTCTTACGATTAAAGTCGCTTTAAACGCTAGAAAAGTGCCCTGCCAACAGTTGGACTTCAGATCTTTGGATTACTGTCTTGACTTCAAGCGACACTACACTGCAAGGAACTAGTAAAGGAATGGTACATTTTCCGGGGTGATCGTATAGCAGCGGAGACTGACATTTAAAGCCAGAAGCTACGCTGCAGCGATTAGGACAAGGAAACAGCGTGCCCGAAGCCGCGAGCGGACGGCCATTACACATGCTTGTGTGCCCAAGAAGTGTTTTCCAAAGGCCTGTCAAACATACGTTGTTTGCATTGGTTCCCCAGTAGCAGCGGCGCGCATACCGCGGCACTCAGCTCCCTGTCGTATATGCTCCACGCGGAGAACCACTTCACAACTTAACTGGAAAATGGACGCCCAAGTGCTCCGCTCAGAGAGCGCCAAAAAGAGGTTTGAAAGCAATTATCGTCAAGAATTAACACTCCTCGGATCATACTGGAGAAAGTAATCGAGTTTAGTCAAGGTCCGTCACCAAAACTACACCCTCTCAAACAAAATTTCAGTTCACATAAATAAGGGATTCGCGCATGTGAGCGTAAGTCATTGCTGGAATTCTACATTATAAGCTATGGCCCGAAGGTACTGTCACTTAAGTGAGCGAATGTCGGTCTAGGATAACGCTCCACGACTTTTGTGCAAAGCTTAGGGCTATTTCTAGTCAGTTCCAGATATCTAATTAGTATATTGTTTGAGTGAAGTTTGTGACAGTAATGGCTTCACACCCAAGAACGTTGAAATTATACTGATTTGTTGGAAATAATTATACAGGGCCATTTTAAACTCCAGTTTCATTCCACGATGATTAAAATGAAAAGCTTCAGAAAATTCATCAGTTATACTTGCTCCAATTTGTTTAGGTCTCCACAGTAAGTGCCGGCAAACTAATATTTACTTTTTAATTGCAAATAATCACTAGTTTCAGTCCTCTGAAGACAAAGGGACTAAATCGTAAACTGGCATCACCTTAATAGTTTACTTCCTAGTCTTCGGCGAGGTTCATGATCCATTTGTTCTCAATAATATTCAGACCCAGTTGTCTCCATTACGTGCATACACACAACACAGGTCAGAGTACCCAAAGACGACGACTGCGTCGGTCATCAAAATAGTGCGGAAAAATAGAAGTAACATCTCGGGTGAACACCTCGGAGCACATTATTTCTCACTCACGCCGAGAAAACTGATTGACTACATGGTACAGTCTTAATAGAAAGTCGACTGTATTCCTGCAGATACTGTTAAAGAAAATTGCATATTGGGTCACAGACCTGATGAGTGTGAGATAGATGATTACTGACATTTCCAATAATTTTCCAAGCCGAAGGCACGAAACAAACCATTTTTTTCCATAAAAACTGAAGAAAAACCACTGATGAAGGGTGCAACACGTTGTGAGGAATGCCTTTGAATCACGCTATAATCTTTTGCCAGTCGTTACCTTTAAAGCTGGTACAACCAGGGATTGAAATTAGCACAAATACGTCGTAAATAATGACTCACGTGTTTAACTGCCACAACCCTGTCAAAGGCAAATACGAAAGAAACAGTTGGTCAGCTGCCTCACATGTTAACTTTAATATTCTCAGAACCGTAAAACTTTGAACATAGCTGCTAGGGTGCAGTGACCGTGTCAGAATTTTATTGTAACAAATAAGCCCTCGGTCACAAATATTAAGTCAAAAATTGACCTGGTTTCGACGCTACTATGAGCGTCGTCTTCAGAATTCCGACGCTCATAGTAGCGTCGAAACCAGATCAATTTTTGACTTAATATTTGTGACCGAGGACTTATTTGTTACAATATAATTCTCAGAACCGTTGCAGATATCATACGAAGTTCTAGAAATGTGATCGTACGAAATAGGGAAGTTTGTTCCTGTATGATACGCGTTTGAAAGTGCTTTTATCTAACGATATACTGAAGCAACAATGGCTTCTTTCAAAGAATGTATGTAGTTTTTTTTTAATTTATAGGAAAACATTCTGCAAAAACAGGCGAAAAATACGGCGATTATTAAGGTCAATACAGCCGGTATGGCGTAGGTTTCGTGTAGTTTTACCATTTCGCGGAAAATCTGCTTAAATAATGCCAAGCCAACATTCTTTGTGTCCATGTTTCATGCATTTTCGCCTCCTTTTGCACAAAAGTGTAGCAATGCACTCTTCATGTCATAGCTCCACACTATGAATAGTAGGTAACTGGCAGGCTACAGCTGCTACAAAATATAATGCGCCACTAACGTTTTTGTTGATACAACTCTGAAAATTTATACGTTTCAAATATTCAATTCTCCTCATTTTTGTCTATAACTTCATGACATCTTTTTGCCTAAAAACAAAAAACTTGATACGTCTATATTCCACCTGTCACCATCTTTCAGAATTATGAGAAGCAAAAACGTTAACCATATTTGGCTCAGATTCTTGTTACTTTAGTCCCTTGTTTGTGGGAACAGAGTTGTCCTCAAAGATAAGGGTACATCACAGGTCTTTCCCAAACCTAACTTTCATGCTATCACATGGTAAAATAGTTAGATGAAAATGGTTCACCCATGCAAGTCACCATTACCAAGACATAATTTCCATGTAAATGAACTGGGTCCACCACAAAACAGTATCAATCACAACATTCCTAAATATGGTTGCTACTGAAAATACTGACAAATTTTTGGCAGCTGGCATGCCATTAGGGCCCACCCACAGCCACCTAACATGACATAATTCACACATTAAGACAGACGACATGACCAGATGCCAATGTCACACACACACACACACACACACACACACACACACACACACACACTTCCATCAGCAGGTTACGTAAATAGTTCCAAGTTCAAATCTCTGACAGGTATAACAGCCACAACAGTGTTTTAGTGTTGTTACCAGCCCTGGTGTGGTATACAAAGAATGTGAACAGTGCTAGATGTCGAGTGATCACTGAAACATGCAGAAATGCCATGTACATTTGTGAGGTGGCATTATCAGCACCTCACAGTGTCTCCACTCAGCTGACTGAATGAATCGTGAAATATACAGTTTTGCAGGGCATTTGGATATTACAGATGCCAAATGCTGGACTGCATGAAAACTTGGCGGCAGGCATACTCATTGACAAGGTTCCAGTCAACCACACTTTACTATCACATGGGAGGATCGTCATACTGCGCACCCATCACATCTGTACCTGCCATTTGAAAACAAGTAGTGGACCCCGTGCAATGTTCTGTGTCATCCTAAACCATTGGTCTGAGACTACCAACAGCCACACTATGAAATTACTATCCCACGTATACACGACAAGTAACACTGCAACACAAACTGCTACGTCTGGAGTGATGCCGAGACCATGAAGCATGGACTGCTGATGAAGATCACCAGATACAATTCAGCTATGGATCATGGTTCTGTACAAGCCCAACAGTGCCATACGACCATTGTTAGAGTATGTCAGTGACCTGGGAGAGGTCCCATTCTTCCAATGTGTTAGAAATGCACAGCAGTGTTTCTTCTGGCATCATGGTTAGAGTAGCCATTGGGTATGACTTCTGGTCAGGCCTGTTAGTGATTGAAGTACCTCTGATGGCAGAACGAGATGTCACAGACATGCTGCATCCTCGAGTATTACCTCTCATGTGACAGTAGTGTGGTGCAGTTTTTCATCAGGACAATGTTTGTCCACACATGGCACTCATCTCTATGAATTGTTTGTGTGATGGTGAGCTACTCACATGGTCAGCAAAATATCCATTTCTGTCCCAGATAGAAAACATGTAGGCCAACTTCAGCCCAGTGCCAGTATCCAGGGTATCACTGACCATACACAACAGCTGTGGGCCAGCTTACCTCAGGAAACGATACAACTGCTTCATGACACACTTTCCAACCAAGTCATGTGTGCATCCAGAGTAGAGTGTACAATGTCATACTGATTATCAGAGTCATACTGATTATCAGGGTCATACTGATTATCAGGGTCATACTGTCAAGTTCTTTGTAAAATTGACTCTATATTATCACTGTTATGTCATTACATGCCCTCTGAACTGATGAAGTTTCATTTTCTTCACACTTTCCTTCTGGGTGCTTCACTTTTTTTGTGAGGCAATGTAGTTACTGCTTTCCTGCATGTGTAATCTTTAGAATCTAGATAAACATTTTCTTTTCTGGCACAAGAGTTGCCGCCGCAACTGCCCCCCCCCCCCTCCCATTGTTCTTAAGTTTAATTTAAAATATGTGATCTACAGAGGGGAAGAAAATATGAACCATTCATTTAAAATTATATGAATCAATAATTATGATGAACAACACAGGAGCCAGCTAGCAGTGATTCAGAAAATTTACTGACCAATGGGAATGGATATTTGGTGGTAGAATTTTTCTACTGGTTTCACAATCTAACAAATATTTTGTGCAGTTCTAGTGCAGACAGATTGGTTAGTAATATCAGATAGTGATTCACAGATAGCCACAGAAAGAAGTCGCAGCACTTATCACTGGAGGCACAACTTTATACAAGGATAATTCAATTACTATCCACAATTTAGTTATATTTTTGTTTATTTTGATAGCACTGGTGTTTTACATTGATGACTCATGCATTGTTTATTTGTTGTTATATCTTTGCAATTTTCAAGCTGCTAGGTCAGTTTTGTTATCACTGCCGTGCTCTTAATCATGACTGCTCTGCTGTCTATTTGCACCAATGAAGAGCAACATTCAGTGATCTGTTTTTGTGGTCGGCAAGCATATCGGGCTGAAATTCATTGAAGACTTTCAATACAGTACAAGAACAGTGTTCTGCCACAATGGAGTGTCTACGAACAGATTGAAAAATTCCGAAATGGTCACACAAGTGTTATGCGTGATGAAGGAACCGGATGACCATTTACTGCCACAAATGAAAAAACCATTGAGTGTTCACGTGAAATCATTCTCTTAGACAGACGATTAACTATTGACGAAGTGGCACACCGTCTGCAAATTAGTCACTGTTCTGATTACAAAATCATCCACAACAGACTTGGGTTTCATAAAGTTTGTGCAAGATGAGTCCCAAAACAACTCTCACAGTTGGATACATAATCCCACTTGGACATCTGCAAAAAACATTTGGATCGCTATAGTAACGAAGGGGACAACTTCTCAGACAGGATCATTACTGGTGATGAAACATGGATCCTTCATTACGAGCCGGAGATTAAACAGCATAGTATGGACTGGAAACATCCAAATTGCTGTGCAAGAAAAAGTTCAAGACCCACCCATCTGCAGGAAAACTGATGCTTACGGTTTTTTGCAACGCACAAGGTCCAGTGCTGGAACGTTATTGGGAAAGGGGCACAACAATAAACAGTGTATGTTATAGTTATATGCTTACTGCCAGGCTAAAGCCTGCAATTCGAAGCAAATGCCGAGGATTTCTGTCAAAAGGTGTTGTGTAGTTGCACGACAATGCCGGTCCGCATACTGCTGCCCACAATGCTGAAACGCTTCAGAAACTCAAATCTGAAGTACTGGATCATCCTCCATATAGTCCCAATCTTGCTCCTTCTGACCATCACTTGTTTGGTCCTTGCAAACAGGCATTAAGGGGCCGTCGATTTGCCTTGGACGAAGCAGTGAAAGAAGTGGTGCATTCCTGGCTCGCAGCTTAACTGAGAACATTCTTTTATGATGGCATCAGGAAGCTTGTACAACGATGGACCAAGTGCATTGAAATGCAAGGAGACTATGTCGAAAAATAATGTTCTTGTAAGTTTCCTATTTGATTACAATAAAATTTTATAACTACTTTGCAGATAATCATTGACTTATCCTCACATAATAAAATATTTACAATGTATATGAATTCATTCCTGAAACAAAACTAAGAAATTTTCAAATGATAAAACAATATACACACGACCAAGAGTAATAAAGACACAAAAACACTAAACAACTAAATGTAAAAAAGAGGAAACAAAGAATGACACTTCATAGTCCTCTAGTACAGAGGAATGAAAATAATGCAGGCATAAGAATTTTTGAGCATGTCGGTGCAAACAGCTCCAAGAAATCAAAAGTAATCTCAGGGGAAAAAGGCTGATGAAAATGTAATTTTGGAAAGAGTTATGTTTTGAAATGTGGTTTTAGTTAAATTCCTATATTCGGAGTAAACCGAAAATGAAAACTGCCAAAATTGTCAGAAATCATACATAATAGCACTGTGATTGGAAGAACTGGAAGCTAAATCAGGGGTAGAAATTTTTTATCCAGAAGGTGCAAACTCGGTAACAAAAATTAAAACCAACTCCTCAGAAGTCAGCTCAACATACTATTGTTTTACATACGTTAAAGTTTCTGTGTTGCCGCACCCCCCCCCCCCCCCCCCCCCCCCCCCCGTCATTTTACAGCAAATTAATGTTTACTTACCTGAAGTCAGTAAGCAAATGAAATGAATCAGAAATTGACCAGAAATTGACCAATATGTTGTGCTTTGCTGTGGAGCTCTTTCTGTAGCAGGTCTATTATATTTCTCCAACAAGGGTTTTAGACAAATCCCACTGACTTTTACTGAAATCACTTTTGTATGCAAGGTATGAAAATGTGGGAGTGTTATCACTTACAAAAGCAAATCAGTCTATTAAGTGTGGCAAATTCTCCATCCTATTATGAACACTCACCTTTCTGGAAATCCACAGAAAATGAAAATGACATTTATCCTTTCCTCATACTAAGAAAATATAACCAACTGATCATCATGCTGCACTTCTGGTTGCATGATAAGACATACAAAATAAATGAAAGGTTTATGCATATCAGTGATACCAGAATTATGATCATAAATGTATTACACATTTCATCCTTTGGCATTTTGTTGTCAGATTGAATACCATCTCAGGAAAGTTTCCAGTATAAATAAATAATGCATAATACTGCCACAGGTACAACATTTAGTGCAACATGTGCCCATAATCACAAAATCAACTCCCATCAGATATTGTTTTAGTACATGTATCGCATTCTTACAGGCCTAATTTCCAATGGTACTCACATGATATGAATATGCTATACTTGTAACAAATCTAAGTGGTATCTTTTAATTACTTCTACAAAGACCTTCAAACCAAATGTGACTAAATTTGGTTTTACCATTACTGAAGACTTACACTAATTTATGACTGTTCAGTTTTTTGTTGTTGTATATAGTGAAGATCAAGTACTCCAATGAACCGTTAGAGTATCATGGCAGACATTTTCCTAACAGGTTAGCAATTGCCATTTCCTCAGGCATTTAACAATATTATTATGTTAAAAAATAGTTACAACCACCAGGAGATTTCTAACCAACACCAAAAGTCAATCAATGAAAATTCTATCCAGCATACACATTTAATAGTATGTGTATAATATATAAAAGTGTTTGACATGGGTTTTATGATCTTCATACAATTGGTTCATATTGACAAATACTTAAGTTAAATTTAAAAATATTTCAAAAACTACCAGTCGTAATCTCAGCATTGTACTGTATATTTGTATTACTGGGATGCTATATTTGCATCCAGCTGATGATGCCTTTTGGTGTCTTCAGTTGTGGGTGTAGTTGCACAGGAAAAGAATACTTCGCGTAAGTAATGCAAGGTTATCGTAATTTTTTCTTCTCAACTCAAGCAACAGAATATACTATAATCTCTACCAGTATCTAGGACTAACAGTAACAGGCAAATCATTTTTTCAGCTAACATTACTGGGTACGAATGAGCATTGTCTAATCGTTATTACAGTGGTCTCACTAATGAAGACAAGAGCAATGAAATGAAAGATTATCTGGACTTAAGGCCAATTTAGTTTCTTCCATAAAGTCAGTTTTTACTGACTGAGGTAACACACATTAATACTACTGTGTACAATCCAATGATTAGACACACATTATGCAGTAGAACTGTGCATCATAGAAGAGGAAACAGAGTAAAGGAGGCAGCTGTCAATAAATGAGAGAATGAATGTCTAAAGGAATAGGTATCAGGAAAGAGAGATGAGAGAGGGGTGAGGCTCAAAGAGAATTCTGTTGCATATATTATTTCAGTAGTCTACTCTCTTACACCTATGATAATTATTACAAATGGCATGTTTTTATCTTGGTTAGTAACTATGTACACATTGCACAAAAAAGTCACCAATGTTTATTTACACCTGGGCAGTAGGTATGCTATTGTAGCGTGGATGTGTACACACAAAACACATAGTCTGTACTGACAGGTGTAATCCACTTTGTGGTGCAGCTACAACAGTGTATCATACATTGCTTGAAGATATTTAGCCAAGGAAGAAGTGGCCTTGCAAACACATCAGTTGGACTGATCAACAATGACCCAATAATTATATATAACAAAGGCTTCATAAAAGTCAGCTATCATAATGCACTCACTACAGCTGCATTTTATTTTTCTAGATCAATTGTTATAATGTGTTTCAGCAGACTGTCATCAGATTATGTCACAAAAATAAAAATAATGAAATTATATGCTGAAGTGACAAAATAGTGAGAGATCCTGACAATTCATTCATTGGGTAAGGAACCCAATATCATCTACAGTCATGATTCCATGTGTGGTTCCTGTTACACTACAGGATACACAACTCAATTGACCCAGCATCACAGATGAAAGAAAGATTATATTAAGGCTATGTAACAGTGCTTACAGGCAATACACAGGTGACAACTGCCAATTTTTCACTCATAATGGGAGAATTACTTGCACATCTATTCAAAGTATAATGTATAGTTGTGTTGTATCTTAAACACGGCTGGTTCTCACAAAGGAAGTTACAAAGTATTAAGTGACAAGGTATTTTATCTTCCTGCCAAATCTACTATATAAGTTACACCTCAATTAGCTGTGCCATGCACAGCATATACAGTAACTGAACACAAGCCTATTTTGCAGGAAATTAAATGTGTACAATGGTGGAAAGTAATTGTGCTGCCAAATTGTCAAAGGAAAGAAAAAGGACAGTGATGATGTATCAGTAGTAGGTGGAAAGCATGAAACTACAATGTGTTGAAATGATACCAGTACCTTCACTGGAAAAAAAATGAAGCCACAAGTCTCCAACTTACAATAATGATAGAAGATAAAAGAAAACACAAGCTAAACTTCTGAAGAGCATGCACAGGAGACATTACCTTAACTGACTAATATAAATTCAGAGGGAATTTATAAACTTCAGTAACCACTGCCTGATACAAAAATGTCCAACATGTTCTTATTTCTGTTTTCCATTTTTCTGCGTTTAGAAATAGTCTTCATCCCATGGTTAACAAATAAGGTCGGTTGGTTTATTTGGGGGAGGGGACCGAACAGCAAGGTCATCGGTCCCATCGGTTTAGGGAAGGATGGGGAAGGCAGTTGGCTATATCCTTTTAAAGGAGCCATCTTGGCATTTGCCTGAAGCAATTTATGGAAATCATGGAAAACCTACATCAGGATGGCGGGACTTGGGTTTGAACCATCGGCCTCCCTAATGCAAGTCCAGAGTGCTAACCACTGCGCCACCCTGCTTGGTAGCAAATTAGGTATGTTATGAATTTGTTGCTCTTGGTGTCAGCGAATTAACAATATGAACCTTATCCATAGAAGTAACAGGTTTTCTTTTTCACCTTTTACACATAATCTCAGATCTCCAAACCTCAATGCAATTTAATGATATATAACGAAGGGTTTAAGTGGCAAAGAAAACCTTCTGCATTTAACATGCGAATATCTTGCTTCCCATAGTGCAAACAACAAAAGCAAACATTCTAGGTGTAAGGCTAGAAGCAAAAGTTTAAGCTGATGCCCGTATCCCACATTTTATGTGAAGTGTGTTAAAACATTGACATCATGCAATAAAGCTGCTGTAGAAACATCTTGGCAACATTAAAAGGCACAGAAAAAGAAAATAATATTCTTGGTTTAAGTTCTTAAACACAAGCATCACTACAGTAATATGCCCGTCTTCTCTATTAATGTGTGGCAGCATGAATGTATACGTCACAAACCTCGACTCTCTCATTATCAGTGAATATGTGAACACTATTAGAGACCTGGATAAGGGTTTAGCAACCTTTTTTACAGTTCACCATTTGATGTAGAATGTTAGAGCATGCAGCAAGACTATTTAGGAACATAACAAGAGGTCTAAATCTGTAAGTTTATATTAATGTTCATAAATACAAAAAGCATGTAGTAAAGACCAGAGACTGTAAAAGCAGAACTATGACTAAAACACAGGGACATGTTAAACCAGTCTTTGTGACATATCCAGAATTGATTCCTTCTTTACAAGGTAAAAATAAATAAAATCACATTACATAATGATGTTGACTAAATCACAGTTTTCAATTAATGGGAATATAGATTTAACTTCTATATTTCTCTGTTTCTGAAACATGTTACTCTTTAAAGTGTTGTTTTAAGTTTTGTTTTTGCAAGGATGTTTTTTATTAAACTGTAGAGAGTAATGACTTCCAATAGGCAAAAACTCTTTATAACAAACTATATTTCACAATTTATCCATAGCTGCTCAAACAGATCATAGAATATTACATAAAACTCTCATTTCTGTTGACATACTTCAATATGGTTTATTTCTTCATTTGCAATTAGGAGATGATAATCGCTGATGTAGCTGTGATTCACAAAGCTTACATGACTACTTGTTCACTTTCGAAAGAGCCATAGCATGATGACTGATAGAAGTTGCTGTTTTATTACAAGTTGAAAGATTGTGTATGGCTTTGGAACAATATTCACTCACTTACTCCTTAGCTTCAAACAACATTTACTAGTATGCCAATGTTGTTGTAGAAATATCATTTCCAGGTTAACTCCACTGTGACAAGTTGTAACATGTAAGTAATCTGCTGATGAGTCTGATGCTGCTTCATGAAGGGTAACAGCTTCAAATCCTTCCACTCCCATTCATGGAAAGGCAGCTGTGATTCAGAGCCAAGGTCACAGAATAATGGTAAATGTGGTAACATGCTGTGACACTGTGAAGGAGCTGTTGTCTACAAAATAAAAAATATGGCCAGCATAAAGAGGCTCCTGAAGCTCAGTAATACACTTCCTGGTGAATCACCAGTAATACATGGAAAGAAGAAGAAGTTAGTTTAGGTAATTCTATTTCACAGTCTTCAATAAACTTTTCTATCCATGAGAATTATTTTAGTATGTGTATTTGATTACAGCCAAACCAGTAATTTTTTAGAACATTTCTCATGGAGAAACAGAAGTCTGGCTAAAAGTGCTCTAAAATGGATACCACACAGTCTTGACAACAAAAACACTTATTTTGATAATAACTAGTTTGGGTCAGTGTTTGACCATCGTCAGACTCTCATAACATGATGGTAGGCAGTGGCGATGAATGGAGAGGGTGTTTCAACTCCATGAACATCAACTGCCTGACCTTGGTATGAAGGTCTGAGGATGGTAAAATAGTGACCAAAACTGGTTACCAACGAAATAAATGCTTTTGTGGTCAAGACAGTCTGGAATACATTTTAGAGTATTGCCAAATAACTTTAAAGAGAAGTACAACCATATATTGCATAGATTGTGAGATATATAGTAATTTTAATTGGTTTAGTGTACAATGGTTTCACTGTATCTACAGGGTCTCTTCCATTTTCTTTCCTTAGGAGAGTTGATGGAAAAATATGAGATGACTTTAACAAGCATGTCATACAAGATTTCATAGATGAATTTTATGCCATACAGAAAGTTGTACTGTGCACCAGGAAACTGTTGCCTGTGTTACAAGAAAAGATTAGATGGAGATGCAGTACTGAAGTTAATGGGTTTCTTGTGGAGAAAAGTGCAAAACAAACTAACATAAAGACATTGTAGACTTGTATTCCCAATTCCTAGTGGAGATGAAAGAGAGTGTTGAATAACAATGTTGTATGTAACATGCTGGCAACACAAATAAATAGATAATGTTACAGCATGGAGAAGTGCTTTAGAAAGACTTACAGTTGCAAGTATGGTTCCAAAAATGTGTTTCTAAGATATGCTCAGCTACAGTTCTGGGCTAGATCTACACAGAGCAACTACTATGGCCAAATGAGTTCTATTAATTTCAAAAAATGGTTTCAGGAATGAATTTCGCCAAACCTTCTCAAAAATTAAGAGAGATTTCTGAGAACACAATATAACTGGGTAGATGCTCCCTTTCAATCCATCACTTCACAGTCCTGGACGGAGTGTCATAATAAGGTGAAATGCTTAGAAACTGTATTGGACAAATGATGGCATCATGGAAGTTGCCATCAATTTATATAATTATTAATGTGGACACAGCTCACTCACTCAAGTGGTGATGAATATGAACAATCAAGGATGGACAAATGTGTTGGAGGCAGTTCAGGTGAAACTGAGAGCCTTGTGTCAATCTGTTCCAGCACGTAATGTTTTGGTAGTTCCATTTTGAAGATTTAAATTAGATATTTCCGTGAAAAGTAAAAAAATGAAGATGAAGACATTGTTGGCAATTTATTCATTGTTGTCCAAACTCTATGAAGTAGATCTGATTTTAATACTTCATTTGTGTTGTCACAGTGTTCATAGGTGCTTTATAATTATTAAAGGTATTTGAAATCCATATTTGCAGCTAATGAAAAATGAGCTGGCAGAAATCAGACATAAATGCAACTACTGGCGATGTGTTAAATGGAAAAACAAAACTTTTCAGCTAAGAAAATATTCATTTTTAGTGGTAGCAAAGAGGCGTTTAGGTACTTGTAATAATAATGACATATGCAATAGTTGCTGTGTGTTTTGTAACAGAGGAGCTTCATTGAACGTATCATCAAATTAAAACCACTTAAAACTCAAATACATACAAAATTTCTGTGATCTTTAACTCAGTGGGTTACATCTGCTTTTGTTTACTGGTTCGAAGGCACACTAAACACACTATCATCTGCTAACTATTGTTGGTTCGGACTGCTGCGACAAAACTGGTATCGGTAACAACTGAGGCCTTTCAACATACATCTAAACGATAATCATCAGCTGCCGCACTGTGGCTCTTTAGAAAATGATCAAGTAGAACATGAAATTCTGTAATAGTGCACATTGCTGTCTTTTAGAAAACTGTATGCACCAGGCTTATGTGTAAGTATGCCCTATTTAACAACTTTCCCATCACCTCTTTTCGTAGAATTAATAGTAAAATGGGAAGTAAAGCATTTTCGGTCTTCGTCTGCTTTTTTATGAATTATAACTCAATGACGATGGAAGAATATTTGCCATGCTTGCTTCTGTGCAAAATCAAGGAATATGTAACCAGTTAACAACACTATCACAATCCTTTATGCCATATGAAGTAAGTTACATTATAAATCACAAAATTGCTCCAGATCAGAATTTACTAATGATAGAATTTAAAGATTACTACATTTTCTCTAATTTAGATACAAATTTCATCTATATTCAGCAATATAAACTTGCACGTCAACCTAAAACAAACTCTTTTTTGCAATAGAACAGCTTCACAGAAGCTACATTTATTACACTGTGAAGCATTCAGAATTTTCTTTTTCATAACTACACAATACAACTAATGTGTATAAAATCAAAAATAAGCTATTTGTTCTTGTATTGCAAATTTACTCATATGGATTATCGAGACTGTGGTCCTGAGTAATTCTATTTTATCAAAGGAATGAAAGATTTTTTTTTAAGTTTATCTTCTTTGCTAATACTTTTATTATTGTTAGGTAATGTAAGAATTAAAGGGTTGTGATAAGCATATTTGAACAGAAACATTTTTAAATAAACACCTTTATTAATACAGTACATTCTTTAGTAAGTACAAGTTTAAGTAATTTAACATGAACTGCATAGTGATGAGAGCGTTCACTTTTAAAACACATCTAAACTGCAAACAACATGCAAACATAAAACACCATGCAATGAAGCATTAACAAATATCTTGAGTTTCAACGAATCAATGCACAATAGTTTAACACAGTGCTGCCAACTGTTTCAGCATGCAAGAACTCTCACTAAAACAAAACAAAAAAATCAAGATGATGCTGCCTAACTTCCAGTTCCTCCCGTTACTGACTCACAAATTCTTGTGTCACTATGCAAGTTCTAGAGATTCATTTCACTAACAGTGGCAAAGTATAGCTTCTTTTATACATGCAGATAGAGGAAATCAAATGCCTCATTTTTCCACCTACCTTGTTACTTATTGAAAACATCAGCACTGCTTCAATCAGTTGCCAGCACATTAAATTTTCTTGTGAATAGATTTATACTCATTAGTTGTATGAAATTACAAAGAATTATTAATTCTGCCTAATAATGGAGTGTACTATGCCTGTTTACATAAAGAGTGAATATAGAAATGATATACTGCAAGCAGGATACTCCAGTGTTTGTCTAATATGAGCAGCTCACAATACTAAGTTTCAATGAGAAATTTGTTTTCTCCCTTTTACTGTACAGACATATTAAACTCAAGGTTACAGTATTTTCCCCTCAACATTCCATTGATTATTTAAGTTTATTTATCTATAATTTCCCTCTTTTATCACCTTTTAGATCGACAGATAACGACTATTCTACACTGTAAATCTGGATAAGGTGAAGTAAAAGAGGATGATATTTCTTCTATCACTTGTGCAAGGTAGCAACATCAGGTACTGTACAAAATTACACAATCAAAACATTTATCAGGCTACTAAGAACTAAATTCTCAGATGTACATGTTTCATATATTCAACAAACTTTTAAGAAACAATAGTAATAACAACGACAATAACAAAACTAACAACAAGAACCTGCATGTTACAATTATGACCACAGTAGGTGAACGAAAACTTGCTTGCCACACTATTATGGCAATAAGCTCAACCTTGTCCACTCATGCTGAAAGAAAATTCTCTCTTCATTCAACAATACAATCTTAGGTTGGTAGTGAATTACTGTGACACACAGACCACTAAACTTTATATTGAGAGCAATATACTACTTAAGCACATTTTTCAAATGGTGAAATGTAATCAAGGTTGTTTCACAGAGGCAGAAGTTGGTTAATGGAGAACACTTCAGTCATATCTGCATCGAACTGATACCACTTTCTTCCAGTGGCATAAAAATTTTGGTCAGGATATATATTTCTTCTACACTGACAGCAGGTGCATTGTCTGTTCCAGCTTCAGATCATATTAAAATTCTCTGCTCAATGCATTACATCTAAGAATTTCCCAGATCCTTAACTTCTCTCTAAGAACATTTCTGTGGCATTATTTATATTTCAAATAAAATGTTTCATCCCAAAATTTTAGTTGTAGCAATACAGTCAGGATGTTGTAAGCTGGAACAGTCACAGAGAACCGATTCCATTAAGTCCCGCCACCCATCACTGTACAAGTATGACACAGAATCGAATCCTTGGCATTATAAAGAGTTTCTTAAAACAACAGCTAACTCCATTATCACAACAAGTTTATACTACATTTTTGCCAAAGAAGAGTAGGTTTCTCTGAGAAACAGACCCTCCAACTGCTGAACTTTCTTAGCTATGTGTTTGCTGTCAAGTTTTGGGAAGCAGTCTGACATAAGATCTGTGACATTAAGTCAGTTGGTAAGATGTTATGAGAGTAGTCTTGGATCACAAGAATGAACATAGAGTTTTTTACATGAGAGTAACAGGATCTGCAATCTCATATTTTCTTGCAACCAAACAAAAATTTCATGAAGCACCAACACAAAAGACAAGAAAATAATGAAAGAGGTATGGCAAAAACACTTCAGTGCGAAAAAAGACAAGACTAAAACCCAGATTTCCACTCAAAACCTTATCAGGATGTTCATTACCATTTGTATTTCATATCAGTTAGTGCCTACATGGATGTAGAAAAATTTGTTATTTGTAATAGTGAAATCCCTTAATTTTGTACTTTAGATGTCTTTAGATGGCAAGAGTGGCATAATTCCTCCATGTCAACACTTTTGTGCTGTGTAAACACTATCTAAACCATACCTGAAAAATGAAAGAGGTAATTGCATCACTGTCCCATTCATACCATTTGTGCAATTACTTTAAATATGGGACAGCAAAAGTTCTTCCTCTTTCAAATTGCTACAAAAGTTGGTGAAACAGACTAAAAACTGAAGCCAATTCTACCAATGCAAATTCCTGAGAGTCCTCTTGAGCATTATGATACAATACTGAGTAATATTCTCAATTAAACTCAGCAAAGATAAATATCAAACTTAATATTTCTACACTTTCACTCCTAATATAAGATGAAATTATATCCTCCACAACGACTGCAATAATAATTAAAAAAAAACCAACTGAAAACTACTGAATGTACAAGATGTGCAATCTCAGGTACATGCAGGTGCGTTCTCAAAATTCATTGCTCGCCACTCCACAGTAATTGGTAACATTCAGGGCCACTACAATTTAAGATATGAATAATGACCAGATGGTGAAACTACTGAACCACATCCATAAGACTGTAATAATTATGAGAAGAGAGGCAGAGGCAGTAGCAATAATGGCCAGACATAATGGGCGACAAGGCCTGACCTGACATAGTGCTTCTTGCTTCTCAGACAGCACACGAGCCACCTCAGGCTGCAGCTGGCCTCCACGAAGAGCTGCATCCAGCATATGTAATGTCATTCGATCATTGCACAGTAGACTTTGCAGTTCTGTCATGTTTGTGTCAAACTGTTGCCACGTCTGTGCAGCTCGTTGCAATACTGCCAGTTGTTGAGTAACCCTGTAAAGTGAAAAATTATTCACATAAAACATTAACTGCAAGAACCACCACAAATCTGCCATCACTCATTAAATACTAAAAGATAAATTACTACAATAGTTGAGAATAGTTGACATGTCAGTCACACAAGTCTACTGCATGAAAATTGACATATTCCCAGCATACTTCCAAATACTGAAATGATTACCGCAGAACACTTAGCTGTGATGCAGATTTTAATGCACAAGTTTCTTGAACATGGATTGTAAGTTAGTAATACAGTGAAGTACTTTCTGATTTGAGAGATACTAGGTAAATGATGTCCTTGTCATTGGCCTACCAAAAGACAACTGGTGTTTATATGAAACTGAGGCACAACTGTAACTCACATAGTACCAGCTGTTGAAGTATGACTGTCATTACAGGTGGCTGAAGAAGAGAAGTCTCTACAAAATATAAGAGACTGAAATGGCCGATATGGCAATGAAGCCTACTTCTAAATATTGTTCTCACTCCACATTTGCATCTCAGAGCATACAAGAAAACCCACAAGAAGTGTAATTACACAGAATTTTCCAGCCAGCACTACTAACTGACATAGCACCCAGTATTCTCACATTTGGAAGGATGACAGTTTAAATCCCAGTCCAGCCATCCTGATTTGGGTTTCACATAGTTTCTCAGAATTGCTGAAGGTCCCAGTAGGGTTCCTTTGAAAAAGGCATGGCAAATTTCCTTTTCCATCCTTCCTGAATCTGAATTGATGTGCAGTTTCTAGAAGATCTATTGTTCGACGGAATGTTGAAACCTGATCTTGCTTTTTTTTTCTGGAATAGCTCTGATCAACAGACAGTTTACATTTTGAATAAAGAGCTTTCTGATGTCCACTTCAAAATGTTCAACTGTGTTGAAGGTACTTTTAATGTAAGACAAGAGCAGTTTGTGCAAACATTTATTCACATACTTCTGACTACCGATTTCAACTTGGAAAGCCAAATGAGGAGAGCGTGAGTGTGCAATCAGGTAACAATGTCTTGCACTTACTTTCCTGTGTGTTGTATTCAAATTAATGTTGACAATATTCACTTCAAAATCAACAAGAGTGTTCCAATACAAATCTACCTCTTGTTGATATGGAACCCCATCCCCACAGCATATATAAAATTGATTCTGTACTATAAAACACTGTGTGTGACTTACAGGGATTACACAGTTCCTGTTTGGCACAGTTTTGATTTAAGAAATTCCAATATGACAAAGCCCCTACCTGAAGTTACATGCCAAACACAACATAAAATTAAAACAACAACAACAACAACAGTGTATTCCTATCCAACTATAATTGAAAAATGGTCTTTAATACTTAGATGTTAAACTCTCAGACCCTGCTACCCAATCACGTCAACTAGGTCTCCTAGAAACAGTCATATGAATTTATTTCCAATCCAAAAAGATGACATTTCTCTCTCAACATAATGATCATTTGTACAAATCTAAGAGCATTATAATAACATAATACAAGACACGTCACAGGAAGATGAATTTTCTCACTTCTCTGCACCACATTTCTTGGTGACAATATTCTGTGTTATAAAGGTAACATTCATCACTTAAAAACATCCGGTGTCAAGATAGCCGCAAGAGCTTTGAACTATATGGGTATTCTGTACTTTCAAAGTAAACTGCAAAAAGTTTTCTCTGCAAATAGCATGTAATACAAAGATGAGAGCACTCAACAGTACGGAATAACATAACTGTTTCAGTTTTGATGGTTTTCTGGATAATGTTGAATGCCATATCTTCAAAAGTTGCTGCATATTTATAAACACCATTGGGAAGTTACTGAAACTACCAATGTCATGTCGTCCTCATTTACGAACTCTACAAAAATGAATATATTTGGCACAAGCAGCACTGGAAAGAGAAAGACCAAAAATTATCATTCTTTACCTAATGACTATGGACAATAGGCATAACAAATTATCTCAAAACATTATCCTCAAATCTTTCTTGCAAGAGTGATGAGTGTGAACTTATTAACTATTCACTGTACAGTTTGCAAAGTGGCTGTTCAAAGAATGTACAACATGAGGAAGAGACCAAAGAATCCTTAAATCAGTTAAATCCAAGTCTTCATGGCCAGAAACAAATTACTAATTACAGAGTCAAGGAAATATTCCAGCTGTCCAGAACTAATGAAACTACTGTAACAGGAGCAATTGCAAATCAACTGGATTTGTTGTATACTTCCAAAACAACAATGCTGCTGAGGGAGCCACACACTGCCACCCTCCGTCTCCAGCATCTATACAAATTCCATTAGTCACGTCTGATATTTAGCTGCTGGAGAAAGTGTTACAGAGAAATCCCAAATCAATAATTTACGTAAAACGTAGAAAATGTGAAATTAATCTCAAACAATGTAATGTCCACAATAACAACTAGACCATTAAAAATAAAACTAAAGAATGAAATCCACGTGACACTATCTTCTGCACACAGAGGTGAGAAAGATATTAAAAACAACACCCATAAAACTGGGGACTATCCTTGGAAGCAAGCAACCGTCTTTGCCATTTTTTCCTTTTACTGCGAACTCATTCTGGCATCCATCGAGTGATATTCCTCGGCAGGAATCCACACATCATTGTGTATATAAATATGGCAACTTATATTTGAATTACACTGCTGTAAATGCATTTATGTGAACTGCATTGGTAAGCCACAATGGCTTCAGAAGTAATTATTGATTTGCAACCAAGACTGTTTCTAACCAATACCGTTAAGCAATGGTTTGCTGTATGCCACATATGGATTGGAAGAATTTTTATTGACTTGGGATCTTTCGTTTGAGGGTTCCTACCAAATCAAGGTGGCAGGTTATAAACTACTTAGGAAGTCAAATATTGCTTCTCATAAACAAAATGCAAAATTTTGCCACAAGCCATTGTTACATTCACACATAACATCACTGTTGTCTTTGATGTTATTATAAAAGTAGTGGCCTGTTCACACTGTAATAAATTACATCGGAAGAGTCAGAGGACTTTCAACAATATTAACGTCTTTAAGCCTAGAATTTTATGAAGTACAAAAAGCATTAATGGTTCAGAAGAATAACTGTGAATTAGCATGCTAGGTGTGCAGTTATGAATATTGCTGTGGCTATTGCACTTCAGTGAAAACTTCTGGGCTGAGAGGTTGTGGTAGATTTGTACAACTATTCTGTGACATTTTGTCCCCATCTATGGGACACATATTTGCAAATATATTGGTAACTGCGCAGATAATAAGCCTTGAGGGTGTTAAGTTAGGTGAGGTGAGAGAATTGGATTGGGAAAGGAGTCTCTGGAAGTAGAAGGTAATTTTGTTATTTTGACAGAAAAATAACCGACATGGATACAGCAGAAAGATTATGAGATGCAGACAAGTAACAGTAAGAAAGTTTTTTCTGAAGAAGAAAAAAAATCTATTAACATCTAATGTAAATTTAAGAGTTTGGAAGTCTCTTCTGAAAATATTTTCCTGGATTGTTGCATTTTATGGGAGTAAAAAGTGAACAATAAGCAGTTCTGAGGAGAGAATACAACATTTATTGAATATGGTGCTACAGAAGGCTGCTCAAAATTAGATGGGTATATCAGATGACTAATGATGATGAACAAACTGAATGAGGGTAGGGGGGGGGGGGGGGGGCGGTGGAATTTAGTGAAAAACGTGACTAAAGGCAGGATGATTAAAACACACACTAAGGTATCAAGAAGTAGTTAATTTCGTATTGGAGAGAGAGATGTATAGAGGCAAAATTAGTAGAGGGAGACCAAACCTGGACTATAAAAGCAAGCTGAAGTGAATGTAGTTTTATGCAGAAATGTAGCAGCTTGCAAGAGAATAGACAAGGGTGGAGAACTGCATCAATCCTGTGTTTGGACTGACAGTCACAACATAGCATCCTCATATTACAAGATGAATGGAACAACATGTGGCTGAAGTGACAAGAGCTTTGGTTGCAGCAATCTGTAAGCAAACATCTGACCAGCTGATCTGAATTGTTGAAGAAAGCACTAATGAAAGTATAAATAAAATGTCCACACTATGGAGAAAGATTATACAAATTCCTGTTGTGGAACTTCATAGAGTAAGGAGAGGGAGGGAGGGAGGGAGGGAGGGGGGGGGAGAGATATAGAGAGAGAGAGAGAGAGAGAGAGAGAGAGGAGAGAGAGAGAGAGAGAGAGGAGAGAGAGAGAGAGAGAGAGAGAGAGAGAGAGAGAGAGAGAGAGATTCTTCCTATCACTGAGCAGTTTTCAAAAATTACATGAATCGAAAGTTCCTTTGCGCTCACTTCAGGCCAACAGAGGTACATGTTTACAGGTTTAGTTTGTTTCTCAGTCACCATTTGCAATCAACTAAATGTGAAAGCAAGATGCAGTAACTCTACCTCTGAAGTGTGTGGCTTTTAGTGGTGAATTCCAACGCAAATCGATATTAAGTGGAGTATTTGGCGTGTTTAACTCAATTGCGAGACTTGGCAAGGACGAGAGGACGCAATTTTAGTAACACTTTAGCAGGCAAGGCGCAGTAAAAACATCCAACAACAACTGACGTTCCCCTATCACGTCTCGTGTAGGGTGCAGAAAGAAAGCTCCTACACAGCCTCGTGTTTGTTTTGATTTGGCCAGGGGGAGAGCCGTGGGAGCCAATTTTTGTGGCGCCGGGGCGCCTTGAGAGATCATCACGCCGCCGGGAGGGTCAATATTTGCGCAGGCGAGCTGCAATAAGCCGACCTCTGCGGCCGGTCACTCCGGATTACACGCCATTCGTCTGCATGCTAATGCACGGCTCACCCCTCTGCATTTATCGCCTGCTACTTGAGCTGCCATCTTGACACTGCACCAACTGAGCAGAACTTTTCGTTTGGTTTAAAGAAGGTAAGAACAGACTGTAATCCTTGTGTGGGTCGCCATACAGACCACCACCGTTTTCTCTCCCAAAGCCGCGTACCATGTCTTGATGCTATTCGGGTTCTGGGTTGTACGTTCTACACTGATTCACGCCTCCCGGTCCATACTTAGCCCGACAGACAGACAAGAGATACAGACTGGCTTAAGCCGAACATTTTGTTCCCCATACATCTCTAACGCTGGAAACAGTAACAACTTCGTTGTTATAAGCACATACAGCCTCTGCAGTAAGACAAGCGGCTGGCTTATGCAAGGCCCTTTCAATTTCAAATCACGCTTAGTATAACCTTCACAGATAACAAAGGTTACTTTCCCTACGTTAAATGCCGGCATGGTTTGTTTTAAAGAGCATGACCGACATTTCATCAAACCGAGGTTGCATTATGTCTCTTCTAACGACCTCGTCAACCCTACTCTTTCTTCCTTCCAAAACATCGGCCTTATGGTAATGATACTGAATTCTTATAAACAAATCATAATTCACCTGGTCAATGAGCGAGCGTTAAACCCTGCTCTTTCTTAAACTTCAGGATACGGCAATGTTTCATTCGCACACCATATTGTCGTAATACACAGGTTTAAATACGAAAATATTACACGGCATTTCAGCTTCACGAACACACAAGCCAAAATGAAGCCTCCTCGATTTGCTTCTATAAGCCACTCAGAGCTCAGGACAAGCGATGATTTGCCAGCGAAAGTCATAATAAGAGGTGATTCCATACAAAGCTATCATACTGCTGGTGAAGATGCACTAAATTCTTCCACCCACGTTTGTCGACAGCGACATCCGGGGCCCACGGGAAATATGGGTACCGCAACGAACTTTTGACGTCACACTCGTCTTGTCCGCCATAAATCGCGAACGCGCGGCTACGTACGGGAAATCAGTATGTCAACGGAAAGTTAGCCAGTAAAGTCCTTAACTCTGTCATCTGTTATCGAGAGCGTGAGTCTATTTAAGCGTGCAGCTATGAAGTACAGGGTGATTCAAAAAGAATACCACAACTTTAGGAATTTAAAGCTCTGCAACGACAAAAGGCAGAGCTAAGCACTATCTGTCGACGAATTAAGGGAGCTATAAAGTTTCATTTAGTTGTACATTTGTTCGCCATTTCAGCCAATAAAGTTTTTGGTCCCTTTTTCTTCGAAGGTGCTACTGTAACTGGACTACAGTATCTGGAGATGTTAGAGAATTGGCTGTTCCCTCAGCTCGAACAAGAAGCACAACAATTCATATTTCAGCAGGATGGAGCGCCACCACATTGGCACTTATCTGTCCGTAACTACCTGAACGTCAGCTACCCGAGGCGATGGATCGGCCGCCAGGCAGCCCGTGACAGAGCACTTCATCACTGGCCTCCAAGAAGCCCTGATCTTACCCCCTGCGATTTTTTCTTATGGGGGTATGTTAAGGATATGGTGTTTCGGCCACCTCTCCCAGCCACCACTGATGATTTGAAACGAGAAATAACAGCAGCTATCCAAACTGTTACGCCTAATATGCTACAGAGAGTGTGGAACGAGTTGGAGTATCGGGTTGATATTGCTCGTGTGTCTGGAGGGGGCCATATTGAACATCTCTGAACTTGTTTTTGAGTGAAAAAAACCTTTTTAAATACTCTTTGTAATGATGTATAACAGAAGGTTATATTATGTTTCTTTCATTAAATACACATTTTTAAAGTTGTGGTATTCTTTTTGAATCACCCTGTATTACAGCGGTCTCAAATAGCAACTCGCCCCCCCGCTGGAGACGGTGCTGCAACGTTTAAGACCTCTAGTGTCACGTGCTATGACAGGCCACAGGGCCTGGATATTTCGTCAGCCCCGAAAGAGGTCTGTATGAAGTCTCGTACCCCGTGCAGTGATTGGCTGATATGAGCAAGGCTATGCTGGCTACATGTTCGTGACGCTCCAGTGCCGTATTTGATAATTTCCTTACTTAATCTTGCGTGTTGTGAAAATACGCAGTTTAATTGCAGCACTAAACCGAACAGCACTCAAAAACGCGTCCTTTAAGACGATTTGTTCCTGAAAGTGTCAGGAAATGTTACGTCGGTCCACCGTAATGTTACCTTCGTTCGTCGGAGGCACAATTCGATTCGAGCCAACCAATAAATAGGAGCGGCTAGCCTCTGCAGGCTGGGAGCTAGCTAGTGTACTTACCTCTGCACGATGTCGTCCCAGACGCGGTAGAGTTCGGCCACGTCGTCCTTGAGCAGCCTAGCCGGGTGTCCGGTGTCTGTGTGGTAGCGGTGCACCGCCACATTGAAGCGCAGCAGATCCGCCTTGCGATCCAGCAGGGACGTCAGCTCCACCTGCGACAAGATGAACATCATTGCCTTCTGCAGCACTAATTTTTCCATTTGTAATATTTTCAGACTTCATCCATCCATTGACATACAACGCCTGCTGTTATTGCAGGACAGTCTTGCAGACGTCCGGTTGAGTCGCTGTGTCCTTCCAACCGGCATTTAGGCGGACAGAAGAAAGAAATACAATCAATGGCCCTTCTCTAGATCCAAGTACTCAGTTGCAAAAGAAACCTGCACAAATGGTAACGAAGTGGAGCCCTAGATAAGATCACCAGGAAAATTAACATTCAAGTGCAAAAACTTGTTCCAATTCAGCTCTTCACCACACGTTATAACCAAATTATTTCAACAAAAAACAAGTTTTCAGATGGTAAAACGATAATTGCTGCTAAAGGAAACGCCCTATTTTCGAAGTCTGACGACTGGAGCAACAGAATGACAACGTAAACAGCTTTTAGCTTTTTTTGGTTGCTTCGAGCTAGCATAATTCAACTACACTGCCTTGTATACGACATTCCGTAATGAATAACTGCTTAATGAGTAGCGTAGCGAGAAACTGTATACAATTCGTATGTTTCTTGCCTTTTCGCTTTCTGACAAGAAAAAATTTTATATGTTTGGGCCGCACCTATCGAAGACTTCTCAACTTGTCAGCATAGTCTCTGTTTACCGAACTATGGCAAGTGAGGCTTACAGAGAATTTCACAAACGCCAACCAGCCATCCAACGTACCTATCCATCTCCTCTCCTCCCCCCCCCCCTATATATATATAATCATCGTATAGACCACAATTGTTGATCTTAATTACATATTTTTATTGTTTTGGTCTATTTAAGTTATTCAGACTCAAAGTGATAGCTACCTGAAATCTGAACCAAGAGTGAACAACACTGGATAATTATCACTATCGGTGGCAACTGGAATCTGGCACCGTATCTGAAAAATCAGTATCTATTCGTAACGCTGCTGGCCACTCCGTAGCAACGAAACTTAGTGAATCTAACCATCACACTTCGACCTAGGAATCCGAAGAACTATTCTACAGGGTGATTTTTTCCACCGTGTACAAACTCTAAGGATTGATCGATGAGAGAATACGGAACAAAATTGTTCTAATGAATTTGTGTCCGGAAATGCATGGTTTTCATACTAGAGACCATTTATTCCATCACACTTTGTTACAGAGACAGCGCTATAATACAAGCTGTACCATGCAGCCACAATTACAGCAGGCATGTTTTCCACCTGCAGGGTGGTACTGTTCCTCATACGTCGTGCCCTAGCGCCATCTACTGCCATAGTAACTGGTAATGTTGTGTCCGATTCACTTCTCTTGCTGACTCACCTTCCAATGGATGTGATACAATGGTTCAGTATTTGACTCCAGAGATTACCGAAAAATTGCAACGGGCGGCGAGCAGCAGAGTTGTATCAAGAGACCGGTCCCCGCCGACAACAAGCACAGCATTCAATGTTTGCGGCTGTGTCGCCATTTTTGAGAGACAGGGTCATTTCAGAAAGCAGGAAATCATGAAGGACGTACCCGAAACGTTGGGACACCAGACTTGGAGAAAAATGTCGTTAACACTGTGGTAGGCGAGCACCGTGTCAGTACCAGGCAGTTGGCCCACCAGTACAGGGTAAGCCAGACGACCGTGCGGAACATTCTCCATGACAATTGTTACTGCCCCTTATCACTTACAGCGTGCGCATGGCTTACTAGCGACAGACTTTCCACACCGGGAACAGTTTTGTCACTTGTTTATTCACCAGCCAACCACTATTCCGGGTCTTGTGTCACCCATCCTGTTCACAAATGAGGCCACATTTACGCGGAGTGGAATCTTCAACAACACAGCCATCTGTGGGATAGTATGCAGAACCCCCGTGATATGGCGACCGTGAATCATCAGCAACGGTGCAGCCGGAATGTGTGGGCCCAGATAACTGGCGACCGTATTTTGGGACCGGTCTTCCTTCCACGTCGCCTAACCTTTTTTTAAATTACGGTTTTAAGGCGCAAAACTGCAACGGTCGTAAGCGCCCATTCCGTGGCTTACTAAAAAAAATAAATCGCCAGAAATGGGATCGAATTTCTTTAAGGAGGGAAACTAAAAGCGAAAGTAAATCCGAGATAACTGCTATTGAAGGGGGATTGCTTTCCCCTAAAAAGAGCTTCAAATGGCCGTTGTCATCGTACTGACACAAACTCAAACTCAAGGACGCGATCGGCTGAGCGTGTGTCCTCTCCTAAAAGGGAAGATAGGTCAGGCGACAGCTGTAAAAGGTCGCGCAGTAGAATAAAATAGGGGCACTGGAGTAAAAGGTGTCTCGCCTTCCACCGTTGAGAGCAGTGGGAACAAAGCCGGGGGACGATTGCCACAAATATGCAAATGGCTAAAAAGACAGTGCCCTATCTGGAGTCTGGTTAAAATTACTTCCTCCCGACGACGAGACCGGGAGGAAGAGGTCCAAGCACAGGGAACAGGTTTTATGTCCCATAATTTATTATCGGGAAGGGCAGACCAATGTGTGTGCCATAAAAGAGCAACACGACTACATAAATCGTTCTGTAGATCGGCAAAGGCAACCATGCGAACGGCAGGCCGAGTAAGAGAGACTGCAGCCTCTGCCGCTATATCGGCTGACTCGTTTCCGCGGATACCGACGTGCCCTGGGATCCAGAGGAATGCCACAGAGACGCCCCCCAAGTGGAGTATGAATAGGCAGTCCTGAATCCGGTGGACCAGAAGGTGGACGGGATAAAGAGCTTGGAGGTTGAGAAGAGAGCTGAGCGAATCCGAGCATATAATATACTGTATCCGCTTATGGCGACGGATGTATTAGATAGCCTGAGAACATCGTAAAGCTCAGCGGAAAAACCGAACACTTGTCGGGGAGCCGAAATCTAACAGGGTTGTCGCCAATAATATAGGCACTCCCAACACCAAACGTGGTCTTTGCGCCGTCGGTGTAAATAAATGTGTCAGCCTCCATTGGTACACACAGAGGAGCGAATGCCTGACGATAAACTATAGGAGGGGAGTGGGTATCCTTGGAAAGCTGACAAAGGTCACAGAGAAGGCACATCCGGGGGCGAAACCAAGGTGGCACCGCAGCCCCATTGGTCAAGAAAGACTTAGGAAACTGGAAGGAAAGGGAATGTAGAAGTTGACGGAAGCGGACTCCTAGTGGTGGTAGAGGGGAAGGGCGGCCTACATACCCTAAATCCAAGGAGAGGGAAAAAAAAGGGAGGGGGCAAGGATCGGATAAGCAGTCATATGGAAGACAGATGACTAGCGTAACGACTCAGAAGGACAGCTCGCCGACTGGACAGTGGAGGTTCAGTAGTCTCAGCATAAAGGCTCTCCACAGAGCTGGTGTAAAAAGCTCCAGAGGCTAAACGCAATCCACGGTGGTGGACAGAATCTAGACGCCGAAGAATAGACGGCCATGCAGAGGAGTAAACTATGCTTCCGTATTCCAATTCAGAGCGCACTAAGGCGCGATATAAGCGGAGGAGGATCATTCTGTCCGCTCTCCAGGAGGTACCACGCAGAACACGGAGGGTGTTGTGGTCTCAGACGGCGAGCCAAAAGATATGAAACGTAGGGAGGCCAGCACAGTTTTCTAAAATTAAGTCCCAAGAATTTGGCGACGTCCGCGAACGGAAGTTCGACAGGGCCTAAATGTAGGCAAGGTCGATAAAACTCCCTACGACGCCAAAAATTTACACAGTTTTACTGGGAGAAAATCGGAAGCTGGTTTCGATGGTCCATGGGTGGAGGCTATCGAGACATCCATGAAGACGTCGTTCAAGAAGGCTGGTCCGTTGAGAGCTGTAGTAGATTGTAAAATCGTCGACAAAGAGGGAGCCCAAGACATCGGGACGGAGACAATCCATAACTGGATTTATGGCAATGGCAAACAGCACAACACTTCGAACAGACCCCTGGGGCAGACTGTTTTCTTGGGAGAAAGTACAGGAGAGAGAGTAGTGTTCATCCGCACCTTAAATTTGGGCTCTGTCCATAAATTCACGAATGAAAAGGGGTAGCCGACCTCGAAAGCCCCAAGAAAACAGTGAGCGGAGGATGCCTGTATTCCAACAAAGGAGGGGGGGGCGCTTTATGGCGACCCGATCGCCCCCCCCCCCCCCCCCCCAGATCAAAAAAGATAGCTACCGTTTGGCGTTTCCCGAGAAAACTGTTCATGATGTAAGTGGAGATAGCAACAAGATCTTCAACTGCAGAACGATGCCTTCGGAAACCGCATTGGGCAGGTGTTAAAAGGTTTCGGGACTCCAGCCACCAGCCTAAACGGCAATTTCCATACGCTCCAAAACCTTACATACACTACTCGTGAGAGATGGGGCGATAGCTAGAGGGGACGTGTTTACGCTTTCCTGGTTTCGGGACAGGAATGACGACAGCTTCCCGCCGTCTTCTGGGAACTGTACTGCCGGTCCAAATTCCATTCTAAAGGTGAAGGAGGTACTGCGGAATATGGTATGATAAATGCAGCAACATTTGGTCGTGGATGCCATCTGGTCCTGGGGAAAATAGTCACTCGAACGTGTATCAGCAAGAGCGAACCACTCAAAGCGCCGAGCTAGCTGAACAGTACCGACCGAAAGGTCCAAATGAGCGAAGGTTGACGTGGAGGCAGACAAAAATGTAGGTTCCCAGTGTTGGGGCAAACAAGATCCACTTCGTGGAAGAGGTCAATCAATACGGGGCCTCTCGGACAAGGACGCAGAGATGCCCAAAGCGGGTGGCGGGAGTCGAAGTCCCCAACACACAAATGGGGGGGGGGGGGGGGGGAGCTGACCACGGAAATGAAGGAGATCCGTTCTTGCCATTGGTGTGGACAATGGAATGTATATGGTACATAGAGAGAAGATGTATCCAGAAAGGGAAAGACATAAAGCGACAGCTTGGAAGGAACTGTTCAAGGGGATTGGGTGATAATGGACAGTATCTTGGAGAAGAATCGTAAGTCCCACGTGTGCCGGGGCGCCAACAGAGGGGAAATCAAACCGGACTGATTGTAAATGAAGGAAGACTAAGCTATCATGGAGACGTAGCTTTATTTCCTGAAGACAGAAAACGACTGGGGGGGGGGGGGGTGTAGGATCGTAAGAGGATCGACAATTCATCCCGACTGGAGCCAATTCCACGGACATTTCAATGGATAATTGACATAGGGTGGACAGAAAATGGAAAAATCTCACCACAGTTGCCGTCAACTCAACGACCGCTGAGAGCCGGCGGCCGACAGCGTGGAACAGCATTCAGCCAGAAGCTGAAGATCCTGATCCATAGGTTGTTCGTGGGTAGTTCCTGCCGCCAGTGATCGGCCTCCAGCGGCGAGTCTCGGCGACACGGAAGACGACCGAGGGCGGATACCGCTGGGTGGCGCTGTAGAACAGACACGCTGTGGTGGAGGAGGAGAGGAACTTCGTTTCTTATGAGCCTTCTTGGAAGCAGGACGTTGAGATGAGGGAAGAGTCGATGGTTGTGAGGTCTGGGTACGAAGAAAATCTTCGCGAGTAGGCTCTTTTTTGGAAGTCCAGGCGTCCGATTTTGGGGCCCGTGACTTAGCAGGAGCCGATGAAGGCCGAGCCTTAAGTGAGCGGGTGATAGTGGGGAGGTTGAATGGGCGATCTTTGGGCTGGCCGATCGGACGACAGTGGCGCTGAAGGTGAGATCGCAAGTCTGCATGGCTACCTCCTTAGTAGGTCGAGGAGAGGCGAGGACAGTGCTATATTTACCCGCTGGGAGTACAGTGGCCTTTCTACTGGCGAATAACTTACGAGCACCAAGGTAGACAGCCGGCCGAAGTGGCCGTGCGGTTAAAGGCGCTGCAGTCTGGAACCGCAAGACCGCTACGGTCACAGGTTCGAATCCTGCCTCGGGCATGGATGTTTGTGATGTCCTAAGGTTAGTTAGGTTTAACTAGTTCTAAGTTCTAGGGGACTAATGACCTCAGCAGTTGAGTCCCATAGTGCTCAGAGCCATTTTTTGAACCTTTTCCTTCACTCGGATTTCCTGAATAATTCGTTCATCTTTAAAAATAGGGCAAACTCTAGAGGAAGCAGCATGGTCGCCCTTACAGTTGATGCAACGAGGCGATGGAGGTGTACAATCACCCTCATGGGCATCCCTGTCGCATGTAATACATTTGGCCGTATTGGAACACAGCTGGCTGGTATGATTAAACCGCCGACACCGATAGCAACGCGTAGGATTAGTGATGTAAGGGCGAAGTGAAATGATTTCATATCCTGCTTTAATGTCTGATGGAATTTGAACTCTGCCAAACATCAAGAATACAGTATGGGTCGGTACCAATTCTTTTTCAATCCGTTTCATGACGATGTACGGCCGTTATGCCCTGATCAGACAAGTAATTTTGAATGTTCTCATTGGATAATCCGTCGAGTGATCTTCTATAAACCACCCTGCGCGACGAGTTTAACTTACGGTGCACTTCCACCCGGACAGGAAGGTGTGTAGCAGTGCAGTTCGAAGCAATTTATGTGCCTGGATGGTACTGTCTGTTTCTAACAACAAGGTGCCATTTCGTAACCGGGAACAAGACTTAACAGGACCTGCAATTGCGTCGATACCTTTCTGAATAATGAAAGGGTTGACTGGAGAAGTCTATCTTCGTCAGACCGAGAAACAACTAGGAACTTTGGCACTAATGGAAGAATTGTCCGTGGCTGAGACTGATCTAACTTTCTCTTGTGTGCAGAAGTTGTAGAAGTAGAGAAAACCATTGCGAAAGTATCCCCCATGATTACCGGCGTCTCCGATGGCGCGCTCCTTCCTAGTGGGGACCTTCTCTGAGGGCACTCCCGCCTTAGGTGATTGTCCACACCTCAGGTCACACCTCTCGAGAAACGGACGGAGGGACTAATCAGCACGTTCAGAAGGTACCAGCTCGGGTACTCACCCCTCCCTGGGCCTGGCCTTTACCAGGGGGTGCGTTCGTGTCCTACTTGTCTACCCGGGGTGGGGAATTACGCGTTACCCCGTCACCTGTTACGCGTGGATCGGCCCAGACACGCACAGGAAAGAAAGAAAGAAAGAGAAAGGGAGGAACAAAGAAAAGGAATGAAGAGGTCTCAAACGCCGCAGCGGAGAAGGTAAAGAGAAGAATCAAAGAAAAGAGGACAAAGTGAGGACAGACTTTCCAATATAGAGAGAAAAGAAGAGAAACCATGTCTTACAGTCAGAAGCGTCCGTCTCCGGACGTAGGCACAAAACATACTCCCAAAGAGAGGGAGGAGGGAAGGGAACGAGCGAGGGGAGGGGGGGGGGGGGAAGATCGGAGACAGGGAGGGATGTGGAAAGGGAAGGTATGCAGCCCAGTTAGGGAAGAGAGCTGCACTAGCTCGGGGTCCCGTGATCGACGTCGCATAACAGGCTGGAACTATCGGCGGTTCTCAAGTGTAACTCTGCGTTCCCTGCTCGAAGACGTACCGTTGATGATTCTAAGGGTTATGGGCTACTTGCTACAAGATGGTGCTCCAGCCCAATTCGCCGTTAACGCCCGGACGAATCTCAATCGTGTCTTCCCTGGTCGATGGATCGGACGAGGAGGTATAGTTGCATGGTCTGCTCGTTCACTGGATCTCAACCCGTGCACTTTCTGGTTATAGGGACATATCGAAAGTATCGTGTATGCAGAGCCCATTCCAGATGTGGAGACACTGGAGCAGCGTATTCATGCTGCCATTGACGCTGTTCGGATGCAGCTTGGCCGAAGTGAACATAAGACACAGAACATGCTATGGCACGCACACGCATGTGTTGAGGCACATGGAAACCATTTTCAACGCATATATTAACCGTGGCTGCATGGTACAGCGCGTATTAGACCGCAATTTCAAAGTACGACTGAATAAATGGTCTCTAGCATGGAAACCATGCATTTCCAGACGTAAGTTCATTAGACCTTTTTTGTCCCGTATCCTCTCAACGATCAATCACTAGAGTTTGTACACGGTGGAAAAAATCACCCTGAACACGTTGGTGCGAAAGCTTGTATAAATTTGGTCTCTCTTTTGCGTATGACGCATAATCAGCATCGAGGTAATGAAAAACGAATGTCCTGTGGTAACCCTGACAGGCAAAAACCGAGATGTCATGTACTTCCCAAATATGTTTAATTACTGGTGCCCACACACACTTCAGACCAAAACATTTTGTATAAGTTCGTTTCACTGCGCAAAAACTTACTGCTTTTTTTTTACGCAAGGCTGAGCAGGAGTTCCATTTTTTTTAATTTCCTTCCGTCTGCGTTCAAGAACAGATCGTCAGTAAACTGCTCCTCTACTGCCACTGAGTAACTCGATTTTGATGAAACTTTACACAGCGTAACGACACAGTTCAAGATCGGGGAAAAAACGCGCACCAATACGCTACAACAAATAGCTCCTTTGTAATACAAACAGTCATTTCTTTCGAATCAGTGTAGTAGGTATGTAAAATTAGACCAGATGGAAAAAATATCCGAGCTACAAAAGGGAAAACATGGATCTGTAAGGTAGCAGTTTCACTTCGCCCTCTACGAACTTTTCTGTCCATGAAACATTTCGTTTCGGCACTGTACTAGTAATCGTGGAAATTTAGATCAGTTCCCTGTCCAGCTACCATGGTTTTAGTTTTCCATAGTTTCCCTAAATAACTTCGTACGAATGCCAGGACGGCCTCTTTCGGAGCCCTTTTCCGATTGTTCCCTCAACAAATTTTTTTAAACGAACAACTGTTTCGTCTCAAATAATCTCGACGGAAAGCTGAATCCTTAAATCTGCTACACTAGTTTTCCTCCATTCTGTCTTCAATGAAATCTTTACTTTTTTTTATTCTGGAAAACTGTCCAGAAGTCACACGATGACGTCTTGTAAGCCACATTGCGACCTTCGCCTTCACTTACAGTATCACCCTCGATACATGTTCAACATACCTTCTCCATTCTGTGGGCGAGTGCGCTTCGAAACGCCACATCATCTTAATTTACTAGGTACACTAGAGTTTAATGACCTCAATGCCAACGTCACTTTAGATGGAGCACTGTCTCAGTTTAATACCGGTAAGTCAAGATACCAGCGGCAGTCTTGTTGCAGGGAACATATTAGAAGTTGCCAGAAATAATTCCGGGAGTGTACGTATGACCTCGATCGGGGAAGCAACACGTGTGTAACTTCGTGGCCTACTATCCAGTGTGCCGGGCCAAGGATCGTTATAATCTGGCATGCAGATGCTCGGATCCGGATTCCTGTCTCTTAAGATCTCTTACAGAATGCTGCACAAGGCTGCATGAAGTGCCTGTATATATTATTCGGCAAGAAATAACTCTCCATTATTATTAACATTACACGTTCCGCATCGCAGAACTGTATTGCATTGCTGCTAACCGCTAAGAGCATAACCCAGTAACTACGAAGGGCCTCTGCCTGTAAACCGATTGACAGATGATTTTCAGCCACTGTGGAAAAACATTACGAGCGAGATCCCGGAAATGGGAAATTAAATTTGTGTTAGGAGACTTGTCTCTCGTTGAGCAAAACGAGAAGGGGAGGGATGGGGGTAGGGGTTGTGGGCGTGCCGTGTATTATGTAGCAGGCGGGGCGGCAAGGGACACATCGGCCTGGGAATGGCCGCTAGCCGCACACACATGCCGCTCGAGCCATTCACTATTTACGAGGCCGCCTTACTTATACAGCAGCGCAGCGCCGCACCACGCCTCCCTCCGGCCTTGCGCGATCGTATTAGTGCTTCGCTTATGTTTGGTTCACGGCAGCGCTGAAAGTAGTACAATGTCGATACTGAGCTCATTCGCGGCCTCGCAACTCTCCGTCATTTTCCTGTGCCCGTACCAGCTACAGGTCAGGGCAGCAGACAGCAACCTGAATGGTACATGCACAGCAACTTGGACAAATAAGGAGAAAACATTCCAGCGCTCCGTCAGTATTCTATTTTCCGTTTTATGTACACAATTCAGTTCACATACATGCCTCCAATAGTTAGGGGCCAAAATTAAAGTGTAACTTGTCAGAGGAGAAATGAAATTACAGCAATGTAACATAAAATCTCTGACATGAATGTCTGATATGAAACTCAACTTTAGGAACAGATTAGAGAACATGACACTGATGAACTCACATCTGTATAGAAAGCAAACATCCACACCCGCCATAATTACTAATCGTCAACGTGCTCATAAAATAACGCGTAGGATGACAATGATACAACACAATTCAAACATATTTTCGTGAAAACCGTTATAGAAATTCTAGATAACGTTTTATCCAAAGCTGTAAGGTATGGTCTCAGCGTCTTGAGACAAAAATTACAATGGATATATGGTTGCTCTCTTTGCTGGAGACGGAAAGGAAACGGGCCGGCCGGTGTGGCCGAGCGGTTCTAGGCGCTTCAGTCTGGAGCCGCGCGACCGCTACGGTCGCAGGTTCGAATCCTGCCTCGGACATGGATGTGTGTGATGTCCTTAGGTTAGTTAGGTTTAAGTAGTTCTAAGTTCTAGGGGACTGATGACCTCAGATGTTAAGTCCCATAGTGCTCAGAGCCATTTTAAAAGGAAACGAAACTCACGAAGTTCGACAAACTTCAACATCAAGTTCTCACGTCAGTTAGAAAATGAATACAACTTAATCGCTAGCATTTAGCCGTCAGCGGGAGATCATGAGTTGGCGTATAGGTCCTTATCATTAGACTGTGCCAAAATTATCCGTGGTGTTTCATGAAGTGAAATAGAAGGAAACAAGATCAGGAATTAGCGTACCAGCGACGGCGAGTTCATTAGGAACGATCAAAAGCTTTGACTGAAGAAAGATGGAGTACGCTATTTCAAGCCATTATGGCATTTGGTGGATATGGGTTTTGAGTCTCACTCCTCCAGATTCCGAGTCCAGTAGCACCTCGCTCGGTTTGCTGTGGGGGCATGAGACACTTTAAATTAATCTGTCCCTCGAAAGGACAACTTAGGCCAGCATCAAGTTTCACATTTGCCAGCATCGAGTTTCATATTTTCGCTGACGTAGCATAGCCACCAGACACGACACTACACCACACAGAATCATCACGGTCACTTGCACTGACCGGTTATGGTTTTGTTAAGACGTATGACACGCAGTTCGTCGAAGTGGCGTTAACAACGAAGACTTTCATCAGGCCGTGAGCCACACGAATAAGCAGTTGGATTCCAGAACCAGGTCTAATAAGTAAACGAACTCTCAAATTTTCTGAAGATGATTCAGAGGCCGGAGAGACATAATAGGTCAAATGGTTCTCAAGCCGTCACGGATCTCTTTCCAGATCAAGCTAATTTTACTATTTGCTGATTCCTGTATCTCGGTTGAAATAGACTACAGGAAGTTGACGAAACGTAGTGCTCTTTGGAGCCATCGACGGAGCCAAAACATTAAGGCGACTTATACAAGGATTAGCCACGTCTGCTACCACTGTAATGGAAACTCACGACTGTACAATAAAAAGAAAGAAGATACTGTTACTACCACTTGACAAGGGTTTTTTAAACGGGGACGAAATGTAATACTTTTTATTGAGACTTACCTGCATATATACACTTCATCCCTCAAGCCACCTTACACCATTTATCACTCCCTACTATTGCCATTCACGAACAGACCGACGGAAAAATGCTCGTCTGCATGCATATGTACGCGTCCGAACGTTTCACCTGATTCTCTTGATACCTACGCGCGATATACAATGCAAGTAATATAACCGTTGCGTAGTCTACGTCGAATACCGGTTCGCGATTACAACGTCACGCTTACTCCAGAGATTCTCAGAACATCACTGCTGTACTTCTGTGAGAGAGATACCAATTCGTTACACCCCTAGCAGCGCGTTTTTGAATTTGTTCGATGCTTGATGACTGGCCTACGTGATAAGGACTCTAAACGCTGGAACAACGTTCTCGAACAGGTCGTACTAGCGTCTTGTCTGCGGTATCTTGTGGATCCTTGCACTTTCCTAGGACCTTCCAAACAATATTTATCTTCCATTCGCTTCCCTGCAACTGATTTCACGTGTTCGTCTAATTTCATACCACTTCGTTGCGTGTAGAAGCAATGAGGAAGGCTCTACGAGGTTGGTGCCGAAGTTTTAATTAGATATAGTAATTTTTCACTTTGTTACGGGCATTATATCTAATTTATTCGCCGCGCAATTCAGAAAATCTACTGGAAATATCGTCTAGCCATTCTGCATTTCCTTCCAATTTTTCACCGATGCAAGCACGCTGCTGATTGCAAGCCATCGATGTCCTACGTTGCAAATTTCAGAAATGAGTGTTTCCCGCAGGTAACAACAGTCGACGGACAATCTGATCGTGCAGCTCACCCTATCCGATAAATCGTTTATACATGGTGTAAAAAAACAATATACAACACTTAAGTGTGTTTAGGTGTGATAAAAACAAACACTTCGTGTTACAAAACTGTCACAGGTGAACAGTTTCCCCTGTAGAAGTCCATGAAGGTTTTATCGCTACTGATTTTCAAAGACAGTGTTCGGAAAGGCGTGAGAACTAATGTTTTAGAGATATTACTGAAAATGTCGTCCGTTTATATTAACACACAGCGTTTGGTGTACAAGACATCTACAGACACTCGCTTACTTGGCTAAAGCTGCAGCCATTACTCGAATATCTGGTGGTTTTGAGCGTGTCAGACAGTCATATGCATGCATATGCCAGCTGTGCGTCTATGTAAATCGCGGCATTTTCACCAACATCTCAGAAGCAATATTCATGACCATATGTCATCAACACCGCCTCTGAACATCACTTGCGTCAAAACCTTCACGCATCCCTAGAGAGGAAACGGTGTACCTATGACTTTATCACACAAAAACGTGCTTATTTTTATCTCCTCTAAACGCTCTAAAATTTTTACGATTTGTTTGTTGCTTTTGGGTTAGAGCGTTGACTTTCTAGAGGAACAGAATTTCCTAAAACGTTCCGAAACATCTTTCGTTAACATCTGACTGTGGAATTTGTTGGAGGCTTCCTGTACATCCATTCTTACGGACGCATGCCTTGCCACCCATTTTTCTGTCAGTTTCCCTGTATTCTCTTTTGAAGCGAGAGTTAACGCACCATTTTCAGAAAAGGCTCCAAATGTTAATATTCAACCACTTTGAGCGTTTACAATATTTTATTAATCGTGCCGGCTTCACTGTTCTCAAATTTGAATAAAATATTCTTAACTTGATCTAAATGTATCGTGTGGTGACTATAAATTCTACGAAATACAAATAATCTCCTAGCTTTATTAATAAAACTCTTTGCTTTTGACGTACGTCATCGTTGTAACTGCATTATAGCCGTTAATCCCTGTCTCGTTGATGGCATGGCCAGAAGTATCTGGTTGTAACATTTCTTTAATGATTTCTGGTATGCATATGTGCCGGCGAGAAGTAAAAATGAGCGGCGGTGTCACAAACTGATTAAGTTTTCTATAATTACCATCCTTAATGAAAGCAAACACGACTGTAAACTGAGGTGCCGGACTAACAGCTTACGTTATGAAAAGACTGTTACATAAAACTAATTTAAACGTAAAAACGTTTGCTGAGTCAAACGTTCCCTTTCCATGAAATTCGATCCTTGGTTTTGCCATCCTTGACTCCCCAAAGCTCTTGCACGTTGAAATTGCATTGCCAAAAATTACGAAATTCTCTCTCTTAATCAGCCGCTTTATTATGTTTAGGCGATATCCAAATGAAAGGGATTGGTGGTCAAATAAATCCATGAGCCGCCTGCGAAAATCACACGAGGGTGCATGCCAGCACAGAGGAAACTGCGTGCAAGTGACAAAAGGAGAGTTCGGCGAATGTGCTTAGCTGGAGATGAACAAACGGATCCCAGAGAAAGCCGCGGCAGAGCTAGCGCCGACATTGGTATGCAGCGCCGACGACACGTCCGGCCAGCATTCCTTTCTAATTCAATTTGCAATCAACAAGCAATCAATTGATTGGCATTCGGCATGCACACAGCACGGCACACGACTGGCATAGCTCATGAGGCCATCGCACTGCCCGCCCCGGGACGCGCACAAAAACGCTGTTTACGCCCAAACTTTGACACGTCCGGCAGCCGTAGCACCGGAAACGTGACGTCCGTACACAATTCCTTCACTTCATTTCATTCGAAGCCTCTATGAACGACTGTACAGTTGCCGCTGCGATTTTGTGGTTGGTCAACTCCCTTCAGTTTTAACTCAATAATCTAGTAGGCTATAATCACAGGATTCGCCGCGGCTGTGATGGCCAAAACAGTGAACAATAAAAAATAACCAATAATAATATTACAAATGTAACACGGGTAAAATATCGTAACTACTATTAGAGCATTTGCTGTTCCAGGCTTGGCATACAGCTTCGGGAACCATCCCGGATCAGGAACCTGCAACGTCTTGTAGGGACCATGACAAAATTACAGCGTCCGTCAGCCTAAATCCAATTCGTTTCTGCCGACGAATCCATGTCTTGACCATCTAACATATAGATCTAATATTCAAAGTAGAGTGAATTCCTTCGCAAGTATTTCAGTGAAGAGGCGCAAGCCTTCGAAACAACTGTAAACCATTTCCGAGGAATTTTATTGAAGTTTGGCACAACGAGCGAGGCAGCACAGTAGTAAGACACCGGTGGTTCAAATCCTCGTCCGACAATCAAAATTTAAATTTTCTGTGGTGTCGCTAGCTCGGTTAAGCAAATGCCACGATGTTTCTTTTGGCAAGGAAATGGCCGATTTCCTTTCCGCAACCTTACCCAATACTAACTATTGCTCCTCCTGTTATATGGCATTATCGTCGATGGGTGTTAAAGCTTAAATTTCTGTCCCCTTAAATGCAGACAACCAGCAACAGCGGACAGGCTGCTAAACCATTACGTTGGTTTGTGGTGTAGAAACTTACTTTTATTCCGTATTTCCAGAAGAAAACCAGCACCTACCAACAACTGCTACAAAATAGACCAGTACAACCAGATGGGTGTTTCTAAAGTAATATACTAAAACTGTACTGTTACTTTACAGAAGAGACGCATCATTAGACATCCTTTATCAAGAGCTAAAACCAACTCGGCGGTTAAAATCAAACAGCCCACCACCAACATAAAAAACATTAGGATATGGTACAAAAGACGTAGGCGTTGGAGACATCAAAAATCAATCTATACACCACCCTCCCCCTCACACCTAGAACACTTAATGATCAGACGGAAGGCAAAAATAGGAAGACTGAAGAGGAATGCCTCCTTTTGCAGCTACAAAATACTACGAACTCAGATGTACAGGAACAGTCATCTAGTCACATGAAACAACTGGTAATGAAACTAACCCCATCACCATGCCATCGAGCTCCCCCTCCTCCATTCTTCTTTACCACAGCAAGCTGTATCCAACAGCATCTACCGTTCATCTGCAGTATTTATCATCTCTAATACGATGTACAGTATAGGCATGAATTTTACAGGGGCCGAAAAGAGTGTGTTCCAGTTTCAATTGAGTATTATATCAGTTTAATTTCGTCTATTTGCAACAAATTACACATCAAATTAAGGGTAAATTAAATTGCCTTCGACTTTTGTAGTCCTTTCTTCCTCACCGAATGAGGTAGCGCAGACTTCCTTCCCAGCCCTTCACTAATCCGAGTTTGTGCTCCATCTCTAATGACCTCGTTGCCAGCGGTACGTTAAAAAAGAGGGGGAGAGAGGGTGGGGCAGAGGGACTGTAGTGGTCGAAGTGAAACGCACCACACACAGTTGTGGAAAAAAGAACTTTTTTCACAGTATAATAGTTAATACGGGTAAATGGCAAGTTGACAACGTTGAAGATGGTTGAGTATGGAACGGATGGTGTGACTATAAGATACGTAATTTCTTCACCATATATGCTAGGAAGGAGAGTACTAAAGAACTTATAAAATAAACCCATTACAATACTTATTCAAACAGTATTTACTACCTAAACGATAACACGCCCATTTATCTGCTAACGCATGCAGCTCTTTATGTGAAGCCACAACGTAAGCACGACTGGTACACTTTCTTCCTAGTTGTGAGTTATTTATCTCTAGTATATCCGGTTGACTGCTACTGCGAAGGGACTGCCAAATAACTCTAGTGCTTCTTGATATCACGGACATGGCATATGAGTTTCTATAGAGGCAATCAAACACCAAGTCCGTTGTTCACAAGGCTGAACACAGAGTCTCATTTCAGAGCACAATGGGAGCGCTTGTGTAGCGCTTAATAGAAACCAGGCGCATTAAAATAGGCCAGCCCCTGTTTATCGCCACTGCAACACCGGGCAAAGCGCTAACAACTGTATTGGTGTGCTAAACAACATTACTTTAGCAGTTAACAGCGATCGAAAAAACACCTTTTTTACAAGTGGCAACAAAGTGGCAACATCCACTTCAAACCAATGATTCTTGCTTCAGACAGGAGGAGATTCACGACTTGCCATGGCTCTTTTCAACATAGTAGCTACCAGAAGGAACTGAAAGCAAGACGTGTTACTTCTAAACTGTTACCAAACAGTGTGGGACTCCGTGTCACCTTGTCTTTCGTGGTTGGCCACGGAATGTTTGTGAATACAGCCTAGTTACACGCAGAATAGCATGCACTGGACTTTCATGCTGAGATTTTTAGTTTGGTGCAGAGAGGGTTTACATTCCACACCACAGCACGTTTGAAAAACGATGACGTTGCAGCTCGCCCAAGCGAAGTGTACACGACGGGGAGGACAGCAGCATATTTGGAGCGATTCGACGTACTGTACGGTTAAAACTGGCACCACGGCGAGTATAACATAATTTGTAGAGTTTTAAAAATTTCTTCCCAGTAGCAGCAGGAGATGGAAGATACGAAGAATATTAGAAATTCATTTTACAGAACGGTGACCTAAATGGCAAAGGCACGGTGCCTCTAATAGCACCTCCGCGCCATCTGTACGGCAGCGAAGCAACTTTCTAGTAGCCCTCTGGCGGCAGAACTTCGAAACTCCGCAAGTTCTAAAGACTGGAGCGTTACTGGACGTTACGCTTTCTTTCTTTTTTGAATCCCATCGATAGCGTAGTCCATTTACTGTTTATGTATCAGAAAGAGGATAAGGGGCCATACCTGGCGTCATGTACGTTGTTATTTCCGTACTCACCGCCATTTAGGCACGCCAAGCGTCAAAACCACATGGATTCGAATCCATTTTCCTCGAAAGGCAATAGTTAAATTACCAATGTGCCACCTCACTAGAGGGCGTTTCCGCAGCAACCTGGTAGGGTCAACGCACTTCTGATTTATCTACGATTGAGCGATTTCCATGGACTATTAGGAGAACAAAGAAAGGAAAACCGATTTGCTAATAGTAACACGGTGCGACATTTACGAAAGAACTCTCAACTACAACGGCGACGATAATCTGCTTTCATACAAAGTTATTCGATATGCGCAATTTGTCATCGCTATGTTTTTATAGCAAGGATGTCTAAGAATGAGTTTTGAATGCTGACGTACGACTGTCAAATTTCGCGGCTACGCATATACTGCCACAGTTGTGCAGTCATATCTTGCGAACTACACAGTCTACGACTCTAGGAGGCTGTGAATTGATTTGTTTTGTGCCTACTGCTACGTCTCAGAAGTTGGCATAACGAATAAACAGATCAGTCCTTTGTTTCTGATATTAGTTTTCGTTGTAAGTAGTGTGACTATCGGCTATTTTTTGTAGTAAGCTAACTTCTATTGCTTTTTATGCGTAAATAAAACTACTAAGCGTAAAATTAACTTCAAGAAACGCAAATATGTGGGTAACATGTGCTAGCAGCGAAGGAAACCAGGATAATGTTTCTTAAGTGACCACGCCCCCTAGTGCAGCGAAAAGGAAAGTAAGTTTAGAAACGGGTGACAGTGGTAAAAGTAATGATATTATGGATAACGTCATTATTGATCTGCAAATCCTTCCACAAGTTCTTTCTGAAACTGTCTCTTGCCGTTTCTGTGGCGGTGAAAACCTTTACGAGGATATTGGAGCTAGAATAGGTGTTGTGTCTAAATTAATTATTAAATGTCAGACATGCAAAAACGAAAAAGCATTTCATACTTCATCAAAGTGTTCAGGTAACGAATTGTATGAAACTAATTTGAGACTTATGTATGACCTTAGATGCATTGGTAAAGGTGCAAGGGCTGGTAATGTTCTTTGCACTGTGTTGAATTTGCCAAAACCACCTTCCAGGTATACGAAAAATGTAACAGCAATGGAACTCTGTAAATGCTGTGACTAAAGATTCAATGGTTGCTGTAACATCAGAAGCTGTTGAACAAAATGTGGGTGACACAGACATCAGCACTGCTCGGGATGGATCCTGGCAAAAGCGTGGGTTTAGTTACAAAAATAGTTTTACATCTGCAATAAGTATAGACACTGGAAAAGTTTTGGATTTTGAAAAAGTTTTGGATTTTGAAAAAGTTTTGGATTTTGAAAAAGTTTTGGATTTTGAAAAAGTTTTGGATTTTGAAAAAGTTTTGGATTTTGAAAAAGTTTTGGATTTTGAAAAAGTTTTGGATTTTGAAAAAGTTTTGGATTTTGAAAAAGTTTTGGATTTTGAAAAAGTTTTGGATTTTGAAAAAGTTTTGGATTTTGAAAAAGTTTTGGATTTTGAAAAAGTTTTGGATTTTGAAAAAGTTTTGGATTTTGAAAAAGTTTTGGATTTTGAAGTTCCCAGTAAGTACTGCCAAGGTTGTACAGTGAGCCAGAAAAACATTACTTCATAAGCAGCAGTGTATAAAAAATTATGATGGCACAAGTGGAGAAATGGAGGTAAAAGGAGCAGTTAACATTTTCCAGCGTTCACAGGAGGAGATGTGTGTCGTGTTTGAATTACTTAGGTGATGGGAGACAGCAAGGCTTTCATTGCAGTACAGAACAGTAAGCCATATGATGTTCCTGTACAAAAATTTGAGTGTGTAGGACATGTCAAGAAAAGGATGGTAACACAAAACTGTCTGACGGCAAGACAATAAAATGTGCTATAAGACGAAAAGACAAAGTAATTGATAAATTACAGGAATATTATAGGAAGGCCATTAGAGATAACTGTGACAATCTAGAGAAGATGAAAAGAGCTGTGTGAAGCACTTACTTTCATCGAATGTCAACTGATGAAAAGCCGTGTCATGCTTTGTGTCCACCTCCACCAAACACTTGGCGTAAATGTAGGCAAACTGAATTTTCTGGCACCCTGCATGAATTTACACAAACATTCTCTTCCTTTGGCAGTAATGGAGACAATCAAACCTATTTACACAGATCTGGCAAATCCTGAGCTACTAAAGAAGTATTTACATGGGAAGACCCAGAAAATGAATGAGTCCTTCGGTAATGTTGTGTGGTGCCGTGTGCCTAAAAATGTATTTGTTGGCCTTATGACTCTAAAAGATAGCAGTGCCTGATGCTGTAATAACTTTTAATGGTGGGAACTATGAACGACTTAAGGTTCTGGAGAATTTAGGGGTAAGATTTGGACAGAACACAGTTAAAGGACTGCAGGAACTGGATGAGCTTCGTGTACGTGAAGCAGAGTTAGCTGCTCAGCAAATGACAAAAAAAGCAAGAAAGAAAAGGAGGCGGCAAGGACTGGGCTGTTGTGACACTAAAGAAATCACACACTATAGGCCAGGGCAATTATAGTGCATAAAAGACTCAGAAATATAAGCCTGTATAAGATTTTGCAATGAAAAAGTTTTAAATCTCAATATCTCTGAACTACATGCTTTGCAATTAATGACCCATTTTCTACAAAAGTACTGATGGTCGACACATGAAATTTTCAGTGCATGCCAAGTGTGAGATTCGAAACACATGGGACTAGAGTAATTAAAATGCCCTGAGTTGTTTAGTTTTTATGTACATTCATTTACGAAATGTAAAAAAAAAAATAGTGTCTGAAAAAAAGATAACGTCCCACAATACAATTTTAGTAATAATTCTAGTTCAGTGTATCTAGAAAGGTGCATTCAATAATAATGGAAAATTTTAAGTTGGTGTCTTAAAAAGTTTCCAAGATAATGGGCCACAAAACTCCATAATTTAACATTGGCGGCATAGGACATACAAGGTACCATTAAGAATGACTAGGGTGGCACATATAGGATGGAAATGGGAAGACGACTGAAAAGTATTCTGTAAAACGTAATTTGTGATTGTCAGAAGTGCGACTAACAACAGTTTGAAAACATGAAACTAAGGGCTCTAGCAAAGACCTTCGAAATACAGCAAAACGTTATACTGTTAGTTGACAACGACGTGGTATGCAAAGCCCTTAGAATACTACTTATCTACCAATCTCGATCCAGCTGAGTGTGACGTATTGATACGTCCCTAACGCACTACCTTCTGTAGTACCTTTGATTTAGGCAACTGACATTTCTACAGAGTGCTAGACATAAACGACACAGGATGTGGGCGCTTCCGGTCTCTGGCGGCCTTCAGCCGACAAATCGACTAACTGTAACAGCTTTCGCGCTGTAAAAAGTCTTTTTAACGTCTTTGATCAATGACTCAAATACGTGTTGTAACTTTTCATTGAATTTGTTACACTCATAATCCTTTTTCATGATACAGAATTACGGCTGGTAATATCCTGTATTGAAACTGTGACGCTAGTTTAGTGTTCCTTATACAGTACCTCGTTTGGATTACGTTTCCACCAACGTTCTCACTAAAGTCACGCTCTATGAGAAAAATTCCGAACACAAAACGGATGACTCCAGTATCCGTCTACGAGTCCTGTCAACTGTGAAATTATTTCTGTCAAAAAGTGAGTGATGAGAGGAGAGGAGAGAGAGAAAAACCTTTTTAAACTGCCAGAAGAATTACAAAAACTACGTAAAAATGTAAACTCGGAAAAGCCAATAAGTAAATTTAAGATCCTGATAGCGGATTACAGAACCTTTGTGGCCAGGATCTCGCATGCAGTGATTCTCGAATTTAAAGTAACACTACTATTATTCGGGGTATATCTGCTAAATAACGCGAGAAATATCTTTTTTTTAACACAAATCGACGTAGCAGTCAAATTAGTAACTATCAATATGACTTACAACGTGCTACGCATGCACAAAGACCTGTTTGGTATGTGGCTGCTCGGTCGTTAGTAGCAGCCACAGGTTTCCACAGTAGTGTTGAATTTCCGGAAAGACGATATACCGTGGCGGTACGCCGGCCGTCCTCTTCCCGCGTCTTTCTACTCTTGCGCGTTGATTCTTCTGTTGAAGTTCAAAGGCGTCTTTCCTACAATATTGAACAGAGTTCTGAGCCATTCGTCCATTACAGGAGCATGGCCCACAGGCTCATCTTTCAGTTTGTCTACAGACCTCGCTAAATTAATGGCATACGTGCAGTATGCACAAAACGCAACTTATCTGAAACCACGGCTGTATTAACAATAGACCTAAACTTCCATTAGGTCATATTGAAAGGTCAGCCGAGATCATCAGAAACAGGAGTAAATCGAGATAACAAAAAACGCACCTCACCAACAAATTAAAAAAACTCAGAAAAATTACTTCAGACTGGTTATGGAATGTAGAGTAACAGGTCATAAATAAACTGCCACTCTACGTCTGTTACCCTACAGCCACGTGTATGTTTTAAATAGTTTTCTCACTTTTTTCAGGATCGTAAAGATAAGACAGTCATGTCACGTTTCTGTGGAAAACTAGTTTCAAACAATGAATTGACTTAAGCCAAGCATCGGCATGCTGTAGAGTTTTTAGTACACACTTCACTTTCTTAGCAATACAATACGAAGGAATGGCATTACGGCAAAGAAGTCTCATATTTTCATACGAGACATTATTGGCTAAAACTAGAAAAAAGTCCTGTTACCAATTATCGAACACAAATACTTGTTGAGATATAGTAAGGAGAGCAATGAGAGTAGTGTTCAATGACTTTAAAAAGTAAAATTTTGTCAACCGATCTGATTAAAAACCTTAAGAGGCTTCGGTCTTACGTGAAATCAGTAAGCCGTTCGAAAACCTCTACTCATTCACTTAGTGTCCATACTGTCTTCAAAACGGAAGATAACAGAGAGCAGGTCGAAATACTGAATTCGGTCTCCCGAAAGTGTTCCACCGCAGAAGATCATAACACGGTCTTTCATTTCGGTCATCGTACGAACGTCGAAATGGCATATATTAAGATAACCAAACGTGAAAGTCAAATGCAACTACAATCTCTTAGTTGTGGAAAGGCATCAGGACCAGATGAGATACCTCTAAGATCCACAAAGATTATCCGAAAAAAATCTTCTAACAGCAGCTTATTGTAGATCACTGGAGTAAGAAAGGGTACCTAGCGATTGGAAAAAAGCGCAGGTCATTCCTGTTTATCAAGAAGGGTCGTAGGACAGATGCACCCTGTTACAGGTCTGTATAGTTGACGTCGATATGTTGCAGAATTATGTAACATGTTTTGTGCTGACGTATTATAACGTTTCTGGAGAACGAAACTATTCTATGTAAAATTCAATATACATTCCGCAGAGAGAGATCTTTTGAAATTGAGCTCGCTCTGTGCGTCCTTGAGATGCAGAGAGCCGTAAATATAGGCGCTCAGGTTGAAGCTGTGTTCCTTGACACCGGTATTTGACACCAGCCCGCACTGCTGTTTAGCAAAAAAAATACCAGCTTACCAAGTAACAGATCAGATGAGACTGGATACAACACTTCCATACAGACTGAACTCAAAACGCCGCTATTAACAGAACATAAACGATAAATGTGAAGGCATTTCCGGAGTACCTTAAGGATGTGTGGAAAGACCGTTACTGTTTACAGTGCATATAAAGGATTTGGTAGAATGCGACGGAAGCTCTTTAAGACTGTTCCCAGATGTTCCTGTTGTCTATAACAAAGTAGAAACGCCAGTAGACAGTATCGATATGCAGAATGACCTACACGGAGGATTAACGAATGGTGCAGGCTCTTGGCAGTTGTCTCTGAACATCAACAAATTTAACATATTGCGCACACATAGGAAAAGAAGGAAAAGAAATCCACTACTGTACAGCTGCATTACTGATGACGAATTTCTGGAAACAGCATATACCGTAAAGCACACTAAAAAAAATTAAAACGATGCCCAACGAAAGAATTATCCGAATGGGATGGAATCGGTAGATGTGATGTGTATGTACACACAAACATATCATTACAATTTCAGTAACTGGATGATATATTGAGTTAAAGAGCTTCACAAATTGAGCAAGTGAATAACGCGTTGGTCCACCTCTGCTCTGCTCCCTATGGAAGCAGTTATTTGGCTTGGCACTGATAGGACAGAGTTGTTGGATGTCACCCTGAGGGATATCTTGCCAAATTTTGTCGAACTGGCGCGTTAGATCAACAAAATATCGAGATGGTTGGAGGACCCTGCCCATAATGGTCCAAAAATTCTCAATTGGGGAGAAATCCGGCGACCTTGCTGGCCAAGGTAGGCTGCGGAAGGGCATTACCTAGCTGAAATGTAAGCTCAGAATGGCTTGCCCTGAAGGGCAACAGAACGGACCGTAGAATATCGCTGTGCTGTAAGGATGCCACGGATAACGGCCAAAGGGGTTCTGCTGTGAAATGAAATGGCGTACCCGATCATTACTCCTTGCTGTCGATCCATGTGGTGGGTGACATTCAGGCTGGTATCCCACCGCTGTCCAGTCCGTCTCCAGGCACGTCTTTGTTGGTCATCAGGGCTCAATTCGAAGCGGGGCTCATCACTGAAGACAATTCTGTTCCAGTCAATGAGATTCCAGGATGAAGGCGTGTCTGAATACGAACCGGACAGTGGTGGTGTGCGAACCTGACTGTAGCCCGCCATACGGCCCGACAACACACGAGTGATGGTCTGGGGTGCCATCCTGCCGCATCCTGACAGCACCAATAGGTACGTCGACGATAGTCTACGCTCCGATATGCTGCCCTTATTATACTTTAAGAACGCATCCACAAAGCACGATTTTGCTCGTTCTTTTTAACTTTATTCTTTGTCTTATGTACAAGTAACAGAGCCGCACACATTTCCACTAGCTCGTGTTCGCCCATACTGTGGCAATAGTGTGGCCCATTGTAAACACGTCTGGCCCAGAAATGTATGGCGTCAAACAATGCCGGCCAATAGTGGTCCGTAATGCTGTACATGTGGCTGCCATTCGTATGGTCGCAATATTGCCGTACAACACTGAGATATATTGTCAGCAATGTTCAATTTTTATGGCGCATGCAAACATACCTTTGGGGACGGAGCAAAAGTTCGAATTGGGGGAAGAACACCGACCGTGTTCTTTTCAGAGGAACCATCTTGGCATTAACAGTACACGATTACGGAAAGCTAGAAGTAACGTAAGCAAGATGTACTACGGAGATGCTCCGTGAACCCAAATGAGACTCCATGGAAGAAAGATGGCGTTTTTGTCGCGAAATACTATCGAGAAAATTTAGAGAAGCAGCATTTGCGGCTGACTACATCACGATTCTACTGTTGTCAACGTACATTAATTCATGCGAAGACAATGTAAGAAAAATTAGGGGTCGTACGGAGGCGTTAGATAGTCTTTTTTCCATCGCTCCATTTGCGACTGTAACAGGAAATGGGATAACTGGTAGTGGTATAAGACACCTTCGGCCGCGCACTGTATGGTGACTTGCGGAGTATGTACCGGGTGGTTATAACTGAAGTGTAGCTACTTTCGGAGGTCCAGGGTGGGCTGTAATTGTCGTATGGCAGCGAAAATTCGTACACAAGCTAATGCGTTAACGCGGAACCGATTTACACTGGAAAAAATTAGTTTCAATTGTGGCCACTAAGCGCAAATCTGGCACTGAACACAGTTTGTATGACTGTACGATATCCATGCTGTCATTTGACTAGCCATAACGTCAGTGAACAGAGAGACCGTGCGTTGTTAGTGAAACTGCTTTATGTGAACGGCAGAAATTACAGTGCTGCTGTAAGAGAATATCGCCGACGGAGACGCTCGATGTCATTGAATGGTTTGAACAAAATTATAATGAAATTCGAAAACACAGGTAAGCTTCGTGTGGCACCTGGAAGAGGTGGGCGTCCTTTCACAGCCGAAGTTATCGACGAGGTTGCTGTTGCTGTAACTGACCATGCAGCATGTGCCCCGGGGAGTGCTAGTGCAGTGTCACGAGGTCTGTCCATCCCATGGTCAACAGTACGGAAAGTTTTGCGATCTATTTGACACTGGTACCGGTACAAGGTCCAGACGGTGCAGCAACTCAAACGTCATGATCCGCAGCAACGTTCTGGATATGCTCTTCGGTTTCTGGCACAGATAAAAGCCGACGACATGTGGCTGGGCAATATTCTATGAAGCGACGACGCATATTTAAAACTACAGGGATATGACTACGCAGAATTGCCGAATTTGGGGTACTGTTGCGTGTCGTGCACGGAGAGCCATTGCGCTGGCGGTATGCGACTGCATGATGTGGATTCGCAACCACCTATGTTCTCGGTCCGTTCTTCTTTGAAGAGAATACACCCAGAGGGCCTGTCAGATATACCGTGACGTCTACGTTATCTAGACCACTTCCTACAGCATGTGACTCCTGCTCTGGAAGAGCGAAACTATGTGGAAACTACTGTTTTCATGCAAGATGTCGTCAACACACCATTTCGCTCGCCCAGTGAGATATCTGCTTAACGTAACCTTCCACGAACGTGTGACTTCCAGAGGTTTTCTAGATGCATGCATTCAAGATCACTTTATCTGCATCCATGTGCCTTGTGGCTCTGGGGTAACTAAAGCAACGCGTTTACCAGGGACACGTTCGGTCTCTACTCGTACCTTATCTGAAGGCCAGTATACACAAACACGTTGCTCAGATTCCACCGGAACTGCTGAGAGCGTTTCCGGATGAGCACTATGGGACTTAACTTCTGTGGTCATCAGTCCCCTAGAACTTAGAACTACTTAAACCTAACTAACCTAAGGACATCACACACATCCATGCCCGAGGCAGGATTCGAACCTGCGACCGTAGCGGTCGCGCGGTTCCGGACGGAAGCTCCTAGAACCGCTCGGCCACCCGGCCGGCGATGCAACATCTGGTCGACGTCTCCGGTTCCCATACTGAACCAATTGTGTAAGCGGCGGTCAATAATAAAATTAACATTATGCCTTTATCACTTGTTTGTCTTTTTCTGCCCACATCCTGTTCCTAATCCATTACATAGGAAAACATTCCTGAAGTTCTTTCTCACATTTACAGCGTCATATGTGCACCTAGCGGCCGAAATTGGAACTGTTTTCTTTTCCAGCATAAATCGATTCCGCATTAACGCATTAGAATCTCTACGAAGTTTCGCTGCCGCAAGATAATTACAGCCCACATTGGACCTCTTTAATTATAACCAGCCGGCATGTAAATGTAGATGGCCCGACGGCGGTGTGAACCGTCGTCCTCCCACATAAGAATCCAGTGCCTTAACATCGCACAATCTAGCTCGGTACGTGTATCAATCACGGGAGTCCGTAACACGTAAAAATTGCCCTTTGATGTGATAAAAACCAAAGCTTTGTAATGAATCCACGCCCAGAAATTCTAAGCATTAAAGTCATGTGAACGGGAAGGCCATATTAATGGATCTCCTCGACCAATTCGTTGGCATTAAATGTAGGGGTTAGGCACTGTCGTACAAGGTGCAGACAACTGGATGGCGTCCGTAATGCATGAACGACAGTCCTCTACTAGAGTAACGTTCTGCAACTGTGACCATAGTTTGCTGCGCAGAAATTGCTGAGGAAAAGCATCTGTTAATATGTCTCGCCCTGTTAGTCTTCCCACAAACAGAGATTAAAGCGAACTTACTTTCATGATCGCTTCTATATTTAGATCTACTTGTGCGATGGTATCGTGGTAATTTATTACTGCACTCCTGAATCCTGCCACATTCGCAAATGAATGCAACCTGTGAATTGCATTATCTCCAGCTCTCAACACCGTACTTGAGGAATGGATGACCTAGAAGACAGTTTTAACTACTATGCGAGATGTTATCAGAATCAGTCGATGGAAGAAGTAAACAAATAAAAAAACGAGTCAACTCAAATAGAAAAAACGTCCTAAATTACAGAAAAATTAATATTTTCCGCACAAGTAAAACTGCCTACAGCTCAAGACGTTTATGTTACCGAACATACATTCAGTGCGTCTTTTATAATATAATATTGGCCAATACTGTCTCCTGTACGAATATCTGATTATTTTCTTTAACACCCTGTATGGCACCTGGGAGCACCTACGGAAGTGTTGCATCGTAGTACTTGCTAGTAGAAAATGTTCAACTGTCTAGTTACCAGTAGAGTTTGTTTCTCATCATAGTCCCTATTTAGGAGTTATTATTTAACATTAGCACAAAAATCCATGCACTGCTCTGTGAGATCTTTTCTCGATAATTCTCCAATATAAACAAAAATTGAACGGTTAACTTCAGAGTTGACGGTTTAAATTGATATGCTCCCTTTCCGACACGTTCCGTTTGTTCTGCTTCTCGTTATAACCTCAACAAGGAGATACCGAATGGAAACCTTACTGTGTCTCCCCTCGCATGGAGATGGGGGAGGTGAGCTGGAGCACCGTTATGTAGTAGTCACAATGCCCTTCGTACCACCAAATACAAGTCTTCCAGCCGGAGAGGCAAGGTCATCCGCAGGAAGTGCAGATATGTCTCGGCTATAAGGCGTTGTTGTCGCCGGTAATCCGCGCCCACGCATTGATGCTCAACCAGTGCTGATGGTTCGCTGCCACTAAAACTTACTACAGACAAAACATGCCCGGCGTGTTCTCATGTGTGCTTTCAGTCACTGAAACCTACATTGTCAGAGATGTTTTGCCTACACTTTCAAGTGGACGCAATCCCAACCACATGTCCTTATGACCCTTCTCTACTAATTCTCTCAGGGATCGTCTCCTGCAGTTTGCCCCCGTTTAGCACCATCACCATGAACACTAGAAGACAACAAGAAATATTAAATGACATTGACATTCTAAGCTGAAATCCTGCTATTGGAAGGCATGACATACTAGAGGAACGACAGAATGTCGTGGTCGTATCGTGATATGTTTATTAAACAACTGAGTGCATGAATTATAGGAACTATTATTGATAACGAGTTTCACTACTGGCAACTGATCACTTTCATATCAGTTACTGGGAAAAGACTGTTTCTACAAGTACTGATACCTACACTCTGACACACCCTTTTTCTAGTAACTGATCCAAAGATGGTCCGTGTCCTGGACTGAAAACTATAATACAAAACGTCTGATACACACGGTCAGTGTTTTAGTAAAGATAAGATCGCTGCATAAACTATACTACATACTCATTACCTGAAAGTTAGTTATCAGTGGTTGTAGCACAAAATGTCTTAGAAGAAACACTAAAAATTTAATTCAAAGTATTACAAAACAGGAGTTAATATTTCTTAAGTTTTATAACGTTGAAAGGGGAGGGAGGGGGCGAGAGAGAGAGAGAAGGTATGATTTACATTTCGTCACAGACTGACGTAATCTACCAAGTGCGGCAGGTAAACGTTTCACGAACTAATCTCTGTCAATTCAATAATGCATCGACAATAAGGACACCCACATCTCCATTTTGATGCTAGCTAGTATACAAATGGCTTTACTGGTATTTCTCCTCCTCGCCAAACGTTAAAGATCAGTATTCGGTCAAAGTGCGCTTTTGCCAAGCTCTGCGCTCAATGTCACAGCGTAATAGAAGCCACGTTTTGTTTGTTGCGGTATTTTTTAGTATTTTGTGCGAAAAGTAACGATAACGCAGATCTTGGTTAATCAAAAGCGCTACCCACTCATCCTCCACTGAGCAACAGCTTCAGACTCGATTTCACGGTACATTCAGAAGTCCGTTTCCTACGCATGTTAGTTCTGACTCTGTAGTTGCTCGGTAGGAAACTCAGAAGGCAGGTCGCATATCTCTTGATGGTGACACTAAATGCGAAAGTTACACATTCTATTCCAGGAGGCTTTTGTGGGGGGCTGGAGATTCCTTGCTAAAACAAGTAGACAGCCGCCAACAGTAAATGCGCGGATACTATTATCGTTATGCTCAATGACACACTTGTAGCTAACTTAGCACGTGCGCACACTAGGAGAGTAAAGGCTTTAAACAGGGTGATCCACCTGGTTACGTTTTCAGAAAGCAAAAGTCGGTAGGTTGTAAGTCGCTTTAGGTCTCTACGGCCGGAATAAATTGACTGAATTTTGAAGTTTCATTAAGCGTCGTGCGTGTATGAAAGCAACTATCTCGCCCCTCAGCCACAGCCAAATGCTACGTCCGAAGACTAGTTGCTAATGGCGTGGAAGAGAAAATAGAAGTCATGGTCCTTCTTGGTGTAAGGTTGGAGGGATCAAAATAGTAATTTATCTGTCCAAGCACCATTTCACAACGATACCAGATTCACCGACGTAATACAAGGGAAATTGAAGTCATATGTGATCAAAAAGTAAAGGCAATTTTTAAATTTCATGGACTTTATACATATGACTTTCAATTTTTTTATCTTGTTGGAAAACATGTTCCTGATGTATGTTTGCTTTTTTCGACTGTTTTGAATATTTAGTTTACTGTTAACAGTCGAAAAGGTTATACGCGTTTTCGAGTGCTCTGCAAATTTTTACTTTCAAAAACGATGGCTAACAGAATTTGCATTAAATTTTGCTTTAAAAATGGAATGAAGTGCAGCATCACATTCGAAATGTTGACTGTGGTTTCTGGCGAATCTGCTATGAGTACGACAAGAGTGTACGATTAGTGCAAACCTGTCGAAGACGGTCGAAATGAAGTTTAAGATAACGCCCGCCCTGGAAATTACTGACGACAATGCGGAACAAGTAAAGAAAATGGTTCTGGGAAATCGCCGTATTAGCATCAGAGAAGTTGCTGATTATGTCGGTATATCCTTTGGCTCATACCAAGCAATTTCTTCCGATGTTTTGGGCATGAAAAGTGTAGCAGCAAAGTTGGTTCCGAAATTCTTGAATTTCGACCAAAGACATCGCGTAGACATCGCTCAGGAATTGCTGAACGAAGTCGACAACGATCCAAAACTTGTAAAGGAGGTCATAACAGGTATGACGTCAAAACCAAGGCCCATTCATCCAAATAAAAACTGCTTGTAGAACCAAGACCGAAAAAAAAGATCGATAATTTCGATCACATGTGAAGGTTCTCCTCACTGTTTTCTTCGATCACTATGGCGTAGTGCCTTATGGTCGAAGGGTCAATAAGGAATACTATCTGGAAGTCATGCGACCAGAGCCGCGAGGAGTGGCTGTGCGGTTTGAGGCGCCATGTCATGGATTGCGCGGCCCCTTCCGCCGGAGGTTCGAGTCCTCCCTCGTGTGTGTGTGTGTGTGTGTGTGTGTGTGTGTGTGTGTGTGTGTGTGTGTGTGTGTGTGTGTGTGTGTGGTTTTTAGCACAATTTAGTTTAAGTAGTGTGTAAGTGTCTAGGGACCGATGACCTCCGCAGTTTGGTCCCTTAGGAATTTGTTCTTCACGATATTATTGGACTAGAAACAACCTTCACCAAAAAAGCGAGAGCATAAAAATTATAAATCACTACGTGATACCGATAAATATACGAGATTCTCCTTTTTTTTGTTACTGCCTTTGTCCCGCATCGTGCGCAAGGTCGGCAAGCTTAAGTACGGATTTGTCATGGTTAATTTTAAGGTTTGGCCGGATGCCCTTCCTGCCGCCAGCCCATACCCCGGGATGGAATTAGTGTACCCCAGCTGCCTGCATCAAGTGTAAACTATGATATAGTGCGAACGTTTTTCAAATGTCTGCGAGGCATGTAACTGAAGCTGGACGTGGGGATGTGGAAAAGCGCCTAAAACCCACATCCAGGTTGGCCGGCACACCGGCCCTTGTCGTTAATCCGCCAGGCGTATTCGATCCGGAGCTGGCGCGCCCACCCGAGTCCAGGAAGCAGCGCATTAGCGCTCTCGTCTAACCTGGCGGGTCAATAAACATACGAGACAATGAGACAGAATTCCCGAGTCTCGGATAGTCCACCCCGCATTTTTCAGTCTAGGTATGCGTGCATGCGCAAAAATAGAAAGGTGGCTCAGAAAGAGTACTCACCTTGACCTTTTGGATGACACCATCGAGCTGACTTCTGTCCTTGAGCTCGCTGGAAATATTGGTCACCCTGTTGGCGAGCTCCATCATCTCCTCGCGCATGGTGACCATCTCGCGCTGCAAGCAGCGCACTCTCTGCAGCTCTTCTGCAGTGCTGTACAGTTGCTGCCAGCGATCCAGCCAGCCTGAAAGGAAATGGGCGAACATAGGAGTAAAATAATGCGTTGGCATACGGCTTGTAATCCAAAGAATTTGAAATTCATCACTCAGTTACCCACATTCTCTGAACGGTCACTTCTAGTATACGAATCGGTCTACAGAGAATAAAAACATTCTGGCAAACAGGAAGTATCTGCGAACACATCTATACCAGAATCCTCAATTAAAAGCTTACTTTAGAAAAGCATCTTCTAATTACAGCACAGTTTCGATGTAAATTCCCTGACGTAAGTTCTCCGGGTAGAACTACGCATAAAAAAGGAAATATTGTGTTGAACTCTTTGTAGTATCTAATGCACATTCGTCTAGCAGAACGACTATCACCGACGCGAACCGTTATATTATAAGAATGACACTGGAAAAAAACAAATCAATATCACCTTGGGAAGTTTAAACAATACGTTTTTCTTCGAAAACGTACCAGTTTCGAAGGTGAAAAATAATTATAAGGAATGAATGCAGAATCCACAAACAACATGTAGCGCAAGTTCAAGTAAGAAGTTAACAAAGATGCAGTGACGTAAATATTACTGAGGCACCGCCAAAGGATATGAATAAGTTAGTTTTTACGAAAAACGAGCTAAATGAGATTGTTACTATAGTGTCTTATACATTCTCCCAGACTTATAGTTACTGTCGTGTACTGGACGAGTAGAGCTTGATAACGTACCCTACTTTTATTTCATTTTTCCTATAGCTCTGCTGTCTTTATATGAGCCTCGAATATTTTATGGACTGTCCTGTTTCCATCAATGTTTTTGTCGACGAGACGCCAAACAGTTGATAGGGAATCGAGTTCGAGTCCCGCTCTGGGGCAATTTCAACCTGTCAGGAATTGTCAGAACAGCGCACACACTGCTGCTGAGTGAAATATTCATGCTTGACACCATAATTATCAAACGTGCGAAGAGTTCGGTACCAACAACAAAAACTAACACCATATCGTAACATAAGGGCAAATTGCCTCCGAATAAAAAAATTGTGCGTTATGTACGGGAAATTCGTTATTTCTGCCTTCGTAGTAATCTTTAGGGCAAGCAAATGTCAAAAATTATTTGGATATCCCCACTTTATTCCTCCATGTAAAAGCAGAACCAATGCAGCCAAAGACATTCACTCAAGTCTGTGCAAACGTAACGGATCTACACGAATAATTAAGCTGTTCTGCTTTTGACATCTTACGTTTGTTTGGATTGCGCTAGCCAACGAGTACATCAGTAGCCAATTCAGGGCAATACTCAGTGCACAGTTAAGTCCATCGAAAGAGAATTTGACACCGAGTTGCTATTTGAATGTCACGGAAATGGCAAAAACGCCAAACGTCATTAATTTTTAAGCATGAAATTTATGTATCTGAGTGCCACCTTTTGAGTAAAAAAAAAAATTATGTAGCGCTTAAAACTGATGGACTGATGATATCCATTCCATTTGTCTATGTTTATAGAACATAGTTCATTCACAGCAAACACTATTAAAAACGTAATGTGTGGAGACTGTCACGAGGGAACCCGCTGATTCCATTTTGTGAAACAAAAACGATGATTCTGGTAGAGGAACACACTATTAAAAATGCTAGCTAATGAACAGGTTCATCCTTTAATCCCTCTCACTCGAAGGTGGCGAGAAAATTATTTCGAAACAAAACAATCCTCCAAATTCCAAATCTGTTCCACTTTCCAATTTCTTTTACAACTAACCGCGCGATACACTACCTTACGAGCCAGACTCAGATCAAAGCAAGACGCTGTTTAACGTCCACGACACAGTCCAACCTGTAAGTGATTTTATGCGATTTCCCACAATCTAGGCAAATGTCGAGCGTATTTCTCACATCCACCTCCAAAACAATGCACAAATCGTTGGAACTCGAAAAGGCACACACAAATAAAATAACCATCGAATCCGAGATGGGTTACTGTCCAATGTTTGCGGATCTCGAAAAGTAAGAATTTCAGTGTTCAAAATCAGTGAGAGGATAAGATGTATGTCAGTTTTTAACATGAAAGGTACGAGACAGAGGAGTGCATAACTCATTAAAAAAAACTTCAATGTGCAGATTCCTGAAACACCCATATAAAACATATCTTAATTTGGAGTTTAATCTCTGAGAATTTTTGCAACACAACACAGACTCTACCTTTCGTGGGTCATTTATATGTCTCACTACTATCTCGCACACAACCAAAACGTCCTTCACTAGTCAATATTATTGCGTTAGGGGCTTCGCACTTTACTCTTAACCTGCACCCATCCTGTAAAACGGGTTGAGGGACTTTTGCTGGTTGGGCGAGGCAGTTGGTTGGTCAACTCCGAATATTAAGTGCAATGGTGAATGTTGCCACGTTACGCATACGTAATTCTTATTCTCAATACATTATTCCTCACCATGACGCTTGTCTTGCCATAGTAAAAAGAAAAATCTATGTCACAGTGGCTTCCAGATTCCGAATGAAAGCTTAAAAGTAGAAAGAGATTTCCACTCTGCAGCGGAGTATGCGCTGATGTGACGCTTCCTGGCAAATTAAAACTGTGTGCCGGATCGAGACTAACTCGGGACCTTTGCCTCTCGCGGGCAAGTGCTCTACCGACTGAGCTACCCGAGCACGACGCGATTACTGTTGACACAGACTCCAAGAATGACTTTGTCCCCGCTTCTCAGGATTCAGCCCACAAATAAGATATGTCGCGAACAACGAAGATATGTCAGATCCAACCAGGTTACTGAACAGTTCATTGTCACAACAGGCGGGGCAGCAGTCTTTAAAAGAGGTTCTAGTAATTCTGCGTAATACTGTTATAAGAGGTTTTGAAATAAATGACAGTCCCAACTTTTAAGTAACGAAACACTTTTTCCAAATAACAGATGATACGGAATACACGAATCACAGATCTAGCATAAGGCAAGATTGCCGCAGCGCCGCAATAACGCTTTAATTACTAGCCTCGGCACACGACAGACAGCTTTCACATAACGACAGCGCAGCTAGTTTACGCATTACTTACCTATTATTTGCTCAGACCGTTGTATCGAACTTAAGATGCAGGCTAAGCTAACAGAAATTGTTTCTGAAGAAGGGTTTCACGTGTCCAGTATACGTTAAAGGAAACAGTTGTTCTGATACACTTTTCATTGTGCCAGCGGAAGCCACGAAGGACAAAGCGTCCATTACAGTGACAGAGCTCTAACTAGTCATAACGTGCAAGACTAATTACACAAATACGCCGCTGCCACGAAAGGCTGACCGCTGCTGTTGAGCGCTGACCACGGCAGCGCTTCTGATACCGCACTTCTAAGCTAATGATGCCGCATTAACTATACAGGATGTACATGAAGTCCGGGAATACTTTCAATTATTTATTGCACAAGAGCCGAACATTATACAGATATCACGCATCTGTCATTTTGAAGGGAAACCCTGAAAGTGGTTTTTTTTTCCCTTCATGTATACCGCCACAGCGTACTTTGGTAATTTGCCGATAGTCAGCGCTAATTGCAAAAATGGTGAGTTCAGGTGCGGAGAGAGCTTTCTGTGTGTTGGAGTTCGACAAAATCAAGTATGCTACAGCTGATGCCTCAAATGCAATCAGACGCTCCGTTCATCTTTAAGCAGGATGGGGGCTCCACCCTATTTTCTTCGTGAAGTTCGTGGTTACCTGAACGCGGAGCTGCCGCATCGATGTATTGGCCGTGCTACAGAAAGGGGACAGCTGTTTCATGAAATGGCCTCACCGATAACCAGATCTCACTCCATGCGACCTTTTTCTGTGGGGGGACAAAGATCTGGTGTATGTACCGCCTCTACCAAGTGATGTAGCAGAGCTCCGGGAGAGAATACGGGAAGCGACTGCCGTATTGACGTCTGCCGCGTCACTCATGGTTTGCATATCAAATGTTAGTAAAAAAGGATTTCAATAAATAATTGAGTGTTCCTGGACTTTATGTACACCCTGTATATTCGTGTAAGTTCCGTAGCAGTAATTTCTAGCCTTGGCACACGACAGAGAGAGAGAGCTTTCACATAACGACAGCGCAGCTGGTTTAAGCATTACTTAACTATTTTTGCACATATCACCGTATCGGTATTGTTCAGCAATATCATCCTACTAAAACGCAATTAGTAGTTGCAGATGTGCTGAACTACTCAAACCCAGATTAAGAAAACGAAATTAATAGAAGGTATCTTTGGTTGACATACTGAACAGTATACATGTCCACCATAAATTTTAATGAGTCCGTTAATTGACTTCCGATATGTGGCATGTAAGTTTATCCAGAAAATTCCATTTACGTAACGTAATTAGGAGATAGCACTGTTCGACATATAAAAAAAAATGACAGAAAGCTACTTGGCTCGTACAGCAATAAGTATGAAGTCACAATGATACCGAAATTACATCATTACGTTTCGGAGAATTCGGAGTTACTGTAACTGCGGCTACCAGAACATCGTGATAGGGGAAAGCAAGGACGAGCCTACAATACATTTTCAGAAAATCGCACTCCTTTCGTGACCAGATCGAAACGAATGGAGTGATAAGACGATCCTCCCCCTACAGAAGTGATGGTGACGACTGCAGACGGTCTGACTAGGTTTTCACGACTGTAATCACCAAACCTTACTTTAGTGGTTTTTGAAACCTTGTCCACGGCCACGCCAAATGATACGAATACGTGCTCGGGTAACGTATGGATGTTTAATGTACTTAGGTGTAATTAACGGCATGCTGTGTGGTATGGTTGCCCACGATGCACAGATAATAAATCTAAATTCTAAACGCAATTATACCAAATGTCTCTATATCCCCATTTAGCTCGTCCCGTAACAAAATGATAGTGTTGAAACGAAATTATCAACGTCTTGCTTTTCCTTTTACAAGATATTTACGACTGCCGTTTCGCAATTTGCAATTCGTTTTACTGTCAAAATCTGGGCAATATTTACTATTTAAAAATAAACTGCACACAGCACGTAATAATGCCGCGAAACTGTACTCCTGCAGCAAGCTACAGCAAATGTGTGTGGTGTAATGCAGCCGCTTGGTCGGTCGTACTGCAAACTCAGCTTGGCCTATAAAACAAGCTCGATGAAGGTCGACCGCGGCAAGACAAAAGGAAAACCGTTCTTGGCACCTACGAGTAAGCAGCCAATGTCTCAACGGAAGGCCCTTGTGTATCGCCCACCAGAAACCTAACACACGGAAATGAACTTTCAGTAACTTCGTTTAGCATCCAATGTTCCTGTTTCTTATCAGCGTGTGAAACCATACTTTCATGCGTTTTCCAATATACGACGAAAGAATGATATGCAGTATATGTGAGGAAGCTGCGTAGGACTTCTCTCCACCTCTGCATGCGCGCCGGTAAAACGAAAAAATCGTGTCGACTTCGCTGGCTGATAAAGCAACCGTCACGAAGGTCGTTGGGTACGCTTGATAATGCCTTTTGCACGAGCACTTCACTTCATACGGCGGAAAGTGCGCACTAAATCAAGGTGTCACTGATGTGAAAATGACGTGCTCTTAAAAACCAGGAGACAGTGGTTTGAACGGGAAACCATGTTAAAAAACTTAGTTTCCGCAATACAGGTACAAACATGTAAATGGAAGTTTTCCACACTGCATCTACCAGAAAAAAAAAAAAAAAAACACACACACACACACACACACACACACACACAGAGAGAGAGAGAGAGAGAGAGAGAGAGAGAGAGAGAGAGAGAGATGCTATTACACTGGTTTGTAACCACCTAAGTACTGTGGTAAAAACATCCAACGCAAATTACTGTTGTACTATTAAACAGAATGCATGGGTCATCAGAGGAAGGAGACGCACTGAACATATAGACGGAAGTTGTACGTTTCGTGTGTACCTTAGCACTGGGCATTATTAACACTCTGGGTAAATTGGTTAATATACAGCACGTTACCGAGTCACAATAAAGTACAGTAGGTCATTCATCAGCAGACTTGGGAGATCGAAACACAGTTTTAAACGCTTGTTGTTGATATTGTTATTTGTAGATGGTCCGCCCTTAAAACGAAACTTATATGTGACAACACTGTTTCCGTTATACTTCGGAGAATCAACTGAAGATATTGTGTCTGCACTTGCAAATCCTATTTCACATTTTATCTTAAAAATATTCACTGTGAAATTACCGGGCGTGGTGGCACAGCGGGTAAGACGATGGATTAACATTCCGGAAGAACCGGAGTACAAGTCTCCGTCCGACAATCTAAATTTGGGTTGTCCTTGGCCTCCCTAAAACGCTGAAGTCAAATGTCGGGATGGTTCCATAGGCATAAATAAGGCCAAGTTCCTTTGCCATTCTTGTCCAACATGAGTATCTACATCGTCTCAAAACGCCTTGTCGTAGAAGGTGCGTGAAATGTTAATGGGAAGAAACAGAGAGAGAGTGACGTGACTTTGGCGGTTTCCCTCGAAAGATAACCATTAGCAAACAACTCAGTGCGTAAAACTAAATACATCTATCATGTTGCAGCACACTGTCTTAAATGAAAATGATTCACAATCAAGCGACTGACTAAGATTTCTACGGTGTAAAAATGTGAAACTAGACAACTGCAATTTGCCAGACAATTAAGTCAGTTTCACGTAACGTCTATAGAACATGTTAGCAGTTTCATTGCGTCCTGTCGGAGTATTGCTTCGTCCAGCTTCCCCATCGAAAGAATTTGTAACCCCCCTACCTGTGATTTCATTACGATACAATTCCACTATCACGAGAAAATCACATTGCTTGCATTATTAAGCAAAACTGGTATTAAGGAAAATTCTAGAATATCTCCTACAGAATAAGGATTACCATAAAAAGTCACTCACATGGAGAGAAAGCAATTATGTGTGGCTTTTCGATAGTGGAGGAGAACGTCCTCGATTTATAAGCAGCCAGTGATTCCCGTCAGGAAACGCGTCCCCCATCACCATCAATGGTAACTAGCAGTGCTTCTGAGTTTCTAATACAAACCCTAAAAGTTCGGACTTGACAGCACGTAAGCAGCATAACAAAGTAAATAAAATGTAGTTACAAATGCGAAATCCGCAATTAAATGTAGGAAGTCTACACACTAAGTTTCAATACTGATCAGTTTGAAAAGTACAGTGTAAATTGACTACCTCACAGTTTTACCGGGACAAAATACACATCACCCAGTCGTTGATGTCGAGGGAGTATCGTGATCAAACAATACAAGTTTTTGATGACAGCAGCTTTAGCATTTGCTGAACGTTTTGTTGTTTCTGGATACTTCCTTGCAATACCAAAAATATGGCCTAGTCATTCCTAGATAAGCGTATATTGCATCAGCACATTTTTCATAGTTGATGTGCCTAACACGCATGAAAATGCTTGTGGAACATTTGCCTATTAACACAGCTTCTTCTAAATTTACTTTGAAATTTTAGTTTCTTGAGGACTGTGCCTGCAGTGAAATATGTCTTGAAAGAACATTGTAAGTAAGGTTCCAGTATCACTGTTTCGAAGATTTCCATTATCAAGAACCTACGTATACAAAGTTTGATGATTACAATGTACTAGAGTTCAGTGTTATTTTTGCTGAACACAACTTCGAAATATACAGAAAGCCTACCACCACCGATTTAATCACAAATGCCGAATCATGTCATCCCACTTCACATACATTTGCATATTTCAACTCCACGATCGATAGATTAATAAATTTTACACTATATAAAGAAGCATTCGATAAATAATTTGAAATACTACATTATATAGCCTACGCGAACAACTTTGATCCTAAAATTGTCACCCAATTATATAAAAAAGTAATAAAACCAAAACGAGACACACTACGCAAAGACATCAACCTAATTAGACAAAACAAGACACACACGAAATTAAAATACATACCCACGGTATATTCAGGTAACATTTCCAACCAAATGAACGCACTTTTAAAAAACACGATAAATTAAAAACGAATGACACTTCCGAAGCACGAGAAATGCCCAGAGTGGATACATATGCCAAAGACATCTACAGACATCGTCATCTCTGACCAAAGTCTGTTCTCACACAAATGTAAAGCATCTGTGGTGTCAACTATCCCATACTAAATATTTACAATTTACACTAAAACGTCACACCCTGCTGTATGAAAACTAACAGCACAAAGTCAACGTGAAATGTACCACGAACAGTAACGCCAGATGTTATTTATAGGTCAGAAAAACGTTACGTAAGTTGAGAACCAAAGATAGGACATACATACTTACGATACCTAAAGATAGAATCACCTCTGACCATAGTCTGTTACTATTTAAATATAAGACATATATTATGTGAACGTTCAAAAATTACAGTAAATATAAAAAAATATTACGCCATTCTGTATTAAAAAGTACAGAACCGACGTTAAATCGATATTTTAGAATTTCACGTGAAATTTGACTGAAAAGTAAACAGATACAGTCACACCCGATGTTATATACGTCAGGACAAAGCAGAAGAAAGTGTTCCTCTTACATCCACAATTTAGAAATATAAACATTAATTACAACATAGTTATTTGTGTAATTCGCGATAATGAGAATTACGACTTATTTCTGTTATACCTCAATAACTCACGATATTCTTCACTTATAAAAATTAAGTCTAAAATTCCTGTAGCACTAGATAGCACACTGTAATTCTCTAACTTTGCATATGCACGTACTTGAAAATGGAAGTCTTCCGAAACAGCTGTCGTAATACTCAGTAAATGTTTTACGCAGTCATACTGGAACCTTACTTACAATGTCCTCTGAAACTGCAGTTTTTATAAAACGACAGTGAGTTAAATACAGGCCGAACGTAGACATCGGGCTACGCTACAGATCAATCTGCTGACATCACTTTTCGCGGACTCACAACCAAATTGTCATCTTCTAGTATAACCTAAGCCTCTGACTACGCTATGTATCAGTGTCACCACAACCATGAGTTCAAGGGGAAATCTATCACACACTAGTCCATACCTATCGACACAGTCCTAATTTTATAAACCAAATACCGATACCCTACAAAAAATATGGGCAAAAATCTATTATAGAAAAAGTCGATTAAAGATGTTTCAACAATGAAGTAAGAGGGCCGAAATTAATTGGTAAGTTCATATTTTATGTAGTTAAATGAAAAATCATACGGGTTTGATATCGATTCTAAGACTTTTGGGCTTAATGGGCACATAAGCATCGATGAATATCCCACGACAAGAAAAAACGCATTTAGCGTATTACTGATTAATGAATTCTTTACACCGAATCCACCTGATATTTACTCGAGAACTAGAAAAACATCCTATTTTAAGTCATGCGCATGGATTTCCGGTAATTTAGATTTTGACCGAAAGTTTTCATCAGAAGCGAAAGGTACCAAATACATACCAGCATGAAAGAGTTTGACATATGCTATCATTCTGCGGTGTGAGCCTCCTCGCCGTGTCTATCATACAAAGCTCAGCACTCTAAACGATACGTGTTTCAACCGGATCCATTTAACAGGCACAGTTCCCCAAGTAGTTAGTCCGTTGCTAATGACCTCGTTACAAGCAGGTGTGAGTGACACAGGTGGGAATACTTAATAAAATGTGAAGGGGGGAGGGGGGATACTGAACAGCAAGGAGGGAGGTGACTAATTACATTTACCGAAGGTTTGAGAGAGCGGTTGATTGATTGAGGGCGCTTATGGGACAATACGGCGAGGTCATCAGGCCTGCAATTCAAAAATAACATGAGTAAGATAGACGTGTCCACTAAAAGTGGGCGGATCCAGTCATAGGTGTCAAACTATAAAATGAGAAAGAAAGCGTAAAAGGGTAGGCCAAAGCCAGAAACTGGAAAAACAGAGGGATAAAAGACTGGTCTTTCTAAAGGGGGTAGTAGTCATCGGTCCTAGACCCAGAAAATACGAAGAGAGGCCCCAAGCATAACCACCCTGCCCTGCTCCACTAGTAAATGAAAACTATATAATTGAAAATAAAAAGCACTTTCGCGTACAATACTGAGAACCAGTTCAATCATCTGTGAATCATCTGCTAATATTAAAGACAAGGAATCCGGAAGGCTATACTTAGTATGAAGGCCCAAAAGAAACGGACATTCCACCAGTATATGGGATACCGTCAGTCTGGCTCCACAGCCACATTGTGGGGGTGGCTCCTTACACAAGCGAAAACAATGGGTGAGCCTAGTATGACCGATGCATAGACGGAATAAGAAAGTGGACTCTTTCCGAGAGGAGTGGAAGGAAGAGCGCCAAACTGTAGTAGTCTCCATGATTGTGCGAAGTTTATTACTGACAGCAGTAGGGCACCAGATGCCATTCCATTTTTGGGCAAAGAGAGATTTAATGTGTAGCCGCATATCTGCACCTGAATTCATGAAAGGAAATGGGGGACAAGTACTGCATCTAGCCAAACGGTCAGCCAATTCATTCCCTGGGATGCCAACATGACTTGGGACCTTAAGACAGACAACTAAGCACGTGGCACGGCCAACGGCAGAGATAAGGTCATAGACAGAGAGGCCAAAGGATGACGAGACTAGCATCGGTCTATAGCCTAAAGGCTGCTCATTGAGTTGGTACATATTAAAACGCTGTGGAGGGGGGGGGGGGGGGCACTATCAATGGCTAGCAGTTCTCCTATGAACAACACGGCATGATCCTTGCAGTAAATGGTGTTCCATGCCCGCAGAAGACGTAAAAGCGTATCCCGTAGTATCTATCGTTTTAGAACAATCAGCATCCTTTAACTCTTCGAGGATGGAATGTACAAGATGCCGCAGTATCATAGGGGCGACAAACCTTAGGCACTACAATTGGTCGGTCTTAATCCATGGTCTATGCACCATACGGAAATACATGGGGCACATCATTCCAGTGAGTGAAAATGGAGATCCCAAAAGAGGGAAGTGAGGCGCATTCCAACCAGCAATGCTACCTGAGAATGGGCATCAGGAGGGAGATGTCCCTCATTTGCAAAGAGAAAAGTTTACATGGGATGGTCAGGGAATCGTTAAATGGCGACTGCGTAAGAAACCAGGAGTTGGTTCACATCGCATTTGTAGAGGGAATCCCCGTTTCTGTGAGGAGATTGTCGATGGGACTCGTGAGAAAGGCACCAATAGCCAGACGCACCCCATAATGATGAACAGGTTCAAGCAGTTTCAGAGTGGAAGGAGCCAGTGAGTCAGGAGCCAGGAGCCTGACAGCTATAATCTAGTCTGGACAAAACCAGAGTGCAGTAAACATGAAGAAGAGTAGCATGGTCCGCACCCCAAACTTTTTGGGCCAGGAGGCGGAGACAATTAAGTTTCTGCATGCAGGTAGTCTTCAGGTGGCGAATATGGGGTAGCCATGTCAGCTTGTTATCAAAAATAAGACCCAAGAAACGGGACTATGCAACAACATCTAGGAGCTGGTTGCCTAAATAAAGTTCTGGATCGGGGTGAACTGTGGGTTGACAGCAAAAATCCGTAACCCTCGTTTTAGAGGGAAGAAACTGGAAGCCCTGGGGAAGTGTCCACGCAAAGGCCTGTTGGATGGCGCCTTGGAGCTGGCGTTCACAGCAGATGCTTCCGAGTGGGAGGTGCACAATATGCAAAAATCGTCGACATACAACTCCGGTGTAACCAGAGAGCCAACAGAGTTTACAATCCCATTGATGGCGACGAGGACGAGTGTGATACTTAACTCCGAATCCTGTGGGATACAGTTCTCCTGGATCCAATGGATGCTGAGTGAAGTGCCAATTCTAACCTCGAAGTTCCGTTGGGTTAAAAATTCACGGATAAAAATCTGAAGGGGGCTGCGAGAGTCCCAGTGATGGAGGGTAACTGCAATGGGATGGCGGCAATCCGCGTCATATGCCTTATGTAGGTCAAAGAAGACTGCGACAAGGTGTTGGCGTTTAGCAAAAGCCCGACAGATTGCAGTTTCCAATCTGAGTAAATGGTCAGTTGGAGACAGTTCTTCCGCAAACCACACTGCGGCCACGAGATTCGAATACCCAACATAATCAGAAGCTCACCATCCTCTCTATCAGTTCACGAAGTACGTTCGTCAGGCTAATCGGTCGGTAGCTGTCGAGACACGTTGGATTCTTCCAGGCTTAAGTACAGAGATAACTATGCTGTCTTGCCATTGCGAGGGGAAAACAACTGTGAGCCAAATGTGGTTGAAGACCCTGAGTAGATGCTGCCTCTGGGTAATTTCCAAGTGATGGATCATCTGGCTGTGGATGGAATCTGGGCCTGGGGCCGAGTCATGTGGAGAGGTAAGAGCCTGCAAGAATCCCTAGTCAGTGAAGCTTCTGCTTGGCGGGGGTTGGAACAGAGGTGGGTTTCTTCAGCTCATCGTTTCTGCAAGAGAAAGGTAGCAGGATAAGGAAGAGGGCGTAAATGCTGTCACAAAGTGCAAGGTGTTCTACAAAGACTGATGAATCAGTGCACAGAGCACCATGTACGATACGACTCTGGACAGTTGATTGTCACTGGTGGCCCAGAAGGCTGCGGAGCTCTGGCCAAGGCATATGTCCCCAGCATTCCTTTTTACTCTGCATGATAAGGTAGCGAGCCTTAGCACAGACACGCTTAAAAGCGATAATGGTATTCTGACAACAGTGTCACTGCAGCGCCCGCCGGCGGTCCTGGATAGCGAGTGCTACGTCCTTGGTCCACCACGGTACCAGACGACGACGACGACGGGGACCCATGGATAGGCGGTAGCAGTACCAGCGTAATGAAGAATAGTGTCAGAAGACATCCTGCACGACTGCATCAATGTAATCCGAGAGAGGGTGTCTAAGTGCACAGCAGAGGTATATATTGGCCAATTGGCTCTGTCGAATGCCCATCGTCTGGGCCTGTCTGCCTGGCGGCGGCAGGGGAATGGTAGAATCACCTTAAAGTAGTCACTGTCACAAAGATCATCATCATGTGGTGACCAGTGTAGTGAAGCTACGACAACAAGGGAGAAGATCGTGAGATCGATAGCAGAAAAGGTGGAATGCGGCTACTGAAGTGTGTGAGAAACCGTCATTGAGAAAAAAAAAATCGAAGTCTGTAGTAAGCTGGTCAATTAGATGATCCTTACTCATTGAAGTGGCACTCCTCCCCACAGAGCGAGAGTTGCTGTATTAAGGTAGGCAGTTCAACACAGAGAAGTTGCCTACCTGGAGGGAGGTAGACACTGCAAATGGTAATTGCTGGGGTCGTTCGCACTCGTACCACTATTGCTTCCAGTTTGGTATGAGGGGGGACCCAGTCACTAATGGCATCAGTGCAAAACGAAGTGCAGACCCCTCCAGATGCAGTACCAGACCAGGCATAGTTCCGACAGATCGCCCAATAACCATGAAACGTTGGAAAAGATAACAGAAGTGCGTATTTTGAAAAGAAAGAACACAGAATAAGAGGTAGGTGTCGGTAACATCCGTTGCAATTCCACTGGACTATCGTGTAGCGAGAATCCAGGTTAGACATGAAGAAGCTCAGAGGAGTACATGCATCAGGTCAGCAGTCATCACCAACGATGATGGAGGTGACATACATAAAAACTGGGTCTGATTCGGAGTGAGGAGAAGTGGACTAAGACCCCAGGATGCCAGGGAAGTCTCGTCCTTGGACTTTCACTGCTGCTGCTGCTGCTGCTCCTCCTCCCCTCCCCCTCCCTCGGAGGGAGGTAGGAGGTGTTGTCAGTAAGGGAACAGATGGCAGTAATGTCTGGATCAGCTTTCCGACCCTTGGAGCGTGTATCCCTTGTCTGATCCAAGGTTGCAGGCTTCCTATCTAAGAACGCTGGGGAGGGGTGTTCTGAGAGGAAGCCCCGTCCCTACCAGGAGCCAGAGAAAGGACAAGAGCTGCCAGGGTGGTAAGAAAAAGGTGGGAGGGGGATGGATGTAGTAACTGAGGCAAAAGTCCCTCCGGCAGGCCCGCATGGAGGTCTTCTACACATTTGTAGTCTCCTTAATGGCATGCAGCTCGTTGTGCGTACTGAGATTATGCCATTCCGTCTCCCAAAGCTGAAAAACCTTGAGCATTATAACGACCGCAGGTCAGTTACAGGAATGCCGATCTCCAGAAGCGGTTTCCGTGTAGCCTTTTTGGCCAGCCTGTCGGCGAGTTCATTTCCTAGGTTTCAAACGTGGCCTGGGGTCTACACAAACACCACGGAACGACTGGACTGTTCCAGCTCATAGATGGACTCCTGGATGGTCGCTACCAAAGGATGGCGGAGGTAGAACTGGTCAAGAAGTCAGTACAGAGAATAAACGACTCGCCAGGTCATGAGCGGATGCGCCCAAGAGCACGAGAAATGGCCGCCAGCTCTGCAGTGAAAAAACTGCAGCCATCTGGCAAGGAGTGCTGTTCAATATGTCCTCCATAAACATGCGCGCAAAGCCAACGTGCCCATCAGTCATCGAGCTATCACTTTAAACAACTTCATGGGGCCAGTACATGTCAAGAATCGAGAGGAAGTGACAGCAGAGAGCCGCGGGGTTAACTGAGTCCTTACGACCATGTGAAAGGTCCAGGCGAAGCTTCGGCCTAGGTGTACACCATGGAGGTGTCCGTGACTGGACCTTGAGTATAGGTGGTAAAGGCAAGGACTCCCACTTCAAACAGAAGAGTTCGAACGCGATCTGCAATCTTATGCCCTGACCTGGGCCACCGATGTGGGAGATGAACCACCAGGGATGGGAAGAGGAGATGATTATTTGGATGTTCAGGAGAACTAAGAATGTGTGCAACGTAGCTGGCGAGCAGTTCTGCATGCCTGAACATCAATGGAAGGACTTCGGCCTCTACCAGGGCGCTCGTCACCGGACTCGTCCTAAAAGCTCCCGTTGCCAGTCGAACGCCACAGTGGTGCACTGGGTCGAGTAAACGCAACACCGAGGGCGCTGCTGAACCATAAACCACACTCCCATAGTCAAGGTGGGATTGAACAAGGACCTTGTAGAGCTGCAGCAGCGTAGAGCTATCTGCATCCCAGTCGGTGTTGCTCAGGCAGCGGAGGGCATTGACGTGCTGCCAGCACTCCTGCTTAAGCTGACGAAGGTTTTTTTTTTTTTGGTGGGGTTTAAGGGCACTCAACTGCTGAGGTCATTAGCGCCCAGTCACTGTTGTTGGAGCACATGGAATCTAGTAAAACTCAAGGGGATGGGGGGGACACCAGAAGGACCTGACAAAGACGCAGATAAAATAAGTAAAAAGGTTAGATGTCTTTGGACAAACCAGTCAAAGTTATAAAACGCAGAATATGAGCAGCTGCTCGAGCGTCATCAGCTAAAACATCTGGTAAAGTAGATGGCAGGGACAGGACAACACGAAATTGACTAAAACGGGGACACGACAATAAAACATGGCGCACTGTTAATGCCTGACCACAAGAGCACTGCGGGGCTGGGTCACCAGAGAGCAGGTAGCGGTGGCTAAACCGGCAATGCCCAATCCGCAACCTGGTCAGAAGGACCTCCTCTCGCCGAGATGGTCGGGAGGAGGTTGTCCAAGCAGTTGGGAGCGGTTTTACTGCCCGGAGCTTGTTTCCTTGGAGGGATGACCAAGCATCCCACCACAACGACACAAGCCTCTTACATACATCCCCACGAACGTCAGATGACGGGACACAATGGGAGGCTGGCCGAGGCAGGAGGACTGCAGGCTTGGCTGCAGCATCCGCAGCCTCATTCCCAGGCACTCCTACATGTCCGGGAACCCACAGAAAGCTGACAGGAGAACCATTATCAGCGAAAGAATGGAGGGACTGCTGTATCCGTTGAATCAAGGGATGGACCGGATAGGGAGCTCCAACGCTCTGAAGAGCACCAAGTGAGTCAGAGCAGAGTACATACGATGAATGGCGGTGGCGGCGGGCATACTGAATGGCCTGATGGAGAGCAAAAAGCTCGGCCGTAAAGCTCGAACATTGGTCGAGGAGCCGGTATTTAAAGGTGGCTGCCCCGACGACAAAGGCACAGCCGACACCATCGTCAGTTTTGGAGCCATCGGTGTAAATAAAGGTGTGACCGGCAAGTCGAGCACAAAGTTCGACAAACCGTGAGCAATACACTGCAGCCGGAGTACCCTCCTTCGGGAGTGAGCTGACGTCGAGATAAATATGAACCGGAGCCTGGAGCCAAGGTGGTGTTGGGCTCTCACCCTCTCTGAAGGTGGTAGGGAGGGCAAAATCCAATTGTCCACGCAGGCGACGGAAGCGGACTCCAGGGGGGCAGCAGGGCAGACACATACAACCCGTACTGACGGTCGAGATAATCGGCGAAGAAGGACTGGTAAGAGGGGTGGTCGGGCACAGACAACAGCCTGCAGGCATACCGACACAGCAGTACGTCGCGCCGGTAGGTCAATGGTAATTCGGCAGCTTCAGCATAAAGACTCTCGACAGGACTAGTGTAGAAGGCTCCGGTCGCAAGACGTATCCCCCGATGGTGGATGGAGTTGAGCCGGCGTAAGAGGGATGGCCGAGCGGACGAGTAGACGAAGCTCCCATAATCCAGCTTCGATCGGACAATGGACAGATACAAGCGAAGCAGGACAGTGCGATCCGCTCCCCAAGATGAACCGCTAAGAACTCTGAGGACATTAAGGGAACGTGTACAACGGGCCGCCAAATACGAGACATGTGGAGACCAACACAGTTTCCTGTCCAACGTGAGCCCTAGAAACCTAGTTGTTTCCACGAATGGGAGAACACCGGGACCGAGATGTAAGGATGGCGGAAGGAACGCTTTATATCGCCAAAAGTTGATACAAACCGTCTTCTCTTCAGAGAACCGGAAGCCATTTGCCACGCTCCATTAGTAGAGGCTGTCTAGACAACGCTGAAGGCAGCGCTCCAGGAGGCATGTTCTCTGGGCACGGCAGTAGATCGCGAAGTCATCGCCAAAGAGAGAGCCTGAGACATTAGGTGGAATACAACCCATAATTGGATTGATTGCGATGGCAAAAAGGGCTACGCTCAAGACGGAGCCCTGAGGCACTCCGTTCTCCTGGAGGAAGACGTCGGACAATACGGAACCCACACGTACCCTAAACTTTCGATCCGTTAAAAAGGAATCAATAAAAAGGGGCAGGCGACCGCGTAGGCCCCACCTGTGCATAGTGCGGAGGATACCTCCTCTCCAACAGGTATCATAAGCCTTCTCCAAGTCGAAGAACACGGCTACCGTTTGGCGCCTCCGCAAAAAGTTGTTCATAATGAATGTCGACAATGTCACAAGGTGGTCAACAGCGGAGCGGCGGCGACGAAAGCCGCATTGGACATTAGTAAGTAGTCGTCGAGATTCAAGAATCCAGACTAACCGAGCATTAACCATGCGCTCCATCACCTTACAGACACAGCTTGTAAGAGAAATGGGGCGGTAACTAGAAGGAAGGTGTCTATCGTTCCCGGGTTTGGGTATAGGAACAACGACGGCGTCACGCCAACGCATGGGGACCTGACCTTCGGTCCAGACGCGATTGTAGGTACGAAGAAGGAAGCTTTTGCCCGCCAGAGAAAGGTGTGGCAGCATCTGAACGTGAATGGCATCTGGCCCCGGAGCAGAGGACCGGACAGTGCAAGTGCACGTTCGAGATCCCGCATAGTAAAGGGGGCATTATAAGGTTACAGATTCAGCGAGTGGAAGGAAGGTCGCCGAGCCTCTTCTGCCTCTTTCCTGGGAAGGGAGGCAGGGTGGTAATGGGCGGAGCTTTAAACCTCCGCGAAAAAGCGGCCAAAGGCGTCGGAGACAGCCACAGGATCAACAAGGACCTCATTACCCGAGGTCAGGCCAGGTACCGAGGAGTGGGCCTTAATGCCCGACAGCCGGCGCAGGCCACCCCAAACGACGGAAGAGGGAGTAAAACTGTTAAAGGAGCTGGTGAAAGAGGCCCAACAAGCTTTTTTGCTGTCTTTGATGACTCTATGGCATTGCGCTCGGAGTCGTTTGTATTCAATACAATTCGCCAACGTAGGATGGCGGCGAAAGGTGCCTAAAGCACGTCGTCGAGCACGGATAGCGTCCCTACAAGCCTCGTTCCACCAGGGGACGGAAACGCGACGTGAAGAAGAGGTAGTACGAGGAATGGAACGTTCGGCAGCATTGATGATAACAGCCGTGAGGTATTCGCCTGACTGTCACAACTGAGAAAATCGTGGTCCGGAAAGGTCGCCAGGGAGGAGTAAAGTCCCCATCAGCTTTCAGTATGTTCCAGCGCGAAAGACGTGGGGATGGGGTGTGGTGCAGGAGATGATCGACACAGGGGAAATGGTCGCTCGAATAGGTGTCAGAAAGGACATACCACTCGAACCGACGGGCAAGAGTGGTAGAACAGATCGAGAGGTCCAAGTGGGAGTAGGTATGAGTAGAGTCCGAGAGGAAAGTCGGGGCGCCGGTATTGAGGCAGACAAGATTGAGATGGTTGAAGACATCCGCCAAGAGTGAGCCTCTTTGACAGGATGCAGGAGAGCCCGAAAGGGGATGATGGGCATTGAAGTCGCCAAACAATAAAAACGGTGGGGGAAGCTGAACGATCAGGTGCATCATGTCAGCCCGACTAACAGCAGATGACGATGGAGTGTAGATGGTACAAACTGAAAAAGTAAAAGCAGAAAGAGTAATACGGACAGCTATTGCTTGGAGTGGGGTGGTCAACGGGATGGGATGGTAATAGACATCGTCCCGAACGAGCAACATGACCCCACCATGAGCTGGGATACCGTCCACAGGGGTGAGGTCATACCGCTCCGAGGGAGTGGCCAAGTGGGAAAGGGCAGGAGAACCTGAACTAGAAACGGTACCTTTTCTTTTGAAAGACTCGGCCGCAGAGCGACCTGATACGTGTTGACGTTTCATCTGCGAAACGTCCGCCCCGATACCACCCACTCCGACCAGGGGCTCTCCCCACGGGCGCCACCCAGCCTCAGCAAGGGCCACCTGGCAGGATGACCGTTGCCAGGAGTCCTGATGCCCCAAGGAGACGGGCATCTACTCCCTGGCCGACGTGGGGAGGGTGCAGCTCAGGTATCGGCAGTACGATCCCTGTGTTGTCAGGGGGCTACAACCTAGAGGGTACATGACGACCCCACCACAACGGGCTGGCTACCGTGCTGGATTTCTGGTGCCCTGGAAAGTCCATCATGATCGCTGGTGCAGATGGGGACGCACTATGGGCGTAACTTGGACAACCCATCAGGCGTTTAGGCCCAATTTGAGGAATAGTGGGTATGGCTACAACGCCGGTACAATGCTGAGTGCCAAGGTCTTAGTGCACTTAGGACCAGTGGTACACCACGTACGGTGTCCTTCCCCAAAAGGCTCGTACTTCTGTAGAATTTTGAAAAATGGAGGTCAAACCCCAAGGGGGACCATCACATGGAAGGCCGAAATGGTTGAAACCCCTTTTAGTCGCCTCTTACGACAGGCAGGAATACCTCGGGCCTATTCTTACCCCGGACCCGCAGGGGGGGGGCTGACGAAGGTGAGGAAGCCACGTCAATTGGGCGTCGAAAGTCAGTGCTAAGAATCGATATGTCTCCACTACAGAGTCGATCGTCATTAAGGTAAAGCTCTGGTTCCAGATGAACGGTACGACGCCGACAGAAGTGCATGTCACACGACTTTGCGGCTGAAAACTGGAAGCCGTGGGCTAGAGCCTATGACTGCGCATTGTGGATGGCTCCCTGGAGGCGCCGCTTAGCAACACCAGTACTGGAGGAGCAGTACGAAATGCAAACGTTGTCTTCATTCAGAGAAGGTGAGACAGACGGCCCGGCAGCTGCTGCTAGACCGTTAATTGCCAGTAAAAATAGACACATACTCAATACAGAGCCCTGCGGGGCCCCATTCTCCTGGATATGGGAGGGGGGGGGAGGGGGAACAATGGGAGACACCAACTTGGGCACGGAAAGTATGGAGCGACAGGAAATTTTGGATAAAAATTGGGAGTGGGCCCTGGAGACCCCACTCAATGTGGCAAGGATATGATGTCACCAGGTGGTGTCATACACTTTTCGAAAATCAAAAAAGATGGCAACCAGGTGTTGGCGTCCGGAAAAGGCTGTTCGGATGGCAGACTTGAGGGGAAACTGGATTATCACTGGTAGAGCGACCCCGGCGGAAACCGCCCTGGCATGGAGCCAGTAGGCCACATGACTCCAGGATCCAACACACCCGCCGGCTTCCCATTCGTGCTAACAGCTTACAAAGAACGTTGGTGATGTTGATGGGCGATAGCTATCCACATGAAGCGGGTTTTTACGCATTTTGAGCACTGGAATGATGGTGCTGTCCCGCCATTGCAATGGAAAGACGCCATCGCACCACATCCGGTTGAAGATCACGAGAAGATGTCTCTTGTAGTAGGAGGGGAGATGTTTGACCATCTGACTGTGGATTCGATCTGGCCCAAGAGCTGTAACAAGGCAATGTGCAAAAACGCTGGGGAGTTCCCATTCTGTTAATACAGCATTATAGGGTTCACTGTGACGTTCAGTGAACGAGAGGGCTTTGCTTTCCATCTGCCATTTGAGGGTGTGAAATACTGGGAGGTAATTCTCTGACACAGGCTCGAGCACAGTGCTCAGCACATTGCTCGGCAATTGCGTTTGCGTCGATAGATAACACGCCACTGATGTTAATGCCAGTAACAACTGTTGGGGTCTGGTACCCACAAACAGGTCCCATCTTCGTCCAGACTTGGGAAGGTGACGTATGGCACCCAATGGTCGAGACATACCTCTCCCAACATTCCTGTTTCCATCTTTTTATAAGCTGGAGAACGTGGGCATGGGACCGCTTAAAAGCTATTAGGTGCTCTAGGGAAGGATGCCACTTACGTCGCTGTAGAGCTCGCCGACGTTCTTTAATGGCCTCAGCGATTTCCTGTGACCACCAAGGTATTGACTTTCGCTGGGGGCAGCCTAAAGAACAAGGGGATCGTGTTTTCCGCCGCAGAAACGATCATTCTGGTGACCTGCTCAACTACGACATCGATGGTACCTTGTGGGGGAAATTCAACGGTGACAGCAGAGGTGAATGCGTCCCAGTCTGGTAGACGTCCGGGGGAATGGCGCTGGGGGAGTGACAGGAAGATGGGAAAGTGGTCACTACCATACAAGTCATTGTGTGCTCTCCAGTGGATAGATGGGATAAGTCCTGGGCTGCAGAGGGATAAACCAATGGCCGAGTAAGTGCCATGAGCCACACTGAAATGTGTGGGGGCTCCAGTATTTAAGAAGCAGAGGTCGAGGTCGAGTTGAGACAAAGTTTCGACGTCTCTACCTCGGCGAGTAAGCGCAGTGCCACCCCACAAGGGGTTATCAGCGTTAAAATCTCCCGAAAGTAGGAAAGGTTTAGGGAGTTGATGTATCAGTACAGCCCATGCGTTCAGGAGTACTGCACCATCTGGAGGAAGATATACGTTGCAGACAGTTCCTGGTCGTCGTCGTCCTGACAGCCACAGCTTCAAGAGGGGTTGGAAGGGGCACAGATCCACTGTATACTTAGTTCAGGGCGGACAGAAACTCCACCTGACACACTATTATAGTCGCTAGGGTTCTTGTATAATCCCCTATAGCTGCGGAGGGCAGGGGTCCACATTGCCGGGAGCCAGGTTTCCTGGAGGGCAATGCAGAAAGCAGGTGTCAAGCTTAACAGTTTCTGTAGCTGAGCCTAGTGGTGGAAAAAACTGCAATTCCACTGGAGGATGACGTTATCGTGAGGCTGAGAAGGCATGAAGCATGCAAGGAGGCAGGTTAAGCCTCAGGGTCACCTGCTGCCAAGGATTGAGTATGTGAATGAGGCATTAGTGAGATCCAGGTCCTCAGGTGCAGAACTGGTAGGTAGTAGTGGTGATGGGGCCACCAGAAGGCCCTTTTTCTTAGCAGACTCCTTTGTTTGCTTGCCCTCTCGCTTCTCTTTAGGGGCTTGCTGGGAGGACTTCTCCGAAGTAGCTTCAGGCACAGAGGAAGACCGTGAAGCTCTTTGTCCAGCAGCTTTTGTGCTCCTTTAGCCACTGGCGAGTGTCCGCTGCGGCATTACTAGAGACCTTGGGAGAGAGGGTCCCAAGTTGCCCCTTCCACACGAGAGGAGCCGGAGGAAGGGACCGATGTCCCCTGCGTTTGGGGGGGGGGGGGTCGTCTTGCTCCCGAAGTAGGTACTTTTGGAACAATGGAAGGAGATTTTCCCCCTAAAACCAAGGGGGTAGATGTATTCTACAGGCCCGGAGGGTCCACTGTTCGTGGCACAGACTTTGGTACAACTGGTACTTGGGATGGCGATGGTAATGTAGCTGCATCATAGGTCGACGTCAACCAAACGGGGTGTTATCGTTCAAATTTACACTTAGCCTTTTGTTAAGTCAACTGGTCCAGGGTCTTGTACTCCATGATTTTCTGCTCCTTTCGGAGTACTGTGCAGTCTGGCGAGCAGGGGGAGTGCTGCTCTCCGCAGCTGATACAAGTGGGAGGAGGCGCACATGGAGTATCTAGATGCAGGGGGTGTCCACAGTCTCGAAATGTGGTGCTGGAAGTGCAGCGGGCATGTGCCAGAATTCCCAGCACTTAAATCACCACATAGGGTAAGGGATATATGGTTTAACATCACAGCGGTAAACCATAACCTTGACCTTTTCAGGCAATTAATCACTCTCAAAGGCCAAGACGAAGGAACCAATAGCAACCCTGTTGTCTTTGGGTCCCCTGTAAACGCGCCGGATGAATGGAACACCCACCCCCTTTCCAGATTGGCGCGAAGCTCGTCGTCAGACTGCACGAGGAGGTCGCGATGGAAAATAATCCCCTGCACCATGTTGAGGCTTTTATGGGAAGTGACAGAAACAGGAATATCACCCAGCCGGTCAAAAGTGAGTAACGCCCGGGATTGTGCTGGGGATGCAGTCTGAATCAAGACTGCACCACTTCTCATCTTGGTCAGCGCTGTCACTTCCCAAAACTTATCATCAAGATGTTCAACAAAAATTTAAGCTTCATAGGTAGAAAGGACCCCCCCCCCCCCCCCTCCCATTCTGCTACAGATTAAACACCGAGGCAAATGTGGCTCTCTTCTTTCTGTAGCCCTATGTACCTCCTATGGTGTAGCGAAGGAGGGAAACGATTAAGGGTCATATCTTTCAGCATTGTACTCGATCTTGCCCTTCTTAGAGACTGCTGGCACCGTACAGTCACCAGCAAGAGATGACTTAGTCCGCTTCATTGCGGGTCACCCGCCCTGATACCACCCACTCCGATTAGTGGCTCTCCCCACAGGCGCCACCCAGCCACAACAGAGGCCACCTGGCATGATGGCGGTTGTCAGGAGTCCTGATGTCTCAGGAAGACAGGCATCTACTCCTTGGTATACATGAGGAGTTTACAACTCAGGCATCAGCAGTGCGAGCCCTGTGTTGTCAGAGGGCTACAATCAAATGGGTACATGACACCCCACCACAATGGACTGTCTACCGTGCTGGATACGGGGTGCAGAGAAATTCAATAATGTCATGGGGGCGAATGAGGACAGGAGACAATGGAACAAGATGACATACCCTGGAAAGTGTCCTCACCCAAATAGTTGAACTGCAGGTGGAGACGCAAAGCCATGACAAGAGGTCCAGGAGATCGAATCTAAGGGCATTATGGATAACTCGCGCACCACATAAGGTGTCCTCCCCCAACTGGACGGCATTTCTGTAGAATTTGGGAAGTTACAGGTCAAACCATAAAATGGAACTTGAACTTACAGGGCCAAAAAGTGTGAGACTCCTCTTAGTAGCCTCTTACGACCGACAGGGATACCTCAGGCCTATTCTAACCCCAGACCCACAGGAGAGACGGGTAATGGACGCCAAGACGATCACATGCACGAAGAGCTGCACCTTGGGCGGCAGAAGAAGCTCTAACAAGGAGCCCAACCGCATTTTCACTGAAAGACTCCGCCAGCCGTGGTGGCCGAGCGGTTCTAGGCGCTACAGTCTGGAACCCGCGCGACCGCCATGGTCGCAGGTTCGAGTCCTATCTCGGGCATTGATGTGTGTGATGTCCTTAGGTTAGTTAGGTTTAAGTAGTTCTAAGTTCTAGGAGACTGATGACCTCAGAAGTTAAGTCCCATAGTGCTCAGAGCCATTTGAACCATTTTGAAAGACTCCACTTCGTCATACCATTCCTCGATATACTCCGCAAAAAACAATGGCTTTGTGGTGGTGAATGTGTCCCCGTCCGTCCTAGTAGCAGGAAAAATGTTTCACCCCAAGACGGCGAGCCTGGCCCTCCTCCCAGGGTGTAGCCACGGACAGGAAGGCTGCAGGCTCATACGAAGCCTCATTGAATGATCTGGTACCACTGAAAGAGACGACCGTTTGAGAACATATATATTTTTGCAGCCTGAAATGCTTCATGTGCCAAGCATCTGTCTTGATACCACCCACTCCGATCAGGCGCTCTCCCCCCATGGATGGCACCCAGCCACAGCAAGGGTCATCTGGCATGGTGGCCGTTGCCGAAAATTCCGATGCTCTGGTATGCCAAGTAACCACTCCTTGGCATGCATGAGAAGGCAACAGCTCACGTATCAGTGGTGTGATCCCTGTGGTGTCAGGGGGTCAGAAAGATGAGTATGTAACAGCCCCACCACACAGATTGGCTACAAGTGCTGGTGATCTAGCGAAGCGGAGGGGGCTGTGGCGTGGAAGGAAAGGGGGGAGGGGGGAAGAGAAACCCACGCCGCAGACGCTGGGGAGGGAATTCTCCCCCAAATGGCTTATACTAAGGACAGAAAATTTAGATGTGGAATTCAAACCCCAAAGGGGGACCAAAAACGTCAAAGGTGAAAGAGGAAAGGCAAGAGGAACAAAGCCGCAAGGAATACAGGGAACCAGGTGGATAGCCAGGTCGACACAAATTAGAAAACTGACAGAGCGATAGGAGGGGGGATCGGAGAAGGAGCAAAGATGAGGAAGGGGGGGCACGGCGAAGGAAACGCAGCCCAGGAAGGAAGAACGGGCTGCGCCACGCACGACCTCACGAAAGAACTGTGAGCCCCCTGGGGATGAGAGCGGTAGTTACACACACTTGCTATACTAAGAGTTTTGGTGTTGAAAGAATCTGGACTTAATAAAACAAAGAAACCTTGGTACAGTTAGATCTGCATTTCTGTCGCCATCATATTTCCCAGAGTTACACAGTGCCAAATATTTTTAAGATAAGACTCATTTTGATGAGATGTTGCAGCTACGCCATCACCTGCCAAGTGTCATACAACAAAGTGATTGCTCTTCTTGAAGACGGGAAAAGTAACACTAAGGAAATCATGAACAGTCAATGAATCCAAGGCCTTACCGCATTATTGACCTTTCGTGGTAACCACTGAAATGCAGTCCATCACTTCCACTATTATACTAATCCCTCAACTGGAAGTTCCGCGTTCTCGCCCTCAAATAGGCCAGTAGGGCCAGACCGACTGACACGTCATCCTCTGTCAATGTTGTCACTGAATGCGGCATGGAGGGAGGGACATGTGGTCAGCACAGCGATCTCCCAGTCGTCATCGGGTTTCCTGGTCTTCACCCTTCTACTACTAGTATATAAAACACTGTTGTCTCACATTTGACGTAAGAATGGATGGAAACATGATCTGTTCGTGATGTATGATATCCCGTCTGCCCCGTAGTTATTTGGCCACTGTAGGTAATGATTCTTTCCGCATTTTGAAATTTCAAGTGCATTGTGTTCGAGGCCAAGACCACGGCCGTGACTCGGCCCGCCAGTCCGTGGTTCTGGGATGCGTCTAGGAAAGGAATAAGCAAGCTGAAGAAGAGCGGGCATCCTACACTATCACAGAACCATGCTGTTCCCCCGTTACGCGACAGATGCGTCCTGCCGTTACCTGCTGTCACTGAGGTATTTTCCTAAATACGGACTAACAGGACGATCCATAGTCGAAATAAAGCTGCCAATATCGCCCTTGCCGCTCAACAATAAATTCGAAATAGTTTTAATTCACTCCAATAAATCAAAGATAATTTGAAATACGATTTAGGTAAATCAAACATGCAATAAACGAAAACTTTTTCACAAGTACAGATTACACGTAACGAAACTTAATTTGAAAAAATTTAGTTTCAGCACACTTTTTCATTTGTCTCCGACAGTTGCGTTGCTAGCAGTAAAAGGAAGAACATTAACCAAGTCCGGGTGTAATAGTCACCGTTTCGCGTTGAGAATGGAACCGGCGAACTAAAATTTCTTTCGGAAGCCCGGCTGGATGCTTGTGTACAAAATATTTTTGTATCGCTCTTCTCAGGAACCGGAAAATTTTTGCCCTTATATTTTCCTTTACGAAGCCACATTTTCTTCGATTTTATATCTTTGGTTTAAAAAACTCTTCAACTCGACCGTTATATTAGGACTACCAGCGACGTCTGTGCACAAAACCAACTTTTTTTAGTTTCAGTGGTAGTGGAATTCGATGATGTAATGGTCCTTTCGTGGTTCGTACGTATCTCTTATACCCTTACACTTTATACCTGATTAAGGAATCGTTTCGCAGACCAGCGACAATACGAGTTCTATTGTGAATGTTGTAGTGCCACTGAAAACAAAATCCAGTGTTCTGTTCTTAAAGATATTGCAACTATTTCATGGAATTTCAGGGCTCAAACAAGGTTGCTCGAAGATTCGATGAGCGATATGATATTCTATTCCAAGAAAAAGTGGAACAGTTGGTAATTATGTAAACTAGCCTATACACTAGGGCGTATCAAAAAACTTTGATATACCACAGCTCGCAACGGAGGTCAATGTCACCGGTGGGGCGTCGCGGGCTGCTTCGTCCGAGACTGGAAGGCCAGTGTGGAGCAGTGCGGCAGCCGGCCGTCGGCTGGGCCTCTGTGTACGACTCTGGCTCCCATTACCGCACAAAGCCAAAGTAATAATGACAAAAACCAAAGGTAACGTGTGCTATGCCGGCACTTGTTTTGTTAAAAAGCCTAAAATTAGCCGAATAATGATATGTTAATTGCTTCAGTCGAAGAAACAGCACAATCATGATAAGATAGTGCAAGTAAACAGCGCAGTAACACTGCTACAAAATCATTTACATTACTTAGGAGCAGAACGTACAGACGGAGGACTTTTTTGATTCAACGGAATAAAGAATGTATTACTAGCATTTAACATCTTCAAGCGAGAAGTGGATGGACGTCAGAATTTCACAAATACAGTCGGTTGATGCTTGCCCGCCGTGTCTTCTTTCTGAGAACAAAAACTGATTAATCTATACGTCTCCGCCTCTTACTAGCAAACACTTCGTATCATCACCCTTCTATTTTCGTACGTTACCTTATTGTTTCTTCTCACTGAATGTTTCACAAACTGTTTATTATTTCGTACAGCTCTCGTGACATTTCAATCCTAGCAGCCAGCCTATTATAAGCAGCTTCTGAAGATAATTATCAAACCAGCTACTGTGTGGTTAACGTCTACTAATGAGTTTCGCAGTGGCTTGTTTCTTCGTCCATTTTGTACAGCACATTTTTCCCCAAACCAATTACTTATTAACTTTATTACAAACATTGGTATTTGATATTACGAAATTTGATTCGCTAACTGCGAATCTAAATTCACTTCAGCTGTACTATTAATCGGTGACGTGTGAAAATTTGTGCCCAATAAACTGATTAAGGCGACTGCTCGCTTTAAGAGGGAAATCAGGGTTCGAGTTCCAGTCTGGCACAAACTTTCCCGTGTCACCGATAAATAGTACAGCTGAAGTCAATTCAGATTCGCAGTTTGCGAATCAAATTTCATTCTTCTTAATGAACAGCTGTAGATCGTCACGCAGAGTGTATTCCTTCAGACATGCCTACTGAATTGTCAATTGAGACTGTACAGTAACATTGTTTTTATATTTGAAATATGCCCCGATGTCCACATTCAGGTTTTATTCCTGCCCAATTTGTCTTCAATAAACTCAAATACCTTTGTTCAAAAAATACAGAACTTCACAAAAGTATCACCTTTAGTGAAACGTAAATGTCGAGAGGGGGAAGTGGTGGGTCACGGAGGGGGAGAGAGAGAGAGAGAGAGAGAGAGAGAGAGAGGGAAGGGTTTTCAGGGAACGTGGTCAACGTTTGAGGTTTATCAACGTTAAATATAAAGTTCCAATCTTCCTTGGTGTTGTTTGCATATTCTGTCTTTCAGTCATTTGTCAGATCACAACTTCAGAAACAATCTAGTGCGTAACAGCTACACTATTGTTTGCGAACACTGAAGCACTATGAAGGAATGATTAGTACACGCGCGGGCACTTGGCGCTTCACGTTCCAGGTGTAGCAGCTCGTTGTGGGTACACTAAGGTCCAGTGCAAGGAGCTCCTTCGCGTGACGTTACTCCTACAACCGAGCTGTTGCGGATGCTCCTTTCAGATGCTCACTGCAACCCAGCTTTTTGTGGAATGAGGAGCAGCAAACTAGCATATGAGCGGCTCTCCGTTGGTCTCATCCCCCTCTTACAACAGCGGACGCTTATATTTAGCCACATCAGCCGGCAGGAGATCTGCCAGCCTCGTGCAACGCACTACAGAGGTTAGCGTCTTCTTCGTTCGCTCTTCAAGTCGCTTGCACTAAGTGACACTGCCACGAGATAAAAGATTCTTATCACAAAAATAAAAATAAAGGTATAATTTCTTAACAGGAAGACGGTATGACTTGCTTCCATCACCTTGGACGTGAGTTACCTGTTACTTGTTCAGTATCACTTCGGTGTTTTACCGTTTTCTTATACATTTTAAATAAATGAAGCGCGCTCTACCGGAAATGAGCAGACGATGCCAAATGGACATTTCACGCGCTAGCTATTATTAGTGACAGTGTGGCTGATTAACAATCTAATGTACAAACTCGACTGGGACGTTTTTTTCAGTGTGAGGCTTCACGCTCAAAAGTTGCATCTCGCTTCTGTCAACACATGCACTGTACCAAGAGTCACAGCTTACCCTGGCATGTTTGCCGTAGTTGGTCATCAGTTAGCATAGAGAGGTGTAGTAGCTGAAGACGCGAGTGGCGATCGGTTTTGTTATACAATTTTTCTGTAGAGCTGACAGTGAGCGACCTCTTCCAGAAAATAGCTCTGCTTCTAGGATGAAAGAGCTCATGTCGCTCTATCACATTCAGACAAACAGGTTGTTCCAGATGGAGGGTGTAACTTAGCCTCGAAAACGCACGAGCAATGTAGGCTGTAGAGGAAGCCCCTAACAAGTTTCCATCCACAACACACATCACTCTGCAAAAAAAGTTGAAAGGTTGAAATTTTGGTCTTCGTGTTTACCGTATTACTTGGTAACTGAATAGACAGCTCATTTCTTCTAATCGCACAAAGGAATGATAAAACAAATTTTCAAGTGACGCAACTGTCTGTACACTGAGATGGGTATGGGAACTGAAATTAATTGTAGCTTCTCTTTGCACACCATGAAGAAAATAAAAAAGTGCCGTGCTCGACATTAGAGAGAATAAAAAAATAAAAACAGTGATTCGGAGGTTGTACGCGGGAGACTGTCTTCGTGGAATTTACGAACGTTTGTCGGACAAAGCCAACGCTAGTGTGAACATGTTGATGTTGCAATCTTCCAATTTCTGTTGGCAGAATGCAATTTTTACTCTGCACTGGAGTGTGCGCTGATATGAAACTTCCTGGCAGATTGCCGGCCGCGGTGGCCGTGCGGTTCTGGCGCTGCAGTCCGGAACCGCGGGACTGCTACGGTCGCAGGTTCGAATCCTGCCTCGGCATGGGTGTGTGTGATGTCCTTAGGTTAGTTAGGTTTAAGTAGTTCTAAGTTCTAGGGGACTTATGACCTAAGATGTTGAGTCCCATAGTGCTCAGAGCCATTTAAACCATTTGAACCTGGCAGATTAAAACTGTGTGCCGGACCAAGACTCAAACTAGGGACCTTTGCCTTTGGCGGGCAAGTGTTCTGTTGGCAGTTTTATTGATTGATTGCTTCCATGTGGATATACTGCTTGTGTTCCTGTTCTTGAAAGCAATTTCGTTATCTCATACTGAGTTTTTTGTATGTCGCCTGATGTTATGTATTGTGTAGGGTATTTACCAAGATATCTCTCAATCTACACTTGGGTCCAGACGTTAGCTTGCGATATTTTTCTGTGCTTACTTTTATGATATTTGTACAAATATTGGGGTAGATTCCGCCCTCTTGAAGAGCAGCCGCTGTTGACAGTCTGCTAGTTGCTTCCTGTTTACGACTGCAGTGAGTGCATGCTGTTCTGTGATTCGCACGATCGCCAGTTCTACATTCCAATAAATATGGCGGTATGACCGTGTCGCTCTCATGGTCTACTACCCTTGTTATTTGGGGAAGCAATGTTTTTAATCCTTAACTGTATAATTGGATTTTGTTGGTTCACGTTTTCATTTTTTCAGATTGCAGAACGTTAGAGCTATAATGTGTGGCCACTACGTACATGAAATAAACTACTGTCACTTCATATTTAAAGTAGCCCATTTTCATATATCTAAGTGTTTGATTCATATGGTTCTGTTTAATTGTTCCTGTTTCACTTGGCTTTTATAAAGTGTTCTTTATACTTCATTCTACTTCGATTTAGTGTCTAACGTTGCTTATACGAGGGTGTGCAGAAAAGCGATGTCTCCGCATTTCTTGTTCTGTTGTCAATATCGGATGAGGCATTACATGTCATGCATAATATTCAGTTGGCTTTCCTGCGGCAAGTTGCAACCCTCTGCCGCTAGAGAGCTTCGAATAGCAACGTGTAACGTGGCGGTGTGTAATGTAGCTGTCCGTGTGTGAGCCAAAACTGAAAACACGAATTCGACGGGTTCATCCAGACATGGAGCATCCTCTCCTTCAGTGTGCCAGACCAAACACGAGCGCTACGACGTCTGCAACAATCCAATGCCTTGGGTTCACTGTCATCGATCATCGTCAATACTGTCTCGACTTGGTCCCATGCGATTTTCATCTGTTTCCAAAACTTAAAGAACACCTTTGAGGACTTCATTTTGATAGCGATGAAGCGATACAAGCAGAGGTGGTGTTGTGGCTCCGTCAACTAAGTCAAACATCCTGCAGTGGCAGTATCAAAAAACTGGTCTCTCGTTGGGAGTAATACGTTCGTCGGCAAGGTGACTGTTGGGAAATAAATATGTAGACATGAAGAATAAGGGTATAGAAGGTTAATAAAGTTTGCTCTGTTTCAAAAACTTCACGAGTTTTTACATAAATTCGGAGGCATTACTTTTCAGCACGTTCTCGTACATTCTTGCAGTAGTAAGTGACTGCGACTTGACAATGGTCATGACACCATAAGCATTGCGAATACGAAGTTAAATAAACAATATAAAAAATTTAAATCCAGTTGGTGGTGGACTTCTACCCGTAGTATGAACAAATTGTTCTTAATACATCTAGAGCACATCTTGCGTACAAACGACATGATACTTCCGTGACAATGTACCATGATTGTGCGACGTTGTTCAGGAAAATGACAAAAACGGGACAAAAATATATCTCGTGTAAGGGTTTAGTATTTTGGTATTACGCTCACATGAATGTATAATCTACAAAATGTTCCAAGGGTTTAATTTAACCAAGTACACATAAGAAATTTTCGAATGCAACCGAATTCGAAGAGCCTATTATATGTAGAGTGAGCATGTACTCGAGATGAGGTGACAAACACATCAAAATCGGTCCCGAATGAGCCGTAGTGAATCCACTGAGATATGTTGTCACAAAATGTTGATTGCAGTCTTACTCGAAAAGCGTTAGGCTATGACATTCCATCTATTCCGGAGTGCTTACAGTAGACTGAGTCAGCATGTAAAACGGGGAGCCCCGACTCACCGCGAGATAGGTGACCGCCCAGCTGGCAGAAAGGACAGCACTGAGAGCATCAGCACTGACGTCACCTAGTTATTGGGCGCTCCCTGGCTTGTACCTGCGCGGGACTGGGCCTCTATCAGCAGGCAGAGGGCGGCTCTCGCGTCAGTGAATACTAAACAGCAGTATCAAAACATACCACCACTACAAGCCTCAGATACGGGCACGCTTTTGACGAAGTTTGTAGCCGCATGCCATGCAGTATCAAAATTTGGTCACAATGCCACTACACCGTCAGAAACTGGAACTTTTGTTGCTGGAGAGCAGAAAAATAAATACTTTCAAACTATTTACAATGTCTCGTTTAGCAGGAGTGCAGGGTAAACTGCATATCAAGTTTATTGGCTATTAAATTTGTCGAGGGCCTATCGACTAAAAGAAGCCAATGCCTCTCATATGTCACCTATTGTCTGGAGACAGACTCCACTGCTGCTCGCAGTTAGATGCTGCTTATCTCTAGCAGCTTCACTTCAGGCGTTTATGGTATCATATCGTCAAACTCATTTTTTCAATCATCCTTTATTTTCTGTGTCACGTGAAAATGCTTTGGTGGGGTTCCGGGCTACCTCAGTTGTGTAATGAGATTCCATTATACTTTATGAAAATGTAGACAGATTTGATTTATACCAAAGTCTAAACGTATTATTAAGTACTGCGCGGCGTTTTTCAGTATGTATGCGAAGACTAACCTCTGGAACTATTGTACGAATTTTGAAACGGTGTTTACTAAGAGACTAATTCACGAGAAAGATTGGTGCATACAATGCATTACCGCTACGGCAGACAAGTCGTTCGCCCATAGATACTTCGTGCCACCCGTGTGAAGCCGGGGCGGGCTGCAGGCTGTCACTAAACAGTACCCAACAGGCGAAATGTCTCCTTTCTTCTCAAAATGTGGGGTCTGTAAACTTTTTTTCCTCATGCATTCGTATAAACTGAGTTTCTTGACGCATTTAGCTCGCGTAATCTGGAAGAGCAATTTAACATAAATACCCCGGTGCATCAAAACGCGAGGAGCCTACCAAGCGGAAGAAGGAACACTTCCATAATTTAGTAGTGGGCGTCTAGAAGATAAAGGGTGATTAAGCTGCCCCTACTGCTATCGTTTTATGCAACCCACAATGTTCTAGCTGGACTTCATGAAACAAGCGCGATATTTTCACAGTCTCTCGCTTGCTACGCGCAAACGATTAGTCCTATAGAAAAAAAATAAGCAGAAACTTTTTGTAGGAAATTTAATGCAGTTAAATTTTGTACTGGTGCACGTTTTAACTGGAGGCCACGGTTTTCGAATTATTCACGAAAAACGTATAAAATTGATCTTCAAACGCACCTCCACCCCACACTCCTCCCTCACCAATCAGGATTTCTAGTATGTTGTTCGTCGCGCTCCCTTCTACCACTGTACAAAATATCCGACTTCACCAACTATTCCCCATATTCGACCTTTTTTGTCTATTGATTGGCTATTACGCCGCCAGCATAGTCGGCTACTTCGTTAACATTATTAATTTAAATGTGCCCGTGAGGGTAATGAACGAAAGAGGTCTTTTGTAAATGTTACGCTGAAACTAATTACGTTAGCAATTCGACACAAACTCATCACTTACAAGCGTATCTACATCTACATCGATACTCCACACTTCACCTTACGGCGCGTGGCGGAGGGTACCACGTACCACTATCAACCATTTCCTTTCCTGTTTCACTCGCAAATATTACGATGGAAAAACGGGCTGTCTAAATGTCTCCATATGAGCCTTAATTTCTCGTCTCTTATCTTCGTGGTCGTTACGCGCAATGTACGTTGGAGGCAACAGAATCGTTCTACAGTCAGCTTCAAATACTGCTTCTCTAAATTTTCTAAATAGTGTTTCTTGAAAAGAACGTCGCCTTCCCTGCAGGTATTCCCACTTGAGTTCACGAAGAATCTCTTACGTGTTGTCCGAACCTACCAGTAACAAATCTAGTGGCCCGCCTCTGAATTGTTTCGATATTCTTTAAATCGACCTGGTATGGATCCCGAACACAGCACTCAAGAATAAGTCGCACTAACGTCCTACATGCGGTCTCCTTACAAATGAACCACACGTTCCCTGAACTCTTCCAATTGAGCGAAGTCCACCATGCGCCTTTCCTACAACAATCCTCACATGCTCTTTCCATTTCATATCGCTTTGCAACGTTAGTCCTGATCTTTATGCGACGTAACTGCGTCAAGAGGACGCTACTAATATAATATCCGATGACGACGGATTTGTTTTTCCTACTCATCCTCATTACCTTTCTACATTTAGGACGAACTGCCATCCATCACACCAGCTAGAAATTTTGCCATCTTGTGTTCTCCTAGAGTCACTCCACTTCGACACCTTACCGTACACCACTGAATCATCAGCAAACAATCGCAGCTTGCTGCCCACCCTGTCCGCCAAATCGCTTTTTGTATATAGGGAATAACAGCGGTCCTATCACAATTCCCTAGGGCATTCCTGACGATGCCCTTATCTCTGATGAACACTAGCTGTCGAGCAGAACATACTGGGATCTACAACTTAAAAAAATGTCTTTGAGCCACTCTCATATCTTTTCCATATGCTCGTACCTTCTTTAATAGCCTGCAATGACGAAGAGTGTCTAATGCTTTCCAGAAATCTAGAAATATGGTAACTTCTTAGTGAGAAGGCTTGACCAATACAACGACGTATTTGTTAATTTTGTGCTGTTAAAATTACAAATTGTGAGGTAAAGTTTACACAAACGTCAATTTTACACTGTAAGTGCTTAACTAAGCCGGTGGCGCCTTAAGGCTAGTCAATGAAGACTAAAAAAAGGTCGAGTGTGGGAAATAATGCGTGCAGTCGCAAATATTTTTACATTGGTAGGAGGGAGTGTCATGAACAATATGACAGAAATCCTGACCGGTGGGGCCGGAGTGTGAGAGTGGTGTGTGTCTGGAGGTCGCTTTTGTACGTTTTCCTTGAGTAACTAACTACGACCTCTAGCAAAAACGTACCCCAGTATAAAATTTACTACAAAAAGGTCTTTTTCGTTTCTCTCTGTTGGACTATTAGTTTCACGTAATAAGAGAGAGAATATGAGCATCTCACTTGTGGTTTATGAAGGCCAGCTGTAACACTGCGGGTTGCACAAAACGATAGCGATAGGGGCAGCGGAATCGCCCTCTAAATATTACAAAGCCATGAGCAGCAGTTTCACGAACAAATTCATCTCTAAAACAATGGTTGCTTCCATCACATGTGAACAAAATGTATGAGTTTCGCAATGAGTTGCTACATTTCTCGTATTCCAATGAGTAAAGCATTCTCCGGCAACTGGGTTGTGGTTACGGCTTGGATGTAACTGACAATCCATTTATTGCTCACTACGCATACTTTGGCATATGAGACAACCGGAGACCGCCCCCTCCCCCTGAATACCCCACTGTGTCCCCTCTGAACCAGTAATTGGGTTTCTGTTTATGTCTTATTCAGAGCAAGCAATTGGGAGAGCACGTTCCAAGGATGAGGCGGTCATTCGTGAAATGGGCTTCCGATAAAAGCATTCCACTTACGCAAGCTACTACGCATGTCCAAACACAAAGGAATGATATCCACTGTGACTAAGTGGCATCAAACGACCAAGCTGACCGCGCGACTGCTACGGTCGCAGGTTCGAATCCTGCCTCGGGCATGGATGTGTGTGATGTCCTTAGGTTAGTTAGGTTTAAGTAGTTCTAAGTTCTAGGGGACTGATGACCACAGATGTTAAGTCCCATAGTGCTTAGAGCCATTTGACCAAGCTGACATGTGCCTTTGAATTCCAATTTGTTACATTCTTTTTTCCTGGCCTTGTCCCGTGCACACGCCAGGTCGACATGTTAATTGGATTTGGCAATGTTAGTGGTAGAACGTGGCCGGATACCCTTCCCGTCACCACCCCATACGCTTGCGACTAGTATTATCCACGTGGAAGTGTGAGAACGTTTTCGAAATGTGCAAATCACATAACTGAGGCGGGAAGTAGGTATCACTTTGGTTTTCACCTAAGCGGATGTATGCAATCGCCTAAAAACCAAATTCAGGCTGGCCAACACACCAGATTTCGTCGTTAATCCACCAAACGGATTCAATCCGGGGCGGCCCGTGCGCCTCCCCGAATCCCGGAAGCGGTGTGCTAACGAGCGCGGCTGCCGGCTGTCCGGGCCGATCAGTTCCTATATACTACATCTAATAGAGGTGTCTCCAGCAAGTCGTTCAAGCGGGCAGAAAGTGCCGAACACAGCTTGGCCTTTGGGTGTGAAGAATGAATTTCATACGTCTTCCTATCTCAATCAGAAATTACACTGCGGTTAGATTTACTCCCGTTTTTATATTAAATCACAACCTACAAATCTCTCTAACATTACTAGCAAAGAGTTCTACATAACTGTAAATTTCTTTTACAAAGTAATGCGACCAGACACTAAGCAGTGTAAAATCTTGTGTAACTAGTGAGAATTTTTTCGTGTGTTTGTTATTCACGGAGAACCTGCACTTCGCATTTGACGTAGCTGTGCAGAAAAACGCACAGACCAAGAAAGAACTTTTTCTTCCGCCATGATTTTGCCCTACTATAAAAGTCTAGCAAGTACTGCAGCAGATGACAAACGCGTAATGATACGTGCGACTTTCTCAGTAACACTAACAGCGAAGGGCCGTTTCGTATACATTCTTTAGATGGTTACAGGCAGCAGAAATTGCTAAACTTTGCTTTCGTCAATAGACTTTACAGAATTTTTGTAACAACAATTACGATGTCATGTGTTTGGTAGCAAAGCGTCCAGACTTTTACACTTAAAATCCACAAATCAGCATAAAACTGGAGGGAGGAGGGTGGGGGGGGGGGGGTGGATATTGTAGTACGCTTCTCTCCGTGGAATACCCTTTCATGCAACGGCTCTGAACTCTTCAAATATTGCGTGCGGAGAGATTCTCGGAGCCCTTCGGTGTTGCGTTAGCAACGGCCTGTTTGGTCGATAATCAGGTCAGCAAAGTGTTCCAACGTCACTCCAACAATAATTATCGCAGAGATGCTTGTACCTTCAGTTATGCACATTAGAGAAATATGCAAATGACGATGTCATCGTTCAACGTCGAAATTTTTTACGCCATCTGAAGTCCCCGAAGCAGTGCATGACGAAACACTGAACGGTGAACACTGTGCGCTTGATAAGGTAGCTCCTTAAGTGCAGCTTGGCACGCGCTCCCTGGTAACTGTTCTCATCTCCATTTGCTGCTTGCGGATTTGTAACTAAATTACAACGATACAGTTAGACACCAAACAATCCCTTTTCATGTCCTTGCATCTTCCCCCTGTTAATAAAACGTTGTAATATATATATATATTATTCATTTGTACTACTAAATTGCGAAGATCGACTCACTTTGTATTGAAGTAACTGTAGGGTCTTATTTCCAAGATGAAAGGGGCAAACCCGAAATAAAACCAAAGCGAATAGGTAACAGAAGAAATATCAAAGGACGTTTCAAGTTTCGTTTAAAAATTCTGAAGTCAGTAGCACTGATTTTGGAAAAGAAATTTTACATCAAAAATTTATATATTTAAATCTACTTTCTTCAGCTGAACGACGAACACTTATTACCTGCATAGACTGCGTAGGCGTGGTTCTAATAAATACTATTCAACGCCAGTCTCTTGAAAACAGAAAATTCAGGGCTAGCGAGGAGAACGTAGAAGTGCTATGGCACAAATTCAAAAGTATTGGAGTCCACGCACTATACAAGTTTGCGCCGTGGAAGATAGCAGATAGGAAGGATGTACCACGATTCACTGAAACATCAGGAAGTTACTACCACTGCAGAGACACATATACATAGCATATTCCGAAGCAGCCGAGTACTACCTGACGATCAAAATCTGAACAAAATCAAAACCATCGTAAGGACATTAACGCGAAAAGTTTACAATGAATTCGACAGCACAGTATTATCAAAAAATCCTGAAAAGCTTTCGGCCTTGGTAAATAAAATCGATGGATTAGAAGTCTTCTGGCCAGATGTTCCTTTATCATGAGGACACGGAAACTGAAGATGAAGTGAAGGCCGAAATGCTCAATTCAATATTCCGAAATTTCTTCAGTGAAGAGTACAACATGCTTTCTACTCTCAAATGGCAAGCATCCCCTATAGCTTGTGTATAGAGGTAAGGTCATCACACCCGAGATTCTCTAACGAATATGCAGAAAGCTGCGCCGCCGCCGCCCCCCCCCCCCCCTCTCCTTCCACAAGTCTACCATGGGGTAATGGAACGCTGAAGCGAACCATGTGGTTGGAAAATGGCACGAGTTGATGCTCCATTATTTAAGAAGGCTCGTCGGACAGATGCACACTGACGTCAGTTTGTTGCATTATTATGTTACATATTTGTTTGCTGGCGTATGGTGACTTTTGGGGAGCTCGTATGCGCAGACGAACATCGTTTCCATGTGATACTCTGTTCGTTCACTAGGTCTACAAGATGGTATATTGCCGAGCCCAGACTGATGCTGTGTTTTTCTTCTGCTTCGAGAAAGACTAAGATTCAGTTGCGGATCGTCACTTAGAAAACGGACTTGCGAAACATCGAACAGTTACGCAACTGAACTGAAGACTTCCCAGATAAAATGTAGTACTCCCTTCCTAGCCGGGAGACATGTCAGAAAATTAAGTAAAGTCCAGTGTATCACAAGAAAGGGCGATAAGGCTACATACATATGTTTTTAACTTTGACACTTCGCAGACGACGCAGTTTTATACACAGATGTCACACCATTAGAAAATTGCGACGAAATGGAGGAAGACGTTAAGATGGTCAGCAATTAGAGAAAAATCTTCAATAGGTTCACAACATAAATACATGTAATTTACTATGCAGGTAGAAATGGAACTGGTTTGTTACCAGTTTTTTCCTCCTTACTGCCCATAGTGACGAATCACAATGCATATAAACTCTCCAAAACAGGAAGTAAAACTTCCGCCTTACTAATAACGTAGAAATTTCTTCAGAACGCCATATCAAAACTATTAGTGATTTTATGTTTTCAATTAGCTTCCAATGGCCAGTCGGCATACGAGTCATTAGAGACATCAGTTAATTTCTTTGCTAAATGAAAACACATCGAATGTTAAATACCGAAGCCATTTCCTTATGTAAAAAACATTTTGACTACTCAAAGCTGTCAGGCCGCTGTGAATAGTGAACATTATAATTACACTGCCAGACACTTATAACTTGGTTAAACAACGAATTAAAATGATCCTAAATAACTAGAAGATCTAGAGTAGAAGTAAAAACCGTTGTTGAACAAGTCAGCAGCAGCAGCATTGTGCCATTTGCTGCCCTGAAAGAGAGAGTCAAGAGTGCAACAGTTCGTTCTGCTTCCGCTCGACGACGGGCAGGAAATGCCGTATGGTCACACCCCACCTGCTTAGGCGAACACAGTTTTCAAAACAGCATTACGGAAACAACGGTCAGTGACTGTCACAGAAGCTTAATGTAACTAGCTAATCAAACGGCACGGAAGCTCCGAGAGTGTTATACATGCAGTCTGCGTTTTACAAAAATATTACTGGCTTATGCTTGTAAAAACTACTTTGTGTGTCTGTCCTAAGATCGCTCTACTGCTAGAGAACGTTAATTTAGGTTCGAAATGTATTCGTATTGGACAATTTTAACACATTATTAAGGTGTGACAACAGTAAACAGTCTATTTGGAACACCGTACGGTCTACTCAGTGACTTTAGCAGAGTGCGCTAGTGTTTCCTCCAGAAGGCCATGGCTAATTTCTTTCCGTAACTCCGTTAGAGAGAGAGAGAGAGAGAGAGAGAGAGAGAGAGAGGTGGGAAGGCGGCGCATTATATATAAAATCACTGTGAAATACGTTTTGGAACGCATTAATGTGTATCCCCATGCACAAAAACAATTCACTTATTGAATTCCTCTTTTCCCGCTTTCAGTCAAATCTCAGTCAGTTTTAGTACTTTAATAAGGCGCTGCAATAGTAAAACAGCGGCACAAATTTATTAACACAAAGTTTCGTATTGAACTACCAACAGGTACCAGACAAAACAATCTTTACCGAACGACTGGTTTCAAGCTCACGACATGAAAGATGAACGTGCCGATGCACGAGTCATCGGTGGAGAATGATTAGGAAGCTGATTAGAGAAGTCTTGATATTCATTTCACCACTGAACGACGTACAGATTTTTAAAGAAATAATGTGTATCAGACTTCATTGTAGCAAGACAGAGGTCTAGCAAGTGGAAGGTAGCTACGCCTATGCCTTGTGTCAAGTTCTAAGGTTCACTAAGAGGAGGGTTCACCGGAAGAGTCGATGCTCATGCAGGAAGGAAGCAAGACGTCACTGCACTGTGGCGCTCGCTACCCTTATCGGGAATCACGGATGCACTCAATGCTTCCGCATACTCCTTTATAGCACTACTGAATGGAAAGAAACACAGCACGTAACTATTCCTTCTACATAAGGCGTCCATAACTATCCAACGGACGGGAAGATGATTGTGAAGTTGGAGACGTGGGCAGCAGAGCGGAAAGCTTCCAATGAATTGCCTGTCAGACGGCCCGGGTCCACAGTCGGTATCCACGGCGCAAAAAGTTGCTGAAACGTAGTGTTAAGCTTTTGTTGAAGTTAATTGTTTACGTTGTTTTGAAGGCTGCGAATGAGACAATTAGACGCCAATTCGGCACTCTTTTATATAAAACAGCATAACCTATCATACAGGGACAGTTCGACAAATCTGCAGCCATTGAATTCAAACCGAGTCGTGATCAAACGGTTCCGCTGAAATCACGTTCAGGATAGATATTTCTGCACTAAGCCCCTGACAAGTAAAACTGTAGGAACAGCAGCAGCAGAAGAAGAAGAGAGCGCTGTAAATGACATTCCCACCGCATGTTTGGAAAAAAGGAGGGCACTTCTGGGATTAGATGCGCGCAGAACGTGAGACACTCCGTGCGAGAGCGTGTTTTCATGATGCAACAGGCAGTCGACGTGAGAACACACGTGGGATCGTGTCTGCCGAGGTCGGCGAGCACGTAACCGTAGCGTTTCCTTGACTTGCTGCCCACGCCAGGCCTCGACGCAGCCGCGCTCTTAATTGCAAACAATGTCTGGTAACTGGCACAAGTGGTTCGCTTTCGATCACAAGATGACAGGCACTGAGCGAGCACGCCACCTTCGGTAGTATTTTTATACACATTTAAATCCCTGCAGAACGTCCGAAAGTATTTACTATCTGGGACAACTGACTTCTCCCTGTACAAAGCTAAGGCCGTTACAAAAAACTGATGTCTTATTCCTACTCAACCCCTTAATGCTTGAATAAATTTCAATATGAGAGATAAAAATAAAAAACTGTGGTGGTTTAGAGGTATCCGTAACACTCAGGAGACTGTGGCTCTTATCAGAAGCGTTGGCAGCTTCACGAAGAATCAGCATTTACCGGCACTGACATTCCAAAGCAGTTAACCTTCCAGTTATTAGCACAGCACTGCTATGATGCGAATTCGCGACACTCGGCATCAAGTGGTTAAGAAGCATTGCCCTAGAATTGCGGATGTGAAATTTCGTAATATCTCTGGGCGCGCACCTAGTGACATCTACAGGCACTCTGCTTCATGTAACCGTGAAAACAGGGCGGACGCAGTGAAACCAAGCCGCGGAACGGTTGGGTGTTACAAATGACTCAGGTATGGGCTCTCAGAGAAATTGTAGTTGTGGTAATTTGTGTGAACGAACATTCCACTAAAATCACGGGGCTCCATATTCCGACGGATTTTTGCGACAATGGTAAATTGCCTATTGCCCATTTGTTCCAAACCGTTCTCGTGTACAGCAGACTGCTTGTTAAATAATGCAGTTTCGTAGTGGTGATACTTGCGCACGTAAGCACCAATCAATATTTAACTGGTGCGTCGCGACTAAGGAGATAAAGAAAATGTAACGACACAATCATTTTAGCTATACAGTCATCAACCCATGAAACAATTATTATTTAACTACACACAACCACCAACCTATCGGTGATCATAAACATACGCCACTTTTTGAGACATACTGCAAAGTTCAAGAGTATTTGTTGTCATTCATCCTCTCCTGCAACTACGGCATTTTCTTAATTTTTGCCAGAGAGACTGCATGAATTTGAAAGATTTTATAGCAACGCTGCGGACACTTACCATCTTCCCAAGTACATGTTGCTGCATCCATGACAAGAAACAGCTGCTTCTACGTGCAGTTTCTGCCTCCCCCGGCGCAACTGTCAACGCACATGACACACCGTACGACGCAACGGGTCGCTCTCCTAACTCGACCGAAGCACAAACCGGACTGACAGGTGGGTCATGCCAGTGAGCGTGTTTACATTACGTAAATTATCACGTGATCAACGTCGCGCAGCTTTGCGAACGAAACAGTGTCCGAGCTTGTTGGCGCGCCTCTGTCAAGCCTCCTGTTGCTAACGGTAGGGGCGCTGTGAGCGCTGGCACAGTTTCCAGTGGCGTGTAGTTCCGCTGTCTCCTCATTTCAACATAGGTTGTGCAAGAGTGAGAGTTGCTTATACGAGCCAACGAAACATATTCGAAAATGTCACATTTCAAATGATTACCATGCATGTGAAGATGTTCTTATTTCGCCCGTAAATGACAACAGTTTTCTTGTAATCTTTACTACAACTGACTGACTCAGTTAATTGTTTTTCACGCGTTTGAACTACTTGCGTCATTAACATATACGAAACTCCTCCCCCCACCCCCGCCCCTCTCTCCAGACACATTCCCATGTTCGTGGTATTGGCTAACAACCACCCAGAGTCAATGGAAGAAACTGTAAAATTTAATCTATACAGAATGTGATTCCTCCTAGTATTATATCTGTCTGCTGATTTTCATGTGCGGTGGCATTAGAATTTATTCATTGTAACTGTTCTTAACTTCTCTTTTATTTCAAGCAACACTGAACTCCATGCATTTACAGTACTTGGTATGACTTGCCTTTACAGATATCTTTTCACATCTTACAAAAAATTGCTTTCCCCATTCTAATACTAAAAATTCTGTCATGACAGTGACTTTGAGAATCCTGGCATGTTGATGGAACACCTTGTTTATTTTGAAGGTTAATAAAGTTTTAAAACTGAGATAAACTTGTTTCATTTATGCAGTGATTACTCCAATTTTAAATTATAAGTAATAACACAGAACTCATAATACAATTTCAAAAATATAATCAGCACTGTCAAAAAAACTGCCATATTACTAATAGTTTTTGGTGGAGCCCTTATTCACTTCTCATGGAACACCAGTGTTCCTCAGAACACAATTTGTGAAATGCTGGCATAGCGTGAAATTTACATCTACATGACTACTCTGCTATTCACAATGAAGTGCCTGGCAGAGGGTTCAATGAACCACCTTCAAGCTGCCTTTCTACCATTCCACTCTCGAACGGCGTGCAGGAAAAACAAGCACTTCCATTATTCTGTGTGAGGCCTGATTTCTCTTATTTTATTGTGTTGATCATTTCTCCCTATGTAGGTGGGTGCCAACAGAATGTTTTCACAATCTGAGGAGAAAACTGGCAATTGATATTTCATAAGAAGATCCCATCACTACGAAAAACGCCTTTGTTTTAATGATTACAACTCCAATTCACGTATCATCTCTGTGGTACTATCTCTCCTACTTCGTGATAATACAAAACGAGCTGCCCTTTTTCGATGTCATCCATCAGTCCCATCTGATGCGGATCCCACACTGCACAGCAATACTCCAGAATATGGCGGACAAGCATGGTGTAAGCAGTCTCTTTAGTAGACTTGTTGCACCTTTTTAAGTGTTCTGCCAATGAATTGCAGTCTTGGGTTGGTTCTACCCACAACATTATACAGGGTGGTCCATTGATCATGACCGGGCCAAATATCTCACGAAATAAGCGTCAAACGAAAAAACTACAAAGAACCAAAATTGTCTAGTTTGAAGGGGGAAACCAGATGGCGCTATGGTTGGCCCGCTAGATGCTGCTGCCATAGGTCAAATGGATATCAACTGCATTTTTAAAAATAGGAACCCCCATTTTTTATTACATATTCATTAGTACGTAAAGAAATGTGAATGTTTTAGTTGGACCACTTTTTTCCACTTTGTGATAGATGGTGCTGTAATAGTCACAAACATATGGCTCACAGTTTTAGATGAACAGTTGGTAACAGGTAGGTTTTTTAAATTAAAATACAGAACATAGGTAAGTTTAAACATTTTATTTCGGTTGTTCCAATGTGATACATGTACCTTTGTGAACTTATCATTTCTGAGAACATGCTGTTACAGCTTGAGCACCTGTAAAAACCACATTAATGCAATAAATGCTCAAAATGATGTCCGTCAACCTCAATGCATTTGGCAATACGTGTAACAACATTCCTTTCAACACCGAGTAGTTCGCCTTCCGTAATGTTCGCACATGCATTGACAATGCGCTGATGCATGTTGTCAGGCGTTGTCGGTGGATCATGATAGCAAATATCCTTCAACTTTACCCACAGAAAGAAATCCGGGGACGTCAGATCCGGTGAACGTGCGGGCCATGGTATGGTGCTTCAACGACCAATCCACCTGCCATGAAATATGCTATTCAATACCACTTCACCAGCATGTGAGCTATGTGCCGGACATCCATCATGTTTGAAGTACATCGCCATTCTGTCATGCAGTGAAACATCTTGTAGTAACATCAGTAGAACATTATGTAGCACCATTTAGATTGCCATCGATAAAATGGGGGCCAATTATCCTTCCTCCCATAATGCCGGACCAAACATTAACCCGCCAAGGTCGCTGATGTTCCACTTGTTGCAGCCATCGTGGATTTTCCGTTGCCCAATAGTGCATATGATGCCGGTCTACATTACCACTGTTGGTGAATGACGCTTCGTCGCTAAATAGAACGCGTTCAAAACATCTGTCATCACCTCGTAATTTTTCTTGTGCCCAGTGGCAGAACTGTACACGACATTCAAAGTTGTTGCCATGCAATTCCTGCTGCATAGAAATATGGTATGGGTGCAATCGATGTTGATGTAGCATTCTCAACACCGACGTTTTTGAGATTCCCGATTCTCACACAATTTGTCTCCTACTGATGTGTGGATTAGTCGCGACAGCAGCTGAAACACCTACCTGGGCATCATCATTTGCTGCAGGTCATGGTTGACGTTTCACATGTGGCTGAACACTTCCTGTTTCCTTAAATAATGTGTCTATCTGGCGAACGGCCCAGACACTTGGATGATGTCATCCAGCATACCGAGCAGCATACAGAGCACACGCCCGTTGGGCATTTTGATCACAATAGCCATACATCAACACAATATCGACCTTTTCCGCAATTAGTAAATGGTCCATTTTAACACGGGTAATGTATCACGAAGCAAATACCATCCACACTGGTGGAATGTTATGTGATACCATGTACTTATACGTTTGTGACTATTACAGCGCCATCTATCACAAAGCGAAGAAAGTGGCCGAACTAAAACATTCCTATTTATTTACATACTACACGAATATGTAATAAAAATGGGGGTTCCTATTCAAAAAAATGCAGTTGATATCTGTTTGATCTATGGCAGCACCATCTAGCGGGCCAACCATACTACCATCTGGTTTCCCCCTTCAAGCTACACGACTTTCGTTCTTTGTAGTTTTTTCATTTGATGCTTATTTTGTGAGATATTTGGCCTAGTCACTATCAATGGACCACCCTGTATATGTGATGATTCCAATTTAGGGTATTTGTAATTGTAATACCTAAGCATTTAGTTGAATTTACGGCCTTCAGATTTGTGTGACTTATCGCATGATCGAAATTTAGTGGATTTGTTTTAGTACTTCAGTGAATAGCTTCACACTTTTCTTTATTCAGGGTCAATTGCCACTTTTCACACCATACGGATTCCTTATCTAAATCAATTTGCAATTCGTTTTGGTCATTTGATGACTTTACAAGATGGTAAATGACATCATCATCTGCAAACAATCTAAGACAGTTACTGAGATTGTCTCCCAAATCGTTTATATTGGTAAGGAACAATAGAGGGCCTACAACACTTCCTTGGGGAACGCCGGATATTACTTTTGTTTTACTCAATGACTTTCCGTCTATTACTACGAACTGTGACCTTTCTGACAGAAAATCATGAATCCAGTCGCACAACTGAGGCACGCAGTTTGTTTAGAAGACGCTTGTGAGGAACGGTGTCGAAAGCCTTCTGGAAATCTAAAAATATGAAATCAATTTGACTTCCCCTGTCAATAGCACTCATTACTTCACGAGTATAAAGAGCCAGTTGTGTTTTGCAAGAATGATGTTTTCTGAATCCGTGCTGAATCTAACTGTGTGTAAGGCACACGCCAAGTTAAACTACATTACAAGAATCCATGAAGCAGACCACATGGAAGACTCTTGACCAACAAATTTTTATATACAGTTTATCAGTATGAAATCATTACCAAGTTGAGTTAACATAAGTAACAGAGACGATTGAAGGAGTTTCTGTGTGACTTGTCATCAATTTGTATCATACTTTAGAGTAATACTCGATAAACTCCAGTGGAAAACACTACCACACTAGGGAGCAGAAAAAGTGGCAGTTCTGAGAGGTATGTTGAGTCTCCTAATACTTGTCTTCCTGCCTTTTCTAAGTGCCAATGAGAAGCCTTTGGCCTAGTCCAGCTTGATCTGCGACTCTAAGCTCACACTTACCACTGTGTCATTTCTGCTACAGGTGTCATCCAGGTAGCCTCGTAAGAAGCGACGGCTACCAAACACCTGTCATAAACAGGGTTTATTTGGCAATACACCACTTGATTTATACTGCTGCTGACACAGCTTTGCAACTTGGATGCTACCCTCAATCCAGCATTTTCTTGTGTGTGTGTGCTGCATGGAAGCATACATTAGTAGAGAGAGCAGTGACTTTCATTGGGTAATATTGCTCTTTTTGTCTGTGAATTAGGATGACCGAGTATCAAGACACAAAGAGCCAAAGAAAGGGAGTCATATACACAGTATACATATTCCTTTGTCATTTTAGACACAATGCCAGAAGAGGTGGAATCTTGTCACAAATTTCAATAGCAAAAGTATATGGTGTTTCACTATGAACCTTACAGAGAATATCTGTAGCAGCAGCAGTAACTGCGGCAGCCAGATGGGTAGTGGAAACCTGTGATCAAGAAGTAAAGTTTCTATCTCTCAGAAGAACCATCACAAATTTGGACAATTTCCAGAAAGATGATGTACATTGTAATGTATTGGAATTTCGTGATTGTTGTGAGCATCCTACAAGGTAAAAAGTAGCAGACTTTTACCTGCAAGACTGCTTTTACAGGGGCCACCAATCAAGTTAAATAATTCCGAAATCTTTGAAATTCAAGTACAGAAAATGCAACAGTGGAAGATGCATTCTGATGGGGAGAGCCAATATTTTAGCAGCTATGGCTACTTTTCTGAAAAAAAAAAATCCACACCAGCAAAGAAAAGCTTTGCCCCATTATTTAGCTGAAGGAGAGCCAATTCAGTCAAAATCATGCTATAAAGCACATCTAGCAGGATTCGGAATGCAGCTGCAAGTTGAAAGCACTGACTGGCAAAGGAAATACTGTCTGTCATGCAGGATCATCTGAATATGGGTATATCAAAACCTTAATGCTAATATTTAGATCCTGCAAATTCTAAGATTGTCATGAAGAAACTAATAGGTACATACTTAAACACTACTTTTTTTTAGTTTTTATTATGCGGTTTAAAAGAGGGTTGTGTGATTGTCATGGATAACACCACTTATCATTCAAGAAGAAATGAGAAAATTCCTAATTTGGACTCAAATGAGGAAAAAAATGCACAGTGGCTAGAAGACAAAATTTCAGGCTGCTGTACAAAATTGCAGATGTTGGAGGAAATCAGGTGCCACAAGCACTTTTACAATCAATTTGAACTATGCGGCAGAAACTGCCCACGAGGTTGTGAGTCTGTCCCCTTACAACAGTCAGTATAACTCAATAGAAAAACATATGGACCCTAGTGAGTGGAAACATCAGCCTCCAGAGCCCAGTGGTCTGCATGTGTGACTGCTAGGCAGATGGCAGATAGCCCAGATTTGATTAGTAGTACTGTCAGTGGTTTTTCCTTGATGGGAGGTCTATTATGGGGTGCACAGAGCCTCCTGAGGCCAGCTGAGTAGATACTTAAATGAGAAGTAGTGGCTCCAAGGTGAAGAAAGCAGACAACAGCCGTGAGAGCAGTGTATTGAACCACACCCCCTCCTTATCGCATCCAACGACACCGCTGGCAGGGGATGACACAATGCTCAGTTTGTCTCTGATTGGCCCATCAGGGTCAGAATGAGGAGCTAGTTAAGAGAAAGGTCAGAGCCAGAAATTGCACATGCAGAATGAAAAATGTGCAAATTTTACTTGAGGAAGCAGTTGATGTTGTCACAGTGGAAGACTGCATTTAGTGCATATACCACATTGAAAATTGCAAGAAAATTAGTTACTGAAGGAAGGCATGTGAAAAAAAGTTCATTGAAAGCATTGTCATTGCTTCAAATGACTCCTCAGATAGTGAGGCTTCAGAGCAGGACAACAAACAGCAATAAATTGCATTAAATGTCATGTTTCTAGTTTATTCCCCTGCCCCTGAAGCTAGGAATGCTGTTCCCTCCGATTCCCTTTCCTGTGATCTTCACTTTCCTCCTGCCCCCTCTCTCCCCTCCCCCCCCCCCCCCCACCCCAAATGCTTATCAATACAAGGCAGGTAAGCCACCAGGAGTACACTGCCTGTGCTGGCAAGTTTGTCAGCATTACTTGTGGGTAGCAGAAGGTTCATGTTTGCTGCTCTGTACCATGGTTAAAACTAACATGCAAAGCCAAGGAATGCTAAAATGTTCACATAGTCAAAATTGAAATAGCATTATAATTTAATATATGAGCAGTAATAATGCATTTTTGATCGCAATATACCTTTTAAAACCTGTGAGAATACATTAATATGGAGAGGCTAGTGTTTCACTACACTATTTTCTAAAATTTTCTTGGTATATGATTTTGCAGTCATTGAAACACATCACTGTCCACTTCTGATCATAAAATCTTTATTGTGATGTGCTATATGCAGATTTCAGGTATCATAACATTTTAAAGTGAGCATCTTGTAATGCACTAAGCATAAATGTACCAGATAGCAATGTCTAATGGCACAGTTCGTACGTTCAACTTGACGTGCATATGCCGAAGGCTTCTGACTTGTGGCGACGACTGATGTGTATGGTGAGAATATGAATGGGGGAAGCATGCAGAAATGGGCAGAAAAGGTGGAGGAGATGCCTTCTATACTTGCCCCTCCTGATGTCACTTTCACTGCTCCCTTATAGGGAAAAAGGCTTTGCATTACATAACTTACTCTCAAAATTCCAATAGTAGATGTTCCGAAACAAATTAAGGAATGCTATTTTACCCTACAGATATTTTAACTCAAGAAATGATCACATCAGTAACAAAAGCACTATTCAGGGTTACACAGAGTGTATTAACAATCGTTTTCACGAATCACCATCCACAATTGGAATACGAAGGGTGTACAATGATGCTGATACATAATGTGCCCATTACCACTGATTTTATGGTAGCTTGCAGCACACAGATGTTAATTTAGAAAAGGATGTATGGAAGAATCGTCATGTTATTGTTGAAAAAAATCATTCCTGTTTCTGCCACAGAGATGATCTAGTATTTTTCCTGAATCCGTATCTCTTCCTCATATCATTCAGGTAAGTTAAATGTTATCTTCAAACATGAAGACACTCATTTGGCCCATTGTTCTTAAAGGAAAACTACATATTTCACTTCCCACCATGTCAACTTCATTTTAATTTGTTCAGCTGTTTTTGTTCATTCTCAAGGGTTTTTTCTTATTTATAACTCTCTGTTTATGCATTTCTTTTAGTTTCTGGAATGTGTCTCATTCCTGTATCAAATTATTTGATTAGTTTCCATGAAATCACTCACCAGCTGATTCACTGGGTGTTCCATGGCTTACAAAAATTATTAAGTTCCACAAATTTGTACAGCTGGTACCAACATACTAATTTCAGTCTTCTTCAGTTTCACATAACACAACAGATTGTGATACTTCAGATTTTCCCAGTAGATGGTTAACAAGTAATGAGTAAATGACCAGATTTTTGTATCCAGTAAGTACAGTTTCTTTACTTTCGCAAAGTAAACGAAGATGCTAGGCCTGCTGATCTGCTGTAACCTTTGTAAGAGGGTAAGTAGCAGCTTGAAGTGCTCGTAGATAATAAGTTTCCACAGTATGGAAATTCATTATTCTATTTTATGATAGTAACTCTGTCTGCAGCCAAAATACTGCACATATTTACGGTATCAACCTGGTCATTTATCCAAGAAGAAGGGTGTTTCAAAAGGGAGTTACTGCCATTTGATCGTCTTTCACTTGATACAAACAAATCTTTGTTCCAGATATTATAAAGACTTTCTTTGAGAATCTTTTTTTTTTGTCCACTGATATCACAAATGACTATGGCCAAATCCGTCAGAACATCTAACAACCAAGTGGAGATATGAAATTCTACAACTTGCAAACAATGGGTACAGTATTCTGCTACACCATTTTGAGACAAATCAAGTCGACTGGACATTTGTGCAGCCATTAACCGTCTTTCTTCCATATTTGTTGGAAGTCAATTTAGTCTTTCCTGGAACAGAAGGCTCTCAGAAGGTATCACTGAATGACTGCAGCCACTCTTTTGATCCTTCAACACTCAGTTCTCAGTATCAGAATATTTTTATCTCATATCTGTTGTAATTATTTTATGAGCATAAATACAGAAGATTGGGTATCTTCAGTAGGTTGGTAGTGGCAGTAGCAAAATGTGGTTACTGACTGATTCCACAGAACAACACTCAAAGCAGTGAACTGTAAATTATTCAACTCAACTGAATAGAACCCGAAACTACTTAAGAAGAGTTCTTATTCAAATATGCTCTAACACCATGTTCAATTACATCCCAGATGCGTTCGATCAGGTTCAGATCTGGCGAGTTTGGGGGCCAATACATCAACTGGAACTCACCACAGTGTACTTTGAATTACTCCATCACACTCCTTTCCTGTGACATAGTGCATTATCTTGCTGAAAAATGCCACTGGTCTCCAGAAACATGATAGTCGCGGAAGGGTGTACATGGTCTACAACCAGTGTACCGTATTCCTTGACCATCATGGTGCTTTGCACGAGCTCCACTGGACCCATGGATGTCCACATGAATGTTCCTCAGAACATACTGAAACTGCTGGCAGCTTGTCTCAGTCCCGCAGTGCAGGCGTCAAGGAGCTATTCCCCTGGAAGATAACAGATTCGTACCCTCCCATCGACATGATGAAGAAAATGTCAGGATTCATCAGACCATGCAATGCTCTGCCATGGCACTAACATCCAGCGCCAATGGTCACATGCCTATTTCAATTGTGTTAACATTGGCACATGCATGGGTCATCGGCTGCAGAGAACCATAGTTAAGAGTGGTTGGTGCACTGTATGTTCGCACTCTTACTCTGCCCAGCATTAAAGTCCAATGTTATGTCTGCCACAGTTCACCGCCTGTCCTGTTTTACAAGTCCGCCAAGTCTACAATGTCCGACATCTGTAACGAGGCTGGCCGCCCAACCCCACAATGTCTAGACATGGTTTCACCAAGTGTTGATGATAATGATGATGATGATGATGATGATTGGTTTGTGGGGCACCCGACTGTGTGGTCATCAGCACCCATACAAATTCCCAACCTTTGCTCAGTCCAAACTTACCAGTTTCATGAATGATGATGAAATGATGAGGACAACACAAACACCAAGTCATCTTGAGGCAGGTGAAAACCCCTGACCCCGCCGGGAATCGAACCCGGGACCCCGCGCCTGGGAAGCAAGAATGCGACTGCAAGACCACGAACTGTGGACACCAGGTGTTGAGGACACTCACCAGAGTACTCCTCAAACACCCAACAAGCTGTGCAGTTTCCAAAATGCTCGTGCCAAGCTTTAGGGCAATCACAATCTGCCCTCGGTCAAAGTAAAATAGATCACAAACTTTCCCCATCAAAAATGGCTTTGAGCACTACAGGACTTACCATCTGAGGTCATCAGTCCCCTAGAACTTAGAACTACTTAAACCTAACCAACCTAAGGACATAACACACATCCATGGCCTAGGCAGGATTCAAACATGTGACCATAGCAGTCGTGTGGTTCCAGACTGAGGCGCCTAGAACTGCTCGGCCACAGTGACCGACCCTTCCCCATCGCGCACATGGACAGCACACTCACCTACACTAAATGCACCATGCGTGTGTCTGAGTAGCAGTCATTCCTTGCCACGTGATGCTGCTGTCGCTGGGGTGGGTTTACATTGATAGCAGGTTGGTAGTCAATGTTCAGGCTTATCAGTGTATCTTCCACATCTCTTCCTGTTCTACTGGATCAATTTGAACCCCCCCCCCCCCCACCTACGTATCGGGAAGTGCGGATGGGAGTGAAAGGGGGAGGGGAAGTGAAAAGGGGGGTGGGGGCAGGTGAAGAAGTAATGTAGCCCATGAGACATGGATACCTACATTTTATTCACCCACCATTTGAGAATGAGAGCACTTAGTCACTTGCAGTAAACTTTACATACAATTTCAACCTTTACAAAACTTTTTCTTGCTGACACCCTGCCCAAAACATTGAAAAGAAAGAAGTTTATTGCTTACTACATTTTCGCTGTTCATGGAGTAAAACTGCCATATCAGGCATACCATTATAATTTATTTTTTCTGTGTTACTAACTCTGTTAGTAACAAATTTCACAGACAGTTTCAGCATATGGTGTTGAAAGTACTTGCAAAATTATAACACTGTTCAACACACAGTTCAGGAGACAAGACATCATAAACACTGAGTTGCATGAAAACGCAATTTCAGGGTCAGATTTGCTAGAGATACAGGTGAAATGTGTGTACAGATATGTGAAATGTGTATGACATGTGTACACGGGTGAAGCCATGGGTAAGATGCTCCTCCTAAACTCCTGGGTCAATTTCAACCTAACTCGGTACACATATTACTTACTATCTGGAAAGAAATACTGTAGGGGTAAGAACCACCAACCACCTACTGGGATAGAGGTGAAGGAAAGAGAGGGGTGGGTGAGGAGGAGATGAAAAGGTGAAAAGGGGAAGGGAAAGATGAACACAGAGGTTGGTAGGTTGATTGGTTTAAAACAGAGGAGGAAGGGACCAAACTGCATGGTCATTGGTCCCTTGTTCCAAATAAAACAAAGCCTCAAGCGTGAAAATCAAACATACGATATGTATAACACAGAATGGAAAGAAAGGAAAAACCACAACAAAGAAGGAAAGGCACCGAACACTAGAAGGAACCAAAGGGGACAAGAAAACAACAGACAGACACAAGAAACAGTTAGAAGAGAGTAAAACAAGAAAGCAGATTACAGTGGCTGGCCAACCACGAAAATAAAAAGGAGAAGCCAGCCACTTTGCAGCACATTAGATTCTCCACCCTAAAAACACTAAGGTGGAGGACACAGAGGGACAAAGGACATGCACTAAAACTCATATTGAATGATAAACCCACCCTCATGGATAAAACATAAAACCAAATCAGCTGAGAAGGTGTTGTCTGCTAAAATCAACAATAACAAGTCCGGCAACCGAAGATGAAGTTGCTGGGCAGCCAAATAACAACAGAGCAGAAGAATATGGGCCACTGTCAACCAGGTGCTGCACCGACACTGAGGCGGGTCTTCACGGTGCAGGAGGTAGCCGTGCATTGCCCAGACACGGCCAATGCGGCACCGGCAGAGAACCACGGAATCCCTGCAAGAGGCCCTCATCGAGGACTTCCACACATTTGTTGTGTCCTTAATGGCTCGCAGTTTGTTGTGCGTACTGAGATTTTGCCACTCCTCCTTACACCATAATAACAAACGCAGATCAGTTGTGGGGAGGCTGATCTCCAGAAGCGGTTTCCATGTAGCCTGTTTAGCCAGCCTGTCAGCAAGTTCATTTGCTGGGATTCTGACATGACCAGGGGTCCAGATAAACACCACTGAATGACTGGACTGTTCAAGGGCATAGATGGACTCCTGGATGGACGCTACCAAAGGATGACGAAGGTAGCACTTGTCGATAGCTTGTAGGCTGCTCAAGGATCAGTACATAAAAGAAAGAACTCCCCAGGGCATGAACGGATATATTTAAGTGCACGAGACATGGCCACCAGCTCTGCAGTGAATACACTGCAGCCACTGGGTAAGGAATGCTGTTCAACACAGCCGCCGTGAATATAGGCAAAAGCAACGCGACCATCAGCCATCGAGCCATCAGTGTAAACCACTTAAGAGCCCTGGAACACGTCGAGAATCAAGTGGAAGTGACAGAGAAGAGCCACAGGGTTAATGGAGTCCTTAGGGCCACGTGAAAGGTCCAGGCAAAGCTTCGGCCCAGGGCTACACTGTGTAGGTGTACGTGAATCAACCTTGAGGAGAGGTGGTAAAGGCAAGGACTCCAGTTCAGACAGAAGTGATAGAAGTGATCGCAAGTGAACTGCAATCGTGAGCCCTGACCTGGGTCGCCTATGGGAGACCCCACTCATATAATGTGGCAAGGATATGGTGTCACCAGGTGGTGTCATACACTTTTCGTAAATCAAAATAGGTGGCAACCAGGTGTTGGTGTCTGGAAAAGGCTGTTCGGATGGCAGACTCGAGGGACACAAGATTATCAGTGGTAGAGCAACCCTGGCGAAAGCTGCCCTGATGTGGAGCCAGTAGGCCACGTGACTCCAGGACCCAACACAACTGCCGACACACCATACATTCCAGCAGCTTGCAAACAATTTTGGTGAGGCTCATGGGCCAATAGCTATCCACATCAAGTGGGTTTTTAACGGGTTTAAGCACCAGAATGATGGTGCTCTCCCACCATTGCGATGGAAAGATGCCATTGCACCAGATCCAATTGAAGATGACGAGGACATGTTGCTTGTAGTCAGATGAGAGATGTTTAATCATCTGAGTGTGGATCCAATCTGGCCCAGGGGATGTGTCGCAGAAATATGCAAGGGTACTGAGGAGCTCCCACTCTGTAAATGGGACGTTACAGGGTTCACAGTGTTTGAGGGTGGGAAAGGCTGGGGGGGTAGCTCTCCGACGCAGAGGCCCAAGCAAAGTGCAAAGTGCTCGGCAAAGTGTTCAGCGGTTTATGTGAACACCAGGAACACCTGTTGGGGTCTGGTACCCAAAAACTAGTTTGACCTCTGCCCAGACCTGGGAAGGTGACATATGGCACCCAATGGTCGACATTTACCTCTTCCAACACTCCTGCTTCCGTCTTTTGATAAGCTGGTGAACACAGGCACGGGGCCATTTAAGGGCTATGAGGTGCTCCAGGGAAGGGTGTCACTTAGGCCACTGTAGAACCTGCCTATGCTCAATTGCCACAGCGACTTCCGGTGACCACCAAGGGACTGCCTTTCGCCGGGAGCACCCAATAGAGTGAGGGATCATGTTTTCCACTGCAGTAATGATTGTTGTGGTCACCCACTCAGCCAACACATCGATGTTACCATGTGGTGGAGAGTCAACGGTGACTGCAGGACTGAAAGTTTCCCAGTCTGCCTTGGTTAAAGACCAATGGTTGGGGGCTGGGGGGGGGGGGGGGGGGTGTTGCTCCCGAAGTATGTGGTGCAGGAGCAACAGGGAGGGTAAATCCCTCCATGGTCAAGGTGGCAGGTGTAGTCTTACAGCCCTGAGAGCCGACTGGAATTCGCTGAAATGATGGGGCTATTGCTGTTGTCGTAGCGGTGGCATAAGAGGAAGTAATTCACACAGGATGGAGTCATTCAAATTTCCTCTTAGCCTCAGTGTAGGTCAGTCAGCCCAGGGTCTTGTACTCCATGATTTTTCTTTCTTTCTGTAAGATCCTGCACTCTGGCGAGCAAGGGGAATGATGCTCTCCGCAGTTAACACAGATAGGAGGTGGGGCACATGGAGTATTGGGATGCGAAGGACGTCCACAATCTCAACACGTGATGCTGGAAGTACACCAGGAAGACATAGGGCCAAACTTCCAGCACTTAAAACATCGCATTAGGTGAGGGTTATATGGCTTGACATCACAGCGGTAGGCCATCACCTTGACCTTTTCGGGTAATGTGTCACCCTCAAAAGCCAAGATGAAGGCACTGGTAGCAACCTGTTTATCCCTCAGACCCCATGCAGCTCATTGTCAGACTGCAAAAGAAGATCCCTGTAGAATATGAGACCCTGAACCATATTCAAGCTCTTATGGGGCATGATGGAAACAGAAACAGCCCCCAGCTTGTCGCAGGCAAGTAGTGCCCGAGACTGGGCAGAGGATGCTGTTTTGATCAAGACTGACCCAGAGCACATTTTGGACAAGCCCTTCACCTCCCAAAACTTGTCCTCTAAATGCTCAACAAAAAACTGAAGCTTCATCACCATAAAGGCTTCCCCATCAGCTCTCAAACAGACAAGGTACCGGGGTGAATAAGCTTCACTGCCATCCTTAGCCTGGCATTCTTCCCATGGTGCAGCCAGGGAGGGGGACGATTTGGGGTCATACTTCTGTGCACTGAATTGACCCCTGGAACATTTAGATACTGCTGGTGGCTGGCCACCAGCAAGAGATGATGTACCACACTTCATTGCATGTCATCCGCCCTGATGCCACCCACTCCAACCAAGGGCCCTCCCCACGGGCACCACCCAGCCTCAGCAAGGGTCACCTGGCAGGATGGCCATTGCCAGGAATCCCCATGCCCTAGGGTGACGGGTATCTACTCCTTGGCATACATAGGGAGTAAATGGCACAGGCATCAGCAGAGCGATCCCTGTGTTGTCAGGGGGCTACAACCAACGGGGTACATGGCGGCCCCACTACAACAGACTGGCTACCATGCTGGATATCAGGTGCAAAGAAGTCCATGACATCATCAGTGCAGAACGCGACACTGCACAGTGCATGGTAGAAAATGCACCCAGTTATGTATCCTCACCCAAGAGATGGAGAATGAGCGGGACTGCAATGCAACGATGAGAAAGTGGGCTAAAGATCTCAATGCACGATGGACACGATGCACCATGTAAGGCGCTCTTCCCCAATTGGCTCGCTCTCCAGAAAAATTTTGAAATACGAGGTCAAACCCCACAGGGGACCATCATATAAATGCTGAAACATGAGACACTCCTTTTAGTTGCCTCTTACGACAGGCAGGAATACCTCAGGCCTATTTTTACCCATGGACCCACACGAGGGGGGGGAGGGGGGGGACAGATAGGATAGAGAAGGAGATCGACAGCTAGGGGAGAGAGGGGAGAGGAGGAGATGGAGTAATAGAAGACTGGAAGAACTACATATGAAGGCAACATCTGGTACTCAGTCAGTTACCCTATAAACAAGCTGGTTCCAAGTCAGACTAAGGGCAAAGGCATACCAACTTCACTAGGGCTATTCAAACCAGCCTTGGGACGATGAATGGCTTGTTTGATAGTTCTCGAGAAAAATCAACAAATGGCATAAACATCTCTTATAGTGTTTTAATGAACAATCTCTCCATGTGCGCCCAAAATAATACCATCAACAACTGAAACAGCAAAAGAGTAGTGATTTGACTGCAACTCAGGAGAAGGTGTATACAGTGTTCCTGAAAGATATTAAATTAGCAATCTTACCCAGCTTCGCATGGATAGCACTAAGTATCTACGGGCGTATGACTTGTCTGGTGTATCAGTAATTTTGTTTACTGGCAATTGTAAAGAGTTATGACTAAAATTCAGAGAACAATGTTAGGTAACTTTCGTACGGTACAATGCACCACCTGCCATGCACAATCGGCCATGCAACATGGTATGAAGCAGCTCTGCCACACAACACTGGTAGGAGGCACCCTCTGCCATGCAATACTGGTTCACAATATTCTTTGCTATGTAATATGGTAATATCATATGCCAAGCAACACTGGCATGACAACCTGGTGATTTAGTCTGGTAGCCTTAGGCTTATGATGATTCCAAGCAGTTCTACTATTTCCCACGAGATGGCAGTGGCATCGTTTTCACCGTGGAGGAGGACTTTAATTCATCAAAATGCAGCCAATTCACAATAAATACTTAGAGATGATATACATGAACCTTCCTCATGAATCATTCACTGCATCAGTGTACCATATAAAAATCCCTAAATTATTTTCCAAGATTAGCCCAAACTTACATACAGAAAGTGTGCCGGGGGAGCTTTAATTTGTGTACATGTAGAAGAAGGCCAATTTCAATATCAAAACTTGCATAGCCATCTCAAATGCCTCATAAAAGTGTTTTTCATCTCTTGTCATAGGTGTCGGGTTTGTGAACTGAGGTTGCAGTCAGATCCTTTGAGCTGTTGAAAATCTGGTGATTCAGTAAAAGTGCTAAGAAAATTAAAATAAAGTTTGAGCTGTTATGTACGTCCACTGCTTGTGTTAGAGTCAATTCCATTAATGCTCAGAATGCAGTGGAGTAATTCATCCTACTATACCAGATACTATTTACTCTCAATAGCACTGAGAAGTGACTATCAGGAATAATATAATGTAAGAATGATGGAACAATGGATAACCTACAATACAGTGAAGCTTGTGAAAATAATCAGACAATGAATAACAGTGATGTGTATTGCATTTGCTTACAAGTGACACAATTTTTTATGTCCAGTACCAATATAACCACATTAAAATAACAATAACCATTTGTCATAATTACAATATTATTTAACTATCATTTCAACTAATATCTTCAAAGTAAATGCAGAGAAACATCCCCTACGTCAATTTAGTTACTTAATATGTGACAAATAACACACTAACATTTTGACTGGCTGTGGAACATAAAAAGTTGAATTTTGTAAACCAGAACAGGCTGCAACACAATTTGTTTTCAGGCTGTTGAAAGACAATTCCTGAGGTACTTCCTGTTAGCCTGCTGTAGGACACATCTATGCATAAGGTTAAGAAACCATTCTTGACTGACCTTCAATTAGTAATGTTTCTCACTAAGCCAGTATTCAGTCCTAAATCGCTTAGAATGCAAAAGCACGAATGTTTTGAAGTTATCACATGACTTAAGCCACAACAGTATCTACATCTACGTTTATACTCCACAAGCCACCCAACGGTGTGTGGCGGAGGGCACTTTACGTGCCACTGTCATTACCTCCCTTTCCTGTTCCAGTCGCGTATGGTTCGCGGGAAGAACGCCTGCCAGAAAGCCTCCGTGCACGCTCGAATCTCTCTAATTTTACATTCATGATCTCCTCGGGAGGTATAAGTAGGGGGAAGCAATACATTTGATACCTCATCCAGAAACGCACCCTCTCAAAACCTGGACAGCAAGCTACACCGCGACGCAGAGCGCCTCTCTCGCAGAGTCTGCCACTTGAGTTTGCTAAACATCTCCGTAATGCTATCACGCTTACCAAATAACCCTGTGACAAAATGTACTGCTCTTCTTTGGATCTTCTCTATCTCCTCTGTCAACATGACCTGGTACGGATCCCACACTGATGAGCAATACTCAATTATAGGTCAAACGAGTGTTTTGTAAGCCACCTATTTTGTTGATGGACTACATTTTCTAAGGACTCTCCCAATGAATCTCAACCTGGCACCCGCCTTACCAACGATTAATTTTATATTATCATTCCACTTCAAATCATTCTGCACGCATACTCCCAGATATTTTACAGAAGTAACTGCTACCAGTGTTTGTTCCGCTATCATGTAATCATACAATAAAGGATCCTTCTTTCTACGTATTCGCAATACATTACATTTGTCTATGTTAAGGGTCAGGTGCCACTCACTGCACCAAGTGCCTATCCGCTGCAGATCTTCCTACATTTCGCTGAAATTTTCTAATGCTGCAACTTCTCTGTGTACTACAGCAGCATCCGCGAAAAGCCGCATGGAACTACCGACACTATCTACTAGGTCATTTATATATATTGTGAAAAGCAATGGTCCCATAACACTCCCCTGTGGCACGCCAGAGGTTACTTTAACATCTGTAGACGTCTCTCCACTGAGAACAACATGCTGTGTTCTGTTTGCTAAAAACTCTTCAATCCAGCCACACAGCTGGTCTGATATTCCGTAGGCTCTTACTTTGTTTATCAGGCGACAGTGCGGAACTGTATCGAATGGCTTCCGGAAGTCAAGGAAAATGGCATCTACCTTGGAGCCTGTACCTAATATTTCCTGGGTCTCATGAACAAATAAAGCAAGTTGGGTCTCACACGATCGCTGTTTCCAGAATCCATGTTGATTCCTTCAGAGTAGATTCTGGGTTTCCAGAAATGACATGATACACGAGCAAAAAACATGTTCTAAAATTCTACAACAGTCGATGTCAGATATATAGGTCTATAGTTTTGCGCATCTGCTCGACGACCCTTCTTGAAGACTGGGACTACCTGTGCTCTTTTCCAATCATTTGGAACCTTCCATTCCTCTAGAGACTTGCGGTACATGGGAAGGGGGGAAAGTTCTTTCGCGTACTCTGTGTAGAATCGAATTGGTATCCCGTCAGGTCCAGTGGATTTTCCTCTGTTGAGTGATTTCAGTTGCTTTTCTATTCCTTGGACACTTATTTCGATGTCAGACATTTTTTCGTTTGTGTGAGGATTTAGAGAAGGAACTGCAGTGCGGTTTGTCTCTGTGAAACAGCTTTGGAAAAAAGTGTTTAGTATTTCAGCTTTACGCGTGTCAACGCCATCATCATCCTGGAGTGTCTGTATATGCAGTTTCGAGCCACTTACTGATTTAATGTAAGACCAGAACTTCCTAGGATTTTCTGTCAAGTCGGTACATAGAATTTTACTTTCGAATTCACTGAACGCTTCATGCATAGCCCTCCTTACACAGACTTTGACATCGTTTAGCTTCTGTTTGTCTGAGAGGTTTTGGCTGTGTTCAAACTTGTAGTGAAGCTCTCTTTGCTTCCTGGAATATGCCCTTGGCTGCAATTGCTGGTACTCATAACATATTCATTACAAATAGGGTAGCCAGGTCTCCGATATTTCCCAGGTTTAGATGTATTTTGACCCTTTTTTCGGTCTCTTGTCTCATGTATTTAAAAGCATTTATCCTTATCTCATTCTAATATACTGTTTTTTGGGTGAAGTGCAATATTTTTTCAGTTTTTACTGATTCAGTGTCAGTTACTGAAATGTTTCACAGAAAATGCAGATAAATTTTCTTCCTGTCTGTATAACCAAAGAAATTAATTTCAGTGAGCTGCAGGATTTTGAATTTGATGTAAATGAAGATGAATTGTATGGTGGGTTCTGTAATGTTGGGGGAAATTTAAATGATAAAGTCAATCTTTGCTGATAATGCTTTTGAGTAATGGGTATCTGTGTTTTGTGATTCTAGATGCAAACCAATTAACGAACAGAATTTGAAAAAAAAATTTAAAAAAAAAAAAGAATCCTGTTTTGTGATAAGTATCTCAGGATCTAATGACCACACAGAAAGTGTGTTTTCAATTATGAATAATACGTGGACTGATGTGATATACATACGTTCTGTTGAACTCATTAAAAGTGAACTGCAAATTGTATTCAGAATTATTCAGTTGTGTGGAAGATAAGTTTCTTTCTGAATACCAATCAAATTATAAACATTCGTAACCATGTCTGTGCATTCAAGTGTATGAGTACAAAAATTCCACAAAAACTGAAAATTAAAATACTATACAAAACATCAACAGTGTAGTGTTACATCCTACATGATACTACATGTTGCCAATTTTCAGAAACTCCCTTATTTCAGAAAACCTGGCAACACTAATTACCAATGACACCTACTATATCTTCTCTTTGCTCTCTATGATGCTGTTTTATATCAACACAGATTTCTACTAAGCCACCTTAACATCCCTGTTTAAGTATACAACCTATAAGCCATTGACAAGACTTAAAAAGCATATCCAACTCATTCCCTTTGTTCCTCTAGTTATTTGTCTGTCTTCCTGCTCTTTGCATTCTCAGTGTGTTTCATTCCACATTAATAATTACTTTCTAACATGATAATGTTGAATAAATTCAAGTATATTCCACACACATTTGGTATCACCTGACACTGCCACACTTGCAGATACCAGTCAGCAATGTTCACCACCTTCGAATGAAACTAGTATACTAAGAGGCAATGCAGCTATTAAGAGCAATGAGCTGTAACACTGCTGTCGTTACAAAAAAAAAACCCTTCATCAATGATATTTACAAAAAGTGAGACACACACATTTCAGAAAAAAAAGAAAAGAACACAACAACTTACCTCTCAGTTCTTTTAGCCTCTTCTCTGGGAGAATTCCATGTTCCTTCTCCAAAACAACACTCAAAGCACTTATATTTTCTGAGCACGTCGACACTATATGGGCCTGAAATACAAAACATGTCAAACATCAAACTTTAATCATGTTTGCCATATGAAGAGCAATACTGAACTGCTGCCTTCTAATTAATGTTAGGTTTGTGGAGATAATATATATAATTAATTTGTGTATATATATATATATATATATATATATATAATGGAAGGAAACATTCCACGTGGGAAAAATTATATATAAAAACAAAGATGAGGTGACTTACCGAACAAAAGCGCTGGCAGGTCGATAGACACACAAACAAACACAAACATACACACAAAATTCAAGCTTTCGCAACAAACTGTTGCCTCATCAGGAAAGAGGTTAAGGAGAGGGGAAGACGATTAAATATGTCTGCTTGTGTCTGTATGTGTGGATGGATATGTGCGTGTGTGCGAGTGTATACCTGTCCTTTTTTCCCCCTAAGGTAAGTCTTTCTGCTCCCGGGATTGGAATGACTCCTTACCCTCTCCTTAAAAACCCACTTCCTTTCGTCTTCCCCTCTCCTTAACCTCTTTCCTGATGAGGCAACAGTTTGTTGCGAAAGCTTGAATTTTGTGTGTATGTTTGTGTTTGTTTGTGTGTCTATCGACCTGCCAGCGCTTTTGTTCGGTAAGTCACCTCATCTTTGTTTTTTTATATATATATATATATATATATATATATATATAAAAAAGAAAGATGATGAAACTTACCAAACAAAAGCGCTGGCAGGTCGATAGACACACAAGCAAACACAAACATACACACAAAATTCTAGCTTTCGCAACCAATGGTTGCCTCGTCAGGAAAGAGGGAAGGAGAAGGAAAGACAAAAGGATATGGGTTTTAAGGGAGAGGGTAAGGAGTCATTCCAATCCCGGGAGCGGAAAGACTTACCTTAGGGGGAAAAAAGGACAGGTATACACTCGCACACACACACACATATCCATCCACACATACACAGACACAAGCAGACATTTGTAAAGGCAAAGAGTTTGGGCAGAGATGTCAGTCGGGGCGGATGTACAGAGGCAAAGATGAAGTTGAAAGACAGGTGAGGTATGAGCGGCGGCAAATAGAAATTAGAAATTAGCGGAGATTGAGGCCTGGCGGATAGCGAGAAGAAAGGATATGCTGAAGGGCAAGTTCCCATCTCCGGAGTTCTGACAGGTTGGTGTTAGTGGGAAGTATCCAGATAACCCGGACGGTGTAACACTGTGCCAAGATGTGCTGGCCGTGCACCAAGGCATGTTTAGCCACAGGGTGATCCTCATTACCAACAAACACTGTCTGCCTGTGTCCATTCATGCGAATGGACAGTTTGTTGCTGGTCATTCCCACATAGAACGCTTCACAGTGTAGGCAGGTCATTTGGTAAATCACGTGGGTGCTTTCACACGTGGCTCTGCCTTTGATCGTGTACACCTTCCGGGTTACAGGACTGGAATAGGTGGTGGTGGGAGGGTGCATGGGACAGGTTTTACACCGGGGGCGGTTACAGGGGTAGGAGCCAGAGGGTAGGGAAGGTGGTTTGGGGATTTCATAGGGATGAACTAAGAGGTTGCGAAGGTTAGGTGGACGGCGGAAAGACACTCTTGGTGGAGTGGGGAGGATTTCATGAAGGATGGATCTCATTTCAGGGCAGGATTTGAGGAAGTCGTATCCCTGCTGGAGAGCCACATTCAGAATCTGATCCAGTCCCGGAAAGTATCCTGTCACAAGTGGGGCACTTTTGGGGTTCTTCTGTGGAAGGTTCCGGGTTTGAGGAGATGAGGATGTGGCTCTGGTTATTTGCTTCTGTACCAGGTTGGGAGGGTAGTTACGGGATGCAAAAGCTGTTTTTAGGTTGTTGGTGTAATGGTTCAAGGATTCCGGACTGGAGCAGATTCGTTTGCCATGAAGACCTAGGCTGTAGGGAAGGGACCGTTTGATGTGGAATGGGTGGCAGCTGTCATAATGGAGGTACTGTTGCTTGTTGGTGGGTTTAATGTGGACGGACGTGTGAAGCTGGCCATTGGACAGGTGGAGGTCAACGTCAAGGAAAGTGGCATGGGATTTGGAGTAGGACCAGGTGAATCTGATGGAACCAAAGGAGTTGAGGTTGGAGAGGAAATTCTGGAGTTCTTCTTCACTGTGAGTCCAGATCACGAAAATGTCATCAATAAATCTGTACCAAACTTCGGGTTGGCAGGCCTGGGTAACCAGGAAGGCTTCCTCTAAGCGACCCATGAATAGGTTGGCATACGAGGGGGCCATCCTGGTACCCATGGCTGTTCCCTTTAATTGTTGGTATGTCTGGCCTTCAAAAGTGAAGAAGCACTTTCGTTCGGTAAGTCACATCATCTATGTTTTCAGATATATTTTTCCCACGTGGAATGTTTCCCTCTATTATATATATATATATATATATATATATATATATATATATATATATATATATATATATATATATATATGAACATAATAGAGGGAAACATTCCACGTGGGAAAAATATATCTGAAAACATAGATGATGTGACTTACCGAACGAAAGTGCTGGCAGGTCGATAGACACACAAACACACACATGAAATTCAAGCTTTCGCAACAAATTGTTGCCTCATCAGGAAAGAGGGAAGGAGAGGGAAAGACGAAAGGATGTGGGTTTTAAGGGAGAGGGTAAGGAGTCATTCCAATCCCAGGAGCGGAAAGACTTACCTTAGGTGTAAGACTTACCTTAAAACCCACATCCTTTCGTCTTTCCCTCTCCTTACCTCTTTCCTGATGAGGCAACAGTTTGTTGCGAAAGCTTGAATTTCATGTGTATGTTTGTGTTTGTTTGTGTCTATCGACCTGCCAACACTTTCGTTCGGTAAGTCACATCATCTGTGTTTTGTGTGTGTATTCATCTACCTGCTTCCTGCTTGATTCCTTTGCTTTCATTTGATGGCGTTGATTATGCTTCATACCAAGTGATATTCAGAGGCAATCATGTATTGCTCTCCAATTCCCTCTGGCTGCAAAGCAGCAGGTCCCATATAGACAGTATATATACTCAGCCATAAGCACCATGGCTTCTACCATCAAGAACTGTCTCATTAATATCAAATATTTTACATGACTTACATTATGGGCAGTTCACCTTGGGGATACAAAAACCCTCTACAACCAGTAGTAGTCTGAACTTTTTGTCACACACTGAATTGCAAAAAGAAAGCAATATAAATAAACTCCCCATCATTTACTGCCATGAGCATGGGAGACTTCACTAGGAGGTCCACAACTGTTTCACACATTTGACACCACTTAGTAATTACTTGAGAAAAATATGCACTTTTAGACAACTACCTTGATTAGTGTCTTTCTTTATCAGTATTGCTGCAACTGAATATCTTGAGTCACAGTCTACCTGCTTTCACATATAAGCCCTCTAAATTGTGCTATAACACATGTGTTTGACTTGGAGGAACCTAATTCAAATGCTAGTGGAGGAAGAGATTATCATAACCAAAACTTGGTCAACAGAGGGACAAGAGGTGCTTAGCATATAATTCATAACTATCAGATCCAAAGTCTGTAACAGAGTGAAGACAGACAATATTGCTGATCATCCATCTTCCGTCTGTCACTTGACATTGTTAAGTTGGGCAGGTGCTTTTTTGAGAGCAAGAGACTATTCTGGAAGTTCATTACAAATCCTTACTCCCACTCAATGCCCACCAGTAACACGAACATAACATTAGAGCAGACAAATGATAGGTTCCAATTTGCTACCCATTTTTTTCCACCTTTAATAAAATGGTGTCTTCAAAACAGTCCACAGAAATTAAACTTTGCGCATTTGGGCTACAAGACCACAGAGTATTTGAGCTTTTTCCTCCTAACACTGTAGCTTTTTACTGCACAATCCCTCCAAAGGTACCTTTGCCATCACTCACATCTTTTGCGTCTTTTGTCATTCTTCTACTGAGATAATCTGGAGTTTGATGGATTGTTTGTTTTTATTGATGACGATGACGACGATGACGATTGGTTTGTGGGGCGCTCAACTACGCGGTTATCAGCACCCGTACAAATTCCCAACCTCTGCTCAGTCCAATATCGCCACTTTCCTGAATGATGATGAAATGATGAGGACAACACAAACACCCAGTCATCTCAAGGCAAGTGAAAAGTTTGTTTTTATTATCCCTTAGTTTTGCCAATTATTTCATGATGGTTCTTCTGTGATGAATCCCTGTTGATTTTTGTACTCGGTAATGTGCGCCTCCTATAAGAGCCTAATGCCTTATTGGGCTGCAGGCAGAATGTAAACACTTACAAAAAAACATCAGTGGGTCATTATAACCTAATAAGGAAGCTTTCCTTTCTTTCAAGTGAGAAATTATTTTAGCAAATATCTCTGCAGAATAAAGTTATAGTGCCCTTTCTACCATGTTGTTAAACCACTATTTTGCCTGGGAGGAGAGGGATCTGGATTTGTCTGTGTTATGATATAGCTTAAGACCATTTTCATCTTTGAAGACACAGCTTTCATTTCAATGCCATTTGCTGCAGAGGGAGGAAATGAAGTTCGAGAGAAAGAGGGGGGGAGGGGGGGGGTATGGATGTACTTTTTTAGTCCACATTTATTGAAGCACTATCACAGTAGCCATGTGAAATAATTTAGGAAAACAAATCAATGAAGCCAACCAACAAACCTCAGTAAGGTGAGCATGCAGCTAATACTGAATGAAGCTGATATTTTCTTAATAATTATCAGAAAAGTTAGAATGGGATGAATGATAACAATAACACTGTGGTGAAGAGCATAACATGCTCATGAAATGAGAGCAATTCTACATCCATGCGAGACAAAAAGGGGAGGGCATTAAATAAATAAATATAAAAAAATAGAAGAAAATGAGGAGATGAACATTGATCACAAATAATACAAATGGTAGACTGTACTGGAGGAGTGGTGATGCAAATCATTTTGCTAGTGTACACACTATTCACATGGAATGAGGTACAATAAAAGATGCTGGATAGAGAAGTTCCAATACTCAATTGTTATTAAAAAAGGAAAAAAATGCAAATTATCTGGGGTCATCATTCACGCTGAAGAGTGTGGAGAGATGGAATATATGCATTTTCACTCCCATTTTAACACAGTGGAATGCCTGACACACAATTTACAAATTAAATACTACACCTATTCAATTAATTTAGCAAAAAAGGTATGAGAGCAACTTCTTAAAAAGTTACTAATTGAATCCAAACTTCCTTTACAGAGCATTAGTTTTGTCTTAAAAAGTCATCTCAGTCAGATGGGATACTAAACCTTTCAAACCTCACCCACAGGTACAATTTACTTCTCTTTCACTTGTTTATCTCACTATATTTTAAAGCAAAGACTATAGTAGTAGTAGTTGTAGTAGTAGTAGTAGTAGTAGTAGTAGTAGTAGCAGTAGCAGTAACACTACTGAGACAGCTACAGAAGAAAGAAGTATTCTGGAGAATCTTCTCAGAATGAAATTCAGTTTTTATATACTTAGCACCCACGCATACCAGGTTGGTCAATACTCACATATAATGATAGGCTTTCAGGATATTACCTACATAAGTCATGTGGCAATCTTTGACAGCGTAGGTGAGCTACACAGTACTGAAATACATCTCGGCCAGCAATGCAAATATACAAGGTCATTAGTTACGATGAGACATGCAGATTATGATTGTATGCTGTTTTAAGAGTTTTATGATGAATGTGTTAAAAGTTGAAGTTGCCATATGACAACCAGGGAGCTGTATACGATACATGAAATACCAGGTTCAGTTGAATGCTAATATAAGCTATGTCAGAGTTTAATTCTGAGTCCCTAAAGTACAATGCAGCTCTAAAAGTCAGAAAGCATTACTATATGTACAGTTACCATGAGAAATATGCATCAAGGAGTTTGTAAAGGGGTTTACAGTAATTGCTGTATAATGGGCCTATACCTACTCTGCCAACAACCCACATTACAGTCAGGCTATGTGGGCAGCCATCTTCCTTGCAGAAGACGAACTATACTGTATTTTGCACAGCCGCAAGATGGCAATGTAACTGCCATCCAGAGGTCACTGGCCCCATGGACCTTTTCCCTGTGCACGTCATGGGTGACCAAAAATAGTACCGGCTGTATCCTGGCACCTGGGGCAGTATTTAGGCCACTCCTTGGTCCAGGAGAGCCAGTTCACCCTGAGCAGACTTCCTTAGCCAGGTGCTCACCAAATGCAGTAGCATTCCATCAATCAGGAATATCTTTGGAGCTGCTACACTGATGATGCCAATTTCCACCTCAGTGATAAGCTAGGGGACCTGGTAAGACTTCAGGTCTTTGTTTCATTAGTGCTAAACTGAACTTGGCTGTGTTTCCTCGAAATATAATGTTGATACTGGACTGTCCTCCTGGGACCTTAACACATCATTGTATATAGACTGAAGTAATGAATCAAAAGTTGTACCAAGGTCAGGATTCAAATCTGGGTTTCCTGTTCACTAAACAGATAAACTAACCACTATGCCACCCTGGTACAATGGCTTTGCAGAAGTGCACGGACTACTACAGCATGCTTCCCACCTCAAACAAAATTCCATTCACATCTCAGCCCACTTGGTATTCCCCTTAAACTCAAACAGCACTGCAGAGGTACTCCAACTGTATTGCTATTAGCACCTCAGCAATGAATGAGGTGGGGATCCTGCCTGAAACCCAAGCATAGGTGTTTTTAATCAAATGAAACTACATGGTTCCAGAGACCTTTTCAAGTCTCAAACATCTGTGGTGTATATATGCACATTCAAGTGATGAATGAAAATTTGCACCAAGCCCAGAATTCAAACCCAGGTCTCTTGCTCACTAGGCAGATGCTGAGGTGCTATCAGAGTAAAGTTGGAGTGTCTCTATGATGCTGTTCAAGTTTAGTGGAAATACCAAGTGGGCTGGGTCATGAATAGGAATTTGGATTGAGGAGGGAAGCGTGCTAGGATAGTCCATGCAGTTGTGCAAAAAGCCATTGTGCCATGGTAGCATAGTGGTTAGCACATCTGCCTAGTGAGTGGGAGACATGAATTTGAATCCCAGCCTTGGTACAAATTTTCATTTGTCACTTCAGTCTGTACATATACAGCAAAGATGCCCAAGACCAGAAAAAGTCTCTGGAACTATATAGTTTCAGTTAATCACATTAGTATTTGGACTGTCCCATTGGGACTCAAACTTTGCTAGTGTTGTTCATTGTGTAATTACCAAGTTCAGCTAAGCCACTGACAATTTTGATGTTTACTCTTTGTACACGAAGTGACTGTTTTGTTCACACCTTTGGCCTCCATGTATATACCTTGCTGTTATTTCCAAACTCAAGAAGAGATGTTTTGTTAATACTGTTTATTCTTATTCAAGATGCTATTGTCTTTCTAAAGTAATTAATTTTTACATTGTACTTAACTCACGGCAGTAGACATGTATTCTTTCTAGTTAAATAAATTTGTTATATAAATTTATATTACAAACTTTCATGTCAGCAGAACCAGGCGGACATACTAATGACAATGAAGAATATGTGCATGAAGTTCCTGTAATGATGAAGCTAACTTGCCACAGGTACCTTCAGCAGGCCAGTGATATCAATGCATACACTAAATTTCTGTAGAACAACTACAGTAAATGGACCTCTATACACAAACCATTTGTTTTTAAATTCCTTTTAAAGATGGTTTTTATACATGTAGTCTGTGACCTTGTGGGTATAATGATTATTGTGTTCATCTAATTGTATGGTTACTCTGTTATAAACTCTTTTATGATGTGTGACAATCTTTGATTCTAAATGCCTAGTGCCAACCACATACTGAAGTCATTATTGTTCTCCATGAAACTGAGTTAGATCAGTTACTTTTAAGTAAATTTCATGTGTTAGGCCTAAGGTGACCTCCTCTTAGTATTTGCTACTGCCATAACCTGACAAAACCTTCAGATCAAATATTGCATTATGAAGTGCTACAAGCGCAGTCTTTTATGGCAACTCCTGTAGTGGTTATCAGTATTTTTCATACATCCATATGGAACTGGGAAATTGGGTTTATCCAACTCATGATATATACTTGCAATACATTTGGTTTAAGTACCGGAGACATACCAAAAATTTGTAATACAAGGACTGGTCAAAAAATTCTGGAACATTCATAATTTCATGCCAATGGTGTACTGGAGCGAAATGCAGCTGGCATCCCAGCACACACTTATGTTTAATGTGTAACTGCCAGAAGTTTCATTGTTGTATGTCTGTTAGTTATTGTTCAGTGCTGTATTGAGTAGAACATTATGTCACACAGTTTGCAAAATTTCGAGATGGATTAATATTCACAGGAGATGTACATTAGTATGTTCTGAAGAAATGATTAGCATTTCAGTCACCTCGGTTCAGCAAGTGTCCTGTCGCCTAGTAGACACAGGGTCCACCACGGGCCCTGATAACTTGTTCTATGCATGATGGCATCGATACGTATAAGGCGCGAATGCTGTCCTGTGATGTAGCCATCCATGCTGCATTCACCTGGCTCCAAAGTTCATGCACCCATTGTTTCACATATCCCACACATTTTTCACTGGTGACAGGTCTGGTGATACGGCAGGCCAGAGCAAAAGGCTCACATCCCGTGACACCATGAAGACGTGGTCGTGCGTTGTCTTGCTGAAGAATGGCATCTGGGGTGTTGCGCAGAAAGGGTATGGCTACGTATCGCAGGAGATCATTCACATAGGTCACACTGGTCAATGCCCTGGATATGTACCAACTGTGGTTTTCGGGTGCACTCAATAGCGCCCCATACCATAAGGCCTTGAGCTGGCAATGTATGTCTTGTGAAAATGCAGTCACTGTGATGCCACTCCCCCGTCTGTGGTAAACCAACATGCAGCCATCATTTTCACACAAAGAGAACCTCAATTCATCAAAAAACACTATCTGATGCCATACCTGTCCCCAGTGATATCTTCCCATACACAATTGCTGTCTAGCATGTTTCTGCACATTCATCAAAAGTAAGCGGAGAAGTGGACAACGTGCATAACCCAAGCCAAAAGAAATGGTGACAGACTGTCATCCCTGGTAGTGTACAATGTGTAACACTATCCCACTGTTGTGCTAGAGCTAACGAGGATGCAGATGTGTCCTGCAATGCCATCTGGATGAGTTGTTGACCTTCTCGAAAGGAAAAGGGGGGGGGGGGGGGGGAGGGGCTGGTAGTGTGGCCTGACCCATCTCATCATGTTCTAAAGCCTTCTGTGAAACATTCTGCACACACCAGTTGCACTGCCGAAACACTTCGTCCCACACGAGCAGCAATTTCCTGGATTGAAGCATCACATTCCCTCAGGCCAATAATGCGCCCTCTTTCAAACTCACTGATTTAATGGTACGTTTCATGCATATGTTTGTGAGTCATTCTGCACATCTGCTCAAATCACACTGACCCATTAGCTTCAGTTTATAGTGACAATGAGAGCTGCAGGCACATTTTACGGTAGGTGATATTGTACCGAAATATCAATGCTGAACTTGAACCTGCAGGCTGATATGGTTCAAATCATTTCTGTAGAAGATAGGAATGTCTATGTCCTGTGAATATGAACGTCCTATCTCTAGTCGTTCAAGGTGTTCTGTTATTATTCCGAACACAAGTGTTTTTGCATTCCAAATACAAAGCTAATCAATTTGTTTGCTAGGTACTTAATGTGTGCCTGCCAGCTCAAATTTTTCTACGCATTTAAACCTAAGAATATGCTGAGTCAGCTTCTTCTAAATGTTGGTTGTTGTGAATACTCTTAATCTAATCACATTTTGACTATTTGGTTTTTAATTGCATCATGTGAATCTTAGATATGTTCAGATTCAACCTACTTAGCTGAAACCAAGTTCCTAAGGTACAAAGGGTACTGATCACAGATTTGGGATTTTTTTCTGAAACCTGATTTTCAATTAACACAGAAGTACCATATGCAAACGTAACTGGCACAGAGCTGATATTTAATGGTAATCCATTAACACAGAGGAGAAACAGGACTGGACCCTAATAAGGAGCCTTGTGGAACATCTTGAGATCAATTTCCCCCCCCCCCCCCCCCCCCCCCCCGACATAATAATAATTTGCCCGATTTAAAAGATGCAAACTCTTTGCTTTCTGTTTGATAAGTATGATTGTAGGGCATCGCCATTAATGCCATACTTCTCAAGTTTGTAAATAAGCAATGTATGGTTTACAGAATAAAATACCTCCGTGAGGTGACAGATAATTCCTACCACCTTACTGCTGTTTTCTAATGATGTACTTATTTTCTCAGTGAAACTGTTCACTGCAACTATGGTGTTTTTCCCTTGTTGAAAACCAAATTGATGGTTTACAATAACAGAATATTTTGCAATGAAGTTTTGGATTTGGGCAACAGCAAGCTTTTGAGGTGTTTTAGATATGACTGGGAGAATTGAGATAGGATGATAATTTTCGATGATCTCTCTTGATCCCTTTTAGACGCGCGGTTTGACTTCAGCATATTTCAGTACCTCTGGAAACAGCCCTCTACAAAACATTAATTTATTATTTGAGTTGCGGGTTTGCAATTTTATTGTGTACTGCTTTAGTAACATTGGTGGCTACTCCATCCCAACCTGCAGATTTTTAGTTTTTTAATGCTAGGACTTCATTTTCTACATCCTTCACATAAATTTTTAAAAATTTTGTAAAGTTTTCAGAGTTTTCATTTAGGCCAAAGGGTTTTACTTTTTTGTGATAATCTGTTACTTTTACATCAGACTTCACTAGATTTATAAAGAATTCATTAAAGCACTCTAGTATTTGAGTTGGACTTACAGTAGTGTATCCTTTAATGTTAATTTTTGAAATTTCTTGGTTACAGTCTCTAACACCTAACTCAGATTTAATGACTGATACACAGCCTTTGTCTCATTTTTGTGGTTTAAAATTAGCCTGTTATTTGCCAATTGTTTTTCCACCTTGACAACTCTTTTAAATATAGTTTTAGAGAGTCCAACATATTCAATGATATCAATATCTTTATTACATTGGTCAGGATTTTAGTTAGTCTATTTTTTGACTATGAATAACCCTCTTCAGTTTTTTATATTTTATGTATTATTTATTCTGTGTCACTGAAAGGGATGTACAGTTTGCCTCACAAACTATTTATGTTTGCAAACTGCTACCTAATTCTGACGTTCATATGATTTCTCTATGCTTAATGTTGAGTTGTCCTGAAGTTAAATTCATTATGTCTCCTGTTTTGACAGATCTACACTGTCTGGAGGGGGAAAAAAAAAAAACAGAACACCAAGGAGGAGTTGTGTCACAAATGATTTTTCTACATCTGAAAGATTATGTCTATTCAAATTTCACACTAGTCACGTAAGAGTGGAGCTAGTAGCACCACTATGAGGATACAAATAAGGTTTGCTTTAAATACACACTTTAACAGTCTTGAGTGTTAGTTACCCTTGAGACTGAAGGTGTTGAGTTCATGATAGTCAAGAATGCCTTTAAGGTGACAAGATATCATTATCAACACCTCACTGAGTTTGAACAAGATTGCGTAATAGAGTTGAGAGAAGAGTCGCAAGAAGACTGTGCTCTGTACTGTTGCATTAGGGTATGTCAAATATTTTGACTTTGTTTTGCAAAAACTGAGTGGGGGTCATAATGTTGTGTTTACGTTAGCAATTCCCAATGATATCTATATGAAATGTGAATTACATTGTGAACTAATTCAATATCATGCTATTTTTGTCATTTCATGTACAATTCACAGCAAACTGTTTTCTTTCAAGAAGTGCCTTCTTATCATTATTTTTGTCTGTACTTCTACTCTAAGCTTAAGAATATACTATAAAATTTGTGAACTTTTTTATGTGACTTAAAAGTTTTCAAACAAGTAGTACTCATTTGAAGCAGTGTCACTTTATTATCACACAAATAGTAACATTTTCGTGTATTTCTTTTTCCAGGCACAAATAATTTTTTCCACTTAAAAAACCTGAAAATCAGATCATGACTAGTAAAAGGAAGACAAGACGGGTCACTACCACTCACATGAGTAGCTTCATTGGAACTGGTAGAGAAATGCTGCCTTCTCAACCCCCAACTCTGTGTGATGTTCTAAGATATGGGCTTCTGCTAAGACAACAGAGGGGAGAGAATGTCAGAAATTATGAAGTAGCCACTCTTGCAAAGGATATTTATATCGATCAGAAAGTGCTTGAAAAGTGTGGGCTAGCAAACATTTGTTTTGTGGCAACAATTTTAAATTCGAGAGTCACAGTCCCGAAGATAATAGAAGAGAACTGGGAAAAGGCCGAAAACTTATCACCTGGCAGAGGAAACCTGGAAATGAAGGCGGCTTTCACAGCAATGTTAGACAAGCTTTTCGGTATCCTTAGTTGCAAGTGTGACATTAAGCTATGTTCAGAATTTGAGGGTCCATGTCCAGATGGTGCTGACTGTAAACATGAAGTGCACATCTCCAAGTGTTTATTAAAGGTCAACGAGAGAAGGTTGGATCTGTTGGACAGGAGCACATTCAGTTACCCAATATATCTGAGCACAGTCAAATTAAAAAGCACAAGAGGTAATAAGACAAATTAAAAAGAATTTCTGAATATATGCAGCAAATGAAGGAACAGTTAACATTACAACCAAATGAAATTCTTTTCTACTAACAAGGTGAAGAGACAACTGATATTAAAGATGAAGATTCTGAAGATCCTTTGCAGATACCATGTGATGATTCTGGCATACTTTCTACTTCAATTGTATGGCAGTATAAGACATTACAGTTGCATAACACTGCATTACAAAGTATTAGGTATGTGCTACAGCTGCTGTTACAACTACTGCATATTTGGGTGCTGTGTTAGTTACTGAATGAAACAGGAGACTTGTGGTTGATCACAATGAGTTAAAAGGACCAAAGCAAAAGTCATGACATCACTTGATGAAGAATTTCGTGATCAGTGCAGGAAATGGAAAAGTTAATGTATTTTCTTTGATGGATGCCAAGATTCCACTATCATATGTCACAAAGCAGGTAACTGAAGTAATCAGTCTCCATCTGCTGTGAAAGGATAGCATTACTCTTTTTGCAGTGAGACAAGTGGAAGATACTCTTCATATTAATAAGCTACCTTTACATCACTTGATCAAACAGTTGGATGGGAAAACTTTGTCTACCAACAAATGGAGTGATAAGATTGGCAAGATGCTTGATAGTACAACAGAACTTGAAATCAATCTCTCATTTGTCAGAATATCTTTTCCATACCCTTCAGTTCCACTGAGTGACTCTGCTGTCAAAAATCTCTTTATAGATCTGGCCTATAGTTACAGGATAGCTCATTCTATAAGGACAGGTGGACCACCTCTAACTGTTCTGCCATTATTAGAAATTGGCCCTGTAAGGCCACTCTCAGTGGTTAACAACTGCAAACAGGATTTGCCGCATATGCTTTTTGAAATTTGGCCTTAAAGACAACAGCTTGAAGGTGTTACAATTTCTTAAGGAGTATATTATAGGCATTTACTATCCCTGCTGGTTTAATGTCAAATCTAATTACTCTCGGGCAAAAGAAGGTTAAAAAAAAATGGTTCAAATGGCTCTGAGCACTATGGGACTTAACATCTGTGGTCATCAGTCCCCTAGAACTTAGAACTACTTAAACCTAACTAACCTACGGACATCACACACATCCATGCCCAAGGCAAGATTCGAACCTGCGACCATAGCAACCGCGCGGTTCCAGACTGAGCGCCTAGAACCGCTAGACCACCACAGCCGGCTGCAAAAGAAGGCATAGCAGATATTATTTAGCCAACAGTCCAACATTCATCATTCTTTGCATTTAGTGAAATGATGCTTGAGACACTTTTATGCTCAGAAGAACAAGAAGAAAGAAAAGCCAGGCTCCAGAAGATAACTAAACTCAGAAATGGAGATGATGATACACCAGGAGACCTATCTGTTCATCCTAGGAAAACTCTTGCAGTAAATACAAATGCAACTTCTCTTTTGGAACTGACAGACTGGTCAGAAAAAGTATATAAACCCCCACTTACTTGTAAACTCAAAATATCAAACATAAAGAAGTTCGTTCAAGAGTCTATAGAAGTTCCAAAGTGGCCATGTCATGGGAAGTCCATAGAAAGGTGAGTGGAACAAGTAACAGATGCTCCTGTCTGAGTTATACTCAAGAGAAATGAGAAGGATAAATTAGATGCCAGGAAGTAAGCAGAAGAATGATGTCTAGGAATGAATCAAAGATAGATTTGATGAATATTGTTGGTTGTAGCTTTTTACATTTTTACGATGCGTTTTCAGTGTTTGACAATAGAAACATTATATAAAGAAAATTGTTTGAGTTCATTAAACCAGTTTTTGAGCAAATTTTGGTGGAGTTTATATTAATTCATGCCCTTTCGATATATATTAGAATCAAGTGCCAATTTACCAAACCAAATGTTTATCAACAAAGAAAAACCTTTAAATTATGATATTACACATCAAAAGGCATTTTTGAAACTCCCTCATTCACAAAAATCATGAAATTTTATTTTTGTCCTCTAAAATGACACACCATACTGTCATGTGGCACTACTGAGAAGAAAGACCATTGTGTTTTGAGGTATGGCTCTGGCACATCGTATTGCATCTGCAAAAGCAATTTGAGCAGCAATTGGCGCCACAGTGACAACAAACTGTTACAAATTGGTTACTTCAAGGACAGCTCCAAGTCAGACACCTTGTAGTGTGCATTGCACTGACCCCAAACCACTGCCATTTTCGACTTCAGTGGTGTCAAGCAAGAGCTCATTTGAGGGCAGGTTGGAGGTCTGTTGGATTTTCTGATGAAAGCTGGTTCTGCCTCGGTGGTGTTTAGGGGGAAGCCAATTGAGGACCTGCAACCAACCAGTGTGCACACACACACACACACACACACACACACACACACACACACAGGACCTCTACTAAAGAGTTACAGTCTGAGGTGCGATTTCATATGGCAGCAGGAGCATTCTCGCAGTTATCTCATGCACCCTGGCTGCAAATTTGTCTATCATTCTAGTGATTTGGCCTGTTGTGCTGTTGTTTATGAATAGAATTCCAGAGAGTGTTTTCCAACAGGATAACGCTCACCCACATACCACTGTTGTAATCCAACATGCTCTACCGAGTGTCAACAGGTTGCCTTGGCCCGCTCAATCACAAGATCTGTCTCCAACTGAGCACACATGGGACATCATCATATGATAACTCCAGCATCATCCACAAACAGCGTTAACCACCCCTACACTGACTGACTGAACAAGTGCAACACGCATGGAACTCCATCTCACTAACGGACATCTGGCAACTGGACAACAAAAAGCATGCATGTTTGCATGCATGCACTCAACATTCTGGCGGTTACACCAGTTATTACTGTACCTGCAGATAACATTTGCAATGGCTTATCTCACATGTACATTAACCTGTGATCTCACTATGTTGATCAGTTAAATATTTTACTGGACAAATGTATTCCCAAAATTTCATTACTCTGCATTAATTATTTTTTAGTGTTGTGATTTTTTCTGTCAATGTATTTCCATTCTTCTTTCAAGGCATTACTCATAACTATTTAAAATAGTGTGTATATTTTTGACTTTTATGTTCATTGTAACTTTTCAACAGGCAACTCCTTCACGTCTTAAAATAATAAATCACATCAGAATCAGCTTTCCTGCACCCACATCTGAATGTACCTAGTTTTCAAGCCAATTTAGGTAGTGAGTACATGATTGCTCATGCCAGGATGCGAGCTCCTCTCCTCCGGAGCTACTTTAATCCCCTCCCCCCTCCCTCCCTCCCCCAACCTTAACCCCTTGCCTCACTCCTCCCACAGACACACAGCTGCCGGAATGAGTACCACCCCCTCCTCCTAAACTTCCCAAGCAGCCATTATGAATTTGTAGCCTATCATAGATTACTGCCTCTTCTCTCCATGTGGTCTTTGTTGACATGACATTTGGCAGTTCCTTGCCATGTCCTAATTCTAACACCATTTGTTTAGACCTATAGTGATATCTTCCCACAATAACATTACTCTTTTGTGTCACACTCATTTTATTTTATTTATTGTAATGTTTTTTTTTAAGAATTTACTACTATGGGTTTTGGTTGTTTTCTGGAAATGCTATGAGGTAATAGTCAAATTTTTGATCTCTTTTTACATTTTTTTATGGATTAGGTTAGTTAATGTTTATATTATGGGAACTGGGATGTTAATAAGGTAGACAATTGATTCTGACTGTGAATTTCTATTTTTATTATAGATTTAGTATTACGTAATTAATCTTTAATTTCACTCCAGTTTCAACCATATTTTATTTGTTCATACTGATAGCACTGAAATTTATATCTAGATTCTGTTCTGTGTTCACCTTATAACTTAGCCTCTTGATTAAATTTAACTAAATCATTTAATTAAAACACTGCTTGTTGCAACTGGTCCTCAGTATCCAAATATCATATTAAATTCTAATATTTTCCTTCAGACATGATCTCATATTAGTTGTCCAGGTGTTTCATAAATTGTCTCCCTTAACAACTCATGCCTGCAGGCCTGCCTTATCAACAAGTGCCAGACCTGGAACACTGTACTGACAAACTTGTCTGCTATACAGACCATAAAATCATTTTACACTTGTGATTACTGAAACATCAAGTAAAGACTGTTACCCCTCAGTCTGTAAGTCCCTCGTAGGATTCCTTTACCCACCTACCATGGGCCTATACGGAAGGGGAAAAACTGTTCAGTCCAGTAACCGTATGTACAATATCAACTGTCAGTCTCACTGTGAATTGCAAGAAATTGACGATTATTATTGTCTTCCTAAATCACTAAAATTTTATATTCGGTACCCAGTCTTTCCAGCCAGCTACACGTGCTACAAATGTTTGCACTGAACTGACAGATCAAAGCCCGAAGGCAGCAAAGAGTTGTACCGACACACTGCATAATCCAGCACACTTTGAGTAACCAATGCAGAAACATGGGAGGGGGCCATGTGACTGATTCCTGTGTCCACCTACAGGGAGACAATTCTGAATATCGTTCTTCCGTGTTCTAGATCTTCTACATGGCAGATGTCAAAGTGTTCTTAAATGTCCTCTTATGAGTATCAGTCATCTTACGGGGCAGACCACTTTATGCTGTATGTCTATGGCTCAGTCTCTCTCTATTAATTCACAGTCACCCTGAAGCACCACTGTTCTTTTTTTAACATAATTCAACTTCTGGGCACCCATGTCACTGGCATATGGAATGTTCTTCCTGGAGGATCTTTTGTAACTCTTAATTGCTATAATAACCAGACATTTTCTTGCGTTTTATGACTTCCATTCTACACACATCCCACATGAGCCATCTGGTACAGTACATTTTAACCTGGGAATTAATTCAAGTGAGCATTCCATGTAATAGTCAGTTGCATTATAAACTGTATTGTTTGAGATAGATAGTGTTTGGGAATGTTAAATATCTTCATAAAGTACTTTAAATAAAACAACCTGGGAAGGAAACTGGTTGTTGACAAGAAGGAAGTGGGCAATGTCAAGGAGAAAAAATTCAGTATTTATGGACTGGAATACAAGCAATGGTAATTAACGTCTCTGAAACAAGAAATTTATGTAACTAACTCTTGCTAGATGATCAAACACATTTAGTATAAAATTTTCAAGTTGGTGGTATTCTCACTGTCAGCACCTTTCAAAGTATCACATAGTTAATCCAGATCTACAGTGCATAAATTTCTATATTTTCAACAAGCTATCATAAACATATGTTTTGTGTCTTTCTTTTTGAGGAGTTGGCACAAGAAAGAAATTTAGAAAAAGGGCTGATAAAAAATTCCTGGATCAGCTCAAAGAAAAATGTTCCTTGTTTCCCACATAGCTGTAATCATTTACATCTTAAGACATATGCTACAAAAAGTGAAGTTAATATACAAAGATATTGAAAATAATGTAACAGGTAAGTCATGAGTATAGCTGGTCAATAACATATCAAATTTGAATGAGGATCTTGGTCAGCATGTATTGGCATGAATGAAGGTCTTAAATAAAAGAAGAATTTTACTAGTATTATTCACCTACATTTAAATGTATGTTGTGAACCCGTACAACATTATCTGTTACATTTGTGTTGATTTTATCTATCTTCTTTGCTGAACTGGTAAACACTAATTACTTGAATGATAAGCAGTATCCACTTATTATAAAAAAATTTATTCCTTGCATTGACCTCTGTATAATTACATTTACTTTTGTTTATTTAGTGAAATGTTGTCACCAGCAATGCATACTTTTGACCAACTGTTTGTCAACAGCAAATGATTTTTACACTGGTCTTACAGTGAGGCATAACTGGTACATACATGTGCATAATAATCACATGACACAGACATTATGGCTGCTTTTAGCATTACAGCGCATCCCCTTGTACTCTGCCTTCAGGAAACAGACATAAAAAAATTATTACAGAACAATGAAATTGAATAAAAAAATTGAATATTTACCAAACTAGGGGCAAGAACCAAATCTGCATGCTTGCTCATATGTTCACTGATAACCATTTCAACGTATTCTAACTGAGCCTGAGAAAGGTAAATAGCATGATTGAAGTCCTCTAAGTCTGAATCACTGTCAAACACAGAGTTGTCATCAGCGGGTCCCTGTAACAAACAAATGATTACTACGTAACTGCATTGTCCAGCACCCACTTAATTACTTTTCTCTGGACACATTTGAGGAACTTACAGGAGGCCTACGATGTCTCAGAGATGAAGTACCATTACTGGCACTTCTGCTCAAGCTGCAGTCTGACTGACTGTCTAAGAAATTGCGATAATCATCTCCAAATTCTAACAAACGTCGTGCTGTTTCTGGGTCAGCAGGTTCTTCACTATACGGCTCACTCAAATACTTTTCCTGCAATAAAATTATCAACCTATTTCAAAAATTATTCAACAAATTAAACTAAAGAAGAAACAGCAAGTAAAATTCTTTGCCCCTGTCAACTGTAAGAGGCATTTTGAAATAATAAAGTCTGTTATCAGACAATGAAGTGTACCTTTACATTAAATAAAAAATGTGTCACATCTGACCATCGTAACATATTTTAAGAAAGTTCTTGTAGAATGTAAATACTTTAGGACTGAAGGAGACCACTCACTGAAAAGCAGACACATTGAGTTAACCTAGTTTTTTTTTGTGCCTATGAACAACCCAACAATACTTCTGTTCTTTGTTGAGTGGTCCCCTTTAATCCTGAAGTATTTACATCATCATATCTTATCAGTCCTCAGCTCCAACAACTTTGACATGCTATGAGAACTGAAGCTGTGTGAGGTTACTGTTACTTACTAAAAGCTAAGGTCTTAAGCTACTTTGTGAACCCGACAAAAATCTATAAACTTAAATAAAATATGTTTTCCTAGCAATTGATGTTGGCTAAGCACATTCACAGAACAGAATTTATTTCTTGAACAAAATAGTCACTGTCATAAACACAGAGGTAATTAAGCTGAATACTGAAATCAGTACTGAAGGGCTACACTGGCTGTAAATGTACAGTATCCACCATACTATTACAAACTCATACTTTAAACCTCACAAAGTTCTTCCCATTCAATATTTGTTTTCTTTGCTCTGTAATATCTCTCCCAAAGACTTAAAAATAATTCCCATGAAATAAAATTATTAAATACATAAATCCAAAACAATCCACTCATTACTGTGCCCACTGCAGTTGTCAAAAACTCTTATCACATTGTTTTCTTAACATGGTAAGCACATGTTTAAATTGTTTCATACCCTATACATAATCATTGTTTATATAAAAAAAAAATGCTGTCACCACACGAGGCCAAGTCCCACACATCCACAAATGCTTCCAACAATTATGATGTACTAATTAAACTAATATTTTCCTTTTACTGTAAAATCTATTGTGCCTACTTTCTACCAGCTCCCAAATCTAATACCTATATTGTATTACTGGGAGCATCCCATTTTAAGTACTTCAAGTCCTTTTAGCAAAACTTTCTTTTGTCACTAACAATTACCTAGAACCACTTGCCTTCAAACTTCTATTTTATATCCAGCATGACTTATTACTTTACTGGCTTTTGAAAGCAGCACCAGACACCTCCATATCACCACTATCAACCAGTCATATTTATTGAGATCACACATATGGTATATTCACTGCTAAGTATTTCTTCCAGCTCCCATCTAGTTACATAGCCAATAGCTTATTTTTCATCGGATCAAAAATTATTTAACCTTCAAAATTCTAACCACTAAACAAATTATTCATGCTTCCATAAAAAGTGCATTCAACTTCAAGAGTTCCAAAAATATTAGATTCGAGTCTGTTCTAAATCAATGGATCTTTCGTATTTGGATTCCATGAGCCATCACTTTTTTCCTGTCTGTTACTTTATTTCTCCTATTAAATTTATTTGTACCAGCTTCAAATGAAAATCACTTTTCATGATGCTGAAGCCCATTCTTCTGGAGGCCATATTATCATATCTTACACATTATAATCATTTTTATCCAACTGTGAACTTTTCATGTTTCTACACCTTTTTTCATTTGACTTTAGCTATACTTACAGTTGTTTATATTGTTTACTGCATAGTTCTTGTTCTTTTGTTCTTATTTTAAACAGTTCCTCAAACACGATTAATGACACAGGACTACCAATTTATACTTCAAGACAAAATTGTAACCACTGGAGGACAGCCTAATGTTTTTTGATACGGTAAGTTCAGAAATGCTAAGGTTTTCTGTCTGTCTTATAAAGACAATCTGTTTAAATAATGTAATGAGGAAAATCCAGAAAACTCTTACAGAACACATAGATTTCCAACAAACATGGCAATGACAAACTGCCTATTGGCTTCTGTCTCGGGTTCTTCGGCCGACGTTCATCTAATGATTTTTCTGACGTTTCGCCAGCACGAGTGGCTGGCATTGTCAAAGCTTCACCCTCCATTGCCGGTGGTGAACTGGAGCCGAGCTCGCGGGTGCAGACTATATGTACCTGGCGCGCCAACGTCCGAGGGCTTCTCCGCGGTCATTTCCGGTGCGGTTCTCCTCTTGCTACCTGTGACGGTCATTCGCTGCAGTACGGGAAGCCAGGATCTGTTGACCTTAAGGCTTTCCTCTTTCTTGTTGAAACCGTTCGCGTGTTTTTGTATTTCTAGAGCTTCTCTGAACAGACGCCTGTGATAGTGCTTCTCTACAGCCAGAACTTCCATGTCGGTGAATTTTAGTACGTGGTCTGTCTCACTCAGTGCGTGCTCTGCCTCGGCCGATTTCTCCACCTGCCCCAACCTGCAATGTCGCTTATGCTCTTTGATCCTGGTGTTGATGGATCGTCCAGTCATTCCGACATAAACTTTTCCGCATGTGCATGGTATACGGTATATTCCCGACATTGCAAGTGGGTCTCTTTTCTCCTTCACCGATCTAAGACACTCTTTGATCTTCCTTGTCGGTTTGAAAATCATCTTTATGCCATGTTTGCGCAATATACGGCCGATTCTGTTCGTCACTCTGGGAATGTATGGCAGAAAGGCCGTACCTGACATTCTTTTCCTGGTCCCTTACTTCGCCGGGTGTTAAGCTCTGTTACACTTCTAATATAATTTTTGGAGTACCAATTGCTCCTCAGGACAGTTCCCAGGTGTTGCATTTCTCTTCTGAGGTGTTGCGGCTCACATATTCATCCTGCTCTCGTTACGAGCGTACTATTCATGCCTCTTTTCTGGCTCGTGTGGTGGTTTGACAGTTTGTGCAGGTATCGGTCCGTGTGTGCCGGTTTTCGATACACGCTGTGTCCCAGGTTTTCGCTGTCCCTTGTGACCAGCACATCTAGAAATGGCAGTTTCTTGTCCTTTTCTACTTCCATGGTAAATGTTATGTTGGCATGGAGGCTGTTCAAGTGTCTTAGGAAATCACCGAGTTGTTCTTCAACATGGCTCCACACCACGAAAGTATCATCGACGTACCTGTACCACACCTTAGGTTTGCAAGTCACCGAGTCCAGTGCCTGTGCTTCGAGTTGTTCCATGAAGAAGTTGGCCACCACTGGACTGAGAGGACTACCTATGGCGACGCCTTCCAGCTGTTCGTAGATATCTCCATTCCACGTGAAATAGCTCGCGGTGAGACATGCATGGAAGAGCTTTCTGATTTCCTGTGGGAAAATGGAACCGATGTGCTCCAGAGAGTCACTGAGTGGCACTTTCGTAAATAACGAAACAACATCAAAGCTGACCAAGATGTCATTTGGTGCAAGTTTCAGTTTCTTCAGCTTCTCAATGAAATGTCCTGAGTCCTTAATGTATGTGTCGGTCTTCCCCACGTGTGGCTGGAGCAGAGGGGCCAAGTGTTTTGCCAGTTTATATGTTGGTGATCCAGGAGCGCCAACGATCGGTCTCAGTGGGACGTTGTTCTTATGGATCTTGGGTAATCCATACAGCCGAGGTGGTAGGGCTTCTGTGTTGCGCAGGTTTCTCTGTATGTCCGCCGGCAGAGAAGACGCCTTGATTAATCGATTCGTATTCCGTGCGATACGCTGCGTCGGATCTGCGCTTAGTTTTCGATACGTCGTCGGATCTAATAGGTCTCGGATCTTTTGCTCATAATCTTCGGTCTTCATTATGACGGTCGCATTCCCCTTATCGGCAGGCAGTACCAATATACTCTTGTCGGTGTTCAGATTCTTAATGGCTTGTACCTCTTCTTTCTTCAGGTTGCAAGCAGGTGGTTTTGCTCGGCGCAGTATCCTGGCTGTTTCTGTGCGTATTTCCTCTGCCCTTTCACAAGGAAGGGTCCGAATGGCTGCTTCGGTGTTGGCAATGATATCCTCCATAGGTATAGTTCTCGGGATGATAGCGAAATTCCCTCCTTTTTGAAGAACAGACACTTCCTCTTCGGTCAATTGTCGTTCAGTGAGGTTGACCACTGTGTGTGACATGTCGGGAATCGCCTTGTCGGTCTGCTTCCTGCATCTTTGAAACTTTTTCTTCTGTCGCTCGGTGCAGCGCTCGAGATCGTTCTGCATGCTCCTGTGAGTGATGCATTCCCGACATGTCACACACAGTGGTCAACCTCACTGAACGACAATTGACCGAAGAGGAAGTGTCTGTTCTTCAAAAAGGAGGGACTTTCGCTATCATCCCGAGAACTATACCTATGGAGGATATCATTGCCAACACCGAAGCAGCCATTCGGACCCTTCCTTGTGAAAGTGCAGAGGAAACACGCAAGGAAACAGCCAGGATACTGCGCCGAGCAAAACCACCAGCTTGCAACCTGAAGAAAGAAGAGGTACAAGCCATTAAGAATCTGAATGCCGACAAGAGTATATTGGTACTGCCTGCCGATAAGGGGAATGCGACCGTCGTAATGAAGACCGAAGATTATGAGCAAAAGATCCGAGACCTATTAGATCCGACGACATACCGAAAACTAAGCGCAGATCCGACGCAGCGTATCACACGGAATACGAATCGATTAATCAAGGCGTCTCCTCTGCCGGCAGACATACAGAGAAACCTGTGCAACACAGAAGCCCTACCACCTCGGCTGTATGGATTACCCAAGATCCATAAGAACAACGTCCCACTGAGACCGATCGTTAGCGCTCCTGGATCACCGACATATAAACTGGCAAAACACTTGGCCCCTCTGCTCCAGCCACACGTGGGGAAGACCGACACATACATTAAGGACTCAGGACATTTCATTGAGAAGCTGAAGAAACTGAAACTTGCACCAAACGACATCTTGGTCATCTTTGATGTTGATTCGTTATTTACGAAAGTGCCACTCAGTGGCGCTCTGGAGCACATCGGTTCCATTTTCCCACAGGACATCAGAAAGCTCTTCCATGCATGTCTCACCACGAGCTATTTCACGTGGAATGGAGATATCTACGAACAGCTGGAAGGCATCGCCATGGGTAGTCCTCTCAGTCCAGTGGTGCCCAACTTCTTCATGGAACAACTCGAAGCACAGGCACTGGACTCGGTGACTTGCAAACCTAAGGTGTGGTACAGGTACGTCGATGATACTTTCGTGGTGTAGAGCCATGGTGAAGAACAGCTCGGTGATTTCCTAAGACACTTGAACAGCCTCCATGCCAACATAACATTTACCATGGAAGTAGAAAAGGACAAGAAACTGCCATTTCTAGATGTGCTGGTCACAAGGGACGGCGAAAACCTGGGACACAGCGTGTATCGAAAACCGACACACACGGACCGATATCTGCACAAACTGTCAAACCACCACCCGAGCCAGAAAAGAGGCATGATTAGTACGCTCGTAATGAGAGCAGGACGAATATGTGAGCCGCAACACCTCAAAAGAGAAATGCAACACCTGGAAACTGTCCTGAGGAGCAATTGGTACTCCAAAAATTATATTAGAAGTGTAACAGAGCCAAACACTCGGCGAAGTAAGGAACCAGGAAAAGAAATGGCGGGTACAGCCTTTCTGCCATACATTCCCAGAGTGACGGACAGAATTGGCCGTATATTGCGCAAACATGGCATAAAGATGATTTTCAAACCGACAAGGAAGATCAAAGAGTGCCTTAGATCGGCAAAGGAGAAAAGGGACCCACTTGCAATGTCGGGAATATACCGTATACCATGCAAATGCGCAAAAGTTTATGCCGGAATGACTGGACGATCAATCAATACCAGGATCAAAGAACATAAGCGACATTGCAGGTTGGGGTAGGTAGAGAAATCGGCCGAGGCAGAGCACGCACTGAGTGAGACCGACCACGTACTAAAATTCACCGACATGGAAGTTCTGGCTGTAGAGAAGCACTATCACACGCGCTTGTTCAGAGAAGCTGTAGAAATACAAAAACACGTGAACAGTTTGAACAAGAAAGAGGAAAGCCTTAAGGTCAACAGATCCTGGCTTCCCGTACTGCAGCGAATGACCGTCACAGGTAGCAAGAGGAGAACCGCACCGGAAATGACCGCGGAGAAGCCCTCGGACGTTGGCGCGCCAGGTACATATAGTCTGCACCCGCGAGCTCGGCTCCAGTTCACCACCGGCAATGGAGGGTGAAGCTTTGACAATGCCAGCCACTCGTGCTGGCGAAACGTCAGAAAAATCATTAGATGAACGTCGGCCGAAGAACCCGAGACAGAAGCCAATAGGCAGTTTGTCAACAAGTGGCCACGAAAGCCTTAACAATTTTGTAAACATGGCAATATAAAGTACGTCTACTGCTAACATTGTAATGATGTATTATGTTCTTCAACACTAATACAATCGCATAAACCTTAATGTCTCTTCTTTTTCCTCCTCAAATGTCCACTGTTTTCTTCTTTGCACTGCCTGAGGGCATTCCCCATGCTGCATCTATCAGTACTCAGCTATCATGCTGACATCCCATTGACCCTGGTACCTCTGTTCCATTTCTATAATTTCTTGATTGAACATTTTTCCCTGTCTCTCACTCACAGCACCTACATTTTCTAGAAAATAGCTGATGTGGGAGTTAGAAAGCGCAGCATGGAGTTCAGGCTCACAGAGGCATCCACTCTTTGAAGGTATCCATCATTTTCTTAGTATATTGTCATATATGCAGTCTCTACAGTTGCCAAACAACTTGTTGACACTTTGTTTAAAGGACACCTAAGATCATCATTGAATTTCATTCATTTTATCTTCAAATGTTGTCAGAACTGACAAAAAATTCCTTGTTTCAACCTGTCTTCTGATGGCTCCCTTAACTTATTTGCCATATGCTTGAAAGTGTTACCATCTTTTTGTAGTAAATTGTTTAATAACACCAGATTTTATGCAAATTGAAAGGGGAAGTTCTTTTGGGTCCTCCAAAGAATTGAACAGTATGTTTCTCCCTCCAACTCTTTTATTAACTGGCCAGATTTTCTCACACCAGTGCTTATCTTTTTCGCAGATGGTCCCATTTGCACAGGACACAGGGATACATGGTATAGCCAATTTATTGGGGATCAGAGAGAATTCTTTTAAATCCTCACAAATGGACTACTTGTATGATTTGTAATCAAGCTTGTCCACAATAAAGACTAAAGAATCAAATTTCTCTTTTAAATGTATTAAATATCCCAAAGACATTGAAGCACATTTGTTTTTGTAGTGTAGGAGGCCCACTTTGACCTGCTTCTCGAAGAATTAATGAAAGGTCACCAATCTCTTGCTTTGTGCTGAATTCAAAACTTTTGCATCAAACCTGGAATAACGGATTGTTAAGGTCATCAACATGACAAAAGAATGAAAGGAAATCTTTTTCTCTATCTCTGGAAAAATAGAAAGATGATCCAGGGGGCTAACAAGTTCTTTTCTTGCAGTCTAGAAGCTCACAGCTGTGCAGCATCTTGTAGGAGTGACAGGTTTGTGGTCAAAGCATTCAGTTCAGATTGTGAAAACAATTAAGGTTTGTGGAGACCTTGTCTTCATAATCTTGATACAAGTGTCATATACCCCATTTCCTAATAGTGGAAGCACATCATCAAGACCATCAAGCGGCAGAGGTACAGGAATTTCAAAGCCTGAGGCAGGGGATGCAATGAAGATTTAATTTCTAAAAAACAGATTTCCTTTTTGATTTTAAGGTTGTGTTCTCATATGTTATGTTAACAAGAGAAATAGTCATCACTTTTAATTTGAGTCTATGCTCAGAACACATGCATAGAGCTTCCTCACAACATGAACATGACTTGTCCTAATTGCTGCCCTTACACCAAAGCATGCAAACACATTTAAAGTCTGTAGTTGTCCACTGTTGGTTTTGCTGCAAGTTTGCCATATATGACAAAGCAGAAATGGTCAGGAGAAAGCAGACACCAGCAGAATTATTATCCAACACTGAAGTTTGCATGACAAATGATATATAATGTGAACATATAGGCCTCGATGCTACATTACAGAAGTATGTAGGTAGTTGCATTATGGACTACACAACAAAATATTGTTTTTAGCAGTTTTCGCAGCAAACCTTCAAAAAACAATATGGCTGATGTTATAATGATAAATGGCAAGATTTTGCATATCTCACAGAAATTTTTAGTTTGGGTCAAAACTGTATGTGATTGAACATTGTAAGTACTTTACCTAAAATCAGTACCCAAAAATACACCAAAAAATCCTTTGTCAACCAGTTAACCAACAATTTTAATTTTAGCTTTAAAGCCTCACATTTACTACCAATATCTGTCATGTACTTTTCATGTCGCTCTTCAATTTGATTTCAGCTTATTCTTTTCCACTTTTCTGTTCCAATGTGTGCTTTTTCCCCCATATTTTGATTGTTGGACCTAAGGAAACAACATATGGCAGCTCCTCCAAATGCTTATCGATCATAATAAGCAACAAAAAGTAATTAGGCATGTCAAGAGTATCCCAGGTCTTTATAATGGCACAGAGGCACTTCATTCTATATTGGCATCTATGTATAGAAGTGATACAGGCTTGCTTAACCCCTTAAGATATTAATTTTTTTTTTCAAATTATGTTCCAAAAATTTTATTTTTTTATTTTATTTGTGAAAGATGCCCTATAATGAATGATATTACAAACAGATATATAAGGCTCAAAACAGGAAATTACAAATGTTTGGAGAACACCATTAATAAAATCAAAGGACACTAATGCTCTGGACTTTGAATAAAATATACTGAAACTCAAAATTATTTTTAGTTTCTGTGTTGATATGAAGTTGAACCAATCACTTAACAATGGTTTCCTGTTAACAGACATCTTGGAGGAGCTGGGTGGAGGCCAGTGGATCTATTTATCTCGTACCACAGGTGAGCAGCTGTCAGTCAACTGACAAACTGTCATCAATTTCAGTCTCCAATGAAGTATCGCCACATTCTTTTTCACTTTCTGAGATGTGTATCATGTCTGAAATCAGCAACTCTGATAATAAAATTAAAACAATTTGGAATATTATTAAAAGAGAAACAGGTCAACAAAGAGCAGAGGAAGACAGCATTACCATCAAATTGAATGAAAACTTTACGAACAAAAAGTCAGAAGCTGAAAATATTTTTAATAATCATTTTCTAAATGTTGTGGATATAGTAGGATCCAGGTGTTCATTAGAAGATGCTAGGCTGTTAATGGAAGAGGCCATACCTATGCAATTTGATACAATTGAAATCTCACCCACTTCTCCCTCTGAAATTAGGAAAATAATAAACTTGCTTAAAAGCAAAAACTCACATGGAATTGATGGCATTTCCAGCAAAATACTAAAAGCTTGTTCTCAACAGATAAGTAAGATTCTCAGCCACCTGTGTAATAGCTCTCTGGAACAGGGCATTTTCCCTGACAGACTGAAATATGCTATTGTTATACCTTTGCATAAAAAGGGGGATAGATCTGATGTCAACAATTACCATCCAGTCTCCCTTCTAACAGCTTTATCCAAAATTTTTGAGAAAGTAATGTATTCAAGAGTAGCTTCGCATATCTGTAAAAATGAAGTACTAACAAAATGTCAGTTTGGTTTCCAGAAAGGTTTTTCAACAGAAAATGCCATATATGCTTTCACCAGTCAAATTTTGAATGATCTGAATAACCGAACACCACCCATTGGGATTTTTTGTGATCTCTCAAAGGCTTGATTGTGTAAATCATGAAATTCTGCTAGACAAGCTCAAGTATTGTGGCATGAGTGGGACAGTGCACAAATGGTTTAATTCGTACCTAACTGGAAGAGTGCAGAAAGTTGAAATAAGTAGTTCTCGTAACATGCAAAGATCAGCACATTCCTCAAACTGGGGAACTATTAAGAATGGGGTTCCACAAGGGTCAGTCTTGGGTCCTTTGTTGTTCTTATTATATATTAATGACAAAGTTAGTTCTCTTTGCTGATGATACAAGTATAGTAATCACACCTGAGAAACAAGAATTAACTGATGAAATTGTCAATACTGTCTTTCAGAAAATTACTAAGTGGTTCCTTGTAAACAGACTCTCACTGAATTTTGATAAGACACAGTACATACAGTTCCGTACAGTGAATGGTATGACGCCATTAATAAATATAGACCTTAATCAGAAGCATATAGCTAAGGTAGAATATTCCAAATTTTTAGGCATGTCCATTGATGAGAGATTAAATTGGAAGAAACACATTGATGATCTGCTGAAACGTTTGAGTTCAGCTACTTATGCAATAAGGGTCATTGCAAATTTTGGTGATAAACATCTTAGTAAATTAGCTTACTACGCCTATTTTCACTCATTGCTTTCATATGGCATCATATTTTGGGGTAATTCATCACTGAGGAATAAAGTATTTATTGCACAAAAGCGTGTAATCAGAATAATAGCTGGAGTCCACCCAAGATCATCCTGCAGACATTTATTTAAGGATCTAGGGATATTCACAGTAGCTTCTCAGTATATATACTCTCTTATGAAATTTGTTATTAACAACCAAACCCAATTCAAAAGTAATAGCAGTGTGCATAACTACAATACTAGGAGAAAGGATGATCTTCACTATTCAAGATTAAATCTAACTTTGGCACAGAAAGGGGTGAATTATACTGGCACTAAAGTCTTTGATCACTTACCAAATAGTATCAAAAGTCTGACAGACAACCAACAAGTATTTAAGAAGAAATTAAAAGAATTTCTGAATGACAACTCCTTCTACTCCATAGAGGAATTTTTAGATATAAATTAAGAAAAAAAAGAAACAAAACAAAACAAAAATATTTAAAAAAGAAAAAAAAAGAAAAAGAAAAAATAAAGAAAAACAAAAAACACAAAAAAATAAAGTTGTTATATTAACTTAAGTATGTTGTTAAATTAACCTAATTATGTCATGTATTGTAAAATTCGACTCGTTCCACATCATTACGAAATATCGTATTCATGATCCATGGAACTAGTATTAATTAATCTAATCTTAATCTAATTAAATTCATCAGAAAACTCGAGATCATTATAGCTATTGTTTCTGGAAGCAGTGTCCAAAAATAATACAGGACACAGGCTTGTGTTTTGTTGTCAAGTATCCATAGCTTCAAACAGTAAAGATTGTGCCTATCAGCAAACACCTCTACTAAAACATGAGTCTCGCTACAAAGGTAGGACTGGATGTGCTCTTGTGGTTGAACATTTGACTATCAGTGCTGAAATGGATATGAGAGAGGCTTTATTTTTTCATAGGACTATTCATAAATCGCCTGAGTATACTCAGGATTTTGTATTAAGCGGATAAGCTGCATTAATTCTGTCAACAGTCAACATCTAACATTCAGTACAGAATTTTAGACTTTATTTCCATTTGTGTAAATGCTGGACAGGCTTCACATTTCTACCTCAGTCTGCAGAACATAATATACTTGACTCAATAAATGTGATCAGTACAAATCACTATAAGCACTCAGATTAATAACGTGATATATATGCACTCTTCCTACACTACGTGATCAATAGCATCTGGACACCTGGCTGAAAATGACTTACAAGTTCGTGGCATCCTTCATTGATAATGCTGGAATTCAATATGGTGTTGGCCCACCCTTAGCCTTGATGACAGCTTCTGCTCTTGCAGGCATATGTTTAATCAGTTGCTGGAAGCTTTCTTGGGGAATGGCAGCCCATTCTTCACAGAGTGCTGCACTGAGGAGAGGTATCGATGTCAGTCGGTGAGGCCTGGCACAGAGCCGGCATTCCAAAACACCCAGAGGCATTCCATAGCATTCAGGTGAGGGCTCTGTGCAGGCCAGTCCATTGCAGAGATGTTATTGTTGTGTTACCACTCCGCCACAGGCCATGCATTATGAAAAGGTGCTCGATTGTGTTGAAAGATGCAGTTGTTGTCCTCAAACTGCTCTTCAACAATTGGAACCAAGAAGGTGCTTAAAACATCAATGTAGGCCTGTGCTGTGATAGTGCCATGTAAAACATCAAGGGGTGCAAGCCCCTTCCATGAAAAACATGACCACACCATAACACAACTGCCTCTGAATTTTACTGTTGGCGCTACACACACTGGCAGATCACGTACACCGGGCATTTGTCATACCCACACCCTGCCATCAGATCGCCACATTGTGTACCATGATTTGTCGCTCCACGCAACATTTTTCCACTGTGTGATTGTTCAATGTTTACAATCCTTACACCAAGTGAGGCGTCGTTTCACATTTATTGGCATGACGCGTGGCTTTTGAGCAGCCGCTCAACCATGAAATCCAAGTTTTCTCACCTGCTGCCTGTCACAGTACTTGCAGTGGATCCTGATGCAGTTTGGAATTCCTGTGTGATGGTCTGGATAAATGTCTGCCTATTGCACATTACAAGCCTCTTCAACTGTCGGCGGTCTCTGTCAGACAACAAAAGAGGTCAGCTTGTACACTTTTGTGCTGTACATGTCCCTTCACATTTGCACTTCCCTATCACATCAGAAACAGTGACCCAGAGATGTTTAGGAGTGTGGAAATCTCATGTACAGTCATATGACACAAGTGACAGCCAATCACCTGACCACATTCGAGGTCCACGAGTTTTGAGGAGTGCCCCATTCTGCTCTCTCACAATGTCTAATGACTAATGAGGTCGCTAATAAGAAGTACCCGGCAGTAGGTGGCAGCACAATGCACCTAATATGAAAAACGTATATTTTTGGGGGTGTCCGGATACTTTTGATCACATAGTGTATATCATTGCAATTTTGAACTGTAACACACAAAACTGTTAAACAACAGGTCAATCTGCTGTATAATAAGTGGAGAAGGAGGTGGGGATGCTACCTCTCAGCATTCTACAAGCAGCAAAGCAGAACTCAAAAACGTATCACAAGATGTTACCTATTTCTCTATTCATTTGTATATACTAAAAACTTTAATGCAGTAATAATGTTTCTAAGTTGTGGAAGTCTATGCATTCCACACATTATCTATAAATATGTATGAATTATTGATACATCAATGATTCCTAATAGGAGACCTACATATCCATAGAGGGATAATGAAAATTTAATGAATTTAAGTATTTTTAACATTATTTATCTTGTGTAATGTTGGCAGTTTCTTACAGAACTGGATAGTGAAATTGAAAACTTTTAAGTAGATAAACATTATTGACAACATCAATGTGCAAACCGAAGAGCGAGCAGACAAGTCCTTACTCTTTCTGCCGCACTACATCAGAAGGGTCACCTACAGTCTGTTTCATGAAATTATACTGTCCTTTTCACAGCACACATTTTTAAATTAGTGGTAACACAGTGGACAGAGATGAGAGTAATTATTTTCCACTAAATGCTTTGGAATATGTGATTGGTAACTACTAAACAAACGGAAGAAATGCACACTAATGGTATCCATCTAAACTGCCCCAAGCTGCACTGCACTGCTAGATGAGAAACTGTTTCTCAGACATCCTGTGCAGAAGTTTTAGCACTCTTGCAGGAAAGGCTATTTGCCCCCGAACAAATGCTGCTCTCTCTTCAGTTAAACTATAATTATAATTTTTTAGTTCAAATCTAGGAAGTACAGAAATTAAATTAACCTGATAATTATCCCATGCTTGCTCAGAAAAGGAACTGAGCTGCTCCTCAGTACCCTGCGCACTACCGCGGTCAATATCACTGTCAGCTGGCAGTGTCAGAGGACCCAACCTAAAAACTGGCAGCTGTAGCCGGGAGTCATCCTCTGTTCCACTAGCACTAGTGGAATTTCCTGCATGCGCTAAGGTAGATGGATCACTTGCAGTATTGCGTTCTGTTGAACCAACTGCTGATCTAGAACCAACTCCAGAGAAAGACCCTGACTTCACTAAGAGTGAGCTACCAAACATTCGGCTGATAGGTCTCTGTGTTGTACTCCGACTATCTGATCCAGATTCACTTTTACGCCCCTGAAACAGAAAACAGTTTCATGGTACATATTACTTAGTACTCAGCTTCTTAAACAAAATTAATAAAATATATAAGTAGCTGAAGTAATAGGGTAATGGTAAAGCAAAACATAGGTGATATTATGGCACTTACAATAAACTGGAAACTGAATCAAAGGACCACATTTACACGGCTCCACCTGCCACTACAAATCAAAATGACATCTCAGACACGAGCCTAAAAAAATGCTCTCACAGAAGCTGCCACAGGACTTAGCAGATATGACATTCAAGGTAGAACATACAATCACAATAAATATGGAATCAAGGCAAACCAGTAGCAATTTTATTATGCCAGTGACGTAGTCTTACAGGTGCATTTGTCAACATAAGTATAGACTGTTCATACAAAGTGATGAACAAGATCTCTCTATTTATGAATCGGCAGAAGTCTGTAGAAGTTGGTCGACTATGGCCTGCTCATGTTTTGTGTATAGCTGCTGCCAACCTCAGTGATCTAGTACAGAATCCTGTGTATCTAGTCACTGCAAAGTGCTTGTTGCAACATGCTGTGCTGTGTCACATCATGTCATGTCATGTCATGAAGCATCGCAAATTTATACATCTCTTGATGAATATTGAAATGGTTCCTTGACATTCACGGGCAGTACCAGATACTCTTTCCACTCCTCATAAAAAAGTGATGGTTACTACTTTATCAAGTTATGCTAGGAAATAATAATGTCGCTCAATGTTGCAAACAGGAGAGCTAAAATAAAGAGTTGCTCCCCACATTCTCTTAGGTGGTAAAACAAATAATGATGTAGAAAGCAGCAAGCTTCAGCTCTGTGAGAATAATTCAGAATTTTTGCAAAGATAATCCTGTAAAATAACCAGACATTCATGGCAAAAAAATGGTAAATTTCAATTCAAACTTTTCAGTTCACTAGTGATTGAAAACTGCCTCCCCTTTGTCTGAATTTCTTTAAAGTGATCATTTCATTTGTTTGCATAAAAGCAGTATCATTTACTGTATGGACTCCTGGTGCTGTTAAGCTTTCAAGGAGAAACAACTTTTTAAAATCACATGTGGCATTGTCTAGGTTGGCTTCCCAGGTATTTTCCCACACCTTGCAATTATTTACCGTTCCCTAGAAGGAGAGGTCCCCAGGGGTGGGATCCAATTTTTGAAACCACAGAGGTGGTTGTGCAGGTTCAGATCCCAGTATTATATCACATCCTGAGATCATTTACCCTGATGGACCCCTGTTTGCATATAATCAACAAAATAAATGACGAGAGAGAGAGAGAGAGAGAGAGAGAGAGAGAGAGAGAGAGAGTGAGTGTGTGTGTGGGGGGGGGGGGGGGGGGTGCAGAAAGAAAAGAAAATCATTGCAGTACAGTGGTTCAAGTCATTTTGTTAGTATTTTTTACTCAATTAATTGTGCCTGCACTGTAAATATGATTCTCCCAAATCTTCCAACACAGGCTGTCACTGTGATGGACAATTCTCCACGCCATAACAAACCACCAGACAAACACAATTATGAAGCCAAGTGATGATGTTGCAATGGCTGCACGAGAAGGGTGTCACCTGCAATGTAAGCATGGTGAAGCAACATCTGTTCTCTTCAATTCAAGAATATAGAGCTGCTAAAAGTAATATGTGGCATATGAAATGACTGAAGAGAAAGGCCACATGATCATCCACTTGCTACCCTATAATTGCGATTTAAGTGTCATGGAACTGGCTTGGGCAAAAGTGAAAAGGTTGTTTGGAGAGTACAACATTTCGTGGGGCATTTCCAATAAATATCTGTTTAAGACTGCCCATGAATCCCTTCTGGTAGTAACTGCTGATGACTGACAAGGGCATTGTGAAAAAAACCCAACAACTGTAAGATAATTACTGGAAGGCGCAACAATGTTGTTGAACTAGTAGTGGACGAAATATTTATTGATATGCTGAATCAGACAGTAGCGACAATAATAGTGAATTATGCACGTATGAGGAATATAATGAGACTGATTCTAAGCTATGTGTGTGTACTTACACTTTAGAGTTACATATGTTAAAAAAGAAAAAAAGCCATCCAAACAGGCCTTGAAGGCACAACGGTACTGACCAGCCATCGTGTCATCCTCAGCCCTGAGATATCACCGAAGTGGATATGGAGAGGCATGTGGTTAGCACACCTCCCTCCCGGCCATTGACAGGTTTTTTAACCAGTGCCACTACTTCTCAATCAACTCACAAGGGCTGAGTGAACATCGCTTGCGAACAGTACTTGGCAGACCCGGACGGTGACCCAGCGCGAAAGTGCTTAACTTCAGTGCTATGATGGGAACCAGTGTTATATATATACTAATAAATGATCACAATTTCTTCTTTTTTTTACTACAATGTAAGTTTTACTGATGCTCTTTTTAATTTCAAATTGCCTACTTGGGAACTGATAGGGAACTAGTAGCAAGAAGCACCGTTACGCAACATGAAGAAACTATCAATTTCGATTTCATGAATTCTGTAAGACTTTGTTATGCTCCATTCTCAGTTTTTACTTCTGTAGACATGCAAAACACAGCAGCTGACAGCTGATACAGCAGCCAGTACAGTCTGCCCACAAAGAGATGAACAAAGGCTCCCTATTTCTGGACTGGCAGGAATTTCAACTTTGGCCCACTAATGTTTTATGTCCAACCACTGCCAACATTAAAGTGCCCATCATTTACAACGGCGGCCGAGTTTAGGTTCGTTCTGCGCATCTGATGTCACAAAACACAGTCAGCCAATGAACAGAGAACAACGTTGCCAGAGTTCAACTGCAGTGCAGAGCACGGGCAAGTGTCTTCAGTTTTAGAAACGTTCAGTCACAAATAAAGTAACTGAACAAAAGCAATGTCTTGATAGCAGATTTTCTATAAAAGAATGCTTGGAAAAAGCGTTCTTCATACCAGTTGCTTTATATTCTATTAATTAATTAAACCAAACAAGCAATAAGCCTCCTAATTCAGGCGATAGCAAGGAAATTCATTGTCACTAACCACTTTTTCACAATAAAGAACAGTGTTAATTGGTTATTTCCTGGTGCACTTCGACGAAACGTGAGTAATTCATAGTCATACCAACAGTGTTTGTTGGTATTTTGCGTGATTCTTTAAAGTCCTCAAGGAAGTCTGTTGAATGACAAGCTGTGTTAGCGTAATGTTTAAAGTGTTTGGCTGCTAAGTAGAAGGTTCTGAGTTCAAACCTTGTTCAGTGCTTAATATTTTCTTTATTTAAAAACAATATTGAAGTGTCTTACTTCATGAATTGTATTCGTTTGAATGTAAGTTTTTGAAATTTCTAGTGGCAACTAAAATCGACCATACAGAAAGTATACGCTGTGGACTTTTACCTCCACGAACACTTCAAAATTTCGTGCAATGGTTTACTACATTTAATACTACAAAATAACTGCATTGAACATCGAAACAAAATTAAGTTATTTATGGGTGGAAGGTATCAGTCAAGATGTGTAAAAATCAAATTTTTGGGCCAAATAGTTTTTGTGAAATCGAATGATAAGTGTGTCGAAGCAGTCAGAACACCATGTGTCTGCACAGGCGAGCAGTGCAATGATGACAAAATCGCGCACAGCACGGAATGCAGGGAGCTCGTCTCTGTAGCAGTGAAAGGGTTAATGCGGCCGTGGTGGCTTTACTTCATAAACTGCGCGCTCCCCTCCTAAATGTAAGTTTGCGAACTATACTATGGCGCTGCTTCTCTTGGCGGCTGCAACTGGCAACACAGCAATCTCCCGCATCTGGGCGGGGATGCGCGAGCCACCAAGATAAAAGAATTGAACTATAGTGATCTAATATAGAACCTTACGTATGTAGCCATAGCGAAGTGATTGTTGTGCTATCATGTTTTGTGTTTTATCACAAATTAACACATCTCTTCATGAATGATGAAGCAGTTCTTGGCCCATCATAGGTAGTACTACATATTCTTTCCTCTCCTCCAGAGAAGGGCAAGGTGTAGCACTTTACAAAGTGCAGCTAGAAAAATAATTAATAATGTTGCTGAATGTTGGGACCAGATGATGAAAAACAAAGAGTTTGTTGACCCCTCTCTCAGCCAGTGAGATAAACAGTGGCATATACAGGTGGAGGGTTCATCTCTGTGAGAAGACTTCAGAATTTTTGTAAAGATAATCATGGAAAATCACCAGAAACTTCTGGCAAAAAGGTGGTAAATTTCAATTCAAATTTTTCAGTTCAACAGTGCTTTGAAACTGCATTCTACTTTATCTGAATTACTTTAAAATTGTCATTTTGCGAATGTCTGTGAAAGCAATTATATTTATTGTAAGATCTCCTGGTACCATTTCTCTTATGTGGAAAGGTTCTCAGGGCTGGCGTCCCAGTATTATGTCACATGCTGCATTCATTTACCCTGGCAGCCTTCATTTGCAAGTAATTATGCAGAGATGAGGAATATAATGAGTCTGATTCTAAGTGAATTATGAGCACTTACAATTCGGTGTTACATATGCTTATGAATTTTCAAAATTTCAGTCATTATTTTTATTGCTGGAATGTAAGTTTTACGACTGGCTCACTTCAATTTCAAATTGTGTAAAAGAATAGATATGCAATTAGTAGCAACAAACACTATCACTTGACATGAAGTTATCAATTTCAATTTCAGTTTCATGAATCTTGTAAGTTTTTGTTACGCCCATCTCTCTTATTACTTTAGTAGATGTGCAATACATAGCAACTGACAGCTGGTATGGAGGACAGTACATGGCACCGTCAACATTTCTTGGAGCTTAAACTGATATATGAGCACAACTGTAGTGCCACCACAGCATGGCGCAAGTGCAGCTTGTTCCCCTGCACATTCCCTCGCCCCTCAGCAGACTGTCCTGGGAGTCAGTCGGGCACAGCTTGCTTCTTTTGCTCTCCACACTCCGGTCAGAATTCATTCATCTCCTTGTGAACAGACTATAGTATTTGTGGTTGAAACAAAATCAAGGTGGCCACTAGTTACAAAACCCAAATACATGACAAATCTGTGGATATTTTCTTTTTTCTACATTCTTGACAGTGTTATCAGTTGAGGATTTTCAGATACCACGTGCTTTACAAGTGCATAAGATGGATTTTATGGTTCTGAAATCAAATGTAGTACAATTTGTACATCAGACTCAATTTTACACCTGAGAGGAAAATGGACAGTGTTGTGCAAAACTTTAAGGGCAAGACAGACAAAGTAAGGCAACATACTATTAACAACTCAGTGGAAATGAGTAGAAGTGCGGGGGAATGTTGTCACAGGTCTACCAGTCATGCACAGAAAGCTGGATGTAGCAGGATGTGAAGTCATGACTATAGCACCAAATGTGACTGGCCAACAACAAGAGGTAGTTGAAGGAACAAGAAAAAGACTGTGTGTGTCAATCAGTGTGCAGTTATGGTGCACTGTGGTGGTGGTGTTCATTACAAGGCAGCCCAGGGACAACTTTGGGAGGATTGTTTCACTTCCACAGGGAGCATTCAGAACCACAGGCACTGCTGCCTGAAACAGGAGATACCCAACCAAGGTCAACTGCATCAGCAGATGACCACTACATTGTGAAGTAAGCAAGAGGGGACCCACGTCAAACAGTGGGTGCAATTACAACCTCATTTAACAGGACTGCATGGAACACAATCTCATACTCCACAGTGGTCCCTTTGCCCAGTAAATAATATACCTTTTGTTCCAACGATACCAGCACTTTGGTGGTACCATTTTTGATGATGCCAGGAGCATAAGGAGTGGGGCCACTTATTCCTCTCAGATGAGAATAGACTCAGTCTGAGTAGTAGTTCTGTACATACTCTCATATGGCAACAAGTGAGAATGTGTAATGACCATACAACAGCTGTCAACTGCTCTGGTAGAGGAATAGACAATTTGTGTCCCTATTAAGTACCATGTCCTAGATTTTCCTTACAAACCTTGCAGCCCACAAGGGAGCAAGATGCAGATCACGCAGTGCCATCTGTGGTGATCACACACCCTATTAAAAACCATGTCCTACATTTTGTAATGTCCAGGGGACCATCATTAATGGTGATGACTTCATTGTAATGATTGTATTTGAATCAAAGTGTCATTCCTGTTTGTCTCATTGCGTATTTCTTTCAGTTACTTTCTGTACTATACTGTAGCATATCTCTCTATGCATGGTCCAAGTTTCATTCAGCTATCGTAGTTGGCAGTGAGACATCATGCAAAAGTTACTTTCCTCCTTTAGTTTTGCCTATCAGTGTGCTTCGTATAATTAACAAACTGTAAGTTGGGAACCTCAATTCTTATACTGTGATCGATGAAATCAACAAAAAATAACCAGCAGTGTTTTGGTTAAAACTGACGTGTGCTGTGCCTCATAATTAGTTAACAACAACATAAAACTGAATTTGTGTCCAGCCTGACAGCTAATTTTGAGTATAAGAGTATTGTGCCATAGCTAATCTCAGACTGCTGAAATCTGACATCATATTGCTCTTCATAACATGTGAAACCTGTAAGCTATATTAAAACTGCAAGATCCATTTAGTTGAATCCCACACTCATTTGCTATTTCCACCTCATACAAAAATATAAAGTGAAGTCTACACAGTTGACCAGTAGATAGATGACTTCCACATCCACCTTCAGTTATGATAATATTACAGTGACAATAAAAATATGTCTCCCCTCAACAATGGTAACCCTAGTGATGGAGCATTAGTGCAGTTGGAGAAGCATAGCAACCATTGGCTGTAATGTTGTTATATCAACCATCCCAAATTAATTAATGAAAGCCATTACAATTGCTATTGGGAACTTCATTGAGTCCACCACCAGTTTTGGCTTTACATTAAGCCATTTTCAAGTGGTTCTGAAAACTCCCACACAACAGAGTGTTGGAAGGTGAAAAAACAAGGTCACATACGTAAAATAAAAGTACAGATAAGAGTAAAAGGTTTGAATTATACTGTAGAGGAGTAAAAGTTATGTGCACTATGACAGTGTGAGAAAAATAGGATTGACAACATTACATGAACTGCACAATTCCATACAATAAAAATACTGTCATGCTTTAGCTGTATGACAAATTCAAAAATTATAAATTGCATGTATTACCAGTAAAAGAGGTTAAAAATATTTTTTTAGATTTAATAGAAGCATAAAATATTTGCAGTGATTGGAGCATGCAAGCTGAGTGTGAAGTTACATCCTCTAGCATGCAAAAGTTGAGCCAAAGGGAACTATAGAGGGCATTAGTGTAGCTTGGACGCATCATGGACTGCTTGCAAAGCATGTATACAAATATTCAGGTATAGTTACGAACTTGCATATCAATTTCAAAGGAATTCATCAATAACAGGGTGGCAGTTGTCCAGGAAACTGGTGTTTGTAAGTTGATTAAACAGAACAAGTGAGACTGCCCATAGGAGTGAACAAAATTCTAAGAGATGCCACAAAGTGACCTACAACTAATGGCTTTGAGCTTCAATTATGTCACAACCTTAATCACAAACTAAAACAGCATAATGTCTTGATCATTAAGGCAGACAAGGTGAACACCCTGATTATTGTGTACACACACAATTATATTGAAAACAGTGAAAAGTTCATTTTGGAAAGAAATATTACAGAAATAAGTATTAACCCAACAAATAAACTTCAATCAGATATCAGGAACAATAAGTTAGTTTGTGTGGCCATCCTCCACAGCAAAAACAGAAATATTTGTTTTGTAAATAAAACCGCCTTTTCTTGCTGCACTGTAATTTATTTCTCCCAGATGTGTTTTGCCCCCTGCACCCCCTGCCCTTCTTACTCTAAGGGATCTTTAGTGGGATCTATAATGATACAGTTTTTTTATACATATATGTGGTGTTTTTAGATTATAAAACCGCCCATATCACTTTTTTTTTACGTAAATAAGTAATTACTTGCAGTTCTTCAAATTTTCGGTTAGCACCTGCATTTCTTCTCATTTCTATCTGGTCTGCAGGTCACACTACCACTTCATTTACGAAACATAACCATTCCGGACTCTTTCTTCACACTGTTCATCTTGATTACTCTCATTTTTGTGGTGCACTATTACCCGTCTTCCACTAGTTATACATATTTGTTCAAAAACTGTACTTTTAAATACATAAATATTCTGGGTTCACTATGTGCTTCATCCCGTTTGGTTTGTTTACCTACATGTTGCCAACCTGACGAAGTATATCCTGTAAACTAATGTCTATTCATGATTAAAAGATTAGGAATAGATGTTAGTTTACAGCATATACTTTGTAAGTAAGCAAACCAAACAGGGTGAAACACATACTGAACCCACAATATTTAAGTTTTTAAAAGCACAGTTTTCAAACAAATATCTGTAACTACTGGCAGAAGAGTAATTGCGCACCAAAAAAATAAGGGTAAACAAGGTGGGCAATGTGAAGAAAAAGTTTGGGACTATAAAAATGTGCTTATGTTTCATTTATGAAGTGGTAGTGTGACCCCCAGACTAGTTGCAGATGAGAGGAAATGCAGATGCCAACCAAAAACATGAAGAACTGTAAGTAATTACTTATTTTTATAAAAACATATTGTGAACTGTTTTATAATCTAAAAATAACACACATCAAAACAAAACTGTATCATCCTCCAGCCCACTGAAGACGGCTTAGAGTAAAAAAAAAAAAAAAAAAAAAAAAAAAGGGAAAGGTGTGTGTGTGTGTGTGGGGGGGGGGGGGGGGGGGGGGGCAAATGCATCTGGGAGGAATAAATCACAGTGTAGCATAAAAAGGAGCTTTATTTACAAAACTAAAGATATCAGGAAAGCTATAGATAGTATCTGCTTTCAGTTCAAAGATAAAAATAAGAAAGAGAGAACCTGAAAATAATGAATCCCAGAGCACCTTCTCTACATCTACACATTAAAATGCAAAAGAACAAGCTTCCTGGACCAACGGTTAAAATAAATAAACCTAGCTGTTTACTGGAGGAAAAAAATCATAAATTATTAACAGATCATTATATGTTTCAAAACAATTACTATGCAACAAATAGCTACAAACTTGCACAAGCAGTCAAAAATATCTGTATTCCTGTTAATGCAAGGTTCAATTTGCGTGATGTAGCAAACATGTCTAATAATATTCCTGCCAACAAAATGATTACAGCAATAAAAAATCATTTGCTAATGCAAAAGACACTTTCCCCTTGGGAAATTATTGAATTGATGGAACTTCCCCTGAAGTATAACTATTTTACTTTTCAAAACAAGATCTATCCACATTTCCATCAATCATTTGGAAAATAAATTCTTCATAGAACACACCGAAATTAATTGCCACACAATTTACTAAAAATGTTATGTTGACAATGTCTTCATTTTATGAAGAAATTAACTAGTTTGCAAACATCTTTAGTAAGATACATAACAATATTAGCTTTACTATCAAGCACCAGTGTGCTAACAATATAATTTTTTTTAGATCTTTCCATAGTTATGATTCAAGATATTGTTTTTGGAACTGATCATAAATCAATATCTACTGATGTCACTATTTTTGCTGCATCATGTCATCTGGCTCAATAGGAACAGGCCACACAAACTTATCAACTAGAAAAGGAACTTTGCTGGTTGTGAAATATAGTCTGGAATAACAACTATAATGATCGTTTATAAAATTTATAATTTGACGATGTCTAAAGGAATCGGTTGACACTGTTCAAGGTTGCAACATAAAGCACAATTTGTATTGCTTCCTTTCTATGGTCATGTCTCATATAGTCTCAGTAATCTTTTTAAAAAACCACAATGTAAATATCGCTTATAAATCTCAACCTTCACTGTTACATCTTTTAATACATGATGTTAACACAATGTGAGACTTACAACAAAACCATGGCATACACAAAATTTATTGCTCTGATTATATGGCTGACTACATCAGACAAACCAGAAGGAGTTTTAAGATACAACATAAGGAACAGACAGAATTAAAAAGGAAAAAATACTTAGGAAATACATGCACTTTTGCAGCTCACTACACACAAGAGAGACATATGGCACACAGTATCGAAAACAACTTTGTAATTCTTCTTACAACAAGATAGGATACTTATGTGCATACCTGAAGAAATAGAAACTTATACCCACCCAAAAAAATCATAGGAAAAGACGCTCAACAAGCAATGCACACTTAAAAATACCCATTTCTTGGACATATGCTACCCTGTTATTGTTAACTTCCTTTAAAGTTACTCTGCAAGTTCATAATGGTACCTAAACATTTGTAACCATGCTTTGTAGCCACTCCACAACACATTGAAGGTAACAGTAAAATTTACTTGACTTCATTTGATGAGTTTTAGTGTTTGGTCTATAATCAGCATCCGTGGTACACTGAAATAACAGAGAATCAGTAAAATGTAGTTCACTGAAAATCAAACTATGCATGACCCAACTGGCAACATATTTGTACTTGCCAATGTTTTATTACAAGGAAAGTACAATCTCCAACAATCTAAAGCTTTGATACAGCACCACGTACATTACATCAAGAGCCTACAAAAATTATCATGACTTAGCTTACACACTGATACAGTAAAGTTTGAGGTTGTCTGAAATTGTGTTATGTTTATTTCCTTTTAATAAAAAATGGAGAGTACAATTGTATTGCTACTTAGGTCACATTCTTGTCACAGTACGATTTCCAATTCTCCTTGAACTATTTGGTACTTCTCTCCTCCCCCCCCCCCCACCACCCCCCCCCCCCCACCTCTTTCTCTCCAGTCTAGCACAGATTCTGGTGATTGTCAAAACACAGAAATGCTAAACCTGTTGCTAAACAAGCTGACTGTGAGATCAAGACTTTATAATAATACTTTGGGTGCTGAACACAGTGACTCACATTACAGGACTATTGAAAGCCTTAAATGACAGAGTGTTAATTATCAGTAGCAGCACAACTTGTGATGCTATAAATAAATAATTATGGAGAGACTGGTCAAAACAGAGTCAAAACTGAGTTACAATTTCTTCCTGGCCTCACAAAAGGAGTACAAAACTCTCTACTATTTAAACTTATAACCTTCTGTAATAGCAAAACAGAATTACCCCTGTCCTCCTGCGGAGCCTCATTCTCCGTCTGCGAAGAGAACTTGTTCTCGAACCAGATCCTTCTGCAGCCTTTACAGACACTTCATCTATTGTAGATGATGAAAGATTTCCATGCACTGCACCATTTGAGCCGACTTTTGCAGCAGGTGGAGTTGTAGCCATTTTGTTTATAGCACTTTCCGATATTGAGAACTGTGCAAGAGGTTCATTTTTTCCAGACTGTGCTGCAGTTTTTGCCAACTGTGTTATGCCCGATACACTCCATGGGCGTTCTCCATGATTCTGACGCCGTTTTGTACGCATGACAACCTGAAAAATTTAAAGGTTTCTATAAAATAAAACACATTGTTAAGAAATCTCACTGGGAGGTGAAGTGTAATGTGTCTGAGAAAAACTATGTTCACAAATATCGTCATTCCTCTGTAAAACTTGATGGAATATGGAAATGAGTGTTTGGCGTCATTGGCTGCGAGGCCCCTTGCGGGGCAGGTCCGGCCGCCATGGTGCAGGTCTTATTACATCCGACGCCACATTGGGCGACCTGTGCACTGAATGGGGATGAAATGATAATGATGACAGCTAAACACCCAGTCCCTGAGCGGAGAAAATCCCCGACCCAGCTGGGAATCAAACATGGGCCCATAGGACGGCAATCCATCATCCTCACCACACAGCTATCAGGGCGGACTGTAAAACTAAATAAAAACCAATATCTAAACTATGTAACTGTCACACTTGCAATTACTTTATCTCACAGCCACATTATTACATGAATCTGTGAGTAGTTTGCTTCATCCATGGAACAAAAGCATACTAATACAAAATATTGAAAAACAGCTCAAATCCTGGAAGATGCCTTAGTGGTCAAAGTGATTAACAGAGGAGACAAGAAGGGTTTTATTTCAGTTTATTGAGCTTACAGAGGAACTCAGATACAACTTACAGAAAAGCATTTAATACATGGGAGAGGAATTTTAAGGGATATAATTAAATTTTATACAGTCCTCTCCTTTTTTTCTCGCATTATTTCTGTCCAAAATGACAGCTTTCTTCTTTTGATGTATTATGACTGGAACAACATAAATGAAGATCTACTACTGTGATGTGGTTATTTATTACCTTTGTACCGCTTTGCTCTGGAGTCAAAGAAGGGAGGGCAGGAGCTTTCTCTGCTACAGGTGTTGTTTCTGGATCCAACAGTACATCTGTTGACACTGATCTTGATTCACAACCTGGAAGTGAACTACCTTTTCGACATGTTGACACACTTCCATTCTGATCTTCAGATGATACAGATTCCTTTTCAGCTTCAGAATCACCTGTTGTGTATTCTCCACTAGCATCACAACTGTCCATGAGCTGTTAAAAGAAACAAATTTAAGAATTGTTAAAGAAAGTCACCACAAAGTTCTGATTTTTATGAAATGGAATTTTATTGGTGTTACGACTGAAGTACTAAGAATACAAGAAGAATATGATCAGAAATATTGTTCCTATGAAGTAATCCCAAAAGGAGGTACCCTAGAACATCATCACATTCATGTTTTCTAATGTACAATTCCAGATCATCATCACGAATTTTACATTTTCTACACTACACAGTCATAAATTTTTTATGCAGTAGCCAGTTAACAGGGCATTGCACAGAGCTCTGTTAAAATACTCATAACTTAAGGCCATTCACCTACAATAACAACTGTTTCTGTGATATTCTTAGCACAAAACAGCAGGTGCTACTGGAAGTAAAATTCTTTTTACACATACAATGCAATGTATAAAGACCGACATCAGTATCTTTTTGTACACAAATAGCAATAATGTAGTAAGGTCTGTAGAAATTCTGAGCTCTTTGCCAAACACCAGATTTGCAGTAAACTCTTCAGAAAAATGGTTATGGTAATGGGAAGTTCTGGTGAAGTTTAAGAACTAAAGGTAACAGACAATTGAGTATCAGGGGTGCTGGGTCATCAAAATGCACATAAACAAGACAGAGCAAAGTTCTCAGCGTTGTTTATGTGCTGTTTGATGACTGAAGCAATATTGCCGATCTGAATCAGCATAAAAAATAATTCAAATTATCACCTTTTATAAGTTTCATAACCAGGTACGAAAGGCATGAGTCCTTAAATTTAGTCACACATTTTCAAGATTTTAACCAGTCTGATGCTCTGCTATTAACGTAAATAGTGGTTGAGTTTGCCGATATTAGAAGATTTCCAGTATTTTAATATAAATTGTGCCTTTGAATCTCTCTCCATTCTGTTATTACTAATTTCTAAGTAGCCTTATGATCACTCTGAATTACTGTACTTTCTGTTATAAGTTTTCCTGAGGTTACTTACCTGCATTTTATCTGTGACCAGGCCCTGGGCATGTAGTCTCAGCCATTCTTTGGTACGTGCACTCTTTGCTTGTGCTCTTACAAGTGGATCAGAGAATGGGTCCAAAAGAAGTGGTTCAAAAACTCTTGGTGTATGCATGGGTTTACCAGATGTTTTCTTATCACTCTGAAGCTTTTCAGGTTCAATTCTGCCTAGTGCTCTCTTTACAAGCTGCTCTTTGCTTTTCCTCCTCAGAGGGGAGGTTGACAGTTCAGTGTTCTTTGTCTCTTCCGCTGAAGGTTCTAAATTTTTTTTCCCACTACTTGAAGTTCCTTCAGATGAGCTGCTACCAAAATCTAACTTCACTGCTGCAGAGCTCTTACGGACAGTCACTTCTGACATATTACTTGAGCAGTCACTCTTACGATTACGCTGCCTTGATGGAATGCTGCCTGGTGTGTATGTCCACTCATCATCTTCTGAAGACTCTTCCTGAGACTTGGCATCATTAATTGAGATCCTTGATATTCCAGGACTCACATCACTCTTAATCTTTTCCTTGTCCTGATCAGAGTCAGTGTCCATATGTTTGAAGTAAAAAGTTCCAATGTTGTTAGCCAACCAATTTGACCTGGGAATGAGGCAAGCAAAAGAATAAAAGAACTTTTCTATTTTATGAAATGAATTTTGAAAATGCAAGTTACATTTAAGTAACACAAAAAGCAAAAAGAAGCTTATAATTGTAACATTTGGCATTCCTACCAGTACTTGCATCAGAAACACATACTTTAGCATTTCACAAAACATGAATAAGTCTTCATTCAACACAATTGTTTCAACAAATAATCAGAGGTAAAAGACCAACTTCAAGTTCAGTGTAATTGATCAACAACCATTTCTTTATAGTTCAGTGCCAAACTTAAAATAGGCAGCAGTAAATAATAATATACATCAAAAATATTTAAAGAAAATAGGCTTCCTGTGAAAAAGATTTTTATAAAAGATAATTTAATGGAGTAGTATAACTTATGATCAATAAAATGAATTTCAGAATTCAAATTTATATCAAAATTAATTATACAGGTGGTGCATCTTGGAAATAAATTTTTTTTTTTTACAATCTAATCTTGCATACTTCCAGTGCCAACATACAGAAGACTTTACCATACAGGCTCTTAAAAAATTTAACTGTGTGGAGAAAGTGCTTCTGTTCATATACTGGACGATTTTAGGTGAGAACATAATTTTATGATCACACACACACACACACACACACACACACACACACACACACACACACACAGAGAGAGAGAGAGAGAGAAGAGAGAGAGAGAGAGAGAGAGAGAGAGAGAGAGAGAGAGAGAGAGAGATATATATATATATGGAGGGAGGGAGGGAAGGATGGAGTGAGGGAGGGAGAGTGACTTTGCTTTTGCTTCCTGACCTGTTGAAATTACTGCAATCTTCACTAGTTGCAAAGCCATCTCTGGGAAGACTAGTTGGCCTGCATACACTGCCACTTGCACCCACCATGTTAAAATCAGATTCAGTGTTTCGAGGATGGGCAGGATTTGGCTGAAGGTTTTCACATTTATCTGCATTTGATTCCATCACACACAGCTCCTCCAAGTCATCCTGTTTACAGAGAAAGAATTACTATAACAAAACATTTAAAACATGCACAAGAAAAAGATAAATTATATTTTAACATAAACTGATGAGATGGAACTCCATGACTACATTTTTGTGAAAAATATGAGAAATAACTAACACCACCTTTTGTGACATGTAGCTGTGACCTATTTGGCTGATAAATACCTTATTGAACAAGGAAAGAAGCTTGCCTCACTAAAACATTGTGAATAATATAATTCCTCACAGTCTAATTAACAGTTCTGAAGTTCTAATAGAGAGTCCCAAATCAAAAAGTATGTAATATCATATTGTTTTATTTACTTGAAAACCTAGTTAATCTTCAGAACTAACACATTCAAGGGATATAACCTAACACGAGAGGAGATGAGGGAGGAGGAGGGAGAGGGAGAGGGAGAGGGAGAGGGAGAGGGAGAGACAGAGACAGAGACAGAGACAGAGAGAGAGAGAGAGAGAGAGAGAGAGAGAGAGGGGTCCTTTTTGACAAAACCATACTAGCAGTGTTCTCATTACATGATTCAGAGAAATTATTGTCATTGTAAACCTAAAACAGGAGAACCAGAAATATATTTAAATCCTTACATCCATGAATATGAGTCCAGTGTCCTATCAGTGTCAGTCCACTCATTATGGAGGGTGGGTGGAGACAGGGCACCATACTAACCCGCGTAACATCACAATAATTTTCTGGTAGCATTCAGATTCAGATCAACAGTCAAGGAGTGGACTGTCAAGTCATTCACTGTTTTCATAAATCTCATCATGAAGAAAAGCCTTCAGGGATGTAGAACGAGTGACATTATATATTAACAGACAGAAGTGGCCACTGCAGGCAATTTCTATAAATTATACCAACAGCAAATCATGAATAGTGCTTATCTATACACACTCATAATTACAGGAATTATTTCTATATTACATTACATGTATGTATTAGACAAAGGCAGCCACTGTTCCTCCTGTCACACTACTTTGCTGCCATTTTAAATGAAGTATTTATGTCATTCAATACAGCAAACTATCGGCACGACTTGTACCAATGAATACTGCATTTTTGACAATATCAATACAATTTACTGAAGATTTTGTACCACTCCAGAGTGAATTCCCTACTACACACTAGTGTATGCAGTGAAGTTAATTTTCCTGACACCATAAAGGATTCAAGCCATTAGCCAATCAAGTTTTTGATTCGGAGTAGATTTGCCAATTAAAGACATACCCTAACTCCATTAACTTCCAGTACTTTGACCTTAATGAAATTCACTAGAGTAGAAGTCATATAATTGTTTCAGAATTGCTACCCAAGTAGCATCGACTCTTCCAAGAAAAATCATTCTATTATCACCATACACTACTGCTGAGAAACATTTATTTAGTTTGCAGAAATAATACCTATGCAGCTGGAGATGGCAAAAAGAGAGAACAAGGAGAAACCTTCTCAAGAAAAAACAATTGAGAATTATGGAATTATCAAGAACAACCTAAAGTATAGAATTACAATACAACAGCAATGTAATTACTTAGTTACCAAAGATACATTTCTATTGTCCCTCAAAGGACTGAAATTTGTGGTAATGTAGTAATTTACATCGTGTTGGTTGACACTGAGAAAATGCACATACACCATCAGTGACACTGCCATAGACACATACATTGATGGTTAAATGCATACTGTAGCAGTCAGAAGCAAACTGCCTTCCATGACAATATAGGTTTTCATAGCAGCATTTTTGAATAAGTTTTTCATGACCACATCACATTTGCATCAAGTCTGCTTATGATGGCAAAAGAGAAAGACGTCAAAAGCTTGTGACTCAATATAAATTTGATGGAGCAATAACTCCATGAAGTATTTATTCAAATTGCCCCCTTTTTTTAATGATTCGGAAAGATAATTCTACGATTATTGTACTACCAAATATTGATTTTGAATAACAGTGGGACATTAAAATTTATAAGAGTGCTGACCCTTATTGCGGTAAATGATTTTAGAGAAGTTTTGTCCAATAATTATGGAGATTTACCTGATACACAAGTGGTAATTCAATGAAAATGATACAGATGGAAGAAAGGTAAGTAAACTGTTTATTATTTAAAAATGATCACCATAACTGTGAATACATTTATCCCATGGTTAGACAAGATGGTCAAAACCTTTATGGAAAAATGTTTGTTGGTGCCTATGAAACAATGCTTGTACCCAGGCATGCACCTATTTGTCCAAAGGAAACTGACACCCATGAATGTCTTTCACCAGGGCTTTGAAAATGTGGCAACTACATAGGGAGATATCAGTACTGTATGGAGTTCCAGCAAAACTTCTGCAGTGTAGTTGAAACAAACTTGACAACATGGGCACTTTGCAAAAACTGAATGTGCCATCGCATCCAAACACCCACGAATGTTGATGGGCGGCATCATTCTGTTATAGGATAATGCCTGCCCACATGTTGCCATGGTTGTTTTGACTACACTGCAAAAGTTTCATTGGGAAGCCCTTACACATCCTCCATACAGCTCCATCTCTGCCCACACAATTACCGTATTTTTGGTGCCCTGAAGAGAGACATTTGTGGCCATCAATTTGTTTCAGATGAAGAAGTGCATATCTGGGTACAATGATGGTTTCCCAGGCAACCAAAAACATTTTTCCACACCTCACAGTGGCATAAATGTGGTAACAGTTATGGCAATTACTTTCAGAGTAATAAACAGTTTATTTACTTTTCCATCTATCTCATTTTCACTTGACTGCCTCTCATAGTTACTATATCATTAAAGGTGCAATTCTCAATTAAATAAGAGAACACTGTCATCACAAGTGCCCTGAAGAATGTTCATTTGCCCTATCACATTACCATAGTTTGTTAGGGCCGATGGCATACACTTTTAAGACCCAACAAATGAAGGACAAACTATATTATTAGCTGCAGTCCATCAAGTCCATCACCGCAACACCTATTTGCTTCCTGTGTATCGAACTTGCTTCCACATTACTACATACTTTTAGTACTACCAGGTCTCCCTTGGTTAAAGAGTCAAAGTAGCCACCAAGCTATAACAAAATTGAAGTAATTGGATACATGTTTACAACTCGGCCCTTCAAAAGAACTGCCTACACAAAATACTTGACAGACAAGTATTTAGGTTCTCATACACAGTTACATACAATATCATCATTGAGATCCACTAACCTCAAAATATGAACCCTCATCTGAAGTATCACCAGCTCCTGTAAGACGTGGATGTTTACTAACAGGTTCTTCGTCACTCTCCGAAGACACCCCACTTGGGCTCTGAAACAAGCAAATTTCCTTTAGAGTCTATGGCTACTACATTGTTACAGATTAGCAATCACAGTGACAGATTATACTGATTGTGATCATAACAATGAAACTACAAAACGCGAGCGTGTGTGTGTGTGTGTGTGTGTGTGTGTGTGTGTGTGTGTGTGTGTGTGTGTGTGCTCGCGCGCGCGTGGCGGGGTGGGAGGGGGGGGGGGGGCGGGAGAGGGCAAAACAACCGGCTGAAAAAACCTTACACAAATGTCTACACCATAAGTAACTACTACCATAAAGTGTCCCTGTTGGTTTGGCCACACCCTTAGTGACACAAGTAGTGTGATATCATAAATCACCACATGAAAAAACTGTTATTAAGGCATTCCACAGACTTTTTATTTCAACATTCCCACTAGGGTTTAATGCAACTTTCTTCGTCAACCACAGATCATAATAGGCATTTACAGACAGTACAATTATTAACAACTTTTTCAGATCTTATGGCGAAAAAATTAATACCCCCCCCCCTCCCTCTATAAATGCTCACCGAGTAAGGAAGTCATTCTAACAGAGAGATCTGTATCTGAAACAGGGAGCACAGACACAGTGACCCTGACGTTTGGTTGCCTACCCTTGTTGAAGACACCAAGATAAATATAGCGTCTGTTGATAACGTACTTTGTTACTGTGCACTCTCAAAGGTTACAAGCGCTGCGTCTAACAGTTAAATTAACACGTAAATAATCAGCACACGTTCCGCCTCAAACTTACCAAATTACAGCTATATTAAATGTTTGTAGTCAATAAAATAACTGAAAATCATCCGCAAAATAAGAGATAAAGAGCGCCTGCTAAAATGAGTGTGGTGGGTTATTTTCGCAAGCCAGAATAGTGGCTGCAAGGCTGCAAGCATCTGGAAGCAACAGAGGCGAGTGACTCACTTCCGCCGCGGCCGTGACTCCCGGGCCAACTCGATGACCGCGGCATGACCCGCCCAAGTTGCCTTTCATGGGATGCATCCGAGATGGCATGAGAAAATTATTAAACGACAACGTATGGTGATGGAAGCTTGAATCACCAGACCGGCACTGAAGGCATGCTTGCTTTGTAACCAGACTAGTCCACCACATAGTACAACCGCGAAGACGTGGGCAGCATGATGAGGACTCAATATTTTCCACAGAAATATTTTTCTTTGCTATTCATGTAAAGAAAATCTGCAATCTGTTTTCAAAATTAAACGCAAAGCTAAGTAGTCCCAGGATACCCTCTGCTACAGTCGGTTCTAGTCGTAATTGTAAAAGATGTTGCGAATCTTTATCGATTACAGTAAAACAGAGTTAGGTAAAACCGAGTTAATACATGTGTTAGGTGCAAAGCCTACAGTCCGAAAAACCGAACTGAGCGGAAGAGGCGTGTCACGTGCGGGGTAATTATTATATCGATTGTTACGAAAGTAGAATTCACTGTGGTTGACACAATGACCCGGAAGAAAGAATTGGAGGAGATCAACGGAAATAGGTATTATGAGCTTCTCACCGCATTTGCAGTACGAAGCTAGAGTTCCTTCTCTCGAAGAAATACGATCAGCGGACAGACATAATTGGCACGGTGCCAAATGCAGTGCGCGTTGGATGGAGAAACAAACTAAAATTCACTACAAATATCTTTGGGTCCTTGCAATGTCATTGATATTCCAAAGAAACCGCGGGCTTATTATCCTGAGTAAGTTCTGACTAGTAACCTTATACCCACTTCATCGTTACTTCACTTCGCAACCAACTGGTCTGAGCAGGCCACGAAGCGGACTCGAGGCGCGACGGCCAGTTTTCGTCAGCGTGTCGCCTGCAAAGTGAAAGTTACAAAGCGAAGTATGCGAACAAGATTACACAAAATATGATACATACTCTGCCATATTAACTCAAGTTCAAGTAGTTTTCAACGGAATATTGACCTGAAGTACTTTTCAAGTGGAGTGAAACTGAATCCAGATAAAATAGTTAGCCTTCTTCTTTCATGTAATAAAAACCGATGTGTCACTGTGTTAATATGTCAGCTGGGAGAAGAACAGGGACTTCCTCGCTTGTTTTAGCTGTTGTCACTTATTTCTTCTGTTTCTTCTGCGGTATAAATTCCTTAAAACTGATAAGATATATTTACGTCTGCATAAAGTGTTGGAAGTCTGACATCAATAAATTGTAAGTACCTTGAAAAATAGGTAACCATCGGATTCTAATGAAAAGTTCAGCAAAAAAATACAGACAGTAAGTTGAAGCGGGAACAAAACCAGATTGGTAGCTCGTAAAACGTACAGCTTACTCATGCTGTTAGCTTTACAGCCGCGCCCCAGTTTGCGTCTGCCGTCGACAATTTGAGTGTTTTATGTTTCGCTAACGCCCATGCCGTTAGAAACGGAGCACCTTCTTCCTCTTAAGAGCTAATCTTGCCGTTATTTGTGGGCCATTCTTGGATACGTCGTAAGTGATGCAGCAGTTGACATGAAACATAACTGAAAGCTGTAGGTCGAAAGAAACCATTTACACAAGAAAAATAAGACTCCCGTCGACGCGTTCGAGTGTTTATTATTAAAAGCGTCGTGGGCAGTAAACCAACGAGGCACAGCACTGCTGCTTCAGCTCGATACATTTTGAGGAACCAGTAGTTTGCGGTTTTCATTCATAAATCACGCAGGCATTTGACTGCATTGGTTTGTGAATGTGAAGAGACAACAGGGGTGGTAATTTTGAGTCACATTGTTTCAGTTATTTGGCTACGGTGGGTAGGGTTTAACACCACTTATTCTGTGACGTCATTAAAACTGTGCAATATCCATTAGATCCGGGATGAGCCAAGGAACTTTCCATCACTTAATAAAGTAGCTACTCTTCCATTCGCCCAAAATGTTTTATGCGTACCTGAATCAGGTTGGCTGACTAGCAAGTTCTTGTCGTAGCAGGCCGCACTTTCCTCTGTGACATACAGCACACGAGATACTGGAAAAACTCCTTTGATGACAGCAACAACTTGCTGTTTATCAAATGATTCAGCTTTCGTAGATGAAAAACGACAAACACGGCAGACGATCAGTTACGGATACGTTCCCTGGTGATTCGGGTAAAGCGCCTTCCACGCCAGTGAGGACTTCACGAAGAGTCAGTTGTGTAGGCTCAACCTCCTTTCGCAACCAATTGTACTAACAAGTCTGCTCACGGCTGCTGTTAAATGGAAAGTGTATACCCTAACAGCCAGGCTTAGCGTTTGTTTTACAGCGCCAGATAGGGTTCAATAACAAGTAAATATTACGTCCATTGACAGTAATTGTGAGAAAACCGTCTCCACACCATGTGCAGTAACAAGCTTTTCAAATTTTAATTTTTAAGGCTATATGATCACTGCTGTCGTTTCCCCCTCATTTCGGCTTTTTATAGTTCAAAGTCATGATGTTCGCTATTTCCTTTTAAACGTTCTGTATAATTAATAACATGTCTCATGATTCTGCGTCATATTACACGTTCCAATAAAAATAACTATAAAATACAATAACGTAAATAAATGGTTCAAATGGCTCTGAGCACTATGGGACTCAACTGCTGAGGTCATTAGTCCCCTGGAACTTAGAACTAGTTAAACCTAACTAACCTAAGGACATCACAAACATCCATGCCCGAGGCAGGATTCGAACCTGCGACCGTAGAGGTCTTGCGGTTCCAGACTGCAGCGCCTTTAACCGCACGGCCACTTCGGCCGGCTTAACGTAAATATACGAATCGTTACTACATGCATCTTATTACAGTACATCATGGGACTGACCTAACACCGAACGCTACGGATAAGAACATCCGTATTACATACATAAAAAAAGTTTTGCATCACCCCGGTTCCCGGAACTCCTGAAGATAGACATTGACTGTGGATATTGTATCACAGACACAGTCCCTATGATTGCTCAGAGATGTCACTAAGCCTGCCCATAGATGTAAACAACCATGCATGAGCAGCGCGTACTATACGGAGAGGGTCGGACAGCCGATCAAAATGGTTCAAATGGCTCTGAGCACTATGGGACTTAACTTCTGACGTCATCAGTCCCCTAGAACTTAGAAATACTTAAACCTAACTAACCTAAGGACATCACACACATCCATGCCCGAGGCAGGTTTCGAACCTGCGACCGTAGCGGTCACGCGGTTCCAGACTGTAGCGCCCAGAACCGCTCGGCCACCCCGGGCGGCGACAGCCGATCAGTTCCAATTACTCCACTAGAAAGGAAGTACACGGCTCGTGTTGACTTAGCTCAACCATGCCTAGACGGTCAATGTCGCGGTTCGATCGCGTCCGCATTGTTAGTTTGTGCCACGAAGGGCTCTCAGCAAGGGAAGTGTCCTAACGTCTCGGAGTGAACCAAAGTGATGCTGTTCGGACATGGAGGAGGTACAGAGAGGCTCGCTCAGGCCGCCCAAGGACTACTGCTACAGTGGATGACCGCTACCTACGGATTATGGCTCGCAGGAACGCTGACAGCAACGCCACCAGGTTGAATAATGCTTTTGATGCAGCCACAGGACGTCGTGTTACACTCAAACTGTGCGCAATAGGCTGCATAATGCGCAACTTCACTCCCGACGCCCATGGCGAGGTCCATCTTTGCAACCACGACACCAGGCAGCGAGGTACAGATGGGCCCAACAACATGCCGAATGGACGGCTCAGGATTCGCATCACATTCTCTTCACTGGTGAGTGCCTTCAACCAGACAATCGTCGGAGTGTTTGGAGGCAACCGGGTCACGATGAACGCCTTAGACACACTGTCCAGCGAGTGCAGCAAGGTGGAAGTTCTCTGCTGTTTTGGGGTGGCATTATGTGGGGCCGATGTACGCCGTTGGTGGTCATGGAAGGCGCCGTAACGGCTGTACGATACGTGAATTTCATCCTCCGACCGATAGTGCAACCATATCGGCAGCATATTGGCGAGGCATTCGTCTTCATGGACGACAATTCGCGCCCCCATCACGCACATCTTGTGAATTTGACTTCCTTTAGGATAACGACATCGCTCGACTAGAGTGCCCAGCATGTTCTCCAGAGATGAAACCTATCGAACATGCCTGTGAGATTGGAAAGGGCTGTCTATGGACAACGTGACCCCACCAACCACTCTGAGGGATCTACGCCGAATCGCCGTTGAGGAGTGGGACAATCTGGACCAACAATGCCTTGATGAAATTGTGGATAGAATGCCACGACGAATACAGGCATGCATCAAAGCAAGACGACGTGCTATTGGGTATTAGAGGTACCGGTGCGTACAACACTCTGGATCACCACCTCTGAAGGTCTCGCTGTATGGCGGTACAACATGCAATGTGTGGTTTTCATGAGCAATAAAAAGGGCGGAAATGATGTTTATGTTGATCTCTATTCCTATTTTCTGTAACAGTTCCGGAACTCTCGGAATCGAAGTGATGCAAAACTTTTTTTTTGATATGTGTAGTTCGCGTAGAAGATTCTGACAAAGATTTTTTCTACTAAAAAATATGGAAAAAATCTAAATCATGAGGTATGTTATTAATCTTAAATATTACTTCCTAACTGCGTATATATGTATTGCACTGTTGTGCCCGATATCTAACGAGAATGAAAATTATCCACGAATACTTCGAAACTTTTTGCAGAAATGAATCACTGTAGGTGGTCTCGAAATTTCAGATCTCTCACCGGTGTGATTGTTGGCATAATGCCTTTTTTATGTGTGGGAATGTGTGGGGGCGGTGGGAGGGAGAGCGAAGTGGAAGCTTCAAAGCCAAAAATTATAATTGTCAAAATACTTAATACAATCTCTAACTCAATTTGCTAAGTGCGTATTTTTTCGTATTTGGTGATTTTTTCACACTATCGATTGTTCACAAATCTTAACCAATGGCTGACACATTTGACATTGTAAATTTCTTCCCAATTTTGCAGAAAGTTTGATATCATTGCCATTGCTTTATTAAATAACAAATGAGTGAAATAAAACCTATAGGAGTTCAAGAAATGAGGAAAAAATTCATGTAGCTTTTTACTTTCGCGATTTACGTATCAGAATCTTCCGCTTGAGCAACAGACTGACACTCCCACACGAGGGTATCTACATTTTCATGTCTTTATGAGTTCCGTAATGCATGGGGAAAACGCGTAAATCATACAGGAAGAGAGTTCGCGGCCTTCAGGAAGCTGCGCGTACGTAGATTTCTTGACAGGCCCAAGATTTTCCATTTAATTTGCAGCGATGTCTTTAGAGAAGGTGAGGTCTCCGGTCGCACCTACTGCCCACCTTAACACGCTTCCAGTCTGTAGAAGAAATCCATTTTAAAGGCAAGCTAAATAGATTAAGATGATTGAAATAAATCAACGAAAACGGACACCATTTATCGCCGGAAGGTGAAATGACACTCAAATTACCAAGGACGAAGGTTACAATTTACAGTCTTGTCGAGACTTCGGTCATTCAAGGCAGAGACCGGAGGAGAAGACTGCCACGACCTTGCTTAAGGAACCATCTCGGCATTCGCCTGAAGTTGTTAAGGCGCAACATTTGTTGCAAAGTTCATCATATTTCGTATGTTCAGCATTGTCTAATAACGCGGATCCCACTCAGTACACACCATCATACCGAAATAATGAAAAGGAAAAGACGAGCTTAACGTCCAGTTAACGGCGAGGACATTCAGAGGCGGAGTGTAGTACAAGTTTGGATAGAACAAGGTTACAGAAAAAAAGGGAGAATCCTGTCAAAAGGAATCATCCCTGCATTATCTTTAATTTGTTTAGGGAAACCACGGAAAACCTAAATGTAGATGGGCCCGGGCAGCTATTTGTGTATCGTTCCTCCCGTATGCGAGGTCCACCTGCTGAGTCCATTACGCAGAAAGGTCCGTTGACGTATTTTAAGATGTTTTGACGAATACTAAAAAGTTTCGCTGCATGACAAAATCGAAGTCTGAAACGAAGGCATTCCACTGTACAGAGGTGGGTAGCACTAAAACAGGTAATGGCGTAGTTTGTGTTATATGGTCTGACGGCGGCAGATAATATCAGTTGCATTATCGCTAGTCTCTGGTCGTATCCTCCACAACTAACTGCCAGAAGATAATGAAAAAGTGGTAGGTCGATAACAGCCAAAGCACCTATAGTTTCACGAGACTTACGCAACAAGATAACACGAGTAACGGCCTGCACACAAGTATACGCTCCATGTGTGGCCTGCTGGTTTCTTGTCTCTGTTGGCAGGAAGGTTTGGCACCATGTCTCCACTAACGTGCGCAGTCTGAGAACATCACAACCTCAACTTCAAAACAGTATAACAGAACGTGGTTTCGATATAATTATTTCATTCTAGATTCTCACTTAAATAATTCGTGTGTCATGGTAACTCCAAATATCGTGGGTGGCATATTTCGACTCTGATCACAAAGTGAAGCTAGAAGACGCAACTGAAACTAGACTCGGAGTTGTTTGTCCTACCGAAACATGCACTGAGCGTTAAATCTCCACTAATTGCTCACAATGTTTACTCTAGTGACCACCAAACCGCTGATCGCGAACTATTAGTAACTCGCGGTTTTCGGTACATCGTGGTAACGCTCAGGTTGGCTAACCGGGATTGCTCCTCCGAGCTCAGAACGCACCGGCGACAGTAACTGCTTGTTTCTCCGGTACAACTGCCTCTGTCAGTCAAGACAACTACACTGTCAGCATCACAGCTAATTGTGCACGTGTGAGGTTGTGCACGTCGATTTTCGTGGGAATATTAGACATTTGATAACATAGATAATTTGACTTAGCCATTGATGATAATTCAGGTTTGTTCTAATGATGACGTGTCCGAGCAAGGAGCAAAAAACTTATCACTTTCGGAATGGGAAACCGTTTACTTCTTTAGCCAGGCATGGGGCAAATATGCGTGTGTACTGTGCTACGCAAGTACATCATTTGGGAAGAAAGGGAACGTCGAATGTCAATTCAAAACCGTTCACTCAGAGATTGAAACGGGTTTCCCACTGGATATTGCTTTAAGGAAACAAAAGGTAAGGCAGCTAAAATCCAGTGTAGTGATCTAATGCTTCATGCGGAAATTAACTGGCTTAGTAGAGGCAGAGCTTTATATCTTTTTATACATTAACTTCCTGCCTTAGCAGAATTTTTGAAAGAACGAAGCAAATACTTCTGCGAGTTTGAAGATCCTGTTTGGCTGCAGCATTCTGCCTTTCTCGCAGACGACACAGAAAAGTTAAATATCCTAAACCTGCAGCTTCTAGGTAACAATTAAGATATTGGTGGAATAATTGCAGATGTAGCTTCATTCAAAAAAGCTGGAACTGTGGGTAAAATACCTAATACAAGGTTAACACGAACATGTTTCTAGTTTGAAACTAACCTTTGACAAGCAAGACTCTTCAATGCCTCCTTACAACAGTAAACAATACGTTGAAATTCTTTCAGATTTGAGAAGTCAATTCAACAAACGCTTTCAAAATTTCTAAAGCATTTAAATTGTTGCACAGTTTGTCAAATCGCCTTTTATAGAGCATGATGGTAAGATGTTCTCCACTTATGCCATAGAGCAATTTGATTTTCAAGAAGACAGTGCTACATTGGAGTCGGAAATGGCTGATTTACAAAATGATTTATCTTTATAACCGTTTTCGTTTTCTTCAAGCTCTTAAAATATTTGGCCTCTTGTTCCTAAATAAAAATACCCAATTTTCGTCCAGGGTAAGCCTCAAAGTGAAGGCAATGTTCAGCTCTACATAACTGTGTGAGGCTTCTTGTTCCAGCACAGGTTCAAACTGACTGATGAACACTTTGACAACTGTGTTCGAACGGCAACCACTACCAACTCTTCCAACGTTAAAAAAATTTGTTGATGACAAAAAAGATTGCCACCATTTTCACTGAAGTTACGGAGCCTGATACGAAAATCTGTTCTTACATATGTAATTCATTACAAACTGCACTTCAATTGCTTTCTCGTGTGCAACTCAGTTTCTTTTTCTTTTATACAGTTTAGTTAAAATTGATTTCATATTTACTAGAAATAAAAATTCATAGGCCGTAAACAAATGTAAGATTTTTAAAATTCTTATTTCTGTTTTTAGTTTCTTCTGATGGATCAAAGTAGTATTTAAAATCGGTACGGTAGCTCAGAAGCTTGGCGACACTGGTTGACACTAAATACGTGCAGTTAGACGTGAAAATTCCGGAGAACAAAATTTGCAGAACTGCAGTTTTCCCACGGAGATGATTGTATCGATTACACTACAATTGCAAACAGAAGTAAACTACTCCAAAGTCTAGTTGTTAGCGCTGTTGGCTGCTGACGCGCAGATCCTGTGTTCCAGTTCAGGTGATCAGTTAGGATTTTTTCTGGTACTTAGAGAAGATGGAACAAGACCTGCTCTGTCTCGTGAAACCAAATGAGAACCCGCATGACTAAATACGCACTGACACTGCAATGCGCAAGTCGTCGAAGTGGCTTCAAATATAAGGTGCCCCAGCAGTAATGGTCGACATTCAGGAACGACAGGAACGATCCGAAGCGAAAAAGTTTAGTGTAAATGGGCTCTAAAATGCATACCTTAAGAACCATGGGCACTTTCTTGATACTGTGAAACAAATCTCTTCTACTTCAAGGTCTTTGCTTCCTAAATTCTGAGAGGTGGTACTACGGATCAAAACAACAAAAAATTGTCCCGTAACCATTGACTCTAAACGGCATACCTTAAAAGCTATGAGCGCTTGTTCACCTCCGCTACTGTGAAATCTCTCTTATACTGAACAAGTGCTCAAGTGCTCATAATTTTTAAGGCATGCGTTTTAGTACGTCCATCGAGGCTCGCAATTAAAAATGGAGAACGTTTTGAAGTACACAAATATCGTGTACCATATACCCAACAGAGCAAGAACGGTAGAAATCTATCCTCTCATAACGCACGCGGTAGCGTCTTATAGTCTCATACCTAGTATTTGATCACAGACCTACAGGTCATAACGGGCTAACTTAATAATACTATCATCATTTTTCAAAAACGGAATCATCAATAAAATATGTCAATATTGCAAAGGGATTCATCGAAACATGAAACCTGCCTGATATTTAAGAAGGTGTCTTTACAGACTGCTCTACGCAGCGAAACGGGCTAAATAAAGCGCGGATCGCCTGAAGGTGGTTGTTCTGCAGTATAATTAGTTTCAATCCTGAAATCGTTCCTTATTTTCTTACATTAGCACACTTTCACTGCCACTCCCTCAGAGTTGCTTCTGGTTGACCAAGTGTGATAGCACAACATTTAAGACACCGGACCTGCATTCGTGAACGGGATTCAGATCCTCGTCCGGCCATCCAAATTTAAGTTTGGTGTGGTTTCACCTGAATCAAATAAGGCTGAAATCAGGAAGGTAACTCTGAAAATGACATAATTGATTTCCTTCCACATTCTTGATCTTGTACTTGTGCACAGTCTTCAAGAACCTCGTTGCCGACCGGAAGTTAAACCATAATCTTTCTTTCCTTCTGACTGGTCGGAATATCGCCCCTCAGTATCAGATACCTGAAACTTGATGCCTCGCCAGGCAGCAATCGCGAACTGCAGACGGCGACGGATCTCTTGGCGCACAACGTGTCGGCTCTTCTCAAAATAGCGCAGAAATTAACGTAAGAATTAACGTGTGTTTAAGCTATCCACTTAACAACCAATTGCTAATTATGAAAAAAAAAAAGAAAAACTGTCAAGCCCAACACGCTTCTTCATATTTATAACTCACTTGGAATGTAAATATGTGAAATAAAATAAGGAAAGCGCAGCATATTATTAACTGTATCCTCTCCTTCGCCAGACAATACGGAACGTATGTAGTGATTTGTATCTGTGACAGGGTGAATCATCAAATACCAGTACTGGATAAATAGTGTTTTGCCTATTCCAAAAACACACACACACACACACACACACACACACACACACACACAGAGAGAGAGAGAGAGAGAGAGAGAGAGAGAGAGAGAGAGAGAGAGAGAGATACAGGGGGGAGGGAGAGAGGGGGGGGGAGGGAGAGAGGGGGGGGGAGGGAGAGAGGGGGGGGAGGGAGGGGCTTGTGCGAGTTTTATGAACACTTAGAGAAACGTGCTAGTTCCGCATCGATCGCTGGAAGCGGACAATGCGTGTCACAGCAGAAAGGGTTCGGGGTCAATGGCCTCCCTTTAAAAACGCCTAAGAAAGATCGATATTCTCAGTCGTTTCCCTGGCAGTTAAGTCCTCTATTGTGTCTGCTACCTGGGATGTCATTTCAAGTTCCGCGTCCCATTCTGGTTTACTGCCGACACTAACGTACCAGGTACCGGTGAAACTAGGGAAGGCCAGTGAGTGACGTGACTCTGATGTCTTTCACTCCATCAATAGATAATCCTAAGCAAAGCCAAACAAATTCCGCGATTTCAGTCCGTTATTTATCCCATTTATTTTTAGATTGCTTCTGTAATTATGCAACAAGTTACGAGTCTGAGAATGGAATTGTTATTTCTCATACATTCTACCAATACATGTATAATTAAGACACAAAGGAATTAATGACATCAGCTGCCAGTGAGTATTAATTTAAATCGAAGGGGAAAGCTGAAAATTTGTGCTGGACCAGGAATCTAACACGGGTCTCCCGCTTACTAGGCAGATGCGATGACCACTGCGCCATCCCGACGAAGTAGTCATCGCAACAACACGGGCTACCGTACCACGCGTCTTGTCAGTTCCAAACTTTCAACGCATCCACATACTACTGATGTAGTTCCCCCTGCCCATTATCCTCATTACTCGCGGCATTTCAACTATTCCGTAAGAGTTCGAGCGTGGTGTGCATCTGCACCGAAGTGATCGTGATGGCCGAAAGAACAGACACCGCGTATAGATGCGTAACTGATTCGCATTTCATCATTCCCTGTCTTGAAAAGTGGTGATCCTTCGAAATCACGGTTATTAGTGACGACAGATGTTAAATTACGTCTATTGCATCTGTTTCATTGCTTATTGAAACAGACAGTAACCGAAATCTCGCGAGTTGTAATCCTAGCCTTATCATTAAGACGTACATAATCAGTATCTAACATTTCAGGAAACACAATGAAAGTGTGTGCGTGACAGTTATTGCGTTTAAGGAGAAATTAGATGAACCACCTGCTCAATGTAGGGAAGAATTTGAAACTAACGTACCAAAGAATGATAGTTCTTCTGCTTTGAAGAGCAGCGTATTCTGTAACATTTGTACCATCTACGGGGTAGCAGTAAGTTTGGTAGATGTTCCACGCTGTGACATGGCGCATGTGTGGAAACTCAGATTTCTAAACAACTTACGGATACGGAGAGTACAACTACAACTTCTAAACGCGGCATCCAACAGAAGCGACAGTTTCAACGCTGTCGCAGTGACATTCATAAATCTTTTCAGGCAGTTTCAGAGTAAAGAAAATCTGCTATGAGATAACAGTATAGTTGTAATAACATCTTATGATTACTCCAAGTTCATCGTCATTACTGAAAAGGAAAGCTAGCACACTACATTTGTTATCTACCTCCACCCACATCATTTGTTCCGTCCGTGTAATACTGACTGATTCTACTCCCACCGAACAAAATAAGTCTATCGTCCCCATATTCTAGGGCAAGATGTAACGTCCAATCTTCTGTTATTACCACAGAAACATGAAATTCAGCAAAAAGGAACTGATGGAAATTTTGGACATATTTCAACAATTTTCCACTTAGAATGGTGCTTAGAAGGACTGCACGGGGTCATCTGGACAGTAGCAAATTTTAATACTTTCATATAACCACTATGTATCCTCTGAGGTAATGTTGGCAGACGATGACGAAGAATTACATTAAAACGTAGTTTAAAAGCATTAGAATGTGCACTCAGGCAGTTAATAGCAGAAACATCCACTTAAGCAGATTATTCTCCCTCCAACAAATTTAACTTCACAGTTAAGCGAGATAGAGTAAAAGAAATAACAGAAATGGTTCGCGGAGCTTAATTTACGCGACATTCATCCAACCGAGCTAAAAATGAGTGTATAACACCAATTATAGCTAATTTTGGCCATCCATTATACTAGTCCAGGTTTTGCAAGGGAAGGATGGGTTTTCCGATGGAAATTATGTCATTTTTAAAAATCAGTTATTTGCAGTATTTAACGGTAAATCTTATGAAAGGTGAAAATATGATATATTCCTACTGTGTGCCGTCGTCAGTTTTGATCCCCAGTATCGTCTAGGAGTTATCAGTGATGGAAGACTGAAGTGAGGCTCATTCAGCCTCGTGGACACAATTGAGAAGCTACTGGAAGGAGAGTTTCCGATTTCGAAAGCCAACATCCTGCTTGGGAGAGGTATGTGCTTAGTACATCTCCTCCAAAACTGCCGTTCAACGACAATATACGTCAGAAGCTGAAAAAGCGCTCTTTAGGGCTGTTTTATTCCTTGGAGCTCATCACGAAGTTAGTTTGATTGCTGCCTTTATTTCGTCCATGTAGGACTTCTACTACTGCTACTACTACTACTACTACTACTACTACTACCGGAATTGCTATTTTACATACATTCTACCAATACATGTGTATTTGATACGAATTCTATCGTTCCCTGTCCTTGAAAACTGTTGATCCGCCGAAATCATGATTATTATTGACGACAGTTGTTAAATTAAGTCTATTGCATCTACTTCGTTGCGCTACCAGACTCGCGCGGGATCTAATCCCAGCCCTATCTTTCGGACGGCCGTAATCAGTACCTCACATTTCAGGGAACTGACGACAGCAACGAAAAATAACACAAATGCGCGAGAATTTCTGGCCATTTCGCTGTTTCAGCCCTGATATGTTGGGTCTAGTGGTCTACTCGTGTTGGCAAAGCGCGGTCCTTTTTTTCAGTCTGCCTTTAATCTAACCTTCATCTCTCAACGATATAAGGAGTCGCCAGGAAAGACACGTGGTTTGGATTCCACGGTAAACTGCAGGTCCCCTTTCCCGGTTGAATAACCGAGGCAAGTTAGAATCATGCAAATCGCCGAAGTGTTGTGCAATTGAAATACGTGCATCCGGCCTTTGAGCCATACGCATTTATTATTAGCAATGGTAGAATGTTGTTGGACATTATTGTGTGAATCTGCTGTCGCATCAAAACAAAAGATATAATGGAGCAAACTATCATAAATGAGCAAAATCCACGGCATCCACAAAATAGAAATAAAACAGAGAGAGCTCAGTACCTGTCTATTTGCTCAGTAAGCAAATTTTTTGGACGTAATTTAAAATAAAAACTTTCATATTCAAATACGTAACTCTCCTTCCATGTCGTCGTCGTCGTCGTCGTCGTCGTCGTCGTCGTCACAGCGATATTTGACACTAAAGAGGTATTTTTTTCATAATAACAAAGCCCTCGGGCCAGCGAAGGAAAGATGAAAATGTACAGATTCATGTCCTATCAACGTCCCGGTCATCAGAAACGGATCGCTAGCTCCGAGTGGACAACAAACTGAGAAGAAATCAGCTGTGGTGCTGTTGAAGGGATCATCCCGGCATTCATGTGAAGTGATGTAGATAAACAACAGAGAACCTAAAATCAGGGCGGCCGAATGCAATCTGACTCTGCTTCTCCAAACGACATACTTAATATCTAATTGCAGCAGCATGCTTGTTGGCCCGGCAGAAATCTGCCAATATCTGCTCATGTTCTTTATTGACCTTCATTAACGGCAAGAAACTAATAAAGCTCTGAGAGGAGGGCGACTAGTTTTGGCCAAATAAGAGGGAAACTGATGATAGTCGAGGTAGACAAACTATCCCGGCATTCACACAAAGGGACATCGGAAATCGGAGAGGGTTCTAGCTTACACTAGTTCATAGCGTATCGCCGAACAGCCACCTGATTTAATGAGAGGATGCCATGAATTACATTTTGAGGAGTCAGATTTTCGTGGTAGGAAACCACATTCCATCTCTGCCATGGGGTCAGCACACTGATCGCCTAGAGTGATGCAGGAAATCCGCGATAAAGAAACCAACATCGCCACCTCTTCGCAGCATTCTTGGTTAACACAGCGCTGTGTTAACAGGAAGCCGTACATCAGGCAAAAATAGTTTCTGCTTTTGGACTACAAGCTGTGAGCATGACGATAAGAATTTGATTTTCAAGATAAAATCTGAAGGAGCAGTGCGATTCGTAACAGTTTTCCATAAATAGTATTAAAAAAACGAAGTTTTTCTACGTTGCCTCTAAGGAAGTACTGGAGGAAGTTATTAATTCTGATGACAGCTCGCAAACGTGGTCGGTCAGCGCGCGCGCGAAACGAAGCCAAGAAAAACTGCGAGCCATCGAGAGGTGGGCGGCGCTTTCTCCCAGCCGCGCGCTGCCCGTTGAGAGGAGCCGGTTAGTCCGTGGCCCTCGGCGCTCACACCTGCCCACCCCCTGCTCAGCATTCCTTGCCAGTTGCTAACACTGCACACCTGCATCATCACCCAGTACTTGACATAGAAGCGAGTACACACTCTCTCTCTCTCTCTCTCTCTCTCTCTCTCTCTCTCTCTCTCTCTCTCTCTCCTTCCCTGTGCATATTACCATAGCGTGATACTACCTGCTTGCAAGGAGCATTCTTTCTCGCAAGGAATATCCCACCTTAACAGCAAAAACCGCTGAAACAATTCCAAAAGATTTCGCTGCGAGCGCGTGAACTGTTCCGAAGACATTGAACTGTCCTAACAGCTTGTACCTAGCGAGTGGGCTGTTGCAGTAGATCCTAAATAGTCTAACGTTATTCATTTTATTAAAAATTGGCCTTTTATAAGGGTGAAGCTAGATTTAAATACGCTTTCAATGTTTACTGTAATATATACCCATGTGAGGACGCTGACTTAACCCATATTTCCCTAACAACTCTCGTTATCAAATCATATTGAACAACAACGAGGGGAAATTTAGTACCTCTGAAGCAAAAGTTGATAATTGAGAGACCCACAGCTTACTTGCTACACTCCTAGAAATTGAAATAAGAACACCGTGAATTCATTGTCCCAGGAAGGGGAAACTTTATTGACACATTCCTGGGGTTAGATACATCACATGATCACACTGACAGAACCACAGGCACATAGACACAGGCAACAGAGCATGCACAATGTCGGCACTAGTACAGTGTATATCCACCTTTCGCAGCAATGCAGGCTGCTATTCTCCCATGGAGACGATCGTAGAGATGCTGGATGTAGTCCTGTGGAACGGCTTGCCATGCCATTTCCACCTGGCGCCTCAGTTGGACCAGCGTTCGTGCTGGACGTGCAGACCGCGTGAGACGACGCTTCATCCAGTCCCAAACATGCTCAATGGGGGACAGATCCGGAGATCTTGCTGGCCAGGGTAGTTGACTTACACCTTCTAGAGCACGTTGGGTGGCACGGGATACATGCGGACGTGCATTGTCCTGTTGGAACAGCAAGTTCCCTTGCCGGTCTAGGAATGGTAGAACGATGGGTTCGATGACGGTTTGGATGTACCGTGCACTATTCAGTGTCCCCTCGACGATCACCAGTGGTGTACGGCCAGTGTAGGAGATCGCTCCCCACACCATGATGCCGGGTGTTGGCCCTGTGTGCCTCGGTCGTGTGCAGTCCTGATTGTGGTGCTCACCTGCACGGCGCCAAACACGCATACGACCATCATTGGCACCAAGGCAGAAGCGACTGTCATCGCTGAAGACGACACGTCTCCATTCGTCCCTCCATTCACGCCTGTCGCGACACCACTGGAGGCGGGCTGCACGATGTTGGGGCGTGAGCGGAAGACGGCCTAACGGTGTGCGGGACCGTAGCCCAGCTTCATGGAGACGGTTGCGAATGGTCCTCGCCGATACCCCAGGAGCAACAGTGTCCCTAATTTGCTGGGAAGTGGCGGTGCGGTCCCCTACGGCACTGCGTAGGATCCTACGGTCTTGGCGTGCATCCGTGCGTCGCTGCGGTCCGGTCCCAGGTCGACGGGCACGTGCACCTTCCGCCGACCACTGGCGACAACATCGATGTACTGTGGAGACCTCACGCCCCACGTGTTGAGCAATTCGGCGGTACGTCCACCCGGCCTCCCGCATGCCCACTATACGCCCTCGCTCAAAGTCCGTCAACTGCACATACGGTTCACGTCCACGCTGTCGCGGCATGCTACCAGTGTTAAAGACTGCGATGGAGCTCCGTATGCCACGGCAAACTGGCTGACACTGACGGCGGCGGTGCACAAATGCTGCGCAGCTAGCGCCATTCGACGGCCAACACCGCGGTTCCTGGTGTGTCCGCTGTGCCGTGCGTGTGATCATTGCTTGTACAGCCCTCTCGCAGTGTCCGGAGCAAGTATGGTGGGTCTGACACACCGGTGTCAATGTGTTCTTTTTTCCATTTCCAGGAGTGTATTTGACCTAGCCTTTCTTTTAATATATATGCAATTCGCTAGGCAACGGACTCATCATTTTATTAATACTGTGGACTGTAACATTTAAGTGAATCAACAGCTGCCTCTAGTCGTGCATCTATCTTTAAAATCTTACGTTAAACATTATATTGAAATTTTACAAACAGAATTGTACCCTGCATATCTGACATTCTAATGTTTCAGGGCAGGATGGTCTCCCAACTTACTACTATAACAGGGAAAAGAAGGCAAGAAAAGGCTGGCAATTAACCAAGCCCGAGGTGGTGTATGAAGTAAGAGGTAACGGTGAGGGTGGATAGAAGGACAGAAGGAAGAAATATTCCTCTAGCAAACTACATCCCATCAGTGCTGTCTCCAATATTTGTTCACAGCCAGCTGAGAACGTGTTAAAAGGGTGATCGCATCTCGACCTGTGGCTGATGATAAATAGAGAAACAAAAGAAATTATAACTTCCGCGAGAAAGACGAACATGGTCGCCAGGGTTTATTTGGAACAGAATGCTATATCGCTTTTCCGACAGGCACCTTTCCTTACGCCACTGTAATAGAAAACAAGGGAATGCAGCTATATACCTCATAGCCTACAGTCCTTTTAACTGCTTTTTTCATATTCATGCCTTGCTGATGTCTGTTCCACTAGTCTCTCATGACAAGCCAAATGAAGTTTTTTCCACTGGAAACTCATACCTGGTAAATCATCATGGACATTTAACTTCTTCAAAAGCGAGAACAACAATTCACAATTAATTCGGAAGTGTAAGACTTATAAGTACTTCACTAAGAATGTATAAAACATACAACTGCAGCAACAAACTATGTACAGGAACATCTTCAACGATTTAATAACTTCTTTATCCTCGCAAAAGCCCAGCATTCAGTATTTACTCGTTGGCCACTTACTAAATTCTTAAAATGACCCAAATTTTATTTATAAAAAGTACATAAATTGGGACTCTAGTAGTATCACTTAATGAAAAGGCTTGCTACTTTGTAACCACTGTATACTGTGCAAATATCATCCTTACAAAAGGTAAGTTTTAGGTGACGGTACTCATAATTTTTTACTTGCAAATAAATGATTCGAAAGGCTAGGCTGAAATTTTATTTTAAAAAAAGCCAAGTCTGGATAACTACACCCTAACCTGTTTGAAAGGACGAAATAATTTATCTGTGTTACTGGAAAATACGCACAATCCACTTTCAACGCACCTTACGCGTACACATCTTTCTTACTTCCCGCGTCAAAGACAAAGAATAAAATTTAAAAGTCAATACAAAGTTTCTCGGTGTCTAGTTTGCATTTACGTCACAATACACTCCTGCTAATCTGAATTTATGGCTGGCATCTCATTTTGTTACAGTTTCCGTTTAAATCTCGCTCAACGACGACCAGCCAATAAAAAGCAATACTGTCAAATTTTAACGTTCGCATATCATCGACATCGTCAGCCTCAAGGGAACACACTATCCCATTTTAGACAGGCAGGAGGGAAGTAGTCAGCAGCGGCTATAGTGGAGTAATCTTCCCGGCATCGGCCTGTAGTTCTCTCCCCCCCCCGAGGAAAACTCAAGTCGGTATGACTAAGCCGACATTACAAAACGTCTATGCCCAACTGCAAATCTTTCAGTTTGCCGTTCTGCAAGGAAAAAATAGAAAGGAAAATTACTTTATTGCCGGATGTTTCCTCTGCGAAGAAAACTCAAGTTCTGCACTCTTTAAAATCTTACCATATTGCCATCTTGAAAACAGCAACTCATTTTAAAGAAGTGTGTACCTACAAAACTTTGTTGTATTTCTTTTACTACCAACAAATCCTCTATAAGCATATGAAAACAGTACCGTTTCATTTCTAACATAGCTCATAATGATCTGACATGAAAAGCAATATTATATAGGCTGCGGACAAAGACTTCAGACGATACATTACTACGAAATGTAGCAATCACTCGAAGAGAGAAAATACTTCTTACATCATCATGCAGTGGTGTGACCATTGGTACAATGCAATTACAGATATTTGAAAAAAGATATTCCAAGGAAAATTCCCAATAAGTATTCGTTCCCCTTTACCACTTACTCGTACCTCCCTTCCTTTTCGCAGTATTTAAATGTCTGGCTACAAAATGTGCTCTAAGGTTAAGCATTTGAATAATGTTCAGAAGAAAGAGATCCGATATGATCGTGTTGGAAAAAGTGTTCGGTTATTCACATAGGGTGGCTAAGAAAAACAATCATGACTGACGGATAGGCATTTGAATCAAGGTTCTCTTGAATGTAGACGTTGCTCAGTGTCCGATGACGTATGCAGGCGTATCATAATTTCATTTGTAAATAATTTCTTTTTATTTTGTCCGTACATATTGACCTTTTGTATTACTTTAAATTACAGTACATCAGGAAAGCTCACTCTGACGCAGATTTAGTGAAGAATTTATTATGGCGCAAACTACAAGAATTGTCACAAAACTTACCTACTCTTGAACGATAGTGTACTAGTAATATCCGCATACTCACTCTGTGCCCCCTGTCGGGGAAGTTTTGTGTTTAGGTTATGCACCTACGAGTAAATTTTTATAACTGTAAACTCGCTTAAGGAGCGAGCCACAGAGACTTTGTGAGCAAATAGTTAATTCCACACCGGTCTACTACAGTCAAACTAGTAGTGGCGGCTACTGGCAGCGTAGTTGTCCATGAATTTAAACCGAAAGAGAGGACTCTCGTCTGTTCCTGACAATGACGAAGAAGAAAGTCGTCTAAAGCTTGAGTGACCATTTAAACCTATTCGGCAAGAGATTCTGGAGTATGATATCCATATACTGCTGGTACAGAGTATTCTCCGAAATATATGATACGGTGGCTAGTGTAGTTATGATGCAGATGTAGCACTTAAGATTCATAACGTCAGGTGATAATGCAAGGCCAGCACACTACCGCCACCTACGCCGAAACTGAAATCTGGCGGTGACAGTCTGGATACGACACGTACTTACAGGTGGCACAGTCCAGCGGGACCGCTGCTTATTCATTAGTTAGGTAACGCACGTTCATATACGATGAGATATAATAACAGACAAGCCAAGAAGAAAGTTTAAGGTGGACGGAGCAAGCCATCATGTTTATACCAAATCTGGGACATCACACTAGAAAGCTGCTGCGCCTAAATATCCCCATCATGAACGTAGTAGGTATCGACGGTGACTGGATGTTGTTATGATCCTTCGTAAAAGCTCAATGGCATAGGGAAATTCCTGCTATTTATGACCTCTCGTCTAAGATGAATACCTTTATCTTCATCCTCCACATTCGCACAAGATATTCACACCGGTAGCATCGTTCCCGACCGAAGCTAGTGGACGGGGAGAGGAAGTCGCTCATCTAATCACTTAGAAGTGCTTTTATTCCCATACAGCGATGTATCTACAGAAACCTCTCTTTGGGTAATTTATCCATGACTAATTGTTATAGTGATACCTTTGCTTAAAGAACGTGCCGAGGCTTTCATAATTTGACTTTTTAAGTTCGGTAGCCCCGATTACAGTTAATTCCAACCAAGTATATCTTAATTCCCACTCACTGTAGAATCACCTTATCTGATACGCTAATAATAATGGATGATGGTCAGTTTTATATCGTGGACACATGAACTAAGTAGATGACTGAAAATGAAGGAAAAAAATAGTTGTCTGACTTCGCACTGAAGAATATAGTACGAAAACAGTTTGATGAAACAATACCCTACACATGAAATTACTGCTATGTGTTTATTGTATGTTCGGTTCTGGAGCCACGTACCTTCAATAATGAAGGTTTTAGAACAGAAATGTGAGATAGAACAGTAGGGAGACACCGAATGCGTGAACAATGCACTAATAATGGAAAAAAGAGGAAAAAATAAAAAGATTCTAGGAATCGGCGCAGCTATACGAAGTACCGACCGAAAAGTTGATCTGAATTAGGAGTTAACTAGAGTTTCTGAGGGTAATTGTGGCTACTGTCCTTGTTGTCAGGTACCGAGCACTAGTTCGCGTGGAAAAAGAGTTGGCGACGGAACTGCCCTTAGCTTTATCAAAGGAACCTTGGCGACATCCGCCTAAAGTGGTTTATGGAAACTAAGGACACACACTACGTAATCAAAAGTATCCACCCATCCCAAAAAAAAACGTTTTTCATATTAGGTGCACTGTGCTGCCACCTACTGCCAGTTACTCAGTATCAGCGACTTCAGTAGTCATTAGGCATCTCAAGAGAGCAGAATGGGGCGCTCCGCGGAACTCGCGGACTTCGAACGTGGTCAGGTGATTGGGTGTCACTTGTGTCATACGTCTCCACACGAGATTTCCACGCTCCTACACATCCCTAGGTCCACTGTTTCCGATGTGATAGTGAAGTTGAAACGTGAAGGGACACGTACAGCATAAAAGCGTACAGGCCGACCTCGTTTGTTGACTGACAGAGACCGCCGACAGTTGAAGAGGGCCGTAATGTGTAATAGGCAGACATCTATCCAGACCATCACACAGGAATTCCAAACTGCATCAGGATCCACTGCAAGTACTATGACAGTTAGGCGGGAGGTGAGAAAACTTGGATTTTAAGGTCGAGCTGCTGCTCATAAGTCACATATCACGCGGGTAAATGCCAAACGACGCCTCGCTTGTAGTAATGAGCGTAAACATTAGACGATTGAACAGTGGAAAAACGTTGTGTGGAGTGACGAAGCACAGTACACGATCCGATGACAGGGTGTGGATATGGTGAATGCTCGGTGAACGTCATCTGCCAGCGTGTGTACTGCCAACAGTACAATTCGGAGGCGGTGGTGTTATGATGTGGTCGTGTTTTTCATGGAGGGGGCATGCACCCTTGTTGTTTTGCATGACAATATCACAGCACAGGCCTACATTGATGTTTGAAGTACCTTCTTGGTTCCCATTGCTGAAGAGCAATTCGGGGATAACGACTGCATCTTTCAACACGATCGAGAACATGTTCATAATGCACAGCCTGTGGCGGAGTTGTTACACAACAGTAACATCCCTGCAATGGAGTGGCCTGCACAGAGTCCTGACCTGAATCCTACAGAACACATTTGAGATGTTTTGGAATGCCAACTTCGTGCCAGGCCTCACCGATCGACATCGATACCTCTCCTCAGTTCAGAACTCCGTGAAGAATGGGCTGCCATTCCCCAAGAAAGCTTCCAGCACCTGATTGAAAGTATGCCTACGAGAATGGAAGCTGTCATCTACGGTAAGGGTGGGCCAACATAGTGAATTCGATCATTACCGATTTAGGTCGCCACAATCTTGTAAGTCATTTTCAGCCAGGTGTCCGGATACTTTTGATTACATGGTGTAGCTAGCTGTATGGGAACTAATTCCCTACCTTCTTTCGACAGTTGTGCCCCATCAAGCGCCATAATGAACAGGCAATCAAACCAAACAGGAAGGTCACTTCTGTGTTGCTGGACCTCAAGTGCAAAAGCAGAGCTCTCAGTAGTAGACAGACATTCTCAGTCTGATCCAAATTAAACGTTACAGGGATGGAATGATTTTGCGATATTCTCTAAACCAAAACAGAGCGTTCGTGAAACAAAATAATTGCATCCATTTTCTGAGACTCCATTACTAATTTTGGGAATTTCTTGGCATTCATAAAAATTCCTCAACGTATTATCCATTCGTACATCTGTCCCAATGAATTGAGAACAGAAACAGTCGACCTTAATTACGACGACAAGCGAAGCTACACAAAACGCACACAATTAGTTAAACGCTGAATGTTACCATATTACCTTTAACCAAAATCAGGACTTTCCAAAATATCACACTAACATTCTGGGTAAGTGAATAAAAATCAGGAGAGATTGGATTTTGGGTCATACAGATAGGCTTCTAATTTATACAGATAGACTGCTGATTTATATGGACAAAACAGAAGAGTAATGACTTTATTGAGCATAAAACTTAGTTAGCATAAAGATAACTAATTTTAAACGGAAGTTGGCTGAGCTGGTTCGTGACGAGAGCTGAGATAATTCTGTCTGTATAAACAACAAGTAAAGCAACAAACTTTAATCCACGTGGCTGGAAGAATCGATAGTTACTAAAATAAACTGCGCTTCTCTAAGATCATTTCTTCAGTGTTTCGTAGCACATGGGACTCTTACATCAGTGATCATTGGTTTCTTCTTAGTTTTGAGAACATAAGGACTTCATTTGAAATCATTTCAGTTGAATGATCTTTTCGTTCTTGGGTCACGTATTATAAAATCGACATCTCGTCCTGCTTTGTATTAACGGAAGGTCTTGCAATATTTGACGGTTTATTTTGCATTTACATTTGCGCGTAAAAAACATACGAAATATTAAAATACAATTTGTTAAAATTATAGCTGCAAGTATTTGAGCTACGTATTAAACTATAGCACATGATGCAATGCATAACAATAACAACACTGTTGTTAGAACTGAACATCGAAGTCCAAACACGTCACATTGTTTATGGGCCAGCAAAAGTTTTTAGTTTTCGATAAAATCTACGTAATGCGTTAAACTCGACGCTTGCCACAGCTTAATTTTTCGGACGATAAAGTGGTAATGTCAACATTCCTCAAATTCGTGCAATAACTGAGATAAGGCAAGACAAATTCGTCCAGTGTTTTTTAAAAAAACATCGTGTAAGGATAAGTGACTAGGTTTAAAAAAACGAAAAATCCGGTACACTTGAGGTCGCCAGTGCAATTGGTTTTTAACTAAGAGCTGAGACACATGCTTTATAGCCAGCATACGGGGACACCGCCTCTGTCTTGTGCGGAATGGGACTAGTCTAAGACGGGGACAAATGGGTGAGCTGCTGAGACAAACTTGGGTATTCCGCAGCACGCCAGTGGAATCACTATGCGTTATACCTGGAATAAATCTGACAGACCTGAACATCAGATAGCGCGGCATATTGGCTGAAGGTGGGTAAACTAAAGGAAGTCCAGAGAAACGGCGAATCATACATCGATAACGAGCGCAAGCTTAGAAAAATAAAATGGCGAGTGAAAATTTTTTAAAGGAAATGAGGCAAAAACGATAATGGCTGAAGGGTATCCCCATTATTCCCCAACATTACATTGCGATTAAAGACGGTCCACGGTCCACCGGCCCATTCGGGCATGGTTAAATCATGTGATCATGACCAGTACACTCCAGGTTGTACCACGAGTGTAAAACTGCTTGTCTATTCCGAGGCTGATACCTACAGCCAATTACCTTGAGGACAGTCAAATTATTTGTACTGTCATCTGACCTAACGTCTATATCGATCTCTATCTGTAGTCAGTAAAATTCTATCTGCCACAGGAATACCAAAGTCTTTTTTTTTTCCTACAATTGTAACAGCTGCTACAAAATAACTAGAGCGATCAATAAGTTCTAAGATTAGTTACTGTATCAATACGCAGCTCGCAATCTGCTCTAGCCATTAGATAACAGATTTCAAAATGAAATGCAGCAGCAAATTAAATCAAAATAAACAACAACAAAATTCCAGAATGAGATTTTCACTCTGCAGCGGAGTGTGCGCTGATATGAAACTTCCTGACAGATTAAAACTGTGTGTCCGACCGAGACTCGAACTCGGGACCTTTGCCTTTCGCGGGCAAGTGCTCTACCAACTGAGCTACCGAAGCACGACTCACGCCCGGTACTCACAGCTTTACTTCTGCCAGTACCTCGTCTCCTACCTTCCCGAGTTCGAGTCTCGGTCGGGCACACAGTTTTAATCTGCCAGGAAGTTTCATAACAACAAAATTGACCTTAATTTGACGGGAAGAAATGTGTCTTCAGGAAAGAGTTAACGCGTGTACCATTACGAATAATGTATTAGTAATGAGCAACTCGGGAGCAATGTTGCATTACAAGTATTTGAGCGTAGCTACAGATTTGCGACGCTTTCTCGGGGTGACGTAATGGCGATGTGGGGCGCCCCGCCCGCCCTGGCCAGCCGCAGAAGCTGCCCAGATCCCAGATGGCCTCTCGCGTCATCGCGCGGGTATGGAAGCCATCATCGGGCTCTCACTTCCGGCTTCGCACCCACACCTGCTTCCGCCACAGGTTTTTCTTTTTTCATATACATTTCTCTCCTTTGTAGGTACATGTAGGTTAAGATCTAACAACGATCCAGTGAGTTTAGTCTTGCTCTCTGTCTCAACTCAGGTTCAGGACAAAATTTTTCGTCCTGCACACGCAAACACAATTTTTAGAACTTTTTTCAATTTCAGTCCGGATATTCGTTCACTGTATTTGGAGTCATCAAAACCTGAAACCTGCAATTACAATCTACGTAGGTTTTAAAGAAAGTCAACAAATAAGGTATCTTCACAGTGAAGAAAGAACTATCTGAAATCCACTGGCAATGGCCTTGTTTTTAAATGACGCAGAGATTATCATGAAAGAAAACATATACGACCGGATTGATCGACTGTCGCTGTTACCAAATCCCAGACAGCGATGGGTAGGGTGATCAGACCTATGGCAGAATCATTTGCACACCATCAAGCCTTATTAAAAACGTTGATATCCTACAGCCACAATCTTGTGTCATAATGACAGCCCGTTGTAAACAACAACTGTTCGGAATTAAGATACACAGCAAAGGACACGTGATGACAGTTACTGCCAATCATTCTGCCATACAACCAGCGTTACATATGAAAACCACTGAAGAACTACAACTACAGCACTTAATATCTTACGTAAACCAAATGTGACTGTTTCAACTTTTTCTGCCAGCGCTACTTCGCAAGTATTGAATTACTTCCAAGCGCACTCCTTCTACGCGTTCTGCTTAAAATTTCCATGAACAGCGAAAATACGATTCCTCCGCCGTGCTTCGAGTCATTGGAAAGGTTGTGACTGCTTGAAATTGGAATTAAGCGAAATGGAGCAATTACTTTCTTCCCCGTTGAGTTTGCGTCCAAAATATTCCTAATTCTTTATCGCAGTTTCCTCCGAAGTCTCATTTCAGAAGAAATGTGAACTGCAGCTTATTGTAATATCAGCATTCAAAAAGAATAACTAAAATAAGACCAGAGACTTGCTTTTAATGAAATATTAAAGGACTAATCCTTATTCAAATTCAATCCCTTACATGTCAGTGCGTATGTAGATTAGCATTTCAAATAAGATGAAGCTGGCGAAACGAGTAGTATAGTACTTATCGGCGAAACCAGTAACAATCCACATAGTGAAATGATTCTAAACATCTGACCAGATCAATTACAGACGAACGTCAGGGGACTCAGTTTACACTTGCTCAAATGAGCCTCACGACTTCTCCAATTTCCTTGAGCGTTATCAAAGGTAGACGAACTGGTGCAGTCTTAAACATCTTTTTTATTGCATAGGAGGGGCGTCGCCAAAATTCCATACCGCCTCCTCCATTTTATGTATTTGTACTAATGAGTGGTGCTACATTTCCTTGTTTATAATAATGTCTTGCGTCATTATTAGCGCTAAAATAACAGTAAGATTATAGCCGCCTTTTTACTGACGTCAACACCGAAAGTCACATTTTTTACAGTCATGCAGAGATACACACCAGTTGTACTGCACGGTTTGCGATGGTTACCTTACTAATATTTACGCAAATACAAGTTATATTGCCGTGGCGAATATATGTAAATAAAGAACGCTGTCCTCCCTAATCTACAATATGCCTATACCACATCTACAGCTGTGCAGTAGTTCACAAGCCTGGACCAGGTGAAGTATGCGGTTCGTGCCAGTAAGCGCCACAGGTGCAGGTTGGCGACCATGGAGAAATTCGCTCTGGCTGCCTTCAAGGACACTGCACCCGTCTAGACACTAACCGGTCTGCACAATCAAGTCTGTCAACTACAAGAACAGCTATTTGCCATTACATTCTCTACCATCTTACCTAATTTTTCAGTGCAACACGACAATAATTTTACAGAGTCATTATAACAGAATCTTACATTACCTCTACCTATCGGCTATCAGAAGAGCGACCACGTGCGCTACTCCGTAAGACATGTGCATAAATGTTCCTTTCTCAATATGTTCTAATCCTCCTGCCAGCACTAATATACATACACCACAATCACAATATCGCTGAGAGCAATACAGGTAATTATGCAGAGAGCTAGGTCTCGTAATCAGTGAAGTATAGTTCACTTAGCAAGAGACGATCGATCTTTACTACCTGTCTTAACACATTTTTTTCTTCGAATCCCGAGTTAAAATATTCAGTTGATACCACATCTCAGTCGCAGAGGTTAATTATAGCGTCACTTAGCAAATATGATACATAGTTATTTAGTACCTCCAAAACTTGACGGTTATCATCAACATGAAAGTTGGTTTGCGCTACACTTTGCAGCACTAGGCACTGTGCTATTCGGATATTTTCCTAGCGCTCTATACTGAATAAGTAACTGCTTCGATCTATGAATGTACACTGACACAGTAACGACGCATCTCTGTCTTTTAAGCATCGGAATCTAATTCCAATGTTTAGGGATCTATGCGATAAGATACGAATCAGAGATGTCAAGCAGCGGAGGAACCGTTAGCACTGGAACTGCATGCGACGTCCGGGTCCAAAGGTGGTAGGTGGCCGTGCGGTCGTCTTCAGATTAGCGACTCAGCCAGAGCACTGGTATACTGAAGTGCTGCTTGTGGGCGGCATGGTGCACTTTATGGCTTCTGTGTCGGTAGCAGCGGATCAATGTCTGTCCGCGGCAACGCCACGAATAACCTGCCCCTGCACTGCATAGCAGATGATCATGTTGTTCCTCCTCGTCTCACACACTGCCCTAAGCAGAAATTTCCTCTTCAACTGTCTGGTTTACGAAAGAGACGCAGGAGGGATTTGCATAATACTTTACGGTTTCTGACCACGATCAAAATACAACAGAAGTTTAGTATTCCAACGTACAATACCCTTACCTGTCATGTGTAACTGTGGCTACCTATGGCATAAAAGGGATAATTAATACTTTTAAGTAAGAAAAATTATTTGAGACAAATGTCAAGTTCCGATGCAATAATAAAGTTCATCGATAAATGGAAAAATATAACTGAAGTCATAAATCATGTTACTCAGAAGTGGCTGAAAATTATTCAAGAGATATATATCGTTACGAGGAATGGTAAATACCAGGAATGTTGGAAAATTTAACAATCTGAGTGAAGGTGGTCAATATGGGAACCTTACACTGAGTCAGGATTGAGCTCGTCTGTATCAGCTAACTAATTTTCTTGGATATCAGTTGTATACAAAGTAAACGTATTTAACAGCATAAGACTCACGTTGAGTTATTAAACAACGCTATCTCTCAGAGAACGCGTGTCGCGAACAGCAGCGTAATTAGTGTGTGCTTTATCAATGACACCTGGCGCCTAATTTCACTGAAGTCTGACTGTAGTTAACTGTGTTTTCCGCTTCATTTCTAAGGCACTCTTTCCTCGCAATTAAGGCCGCATTACACTGCTTAAGGTCTCAGTCATAATTTCTTTATAAGAACAAGTTTTATAAAATATCTCACTATGAACTGAGATATGCTCTTACATTTCTTGTAGAAGTTAGAGCGTGCTCCTACTGTCATAAAAAGTTGTGTCTAAGATCGTTTATTGTCCAATATGGGCCTCCCTGCAATAAAAAGGTAAGTTTGCGGCAGCTTGAGTCGTTATCATTTGAATGAGGTAACAAGTTTCACACTGGTAAAGTTCAAGTGGAAAAGTTACTCGGAAATAAAAACACGTAATTCCTTCCCAGACAGAGTAAACCAGCCATATTAGTGATCCTAACCAACTGTTTTGCACGAAAGCCTCCATCTCTCACTGTTATGTAACCACCTAGAAACGGATATGACCAGAAAAGCTAAAGTGCACCATAACGGCCTTTGAATGTAAATTGTTGTCTCTGGGGCCTTTCGCGTAACAGTTCCGCGAATCACGTCTAACCTATCTTCGGATTATAAAGCTGAACTCGCGGAAACGTATACTGCTAAATGACTCAACCATAGAGTACAGCGCAGTGTTGCTGTATGTGACGACACACCTATGCTAGCATCTGGTAACCTACTTCAGCGATAAAAGGAGCCGACAACTTTACCACTGACGATAAATCGGGGCGAAGAGAAATGCATTTTGTCGAAACTTACTTATTGCAGCTGCAAAAGACATAACGACGACAAGTTTGATTCAAATCATATTTTCAAAAAGTCCAGTGCACTTAACATTTCTCGGCATAATATTGCGTGAAACTTTCGCGTTCTTGTATATGGGTAGCAAGTTCATAATTCATGCTCGTAATTCAAGTTCATAATTGAAGCCAGTGTGAAATTTTACTGTGTACATTTCCTTTTTTCATTTACAATAACAGAGAAATTTAACCAACCACAAGCCAGTACATGGCTGCCGCGAATGATTCATCAGTAAAAGTAAGTGATGTACATATTGCTGCTGGAACTCTCATGATCTCCACCATTCTCTAACAGAGAGTCCTTTCTAATTACCACGATGCCTCTCCCAAAAGCATTAGGAGCTCAATAAGACTGCTGAGTGAAACAACCACTCCAGTCAACTGTCTATAGCATGATAAACACACATTAACAGATCTAATACGTTCCAAATGTACCTCAACAATCATCGTTTAACTGCACTACCGGTACCGAATTGAGTTGCGAATAGTGAAAGGATTTTCATCATTGGGAACAGTTTAAAAGATTCGATTGGACATTACCAACTACACAGTGGCAAAAATTCCCCGATTCTAGTTGGTCTATTCGTGGAAGTGCTGCATCCGCTAACTTCAGTAACTACAAGTGCCCAACCACCGAACTCGGGGCATATATGAACTTCCATACAATCTGTTGAGAACAAAAACTTCAAACGGCTATCTCACCTATAACGCTCCGATATGAACGTTGAGAGAGTTTTAAATTCTTACAGCGTAAGTATGTCAAGAAATAGCTATATTCTTGATGCCTGCCTTCCTTTTGAAAATGGACGAACGTATATGAGACACAAGAAGCGGGGTTATCATCATGTAAGAAATTCAAAGATCGGGTGTGACCACCGCACTGAGCAGAGTAATGGTCCTGTGATAATGTACCTGAGAACGGATGATTCCCTGCTAAATGTAGACCACAAGATACCTTTTCATCATCAGGGATATCTTGACGTTTTTTAACAAGTTAAGGCCTTTCTATTTCACCACCTTATATTTTTCCCCTATAGAAATAGACAGTCGTAGTAGAAGAGTCGGTAAACTGATGTCTTATCTGTAAGAACTAATCATTTTCAAATATCACGCACTGGACAGAAGTTTGTTACCTCGTAGCGCAGAGCATTGGGAAAAAAACACACAAACAATTGTGGAAACACAAATAGTTCTAACGTGTATCTCCTTCGAATTACCGGAACTTCTCCATTTTTATTTTGCGCTTTAAGTAGTAGATAGTCATTGCTACAGCCGAAGAACCGTTTCTCGCGCCGGTCAGCCCACGTCTGAATATAATGCCATAACAGTTCCGTCCGTCATCATACTATTATAAGGACAACAGCACTGTGGTTCTTGCTAGCAAAATGACTATTTTTGTGTTCTCTCTGCTTTATACCACACATTTCACTAAACTTTTAATTCTCTCAAAAGTATTTTAACAGTTTGTTGGGTGGATCATCACTAGTTCACCATAAAAACTCCACGGAAAGGACTTACGGGCTTTTTACAATGTAATTCAGACAGAAACTAGTGAAATTAGTAACGTCTATGCATTCGGTTCATCATCACGAGACATAAAAAAAAAATTGTGTCGACATCTGATAGGAGGAGGGATCATGTGACAGACCAATATACAATTTTCGGGCCAGTTTTGCCTCCACCTGCATTCGAGTCACCGTACGCTGTGTTGTGGAGAGTACTTGTAAGATTTTTTTTTTCCCTAGTAATCGTGAAACCTTCATACTGATTAAACAAATCCACGCAATAAATCTGACATCCGACCTTCCCCCCCCCCCCCCCCCCCCCCCACACACACACACACACACACACACACACACACTCTGATACTACATTTATGGAGTGGATTCACCTTAATTTGCTCTGGACGGACGCTCCTAGATATTTAATGGTTGTCGCTTACTGAAGTTTTTGATCGCCGATCGCATAATCTAACAACCTCAGATTTTTTCGTTTATTTATGCACATTACTTGACGTTTATCTACTCTTGGAGTCGGCTGCCATGCCAATCTTGCACCAAGCGCTGATCATCTGACAGTCGCTCTGGATTTCGTGATCAGTTTCTAACGATGTCACTTTCCTGTACACAACTTAAATGTCGAACAGCCTCATGGAACTACATATGCTATCTGCCAGGTCATTTTATTTACGTTTATCGTAAACGGCGGTGGCCCTTTTACATGGCAAAGAGGTACTGTAGAATCTACCTTCTTGCATCCGACGATGCCTCCCCATTAGGAACTTTGTCCAGTTTGTAAGTCTTCAATCGAATACCGTATCTCTTCGGGTGTTCCACATGCACGCGTGTAGTTTAATAGGCGACGGCGCGGAACTGTATCGAAGGCACTCTGGGCGTTATTTTGGCTACACTGTGCTTACAGAATTACTTTTCTTCACAATGCATTCAGCTTTCCTTCGCCAAATTCAGAAGAATCTTGATTAGAAGTGAATCAATAGTATATCCAAGCATTATTACCCTTACAAATAATTCAATAATCAACAATTTTTCTCACTTCAGGTTGTCGCCAGTATAAGCTATTTCATACAAACACCGCCCGTCCAAAAAGTTCAGTGACTGAATTTATTCCTGGAGTACAAGCGACGTCAGCGCAGTAACTACAATGGCAGCTTGGGCTAAAAACTGTAAACGACGATGTGCAGTCGACTAGTCAGTTGTTAGCTGGCAGTGTTAACCACTGGACGTGCGATGATTATGATGATGATGATGGTTTGGTTTGTGGGGCGCTCAACTGCGTGGTTATCAGAAGCCTTACAAATTCCCAACCTTTTCTCAACCCAATATCTCCAGTTACATGAATGATGATGAAATGATGAGGACAACACAAACACCCAGTCATCTCGAGGCAGGTGAAAATCCCTGACCCCGCCGGGAATCGAACCCAGGACCCCGTGCTCGGGAAGCGAGAACGCAACCGCGACATCACGAGTTGCGGACCTGGACGTACGGCCGTAGTGTGTCAAAACTGTTGTGACATAGATCGCAATGGAACAACGAACTGACCATCTCTACATGATGCGTTCAAGACATTCTCCAGAATGCTTTAAACAAGACAGGCCGGCCGGAGTGGCCGTGCGGTTCTAGGCGCTACAGTCTGGAGCCGAGCGACCGCTACGGTCGCAGGTTCGAATCCTGCCTCGGGCATGGATGTGTGTGATGTCCTTAGATTAGTTAGGTTTAATTAGTTCTAAGTTCTAGGCGACCGATGACCTCAGAAGTTAAGTCGCATAGTGCTCAGAGCCATTTGAACCATTTAAAGAAGACAAAAGTGTGTGCAAAGCTTGTTCCGCATACCCTGACTCGCGAACAATAAAAAACGACGCGTGGAGGCCTGCCCCAATTTGAGTGAAATAAACGCACACAATTCTTTTTCGCAAAAAATCATCATGGGTGACGGCACCTGGTGTTATATATGCTACTACAAAACTACGAAGTGCAGAATGGGTCTCCGATGGTTCGCCAAGACCTTACGAATCTGACGTGCTAATTGAAGAAGATCCCAAAGAAAGACTTATCTGACAGTTTCACAAGGGTAATATGAATTTTTTGTGCGTTGTACTAAACTTCCTGTGCGTTGTACTGCAGATAGTGGGTGGGGAGAGGGGAGGGGGGGGGGGGGGGAGACCATGTAAGACCCATTATGGCTTAAGCCATCTTAACTTTTCCCCATATTTTATTAATCCAGTCTTGAAACTTTTTGGACTGATGGTGTAGTACATTTATATGCGGCAAATACGGCATAATATTTTTGCAGTATTCACATAAACACGAAAAACTGCATCGCATCACTTGTCAGATAGTCGATCCATTATCTAATATATCTGTGAATGATTAAACTTCACGCACGATCAAAAAGGTCATCAGCAGGAGAACTCGTATTGACACTGAAGTATTTCATGACGTCCGATATTATGGTGCTATGCATTTCCCTTCCAGCGACCTCGTGAACAACGCCAGCAGTTCTGGATGAACCTCGGGTGTAGCGCGCACTTCGAATATTTACCACTAGACAGTTTCATCACTCACGTCTAAGATTTATTAATCTTTTTGCCTGTGGCTCCTCGGCCACTGTGAACATTTTAAATGACAACTTGGTTTCACAACTGCCCGATTTTTCCAACCTTTATTAGTGTTACTGCAGTTTCGGATGTTAGGCTTCAGCTCAAGTATGTATGTATTCAGAGCGTTGTTACCTAACGTTGTAACTATTTGAACAGCAGTGCCATACCGATCTGTGATTCCATTCCCATCTTTCGAAAATGGAACAACAACCGAAACTGTAGTAACACAAAGGTTACGTCAGCTAGTTGTGGAACCATGTTGTCATTAGAAAAGTCACAGGTTAATGTTTAGTCGTGATAACTCATCACAGAAACACCAATCCTAGGTGGGCATTAGGCCATATTCTAAGGCGTGTTTCTGGGACGTTTTGTCTCTTAATGCCGGAGACTGCAGATTTCACAGCCTCTGAGGATGTCTCCAATATTGGAAGACGAAACGTTAGTCACAGAAGCATGCCTTAAACCGCAGTGTAATGCCCTTGTAACTGAAATTCGCAAGAATGCGAAGCCCGCATTGTAATGTTTGCTAAAGCGCCTAGCATGCAGTTTGAAACAAAAAATGCTCATGAACTTAGTCTGCAGGGGAGATGCACCGAAACAGAATATTTTAATGCCCAAAGACACTGGCAAATCTACCTTTCTACATTTAATCTTTCGTTAGTGGGTTACTGCGTCAAGTCATTTGAAAGGACGAAACTTCCAGAACGTGAGCAATTATACGTAGTTTCCCTGGCAATTATCCGGCGTTGCTCAAGAAAGGAGGTACGAGTAGATGGTAGCCTGGCGGGAAGCTGGTGGCGGCTTGCGAGAGCACGGCGCGCGGCTTATGGCGTCGTCCGGAGCTCAGGGGCTTCCTTTCTTCCGGACGATTCGGCCGCAGCACCGACACACGGCTTGAGCCCGCTGCAGCCCAGGTGCAAGCGGAGAGCTAACCACGCTTCGGAGAGAAGAATTGCGACATTCAGCAGCTCTTCTAAGAAGTTCAGAAATCTGACAAGTGTATGAAGACAGAATTATCAATAGTATCCAGGCAACGATGAAAGTAAATGCGTACATAAAAGGAAATTAAATGGCATGGCAAAAGTTTTCAAGCCGCTTTCAACGAGACATCGAGAAAATTAGGCGCAGTGCTACACTCCGCTCTTGTACAGTGCTAGGCAATGGTTTTCCTTAAATATGAAGGGCGTGAAAGAAACAGTGGACATTATTTAAACTTGCTGGAAGATTAACACTGTGTGCTGTACCAGAACTCTACGTGTTTTGTTCCTTCTCCGGCACTCATTTTTAATCTGTCAGCAAGTTTCAAATAGGCGTATATTCCACTGCAATGTGGAAATTTATTCAGAGTACAATGGACTTACAATCTTAGAAACGCTACAGTAGTACGTTAGTATCTTGGCACACGAGGAAGAAAGTTTTCGCGTTATCTTCTGTGAATTTGTTCTACGCGGATAAAGATTAAGCACGCCGCATGCAGCACAAATCGAGCGCATATTTTTACGAACATGACATCTCTAAGACGTTATTTCACTTTGCACAATCTGCAAACCAAAAGTTCGAGGGCACGAGAAAGGCTGTTTCAAAACAAACGTGACTACTGTGGCAATTTTAATAAACTCATTATTTTCATGTAATAACGTGTGACCTAATTTTTTTACTTAAGTGACCTTCCCTCGGCAACAGAGTTCTGCCGGAACCCGTCTAAATGATGACCGAACAGCTTGAGTATTTTAGAGCAGCGCCCCGCTACGTGTGCATCGAGTGACTAGCTACGCTGGCTGCGGACGCGTGCCGTGGAGGCCGGAACTGGCCACACGAATGTGGTTCCAGCGAGCTGAGCACGTCTGCGACCAGATGAAGGTCAGTGTACCATCTGCAAGCCAGCTCCGCAGCCCGCCGTGTCCGGGCTATGGCGGCGGCTGCAGCCGGGCAGGCGCGGCAACGTTGCTGCTGCTGGCCAAGGCGCCGGCATTTTTTCACATCTCCAGCAACAGCCGCCGATTGTACTCCGGCTGTCTGACAGTCCGCTACGGTAACCGCTTGTCAACCAAGGTCACAAATCTATTAGCCGTATTAGCGCTTCCAAAGCCTCTCAAAGCAGGCCGCCGAGGCAATTTCTCCAGAGAGATGGAATATCAAGTTGGATTTTCGACTTATCATTCCTGCGTATTATTGAAAGTGGCCCTTGACTTACGCCAAGACAAACTTCTCTCCTCGCTGGTTATAGGAAGGACCCATAGAGAAAGTTGCAATCGGAACCAAAGCACAGCTGAGTATTTTTCGCACGGACGAATTACTGCCCAAGGTGAAATTCACATTAAATGCAAAATAATCCTTAAACAAATGAGGAACAGACAGTGATTTTTTGGATGATAAAACTGGCAAGCAACTTGCCAAATTATTTTTAGGTCATCACTCTTCAGTCGGCTCGATGCGGCCCGCCATGACTTCCTCTCCTGTGTCAGTCTCTTCACCTCAGAATAGCACTCATACCCAACGTCCTCATTGTTTTTGAACGTATTCTAATCTCTGTTTTCCCCTACTGTTGTTACCCTCTGCAGCCCACTCTACCACCACGGAGGTTATTCCCTGATGTGTTGACATGTGCCTTATCATGCTGCCCCTTCCCAATGCTTTCCAATTATTCCTTTCCTCGCTGATTCTGCAGAGAGCCTCTTCATTCTCATCGTATTAGTTCACCTAATTTTCAACATCATTCTACAGCACCACATCTCACAGAGTTCGATTCTCTTCTTTTCCGGTTCTCTCTTCTTAATCCCTTCTTTGTCTGTGCTAGTCTGCACCTTATACCCTCCTTGCTTCGTCCTTCATGCGTATTTACGAGAATTCCTTCACTTCGTCTACTTCTTAGTCCCCAATTTCCATGTTAAGTTTATCGCTAATCTCATTTCAGGTACTCCCGATCACTTTGGCCACCTTTGGTTTACTCTCAACGCATATACTTCGCTCATTACATTGTTCATTCCATTCATTAGATCCTTTACTTATTCCTAATTTCACAGATGATAGCAATGTCAGCAGCGAATCTCATTTACCACAGATATCCTTCCATTCTGAATTTTAATCCCACTTCTGAACCTTTCTTTTATTTCCGTGATTGTTTCTTCTATACACATATTGATCATTAAAAAAGACAGACTGTCTCCCTGTCTTACACCTTTTTCAATCCGAGCACTTCGTTCCTTATGTTCCATACTTCTTGTTTCCTCTTGGTTCTTATACATACTCTCATGCTACCGATCCAAATCCTGAACATTAGTTAAAATAAAGGGAATATTACTCTCAACAGCGATCGAGAAATATTCTTCCTTACGAGTTTTAAAGCATGAATAGTTTCCTTCTCCGTACTTGCCGTTTTGCATCTCTTTAATACTACTGCAATATCCCCATAATTTGTTGCATCAAATCTATTTCTGTCTACAAAATTGCATGAATGTTAGAGAAAGATAATACAGAAGTAAAAACTAATTCAGTATCATGTTGTTTCACACAGAAGACTGGCAATTTTAGCGAATCTTCCAGTAAAAATAACACAACGGAAATTAACTTTTATGAGCCACGGGCATCACACGATGCTACCTACACATTTATTCCAACAAGATGCTAGTAAATTCAAGTCACGTTTCTAGGTCAACCTTCTCATTATTAGAAATCCATCAAACAAGTTGGGTAAAATTACCTCGGTTTTCTTGTCACGTCAGGTTTAAGTGAGAACTTCTCTGTAGTTATTGTCAGCAGCTAATTATCTTCGCTGTTAGTGAGATAGAATTTCATAAAAATACGTAAGATTATCTCGAGAAACTGCGTTCCCATTTTCAAACTCCCTCTGCGGATTCTCACTACCGCACCTTTCACTAGTTACAAACGAGGAAAAATACCGAAATGCTACTAAAAGTAGTCCAGGACAAGGACAAAGTACAGCGTATAGCAATGAGACTCTCATGTTGCAGAAGCAAAGTTCCGAGTATCTTTCGTGTCTCTAGTGTATTTTTTGCCAAACATTAACGCGTCGTGTTTCTGTCGATCAACAAAGGCGAAATAACTTATTTGTCCCTATTTCACACAGCATACAGCAGTTCAAAAATGGTTCAAATGGCTCTGATCACTATGCGACTTAACTGCTGAGGTCATCAGTCGCCTAGAACTTAGAACTAATTAAACCTAACTAACGTAAGGACATCACACACATCCATGCCCGAGGCAGGATTCGAACCTGCGACCGTAGCGGTCACGCGGTTCCAAACTGAAGCGCTAGAACCGCAAGACCACACCGGCCGGCCATAAGCAGTACCGCCAAGAATTTGCTTTTATTCATTCTCATGGCATTGCGGTGTCTGGTATCAGCAGTGCACCACACGACAGCCGTCGTTATCAGTCTGTAACGATGCATCGGTTTTGCAGGGAAGGGAAGAAGGAAGGAATACTGATGTTTAACGTCCCGTCGATGACAAGATAATCATGGATGTAAAATAAAGCTCCGGTTAGGCTAGAATGGGGAAGGAAATTGGCATGCTTCTTTTCAAAGAAGCCACCCGGTCATTTGTTTTAACCTATCCAGGGAAATCACGGAAAACGTGAAGTGGCCCGGCACAGGGGTTGGAATCCTATTCCCCTGTAATGGAAATCCAGTGCCTTAATCAACGCCTGTCTTCGCTCTGTGACTGAAGCAACTATTTATGTGGTCTTGTAAGTGGAACAACATGAAAGAACCAAAAAACTGTAACCAACATTAATAGGGAACGTTATCACGTTCCGCTGAAACCGCAAGACAGTCCTGAACTCATTCAACCAGAAGCAGAACATAACCTGCCGTGTATGTCGGCCGGTGTAACAAGAAAACGAAATGCGAAACACACGTATCACAGTTCCTAAGGGTTGCCTAGCACACTGCCTGTTCATTTAATGTTTACTCGATGTCGATGACGTCGTAGAGGCAGATTTACAATTGTCCTACTGAAAACAAACTCACCAGCGCCGATTATAGCCAAACAGATTCTAATGCTTCTTGTGATGTGAAAAAGAAATGGTCACAAGAATTTACTTCAGTCTTTAAGACTGGATGTCTGTTGATCGACAGAAGCAAGAAATGAAAGGAAGCGGGTACCTCTTAGCGTTCATTTGCCGCTCTGCTACTTGGTATTCACAGAAGAATCTTTCTTCGTATACAGTTACAACTCTCCACTCTGAAGACTCACGAAGTTATCCCTTAATGAAGTATGTATTCTTAATGTGTACAAAGCCAACTCATACAACCAACGGACATGATCTACTCGTTAATGACTACGTATTATCATACGATATAGTAGACAATGTCTTCACTACTTATTAAAGAGCCAGTTTTTTAAATTTTATAGAAGTGTTAATTACAACGTACTTTAGGTGAAGTCTCCAGGTAATGGTGCTCTGATATAGGTTGCGCGTGACGACCAACATATCTGCACCGGCTGAGGAGCTATTTGTATCTAAGCGTTTCTAGACAACAAGATTGTTCTTGGTCACGAACGTTGCACTGGGAGTGAACTTCGTCAACACTGCTCTTAAATCTATAGATTTTACGTTCTCCATGACATCCTGTATCTCTCAAAATCCTTAACGTTTTCTTTTACGATATTTTACAATCACTAGGAGGCTGAATATAAAACTTTTCGTTTTTATCAGAGCACAGAATTCATCAGTGGGGAAATTGTACAGGGGTAAACTGATAACCAAATTTTAGGGATAATTACTAGAAGGAATGACCTTGTTAATGACAGGAAAATGGTGTGTGTCAGTCAGATGCTAGCTTTATGTGGAACTAAGTGCCTGCTAATGACAATGTTGTACATAGTTAAGAAGGAACAGGAAAATTATACTGAGAAGTATAGACGTTTGAGGATGTTTCATGAACACCGGCATAATGCTTTGAAATACGCCAGTGTTATGCGACTAAACTAAATAATAATGCAGAGTTACGACCGAAAATGACATACTATTCATTACGGATAGCAGTTTAATTTATGGATGTATTCTCTTCCTCATTGTGACGATTTTCTGACGAAAAGCAGCACGTAAAACACATTTTCAGACTTTTTATATAACAGCAGTACAGAACTGGTGCGCAGTAATACAGAAGAAAATGCCTTTTGTCTGTAATTTACAGAATCCTAAGTTTCACTAAAAAGGCTTTCACTGGAAAAGAAAACTCATTCTTCAGAAATCGCCTTCACGCAAAACCTGCATACTGAAGACGCATGTAAAAACGTAGATTTTGTTTTCCTAAATTTCACCGAGCGAGGTGGCGCAGTGGTTAGCACACTGGACTCTCGTTCGGGAGGACGACAGTTCAATCCTGCGTCCGGCCATCCTAATTTAGGTTTTCCGTGATTTTCCTAAATCGCTTCAGGCAAATGGCGGAGTGGTTACTTTGAGAGGGCACGGTCGACTTCCTTCCCCGTCCTTCCATAATCCGATGAAACCGATGACCTCGATGTTTGGTCTCTTCCACCATATCAACCCAACCTAAATTTCAGATCGATCGAGTAATTGACATCAGGAGCAGAACATGATACAAATCAAAATGAGAAGGAGTCATATAGGGAGATATTTTATCTCACTTCATAGTCCAATGGAAAAGGATTGATATTTAATGGTACCGAGCACTCTAGGCAATATGTTGTACAGCTACTAGCGGAAATGTTGAGACAAAAATAAAAAACAAGGCGTAGAAAAGAAAAATAAGTTAAATTATAATGAAATCTAGACCTTTAGCTGCTTACAGGCGGATAGTGTGTCCGACTTGTAAGCTGGAGGTCCCGGGTTCGAGTCCCAGTCGGGGCACACATTATTCAACTGTCCCCGTTGATATTTGTCAACGCCTGTAAGCAGCTAAAGGTCTAGATTTCATTATAAGTTCATTCTTCAAGAGCTGCAAGATCACAAATGATACCTGTACAGATATCAGCTATATATAGAAAAATAAGTGTACAGCTTGGTAGTGTATGTTCTAGACACTCCAAACTTTATAATCGTCTTCACTGGCACAACCTCCTAAACAGTTTTCCAAGAATAGTATACATACAAAACAATTTTGACTGAGATATCAAAATTAAGCGGCTGCTTGGTAGTCAATCACATTACAACGTAAATCGCGGAAAATGCAATTAAATGCCCTTTATCCTGCTTAAATGGCGATAAAAACTGTTGTGTGACTTAAACCTTTTTCAGCCTCGTTCCCATCTCAGCGTCCCAGATAATGACAAAGAAGCAAGATAAAACGTTCTTCTTGATTAGCCACGAATGCTACATTGTTCACAGTGAGCATGTTACTCAATGAATATTACATGTATGGATATCTCATTCACCAAATACGTCGACTTTCTACCAAAGGCGTTTCCAGTCTCGTGGGACCAAATTTGGATAAAATCTGTCTAACTGAAAGAAGTACATCCCTCAAGGAAATACTAATGCATCAACCCAGTTTTCAAAGGAAGTAAGGATTATGAACCGAAGCAGTTCCTGAAATCGTATATGAATATCCTACGCCTGCTAACCATTTCCTAGTAAGAGGGATGGTACGAGGTTTAGTGAGCACTGTGTGTGTGTGTGTGTGTGTGTGTGTGTGTGTGTGTGTGTAAGTGCGTAGTTCTTGCCACTCGAGGTTGTGGGAGTGATCAATGCATGCCACTTACCTCATAATATTTGCTTATTTTACCGGACAGGGTGCTTTATCTTTCAGCAGTTACAGCTGGTTTCAGTAACTGATAGTGAATAACGATGCGTTCTGTTGTACCATCATTTCCTGGCAGGCGCAGAGCGACGGTTATAATCGTACAGCTACTTTCCGTCCTACATCATTATTTTTCCCTTTCACTGAATAACAGAGAAAGGAAACACTTCATTTGGCGATACAAGTTATTCGCCTTTTTGATTTCTCCAAGTTCTTTCAAATGCCGGGAAACTGTGCAGTAACTTACATCCGATGACAGTAATGTCACTGCTGCGTCCCAGTCCAGTCTGTTAACCGTTAACCCCCTCCAGGTCTTATCACTGATAGCTGTTAATGCAAGCCACACAATTCACGTCCAACATCACACCACCGAATTTTATTTTTTTCCCACCACTTCATGGTTTTCATTCCCTTTGCGAAATCCAAAAGAGCAGCAGAAGTTTCTGGTTCGTTCAGTTTTAAACTGGTAAATACACGTCCATATTTTGTCTACAGAAAGGCCACACGTCATGCTAGCACTCAAATGATGCCTTACTAAAAGAAAAGTTAAGTATACATTTCTAGAGAAATATCAAAGTTAAGCCAAACCAGAATTCAAAATGTCATGTGCAGTAATGACAAATATCAAAAAGTAAGATGTTGACAAAGCCCATGGAACTGAATACAACTTTTTGTAAAAAAAAAAAAAAAAAAAAAAAAAAAAAACTAGTGTTACATACTTTCCTCAAGTTGCGACCTAATCGTCGAGTAGGCACAGGGATCCAGAAATACGTCATATGTATTTTTACTCCGATCACTGATCATAAAACTTTAAGTCAATTAACTTTGCTCCGTACTGACACTCTTCAGACATGAGTGCAGGAAACGTGCTAAGACGCCCATATAACATGTATGCGTATGGTACAATGCATAAACAGAAAGAAACCAGAACTAAAACATCTTTTGCGAAAAAAAGGCACGGGGAGGGAGGGAGGGAATGCACCATAATTAGTGCGATGTAATATCGATTGAAAAAATAAATATTTCACCTGGATGATGTTAATGGGATAATGAATTACAACAACATAAAATATTTCTTTTAACTCCCTCTGATGCAGCTTTCCAATCAAGTAAAACATAGCGGCTCCCACAGATGGAGTTTGTATTTTCTCTGCATGGTAGTCAAATTACAAGTTCATTTTTGTCTGTCAAGGGAGACCTAATTACAAACCAATTGAGCCCAATTTCCGGGTAAAGTCAATGTGAAAGCTAGCTAGCCATTATTGGCTCTGGAGCGGATCAAATATTTAATAAGCGGGAACACTGACCTGGTAACGCAATGCATTTCGTTTCTCGTTGTGAGACGGTCATGTATTCGCCACGGCAAGGACGCTGTTGAAATAAGTGTGAAGCACGGAAGTCATAATACGCGAGTCTTTGATATTACTGTATCTCTTTTCTCCTTTGTGATGTTAAACACAGACCTATCGGCAGTATTTCAAGACTGGCTCTCCAAGAAAAATAATGACCGCGAGAGGAGAGGGGTATTGGATGAGACGAGCACAAAAATTGTGCACCTTTCTCATGATCACCTAACTGGAAATCAGTGAAAGATCATCACGAAGCGAGTTCAGTAATCTCTAATGACTGACGACATACTGCTATGGGGAAGAAATACAAATTTTTTACTTCTTAACGCAGTCGCAGCAAATTCAAATCTGCACAGGCAATAGAAAATCCTTCCTGTTGATTAACTAAATTTCTCGTATCCTCGGTCTCAAATACGTTCGCTAATCGATCATGAAAATAATAATCATTTTCTATCCGTCCTGTGGAGCATCATGCATCAACCAAATATTTCCAAGTTGTTTTGTGTTTACCTAAATACTTTATTTAGTTTTCCCTTCCTATACTCATTCCCCTTCGGTGGTACGATTCAGTTGTTTCTTGGTCTTTCCCGCCATCTCCTACCCTTTACACGCCATCTCACCGCCATCTGAGTAGTATAATATGGCTTTCTTGAAGTGTATTCAAACCACCTCCAATTTCTATGTCTACACTGACTGCAGTTTCATCACTATTCTTCAATAGGTTTTAACCTGAAATCAACTTTGGCCGTTTTAGAAAGGAGTGCCGAAGTACCGATCAATGATACTGAGTTGAAAGGTAATACGTTTGTTTAGCATTCGTTGAGGGCAGATTTCACATTATTGTTGATGTTTCTTAAACTGTTTCCTCTGGGAAGATTAACGTTTACCAATATTTCTGCACTTCCAATATTCATGTATTACACTGGAATTATTTTACAATCACTCGATAAAGACGCGGTTCTGTCATAGCTATTGTAGTGAACTGTGATCTGTAAATGCAGGGCGCTTGAGAACTTTTATATGTTTTAACGTTTCGTATTTATACTTTTCACTGGTGATACGTTTTGGCGTATGCACCTGTTCGAAAACGAATGGGCTTGTTCGAAACTAGTCACCACTAAGGAATACATACGCAAGTGTAACAGGAATCTAAATAAATAGGTTTTTCAACATTTTCTCCATACTAATTTCATCTGCGTCAGCTTTACGAATGTGAGTTTAAGCCTACCTTTGCCCACCGGTTTTTGTAGCTACGCTCCAAGGAAGACAATATAGTTTACTACTACTACTACTACTACTACTACTAACTACTAGTGTTTCCAGCAACTTTGAGGTGACTCATTAGACTATATTAATTCAGTTCTTTAGTGGTGGTGGTGGTCTTCGGGTGCATAGATCTACATTTCTTTTTTAACGTTTATAATTTTTCCTTAACCCATCTTACAATTATATAACAAGCAGATGCCATAAGGAAAACAAACCAAGACACTGGCAATACCTGAAAGTATGTCACCCACGAGTTTCAGAAGTACTATCACTGAAACAGCTTTGTAATGTCCTTTATGTTACTGAGTTTAGAAAACAATTATTAGTTTGAACGATAACTTAAAAAAGCACAAATGGACACAACAGAACCACAAACAAGGAAACTATAGCGCTTATTTGGAATCTCACAGCCCGAAACTATACCGCAATGAAGTAACAGTACAAAGATCAAAAAGTTGTTTGCTTAAGGTAAAATATTCAGAGTTCTCAACATGTGAGAGTACTGTGGGCAAACGGACTCCCACATAAGCCTCATCCGTCAGCATCGGCGAATGAAAGCGCAACCGGACACGCAAAATGCGCATTAATGCTGATTCACATACACGCAGGTTTGTGAGAAACATGGCTGCCTCTAACAGAAGTTTCGCGTATCGATCTGGAGGTAGCGATATTTACATGAGGCACATTGCTGATATGATATCTGCCCGATATTTTATCTTCTGACGCTAAACATTCAACCAGATATGTGACCGTTGCTCATGTTTTGTTCTAGGGTATCTACGTATCTGCACTATATTCTACGTCAACTAAAAATATTTAAGTAGAACGCACGTGATTTTTTTTTTGAATGCACATAAATAATACGCTCCTGCTAGTTAAATATTTCGCGTCCTATTTAAATTCTGCATCATTTACTCTCTCTCTCTCTCTCTCTCTCTCTCTCTCTCTCTCTCTCTCTCTCTCTCACACACACACACACACACACAAACAAACACGGCAGCAAATATCACACCAATTCTGTCATTAGTATGAAATAAAATTGCATTTTAACTACGAACCTTACATTCTTCAGCAGGCTTCGAGTTGATCCCAGGCATCCTCTCAGAATGTAGCTTCTAAACCCTCAAAAAAATTTTTTTGTCTATAATGTAAACTTCGCTAAATTCGTAGCGCCATTGAGGCCACTTCACTAAAGTTTCTCCCGCTCTGGACTAGTCCATTATCACGAACGACAAAGTAAGAAACACGTTTTGCGTGAAACGAAACACGTAGGGCGTACAGATCTTTGAAGCGAACTTAGGAATACCGATATCATAGGCAGAGAGCCGACGACCATTAACCGAGGAGCATACTGCACTGCCCTACACAGCTCTCTGCTCCCAACTGGCACCTTATCTGGACAAGAGCCGATACCACCTTATTGAACGTGCCACAGCGCACAGATGCGTCTTTTTAGAACTTATCAGTTCAGTCACTAAAACACGGACGCCATCTATGCACGAGATAAGCGCCCGTCAAGATTTCCGTGAAAGCACTAAACGGAATAAAACGATACAAAGAGCATACGTCTTCCTTGGCAACCATCAGAGTGAGGCAGCTGATCTCTGTTTCCATACCCGTCACGCAATTATCAGTTTTCATCCACGTACATCTCTTTAGAAACACGTAGTAGTGGATGGACGAATAATTGACTTCTAGGCAGCGAAAAATAATAGATACCCGTCAAGTATATAACACCACTTCAACAGGTATATATGAATTTACTCACAACATAGGTATGAACATCTCAGCACGACACTCGTGCTTATCAATAAATTGTTAGCAAAAGTAAAAGTCTGTGAGCTAAAGTATACAACAGGGGAAGCGCTCTTATCTGAAATTACGCCATTCGGAGTGTCAAACTTACAGATTTAAATATATCTGATCACGATGTAACACGAGACAATATACCTTACTTTTATGTAATCACTTCATATTTTCTCTAATCCCTAAGACCATACATGATTAGAAGTTCAAAATTAAATCTGCCTATATCCTTAAAACGGAAGGAGGAAGGATGATAATTCATTCTCTTTCACACAGATGATATGGTGATAAATTAAAAAAGAACAGAATGACGCGCGTCTATAGAGGAGGAAGCGCAAAGAACGGCTTTCGAACTCAGTAGATAGGATGATTCAAAAGGTTGTGCAAAAGACTGAAGGGACTGTGGTAGGAGTCGAAATACAGTAACTATGGACTAGGAAATTACTGTCTTGGGAGCCAGTGAAAGTTTTGGAATGGCAAGAACAGGAAGGACAATCAATGTACACGCTTCAGAAAAAATAATGTACTCTTTACTCAACAACGTTGTTCATTGCAGAAGGCGTCCAAAATGACGGTCACTACATTAAATACAGTCATAGCATCTTTGCAGAAAATTCTGGCTCACTCTACGCAGGCCATCTTGACAGTATTTCGAGTTCTGGCCTGCTCACTGATAAAGTTTTAAAGATCTGCGTTAGTCTGACCGTCCGAAGGTAGTGTAATCACTCGTCTCTTACGGATACCAGACATGGTACGAACCTCATCAGACGTTGCAAGTATCCCGGCAAGAACCGTTTCTTAGTTGTGAACTAGCCTCATGTAAACGAGGCTTCTGGTACGCTCCTACGAAAAAAGAAATCCAAGAGGGCATTAGATCAGGGGAGCGAGGTGACCATGCGCTTGGACTACCCCTTCCGATCCAACGCCTGCGACACGTCCACACCAACTGATACAAGAGGTAAAGACTTAACAACAAACGCAATGCGCCTGCACGTTCACAGAAACAGTACATTATCTTTGGTGAACTGTTGCATTTAGACTCATCTTTCAGCTCCTTCAATTTGTGTGCAACCTTTTGAACAACCCTGTACACAGTACTTGGTTAAAGAATACGCAACTGTCACACAACAATGGATTGCCCACAAACGACCTGTCCTCTTCCAGCTACATGTAAACATGTCGAAGAACCGAGACATCAGGGGTTCCAACAAGAGTTACCACGTCACTGCTTTAATTCTTCAAGTAAGGACATCAATAACAGAAACTTCTGGGAGAAGAAAAGTAGACATGATTTCATGATCATAGAACATACGCTAATGTAACAGAAGTCAGTCTGACGACGTGTTTGGTAACAGTCAGTCTGCAGGAACATTTGCGGAAGTATGTGCGCAAATCAAAGATGACATGGCCTTTATGAAGCAGATTTGAAGAGAAACTGTCAAGCTCGTAATATCAACGAAGTTAAATTGATTGTAAGGATGGGAGACTGGCGACCCACCGACACATAACCAGACGATATAGACAGCACTACAAATATGCAAGGCACGATAAAGTATGTTTCATATGACACCACCTGCACAAAATACTGCTGGCGTTATATGCGAAAGAATACTGATACAAGAAACACTGAAGATAGCACATACAGTGCTGCATCGTGAATGGGTAGAAAAGTAATAAATTATTTATGTCTTCTATAAGACGGAAATTTACTTATCAAGTACGGAAATTAAGAAGAGGTAAAATATCCAAAAGACTTGTATGTAAAAGTATGGCTCAGCCCCTGGTCAACAGTCTGTCAACTGACCCTTTTATCTATCGAATCTTCAGTTCCCTAATCGAGCTAACCTGCAAAATGAGTTTTTGTTATCTGAAAATGTAGCTTTAAGGACAAGACTAAGTATATTCTTAAAACATGACACACTCCTATACAGTCTACTTGTTAGTTAACGAATCAAGAACCAACCACTGTTAATTCAGTTCCACCTTAAAGATTTGTATACATTGTTTTCATTGGTTATTTGTTACAGTTAGAATTAAATATGCCATTTCTCACATAGTTTTTTACTGTAGGGATCCATCATCTCATCAAGAAACTACAATCACAAGGGTGACGGGGCCGGGGCCGTCGACAACTAACGTAAACAACAATAGCCGTCGGATGATGAACCTGTCTGTTTGAAATCGGCAACGGCGCTATTTGCGTAAGTAAATAGCATTTCAATAGTGGCTGGCTGTTGTTTTGTTCTTTGCGTGAATCAACTTGTACTTTTATAGCTATTTGCAACTTTACATTCTCCTCGGATGGCCGGCCGAAGTAGCCGTGCGGTTAAAGGCGCTGCAGTCTGGAACCGCAAGACCGCTACGGTCGCAGGTTCGAATCCTGCCTCGGGCATGGATGTTTGTGATGTCCTTAGGTCAGTTAGGATTAACTAGTTCTAAGTTCTAGGGGACTAATGACCTCAGCAGTTGAGTCCCATAGTGCTCAGAGCCATTTGAACCATCTCCTCAGATCAAAACCAATCACACCATCGACTCCAGAAATTAGTTAGGAGTACCGCCATCTACATTATGTATGAGGGAACACTGTTCAGCTAGATCCTTACTTAGAAAATGTGCTTCTGGTTGGTTGTAATCATGTTACACCTCACGTAAGAAGGAGATAGTCTTCCACCACTTTTGGGAATCCGACAACGCCAGGGTCGTCGACTATCGAGACTGCTGTTTACCGTTCCACGATATTGCTGCTCGCGACTATCATGCAAATGCGAAATCGATTAATTCGCTAGAGCCACACCCAGTGCCATGCAGGATCTCAGCTGACCAACGCGACAAGCGCCGGAGACGAAAGATGTATTGGTCGCTCGTCCGTACAGCCACATCATGTACCTCGAGACGAGAACTGGACTTCTTTGCAGTAAGGTAAGTACCCACAAGGAAAGCCGGACGACGTCTGGTGCACCACCAACTGACAGCACGGCAACCCTTGTTCCGGGCCAGCCGGGGTGGCCGAGCGGTTCTAGGCGCTACAGTCTGGATCCGCGCGACCGCTACGGTCGCAGGTTCGGATCCTGCCTTGGGCATGGATGTGTGTGATGTCCTTAGGTTAGTTAGGTTTAAGTAGTTCTAAGTTCTAGGAGACTGATGACCTAAGAAGTTAAGTCCCATAGTGCTCAGAGCCATTTTTGAACCTTGTTCCGGCTCCCTATGACGCGGCAGCAACAAGAAATGCAACGACAGCGGTGGGACCACGTAGCCTTTTCAGACGAGTCTCGGTCATGTGTACAGCATCACGCCGGACGGATTTGGGTGCAGAACGTCTGACAAGAACGAAAGCTGTCACATTACGTTCTTCGTCTTTATACGGGCCCTGCACCAGGCGTGATGGTACGTGCATGCCATAAGGTACATGGTTCGCACGCGCAGTAATATGGATATCAGACGTTACATTTCTGACGTGTTGGAGTCTATGGCTGGTCGTCTTTTCGAGGCCTCCGTTAACGTTATCTTCCAACAAGATAACGCTCATACTGTCATGAACAACTTCGTTGCAGAAAGTGTTTGACTGTTGCCCTGGCTAGCACTTTCTCCAGATCTCTCATCCACTGGAAACATCTGGCCGCGCGCTGGCACGACACCACTCGCCAGCCATTACTACTGATGAAAAATGGCATAAAGTTGAAACAGTATCTGTCATCGAAGGTGATTTCGAATCTATACCCAACCGTTGCGAGAGACGTTTTTGCTGCTACAGGTGGCTCTGTGTACTAAATTTCGCGTCCTGTAATATCCTTAAGCTTCTAAAAATTTAATTGTCTCCTCTCCTACTATACTGTCGATGACCAATAAGTAAAATTTCGTTATTTGGCATCCTTTGTGGAACTGCAATTTTAATGGCCAGTTGCGTATTTGCAATTCCCTCGTGAACACCGTGAATGGAACGAAGGTGGTGTTATTCAAATGTTACTGATACTGAAGACTAATCTGTTTTTCGTCCCGGACATATTACAACTGGTATGATCTTGACGGGAAAGGAAGAATGGTTCGATCAGCTGAAATGTGGAGATGGCGTGACGTACCGGGTTGCGGCTGTTGAGCAGCTCCTCGACGTGGCACTGCCACTCGAGCGCGCGCAGGTAGAGGTGGTGCCAGCGGCGCTCGAGGGTGCGCGCGACGCGCCACGCGCTGCCCGCCGACCGCGACCTTCCTGTCCTCCCACACGCCGCTGTCCCGCTCGAGGCTCCACCCTCGTCGTCGCTAGCCGCAGACGTCGCCGCTGCAGCCGCAGCCGCTTTCTCACACAACCGCACTACAGATGTCACTATCTTTCCGTGCGACTTTATGCCTCGAAGCAGCACCTGCAAACAAATAAAGTCTCCTTTTTTAATTTCGCCGAGCGCAAGGACCGAGCTGTTGTACATGAGCAAAAACACAGAAATTAATTTGCCATTGTCGATTTAGATAGGCAGCTGATACGCCCACCATCGAATAGTGATTTGTTGACTAAGCAGTGCAACGACACACGTATAAAGTGGAGGCAATTATCTCAGATGGGAAACTTCCTGCAGTACATCATACTTAGGGCATTTATGCCTGGACCTCGGGGCTACTAATTCTTAAACTATGGCAGGAGACATTGATGCATCTTACAGCTGAAGTACGATGACATCTCATGATAACAGTAACCATTTCTACTTGACACGAAGAAGGAATACATTAGACGCAATAGAGTTCTCAAGACATGCACCTGCATTAGCGTGATCAGTCGCTGTTTTTAGGTATGAGATATCCACAGAGTTTTGAGGCTGCTTCCAACTATATTGCGATTTTGTAGAAATAACAGCAACGACAAAGAGGACACTACAATGATTTTGTTGTTCAGTTGCCGCATATGAACGACCTCTTACAGGTTTAAGCCAGGCCGCCGGGTGGCCGAGCGGTTCTAGGCGCTACAGTCTGGAACCGCGCGACCGCTGCGGTCGCACGCTCGAATCCTGCCTCGGGCATGGATGTGTGTGATGTCCTTAGGTTAGTTAGGTTTAAGTAGTTCTAAGTTCTAGGGGACTGATGACCTCAGAAGTTAAGTCCCATAGTGCTCAGAGCCATTTGAACCATTTTGTTTACGCCACAAACAATCGTAGCAGTGCAAAAATAAATTTAAATTTGTAGTTAGGTTAATGCTATTTTTAAGCGCGTGGAAATGTTCCTTTCAGAGAAAATCTTTTTTACAATAAAAAAAAAATAGTGAACAGGTCTCGAGTGCAGCATCAGGAGAGACACTGTATCCGACAACAACGGAAGAACGAGCTCTTGAAGTATCTACTACAAAAGCAGAATTGCAGTGAAGCAAGTAAGGTTAGCGGACAAATCATAACTTATACGAAACTGCTTACTTTTACAAATACTTCGCTATTAATGTTACAGCGAGTCGATAGACGGAGCAACAAGTTTAAGACAGATTTCCACTAAAGACGAATTAAATAAGTTCCCGGTGGACTTTTTGCTTCTAATCAGCCAGAACGTACTGAATTAAAAATTTGCGTCACCGTATTTATATCAAGGTGATGCCTTCACAGAGTTCAAGAAGTATTAAAACAGTTTAGAAGTTCCGTACGTTGCCGATTACACGGATATTTGCTGATAGTCTTTGCCTCTTTCAATTCAGTATCCAACTAATCACGGTATGATGTTAGAAACACCACAGGCCACCCTATCCTGAGCAAATTTCGAGAACGCCCAAACTTTGAATCAGTTACTGAAGGAGAATAGTCGAAAATACAGAGGAAAGTTTCTCTTGTCGTTACATTTAAAGAAATATTTACGCAGCAACAGAGTAAATAATATTAATTTCAAATAAATTGCATTCTTCAAATTATTAAATATCAAACAAACAACAACAATAATTAACATTTCACCAATTCGTATAGATGCAGAGTTGCAGCTGCTCAACGCATATTTACTGCATTTACCCGTCATTTGATATCATTTATATGGATCAGTTGTTGTACTTGGATACAGTGATGTTTGCTGATATGAAAATGAACTTCGCAGAATATAATTCGTTTATTTTCCATTAACAGTAACGTGGCAAGCACGCAGTTGTGGCCGCCTCGTCGGAGGAACTATCGCCCTGGGGGACTGTTGTAAGTATTTTAATATACGTGTTTTGCTAGAATTAAAATATGCATTTTTTACAAGTGTTGTCTTGAGTTTACAGTCAGTATTTATTTTTGTCGATTGGGGCTTTTTTTCTTTCCGTAGTGCTGTGCTGGCGACAGGAAACTAGAAGCGTTATACTAAATTCGATTCCATACAGCTAAGGAAGGAATCTGTCATCGATATAGTGAAGCAACAGTTTCGAAATTCGCCTCGAGTAGTTTGTGATAACCACGTACACCTTAAAACTAGATGGCACAACCAGTAAATGAATCCTGTTACTGCAAAATATCTCTGTGTGATATCAAAGGGATTTAACTTAAAATCATAAACGCCTCGATGAACCTGGTGCTACTGTCATTTTTACTTTGCCGAGTACCATAAAATGTGGCAAAAAAAGGCAATTTCAGGTCATTACACAGCACCAATCAGCGGTGCGTAAGTTTACAGGGCTTCTTTTAGCGAAACTGTAGACAACTGATACACAAGCAACTACTATTCTATTTTAAATCGACGGAGTCACCGTAGGATACGAGACACTGTTATTGATGAACAATGAAACAACGCATTTACGAATGGAGCCACAATGACTTTAATTTTACGGCAGCTCATACGAGTTGATTTTGTTGATGATGGTAAGCGACACAGCATAGAAATGAAGATCAGATGGGGCTCCACAAGAAGAGCGCAAGATTTGCAACTTTCAATGATATTTGCGTCGACCAACATCAAATAATAGTTTATACCTACGACAAAAAAGCGGATAAACACATTCGCCCTCTCCCGCCACGCTTATGAGTCGTCCGAGGACAGTAGCAGGGATTCAAGGAAGGGAGGATCATAGATTATACATGCACGATGTACCGCACCCTGCAAGAATTTCAGGAACTTCGTACTGAAATGAAGGTTTGGACTTGCCGTTTCGTCGATAACAGTATCACTACGTTCGGATCAGCTGGAGAAGGGCGGGGAAGAACATCAGCCGTGTCTTTATCGAAGGAAGCACTCTAGAATCAGCCTGAAGTGTTTAAGGGAAACTAGCAAAACCTTAATCGGATTAGCAAGGTGTAGCTCTGAATGCTGTTTCTCAGGAAAACTAGGTCAGTGACAATGTCGTGCGCCACCTATAAGCTACGAGCTTCTAATGAAAATTTTTACGCTTATTTCCAACGCCTTTGACGTTAAACTTGGCACTTCATTTGAATGAGTTACACTGCTAAAATACAAGTGAATAACTACCGTCCATTACATGCATTGTGCCAACAGGTAAAATAATGGTAATTGTGGGCGTTATGTCTCAATGAAAAAAACTTTACGTAAGCCGCAGCCGAAAGTGAACTATTTCTACTGATTGTAGCGTCCGTTGCGCGCAAACGGAAGATAAAAGGAACCACGTGACACCGTTTATAAGGGTAAACAAGACCGTTGCCTTTCTTTTTAACTAATGGAAGTAATAAAAATTTTCGTTGTTCCCAACTATGGAGAGAGTACTATTTAGTTGACAGCAGTAACATAACTGCCACAAGTGTAACTCAGCCAAGGTAACCGAACTTGGATCACCACATGCTGATATCTAAATAAAGCCATGGAGTACAATGACGCACAAATTTAAGGGGTGGTTACAAACTATTTGCTAGTATAAATAACGCCGATCTGCTGGCCTGACAGGTGTTTCATACGAATCTGTAGAATCGAGTTCCCTTTAGCACTCTTACTGACAGCCAACAATCATATGAACCACTGTTTCACTTTACTGTGCAGTCATTTGCATATATTTGTAGGCAGTGCGATTGTCAAGTCATTTTTCGTGGCATTGCCACCGAACTGGATCTTACGCGGCATCAGTTCTTTATGCTGCAATTCGCTAGAGAATTTCAGCAACAGAAGTATCCTGTCAGTGTATATGCGGTTTTCACTTTACAGACTACTGTAACAATATAGAGTAAGAATAAAGCACTTTAGCATTCATGTAAATAACAGAAACGTCAAACATTTGTATCGTAGAGCATTATCAACTGGAAATTAAATCTCAAGTATCATGATGTGAAATTCCGCTGAAGGATTCATCAGTGCAATAATTTTGCCTATGGAACCCGCTGGTACGTCTGAACGTGCGGGGCACGTTTAGTGGCTCCACTTACATCAAGAGTCACGCGATTCCGTCATCTGCAGAGCTATTCACGAAGAGCAATTTGTCAGATACCGAGGGCCTCGTTAAATGTCACCAGCCATTATGAAGAACGGTCTGCTTGTACTGGCAAAGACAAATTAAACCATTCTGCCTGGTCATCATCCTCATTCTACCACATCATGCTAGACATCGTCACCTGTTCGAAGTGTCATACTCTAGAACACTACGGCAAAATAACATTTCATGGAAAGTTTTAGTATCATTTCACTAAAACAGTGAATATTTCAAGAAGTCTTTAGAGCTTATTGATGTATCAGCACCATGATCGAGACGGGTGAATTCCAGTCTATTTCGCTGCGTGATTCATGCCTTCCATGTTCGAAATGAAGAATCTAATTTTGCTTAACGTTCGCTACTGACAAATTTCGTACTTACAAAAGTTCGCTTCTATTTTGAAGGAATCAAAACAGAGATTCTGCTCTGCTTGATGCAGAAGTGGCCTCGTACACGCACTCCGTTCTAAATTGTGTACCAAATCACGTAGTTTGCTTGTCCAGTCAGTGACAGTAACATTACACTACCCTACGCTGCAAGTAGCCTCAAATATTGTCCAAGAGTTATAATTTTTGTTTATGTGACACACAAGAGAACCTGTAATTCCATATCTATTTTGTGGCTGAAATATGCTTTTGTTTCTGCCACGAAAGTCGACTATTGTGAGTGTTAAATTACCGACGACGTTCGCTACAGTAGAATAGCGTAACAACAGCATGTCTAAGTTCGATAAAAACTCCTCTGTAACGTTTATACAACTTACCGACAGATTTCCTGCGGTGATTAATCAAGCGAATTCTACAACTACAATGAGTTGCAGAAAACTGTCAGCCAGTTGTAGCAATAGAGAAGTTAGATAATGGTATCATCTCATTAAACTTATCAAAACGAATTAACCTCGGACAATGGTTTCATTACAGAAAGTTGAAAAACCGGAAGGAAGCTAATCAACTCTATCACTTACTACAATCTAGCAATTTTTACTGAATATTCGTGTAACGGGGCTCTTGCGTTACATATCGTAGAAGAGTAAGCAACACACACTGATGGCCCAAAATATTATGACCACTTTCCACCGCGAAACTGAATGCTGAATGGTTGACGTTGATGACACGGACGCTGTAACGAAAGTATATACGTGGAGCAGAGGCGAATGGAGAATCTTTCTTACGACGATACGAGTCGGAAATGAGGAAATCCACTAACATGTCTGGGAACGAGAATCTCGATAAAGGCGAAGCTGGTTGGCTGAACGCGTGCTACTGTCGTGAGAACGCATGGAAAGTAGTTAAAGGACAGTGAAACCAAGAGTTGGTGATACGTTGCTGGACATCGACGCCTCATCACATCACAGAACGTGTAGGTGAGTAATTTGCTCACTCTGTGTGAAGCATCGTAGGAGGCGAGTCGTGGCAGACCTGATGCCTGAGTACAACGCTGGTGTTACGAAGAACACCGTTCATCGCACAATGTTGCACATGGGGCTCCGCAGCAGGTGTTCCCTACATGTTTCCATGTTGATCCAACGACATCGACAATTACGACTGCAGCGGACACGAAATCATCGACATTGGACAGGGGATCATCTATGAAAACGTGTCAGTCGGATGAATCTCGTTTCTTGTGCACCAAGCCGACCGTCGCGTCTGGATACGCAGTCATAGAGGCGAGCGGCTGTTCACATTACTGTGGACCATCTACATCCCTTCATTCTTCTTCATGTCTTTCCCGATAGCGATGGCACCTTACGACAGCATAACTATCCGTGACGCAAGACCCATCATACTACTGTGGTTTGAGGAGCATGACAGTGAACTCATATTGATGCCTGGGCCGCCGTGATCTAATTAGATAGAACACATCTGGGACGCTATCGGGTCCCAGCTCCGTATCCGCAAAACCACCGGCCCGTAAATTACGGGAATTCAATGACCTATGTGTTAACATCTGGCGCCACATATCTTGAAATCTACCAAAGACATCTCGAATCCATGCCACGCAAAACCGCTGCTATACTGCGTTCCAAATGTGGACTCACAAGCTATTAAGTAGCTGGTCGTAGTATTTTGGCTTATCAATACAGATATTGGGGCTACGGGAATGATATCGACTCTGCATTGTAAAATAACGAAGGCAATGGCAAGCGTCTTTTGCTAGTTCCGGTTCTAAAATCAGGTACTTGCAACGCCTGTTGCATGAAAAAGCGTTCACTTGATGTTATTTACACATCAACATAAAAATTTTGCGAAGTTCAAAAACCGTAAAGCAGTTTCAGCGATTATTCTCTAATGGAAATGATTGAATGGGAAAGAGGGTGAAAGTCAAAGTTATGCGGAAAAACAAAAAAGAAGACCACAATAAAGTGTGCTGATAGACCGTTCATAACATTGATATAAATAATTCAGATAGTTCCATCAGCACTATCGACGCTATTTTCATGTAGCATACGGTGTCCTGAACGAAACTGAGCAGAAAAGTAATTCCTATTGCTTCTTGTCTTTGCCCTTATCAACTTAAAAATCTAGCTCACATTATCACCTTCAGTTTTCACTGAACGTTCACACTGTAAGGAACCAGAGGATGAAAGACCACAATAAGGCTACAGATAATCGTAAGATTCCCGTAACAATACATATCTATTCTTCTTCCATGTGTGAACCCTCAACGCTGCTTTCGTGAAGGAAACTTTCGTGATGGAATTCCATCTTCGTCATTGCTTGGGATTTTTCTTTGCTGCGACGACTACAACGAGGTTCCTCGGCATCACAACTGAGGCGCTACATGAAGAGGAATTGGAGACTAAGGTTTCAAAATCTGTAGTAGCGCCTAGGACAGCGGCTGTGTTAACCAGGTGCCACACAATGACAACTTAAGAGGATGAAACAGTAGTCGGCCGATCTGAAACAGTAGTCTCCTAAGCCTGATAGCGGAGTTCGCTTTTCTAGGTTATCAACGCGCAATAGACACGCCAGACGGAAAATTGACGAAAAGGAACTCCTACAGTTGATCACGCGTCAACACTTTGGTCTCGTTTAAAACGCTGTAATCCACACAATGCAAAACCAAAGCGATATTGGTGAGCATCTCTTATTAACAGATCGCGGGACACGCTTATCCTTTTATTTCAGTCATCACTGTGTGAAGAACGCAAGGAGTTCACCGAAATAGGACTGAGAGAACTAAATGATCATGAGTAACTTTTTTCTTTACTGCAACCAGCAAGAGCAGTGGCTGGTGATCTCTATGACACCCCCTGTTCAAATACAGAACGATTACAGAAGGAATATAAAATACGAAGATTGTCAATAGACCGAACTAGTTAGCCACGCATACTAAGACGAGTAGCTAGTTTTCAAACTGTCGCGGTTTCGAGTCAGGTATTGTTCAATTTTGTTTCCGGACAGCGATTGTTTGTGATGCTAATCATATAAACAGAGATGCCTCTTTGTGACACAGTCTGGTATTATCTACACAGGAAAGTTGCGAGACACTGTATTCGAGATGACAAGTACCGCCTGTATCTGGAACATATTCTAGTACACTTAAGATGCGTTGACTGGCGGTGAATTTCCTAATTCCTGTCACTGTAATCTCCTTTCTTTACTGTAGAATGACATAATCTCGAGAGCTAGCGCGTCAGTTACTGAAAATAGTTTACAGTAGTCGTATTTTTTGACAGCTCGTGTCATTCAAGCAAGACTACCAAGTTTTTCCATACGAATATACCAGTACCAAATGTGCCGACGGAGTGTCGTTTATGTTTTTAGTTACCCGACAGTCTATCAATAAAGCTAAGAACGCTTGGAAGGAACTATTCTCAGAATCAAATAAACTAAGGTGTGATCCATCGTGTTCCTGACATTCAATTAATGGCTGTGCAGATAAACCCGACTCTGACTCGGTTGCTCGGCTGTTTTGTATGCCCTTTGTTCCACTTGTACAGTGGATAGTCTTAGACAACTAAATACCGCTAACTCGCCAACTGTTCTCCTTGTTTCTGGAAAGATTTTACGGGTGAGGACTGGGAGCACTGTGTTTTAAATACTAGCGAAATGGATTCGCAAAAAGCTTCGTCTACGATACATATGCAAGTACGGTCACGTGCCATTCAAGTTACACGCTACGTTCTAAAAAAGAAGGAAAGAGTTTCAGGAAATCTCAGAAGAAGGAACTGGGCCACAAAAGAAGCGGCAAGCGCGAGCACGCAACGAAGAGCCGGCTGGCTGCGCGCACAGACGTCTCTAAACGGCCGGCCCAACAAAAAATAAACAGAAGCGCATTCAGCGGCGGTCACGTGCGCGCGCCTGCTGGCCGCCGGGGCACCGCCGCGCTCGCCTCCCGCTCCGGAAAAACGCACGCGCCTCTCGTCATGTGCCAATTCCCAAGGCTTCGCACCTCACCTGCTCTCCACTTAACCTAATAACTCATTTCTGTTTCTTCATCCTTCTTCTCAATGTAATTCGAGGGCCACATTTTTTGTGGAAGGAACGCATTGTTGTGTACGTTATATCGCACTTTTCATTTAGAACCAGCAGTTTTAAGGATCACTGGGCGAAAAGAATACGCTCCCATCTACGTCCCTCCCCCCCCCTTCTCTCTCTCTCTCTCTCTCTCTCTCCCCCCCCTGTGTGTGTGTGTGTGTGTGTGTGTGTGTGTGTGTGTGTGTGTGTGTTTTTCTCTAGAACACAAACAAACCAATGTCAGCTGCATCACTTTAGGGGACAGGATTATCAGAAAGAACAAGTCTCGACAGACAGGTAACTACGGCAATATGAAGGGAAATGCAGATCAGAGAAATGAGACCAGTTTATGGAACAGTGTGCATGACTGGTGCGGTACGAAGGTTCCTTGGCTGTAGATGTGACGCGACCTAAACGAAATAAATATCACAAGCATTCGCAGCTTTGGACGATTTAATGAAACTAGTCATGTTTTCTTCAGTACCAGTCTGGAATGTCAGCTGGAGCTCACCAACCTTTGTGCAGAAAGGCAAGTGCGTTCGAGCATTTCAGGTCTCGAAATCTAAAATTTGTAACTCGAGTGAACATCTCATCAATATCTTAACATGAATTGCGGCATCCGGAAAAAGTCTTTTGTACTACCCTTTAGAAGAATTCATTTTCAGCTTACGGAATAGTAATAACTTAAGTAACGCATCTTACATTCGCTCAACGAACACAGCTAATCATAGCACCTTTCGACGAATCATGTCGTGCGTAGAGATGAAACTACAAGCCATCGTAGCCGAATCTACTAAAGCCTAGTGGCAGTGAACGTAAAACCCCTAACTGAGATTGATTAGTATTTTCGTTATCTAGGGCAGAAAACTATTCTCAGTGCAAGTTTGTTAATCGGCGGGCCCATTTGTCTCTCGATACGTATTTTGACTAAAATACGAAAACTATAATGAATGTGGAAAACAGATGAAAGTCTGTGGTTTTACCATATGTGATAGACGTTTACATTTCAACATAAGAAATTTAATCTGACGTTAAGCAGACAGCAAGTGAGTACAAGCGACAGTTCCTTCCGCTATCGTAAGTAAATACAGCAAAGATTCGAATGTAGTTACGAAGTACCACCAGAACGCAACAGTGCCAAAATACTTTGCTGGTTACCATACGGTGCAGCCCAGTTTATAAACCTCTAGACTCACAAGCTATAGAAGCAAGATTTAAATCCCTGTCTAGTCATCCCGATTTTCCGTGGCTACCTATAGCCACTTCGGATGCATTCCTGGGTGTCTACACAAAAAGGATGCAACCGCTTCCTTCCTCCGTCTTTCATCTGTGTTAATACTCCGTATTAAGCCCTTCGACGTTACGGAGTCGTGAAATTCAAATTCCCTTCCTTATCGGCATGATAGCGAACGATGACCCCCATGTGAGGCTGTCAAAGTGACAGTAAATGAAACCGCTCGACGTGGACGCGCCAATTACATCGGCTGAAGGTGTATTCCGGCGGTTTTTCATACTTTTTCACTTGAATGTTGGATCGGACCCTATATGTTTCCACTAAAGGCCTTCGTAACTGTTTCCTTCTTTGAAACGAAGACACGATAAAGGTGAATAACTATGTAACGTACGCTACAGCAACGACAGCGCATTTATCCTTGTATGACATTTGACAAACAGGCAAACTGTTGATAGATTAATCTTCACTCTTCACTACTGTTTCCCCGTGACGTCTCATATCCTGGCGGCATCAAATTGACTTTGTTTCCGGTAGGTGAAACACTGCATTTTCGGTTTTCATTTGCATTTGCAAACAATACGCGCCACGAGTGATGAACACGACTGCTTAACAAAACTATTCTCAAAAAAACGTCTCGCAAATAACTATTACTCCAGCCCCGGCTCTCTTCTTCACTGTTCCGCTGGAGAATATGACCTACAAAATAATAGACTGTTCACCGAACTGCTGCAGTCCACCACTCGCCTCAGTAGGTCACCAAACACAGGACAGCTGCTGCTGAACAAAATTGACCGCTGTAACATCGCAGCCTGCATCCTAACACCTGGAACCGCAAGCTAATGTACCGGTTCTTCCAGTGTAATAAAACTATGTCTCGAGCTGTCGGGTACAGTAGAAAATAATAAAAAAGAAGACGCAGTGAAACATTAAGAGCACGCAGCTAACAGTAACATAGCGGGTGCACACGAATGTGGTATCAACAGTTGCTTAGTCAACATTGCAGATATTCTTCAAAACTTGAATTCGAACATCTCAGTATGCTCATTTTACCATACACCACTTAGTCTTAACAAGAGACGCTGGCCAACTACCTCAAACTATTTTCGCGCTGGGCCAAACAGACGCCAAATTGCCAGTGGCTGTACAAGCGATTACGCACACCTTGCAATTTATCTACGATGAATCGTCTTAGGTTCACCAGGTTGCTAAGAATTTAGCTACATATACGATGGACTGTGAAAGGAACCATTGCCTGCGAAACTTCAAACATTTTTATCTAATCAAAACGGATTTTTTTAGTTACCATAATGAGTGACTTCACTAGCATGGAATTTTATATACTGGGAGTCCTTCCTCAGAGTCATTAGGTGCATTTTCTCAAATGTTTCGGCACATAATTTGCAATTTCGTTTCTGATGTGTGCAGTAGGACTCATCCCAAACAAATAATGCCGATCACGTCTTTCATGCAACACCCAGTGTGGATGGAAATTGTCGATGTGTTTCGCGTTACACGTAATTATTTTTAAAGCGGAATTATACGTGCCCATTCGATAGAACAGTCACAAATTAGCCTCGTGCAATATTTTTTATCGATGTGTATTGACAGGGACAGTAAAAAACGAAGAATAAACTCCAGCAGCGATTGAGCAGTACTGCTGCATGGCGGTAAAGTAAGCGCGGGTGATGGCGGTGCTGTCGCTTCTGGATTACTGGTTATTTTTCATATTTTACTGGGCCAGTTAACACGTATCGATAAATTGAGATAATTTTCGACCGCTCTATCGAATGGGCGCGTAATATTCCGCTCTAAAAATCATTTTGTTTGTAACAGGATACAAACTAACGATTTACGTCGACACGCGAAGACGTTGTGAGTAGATGACAAATGCAATACATTAAAACACCACTTCCACTTAGGTTTACATTATCATACAACATTTTTAGAATAGTCTGTACATACGATTTCACTATGTGATATGATAAACACGAAAGGGTGGAATTACAATGCTAATTTCGGATAATCCTACAAGTTTTATCGTAGTTTCACGTTTTCGCGACTGTTTCACATTTACTGTCAGAGCATTAGTTCAGTTTACACGGAGGAAGATGCACGAATCGGTGACGGCCTACTAGGATGACTTCAGAAACTGCGTAAAATTTGGATCAGGAAGGCCAGATCGCAATTTTCAGCACGCCCCTCGCGACTGCGAGTTCAGTTGCTTGCCCTGTGGGTCATTTCGCTAGGCTATCGTAATCTACGGATTTAACACAGGATAACAAAAGAACCTGTGCGAAGGCAGGAATGAGCACCGCAATTCCGCTTACAACGAAAATAGCCCGTCGTGGCGCGGCATTTGCCGGCACTTCCGCTGACATGCGAGCGTCGAGCTGCACTGGAAACAACGCCAGCCGCTGGCTATTTCTGCGCTCCTTGCATGCGGCGCGGAACCTTCGGGAAGGGCAGTGCTTTCTGTAACCTTACCGATTTTTAAAAAATAAATAAATAAGGAACTATTCGACTTAGAAATTTCGTCTCTCTAATAGTCGTCAATCATTTTCTGGTTAGATGTCTGCCGACAGAAAACGGGGAAAGGAAACTTGGAAGAATAATGCAGCAGCTGCAGCTTGGTTCCCCGCGGGAGCTGTCCCGTCTGTGGCAGTAGCGGGGGCGACCCACGTGGTCAGGTGACTTCGGGCACGCACTTCGCCTCCATTAGGCCCACAATAACCTACATCCTCTCGTCAAGACACTTACACACCACCGGCACGCCTGTGTAGTCGTTTAACAGCTACTCCGCTAGACATCAGGCGAACACGTCCAATACAAGTTTGATGTGCCAAGTGTCAAGAGAATCTGCGTTTCAGAAACGAGACGTTCGTTACTTCCCGATCCAAAAATCTTCTGAATGCAACAGGAGTTTCTCTTCTTCGGCATGTAACTATTTCCATCTCCTTGTTCATCTATCATTCTTACACGCCTCCATTGAAAAAGAACATCTTTACGATAAGTTTATTTTGTCACTCTTAACATACGATTCCGCCGTAATTTTAAAAATGGGGTAAACACGTTTCGAAACGGATCGCCAAATAAACTTAGGTTACTTTCATATGTAAGATATTTAGCAACTCTGTGGCAAATGGCTACACGAAGCGTTTCACTAGTTTATAAATAAATTTGTGTATTATTGCTTGTCATTTGGTATTTATACAACCCTGTCAAAATCTTAACTTATACGATGGGTTAGATTGCTGTAGATATGAGTTGGCGCAGCCAGTGGACTTTAAAATCTTTGGTTATCTTACAATACTGAACTAGTAATCACTTATGTCGGCAACGTGTTCAGTACTGCATTATTTAGTAACAACACAAAAAAGCACAGAGTACAACACAGCTTAGGTGACAACAAAATAAAATGTCGGTTTCTTTCCGTTAGTAAGCAAGCGAACAATTTACATAAGGTTTCCGCACTTTCAGCCCTGAACAACTTTAAATTCATTTCTTCTTTGTAATAGCAATTCACCTTTAGAATATCTAAGATCTGAGTTAGCTAAAAAGCAATGAATATTCCCCCTACCAAATCCATTCAGTAATCAAACCATGCAAAGAAATATAGCAAATTCATAAACTTTCTGTCAGATTCAAACTGTGTGCCAGAAGGAAACAATCTCCCAGGCAGCGGCTAAGCCATATCTCCGAAGTATCCTATGTGCTAGCCCCGCTAGGTATGCAGGAAAACTTATGTAAAGTTTGGTAGTTTGGAGATGAAGTGCTGATCGAAGTGCTGTGAGGGTGGGTCGTGAGTCGTGCTTGGATAGGTCAGTCCATAGAGCACTTGCCCGTGAAAAGAGAAGGTCCCAGATCGAGCCCCAGTCCGGCACACAGTTTCAGTCTGTCAGTGAGTTTCAAATCACATGCTTGGAGTGTTGCCCGCGTACTTGTCACCTTCTATTCCTCAAACCAATGCTCCCGGTATACGTCGGTAGTTTAGGTTTGTAAGCAGTGACAGATATGGCAAAAGTCAGCAAATTAGGAATAGTCAGTCGAGGTATACAGTCAGAGTATTTTTAACTTGCACGATAAATATGAAAGAGGAACTGCAAAACAATGTGGTAAGCCAGGAGATAAGAGATGCTTGCCAGAAATCCTCCTCTTTATGACAATTACATTTTCTCCGGTTTGCGGTAAATGTTCTGATTCACCCAACACAGCAACAATACACAGAACAGTCAACTACAGACTCAGAGATCAACAGCACAGAACACTTCCGTTTTGAACACCTGCGTCTGGAACCGCGCGACCGCTACGGTCGCTGGTTCGAATCCTGCCTCGGGCATGGATGTATGTGATGTCCTTAGGTTAGTTAAGTTTAAGTAGATCTAAGTTCTAGGGGACTGATGACCACAGATGTTAAGTTCCATAGTGCTCAGTGCCAATTGAACCATTTTTTGAACACCTGCCCTAGATATTCTTCATCCTACAAATTGTGTTGTCTGCCTGAATCAAAAGCAGTTCAAAGGGCGTAAAGATGAAAAGCACACAAACAAGAATGGATGAGCTAGATTCGAGTACACAAAAAGAAAATAAGATTTCAATAAAAAAATGTAAATGCTTCGGTTCTGATTCCATAGCCTACCATGGAAACATGAATTCATGGCAACGGATTACGGAGGAAACCTCAACAGAAGAAAGACCTGAATAAACACATTACAAGCCACATATGCGTAATATAGAAGGAAAAATAGTATCGACACAAAATAAATCGGCGATTGTATTTCAAAATGAAAATGTTTCTTTGGTGGGTTTAATGCAGCAGGAATACATGGTTGGGGGTTAAAGCAGATGAAATTTATTTGTTGCCCTACATTGAAGTGCGAAGTGGGTGCTAATTAAACTAGTCAAAAAGTTGTATGAAGTACTCTCATGATCTTTACACGTATGTTGTTGGCTATAGCTATGAGGTTACGTATTTTATCGGTTGGCATTTCTTAGCGAATAAACATGTAACGCAGGATTTCTCATATACAGGTAACTGAGCCCAGGAAAGCATTGTAACATATATCGCACACTAGTATCATTCTGCTTAATGTATAACAACCCACAGTCATTAAAAAAAACGCAGTGCGAAAAACGTATTAGAAAGTCGAGCACTGGAGATTTGATAAGTAATTATGTTCCCCCAAGGAAACACACACATTAATTCCGTTCGAAAGTTGCTTGAAAACTACAGGACACAGTTGTTTACTTTCGAAAAGTCCATTCCTCAACATAGCTGTCTGCTTTTATACACTACGGCAGTCACGTTGCTGCCTCCGAAACAACACTTGTAAACGTGTGCGAGAAAAAAACCTGCAACATTTTGGTCATACAGCAGTATACAGCAGTATTTGTAATAAAACTATGTTGCCGTCATTTTCCACTCCTTAGTATACGCGAATTCCAAAAGTTATTTACTGTTGCGCAGTACACCGACAAACATCAGCAGCGGTGGGAGGCACAAAGCAGCTCTGTTCCGGGAAGGAAACAGAGCAGTCGACCGGGTTTCCGCAGAATTATGTGAACAGTGTCGGATCGTTAAACAATGAAAATACGAGAGCTGTGAACAGGAGGCACAAAACAGCACGTGGACAGTGCGCTGTGATCATACCTTGCATTAGTGCGCAGTTCCTGGTCAAGTCACCGACCCCTGAACTCCACGTGCCTGCAGCCAGTGGCTGGAGTCACAAGCAAATCTTTCCGTCATCGGTGGAGCACACTCATATAAACTTATGTTATACCGTGCAGTTTCAAAATGAAAGGCATCATTCTATTTAGATACGGTGGATTTTGCGTGAAACAACTTAAGAAAACTCCTTCAAAATGTATAGTAAGAGTCAAACTTCATCCAAATGTACTGCAACGTCAGCTTGTACGGCACAAGAATTTATTGTACAGCGAATTTTATGGAATCTTTTACTTAAAGCATTACTAATTAAGAAGCAGATTTCCCATGTCATACTGAGTCTTCTGCGACAGAAGTATAATCACTGCAGAATACGGACTAACTGTATTGTAATTGTACCATTATTTTCTACTTCTTGACACACTGTGCTTTAAAATACAATACAAGCGCTAATACATTCTTTACTCATTAATCACATTAGCACCATTAGACACCAGAGAAAATCTGATTTGATGATGTTAACAAGAAGTAACTCTTTCAAAGTTCTTGAATACATTGGAACAGTCCACTCTTATCTGTAACGCAAATTGTTTATTTATATACGGTGATTGCGTTGTATTCAGTAACACTGGAGAATATGTTGCTCAATTTCTTATTTCGTAAGACTTGCATCTTTTCAATTAATTGATCAAATTAGCTGTAATAATCTCACTATGGAACTTCAATATCACGTGCACAAAAAGTTGTACTTTCACTTTAACCACCACACAACAAAAAGCTATTTCTTCTTTTCAACTAGGTACCCCCCGCAAGCAGTTAATGTCCAATTTCTTAACGCTATATAGTCATACAAAATTATGAATCACGTTGATTAATTAATTTTATAAAAGCTAGTACTAGTTCAGAGGTACGCAAACAATTTCGAAACTTGGCATCTTTGACATTAAACTTAAAGTATACTCACAATTCTGTTAATGCATGTGGAACCTCTTATCTACCTAGTGAAACGGGATTCTATCATACGAAAAATAGCTAACAGGTCCGGTCTTGCTGTTAAGCCGATTCAAGGCCGGATTGGAAATTTTCTCTGCTCATGGACTGGGTGTTGTGTTGTCCTCATCATCATTTCATCCTCATCACCTGCACGCAAGTCGCCCAATGTGGCGTCGACTGCAATAAGACTTGCACTTGGCGGCCGAACTTCCCCGGATGGGACCTCCCGGCTAACAATGCAATACGCTCATTTCATTTCAATGTTGAAATGAGCGTTCATAGCCGCAGAAGTACCGTCAAAATTGCTACTCACTTCTAGTATACAAATAAAAAAGAAAACACAGCAGCAATAGCAGAAGTATCTCCTTTACACAGGAGATCGTGACAGGAAGTTACACCTATTAAGCGTACTTTCTCCCTTTCTTGTTGAAATGTCCTCTGCGGTTACAACGCTGACGTTCGCCTATTTCTTGCTTTCTGAACTTTTGCTTGCAGAGTGGGTGTTGGGCACAATCGAAAGTGAATACTGTAACTATGGAATGCAGAGATTTCGTGCCTTTCTCCATCACTAAACTGTACCTCATGCGTTGGAGTATCGAAACGGCGCTTATAGCTACATGCAAACGTTTGTTGCGCGAAGAGACAACGTTCACAGACAGATTTTATCTAGAAGTAAAATAACTTCTTGTAGTAATATGTAATAATATTTTTTTTTTCTTCTATGAAACACGGAAAAGAGGTAAATTCTGTTTTTAGCAATGTGAAATTATTTTTTCGTTCACTTACGCAGGGATAGTTTCACAGTGATTATTCCTGTAACGTATACCGTATTTTACGGACTGTAAGGCGCACTTTTTTTCGAAAAATTGCCTCCAAAATTCAGGTGCGTCTTATACGCGAAATTAATATAAAAATGTCCAGTGCTTTATTTAAAATTCCCGCCAGTCTTAAAAGTGGCCATATATTCGATGTCGCGGGAAACCTATCTCTATCTGGCAACACTGGATTCAACTGGCACCAGCAGTGCACGGATATGACGAACATCAGTTGCGGGGATTCACAAGCTTGCTGACACAGTCTCCCGTCCCGCCATCACAACCAGAATACTGTCTAGCCTATGTTGCGTTATTGCAGTCTACGGTGCCACTGAACTTCAACTGCACGTGATCTGTGATATCGGTGATGGTACAATATTTTTGTTAGCCGGTATTTTCGTAATGGAAAAAATGAAAGTTATTTCCATGATGTGGGCTATAAATTGAAGTTAACAGCTTATGCAGAACAGCATGGAAACCGAGCAGAAAAAAAAAAGAAAAAAACATTCGCGATTGGCGGGCTAGTAAACAACTGGAAATAAAAAAAAAATGAAAGGAGAGCGGGAGGGAGGGAGGGAGGGAGAGAGAGAGAGAGAGAGAGAGAGAGAGAGAGAGAGAGAGAGAGAGAGAGAGAGACTGAATGCAAAATGGGCAAAACTAGAAGATGGATTCAAGGACACCATCAAAATGGCACTGAAATTAATACGAAAGTGATTCAACTACACGCTCGTAAACTAAAGCTACATTGGAGCTTAACGTACTCTTAAAGAGTGGAGTTGGTTGGCGCTATTGGTTTATGAAGCGTCATGGACTTAGCATGCGAATCACAATCAAAATATCTCAGAAAATGCCAAAAGGTATGAAGAGAAAATATTATCTTTCCATCGTTTTATTATTCAACATCGAAAGAAAACCAGTGCGGAATTAAGCCAAATAGTGTATATGGATGAAGCGCCTCGGACATTTGATGTGCGGAGTAACAGAACCGTTGCCGTGAAAGGTGCTAAAACTGTAACTATAGAAAGTGGACATGAAAAAACGGCACTACGTTGTTGTGCTTTCGTGTTGTGCTGACGGTAACAAACATAATCCAATGAACATTTTCAAGAGCAAAACAATGCCAAAACCTGAAATACCGCCAGGTTGTGGTGTTCACGTACATGACAAGGGGTTGGATAGACGAGACTGGTATGAAATTATGGATTAACAGCCGGTGGGAGAGAAGCTAAGGCGCTTTGCTGAAGAAGAGTTCTCTTCCTGTGCTAGATCAGTTTAGTAGTCACTGGAAAAATTCTCTGAAAGCGAAATTGAGACAGGGAAATTACAGAGATCGCTGTTTCCCAGGACGACTTCACAATTGCAACCTCTTGATGTCTCGATAGGTAAACCATTTATAGCGTGTACGAATGGTTCAAATGGCTCTGAGCACTATGCGACTTAACTTCTGAGGTCATCAGTCGCCTAGACCTTAGAACTAATTAAACCTAACTAACCTAAGGACATCACACACATCCATGCCCGAGGCAGGATTCGAACCTGCGACCGTAGCGGTCGCTCGGTTCCAGACTGTAGCGCCTAGAACCGCACGGCCACAACGGCCGGCTATAGCGTGTAAGAGAGAGGAATAGAAAAAATGGGTGATCAATGAAACCCAACATGAATTCACGCCGAAGAGAGCTTTATGACGACCTACAATCAAACAAGCGTGTCAGTGGATAAAACAGTCGTGGTCTATTGTAAGAGAAGACATTATTCGTATTGTTAGATCTTTCAAGAACTGCGGCATAAGTAACGTTCTCGATGACAGTGAAGACCATCTTATATATGAAGAGTGCAACGTTAACGTTGACGAAGGCGACGAAGAAAGTTCAGACGACAAATTTCGTGGATTTTAAAGCTCAGTTCGATTTTATAGACTAAGAATATTTTTAGTTTGGCTTTGCAATCTAATAAAAATGTTACGTTTTTTTCTTTTAAACTGCTTAAAAATCAAGGTCCATCTTATAGCTCGTAGCGTCTTATAGTCTGTAAAATACGGTATGAGTTATGACGACGTTGATAAGTTTCCGAGGAAAGTTTTTCTTTTCTTCTCCTTCTCAAGAGAACGGAATGTGATCGTTCAACAAGGTGGTCTGGAGAGTCGTATATCATGTAATTCAATAATCCATGACGGTGTCTGTGGCACAGAGGCGCCTTTGGCCATGCACTTAAGATCCGCTGCCTGTGTCATCATTCAAAAGTCTTAAGTGAATCTTGAAATACGATATTTTGAACTGCTACTTCGAAACAGTGTTTTTAAAAGCATCACTGTACCTGTGATGAGGAATTGTCGTCGCAGATGAGCTGTTCAATCATGAAGCTGATCTCAAGTCGACAGGGATGGTTTCTATGGCCAAGGATTTCTTCCTTTCCTGAAGTGCTTCGCATTTCGCAGTGGTGCTTGTCCCCCCTCCTGTAGGTTTCAGACAAGCTACTGTCCACTTTAAATGACACCAGATTTCTCATCATTGCTGCCTCAGTAAAGAAGTGAATTTCTCCCCAGTGCGAAAGTGTCTCCACAGAAGTGACTGAAAATGAGACACGTATTGTCGTCGGATAGACTGAGGAATGGTACAATAAAGGTTTCTCTTTTCTTCGTTTTAGTACTACTCAATTCTTCGGAAAGCCTCTGTTCCAACATTCAGCTACTCAACTTCCTGGATCCCTCACGCATCACTGCTCTTATTAACACGCTTCTTAGATTGGCTTTTGTCTTTACCAACGTTCTACGTTTTGTTTCGATGTGAGAATGTAACAGCCTATTGTTCCCTCAGCAGCTTCGCTGCAAAAGTTTTCTTGTATTGGTCACCAACGATCTCAGTCGTCTCCACTAGTACTCTACTTGAAATACATTACATTATGCACTGACTAATATTTTATGCCAACTGGTGTTCCCAGTATATGATAACAAACGGTCATTCATCAGATGTTATTTAAAAGCGTACGGATCGAAAGCTATGTACATTTTTTTTGCGTCAATTCCTAAATAATCCACTTGTCATTTAACAGCGGATCTCTCGGATAAATAACAACTGATCGCTGGAGGCTGCCAACGATCTCGGTATTTTACGTGGAATTATTATTTCCACGTACAATTGGTTACTTCTAAATTTAGTGTCCAGCATGCGATATTACAATAATATTCAAAACATTGTTAGTTCAATAGCCTTTTTCTTGTATGAATCCACATCTGCGTAAAGGTTGCAAATATCACATGCTAAAAATGTTTTATGGCGATGTAGCTTAATAATGCCCAACAGGGTCGAATTAACCAATTGTTAAATAATAAAATAAAGATAAAAGACAAACACACATTACTGCTGTTCCACAACAATATTTATTTTCTAGATAGACGTGAACCAACGTTCACCTCTTTAGGCCATCCTCAGCCAATTTAAGACTAAGCAGATTGCCCACACACCATCAGTGACAGTTTATAGCTGTAAAGATATTGTTTTTCCAAAGATATGTTACCTTTTATGACTACATATCTATATAGAAACCACAAGCATAATTAAACGAACTAAAGAACTATGAACAAAGTAACCTTATATTACACTATACTTATTGAAAGTATAAGAACGTACAGGCCAAAACAGTACACAAGTGGGTATGGCACGAACTAGTATGTTATATGGACAGAATAATTTGTTAATGTGATGAGAAAAAAAAGACGTAGGAATTGATGGAATGTGAATGGGGAACAGTTTTACTACTAACAACACAGCACGCATATTATCTAACGGTGAGAAAAATATTAACTAGCTACTGCTGCTATATCAAGGGTGAATACTGGGACAGTTTTTGATCATTAAGGGCCAAATCATGATTCTGTGACTTGCATTTCTTTATAGTTAGTATTTCAAGTAATGTTAGTTTTCTGCCTTTATCTGCCCTGTGAAGAACATCAGATTTAATATCGTAACAATGGTATTCATTGAGACCATCTTCAACAACGGTAGAATCTTTCTTTTCGACTCTCAAACTTCTTGCATGTAGTAGTTATAGGTCTACATCATGCAGACCTACTTACACTTTGCCACACAAGATATATTATTGCAATTTTAAATATGTCTACGTACTTCCAAGTATCGACAAAATATGTCACAAATGTAAAAGAAATTGTTTCTTTCAAAATAAAAAAAAAATGCCCGCGCAGGAAAATGACTGTAGTACAAATTCAGAAGAGGCCTACGGGTCACAGAGATCGATATCTGGAGGAAAAACAAATTTATAAGGAGCAGTCAAATGAAAACGAAACAGACTACATAACGAGCATGGCGCGGCCGTTACTAACGCAGATACCTGTGTGTACAGAACTGCCCTCTACTGGGAACAGCGCGAACGTTCACCACTGTTGCATTTCCCTATTAGACTTGCTCGGCGTGACGTCAGCGAGTATTGTGTGCCTCCATTACGATGGAGGCCGGGAATGAGGAACAGAGTAGTGTAGTGAGGTTTTTGACTATGGAAGGAGTGTCAAGGTCGGGTGTCATTGAAAGACAGCAGTGGGCCAGGACAGGCGTGTAGTCTTATTATCCCGTATGCCACTGCTGCTGTGGATGCTGCCGAGAGAAATGACCGGCGACATACGGAGGAAGATATGCGGGTCATGTTAGCCATCAGTCAGGGTACCGCCCACTGCATCATGACGGAGCATCGGAAGTTAGGGAAAATCTGTTCGTAGTAGGTTCTCCACAGCCTGACGAAGGAGCAGAAACTGAACAGACTGACGACATCACTGCAGCACCTGGACCGGTATCACGAAGATTATTATCGTTAGCTGTCCCTTATTGTCCTGGGAGATGAATCATGATATCATTTTGAAACGGGGAGCAAGCGTCAGAGTAAATAATAAAGCACATGGATTCACCCGCACAGAAAAATCTAAAGCCATGCACGTCAGCTGCGGACAAGTCATGGTTGGTTGGTTGGTTGGATGATTTGGGGGAGGGGACCAAACGGAGAGGTCATCGGTCCCATCGGATTAGGGAATGCGGGGGAAAAATGTTGGCTGTGTCTTTTCAAAGGAACTATCCCCGCATTTGCCTGAAGCGATTTAGAGAAATCACGTAAAACCTACATCAGGATGACCGGACACGGGTTTGAACCGTTGGCCTCCCGAATGCGAGTCCAGTGTGCTAACCAGGGCAAGTCATGATGACCTGTTTCTTTGACTGCAAGGGCCCTCTGCTCATTGACATTCTGGAATACGGCGCCAAAATCAATGCACGGCGGTACGTGGACACTTTCCAAAAACTGAAGAGCGTCATCAAATCCAAACGATCAGGAATGTTGAAGGACGGCATCATTCTGTTGCGGGAATGTCTGCCCACATGTTGACCAGCTTGTTTAGATTACGCTGCAGCCGTTTCGCTGGAAAGCACTTACACATCCTCCATACAGTCCCGATCTATCCTCACGCGATTTCCATATTTTTGGTCCCCTGAAGAAAGTCATTCATGACCGTCGATTAGCTTCGGACGAGGAGGTGAACGCCTGGGTACAATCATGGTTCAGCATGCAACCGTAAACATTTTTCCTTGCAGGCATTGACCGTCTTGCTTCATAGTGGGACAAATGCATTAACATTTGTGGCGATTACTTTTAATAGAATCAGCAGTTTACTTACTTTTTCCCATCTGTTTCGTTTTCATTTGACTGGCCCCTCACAAATTAACGGAATGGGAATGCAAGATCACCCCCACTAGCGTCCTGCTATGTATGACAGAGTGAAGTTATCTGCAATCGCAGTTTAACTCATCTGCAGTATTAACTAGAAGAGCACTGAGCCGTCATTTACAACTTCCAGTTAATTGTTCAGAAAGAAGAACTCTATACTGTCATGCACAATTCAAGTTGCGAAAAGCAACAATTTCACGGAAATATGACAGTTTTCAATACTTTATGCAGTGGTATGATCCATTACTGTACATACCACATTGTTACCTTCGGCCATTCTGGTTCCAGTACTCTGGGAGTTCGCGACGTGGTCGGCCACCTGGCCTTAACATCGTGTCGATGAAAGGTAATGTTGACGTCACCTTCCCGAAGGATAAAGCTAGCGTCTGCGAAACGAAGTTTAGATGTATGCCACGTGATTCCAGTGAAAGGCTGCCACCCTAACAAAGTAAAACTAACGCATTGAACACAGTGTAGTAACAACAGATATCTGACAAATAAGCAGTTAATTGTATCCCGAAAGTAACAACAATTGTGCAAGACTAATGTTAGTCTCCAAGTTTGTACACACTTCAAGTTGTATTTTACAACGTTTCAGCACCTCTTACAACTGGCTTTCGTTGAATATTTATACTATTGTATAAAGACAAGTCGTTGTTTAACTTTGTTACCAAAAATATCGAAAAAGTCAATGACCGACTTACTCTAAGTATTTGCACGATGCTTTTAATACACTTTCAGAGGGACGTAAGCTACGTATTTTGTTAATATTTGCAAGAAGCGCTGACACGTTGTAAAATACAACTTGCAGTGCAGACAAAGGTGCAGAGTATTGTTACTCTTTCACATTCCTTACTACTTTTCGGGACACAATTAACTGCTGGGTTGTCAGATATCTGTTGTTAGTACACTGCGTTGAATGCGTTGGTTTATATATTACAGGATACTCTAATAAATTTCAGGCGCACACAGGCTAAATATTTAACAACAACTTAGAGGTTTTCTATTGTCACGGAGTGCGAGAAGGCAAATGCTGCGCTGTGATGTGAACATGTGCGATTACGTTTTCTTTCTTGGAGACGGTTTGAACTACAAAAGTGGGGCATTTAAACCATTAGATGAATTGTTTCTCCCAAATATATTCTTAGATATAATTTTAAGGATAAGTTGTATAAACGCCTATGTGATGTTTGTTTCCTCGCGGTCGGTTTTAACGCAAAACAGGAAAGTTGTATTCATGGCTTATCAGCGCATGATTAGAATGCTACTAGGGAATCTAAAATCGTCCAAAGTTTGTAATGCTACCCGCTGGCAACAGAAAACTATGGGAAATACTGTCATCGAAGCTACTATCCTAACAGATGGAGCAGCAGGAGAGGTATCTCATACGCCGTACACCAATAACCCCAACCGATTTAGAGATTCATTTTAAGCTACGTTAATTGCCGTCGAAGTTCCATTGGCGATAACAATAAACAAAGCTCAACGTTAGAAAATGGGGAGAGAACAGATGGGCTGAGGAGGAGGAGGGGGGGGGGGGGGAGGAGTTGGAGAGAAATAAGCAGCAAGGAGGAGATGGACAAAGAGAGAGGGGAGTAAGAGATGGTCTGAGAGAAAAGGGGGGGTGTACGAGATTAAGGACGTATATCCAATACCCATATATATTTAGCAATTACAGGTTTCGCGTTTCGCTAGTTACCTTACAAAGGACACGGTCACAAACGTAGGTGGTGTTAAACTGCATATCTCTCTCTCTCTCTCTCTCTCTCTCTCTCTCTCTCTCTCTCTCTCTCTCTCTCTCGGGGGAAGTGTTCTTTGAAAAGTGAAAATTGAAAACCTTCCAACGGCTAAATATGACATTTCTCAGGAGAATGAAAAACCAATGGACTATCTCCGCTCATACATAAATGATATGCATCCAAAAAAAATTACACGGTGTTATGCTGCTCACCGCAAAAAAATGGGAAAATTAGAAAATACACAGCCAAAAGTCAAACTAAACAACAACAACAAATGTAATATACACGTGAACAGCCGTCTGAAGATGAGCCTGTCAGTTTGAAGCCGGGAACGGCGCCATTTGCATAAACAAATAGCATTATTAATAGTCATCTGGTATTTTGCAATCAGCCACAGTTTCAAAAATATCAGTTTTTTGCTACAAATATTATTAATACTGAGGCACTAGGTTTTATTTGTGATAATACAAATACTGAAATACAGCATTAGGTTTTAACTAGTACAACTGTAATCAACAAAAATTTCTCATAGCTTTCAAATTTTGGAACTCCAGAGGGAAGCACAGAATGGCTCTAACACCATGCGCTATCCACCAACACATGTCTGAAAGACTTTCGCTATGGTTTAGCACCTGGGTCAATTCCAGGGGCACGCAACAGGAGGGACAATAGCACCGAAAATGATTTTTGTGAAAAAAATGGCATTTAAAACGTTATCTGTTTAAAAAAAATGGTTCAAATGGCTCTGAGCACTATGGGACTTGACTGCTGAGGTCATCAGCCCCTAGAACTTAGAACTACTTAAACCTAACTAACCTAAGGACATCACACACATCCATGCCCGAGGCAGGATTCGAACCTGCGACCGTAGCGGTCGCGCGGCTCCAGACTGTAGCGCCTAGAACCGCTCGGCCACTGCGGCCGGCTATCCGTTTCCAATCTTCATTTGCTGGATAAATGAAGTAGTAAGAATACAGCGTTAAAAACAATTTCTCCGCAACTAAATTACAGGCAACTACACTTCTGTAAAAGAAACAAGATGGAAATGAGGTATGATCATTTCAGTGCAAATAGTCTATTGTTAACAGAATTTTTCGCCTCTTCTCTATTACCTAAAAACTAAGATGCTATTCATAAAGAAATAATCGAAGGTGAGTGAAATCGTTTCCTTATATTCGTTTTAAGCAGGTAAGAACGGAGTTTGTTTGAGAAGTGAATAGTGTTGTTATTCCTGTGATAGTGAATGATGAGGGTAACGGGCACGTCTGAGATGAAAGTGTGCAAAAATGTTCTACAAATGTACTCGCTTTAGTTAGAATGACGCTTTCACTACGATCACATACATCGATCAACATCTTTTTATCGTACCCAGACAATTTATGCAGCTAATTGTCCGCAAATACCAACGTTACTTGTCTATTTTCACGAATTGTTGATAAAATAACCCCAAATTTTCACAAGAAAAAGAAAATGACCCACTACTCATTCATACATTAGAGGTAATATGTCAAATAGAAGGAAAAAAATTCATGGCAGCCCGTATAAGATGTCTGAAAAGCGGCAAGACGTTTTGAAATGATGGTAAAAAGAAGCAGACTTTTTACAGAACCTACCCACAAACCAGTAACGCGTGTATCGTGCAGGAGAATTCATGTGTTCCTCATACGATCCTGCTAAGGTAAGTCAGGTACGCTCGACTTTTTTAACATTTGGCGTGAATGCAGAGAGCGCGGCGCGCTGGCTCCGGGAAGTTGGGGAGTGGACAGATGCCAACGTATACCATAGAGGCGAGACGATGAGAGCGGCTCAACCGCGTAATTGCGAGGCGTCCGCCGACGACACGATCTGTGCCTTGTACAGCTATAATGGGGCAACCAGCCCACAGCTTCTCCGTCACGTACACGGCGAATTCCTGGGGCTTACCCACCGCTCACGACCTACTAGCTGCACCCACGGTGACTACATTCACCCGCCTTCAAAACTTGGACAGCCGTTTCTCAGATACCACCTTCAATAGTAGGACCTCCAATTATTTTATACCGCATCGATATTCTTTAACCTTTAACATGGCGAGCGCTATGGCACAACAATATGGCAGTATCAGCACAACCCGTATTTATAGCATGCAATGAACGGGAAGAACAACACCAAACCATTTGCGAATGCATTTGAGCCCAGAACTATATTTTAATACAAGGGACATACAGCGAAAACAGAAAGACAATACCTCTGTATCTAAAAGTGACAAACTTCACGATCTTGGGTATTTTCTCAGTTCGCTCTCACAAAGATCTGAACCATATTTCAAAGATCTCTTCATCTAATATGATATTCATCATAACTTTAAACTCATCCGTCATAATTCCGAATTTATTGTCTGCTCAACAACCGTAGATATATGAAAACATTGAAATGGAAAGCCATAAATTGTGTTAACACTTGAGACGAAACTTGTGGTTTTTCAGGGAAGTACAAGCTACAGAAAGATCTAGTTTAATAAACACTGAGGCGACAAAAGTCATCGGACAGCTATATGCACATACACAGATGGCGGTAGTATCGCGTACATCCGTTGTAAAAGGGCAGTGCATTGGCGGAGCTGTCATTTGTGCTCAGGTGATTCATGTGAAACGGTTTCTGGATCCACAGTGTCGAGTGTGTGCCGAGAATACCAAATTTCAGGAATTACCTCTCACCACGGAACACAGTGGCCGACGGTCTACACTTAATGACCGAGATCAGCGGCGTTTGCTTAGAGCTGTCAGTGCTAACAGACAAACAACACTGCGTGAAATAACCGTAGAAACAAATGTGGGTCGTACGACGAACGTATCAGTTAAAACGGTGCGGCAAAATTTGGCGTTAATGAGGTAATGCAGCAGATGACCAACGCCAGTGTCTTTGCTAAAGCACGACATCGGTTGCAGCGCCTCTCCTGGACTCGTGACCATATCGGTTGGACCTTAGACGACTGGAAACCCGTGGCCTGGTCAGATAACCCCAGATTTCAGTTGGTAAGAGATGATGGTAGCGTTCGGGTGTTGCGCAGATTCCACGAAACCATGGACCCAGGTTGTCAACAAGGCACTGTGCAAGCTTCTGGTGGCTCCGTAATGGTATGGGCTGTTTTTACATGGAATGGACTTGGTCCTCTGGTCCAAAGAGTTATCCGACCCTGTCTAGAAATAGTTATGTTCGGCTACTTGTAGACCATTTTCAGCCATTCATGAACTACATGCTCCCAAACAACGATGGAATTTTTATGAATGAGATTGTTCGCGATTGGTTTGAAGAACATTCTGGACAATTCGAGCGAATGGTTTGACTACCCAGATCGCCCGAAATTAATCCCATCGAACATTTATGGGGCATAGTGAAGAGGTCAGTTCGTGCACAAAACCCTGCACCGCCAACATTTTCGCAATTACAGATGACTGTAGAGGCAGCATGGCTCAGTATTTCTGCAAATGACTTCCAACGACTTGTTGAGTCCATGCCACGTCGAGTTGCTGCACTACGCCGGGCATAAGGATGTCCAACACGATATTAGGAGGTCCCCCATAACTTTTGTTACCTTAGTGTATGTACTAGATTTATAGAACATTACCATTGTCGTCGTAGACATCGTTAATAATGACTTGGAATACAGCGTGCATGATAACAGGCAGAAACCAGAACTACTGTAATAATTATCTACGTCAGGAAGTTTCGAATCTGATACTTCGAGTTGGTGTCGTGCAGCACCACCTATATTGGATGTGACATTTGCCAGACCCAAAACGGAAGATCTGTCTGCAACTACTAGGGTCATGCTTTTAAATAACTGAGACGCTGCAAGATAAGAAAACACCCCCATTCTCTCTCTCTCTCTCTCTCTCTCTCTCTCTCTCTCTCTCTCTCTCTCCTCCCCCACCCTCGTTTCACTGAAACATGAACATTTTGTCGAAATTATGCGGAACATAACAAATTTATTCTCACTGTGATCAATAGATCGACAATGTGCAGTTTTAATGCTCACAATTAACATTCAAATAACTTTTTTAGCCGACTGATTGGTTTAATTTGTGTTATAAAAGTGTGCTGTCCGATGAAAGTAATAAAACAGGGGAAAACGACCCGGACTGCTGTAGAGACTAGCTTTACCGAACGATTACTCAATTTTCTGATTTCTCGCATCCACTCCACGCAACGCATCAGTCGAATGCTGTAATATGAAGCACTGCAGTCGCGTGTTGACGACTTACTATCAAACAGAATGCTATCAGTCTTTCGCAGACACTCGTCGTATTATTCCTCGCGCTTGCTCCTCGCAAGCTAAAATGCTATCAGTCTTTCGCAGACACTCGTCGTATTATTCCTCGCGCTTGCTCCTCGCAAGCTAACCTGAAGTGGGAACTGTGGAGCCACAAATGTCCGTAGCCTTCGCCCACGCGGCCGACTCCCAGACAAAGGGAAAGGATGCACACGCCTGCGGTGAGAGAGGAGGCGTGCGCCAAACACGTCCGGTGCACGGGAACATAACTCGCCTTCCCAAATGGTCATCCGCCGTCTCGCCACGATCTTGTCCGTATCAACGGCAGACGCGACTGGACTGTCGAACAATACAAGGCACACGTTCCGGCCTACTGTCAAGGTCACGCTTCTCACGACATCCGAGGAAAAAATCTATCTTCACATGTGTCGGCAACGTGGCAGGATGACGAAGCAAGCGGGAAAAAACGAAAAGAAGGAACGCTTGTCCGAATGTCTGTTACGTCACAGGCAACACGCTCAATACCTGCACGGTTAACGCAGGTCTGGCGAGAACATATGCACACAGCGCGTGCCAACTACTCCAGCACGATTTGCTTCTCGTGCGTCACATCTTTCAGTGACAGAAGATTTACGGTTCCTCCAGAATACTAACAACCGTGCTGCTTCGCTCGTTCAATGCGAATTTTAAATGCAAGCACATTTTAACTCCAAACTTTCAAAAGTAAATTTTTCTGCTGTGGTAACATATTCTGAACAACAGGAGTGTCTCTTCATGTCACTATTTCTTTTTATGATTTCGGCGAGTATGACTTCATTTTAAACACAGCAAGCTCCCGACATTCAGGATTAATGCAGACCAGAGACTGCACCGATAACCGAACACACGGATAATCCAAAATAGTCTTTTTTTTGTGGAAACTGCAACTTACTTTCCTTTCAAAACATACTACATGTCGCATCTTAAAACCTATTGAATTACTTACGAGTTACCCGCCGGAAACAGTGGGTTGACTTGTATCGACTTTTAGCTCCTAAGGAAAGGGGCTAGGAAACAGAGGAAATCAGCCACAAGTTTGGAGTAGAGTCCCGACTTTTACTTCAAGATAGAATGGGAAATTACAACAAAATATTACAAGGATGTCCGACGGCGCGACTGGGATCTGTATCGTTTCCCAACGGTAAAACATGAGACACATGCTTCATAGTATATTCTGATCATAAATACTGTTTCCATTTATAACGAAATATAAAGAGCAAATAAAATATTGAAACTAAAAGACAGTATCACAAGCAAAGTTAAATTCCACAAGAGGTATGTGTATGACACCCTCATTCTATTTGTTGGAACAAATGATGAAGCAACAATCCTTTTTAATGAATTCAATAGTCAGCATACAAATATCCAGTACACCTTTGAAGATGAGGAAATCATCATCAAACCTTTTCTTGATACAAGAATATCGAAACAGAACCAGCAGGTAGCTTTCAATGATCACAGAAAACCTACTGGCACAGACACCACTACACCGAACTCTTCTACACATCCCACAAAAAATCTGCATATATATCAAGGCTATATAGAACCCACAAATTTTCAATTCAACATACAGAACTCCAACAAGGAATAGAAACCTTAAAATGCATTGGAACAAACAATGGATACGATCCTTCACTCATTAATACAACAAATATAAACAAACTCAACAAACTACAGTCACAACTGAAAGCACCTCAGCAGTGAAATATGTAAAAACTGGAATATGTACCGTGCTATAATGACTGATACGTCAGCTATATTATTCAAAAACACAGATGTGAAAGTCAGTTTCAGTACCAACAACAACCTAAGTAGGAGGCTTATTCACAATACAAAACCGCCAGATACAGATCTTGACGTATCTGGCATTTGCAAAATTACCAGCAACCGGTACAACGAGATTATATAAGTCCGACAGGCAAAAATTTCTGAATGCGACTTAAAGAACATACAGATTGCTAAAGACCAGAGAAATGTTACAAATCAGCAGTAGCAACACACATTAATGACACAGGCCACCCTCTGAAAATCGAAGAGAACTTGGAAATTTTGCAAAAAATCGGTAACAGTAAAAGAATATATGTGATGAAAGAAACACAAATTTTCATTCACAATAAAAAACGTGATGATAATGTTCTTGATGGGATAACTGAATTCAGAAATTCAAATTTCTTCTATATCTTAAACCAGTAAAACAGTACCAGAACTGCAACAGACTGAAAATGTGCCACGATTACCAGACTGCCAGTATCGTGAATATTGATGGAAGAAATGATAATCCACACGCTGTAACGCCGACGTATTTTTTTTAAGATATAGTTTTTACATGTATGGAGAAACGTTTGTGTAGTGAAAGTACGTCAACAAACAGTGTTAAAATAAACAGTGTTAAAATAAGCAGTGTAATAGTGCAGTGTTGAACATCAGCTCCGCCAGTGCACCAACGATGTAGACGATTCTCTGGGACGTCAACTTCGTAAGTGAAAAATCGGCATATAAAAGTATGACACGATTATCGTGTCATAACAACTGATGCTAAACTATCAACATCCTCCACAGGCTGTGGTATCAACCGCAACAAAGAGGCACAGCTCAAGACAACATGCCTTCCCCCTCCCCCCTATTACGTCAATAGCTACTCCGGCAACAGAACAAGTGAGTAAGACATTTCTAGGTTAATTTAGGCTAAGACATTTTATCTTCCAGTAACATCTGTAGGCATAAACGCCCGATGATGAGCAAAACATGCTCGATACGCACTGCATTAAATTGAGTTAAATTAAACATAAAATAAATATATGTGACTGGTAGCAGAAAAATACAAAATAATTACTATTTTTTTTTAATATAGCCGAACGGTGCACGGATGAACTGCACGCCGTTAATCCAGAAATTGCTGTGTAATGACTGAGAACCTGCGAAGAACAATGAAGCAATAAGATCCTACATCCTCATTTCGACAGTTCTTTCATTCTTCGGGTCATCCGTACTATAAAAAACAGATTTCCCAACCTGATTATTTTTTTAAATCTTAATCTTTGGTGTTTCATCTCGTTGAGAGTTGATTACGAAAGGGCTTCGTATTATAGAGTATTGTCGTTGCTGCTAAATGACTTCAGGGGTATAAGAGAGGCAGAAATCTCACGCGGCATACAGCTTGCGGCGGCTATGAAAACCGGGAGTGCGCAGCCGGCGGCTGCGCTATAACTTGCGCATTACGTCACGCTGACCTGCAATGAGTAACGAAACCGTTAGCCGAGTGCCTCACGCAAGCGCTTTACAGACGTGAAAATGTCTAGCTCTCAAACTGATGGAAGGCTGCCGTGTCTCCTGCTTTTGTTCACCGTCTACCAGGTTGGCCAATTTGCTCACCGCTTTCGCCCCGAGCCCGTTGTAACGAAATGGGAAAGACGACTAGCATCCTGCAGCTACTTGATAAACGAGAGCTGAACATGTCGAACTGGAGCGAAGTAAAGGGTGTCTTCCAGAGGTACAGGCAGAGGCGACCCAGATGGCGGCGACAAGGACAAGCGCCGGCTTCGACCTCGTCAGCTTTCTCGGCCAGCGCTAACGTTGCTCTGACATTGCAACCGCCGCACACCCAACAGATGCATTCACAATTTTTACCGTGTACACTCATGCGTCAATCGCTATCTTCTTTTATTTTCCATTCTACCGATTCGTTAATATGCAAAATACAGGGACCATATCCACGAAGAAATCTCTTACGGAATTTAGAACACTGAACACCGAATTATTCAAAAACTATTGAGATAGTTCCATATTTTCTGGGGAATTGTGGCGATTGCCGTAAACGGTTTATACACTGCATTACATTGCAATGGATGTCCGTTTTGATTGTAACACAGTGAAGAGCGATATCGTCAGGCACAAATGAGTTAAAACTGTCACAATGTTACTTGTAACTCGATCTGTTTCATATTTGCACTGAGTAAACATTACAGCTTTCCTCCAGAAAAAACTTCGAGGAAATCTAGGGAATTTGCTCTGATCACTCAAAAGGTTGGCGGATGTCAGGCCAACAATGAAATTCGACTGGAGTAAAATGAAAAATTATAACAAAATATACTCTTGTTAAATTCAAAACAGTTATTACTGACGCGTTTACAGTATCTCAAATTTACCAACAAGAACACTTGCAAACTGAATGAGCGAAGGAGAGAACTAGATCACACAGGTTACAGTCTGACGAATTTTCATGTCGATCGGAATTACTAATTTATTTATTGTAATATATTTTAAATACTAAACTGCCACAGTCTCGCTGAGTCAGATAAGATACAACTACATACTTTGTGGAAATATTTGCTTTTATACTACAGGTTTGGTATTTAAACACTGCTTTCACGAACCATGCTGAATGTTCAGCGAACTGCATGTTCTTCGTTTCCAGAAGCAGAAGTGTATTACTGTATCTTAACATGGAAAACACGAAAACCGTATTTCTATGGCCTCCGTATACCACAGACACATACATCCAATGGTATGGGGCGCATCGAGTGCGAAAACCTCGAATGAACATATTAATGTTTTAGCTCTTTGCCGCAACAGAAGTAGATATTTTGCTACTCATTAGTATCACACACGTCTGGGACTCCCTCGGAGTATGTATTGCAACTACGCCAACACCTATCGTGTGTGTGTGTGTGTGTGTGTGTGTGTGTGTGTGTGTGTGTGTGTGTGTGTGTGTGTGAACACGCTAATCTCCAAAACTACTGGATGAATTTTCATGGGTTTTCAATGTAACTTGAACATAGGTTGGGGAAACATTCATGCTTTATTTCATCAAAATAGGAAAACGAGAAGAAAGATATTGTAATTTAAAGTTTTATCTAAAATCGTCTGGTCTGGTCTGCTCTGCTCAGCTCAGTAGTTCGAATGTTTAACCATCACGGCTTAGTGCACCAAAGAATCAATAGATGACACTGACAGTTTCGTATTATTGCAAAAAACCAATACATGATGCTTTTAGTTTCTTTTTAACTCAGTGACATGTATTTTCGGAAGTTAACGTCAGTGATATAAGTAAGCACAGCATAAGAATACAAATTAACATCGAGTTTACTTGGTTAGCACATACGGATTTACTTATTTTTCTTTGTGCATTAAAAACTTAAAGACACTGCTCTGCTTCTTTCGATGGATTTATTCGTGTACTTTGCTGGGCAAACAGAATTTATTTAGTATGCCTTGTGATTTGGGTGCCTAATCATTAGATTTTGATTTCGTTTTGTTTACGAATAAAACTGTGTAGAAAACACAAGGATTTTTCTGAATACACCAATACAGTTAAAAGACTGAGGAATATGTGGTCTCAAGGATCCAATGAAGGTCATGAGGCAAGAATTGCTGTGGCTCGAGAAAATCAGGTTTTAACTCGCTCTTTAGAAACTCCTTCCGAAAGCGAGGCACAACATAACTCTGATCGATGGTGTCATGCATTATCTCACTCCTGAGAACCCCTCACTCTAAGAGGCCTGAAGTTACTTTTCTCCCACAAATCACCACATAAGAGGAAATTGTGACGAAGTGGGGCAGGCGAGTGAGTTTTTATACCCCGGATCCTGGTGTTCCTAAAAGTTTACCAATTCGCTTTAAACGAGTACAATCCCCGGTGAGCTAATGTTACGCCATGAACAAAAGCAAAGCACAATGACAGACACGGCGCGCTGTGGGTGTCGGCCTTAGAGTCAGTCGCCTTCCGCACTTCCAGCCCCACGTGGCTCCCTCCCATGTTTGTGAAGCAAACTACCTTGTTCCTGTCTCCAATAATACTACTTCAAATGTTGTATATAAAGAAGCCTTATACGCCAAAAATAAATTTTACACATGCGGAGTCTCGGGCACAGCTATAAATAAATATTTGGACAATGCCGCATTTCTCTGCTGGTCAACAACAGTTATGGGTCCTCTCACTTATTTTTAATGTATTTCAATTGTGTAACATCTGCCCTTCGATATCCTTACTCACATCGACTACACTAGATAGTACATGTACCATCAATAAGTATATAATCCTATGTACTATATCCGAGTGAAGTGAACAAGGGATTGTAACTCTTCTACCGTCCAAAATGCTTTCTGAGTATTTCATGAAAGTAATTATTTTTACATCGGACGTAAAAATGGCATATTTCAATCTTACTGGTGGAACACAAACTCTCGCCAGTTACAGGCTCCGCGGTTCTAACTCGAGTATGAAAATGGTGGATTCGCTACCATACCCCCAGTTTGGTTGGAGTCCACACAGAGAGCACATCAAAGACGCCGAACCTCGTGAAGGAGAATGGTTACGTCGCGAAAATAGTGTAGATAAACAATCTTCAACCCAATGTGACACCCAAAATATACTGTCTATCAATAAGGGTGCGAAAACGACACAAAACAAATTCTTCTAGTGCATACTGAAGTTAATTGTTATGCAAATCTGTTACTGGCTGCTCGTGCATACTATCTGTTGTCCGAATAGCTCTCGCTCATTAATGTAATAGGATATTCTTTACATCCAATCAACTTTTTTCGGTTGTGACTGCCAAATCTAGAATATCGATGAGAGCGTGTGTTTTACGGCCTTGAAGACAGTACATTACAATAGGCACTGTATTCAAAGTTGGTAAATGGATTTGTGAACATCGACAAAATCAAGACTGAAAACATGAATATTGTTTATAGCACGAAAAACACAAGTATTTTGAGAATTTACGAATTCATTAATTCAGGTTTTCATTTTTTTTATTTTTTAATATCTATTGATTCTTTACGGAAAAAGTTTTTGAGCATCGACTCACATAAAACTGAAGTCACCAACTTCAGTGTTGACTAAGTGCTCTCATTTTAGATGACGTTATTCCCAGTACTTTGACAGTTATAGTGATTCCAGTATCTACTGTACCAGTGAATAGTAGTCTCATCCGTATTGAAATCTACTTCTTGAAGATAAATAGTGACGCTCTCTGATAAAAATTACAAATGTTTTCGTAATATATGCACCTGACTGCGTTTTTGATCAATAACTATTTAAGATAGCTGATTCTGCCAAGACGTGCAGCGCAGCCCTTAAGAAGATCACATAGCAACTTCGTAGGCTTTTTGTTTCATTTCTTCATTTATCGTTGATTTTAGAACTGCATATCGTAAGTCACCGTGGTCACTCCAAGATGAAGGTAAATCATTCACACTGTAAACAAATCTTTTTCGTCGCAGCATATTTGCTGTTTTTAATGTAAAGCTTCGCATTAAGTTCAGCCCAAACTAAAGAAAACTACAAGGTATTAAACCTTCAAAATTAAGTGGTAAGTTACGAAACAGCTACCAACAACTGAATTTCATGACATCTGAAATCCTTTATTGTTAACTGCATGTGCCGGTTTTGAACAAATCTTCATCTTCAGATGGCTGCAGTACATTAAGGAGGCCAACTATCCATCATTTGGTCCAATTGATGGCGTCCGTAAATCTGTCTGTTCTTTTCTCGGAAACTGTTAAGTGCCCACATAGCCAAAAATATCATACATCCGTCTTTATTGTATAGGTTTTCAACGTAACAATGGATCTGGCATCGGCAGGGATGCATCTATGCACTGTAAAATGAAGCAAATAATGTAATATAAAAAAATGTGACGCTCATTTCACAAAATCCTTTCACCCCTTCTGGAGGAATGTAAAATTATCATCATATATAATTTTCTACAAGAAGGAACTAAACTTGGAAATTCGACCACCTAAACAACGAAATCATCCTGCCATCTCTGGTAAGACATAAGAAAGCACCGTAAAGTAGCCTGTAGCTATATCTGAATTTTGATTTATTCATGTGTTGCTCAGATCGCACTAAATTACTCACTGGTGAATTATTGTCTTCCTGCATCTTTGCACATTGTCTGTTACCGGTAGGGAAGAAAAGAGTTACAAAGGGGACGAGAAACAGATTGCTCTCATTTGAAAGTTTCGTAGATAAGGAAATCAATGCCCGTTGGTATAATTATTGCAATTATATCATGAAAAATCACAGCACGACGCACTACCCATGACTTTCCGCTTAGTATCGGAGGCAAAATGGTTTTCTGTACATTTCCTAGTTTGAGCACTCCGATCCTTCGGGTTATATGTATGCTAGAGACGAATTACCTGTTTGGACTCTTCCAAGGAAACCAGGTTAACAGACCTTGCAATGTCTCATTACACAAGGAAAATGTTTACATTCAAAAATCTCTCAGGAAAAAGAGAATGCCATTTTCTAGTTCCAATACTCGCTTTAGGTTAGTCGGTTGCTACGTGCATAATTGACTCCATATCTAGACATAAAGCGTTGAATCCTCGGTTCGTCCTTGGGTCCCTCTCTCTCACTTATCGCTTCTTTCATCTCTGACAATGATTTTTCTACGTGAAAATTGCTAAGTTGCATCATGGTTTGAAAACTGCGTTATACTAAAGGTCCCACTGTAACTTGGTACGCAGACCTGTTCACAGGTCAGAGGAAGACAGGGGCGTACCACCTCAGATACGACCATGCCTATAAATCACTACAGTCCATCACCGGCAATGGAGGGTGAAGTTTTGACAATGCTAGCCACTCGTGATGGCGAAACGTCAGTAAAATCATCAGACGAAAGTCGGCCGAAGAACCAGGGACAGAAGCAAATAGGCAGTTTGTCAATCACTACGGCGTTAAAACGAATCTTCGCGTAGAGAGCTGCTTTACTTTGTTTACCTTTTTTTAACTATTCTTCAAAGCTTCATCGCCACTTAATGAACATCACAGATTCGAATAGCTCACCATTAATACTGTGACCAAACTATTCTGAAGTACTCGTTTTCTTGTTTTTCAAAATTCCTTGAGTAGAACGGGAGGATTGTACCTTAAAGATCCCGGCCAATTTCTTCGCCTATCTTTGTTCCATCCGAGCATGTGTTCGAACTCTGACCTCTCGGTTGATGAAGAGTTAAATTTTAACCTACATTTCTTCATTTGTTTAGTCATGTGTACTACTATGTATTTGGGTATACCGCTGTATATAACCACTACAGAAAAATTATTGATGTGCTAATACTAAAAATCTACATTAACCATGACTTCACTTAATAGTGTTGATAATGTAACGTCGAAATTAGGTACAGCAATTGTACGAAAACACAGACATAAAGTATACAGAATTAAGGTTCTGAATTAAAGTGACCAATCCGCACGGAGAATGTTTTTAATGCTGGAGCACCCTGCTTCAGAAATAGACCAACGCTACAAAGACATTTTGGTGGACGTGAGGAGAGACGCGTCGTCATCCTGCAATACCCGGAAGAATCATTACGAAAGAAGTGACATGTGCTAATACTAAGCTGGCGTGCTAAACTGGTATATTTCCCTTCAGATCTTTACAAGTAGTCAGTAGTGAGGGCAATGAAAACGAGCCTGTTGTGCTTAACCTAAGTCTGGACAGAAACAGCTTATTTCTTTCAGAGTAACAGTTTATCGCAGATTGGAAAGGAATAATAGCCTCGAAAATACTGCAAGTACGATAACGCGCAGTAAAAGAACGCAAAAGAAACTGCAGAATACACCCTGCAGCTTTGTCACAGCTGTCACAATTTCTATCATTTTACTTCGATAGGAACTCTGGGAGCAATTTTCTTTTTTATCTATTTATCGTAAGGCATCTTAAGTTGCCTGTAATCGAGGAACGGATTTTCGTTTCGGGGAATATTTCACAAATACTGTACTCGGAAAACCAGAAAAAGAGCGTGATTAGATCTACCACAACCTGTTGCGCGTCCACCCTTTTATTGAACAAATACTGCCGTAGAGAGAGACGACCACAAACGACATTAGTTGGCGCCTCGGGGCGCGCCCTGTTATTATTGGTACCAGGCGCGAGACGTCGCGCACATCGATCGGAAAGAACGCACGGGGCGGACTGTGTTATTCGAAACACTCGTAGCAAAATGAGACTGGTATCAACCTACACTTTTAAAAAAATATTTGAGCTTCGTCTGTAGACGAGGGAAAATAGAACTACTCAGCACATGTAAAACATACTAAAAGCACGAGGGAGCTTAATTTTATTAACAAGATTGTAATGATAAACATGTAGCCAAATTCTCGCGAAACTGAGTACCTTATGATGGGGGTAAATTCGCATAGATCGACTTCTTTGTGCTTCATGGTGCACGTGCATCAAGTCACCGCGTTTCAAATTAAGGTAAAAATAATCAATTACCGCAGTATTCCTAACACGTCATCCTCACGTTCAACAGACTTTTTTAAAATTAAATATCTAAAAAATCCTTTCCTAATTTTTGAATCCAGTTTACATCAGTCAAGACGGTCGCAGTCAAACTTAGAACAGATACTCACTTTGCAGTTATTCAATTACAGGTCCCCGCGTTTCTAATACGGTATTCCTTCTACAAGTTACCCAACTGCGATTTGAAGCGAAAAATAAAGGCAAGGCAAAGTTACAAATTGTTAAAAATTTTACAGCTTTCCAGGGATTTTACTGAATTCACCACAACGCCGTCACATTATCTATGCAGACAAACGTTACGGCTTTTGCACAGAACGAAGTTAATTGTAAACATGTAACAATTCAAATCCTTATCTGTCTAGAACGAGATCGTATAGAAATAACCAACTAAAATTCTGGAAGTGACACTGCACTCCATTTGACTGAAAACATTAGATACCATTCACATAGGACTATCTGGAAATAAAACTTAACTCTGTAGTATCGAGCATCTATAGCAATAAGGAAACACATCATATTGCGGTACCATCATTTTCCACACCCGATGTGTCATTGCGTCATGTAAATGGATAATTCTCAATACTTCACACAACATTTTTTTTTCTAAAATATTCTTCAAATATTATGCAACCAACAGTAAAGTTTATTTAAATATCTTCAATATTACAGGATGCAGGCAACTTAACGTAAGACACTTTCTGGTAGTAATGCATTCAATTTGCTTCTAACAATCACAATTTCATCAGTGTATCTGGCCTGTACGATTTAAACTGAAATAAATAAAATAGTTTCCACATGCAATCAGCAATTTTTACCAGTTTTTATGTGCAGCCATGCCTTTAAACTCGCTAATTTGTGCCCGATCCTACTTGTAGCTATTAAGCGAATATCAGTGCCAAATCTGATACCGCCATCACAAAGAAAGGTAGAAGTTGTTGGCACATAACTTCTCTTCGTAATTACAACGACGCGGTGTACTCACGACTTCCTCTTCCTTGTATACTACATTCTGAGTATTGTAAAACTCATAAAAACTACACGTGGATCTACAAACAGTCTTGGAAATTTTGCTACCTTGCTTAGAGCCTTGTGTAACACTTTACGTTCTCTGCGCAGTAATCACGGCTGGAATTACCATTTTGTTGTCTACCAAGTTGTTTTTTCTTGTACCTTCCTATATACGTGAACACATTCACCGTCGTTTATCGTTTCAGCCTCAAAATAATAACTCTGTGACCCTAGTACTTGCGAGCTGGCGGTAACACTACAACAACACAGATAACACCACATACTTAAGTCAGACCCCATTCCCTGGAACCCACTATCCTTTCTACCACTCTTATATGTAACAACTGAAAGCAGACGACTAATATCTTCCCATTAGTTTATAAACGTGTCCCTCAGAGTAATACTCAGAATTACATGTGATAAAAAGAGGAACGAACAAAAACCTACTAGGCGCTTATACCACCACATACACGTTTCTTAGGGAAACAATAGTAATTATTAAGCCAAACGAGCTAGAGTTTTTATTGTAATAGGTGTAAGTTGTAGCAACCTTCAATGATAACCAGATCAGTACTGAGGCGATTGCTCGTCTCTGCCCCCACCCCCAAGAAATTAAATATGTAAAATAAAAATAAAAAACTGTTAAACAATCAGCTAACCATAATCTTGAATAGAAGCTAGGATGCCAATGCTGACAAAAATAAGCACAACGGTGACATCTAATCAATAATTCCTAGCCAGTTTCCTGACTCCTGTAACTCAATCACTATTTTGAAAGAAGTTTAAACAGTAGTGAATATATTAACCAGGTGCTTTCTTTTTATGTTTGGAATATTTAGTAGTAAATGGAAAACCATAATCGCACTTTTATTCCTTTACCCCCCTCCTTCCTCACCCTAATAAAAAAAATGTGCAGCCTCCAGGGGAAAGAAAGAAGCTTTGAAGCATCAGTGCCTGTTTGAGATTCCAACGCGCCTGGACGCTATGGACAAAAGCTAGTCACATTTCTGTAACGGGTTTCTGTGGTCACGTATAGGCCTATTACTGCAGTCCGGCCACCTCGCCGCCAGACTCCTCGAACACACAAATGTACACCTCATAATTGCAGTGAGCACTGAGCTGCGACAGTTCGGAGGAGAGTCCCGGACGAAACCGCCAATTGCTCCGCTTTCACAAACCCGTGAGAGCGCTTCCGGGCTGGGGACCGCCTAAGCTGGAACTCTTCCTCGATTTCTGGCACAGCATTACCTTTTCTACATATGGTCAACTTATTTGTTTCCCACTGAAATTACCTGAAAACATAAAATACGTGTGTACATTACATACTAAACACGATCTATAGTGTGTCATGAAAATACGACTGTAAAAGGAGCCTGTAATCACAGAAAGACAGTGCCACAGGCTCCCAAAAACGTCGAACATGTGAGGCATGTCTTATTAATTTACATACAGCTACCTGTTGATATAACCCCTAAAAAAGCGCAGTGAAAAGTATAATATAATAAACGTGACAGAAATTTGTATTTTTAATTGATATTCATAATGGTGTTGGTCAAGCGTAGCCTAAAATGTTCAGATTTAAAGTTACTCGTTTCCATTAAAAAGCCAACTCCATCTTCGTGGAGGCCATCACTAACAACTTCTTTTTTTAAAATATCGAACTTGCTTTTCATCGTCGCCTCCAGTGACAGAGTGGGAAATTCGAGCTACATATGGCGAAACGTTATTACGTAATGGAAAAGTAGCCAAATTTCAACTGACTTAAGTACGGCTGGTATCGTAAAATATGATCCAGCACAGAATTATGTCCCAATTTGCTTTCGTCAGCACTCTGCTGCCTGAATGAGATAGCAGAATACATTCGAGGGTCGTCTACGTAACTCTGGAAACAAGCACATAATAATTCACACACAATTCAGCAGCCGCAGAAACCTGAACTATGAAAATCTGTGATGCTGTAATAAAAATATCTGATTACGTGGTGTATACGTGTTTAAACTTTAGTGAAAACCAACAATGGTTTTTCATAACTGAAGTTAAGTTACGTCTCTGACAGAACTGCGAGCTCTACAGTACATTCGGAATTACGGGCCAATATCAGCAGAAGCATGTTGCTGAACTTAATAACGAGTAACAATGAACAATGTCATACACGCGGAAAGTAAGCTATCACTTAATGTGTGCTAATTTTGTCTCCAACAAGAACGCAAGTGGAGTAAAATTAAATATCGGAAACTAACAGACGTTACATTCTGTACTTATAGAGCACTGGTGGACACAACTCACTTGCAGTTGCCGTAGGAGCAATTCAGGAGATTCAGTTATCTCGCAATATAGAATCTGGATGCGCAGTTAAACAAATGAAACCATCAGATACGACTACTGGTAAATTTTCGAATAAAATAGGATACTGCACGTAAAACTATGCCCTAACAAGATAATTTTCCCCGCAGATATCTTCACTAAGAGAAACATCTATAACAGGACAAATGATACCAGAAACAGAAAATCTTGAGTAAAAAAGCCATTTTGTGCAGGGCCGTTTTTGTAAGTAATAAGAGATGTATGTTGAGACATCTCACGTACATTTAACGGATCATATCGAATTTTAACATTCTTACGAGGCTGTGCATCGGATGAAACTGTACATGCAGTCTATCCAAAGCTGTGAAGATGCTTTCCAAGTTGTGCTGATTAAGGCATTCGTCTGAATATCATAAAGAGTATCTGCCAATAAGGCTCAGGTTGGTGGTTGGTGCCGGCCGGAGTGGCCGAGCGGTTCTAGGCGCTACAGTCTGGAACCGCGCGACAGCTACGGTCGCAGGTTCGAACCCTGCCTCGGGCATGGATGTGTGTGATGTCCTTAGGTCAGTTAGGTTTAAGTAGTTCTAAGTTCTAGGGGACTGATGACCTCAGAAGTTAAGTCCCACAGTGCTCAGAGCCATTTGAACCATTTGGTGGTTGGTTGGTTGATATGGGGGAGGGGACCAAACAGCGAGGTCATTGGTCCCATCGGATTAGGGAAGGAAGTTGCCTTGCTCTTTCAAAAGAACCATCCCGGTATTTGATGAGATTTTGGGAAATCAAAAACTTAAAATCAGGATGGCCGGACAAAGGTTTGAACCGTCGTCCTCAGGATGGTGTGAAACATCTAAATTAACTATTAAATTGAACAATGTAGCACTGTGATCAACCGATGAAATAAGTTTTTAATGCCAATTAATCAGAGATGGCTGACGGTCAATAGGCCACGTGCTAACACAATGTCTCTTCTAGAGTCCAGATAGGCTTTATCAGTGGAAATGGTTTGACTTGAAAAGAACGACAAAACGAGGCGGAGGAGGAGAATGGTAAGTGGAGGGAGCAGGGGGATTGAAAAACAGAAGGAGGTGGTGGTGGTGGTGATTTGTGTATGCTACGAATAGTGGCAATACATGATTTGTTTTTGCTGTAGGGTTTCATACTTTTCATGTGTGTCTCCTTTATCACTACAAGTTTTGCTTTATAGAAGAGCGACAACAATAGACAAAGTTTCCAATTTCATACAATATTTGAACACATTGTTTGCTTTCTTGATCGTGAATGTGTAGTGATTATGATAATAAATTAAGAAGTAAATCAACTGTAATGTAAATCCTAAATATTACGAAAGACTACCGCATTCTTTCAAGATTGTGGCATGTAGTTGCTATTTGCAAGTGTATAAACACTTATCTATCCTGTATTTGTCTAACATGCCATGAACAGACCTGAGACTACTGATAGTTTTCGATACGATGAAAGACTAACAGTGACTATAACAAATGGAATGAATAGTACATAAATAAGGTTGGTGGGACTAGAACCGGCAAAGTGATACCTAAAAGACTAACACATTATCTGAATTCTCGAGCAACAGTAAAAGCCCGTAGATTCAGAACTGGAATACGGAAAGCGAACGTAAAACACACAATTTAAGACTCTTAGCATATGGGGCGACGTTCCATTGAGCTGCACTCTGTTACCGTACAACGTAATTACCCCTAGAGTACATAACCTTTCTGATATCGAAAGTTTCGTCAACAAGGCACACTATATGATGCAGGTAAACGCTTACTGGACGTTAATTTCCCTCGCGAAAATGAAGCACGTGAAAGTCTCGATGGGGTCGCTGTTGGTCGACGCTGTCCACTACATAGAAGGGGCTGCGTAGGGATTAAGTTTCACATGAAGCTTGAGCCACTGGAGCGCGCGGGAAGAACGGCTACGCCAGTAAGCCAATAGGCAGACGATGGCGAAAGGGCAAGGAGAGTGAAGGTTTAGCTGCACAAGTTTATGGCCCACTACGTGCAGTTTCTGTTATCTGGGCAAGTTTCAGAGTACATACCCCTATAAAAATAGTCACTTTTATTTTATGCAGACTCACATAATCTGGTAACCGATTATCATTTTTTTCTTATTATGTTTTTGTGTGTAAATGAAAAGACGTGTATAATACGTCAACCATCTTCTCTCTCTCTCTCTCTCTCTCTCTCTCTCTCTCTGTGTGTGTGTGTGTGTGTGTGTGTGTGTGTGTGTGTGTTTTCCTGTTTTTGGAAGATATACGCTGATGATCAAACTCCCGAGCGTGCTGGAAACAGATACGGAATAACAGCCAACATTAAAATCTCCATAGAAACATTCCCCACTACGCTACATTTTGTTAATCATTTCTAAAGAGGACAGTCCGGTAATTAATAAAATTAAGGAAATCAGTTTTCACTAATAGTGTTTTCAGCTCATTTGTGTCCTGCAGCGTGGTGCGTTAGGAACGGGCAAGATACACAGACAGTGCCCGTTGGCTAAGTATGAGAGCTTATCAACAGTACCATTGCGATTAATAAGTAACTGGCTCAGTTCACAAGATTTAAGGAAGGAGAAGGAAGACTACAATTTATCATCTACATCTACGTGATTACTCTGCTACTCACAATAAAGTGCCTGGCCGAGGGTTCAATGAGCCACCTTCAAGCCTTGTTGTTGTCGGCCACTTGCACGAGCTCTGATCGAACAAAGATGGCACAGGGACTCGACAGCATCCTTTTGAAAGAAACTACCTCGATGTCTGCCTTAAGAGATGTAGGGAAGCTACGGACAGTTTAAATTTTGGCGGCCATATGGGCATCTGAATGATGTTTCACCAAAATGTGAGACTTTTCTACGTCGGTGTTGCACAAATGAAGTGAGTTACTTGCTAACACACTTACATCGTGCATTGTTCTGCAAACCGCTGCTTAAGTTATAACACAAATATTTGTCAAGTCATATTTTCGCACCTAACTGGTAAAAAGATTTACCCTGGGTAGCCTACACGTGTCATATAAATAAGCGAATTCTTTAACCTTTTTAAAAAAAATTTTGCTTTGAGACGTAGTTTGCTGAAGACAAACATTTATGCGTAAGTAGGGTAATTTACGCTCAAATACTTTGCGGTTTGTGGTAACTGAAAACATTTAAATCTTAAAGCTTGTAATACAACGAAAGAGAGAACACGACTGGTTCTTTTCAACCAATGTTAAACGATATTTACAAATTGCACTACGGTATTTCACTGTCCATCGGGTTATAGACATACAATGTGTTTTGACCCGATTTCAGAAGACTGTGTCGTGTACATGACCGAAGATAGAAACTACGGATGAATTTTAACTTATGAATCGTAAGTTGGAATTTGCTGGTTCACATGACAGCTGGTATGGCTCTCCCTGATACAGCTAGCTTATTGCGCTTGTTCATTACCGAATGTGCGTCTCCGCTTTTTCATGACCGGATGTGCGTCTCGCAGACGTGACCATAATACAGCAACAAAAGGCGTTTTGCGTCCTCCGTTTTAAAAGGTGTAATTCAGTTACAATTGTATAACGTGCTTCTCGGCGAGAGTATGGGACTGCACCTCCTGCAGCTCAAAGCCTTCGACGAAGGCTGTAGCATTTTACGACGCTGGTTGTTTGTGTACTGGTAAATCCCCTGCGTGATCTTTCAAAACGTACACAGCGTTCAGAAGAGTTTAGTACGTAGTCCGCAAAGGTCTACTCGTCGTGTCAGACGATAGTTATTCATTCGTCTGTTTGGTGTGTTTAGAGGCGACGTACAGGGTGATAATTTTTGACCTATATGAAATAAAATCGTCAGAGCTTCTGAACGGTTTGCGTTACGACGTTCAAACTGCGTGGTTGGCCGCGGGGCGTGATGGGAACTCGTATACGCATGCGCACGCGCCTTGTTGTTGTCGTGAGAATGTCACGGTACAGCGCATTTGGGGGACTGAGAAGATGGTGTGCAATGTCCAATCACGGAATAATCAGTGTGATATTCTTTGATGGGACGGTGACTACCGAATGTTAAGTGAAGGTTTTGGAAGATGATTTCATCGCCATTGCCCAAAGTGACCCTGATTTCGACAAGATGTCGTTCATGCAAGACGGAGCTCGACCCCATCGAAGCAGGAGTGTGTTTGATGTCCTGGAGAAGCACTCTGGGAACCGCATTATGGCTCTGGGGGGTGGGGGTGGGGGTGTACCCTGAGGCCACTGGCATGGGCCTCGATTGGCCGCCATATTCTCCAGATCTGGACAATGCGACTCCTTTCTGTGGGCCTATATTAAAGACAAAGTGTACAGTAATAGCCCTAAAAACATTGCTGAGCTGAAAACAGCCATTCAGGAGGTCATCGACAGCATCGATGTGAGGACACTTTAGCGGGTCATGCAGAATTTCGCTATTCGTCTGCACATCACCGCCAGTGATGACAAGCACACGACCATGTCATAACCTAAATCCGAACATCTGTAGTGACGATTACATGTTGAAAAAGTGTGTGCACGCCGTAGTTTGTAACTAATTTACTTTTTTTTATAGTTCAATAACTGTCACCCTGTATGTGTTGCATACTATGAAAGATTGAACTGCTCCAAGTCCTTCACTATGGTGACGACTTCGAATAGAGTTTTGTGAATTCATTATAAGCGTGGAGGAGGATGATAATTTACCTTTCACATTTGCTGTTCAGTATAAGGCTACATTCTATTTAGGTGGAAAAGTGAACCGCAATAATTTAAACATATGGGGAACACAGCAGTTACATATCAGTGTTGACCATGAGAGGCTTCATGCATTTTCCGCCGCATCCCGAGAAAAGATTTAATGCTCTTTCTTTTCTGCGACAAAGACAGTTGCAGGAAGTTTGTACCAGGATATTTTCCGCAATTGCGACAATATGCTGAAAATTTCAGTTTTTAGCAGGCCGGAGCACCAGCGCACAGGCACATGCATGTAAGAGCATTTACAATGAATGAGATTCTCAATGATGCACCCGCCGTAAGAGGCGTGCGGATCTAGAATTGCAATATAGGGCTGCAACGGCACCTCATCGCACTGAGTGATTTTTTTTTTCCGGAAGGGGGTGAAAGACTCTGTGTGTAAGCTTCCCCTTACTACAAGTTCGGGTGAACTGCGCCTCTGCATAACAACAGTAGTGGATGCAATTAATCTGATGCTACAAGTACAATGTACAGCAAGGATGCAGGTGCATGCACGTAGAAAAATACACATTTGTAAAGATATATGAGAGTTTAAATCCATCATCAAGTTTTGTCTTCATTCACGCAGAAGATACGGTCCAGTGAATTAAGGTGAATCTTGTTGAAACATGCTGTACATCAAAAAGGCGGGAATGAAGTATCAGAAATGCACTGACGTGAAAATAGTCAGCATAAAAATGTGACACTAGATTACATAATATCCAAACACGCACGCTACCAATCTGTATTACTCTAGTATATGAGTGTAGGCAGTTTAGTTTGCACTATTCCGGTTTCGAACTGAAATACGTTCCTCACACTAAAACTACAGGGGGTTGACAAAAACATGGAAACACCAAAAACGTAACACATCACCATATCTAATACGGTGTAGGAAACCCGTTAGCATTTAAAATTGCTTCCATTCGTCTCGGAAGGTCCTGCATGGTTTTCAAGGGAATCTTATACCATTCTTCCAGTAAAATAAGCGTAACGATGTGGATTGCAATCACACAACCCTCTCTCCAAAGTGGACTATAAATGCTCTGTAATATTGAGACTGGTGACCAGGAGAAACGCAACAATTCATCCTCAGGCTCACAAAAACAGTCCTAGATGATGCGAGCTGTGTGAGCTGGGGCCCCTGACGCCTTGGAACACAGCATCACCATTGGGGAACGAACACTGTACCATGCAAAGGGGATGATCAGAAAAAATGATCGCATAGTCCTTGGCAGTAATGCGATCTTGCAGAGTAACTGGGGGGGGGGGGGGGGCGGTCATGGAATATTGCCACGATATGCCTGCCCAAATCATCACCGACCCCCGCAGTGGGTCACTCTCAGGACGTAAACTAGGCCAGAAGTTCAAAACTGTGTGAATCAAGACTCATCCGACCAAATGACTTTCTTCAATTGCTCCATAGTCTAATTTTTATGGCTCCGCCAACACGTTTTCCTGTTACGGGCATTTCCCTGCAGTTTCCAGCTTACGGAGCTCCTTTCGTGCTGTTTTGGTACAGACAGGGTTCTTTAGTGCGACATCCATTTCCGCGGTGACTTTTGCAACTGTCGTCCAGTTATTTTTCGCCACAAACCTCTTCTACGACCGCCTGTCATGATCACTCTACACACACTTCCGCCCGCGTTGTGAATAAGTGGATGAAGTTTTTCCTCTTTCCCTGTATGCCGTATAAATCTTCGACACGGTGCCTCCTGAAACACCGAACACTTCGGTTACCTTGCTTTCGGATGCACCCACCATACGAGCACCAACGATTTGCCCACGTTAGAATTCGTTTAGCTCCGACATAATGCACTCCCAAATACACAAAACGACTGATATTTGGAACGTATTGAGGACATTGCACGGGTGCCGTTCATAGTCAAATCCAACAGCGCAACCTGTAGGGCTTGGCTTCAATCTGAATTTATGTTCAAGCATGCTTTTCTAGTAGTGTTTCCATATTTTTGTCCACCTCCTGTATTGTTTGAAAGCCTGCTATCAAAAATTATTATCTAGGAGAAAAACCTATGAGCACTCTCCTTCAGTAATGTGTATGTATATTCAACAGTCGTGTTGTAATGCTTACATTCGTTAGCAAACGTGGGCGCAAATATGCACACATTTTTTAACCTCCCCCTTCAGTGTGAGAGAAACGAACTGTCCAAAGAAACCGTGGCACCACGCAACATACGTTAGGACAAAGTTTTGTCAGTGCGCCCATGCTGGTGGTGGCGGCCTTCGGTTTGCCGTCGTTCCGCCACAGCGCGCCCAGGGGCATTCGACCGCCAGGGAGCGCCGTTCATTGTCCTGGCTTTTTCTGCGCGCGCCCGTAAGCGGCAAAACTGTCACATGTAGGCATCTGCGCGTAACACAGCGAAGAATAACTGCTTGTAATGGGAAGGTTGGCTTGGTCGTTCCCGTGGCGATGTTCGATGGTTATTGAAACACTACCACATCTCATCGAGCAAAGGTGTACTACATATGAGAATGAATACTTGATAATCTGAGTAGCATGCCCGTTCAAGATTTATTTCCTGTGTAAAACTGATGACATGTTGACCTGTTTTGTATCGGCTTAACGAAGTCTCGAATACTAAAATGACATCTGAAAGTTGATCTCCGGGTTTCTGTCAATTTTATAATAGGAACAGCAGTCATTGTCCGCACAAACACGATGAAAGACTAGTAAACAACGGCTAAACAACGTAGTTCATTAGACATTAAATGAGTGACATTGATGAATAGTCTGCTGAATTCTCATTCTCCGTTTAGATGTGAAAATGTGCCTCTTACACAATCGTCACTGCATGAATAAGGTACTTTTTTGTCAACTCAGGCACCACCAAAACTAGAATAATTGAACAACGAGTCTCTCACGCCTAATCCGGTAAAAAGCAAACAGGGAAAAATGCACACCACAGTTGTTCTTAAGATATTCATTCGTACAGAATATTTTAAAGAAGATAAAATCTTTGCCATTAGCAAAACAATATCTTCATATGGCCGCTTTTTAAGTTCAAAAATAACCCATCAACACTACTAATCTTTAGGTAACGTTATGGAATACATCAATACCGGGAAAAAACGAAAAAAATAATTTCATTTGGCGTTTTCGTGTCACTCGTTTTTCGCTTAAGCTTCATAACGCAGGAAAGAATGTTATTGCTGTGCTGATCTCTTAAACGACGCACACAAACCTGACCCCTTTCTCACTGACGGAGCAAGAAAAACGGGAAGTCGTTTCTCGAGCGTCCAGCCTACCGAAGTCGCCACATCTCTCAAGAAAACGATCAACTAGCTGAAAGTAGAAGAATTTACCGACAGAGACAAAAAAAAAAAAAAATACCGAAGAACCTTAGACAGTAACTGATGCTGTCATTCCTGATGCTTCTGCAATTACGACGACTGAAGATCACCAAGCGTGATTTGCGCCTGAGTACATATATGGCAGCCAACATTAACAGCCTGATCTCAGACTGCTATCTCCATTCATCGATTATCTGGTTACCTTGCTTCGGAGTTACGAAAGCAGTGGGTATCATCATCAACATATATGGTGCGCCATACCGTATTCAACATAACGATTTCATTACTGTTGATCTGATGACGAAAACAGTATAGGAAGCCGTGGAGGAGCCAGTTTCGAGTAAGTCTACCTAGTCGACTGGGAATCAACAGCTGTAAACAAAGTCTCCCATAAAATGCCACGCCGCAGCCAACTACAAGTCGTGGACTCAGTCATTAGCAGACACGTCGTTTCTCGCAAATAACACGGTAGCGAAGACGCCTATTGTGCAAGGGCGCAGCACATGGCAGATAGCGAAAGTGACTACCGCCGCGTGCAAAGCCAGGTCCGCTTGGTTGCACGCGAAAATGTTGGGAAACCCTAGCCTTGCAGGCCGTTCACCTAGCTAACGCAGAGTGGCAACCATGAAAGGAAGCACTCGCACTGCGGGGCCTCGTCACGATCCCATCTCAGCTGGCTTTGTCCCGCAGGCTGCCCTCGTCTAACACGTGTCCGCCCGGCTCATTACTTCCACGCCAGCATTGGCTTACTGCAGTAACATCAACCACAATTATCCAACATTATGACAACGAATACACTGCCTAATGCTAATGCGACGGACTCTTGTTTTAATCCAGCCGTGAGAAGCGGTTTGCAAGTTGGAAAAGAAAATGTACTTCTTTGTATCGAAGAATGGCGTTAGTTCAGGATTAATCCTGTAGCTAGACAACTGCGTATACACAGTAACCCAAAGTAGTGACTAGGCCATTCAGTGACAAGGCCATTCAGTGACAGCCGACCAGAGTGGCCAAGCGGTTCTAGGCGCTACAGTCTGGAACCGTGCGACCGCTACGGTCGCAGGTTCGAATACTGCATTGGGCATGGATGTGTGTGATGTCCTTAGGTTAGTTACGTTTAAGTAGTTCTAAGTTTTAGGGGACTGATGACCTCAGCAGTTAAGTCCCATAGTGCTCAGAACCATTTGAACCATTTAGTGACAAGACCTATAATTATTACCCAACTGAATATTGCAGACAACAGTCGCTACTTTTCCCCAATCCCCAAGTACCGCAGACAATTTTTTTCAATCTGCCTCTCCAGCAGCTTCAGGCTGAGACAATGTTTTGAGTTAAAAAGTATTGTTGCATAGCATCTCTGTATGCACAGAAACACGAATTACTTTGATCAAATAAGCAGTGATGTCTAATTCCACATCTCTTAAGATTCATTGCCTTTGATCTTTCAAAGAATTTCCTTTCCTACTGTTAATTCATTCTTCATCCTTAACGTTCAGTAGAAAAGTCAGTTTATGAGAGAACATAATGGACATTGCCACACAACACCTGTGAGTTTATTTTTTTTTATTTCGAAACCATTTCTGCATTACTATAATTACTTTTTTATACAATTTACTTTAATGTAGTCTATGCTTTTTTCCAAAATCACCCTGAAGCGCTCTCACTTCTATGTACGTGGTCGCTTCTGAAAAAGCACAACTGAATAAGGGCTAAGGTTAGTTTTGAACAAATAAAGTTGCAACATATTTTTAAAAAATCAGCAAGGCAGTATTTATATACGGCTGTGCGCAGTAGTGAGTTGTCATGTACTATCAACTAATCGCATATTCCGTAAAACCATAGAACAAAAACCATCTTTCGAAAGCGTTGGACTTACATGAAAACATCACCAACTCGACCGCATATCTTAAGGGGAGAAAAGCACACTTGCAAGCTATCAGTCATAGCAATCGATCTTGCACGGAAACTTGGGCAATAATTCCGACAACACGCAGTTATGACTTTCTGAATGTAAAGCTTTCGAATTTCGCGCGCCTTGTTTGTCATTCGTTCAACCCCATTACTGCAGCTCTGAGCGCTATGTACGGTATAGGGTTTTGTGAAATACTGCTGTGACATTTGTAACACACTTTGTTCATTTCTAACCTGCCTGAGATCTCTTTGCTTTGAACATTTTTGTGGTGGCACTCACAAATGCAGTATGAAAGAATGTAACAAATGAGTGTGTCGATATAGTAGTACTGGAGCGCTATTTCATTATTAACACCACTTCTGTGCGTTTCTTTCTTTGAATTTTACAGCTAACAATGTTTATATGAAGTGCATATGCACGAGATGCACTGTTCTTTAACGTGATTCGCATGATTAAATCGTAAATCGAAAATAATTAACTTCATTTCATAATAATTCTTCGGTTGATTAGGTTATTCATTTTGCTTTTTAAGCTTACGTGTAGCTCCAGAATACCAATAAGAGAATACAGTTACATAATCCTTTCAAGGATATATTCGTGGCGATGACATTATGCACCGTACTACGAATACCTACCATTTTTTTTTTTTTGGGTAGAATAACATTTGCTCTCGAACAAGGCGTCGTAACACGTTTGTCAGATGTGTCCGCCTTCCCCTTCATCTCCCTTCGCCATCAACATCCCACGGATACGAAGACTCCGGTTGTCACTCCGCTGTAGCGCTCGGGCATTCGGCGTCTGCAGGGGATTGGGGAGAGTGTGAGAAACAACCGGTGCGCGAAATTCAAAAGCTTTGCATTCAAAAGGTCGTAACTGCATACTGTCAGAAACACGGCACAGATTTCCTAACTGGAGCGATTTCTGGGACTGAAATCTTGCAAGGGAACTTTTTTTTCCTGAACATATCAGATCGGGTTGGTGATGTCTCGGTTAGATTCAGCCAAACTATTACTAAGGTTCCCTCAGAACAGGGAGGACTTCAGATCACAAACGGGATAAAACAACGGAGCTACCCAAGCACGACTCACGCCCCGTCCTCACAGCTTTACTTCTGCCAGTACCTCGTCTCCTACCTTCCAAACTTTACAGAAGCTCGCAGAGCTTCTGTAAAGTTTGGAAGGTAGGAGACGAGGTACTGGCAGAAGTAAAGCTGTGAGGACGGGGCGTGAGTCGTGCTTGGGTAGCTTAGTTGGTAGAGCACTTGCCCGCGAAAGGCAAAGGTCCCGAGTTCGAGTATCGGTCCGGCACACAGTTTTAATCTTCCAGGAAGTTTCATATCAGCGCACACTCCGCTGCAGAGTGAAAATCTCATCCTGGGATAAAACAAGTACGAACACGTGTTAATGGTCATATCTGATTCACCTACGTTTTGCCTGTTCGCTTCTTGTGCAAATTAATTTTGACAATGAATGAAAGATCTAAATATAGGAAGTTTTGAAACAGATTTAAAAATCAAATGTGATATTACTGAAATACTGTTTAATCAGCACACCGAAAAGAAAACTTTACATATAGCAATGAAGTTAAAGAAACAGTTGGTTATTCTTTGCATTTAAGGCAGTTTGACATGATGCGTGAATGAATAGAGAAGTAAAAAATAAGATAAGAGTGATCACAACCACAGTTTATCACTAGTTTTGACTTATGGCTGTAACATAACGAACTTCAATATGAAAAACCATTACAGCTGCAGAGAGGCTTGCTGAAAACGGAATTAAGGTAAACAAAAAGGATCAGGGAACACAATGGATTGAAAGTCAAGATGATGATTGTCATGGAAGTGGAAATGAGGGGGTAAGGTGAACAGGATATGCAAACAAGGGGAATGATGGTATACAGAAAGACGCATATGGTTGAAGACGGAATTGCACTGATATATCTGGAGTAGAGAGCTATATGCAGCAGATGTCAAACAGCTACGGAGAGAGAGAGGGGAGGGGGGAAGAGGGGAGGGGGGAAGAGGAGAGGGGGGAAGAGGGGAGGGGAGAGGGGGGGTAGTGTCGAGATCTCCGAGATGAAACAGGAATGGCACGTTCTGAAAGTCATGTCATACACTTGACAATAATGCGGCTGAATCAAATCCTGCTCCAGTACAAGGTGTTCAATCGTTTCCTGCTCGTGTGCGGGGTAATGGAATCTGAAGCATCCAATTCCGATGTAAAAGGGCACTGAAAAGGCTAGAGAGAGACGCGCACTGTGCGGATAATGGAAGGCGTTGAATCCGATTTGCCAGTGAGCGGCGACGTCCTTCCAACTATCGAAACCTTGAATGCCACAACTTCACAGTTAGGAGCGCCTGCGTTGCTCATACCCCGCACACGGCTGCTGCAATGATCGCCTACAGACGACTATAACGATGTAAATAAACGCTGACGGCATCTTTGCTTATCCTTCAGCTAATAAAATACACTCACTCCTCCGAATGGCTCGTTAAAAAGCAGACGTGATTCGAGTTGCAGTCGTCGCGACAAAGCAGCGGGGCAGACACTCGTGATTCACATCTTACAGTTATTACCTCGAACAAGTATGAACTGAACGTTCAGAGCTAACAGCACTGAAAATTTTATACGTAAGAAATTAGGAAGCAAATTGAACTTTCACGGGGTACAACTACTGGGTCGATTATTTTCAACGTTTCGATAACAGTGTCCGAGTCATCCCAATTTCAAATCACAGTTTCCGATAATTTCGACTCTAAACGTCGGACGAACACAGTGCTATAAGGTGAACACACAATATGAAATTTTTCATGTGATACCTCAGTGTTAAACTTTTCGTCAAGAATAGACGTACACTGTCGCTTTTGGATAGGCTATTACTTCGTCAGAATCACGCACAAATGCACCTTGCGTACGACGACTATGGAAATCTACTGCGGTCGTTTGACAAACCTGTTCGAAAGCAAATAAACAAGCTAATGATGCTGATCTTATTTTGTTTTGCCGCATACGGCGTTTCTCGGATTTTCTTTTAAAGTACATACTGTTTCATCTGATGAAACTCTGTCAAAACCCATAGTGAGCCGGGATATTCTGTGCTACAGTCCAACGAACAATAATGAAGATTGCAAAGTGTGTATGTATAAACCTGAAGAACGATCTACGAGTTATTCGTTCAAAAAAAAAAAAAAAACAAATTTCCTGGTCGTCATTACACGTAATTTACATTCTAACACGAACATCTACCGCAACCACGATTGTCACACTTCTGAAACTTTTGTTTATCCCAGTCCAAGTCATATTTAAATCAAAGTCCACGTGTTTTGGGAAAAAAAGACATGTAATTTGTCTGTAGATGAATGTATCAATTCGAAACCGGTAACGCCGGCTTTTTAAGAAAGTACACCAAATTACAGCTGCTTGCTGCTCTGTACCATCAACATTCTGTATCACATATTGACCGACCACGATATTATTGCATTTGGCCTAAGAAATTTGTGCAAATACTATCATGTGGTTCAGCGTTTCCTCGTATAACAACATGATAAAAACTCATGATAAGCCAACTGAAGCTCCCTCACACTCCCAGGTGCAATAATACGGCGGTCAACTAATAACAGCCAATTTCCTTAACAATGTACTAATTTGAAGAACTGCATTTATCGAACGTATAAATATAGGATGCAAATGCTAAGTGATTACAACAAAGTGGGTGGGGGGAGCCGAGGCAAACAATTTGATATAAACCACTTGTGCTCCATCAGCCGCGAAAATTACCTCAAATTGGCCTACAAACGCTACCTGAACTACAGCGAATGCGCGTCGCGCCAGATTTTGAATATCCTCTCACCTCTTACGCAACTGGCTAACCGTTTGACGACCATTTCCCTTTTTTTCTATAAAATCCTCCTTGAATACTATACACAGCTTGTTCTTGCACTTACAAACTGTGAACCTGAATTTCATCTAAATTTTACGCTTAAATTTTGTGTATTGTAACACAGGTAAAATTAATAATTAAACTATTTTGTTTCTCTGCCCTTCCTACCACAAGACCACTGTGCTTGTAAGGGTTAGGTTTACATAGAATTCTACGTAATTGATTTTTTTTGTAACGTCTACGAAAGTATTTTTTCTTTCATTACCCTCACGTGAAAGTTTACATTACTACTGCTAACAAAATAAAAAAATTAAAAAACCTGTCTGACTAAACAGGCGGAGTTAGTGAGCGAGAGGATATTCAAAATCTCGCGCGGCTCACATGTGCTGTAGCGTAGGTGGCTTTTGTAGGCCACTTTGATGCTGTTTCCGACTTTATAGACTACAAGTGCCCTGTATAGAATTACTCGCCTCGACTTTCCCTACACCACTGTGGTACATCGTCAACAGTTAACGTTTACTCCTAGTGCCAGATGACATGTGTTAAAATACTGTCGTAAACATCCGCAACAATACCATATTGCCATCGTGCTTTTTCGAAGTACATGCGCTTGTGGCTTTATTTGATGGAAGTATTTACAGAAGAATAACTAATTATTTCTAAACAGAGAGGGTAAAAACATGAAGCCGGCGCTACTCATCCATTATATATAGGGGATGAAACAGCAGTTCCACCACAGCACTTTCGAACTTTGTCTAAATCGTAAATCATTCACAAATTTCGGGCATGTTATAGAATCTGAGAGTTGTAGCATTGCGTTTTAGTACCCTTATAGTGTAAATTCGCTTAGTCGTCAGTTATCTGTTTGTTTTGAACGGCTTGTGAGATAAAAGAGAGGGAAAAAATTGTTAGCAATGGATAGGGACTGCGCCTGATGTGTACGGATTCAGGGGGAATTGGCCACCGTCCGTAAACAGCTGGATGCTGTGTTGGCTGTGGTCGACAGGCTCCAGGCTGTTGCCCTGGGCCGCGGTGACATTGGAACACCTGAGGCGAGCGCTTTGGCGCCTCTGGAACCTGTAGCATCGCCTGGGATCTCTGATGCCACTGCGCCCTCGGATTCGGACGTCCCTGCCGGTTGACACTTGCCTGACGGTGATTGGCGAACGGTGACGGGGTGGCGAATCCCTGGGCGGAAGGTGAAAGTTGGTGCTAGCCGCCAAGGCTGTACCCTTACGCCTCTGCAACAGGTTTGAGGTACTGCCTACTGCTGAAAGTACTACTGAGCCAGCAAGGGCGGCCTCGCTGTTGCGGCAGTGGCCGGTCTTCCTGAGAGGTCCGGACAAGCGCAGAGGGTGGGATTGCTTGTCATTGGGAGCTCCAATGTTAGGCGGGTGATGGAGCCCCTTAGGGATATGGCAGCTAAGGACGGGAAGAAAGACAGTGTGCACTTCGTGTGCATACCAGGAGGAGTCATCCAAGATGTGGAAACGGTCCTTCCGGATGCCATGAAGGGTACAGGGCTCATGTCGGCACTAATAACGGGTGTCGCTATGGATCGGAAGAGATTCTCTCTGGTTTCTGGCGGCTATCTGAGTTGGTGAAGACTGCCAGTCTTGCTAGCGAGTTGAAGGCAGAGCTCACCATCTGCAGCACTGTCGACAGGACCGATTGCGGAGCCGAGTGGAGGGTCTGAATCAGAGGCTCAGACGGTTCCGCGACCATATAGGCTGCAGATTCCTCGACTTGCGCCATAGGGTGGTGGGGTTTCGGGTCCCGCTAAATAGTTCAGGTGTCCACTACACACAGGAGGCGGCTACACGGGTAGCAGGGGCTGTGTGTCGTGGATTGGGTGGATTTTAGGTTAGACAGTCTCGGGAAAGCTCAAAAAGGGCTCCAGTCTCAAAAGGTACAGGGCAAAGAAACGGCGAGAATCGACCAAGCAACAGTCGGTATTGTAGTTGTAAATTTTCGTAGATGTGTAAGAAAAGTACCAGAGCTTCAAGCGCCGATATGAAGCACTGACGTTGAAATCGTTATAGAAACAGAAAGCTGGCTAAAGACGGAGATAAATTCTGCCTGAATTTTTACAGGGGCGCAAACCGTATTCAGAAAGGATACATTAAATAAAGTAGGTGGTGGTGTGTGTGTGTCTGTTGGTAGTAGTTTATCTTGTAGTGAAGTTGAAATAGATAGTTCCTGCGAATTACTATGGGTAGAGGTTATACTCAACAGCCGTACCAAAATAATAATTGGCTCCTTCTACCGACCCCCGACTTAGATGATGTAATAGCTGAACGGTTCAAAGAAAACTTGAACCTCATTACAAATAAGTACCCCACTCATACAGTTATAATTGGTGGAGACTTCAATCTACTCTCGATTTGTTGGCGAAAAATACATGTTCAAAGCCGGTGGTGGACAGAAAACATCTTCCGAAATTGTAGTAAATGCTTTCTCTGAGAATTACTTTGAACAATTAGTTCATGAGCCCGCACGAATTGGAAATGGTTGCGGAAACACACTTGGCCTCTTAGCGACAAATAATCCTGATCTAGTAGAGAGCGTCATGACGGATACAGGGATTAGTGAACATAAGGTCATTGTAGCGAGGCTCAAAGCCGTATCAACCAAAACCACTAAAAATAAACGCAAAATATGTCTATTTAAAACAGCAGATAAAAATTCACTTGATGAATTCCCAAGAGAGAGTCTCCATTCCTTCCAAGCTAATTATGTAAGTGTAGACCAGACATGGCTCAAATTCAAAGATACAGTATCGACAGCAATAGATACATTCCTACCGCATAAGTTAATAAGAGACGGGACTGATCCATCAAAGTAAACAAAACATGTCCGAACACTGTTGCAGAAGCAACGAAAAAAGCATGCCAAATCCAGAAGAACGCAAAATCCCCAAGACTGGCAAAGTTTCACGGAAGCTCGAAATTTAGTGCGGACGTCAATGCTAGATGCTTTTAATAGTTTCCACAATGAAACATTGTCCCAAAATATGGTAGAAAACCCTAAGAGATTCTGGTCGTATGTAAAGTACACCATTGGCAAAAAAAAAGTCAATACCGTCACTGCGCGACAGCGATGTAAATGTTACCGATGATGGTGCCACTAAAGCGGTGTTACTAAATACAGTTTTCCGTAATTCCTTCACGAAAGAAGACGAAGTAAATATTCCAGAATTCGAAACCAGAACAGCTGTTGGCATGAGTGACATAAAAGTAGATATCTTAGGTGTTACGAAGCAACTCAAATCACTTAAGAAAGGCAAGTCTTCCGGTCCTGATGGTATACCAATCAGGGTCCTTTCAGAGTGTGCAGACACAATAGCGCCTTTCTTAGTAATCAGATACAACCACTCGCTTGACGAAAGGTCTGTTCCTAAAGACTGGAAAGTAGCCCAGGTCACACCAATATTCAAGAAAGGAAATAGGAGTAACCCATTGAACTACAGACCCATATCACTAACCTCAATTTGCCGTAGTATTTTGGAGCATATACTGTACCCGAACATTATGAATCACCTTGAAGAAAATGACTTATTGATACATAACCAACACGGATTCAGAAAATATCGTTCTTGTGCAATGCAGATAGCTCTTTATTCCCATGAAGTATGAGTGCCGTCCACAAGGGACCTCCGATCGATTCTATATTCCTAGATTTCCAGAAGGCTTTTGATACCGTTCCTCACAAGCGACTATTAATCAAATTGCGTACATATTGAGTATCGTCTCAGTTGTGTGACCGGATTCGTGATTTCCTCTCAGAGAGGTCACAGTTCGTAGTGATAGACGGTAAATCATCCAGTAGAACAGAAGCGATGTCTAGCGTTCCGCAAGATAGTGTCATAGGCCCTCTGCTGTTCCTAATTTGTATAAATGATCTAGGTGATCTTCTGAGCAGCCCCCTTAGATAGTTTGCAGATGACGCTGTAATTTACCGTCTAGTAATATCATCAGACGATCAATTCCTATTATAAAATGATCTAGAGAGAATTTATGTATGGTGCGAAAAGTGGCAATTAGCACTAAACAGCCGGCGCTTCAGTCTGGAACCGCGCGAACGCTACGGTCGCAGGTTCGAATCCTGCCTCGGGCATGGATGTGTGTGATGTCCTTAGGTTGGTTAGGTTTAAGTAGTTCTATGTTCTAGGGGACTGATGACTTCAGATGTTAAGTCCCATAGTGCTCAGAGCCATTTGAACCATTTTGAAGCACTAAACAAAGAAAAGTACGAGGTCATCCACATGGGTACTGAAAGAAATCCGATAAATTTTGGGTATACGATAAATCGCACAAATCTAAGGGCTGTCAATTCGACTAAATCCCTAGGAATTACAATTACGAGCAACTTAAATTCGAAATACCACGTACATAATATTGTGGTAAAGGCGAAACGAAGGCTGCGCTTTGTTGGCAGAACACTTAGAAGATGCGACAAACCCACTGAAGAGACAGCCTACATTACACTTTTCCGTCCTCTGCTGGAACATTGCTGCAAGGTATGGGGTCCTTACCAGGTAGGCTTGACGGAGGACATCGAGAAGTGCAAAGAAGGGCAACTTGTTTCGTGTTATCGCGCAATAGTTGGAAGAGTGTCACTGATATGATACGTGAGCTGGGGTGGCAGTCACTGAAACAAAGGCGGTTTTCTTTGCGGCGAGATCTATTTACGAAATTTCAATCACCGCCTTTCTTTTGTTGATACCCACCTACGTAGGGAGAAATGATCATTATAAAATAAAAGAAATCAGAGCTCGAACGGAAAGATTTAGGTGTTCCTTTTTCCCCACGCGCCATTCGAGAGTGGAATGGCAGGCAAGTAGTACGAAACTGGTTCGATGAACCCTCTGCCAGGCACTTAAGTGTGAATTGCAGAGTAACGATGTGGATGTAGATATGAGGGTCATTCAAATGAAACCTGGACAGGCTCATCGTGTCATCACACCGGAAATGGTTGCGGAAGTGAATGCTTTTAGTCTTGGACAACCGCACAATCACCGTGGACGAGATCCATCGGTTACTGGGTATTAGCGTGGGCACCGCCCACACCATAATGCGTCAACACTTGAACTTTTGAAAAGTCTGTGCGCAGTTAGTTCCCCACCAACTGACCGCCGAACAGCGCAATACTCGAATGGCGCCGTCTTTGAGTCCTCTGCAACGTTATCATGAGGAGGAATACGGCTTTCTGTCGCGTATCGTCACAGATCACGAAACATGGTGTCACCATTTTGAACCGGAAAGCAAGCGGCAGAGCAAGCAGTGGAAACTTCCCCACCTCCAAAGAGATCAAAGGCCGTGCACACCAGTTCTGGTAATGTCATGATGTCCTCCTTTTTCGACCACAAGGGCCCACTGCTTGTCACAGTCCTGGAACAGGGAACCAACATCGGTGCCCAGCGTTATCAAGCCACTTCACAGAACCTTCGACGAGCAATGAAGTCAACACGCCGATGCATGTTGTCCAATGGCGTTATCCTGCATGACAATGCCCGCCCACATACGGCCAATGCGGTGAAGACGACATTGCGGCTGTTTCGGTGGGAAACGCTGCAACATCCACCGTACAGTCCCGCCCTTTCACCGCGTGGCCTTCATGTGTTTGGACCTCTAAAACAAGCTATTCGCGGACATCGATTCGCAACGGACGACGAAGTGTGTGACTAGGTCCAGGCATGGATCCGACAGCAGCCTCCTAGCTTCTTCAAGGACGGAATCGACCGGCTAGTGTCGCAATGGGACAAAAGTTCCAACAGCTTTGGCGGCTATTTTTGAGTGTGTACTGTGTATAACTACATTTTTGAGTCAATAAAATCGTTACCGTTACTTTACACTAGTGACCAGGTTTCAATTAAATGCCCCTTATATTCGCCCTGTTCTATTAAAAAAAATCTATTGATAATGAAGACTCAACGAACTAAATGAAAAGTAGTCAACGATTTATCGTATCAAAACATCGATCATGTTCCATCTAGTAGCAAAGAACATTTCTTAGACGCGAGGCGCCTGCATTGTTATGAGAGTCATGTGAGTGACTTCCAGTGAAGTAGCACCGGACCACAGTGGCCGGGTCAGGCGAAATGCACGCTGCAGACTGGACTTCGCCGGTTGCGTCTGTCTACATAAGGAGGCACGTAACGGCAGCGGCCGGTACGCGCTACAACATGCGACTCTTATTTGCTCGCACTGCCGCAACGTGTGATTAAGGACTGGGTAGAATACACTGAACAGCTGCACACCTGGTTAATATCTCCGGGATTACGGAAGAGGAGGCAGTACACGAGAAAACAATGAGAAAATGGGGCAGCTGGAGGGTTCTCAATGTGCTCGGTCGCGCCAATGTTTAATCGATTAACATGTATCTCTATCTATCTTAATTGTTTTCCAGTTTGGATTGTGACATGAAAGTAATAAAAGACCACTTTGGTAAAGGGAAATATGAAAAGAGGAAAAGTTGCATTTTAACGCCTCTTTCGTTATTCCGGATATTAGCAATGCATATTAACGCACAAGCACCTAATATCTTTTTCCATTTTACACACTGTTTTCTCAGACAGCAGTCCTTTATCTCTCGTACTGCATACCATTTATTTTAAATATCAGCATGAGACGGCATCCTCGAATTCTTAATGTTGCGTTAGTCGACAACCAACTTCATTTGCAACATGGGAATATGAAAAGGAACTCCATACTAAATAAGAAACATTTTACAAAATGTTAAAGGAAACATCTACTAGATTCTCAGTACATAGAGTTGTAACATCCAAAGGACTAAGGGTCAGTTTTAACTTCCCGTCGACGACGAGATGATTAGACATGGACATCTGGATCGTTACAGTCAAGGATGTGAGAAGGAAATCGGTCGTATCCTTTTGAAAGGATCCATCTCAGCATTTGCCTTAATCTACCTTCGAGAACCATGGAAAACCCACATCGGGATCGATGACCAAGCAGTTTGGTTCCTTCCCCCCCCCCCCCCCTCCTCATTTAAACTAAACAACCAACCAAAACCTACATCTACAAGGCCGGAAGAGGAGTTGGGCACCGATCATCTCGTCCGGAATACGAGGTCAGTGAGCTAACCATTGTGCTGTCTCAATCGCCGTCACAACTCTCAATTTTTTTTAATGAAAACAGAAGTTAAAAAAGGAGCACTCTGATTAATACGACAGGCTGACGTCCTCAAATAACTGGATGTGTCTGCTCGTCTCCTCAGAAAATGGTACCACTTACTTCCTGCAAATTTCAGCTGTTTGAACGTCGTATTAAATCTAAAAAAATAATGGGCAGATCTGGGGGTGACCAGATACTTATCTTCTATTACCAAAGCGCATACTGATGGGTCCTGTGTTGCCGATGTACGAAGCTCTGCAGAAACATGGGACTTCAAACGTCCTGCAGGCACTAAACACCTGTAACGTCAAAAATCTGATACAGTTGTAAGAGTCTAAGACTATGAAAGGAAAGCAGTAGTTGAGTAGGGAGTGAGACAAGTTTGAAACCTATCCCCGATGTTATTTGATCTGAGGATCGAGCAAGCACTTAAGAAAACCAATTAGTAATTTGGTAACAGTCCAGGGACAATAAATAATAACTTTGATATTTGACGATGTTACTTTAATTCCCTCAGAGACGGCACAAGACTTGGAATAATTGCTTAACGGAATGCATAGTGTCCTGAAAAATAGATAAGACGCACATCAACAAAAGTAAAACAAGGGCAATGGAATCTACCCGAACTAATCAGACTATGCTGGGGAAATTAGATTAGGAGATGTTATCCAACAGGAAAAAGGGGATCCAAAGTTTAACGCGGAATCCGAACCACGCCTCGTTTCTGGATACTTCCCATATCGTTGGGAGGTGAAGGCTAAATTACAACGCAGGTTGAAAAAGCTGTGGTCCGACCAGGAATCGATCCCGCGACTTCTCGGTTTGCAGGCACGCACTTTACCGCTAGACCACCAGACTCGACAGGTATTAAAAGAATTAGATGAGTTTTGCTGCTTGGGCTGCAAAATAATTGGTAACGCTGAAGCACAGATATTATAAAACACAGGCTGGTAACAGCAAGAGAAAATAGCAAGTTACAACGAATTTATGAAAGCCGACCTGCATACGAACAACAGGTTTTAGAGTAAGAGATCTGTAAGCTTCCAGCTACGACCTCTATAAAATATAATTTAGTTTCCAATGTACCCACACACTGAAGTATAGGAATATTTTAGGATTTATTATTAGTATTTATAATTAAACGTGCTCTTCCTGTGTCATTTTCCAATAGCTTGCGGTCGCTGAAGTATCGACGTGGACAAAAAAATACAAACCAGTTACGCTGTGAGAATATCAAGAACGAAACTCTCGTCTCCAAAAGTAATCTTTACTGTACTCCGCTTCGTTCAGTGAAGAATGAATAACTATCTCTCAGAACTACAGGGGTTGGACAAGAATACGGAAACGCCGCGAGACACGCATGCTTGAACAAGAACACAGATGCTAGCCAAGCCTGCAGGTTGCACCGTTGTATTTTACTACGAACGGCAACTGTGCAATGTCTTCACGTTGCAAGCGTCAATCTTGGTCAGAACAGAGTTCTGTGTAGTTGTGAGTGCACTGTGCCGCAGCCAAGTGAATTTGAACGTAGGCAATTGGTTGGTGCTCGTATGGTGTGTACTTCCGTAACCAAGGCAGCCGAAATGCGTGTTGTTTCAAGAGGCACCGTATGATGATGCGGAAAAACATTTCCCGCTAAGTCACAACGCAGACGAAAGTGTGTGCTGAGTGTTCGTGATGACCGGTCACTGAAGATGATTGTGATGAAAAATATGCGGACGACAACTGCTAAAGTCACTGTAGAATTGAATATCGCACTATCGGCACCGAAACAACACGAAAGGAGTTCCATAAGCAGGGAATTGCAGGGCGAGCTTGCATTCCAAAACGTGGTGACGAAGCCATAAAATGGACTATAGGGCAACACACGAAAGTAATTTGGTCCGATGAGTCTTATGTCACATTGTTTCTAACTTCAGGCCGAGTTTACGTCCAGAGTGTGACTCACGTCGTGGATTTCGTGCTCATTTGGTCAGCCATATCGTGGTATTCCGCGAGTCCCATGATTACTGTGCAAGGTCGCTTTACTGCTAAGGATTGTTTGACCATTTTGGCTGATCAAGTCCATCTCATGGTACGATGTTTGTTCCCCAATAGTGATGCTGTTTTCCAAGACGACAGGGCCCCTGTTCACACAACTCGCAACGCCCAAGAGTGGTTTTGGAAGCACGAGGATGAAGTATCACATCTCCCCTGACCACTACGATCACCACATCTCAATATTATTGAGCCTTTGTGGTCTACTTTGGAGTGAAGGGTGCGTGACAGCTACCCACTTCCATCATTCTTATCTGAACTTGCCACAGTCCTGCAGGAAGAATGGTACAAGATTCCCTTGAAAACCACACAGGATCTGTATTTAATCCACTCCGAGACGACTGAAAGCTGTTTTGAATGTCAACGGTTCCCTAAATCGTATTAGACATGGCAATGCGATGTGTTTTTGGTGTTTCCGTATTTCTGCCCAAAAATAATTTATTTAACAACATAGCCGTCTAAACGATCGAGATGCTTCTGTCATGAGCTAAACACAACTATATCCGAACAGATGTGAAGACCCGACAAATATTACGTTTACTGTTTGTCTGCAAGCGAAGAATGGGAGCCGAACGACACAAGAAACGAAACGTCGCTTAGTATTTGCGGAAGTAGTTGTGTCATAACAGAGGGTCCTGAAAGCCGGGAGGGGCAAGGGACAGGTGCCTCACAGATACGCTGGGGGGGTTTCAAAGAGCGCAGCGGCGGAGGCGCACGTGCGGGCAGCATTCCGTCGACCGGTTTGGCACGCCAACGCGGGGGAGCTGGCGTCTCCCCTCTCAAGGCGATACCGGCTGCGATAGCCACGCTTCACACCACACCACACTAGCTCTCATCTGCCAGCACACTCTTCAGTCGTCCGTATTCGACTAAGGCTCGTTTTCTACCTGTCAATATGGATAGATGTCATTTTTGGCTCCACTAAAAAAAGCGTTTGGAGACGTTCGTATGGATACAAGGAACACGTCCATTCGTTGATGTAATCCCTGCACTACTCATTAACAAAAAACCACTCTCGTAATGTCAGTGCATATTGCTGACTAATAAGCAAAAGGTAAAGCCGTCACCAATTCGAAGGTTGATCTGAACAGCACAGAGCTATATTAAGTACGGTCTTATTGGAGGTAGTATGCCCATTCCTTCCCCAAACGTTCGAAATGACACTGCCAGTTACAGCAATACCTACATGTTAACTTGGACTCCAAACCATGGGGCAACGTGGCATTTTAAAACTAGCAAACGTTGCCACAGGCGAAATATATGGTGACATCGAAATACTAGAACCGACCAGGGATCGAACCTCAGATATTTGGACCCAAGACCCTGTAAAAAATGTACTAAAGGCTAACAGACACGTGCCACGTTAATCTTGAGAATATATTCATTTGTTACTATCACTTCAACAACCACCACTTCACTTAATACAAAGTCATACATTATTATGCGCATCTCATTCTCTTTGCCCAATCTCAGAAAGATTAATAATCCTGTCATATTTTTGCAAATTTGTGAATATGGCTTACTCATGCAATCGAGTGCAAAAGTGTCCTCTAGTTTTCACCACCGTAAAGAAGTAGTAAGCGATTCGTTTCATAGTATTTTGCCAAATATTTCTACAGCTTAACAGTTACTGAAGTGATAGTGGCAAGGTAACAGCCTACATGGCACCGCCTCTCCATTTATGTAGTACCATTCACACTGGCTCTTTCACCATATTCGTAAGGTTTACAGAATCTCATGTGTTTCAAGGGTGGATTCAAATTAGCCGAGTGCATTAACAGAGTTTTATCTACAAGTTAGCAAACATCGACAAACTCTCAAAATTCACAACACCATTAGCAGCTGCAGACATTAATTTCATTAGCCGCACCTGAACTTTTAATTTGTAGCTTAATACAACATGTTTCCAATACTGAACGGCGTCATATGCAAATGGACTTACTGCGAGGTAAATCAAAACTGAATTACTGCAGCGAGCATCAGACCACTCGTACGATACAGCCACAGAGTGGTTTGTGATCTTCATTCTGTAATCACGTTGAGTGTCCGTTGTTTTGAGTGGCTGATGGCTGCACTTTGTTTATTACCACGCACACGTGCGCAAAGAGCGAAAGCTGTGCTCAAAGAGGGTATCGCTACTGACTGCCTCCGTCCTCTACAACTGCTTGCGTTTCAATGGACTCTAGCTACCTTGACATTGTCCACTCTCGCGTGCCTGGAACATTTCAGCAGATATTTTTATCACTTCATAAAATTGAAATGAGCATTATGTTGCGGCCACTTACGCTGCTATACTCCTGCAACGCGACACGGTTTTCCTCCCTGTCTCTACATTATGTAGCACATAGAACCCTAAACCAGAAGTAAGCTTATGTTGTTGATATGCAAGCAGATTGAATCGGAATGCACTGTACATCTAACGTAACAGTGACTCGTGAGGAATGAACCCCGTCATTTTAACACGAGAGTCATCAGCTACTGCTCGCAGTACGCATACACTAAAAACGAAAAATGGCGATTATCCTGAAAAATTTCCGTGAGGCGCTTAAAATTACTCCAGTGCCAACCACAGGGTCAGCCCCAACTCTCCAGTGACACGGATTTACCCTAGTGACATATGTATCACAACTGATCAGATCTGTTCACGTTTAAACTTCGACTGCACATTTTAGAGAAGTATGAAACCTGAGATGGTGACTATCCATGAATGAAGATAAAAAATCTGTCTTCCACTCCTTCCTAGTCTCACGTAATTTTCGTTATTTTTTCTCTTTCTTCTTCGTTTATTTATTACAGTATACAGGCACACAGTTGTGGATACTGTGACTTCGACCGTGTCTACATGTTTCAGTTGTGGTGATCGTTCTATCACATGAATCTGTCTGATCCATAGACCAACTTCCCACGACACTCCGCTAATGAAGCCTGGCACAGAACGAAAGGCCTGTAAGCAAGTGTGATAAGAACTTTGTTGTTGGTCTTTTAACTCTGTTCACCTATCATTTAGTCGACTCCGATAGACTAAATCATGGCGAATACGTGCAGCTGCCGCTTTGTCTTCGTTAGCAAATTTACATATGTTCAAGGAACGATAAAGTTTTCGTCAGACGACTGGAAGGAATACGACGTCCAATTTACCCCACGCTCGATATATGCTTTTCTCAAGTGGTATTCTACGTCAATTTCCACATCTGTCCGACTATAGCTGAATCATTTAGTACCAGCGGCAAACGCCAGCCTTTTCTTCTTCTTCTTCTTCTTCTTCTTCTTCAGGAAACAAGTGTATCAAACGCAGAACAGCAGCATGAATACTACAAATAAAACTACAAATTTTTCTCACAACAACGCTCGTCTCTCATCCAGTGGTGCTAAATTACGCTGATTATCTCATTCGGCCGTTCCGCAAGCCGCAGGGAAAGTCTGGCGTCTGAGCGCGCTAACCGGAACATTCAGGCTTCGCTGTTACTGCCACAATAACGCTCATAAAACTAAGCTCTGGACAGAAGACACAGAGGAACGTTATGTTGATATCTTCAGTGCAGTTGAATTTTACGATAGCTTTCTACTGCACATGTACGTAAAACCCAACTTGGAATCTGCTTCTCTGACCTAGATGTCAATTTGTAATTACAGCCATAAAAAAAAGTTTCCGCAAAATAAAATTAATATTTAATACGGACCGAAAGCGAAAAATATACTCTGGTTTTTCTTACATTGAATTATGTTTCATCATGCCTGCATGGAAGGAAGCTTTGGATTTCGGTGTCCTTTCGAAGACGGGGTCATTACTGACGTAGCAAAAACTGTGATGGAACGATGATGGAGAAATAAATCGCAGGGTTCTTTTCGTAGAGTCCAGCCCAGAATTCGCTATAATCGATTAAGGGAAGCCAAGGAAAACTTGAACTTCAATAGGGATTTGGGCCCCGCTTCTCCCGCCGTGTTTCGTACACCGAGGAATATACACAAGAGTAGCCGTTAACTACATCTTGCATTCGACAGATATCACAGAATAGTATCTTTACATAACACATACCAGAACTACACTCATGCTGATAAATTCATGATAATGCTGACACATGGTGAAACAACGCTCTGATGGGCGGTTTGCGGGTTTAAATCACCTCGGGGTATGACCATGCGGTGCATTTGACCTGCGGTCGTCGCACGGTGGCGCTGGCAGCAGTCCACTTACGCAGAGGAGTGTTTGTGCATGTCAGAGGACAGTGCAGCGAGTAAAAGTGAAGACGGTTGCAGGCGTGTTAATGGTGACTGTGCGCTGAAAATGGATCAAAGAACACACTTTGATTACGTTATGAGGGGTAGAAAACTAGAGCGACTGGAGGCATGTCAAACACAGCAGGTCGTAGCACGGGCCCTCTGTATGCCACGAAGTGTGATCTCAAGATTATGGCAACGATTCCAGCAAACAGGTAATGTGTCCAGGCGCTACAGTACGGGACGTCCACAGAGTACAACATCACAAGAAGACCGATATCTTACCATCAGCGTCCGCAGAAGGCCACTGAGTACTGCACGTAGCCTTGCTCGGGACCTTACCGCAGTCACTGGAACAGTTGTCCCCAGACACACAGTCTACAGACGACTGAACAGACATGGTTTATTCGCCCGGAGACCTGCAAGATGCATTCCACTGACCCCTGGTCACAGGAGAGCCCGTAAAGCTTGGTGTCAAGAACACAGTACATGGCCATTGGAATAGTGGTCCCACGTTATGTTCACGTACGAGCCCAGGCATAGTCTGAACAGTGATTCTGTCCTTGAAAGAGATCTGTAAGGAGGTCGTGGTTTGATGGTGTGGTGGGATTATGATTGGTGCACGTACACCCCTGCATGTCTTTATCAGATGAACTGTAACAGGTCAGGTGTATCGGGACGTCATTTTGCACCAGTATGTCCGCCTTTTCAGAGGTGCAGTGGGTACCGCCTTCCTCCTGATGGATGATAACCCAAGACCCCACGGAGCTGCCATCGTGGAAGAGTACCTTGAAACAGAAGATATCAGGTGAATGGAGTGGCCTGCCTGTCCTTCAGACCTAAACCCCATCGAGCACGACTGGGATGCTCTCGGTCGACGTATCGCTGCACGTCTTCAAACCCCTACGACACTTCAGGAGCTCGTCAGGCACTGGGGCAAGAATGGGAGGCTATACCCCAGCAGCTGCTCGACCACCTGATCCAGAGTATGCCAACCTGTTGTGCGGCCTGTGTACGTGTGCACGGTGATCATATCCCATACTGATGTTGGGGTACATGCGCAGGAAACAGTGGCGTTTTGTAGTACATGTGTTTCGGGACGGTTTTCAGAACTTATCACCAATACCATGTACTTACAGATCTGTGTCGTGTGTGTTGCCTATGTGCCTATGCTATTAGCGCCAGTTTTGTGTAGTGCCACGTTGTATGGAACCACATTCTGCAGTTATCCTTAATTTATGAACATAAGTGTATATATAAAATAGTTCACATTTAAAGTACAACCTTGATATTTGAAGATTTATTATAGGGAATTAACAGTACAAATAAACTTTATTCATTAATTATTTGCCATTGTCTGTTGACTTGGACACGTCCATTATGTCATAAAACCATTATCTCCACACGTGAGAAAATTGTCTGTTGTCTGCAGCTCCCACGTTGCATCTTCGGGTAGTGCCCTCTTCGCCATAAGCTATATGTTTCTTCTCATGCCAACTCTAATCTTGTTTCATGTGATCAGCAGTTTTCAGGGTAATCTAAAGCCGTGCACAAGCTTGAGTGGATTCTCCATCAATATGCAGTTACCCAACTCCATTTGTCAATATCTCCTCCAGTCGTCGGGCTTAACATGCTACTAATGTATGAAAAGTGGCTTCCAGAATTCAAGCACTGTACTTTGTTGTAGATACTGACGGAATGGCAAGTCAGGAATGCACTGTACTATTATTCGTGATGTTTTTAAGCGTCAGTGATAGGATAAACCTATATGCGCTGGCACTGGAAGCCAGAAAATAGGTGTAGCTCTAAGAGTCCCATAAATTATTCTTATTACTTCTGTGAGTTCTTATCTTGACATGTGCAACACGTATGCCGATAGCTCGGCTGTATTACCCAAGCCTCTACGCTAACTCAAATGTAAGATAGCGTGCTGAAAAGTAAAGTCACCGAAGTGTTTAAGGTAAATATGACGGTGCATTACAAACAGCGCGCTGTGGTCCAGTTCGAATTAGAAGAGTTCGGCCACACATCGAGCACCCTCTTGTTCACCATGAAAATCCAAGACCACACACGAGCGCTGCGGCATCTGTAGCAGTTCAGCGCCTTGGGTTCTCTGTCATCCATCATCCTCCATAAAGTACCGACCTGGCCCCATTCGATTTTCATCTGGTTCCAAAACTTAAAGAACACCTTCTAAGACTTCACTTTGACAGTGACGAAGCAGAGGTAAGATTTGGCTCCCTCAACGAAGTGAAACATTCTACAGTGACGTTATCAACAAACTGGTCTCTCGTTGCGAGAAATGTGTTGGTCGCCAGAGAGTCTATGCTGAGAAACAAGTCTGGAGACATGAAGAACAAAGATGTAGAATGCTAATAACTTTTGTTCTATTTCAAAAGCTAAGAGTTGCCACAAGGCATTACTTTTCAGCGAGCGCTCGTTGTAGTTCTTAGTATATTAGAACTGACGACCTCGGCTGTAAACATGATAACGAACAGTCGATGAAAAAGAGTTATTGCATGTAAAACGTGGTACATGACGTGGTCAGGTCATAGTTCCACGATAAACCGAGAAATGAAGTTCCATTTCTAATTTCAGATTGTCACTAATGGCAGCTTTGTCAAGATGTGGGCATGTGAAGAGTGGTAAGCGCCAAAAACATGGCTGCCAGTAATAGTGATGCGTGTGCGGTGTTCGTGCCTGGAAAATCCAACAGTTTGTACAAATTCGAGGATACTGTGGTTAACTACGACTCACATATGAATATGACTCTGAATGCAAATGGGCTTCAAAAGTGGCTGCTAATAGGGTAATGTCCGTACAATTGGCCATTCCCCAAATAGTGGGACACTTCTGCTGACGGTAGCATGGCGGTTTAGCTCTAACGCTTCTAATATTCTAACCGATTATGTTTAATTAGAATTCACAGTACCTCAATGTATGCAAGATTAATAGCTTCAATGTACACTGAAGAGCCAGAGAAACTGGGACACCTCCTTAATATCGTGTAGGACTCGAATAATGTCTGTAGTAGTGCTGGACGAAATTGACACCGTGAATCCTGCAGGGCTGTCCATAAATCCTTAAGAGTAACAAGGAGGTGATCTCTTCTGAAGAGCACGTTGCAAGGCATCCCAGGTATGCTCAATAATGTTCATGTCTGGAGAGTTTGCGGTCACAGGAAGTGTTTAAACTGAGAGTATTCCTGGAGCCACTCTGTACCAATTCTGGACGTGTGGAGTGTCGCATTGTCTTTCTGGAATTGCCCGTCGGAATGCACAACGGACATGAATGGATGGAGGTGATCAGACAGGCTGCTTACGTGCGTTTCACCTGTCAGAGTTGTATCTAGACATACAGGGGATAGGCAAAATAATGTGAACACCTGTACTTACTTGGGAATGGTTTATTAATAAGGGGTTGGACCACCATTTGCCTGTAATACAGATGCGATTCTTCTTGGAATACTGGCAAATAATGATTGTATATTCTCCAGTGGAATATTATGCTACTCTTCGATCAGAATCTCTTCTAACTCCTGTAGTGACGAGGGAGGGGAAAATATGCTCCGGAGCCTGCGCTCCAACACCGCTCACAAGAGTTCGATAATGTTCAAGTCCGAGGACTGCGCTGGCCAGAGAAGATGCTGCAGTCTAGTTGCATGTTCCTCATACCTCGGTTGTAATGTCATGGCTGTGTGAATGGGGGCATTATCACCCTGAAATTTGGCATCATGTTGGGGAACAGCATCTGAATCATGATCACCTAAAATGCTCACATAGGATTTGGTTGTAACACGGCCTGTGAGAGTAATGATGGGATCAGCAGAATACCATGCTATGACTGCCCACACCATCACACTTCCGCCTCCATGCTTAACCGTTGGAATCAAGAAATCAGGGTTTTTGACTTCTTTTTGCGTTCTCCGGGGGTAAACCTGGCCCGATGTTGGAAGTAACGAAAACATTAACTCGTCGGACCACATGACCTGTTTCCACTGATCAGCCGCCCAGGATTTATGCTCCCGACACCATGTTTTACGCTTCTTTGGCGTTGGTTGTCATCACTAATGGTTTCGGTATAGCAGCTCGTACGTGAATATTCGCTTTATGGAGTTCTCGGCGGACAGTGTCGATAGCTATGGGTCTCGAAGATGGCTAGCCGCCGTAGTTGTGTGTTGTTTCGGCACAACCGGTGTTAGCGTACGACGATGTCTGTCATTTAGTTTTGATTTGCGTCCACTATTACGTTTACACGATGACGTCTTTCCATGTTTCGTGTAGGCTGTCATAACTTTTGAAACAGTTGCTCTTGGAACATTCAATAAGTTAGGTGTCTTGGTTACTGATGCTCAAGCTGATAGGCCCCCCCACAATCTGCCCTCTTTGAAACTCTGTTAGGTCTTTTACTGCACGTCGACATCGGCCACTGAATGCAAAAAAAAAATGGTTAAAATGGCTCTGAGCACTATGGGACTTAACTTCTGAGGTCATCAGTCCCCTAGAACTTAGAACTACTTAAACCTAACTAACCTAAGGACATCACACACACCCATGCCCAAGGCAGGACTCGAACCTGCGACCGTAGCCGTCGCGCGGTTCCAGACTGTAGCGCCTAGAACCGCTCGGCCACCCCGGCCAGCCACTGAATGCAGATATGAAGTGTGCACTATTCGTAAACGAGCTGCACTGATGCCTAGTTCGTACTGAACACGTACAGTCCGGCGCGACAAATGCCTTACCTGCGTTGTTGACCGTCAAACACAACCATCTCATTACTACCACTGTTCACATTATTTTGCCTATGTATCAGGGGTCCCATATTGCTTCAACTGCACACGCCCCACACCATTACAGAGCCTCCACAAGCTTGAACAGTCCCTTGCTGACATGCAGGGTCCATGGATTCAAGAGGTTCTCTCCATACCCGAACACCTCCATCCGCTCGATACAATTTGAAACGACATCCGTTCGACCAGGCAACATGTTTCCAGTCATTCACAATCCAATGACGGTGTTGACGGCCCAGGCGAGGAGTAAAGCTTTGTGTCGTGTAGTCATCAAGGATACGAGTGGGCCTTCGGCCGCGAAAGCCCATATCGATGATGTTTCGTTCAATGGTTCACACGCTGAAACTCTTTGATGGCCCACAATTGAAATCTGCTGCAATTTGTGGAAGGGTTGCACTTCTGTCACGTCGAACGTTTCTCTTCAGTCTTCGCTGGTCCCGTTCTTGCAGGGTCTTTTTCCGGCAGCAGCGATGTCGGAGATTTGATGTTTTGCCGTATTCCTGATATTCACAGTACACTCGTGAAATGGTCGTGCCGGCCGCGGTGGTCTAGCGGTTATAGGCGCGCAGTCCGGAACCGCGCGGCTGCTACGGTCGCAGGTTCGAATCCTGCCTCGGGCATGGATGTGTGTGATGTCCTTAGGTTAGTTAGGTTTAAGTAGTTCTAAGTTCTAGGGGACTGATGACCATAGTCCCATAGTGCTCAGAGCCATTTGAACCATTTTTGAAATGGTCGTACGGGAAAATCCCCACTTTATCGCTACCTCTGAGATGTGTCCCATCCGCTCGTGCGCCGACTATAACACCACGTTCAAACTCGATTAAATCTTGATAATCTGCCTTTGCAGCAGCTGTAACCGATCTAACAACTGCGCCAGACAACTGTCGTCTTATATACCCGTTGCCGACCGCAGCGCCGTATTCTGCCTGTTAACTTATGTCTGTATTTGAGTACGCATGCCTATACCAGTTTCTTCGGCATTCCAATGTAGTATATTCTATGTGTCATTAATAATGCTGCAGACCAACACAGAAATAATAAGCAAGGGGTTGTATACAGAACGAAAAAATGTTCTGCCCACAGAAGGTGAAGTGTTATTAGTTATGCGACAATGTTCCGTGACTGATTACAGAATAGCGTGACACCACCAGAACGCAATCATTTTATGATGAGCTCTTTCACACGCGTTAACTTCCACTTAGATTCTAAGGGACACCGTCAACAGACTTTTATTATAGTTCACGCGCAAATGAATTCGCGTCACTGACCACAAAGCCTGAGCACGCAATTTTTTATAACTTCTCTTTTTTTGTAATTACTACAAGTAGGATATGAGCCTCTGGTATTGTGGGTGAGGTGGGGGTCAAGGTGGGGGAGGGATGCAGGGGTAAGGGGGACGATTAAATACTCTGTATGTAAGAAGTAGCAGCTTTGTGGTAATCGATTGCTCGAACTTCATCTCTTTTGCTGTCAAAAAGTAATTCGTAAAACATGCTTGAAGGGCTATCTCAGCTTTTGAAGTTATCCTAAGACAACAACAGTCGTTCAACTTTTTCAGCAACCCATTTTGAAACTGATGTTCATAGCACAGTCCGCGTCAAGTCTTAGGCGTATTATGTTGGATGTAACCATATTGCTCGAGCAAAGACCGAGTCTTAAACTCAAATTCAGAATAATTCTTCCAACAACAGAAGTACTATCTTGTACTTGTGAAGAAGCATTAGTAGCATTATTGTAAAGTGTTTGCATAAAGCGTTTATTTGAGACGACGGCTTACGTTCATTCACCATAACAACCTAGAGATTGTCCACATCTTCAAGTGATAGTGACATCCGTTATCCGTTCAAAGTGATTTTCTTCTTAGGGTGTATATGAAAAAAAGCGATAACGTCCGAATGCCTAAGTGTTGACTAATTCACAAGTAATAGTATTTATCATGGATACACATTGAGCCTAACCTAACGCCTTTAACTTGCAATTTGAAATCTAACAAGTACGACGACGTTTCTCACGATGCATTATTAATGGAAGACGAACAGTTGAATAAGTTGCAAGTGCTTAGAAAAACTAAGAATTAGTAATGCTGACATATATTTGACAGTTCCTTTATTTTAAAATCAGTGCGGGTTGACTGTTAAGTGGATGAATATTAGACTACAATTCGAAGTAGTTCTGTGTACGATTCTCAGTCCGCTTCTCTGGCAATGATGGGCATTTGAGGACGGACAAGTTGCAACAAAGTTCAAAAACTGTAAGTCACCCTTTAGTTGGCTGGGTCGGTCATTTCAGGGGTGGAAGGAAGGTAAGCGCACACATACCAACTCCAGTAGGATCATTCCTAGTAAAGCACCAGCCTTAGGTTTGATGATAGCTTTGCATTTATCACACCCACAATAGGAATCGACATTTTAATAACATAACGCATTTAAAGTTATCACTGTTTACTGTTTGTTTCTGTTATTCCTTTGAGTTTTTTTAAGTGATTTAATCGCTCGCATTTTGAATCAAATTCTTCAGCTCTGTTAACTTACACAACCAAGTCCTTAGTTCTCCTCCTACACGTTCGTACCTTTGCCACGTTATAGAATCAATTTAAAGTTCATTCACTTCATATCAGGTCCTTCGAAATAGACCCCGTCGCTCTATTCTTGGCCAACTCCTTTTATATGCTTTTCCTAGTCGTATGCCATTATCTTCTTACGAAAGCTGTAGTTCAGTTCTGCAAGTATTCCAGCACTGTGTACACGTTGTGTATCTAATCTATTGGACTAGTATGTCACTTCTCTCAATTTGACCCTAGCACATCCTTCAAACAGGACATCAAGGTATAGGAATTGTGTAGCTCAAGTACATCGGAGCCCAAGTGGATGGGATGCAAGAAAAACACTTTCATGTTGCATGACAAGGAGAAGCTACTATTGCTCGACAAAACAACGAACGTAAAGGTAAGTGTTCAGACGTAACACGCAGTGGCAGAATTTCTCACGACCAGTATTATTTACTTATGAAAGCGCATGGCTAGAGCCAATGAGATATAGCACGGAAATGACAGACTGTTTTTAATTATGTGGAAAAATCTCCAACAAGAAGCAGCTAGACACATACTCTGCAAGTAATTACTACACAGTGCAGTGTGGGGAGTACACATCCTATCAACATTATCAATTTTCTTTCCTGTTCCATTCGCATACTGGGCGAAAGAAACATGACTGTCTACATGTCTCTGCACGTGCCGTAATCACTCTTATCTTATTCTCGTGACCTCTATGCGGATGTAAGATGGTGACAGGATAATGGTGCACAGCCTTCTTCAAATTAAGGTTATCTTAATTTACTCAAAGGGATTTGGCGAGAGCTACGCCGTCTTTCTTCTAAGGATTTCCATTCAAGTTCCTCGAGCATTTCTATTACGTTTTCGTTCGGACTAAGTCGGCTTGTTACGATCCTAGTCTCACAATGTCTATTTTCGTGCCTATCTGATAACGACTCCAATTAATGTAACAATACTTTAGAGTTTATCGCTATGGGATATTGTATGCGATTTCCTTTACAGATTAACTGTGTTTTCGTAGTACCCTTCCAACAATTTAACCATCCATTCGTCTTCCTTAAAACGGACTTTACGCGATCTTCCCATTTCATACACCTTTTAAGTAATACCCCTACATATTTATTTCATGTGACGTGCTCAAGAAGTTCAGCACTAATCTTGTAATGAGACACCGTCTTTTTTTTCTTCTTTGTTATAGGCTTATCTTACATTTAACCACATTTAAAGGCATATGCCATTCTTTACATTAAGCGAAAACAAGTATTTCTGTAATTTCGATCTTCCAGCGACGAAATTCCTGTGTAGACAATAGCAACGTTCATAGTAGTACTGCGGACCGTGAGGAACATTTGTAAAGGATAATCAAAATATCCACGGGTCTACTGCCGGTCTACAGTATCCAACGGGCACAGTATTTCGGCGATCATACATGTCGCTATCATCAGGTGAACTGACGGACTGAGCTCCTGTGAACGTGCCGCAGCCGCGACCGAACCCAGTTCCCTCTGAGCTGCCATAGCGTACCGATCTCCGTGCCGGCACGTCCACAGGAGCTCAGTCCGTCAGTTCAAATGGTTCAAATGGCTCTGAGCACTATGGGACTTAACGTCTATGGTCATCAGTCCCCTAGAACTTAGGACTACTTAAACCTAACTAACCTAAGGACATCACACAATACCCAGTCATCACGAGGAGTCCGTCAGTTCACCTGATGATGGCGACATGTATGATCGCCGAAATATTGTGCCCGATGGACACTGTAGACCGGCAGTACACCCGTGGATATTTTGATTATTAAATACGCCGGGAGAAACTCAAGAATCACATTTGTAAAGGATGATTAACAACGCTTTTACATCAGGGAACGCCTAGTAGCCATGGCAACAGCATGTGGTCCCCCGCGCTCCCACGACGTGACGACAGTGTGACACTGTAAAACACGGCCGCTACAGCTGGGCTGGGGCTAACAGCGATTACCGGACCATCTGCCGAGGACCGGCAGCAGGAAACCGCCCCCTCCGCCGGTACGGCGTTTACCGCTGGAAGCCCCGGAAGCTTCCTGCAGCTGCCAGGCACGAGCCCACGAGCCTCCCCCGACTGCCGTGCTACCCCTCCACTCATTCCGCCAATAGCTCCAGCTGTGCAAACGTGTCGATGTGCTCACGCGCCTGCATGCAAACAAATCCAGCACTTCGCGCAAACACCTTCTACATTCTCAAATGGCTAGTGCTGAAATGCTTCCAAGGTGGGGGAAGAGTCGGAGGTCATTAGCAATATAGCTGCTGAAAATTCATCAGTCAGCGTTGCCGAGTATTTTTACCTAATTTCAAGCACTAGACACTGACAACCCGGTCTCCCTTCTGTCATAAGGGGCCTAGAAGTTATGTCATACTTTTCACAACATAAAATTTAATACTTGTGGGCTCCCGATACTTCGATTTGTTGTTGACAGCAGATATAATCAGCCTCTCATTTCCAAGATACTTAGTTTTCATACTATTCTATCTCCGAAAGTTTGCTGTGAAATCTGGGAGATGATGAACATAAAAACATGAATGCTTTTGCATTTTCCTTTTGTTTAAGGGGGGGGGGGGGCGGGGTGTTAAGACATACGAATCCGCAGACTCGCGCTAACTTCCTGAGGTACCTTTCAGGCGTTTAAGTTGGGCACATTTTCTTTCCCACACCCCATTAAATTTCTAGAAACGTTCTGAGCCGTGATTATGTTTGAGATCATTGTAGTGACGTGTTGATCTGCCGTCAACGTCGTCTGTTGAACACAGATCTTTCTTACTCAGTGTTGATTACATTAAGAGCAGCAGGATTTGCAGGTGAACCGCAGCAGTGCACGAGTACGTGAGTAAGGTTTAGCGCTGGCTGGAAGCACGGCGCTGGAACAGTGGCATACAAGAAAACGGAGGCGGAGGCGGCAAGCAGCCGGCAGACGCGACTGCCGCTTTATGTTTTACGGCGGTGACCCCAATACCAAACAGGACATACCCTCGCCTTGTCAGCCTTCCCTGCAAAAATACACCTCTTCGTGGAACAGGCCCTTAACAAAAAATCCCATCAAAAAGCTTACCCGCACTCCTAAGATCTCCGATTTCTCGGTATATTCACGTCAGAAGATAGATTTAATGAACAGAAATCTCGTGAGACGCGGGACAGTGGTAACTTCGTTGGATATTCAGTACCCTTCTCTCTTCCCTCTCCAACAACCAGAGCTGCAGTCGACTGATGGCTGAATGAAAATCTGGTAGCTTTTATTAACTCACTGCGGCTTAGAGCTGATTCTCACGCTCAAACTCCATTTTCTGAATTACAGAAAATGTGTTAGAACCGTTATGTGCGTACGTACAACTGTCTGTCTAATCAATACCGTGGGGCACTCAGCGTCATAGCAGCAGCAGCAGCAAACAATGGCCATTTACCACCAATCTCAATCTCACTGAAGGACAAAGGAAGTGAGAGTAACAGATTAACTAGCCGACCGTAGAAGGAACAGTGGAAACAAAGTGCGAGTCCAAGAGGAGGAAAATTACGGAACATTTACTGACCGAGAAACATTGAGTCAGTATAACAGCATCGAGTGAGGCGGTGAAGTTTTTTCAGTGGTGCTGTGTCGAAATTCCGGGCTGACCATCCAGATACATGTTTTTTTTTTTTTTGCATTGTTTTCTTAAAGATCTCTGAAGAAGAACATCACTGGGGATCCTTCAAGGAGGACACTGACTATTTTACTCCCCATCTTGTCCACAGGAGCTCACGCTCTGTATTTGATAAAGAGAGACCGAATTTTCAGCATAATACGTATGAATTTCGTTCAAGCAATGCATATGCTAGATTACTTACATGGTCGCTCTGGCTTTTTTTTTTACATTTTGATGCTATTTTACAATTTATATATGTGGATACTTCCTTGTTCTGTGAAAAAATACCTTTAATTAATGCCGCTTTTTGGCATTATATCCCTATTTCGATTTGTTTTTGATTGTGGTTCAATTTTTCAGTGGCCGTGGTAAACATGGTTTTTAACAGAACGTATATTACCGAGTGTACTGCGAATTCGACTTAATTATTTTATTTTACTTTACATTTTCTTTTATTACCTTTGCACCCTTCCAAATAAATGCTGTAAGTTCCGTTTACAGTTCGCTATAAATTTTCATACACGGATTCGAACAATGTTAAGTCGGAACCGTATTCTGGTGATACTTTTTAGAATTTAATTCTGCGCTACAGGAAGTAAGTATTTTTTTTATATGCATCTCTAAGTTCCGGTGGGGCTTTTTTATATAGTATAAGACCTTAACTTAGAACATACAGACAGTAATGGGAAACTGCAGCAGAAAGTAAGTAACGAAGTAAATAATAGTACAGTACGTTGCTATGAAATGTTTGGATAAAATTAGTGGTTTCGCGAAATTTTTTTGTTTTATCGTAGTTTTCATGCAAGTGGCTAATTCTGTGAATATAACTGACCTGGGATTTTCTGTTTTAGGATTAAAACAACGGAAGATCAGTTTCTTTTTTTAAAGTTCACGGTAGCTTTACTTACGGGCAATTTATGTGTACACGCTGCCTGGATTTTTTTGTGCATAAATGTATACATATGAAAAGGGGTATATTTTATAAAAGACCTACTCTTACTGGATGGTTTCGACGTCAACGCAACGTTGAGCTATTTATGACGCTGTTCCTCCAAAATAACTGAAATAAGTAGTTTTCAAATTCGCCGACAACTATGCGCACAAGCGAGATTCGATACTTAGTGATTCGCTATGTTTAGGTCGTAAGTGAAGAAACTAACCGTACAATTTTAGGTCAAGTTCCCGTCTACGATATTACATGTTATTATAAAGCAATCTGATATAGCTTTCTACATTATTTCTTTCGTTAATGATGTAGGAGGTGGCTTAGAGAGCGCGTGATGCAATTACTATGTAAGATGCTAAATACGATGACAGACTTGCGAAACTCGTATGCTACTAATCACCTTCGAATTGTAGCTGACATCATCTTACCACGAACATGTCAGTGGGACGACCAGACCAAATGCGTTACTACCTACGTGTAATTATCCGCAACTATAATTTCATTAAAACCACTTGGGCGCCACATGTCCAAAAATAAATCCCAGCAACAGCTACTTTCGCTAATTCAAAAGCCTTCGCCCTCTCTCGTGTCTACAATATTCTAGATACGCAGGATTGCCGTGATTGAGTGTCTTATCACAGTATGGCAGCAATAACGTTTACCTACGAAAATCACTAAGCTGAATTCCATCTTTCAAGAGTACACATACACCAAGTAATAGGATATGCAGTACGTTACAAGTCATTTCGCAATTGTGACACATCAAGGTCCAGCAAAACGTACGCTTCCTGAGACCGAAAGTGTGCAATTAAAAATTTCGCAACATTCCGTTGATCACAGCTTTCCGCCCGGCCCACAATTAACACGGACCGACAGTGCACGAAGTTCTACAAAAGAAATCTGACCTTTAGAAAGCGGGTCAGTGTCTTGGTCCGTTTACCGCAAAATTCATGAGTATTGAATGTAAAAAGAGAAATCCCATCATCTAGTTACTTTTGAATCTGTGGAACACATTAATACGTAGCAGTTATGTTTGGTTTGTGGAGGCACTCAACTGCGCGGTCATCAGCGCCCGTACAAAGTCCCTATTATTTCACAGACCAATCCAGCCACTGTCGCGAATGATGATGATGATGATGACAACACAAACACCCAGTCCCCGGGCAGAAAAAACCCCAACCCGGCCGGGAATCGAACCTGGGACCCCTTGATCCAGAGGCAGCAACGCTCGCCACTAGACCACGAGTTGTGGGCTGTATATACGTAACAGTGTCTCAGATAAAGATAAGGTGAATTTGGTATAACCATGAAACCATTTTAATTCTGATCCGTGTATTTCTCTTGTGCTTGGAGAGTGATCAATCCTCCTCCGTCTTTTAGAGTACTTACAGGCCTATGAAGACCATTTTTAATTCTAATATATTATTTTCTCTCAGTATTTCAGTTTTCAAAGTTCAACCCCTGTAGGGTGCACTGCAGACGCAACGACTGTTAATTTGGACTATGACGATGTAGCGTTCATATAACGTTGTCTCGCTGGCCGTGTGACTATCCACACGCTCTTCGAAAGTTGAGGCACTTGTGACCAGAAGTTGAGAATAAAAAGACGAGCTACATGGTATCAAACCTTCGCTCCGTATCCATATTTTTGACAGCTTTGCTCTTTAACCATTTTCTAGTACTTTACTTTGGTTATTGTCTGTGTTGTTATTTTTCGTATGTTTGCGCCTCACATGAACAATTAAGTTCTCTTTGAGGTGATCACATGTCTTTTCCTTCAAGATGTCTTCTGTACATTGCATCCATTGGCTATGTTTGTGTACTAATGCCAGTGTCACATTTGCATCTACTTCTTGTATAGTGGTTCTTCATACCTTTGACAATACAGTTAAGTTTCTGAGCTCCTAGGCGTTCATGTTGTGTGCTTTTAATTAACTGACAACACCAAGTGTGTTTCTACACTACTGGCCATTAAAATTGCTACAACAAGAAGAAATGCAGATCATAAATGGGTATTAATTGGACAAATATATTATACTAGAACTGACATGTGATTACCGTTTCACGCGATTTGGGTGCATAGATCCTGAGAAATCAGTACCCAGAACAACCACCTCTGGCCGTAATTACGGCCTTGATACGCCTGGGCATTGAGTCAAACAGAGCTTGGATGGCGTGTACAGGTACAGCTGCCCATGCAGCTTCAACACGATACCACAGTTCATCAAGAGTAGTGACTGGCGTATTGTGACGAGCCAGTTGCTCAGCCACCATTGACCAGACGTTTTCAATTGGTGAGAGATCTGGAGAATGTGCTGGCCAGGGCAGCAGTCGAACATTTTCTGTATCCAGAAAGGCCCGTACAGGACCTGCAACATGCGGTCGTGCATTATCCTGCTGAAATGTAGGGTTTCGCAGCGATCGAATGAAGGTTCGTCGTTTAGTACACCATCGCAGGCGCTCCTGTCTGGTGATGCAGCGTCAAGGGTAACCGCAGCCATGGTGTCCGAGCTGATAGTCCATGCTGCTACAAACGTCTTCAAACTGTTCGTGCAGATGGTTGTCGTCTTGCAAACGTCCCCATCTGTTGACTCAGGGATCGAGACGTGGCTGCACGATCCGTTACAGCCATGCGGATAAGATGCCTGTCATCTCGACTGCTAGTGGTACGAGGCCGTTGGAATCCAGCACCGCGTTCTGTATTACCCTCCTGCACCCACCGATTCCATATTCTGCTAACAGTCATTGGATCGCGACCAACGCGACAGCAATGTCGCGATCCGATAAAGCGCAATCGCGATAGGCTACAATCCGACCTTTATCAAAGTCGGAAACGTGATGGTACACATTTCTCCTCCTTACACGAGGCATCACAACAACGTTTCACCAGGCAACGCCGGTCAGCTGCTGTTTGTGTATGAGAAATCGGTTGGAAACTTCCCTCGTGTCAGCACGTTGTAGGTGTCGCCACCGGCGCCAACCTTGTGTGAATGCTCTGAAAAGCTAATCATTTGCATATCACAGCATCCTCTTCCTGTCGGTTAAATTTCTCGTCTGTAGCACGACATCTTCGTGGTGTAGCAGTTTTAATGGCCAGTAGTATATTTCAAGATGTATGCTCTCTAATTGCACTTTTGTGTGTGTGTGTGTGTGTGTGTGTGTGTGTGTGTGTGTGTGGGCGCGCGTGCTTTTTTAAAGATACCTTCACTTCCTCTGTGCGACACACACACACACACACACACACACACACACACACACACACACACACACACATATATGCGGTTATAGCGCATACTATCACGTATAGCGGAATGTGCATTATTTTGTAACACAAATTCTCATCATTATTTCTTGCTGGAGTTACAAGAGATATGAATGTCTGCTCCACAACACAGTGTCTAAGATGAAACGCCAAGAGAAGGATTTTTAAGACTTATCACTTAATTTTTGTGCTAAGTTCTATGGGACCAAACTGCTGAGGTCTTCCGCCACTAGTCTTACACACTACTTAATCGAACCTAAACTAACTTACGCTAAGGACAACACACACCCTCATGCGCGAGCAAGGAGTCGAACCTCCGACGGGGGAAGCCGCGCGAACCACGGCAAGGCGCCGTAGACCGCACGGCTACCCCGCGCGGCGCACTTTCCACTTCTTATGAGCAAATGTTGCTAACTGTGAACTCTCATACTACATCATTTATATTGATACGCATGCACTTTTCGTCATATGCTATCAATCATCACTAGCCTCACTTGCCTCAGAAACCGACTTCGCTAAAGCACCGCAGTGTGGTGTCATTCGATTCGGAGGCATTCGGGTCGTAACTTGGCAGGTGGAAGATATTTACGTCGCCAGTAGTTTGCTGGCGAAATTCCGGTCACCAAACTGTGTGCCAATCCACTGGGTTCTCATTCAAAACTATCTGCAGTCTCTCATCGGGCGAGGACATGTGACTCTACCGTTGGCTTCTTCCTTCAGATGGAAGATTTGGACCTTATACACTTGGGAGATGATAGATTGGGATAAGGTATGGGCCGGCACAGCTTTATCATCTTCCTTCCTCTCGCCTATTCTTATCCTACATTACCAAGACACTCCGCTTTATACAGAGATATGACTGTCCCCTGCACTAAGAAACTACTTTTAAGACAACCTACATTCATGCCATCGAAACGACATCAGCCAGAAAGGCCTGCACAATGCCGTTATTCATTTGTCACATGAATGTATGAATAATAGCATTTGCATTTTGAAGGACCTATTTGGATACGGTCAGTTCGAAAACGCAGAATATCTTTGCCATTATACAAGAACTCTCAGTTTTGTAGAGAAAAAGACCTGGTTCATGCAGTCTGACGTCAGATAATGTGCTAAGTTAAATGTCCAAGAGACCTAATTAATGGACTACAAGTTCAATTACATACGCTGTGGCTTTCTCTGCAGGTAAAGAGGAACTCCGCGTTTCTAGACGACTTTTGTTACACACGAATCATACTACACCGCAGCAAAATATATGGAGAGGAAACAGGATGCCTTAACTGTGATAGCCGAACTACCTGGTACCAATGGTTTCGTCCATTTAGTTCAGTAAAACTCATACTGAGTTAAAACCTATTGTTTTTTGGCAGTTTGTCTTGCATTTCCAGTTCACAGATATTGTGCGCAAAGCAACTTACATAAACAAGTTTTAACTCAAAGATAAAGTTTTAACGCTGAAGAATAGTATTCGTGAGATGCACAGAAGGCGATCCTGAAGTCCTTGAGCGAGCAGAGTTCAACAACACTGACTCATTGTGGCCAATTTAGATCATTAATGCTTCCAGCGCTGGCTGGCAGGGAAGCGTCTCGTGGTTTCCAAGGCAAATAGCTGTTTATTTTTAGCATGCCTTCGTCATTTAAACCAACACCACTGGCCATCTACACCGTCCCAAGGCATAATTCAGAACAACTACTGAAGTTTTCAGCTCCCTGCTTGAAAAGCATAATCAGGAACAACCTAGCAACGCGACAAGATTTCCTATTGAGCTATCGTTCATAGCAGTAGTTATTAAGAGAATCTTTTGGAAAATATCATTCATACATGAAGCAGGAATTTTGCAGAACGCCCATTTGGCTAATTGTTGAGTACCAAACGTTAGGCGGGAACACTGATCAAATGGCATTACATGGGCGAAAATTTTAAGGGGAGCTGCGCGTTATCTTAAGCACTCATTCTGTCAGCTGCAGAGCGTGAAAGGTATAGTCTGCGAAACAGCGTCAAAGAGATAGTTCACCAACCCCAGTGGCAGAAGCAAGGAAAAAAAAAAGGCGTTGTGCATCACGGCGACGCTCGCAGGAGGATTCCGAAAGTGAACGTTCCAGAGTCGCAGAATTTATTTCGTCCTCAGACATATATTGTACGAAATATCGGCAAACACAGATAAGCCTGTATATGTAGAGGTCAACCGCCAGTCGGGCTTCCCGTAGACTGTTTGTATATGGAAGAGAAAAGGTACACAGTAGTGGTGGACGATGTTCTCAGTCACACACCATGGGCTGACTTTGGGTGCATGAATGTTTTTCATCACACTCAGTATTCCATTTTGCTGGTTTCTTGCTCCATTATCGCGTGAATTCCCGTCAGCCGACGTGACAGCTTGTCGGCGCCATAAAGCATCTGTAGGAGAACGTTTCCGTGCAAGTCTTAGAGTGAATGGCTGGATCAGTATCACGAGTAAAAACTATACCCACAACCTGTCGTCATATTGTCATAAATATTAGTGGTGCTACGAATGAAAGTGTGTATCATCCAAACAGCTAGTTTTCTTAATCATCAAATAAACAGTTAACTTCTACACAAAGCTTTTAGTGCAGGGCAGGAAGGAACTTCGTGGCACAATGATCCCTAACGAGGCATGCACAATCCCCGAAGCGTCTCCTCGAGCAACTGCACTGATATACAATGAAAACAGGTAGCTGAAAGAAAGGAGGCAAAACATATGCATGTAGCTGTCACACCATTGCATATCACATCTAGGTAGAGAACTTTTAGCAGGGGCAGTGCAGCGTAAAAAATACTGTTCCAGGTTCATGAAAAATCCTCTGTCCGGTCGACAGCGATGTCTGTATGGAATATTGTCTAACAATGTCTGCAATATGTGTGTAATCCACCTGTAGTGACTTATAGTTACGAAAGCTGGTATTGCAATGTGGCCCAAGGTTCCGCTGTTTAAAATATTGCAAGTGGTCACCTAAAATTAACAACTCTTCATGTAAGCTGCAAGAAAAACTATAGCTCAGGCTTTTACTCCTGGAAAAACTGAGTAGGTCAGTCTCAGATTATAAATTTTGTGTCATAAAATTAGCGACAGTTGTACTCCGCGGAAAGCGAGAGTCAATAAAATGTAGAAAGACACAAACAGGGAGGAAAAAAAGAAATTACACAGCCTTAACGGGGAAACGTTGAGTACAGCTGCACCAGTACGCCACGTAACGCTGATGAAAGGCAGTCATACTGTCAGGAGCATACACTGAATATGAACAAGAGCAAATCATACACTAATATACATCGTCTTACATGTGACATATATACCATTTACAGACATCGACGCCGCGGCAATCACTATTATAACGATGTAGCTACAACATCAGGTACCGATGAGTACACTCCGTGAGTTTACACTGCACTGTAACAAAATTTTACCAACTCGAGCAGAATGTAAGCGACTAAACAGTTTTTTTTCTTCTTTTTTTTTCAAAATGGACGTTTGCAGCGATACAGTGCAGCCAGACCGCTGACAAGCAGACAAGAATGGAACAGTCGTTCCTCCCAAATCCAGTATCGGGTCAGACCGAAGACACTGAGGAACACCTGCTGCTTGGGTCGCGAACACCTGCAAAATGGCTGCTTGAAGCGGCTCTTGCCGTCAAGACTGCAGGGCAGGGGATGGGTTCGGATGGAGGCGCGCCACCACGTGACCGCATACCCTCTCGCGTGTCCCTTTGTCGGACTTCGAGTGGTGCCGTGCCACAATCTGGCTACACTACAAACCTCGCTATTAACACAAAAATATATGTTCTATACGATTTAACGGACACACAAATGTTAAAACCTATTGCGATTACGTCGCACGAGCAGACGATTGCTCTACGACGGCAAGCTGCTACGTGGAACTGCGAAAGTAATAAACAACGTTGAGTTCTTGACAAGTGACCAGCATAAAGTAAACTCTGCGACTGTCGCTACACCACCACCAACACGTTCTTGATGCTAAGTCCATTTGAGCAATAATGCAATTCCGACTGATAACTAGAGAAAGTGACGTTTCGATTAATGCTGCCACATAACGTTCCATGCTACTGTCAGTGCACGTCATCGCTCTAGGTAGCTGCTGTAGCAGCCTTTTTATTTGTACCAGGTCCGGTCGCGTTAATATCAATCTTGTTCGTTGCTTACGTAAGCGCCCGGAACGCGCTGAAACGTCAGTTGCCGGCTGACAAGTGGTGGGCGTGGCGATACGGGTCAATGGTGTATTTTTTCCAATGACTGCCTTTCTGTTACATCCGCCAAGTCCTTGTGCACGTACACAAACATCTAGACTGTGTCGCTGGTAAAAGCCTGTTAATTTCACATGCTGTCTGTCTGACTGTGGTTGACATTCTGTTTCTCCTTAGTGTCATATTTAATTCTTTTATTTTTAAACGGTATACGGCTTACCTCAGAAAACGTGGATTGCCTGTGTAAGATACGGAAGTTCTCTCTTCCATTCACTTAAAGTTCTACGAAATCCTGGAATGTAACTAGAAAACGATCACAAACGATACATTCGATGCAAAGTAACAAGTTTGAAATTGACATCGATTACTGGAAATTCTAGTTGTCCCCGACCAGTTGACAGTCTTTATTGTTGCAATTATTGCAGTTTGTGCACAAATCAAAGTCTTGAACAATTTGTTCTCAAATGTCCGAACTGCGAACAAAAAGCGACATACCGGTGGACAATGCGCGCCGCTCAACCTGTTGAACAAGCGGCGCGTTACGGGGAATTCTGAGGTCGGCCTGGCGCGCTGACACGCCGGCGATCAGCTGCTGCGGACCAGCAAATACACCTTTTTCCACAGCGCAACCGAGTCTTTTCACAAGTATCTGTTGTAAAACGGTTGCAACAACAGGCCAATTCCGTGACTGTAGTTGGCTGGTGCTGCATAAACATCACTGAAATTGACGGCAACTAACGACAGGTACTGTCTCTTTCCACCTTTCGCATCGCCAAAAGTAGTCAATGCACGCTCAATATACGTTGTAAAAGTTGATAATCAATGCAGATTTAAATCTGTCCTTAAACAACAGGGTACAAAGTGATAAGAAAGCGCCGCTACTTACCTCAAAGCAAGGTTACACTAGAATCCCGCGCAGGTCGTTCAGAAAAAAATCCCGAGCGAAAAAGGAAAGACTGAAAAACTGGCTTCGCCGGCCGGTAAATTTCCCGCGCCAAATGCAACGGTTGTACCGACGTCCCCGGAGGCACAGAAAACAGGACGCAGAGAAAGCGCTACGGGAAATGCACTAAACTGCAGCCTACACAGAGAACAGCTAAGTCACTAGAAGCAGCAGAGCAGCTAAGGCAGAAGCAGAAGGCACGGCGAGCCTCTCCGACCAGTGTTAGAATGCTGACTGAGACCGCCGCCAGCCGCCACGCTCACACGGAAGCTTCACAGCGCCTCCACAGATGGCGCGCGCGTCGCGCCTCCAGCCGCCCCCACTAGCGCGTTTTTCAAACGGCTCCGCAGTTGTCTCTTGAATCCACACATTCAGTATCTGCACCCTGACCAAAGGCCTCCTTCCCCCAAAACTCAATGGTCGCCCCACTGGAATCGAAGTCACTCGTATGTAACAATGTCCTCAGAAGATGTGCCTTTTTTTGCCATTTCTTCAACAAACCAATACATTACATTAGTTTGTTTCCTACACGTACCGAACGGAAATTCTAAGCTTTCGCCATTTCAACTTTACAGAGTTGCACAAAATTAAATACAAAGCCTAATTCTTTATACCAGTGTAACCGACAGACTTACACAGCCATTAAGTCCCTCTCTTTCAGTGCTGGTAAGGATGGCCGACATTCAGTTTACAATGTGTGTTGAGAGTATGAAGATTTGAAACAGCACAGATTAAGTACATGAAGTATAGACAATTATGGGTGTACGTAGGCGATTTCACAAAGGCGCAGGTGCGAAGGATCTTAAGTTCTGACTCGACTCCATATCATTCTCAGGAAGCAACATTCGAAAAATGAATTGCTCAGTTACTCACAAAAACCCCCGGGATAAAAGATGACAAAATCTGTGCCCACAGTACTGGAGCTCGAGAGAAACCGCACGCTTTGACTGTCTAGACCGCTACCTGAATCAGAGTCAATAATGATTCAGAATCACTGATTGGGTCACGAACCGTGTATGGCCCCGTAAGGCACATAAAAAATATAATAAAGATATAAAAGACGATTCTGTAATTAATATATACATAACACTGATAATTCTTTCGCTATCACCATTTACAAACTCGATGACGATGTATGGAAACTGTACAGTCTGTCTCGTGTCAACAACAGTATTATGCATCTATAATAAATAAAGAGACTGACTGACTGACTGACTGACACACACACACACACACACACACACACACACACACACACACACACACACCATATACTTTAAATGTCCTGAGTATTAGACGAGAACAACGTAATTAAATCATACAGTTCCAGCCAATCATTTAGTTCCAGCCTACAGCGGATGTTCCAAAAGTAATCGTTACCAGCATGCTGTACAGCTTACGCTGACCGAGCTAGGTAGCGCGCTGGTTTGTGCACTGGCCTCGCATCCGGGAAAATTCGAAATTTGTGGGAAGTTCTTATGGGACCAAACTGCTGAGGTCATCGGTTCCTAGGCTTACACACTATTTAATCTAACTTTTAACTAATTTACGCTAAGGACAACACACACTCGCATTTCCGAAGGAGGATTCGAACCTCCGACGGGGGAAGCCGCGCGTCGCATTCGGGAAGACAAGGGTTCAAATCCGCATTTGCCGATCCTGATTTAGGTTTTCTGTGATGTCCCAAAATCACTTAAGGCAAATGCCAGGATGATTCTTTTGAAAGTACGCGGCCGATTTCCTTCTCCTCTAATGATCTCGTTGACGACAGGAAGTTAAAACGATCTTCCTTCCTTTTTTCGTAATACGCTGGCAGAATAGCCAGATACTAAACGTTTAACCAACAATATTTTCAATTAAGGATTCATAATATGTGATGAAAAAAGAATTGTGTGGCCCATCAACTTACAAGGAGCTTTAGGGAAGTGTTATGTTAACCAATGTTTGCGTAAGGAAGGGAAAACGTAAATCTATCGTGGTTACCAATAAGTCGCAGACGTGCTGGAAGCGCACCAGAAGCGTACACACGTGCCCGGTGCTGACACTGCGGGCCGTGTTGGTTTACTCCTGGTCGACGCTTTTAGTTCACCTACGGCATCACAACGCGGGAGAGCTTGCTGTGGTTTTCGCGACGTCGCAACATCTTTTGTGCAGCGCCTAGACGACACTCTGCATATCACAGCAACGACACACCATATCACCTCAACAGCGTGTTTACAGGAGTCGATAGGTGGGTCATTATACGCGAGATGCGGTTAAACTCCGAAAGACGTGAGAAGAAACATCACCACGGATTATTCCAAGAGTCATCCTGGTATACGAATTACTAACTAACAAGTCTTGTAAGCTGGTAACTTCCAAACACTACTTCACCAGCCCCATGTTTACACAATTTCGGTTGTAACTTTTATTTTATTGCGTCTCTAATCTGTATTACAACACCAACAGAAACGTACTTTAATATTAGGTCTCCCTTCTACATAGTGCAAGTCACGTTAACTCATTTTAAAAAACAGGTACCACGTGAAACACACAGTGCGATTATAGCTGGTTGTAACACGAAACAAAACAAAACTCGCCTGCACTGACACTAAAAATACGTAACAAATTTCCAGTATGGTCTCTGTACTATACAGCTTTCAGCGTTCCACCGAGGAACGCCTTCTGACGCTGCTTTTTATCGTACTGTGGATATTGCGATCTCTTCAAAGTAACTAAAACATAACATAATTTGTCTATATTTCAGTTTATTAAAAGTTAAAGCTGTCTTCATCCTCGAGATTGCTTTGATCACGACAGTACTTCAAACGAACCATGTTCGATCCAACCATTTAACATGCTACAGTCACAACCCTGATTATCTCATTATTCCAAATATTAAATCGTGATTGCACCATAAATTTTCACGAAGTTATCTGCTTTTACATTTGGTCAAGGATTTCATATTCTTATTATTACAGATACATTGTCTCCATCAAGTAACACTTTGGGTAACTTTTTTCACTTTAAGTTAATAATACGGGTGATATCGAGATTTGAAGACGATATAATTTCATTACCATGCAGGAATACGTGTGTCCAAACTGAAACCTAAGAACTTACAATATAGTTAGTATTGTAGACCATGTGCGTGATTCCGACAGAATGCTTGATGTAGCAAAAATTTCCGGAATTTAAAAGTTTTTGTCACTTAAAAGCCTAAGCATTTTTGTTGAACATGAAGTTATTGTATATTACAATACCAAAAAGTAGTGCCTTGTGTTTCTGTAAAACCCCAGCGAATAAAACATTGGGTACATTAAGCAAATGGTCCTGGAAATCCGGGCTGATCACCTTCATAATTTCTCTCTTTCGTGTTGTTGTTGTTGCTGTTGTTGTTGTTAATCCATAGACTGGTTTGATGTAGCTCTCCATGCTACTCTATCCTGTGCGAACTACTTCATCTCCGAGTAACTACTGTAACCTACATCCTTCTCAATCTGCTTAGTGTATTCATCTCTTGGTCTTCCTCTACGATTTTTACCCTCCACGATTCCCTCCAGTACTAAATTGGTGATCCCTTGAAGCATCAGAACGGGTCCTACCAACCGGTCCCTTCTTCTTGTCAAGTTGTACCACAAACTCCTCTTCTCCCCAATTCTATTCAATACCTCCTCATTAGCTATGTGATCTACCCATCTAATCTTCAGCATTCTTCTGTAGCACCACGTTTCAAAAGCTTCTATTCTCTTCTTGTCCAAACTATTTATCGTCCATGTTTCACTTCCATACATGGCTACACTCCATACAAATACTTTCAGAAATAACTTCCTGACACTTAAATCTATACTCGATGTTAACAAATTTCTCTTCTTCAGAAACGCTTTCCTTGCCATAGCCAGTCTACAGTTTATAGCCTCTCCACTTCGACCATCATCAGTTATTTTGCTTCCCAAATAGCAAAACTCCTTTACTACTTTAAGCGTCTCATTTCCTAATCTAATTCCCTCAGCATCACCCGACTTAATTAGACTACATTCCATTATCCTCGTTTTGCTTTTGTTGATGTTCATCTTATATCCTCCTTTCAAGACACTGTCCATTCCGTTCAACTGCTCTTCCAAGTCCTTTGCTGTCTCTGACAGAATTACAATGTCATCGGCGAACCTCAAAGTTTCTATTTCTTCTCCCTGGACTTTAATACCCACTCCGAATTTTTCTTTTGTTTCCTTTACTGCTTGCTCAATATACAGATTGAATAACATCCGGGACAGGCTACAACCCTGTCTCACTCCCTTCCCAACCGCTGCTTCCCTTTCATGCCCCTCGACTCTTATAACTGCCATCTGGTTTCTGTACAAATTGTAAATAGCCTTTCGCTCCCTGTATTTTACTTTACCCCTGCCACCTTCAGAATATTCCAGTCAACACTGTCAAAAGCTTTCTCTAAGTCTACAAATGCTAGAAATGTAGGTTTGCCTTTCCTTAATCTATTTTCTAAGATAAGTCGTAAGGTCAGTATTGCCTCACGTGTTCCAACATTTCTGCGGAATCCAAACTGACCTTCGTCGAGGTCGGCTTCTACTAGTTTTTCTATTCGTCTGTAAAAAATACGCGTTAGTATTTTGCAGCTGTGACTTATTAAACTGATAGTTCGGTAATTTTCACATCTGTCAACACCTGCTTTCTTTGGGATTGGAATTATTATATTCTTCTTGAAGTCTGAGGGTATTTCGCCTGTCTCATACATCTTGCTCACCAGATGGTAGAGTTTTGTCAGGACTGGCTCTCCCAAGGCCGTCAGTAGTTCCCATGGCATGTTGTCTACTCCCGGGGCCTTCTTTCGGCTCAGGTCTTTCAGTGCTCTGTCAAACTCTTCACGCAGTATCGTATCTCCCATTTCATCTTCATCTACATCCTCTTCCATTTCCATAATATTGCCCTCAAGTACATCGCCCTTGTATAGACCTTCTATATACTCCTTCCATCTTTCTGCTTTCCCTTCTTTGCTTAGAAGTGGGTTTCCATCTGAGCTCTTGATATTCATACAAGTGGCTCTCTCTTTTCCAAAGGTCTCTTTAATTTTCCTGTAGGCAGTAACTGTCCTACTCCTAGTGATATATGCCTCTACCTCCTTACATTTGTCCTCTAGCCATCCTTGCTTAACCACTTTGCACTTCCTGTCGATCTTATTTTTGAGACGTTTGTATTCCTTTTCGCCTGCTTCATTAACTGAATTTTTATATTTTCTCCTTTCATCAATTAAATTCAATATCTCTGCTGTTACCCAAGGATTTCTACTAGCCCTCGTCTTTTTAGCTACTTGACCCTCTGCTGCCTTCACTATTTCATCTCTCAAAGCTACCCATTCTTCTGCTACTGCAGTCCTTTCCCCTGTGTCTGTCAATCGTTCCCTAAGGCTCTCTCTGAAACACTCTACAACCTCTGGTTCTTTCAGTTTATTCAGGCCCCATCTCCTTAAATTCCTACCTTTTTGCAGTTTCTTCCGTTTTAATCTACAGTTCATAACCAATAAATTGTGGTCAGAGTCAACATCTGCTCCTGGAAATGTCTTACAATTTACAACCTGATTCCTAAATCTCTGTTTTATCATTATATAATGTATCTGAAATCTCTCCTTCGTATAATTAATTAATGTACCCTTCTCCTGAAAATTACTAAAAATCATGAAGTGACTCTTTACCGCCAAAAGGCGAGACTGTAAACAGCTGGACGTGACCTGAGATCGGGGAGTAGGACTGAACTGGTGAGAGGAAGGACTATGTTAGTGGTAACCAGTAAACCCCGATTCTTAAAAGAAACGAACTCTCATCTATAGAAAAGCTTCAAACGTCTGATTACAAATGAGTTGATGTATTAAATATTTGACGTTAAGCACATAAGCGAGAAAAAGTTTAGAAAAGGTTTGGAATTATGCTTAAGGCTTGTTGTAAGTCGCTGAGTGCTCTCGTTCTCAAATACTGGATGAATGATGTCCGGGTACTGGCGCGCCGTCAGCAACGCTACCTCAAGATAAGCAAAGTTTCTAACTGTAATACTTGTCTTATTGTGCGAAACTTTTAAAATAAGAGTATAACTCTTAGTAAGTAGATGACAGAATTTTATGTTTTTAATTACGGTCAATAATTACGTGAAATACTGAAAATCAAACTTTTGTTGCACCTGGAAGGGCCGTGCGGTTCTAGGCGCTACAGTCTGGAACCGAGCGACCGCTACGTCGCAGGTTCGAATCCTGCCTCGGGCATGGATGTGTGTGATGTCCTTAGGTTAGTTAGGTTTAATTAGTTCATAGTTCTAGGCGACTGATTACGTCAGAAGTTAAGTCACATAGTGCTCAGAGCCATTTGAACCATTTTGCACCTGGAAGCTATTAGATGGGCAACCTGCAACTGGTACCGGGTTCCGAGATACTGTGTTAGTAGTCTAGGTGATGAAAGCCTAATGTGAACTGTACCGCGTAAGGATATTATCAGATTTTTCGAAAACTGTGTTAATGTAATGACTGTGGTGGGCGAGCAAAATAGTGAACAGAATCTGCCATCATCAAAATTATAAATGTTGTGGAGACAAACTCCCCATAAATAGCATGTACCTGTGAATTTTTAATTAACTCCCTTACAGCTTCATTTTCCAGTGCACTTCCACTAGTGAGAATTTTAGATTCAAAGTTCGCAGAGAAACGGACGGAAAAGTCTGACACGGTAAGGACCGCACACAACGAAAACGTTTCATGCTTTATTTGTCACAGTGGGTGAAATGCTTTGCCTCCCTCCGCTCTTTGAACTTGCTGACCAAGTCAGTTATTGGGTGTACGTGCAGTTCACTGCGCACTGCAGACCTCAGTGAGAATTGGCATTTTGCATATTAACAAATGAGAGCCAGGGGGTGACAGAAGCGTGTCAGAAAAATCGTAGGACTCCTTGAGATCGAGCTCTGAACCTTCGGATTTGTAGTTTGAAATTTACGGACAGAACCTCATATATTCACTATATAATATTCAGAGCCTACAAACAGAGCGGAATGGAAAAGACGACATGACATTCAACCTGCCAGACACTGAAGTACGCGCCTGCCTGCGGATCTTAACCATTACTCGCCTTCACTGGATGCTCTGACGAATTTGGCCACTTTTCCTTTTATATATGCTGCACCACTGAAGTTCGTCGAACATCCAGGAGAGTGGCTGAGAGAAATGCTTCAGCATCCTCCACTCTTCGTAAAAACGAGTCTCCGCTAGTCTTACATTCTAGATAACAATGGAGATGTCTCACGGCACCCATCAACTCAACTTAATGAAACCAAGGAAAACACGAATCAGAATAACAAGACACTAAACCCAAGTACGGTTTCTACCTTTTGACTGTTCCCTTTCAGTTATAGAGGGTTGTCTTATTTACAGTATATCAACGTACTCTCGCAAAGCCGTGAGCCGGAAGTTTCACTACATCTTTATCTCAAGTCGATTCGTTACGTCTTAACTTTCACGCAATAACGACAGCAACGCCTATGCTCACTGAACCACAAACTTCATGCCCTTTCCATTTATCAATACGTCCTTCGATAGTTTTGTGTGAAAGTTACGAAAAGATGCCTGCCTAAGCGAAAGCAAACACTAATCCGTTATAACGATGCTAGTATGACAGACGCATATCCCACGAGAGATAACGCAGAAAATGATTTTTGTTTCCTATTTTTAAAAGCATTCTAAGCAGCTGCGGACGGCAGCAACTTCACAAGAAATATTCTCAAATTCTGTATAATTTTCGTTCTATTCTCAACCTACCGTTTTTGCACTCACGAAATGTGTTTGAAGCAGGTCATACTGCCTACTAGCACAAATGCTATGAACATTGCTCCCCTACACGTATAAAATTGATAGTTTCCTTGTACGGCAATAATTCATATCGAATCACAAAAGCCGGCCGAAGTGGCCGTGCGGTTAAAGGCGCTGCAGTCTGGAACCGCAAGACCGCTACGGTCGCAGGTTCGAATCCTGCCTCGGGCATGGATGTTTGTGATGTCCTTAGGTTAGTTAGGTTTAACTAGTTCTAAGTTCTAGGGGACTAATGACCGCAGCAGTTGAGTCCCATAGTGCTCAGAGCCATTTGAACCATTTGAATCACAAAAAATATATTACGCTTACTGTTTAATATTCATTCGATGAGAAGTTTATTGAGTATGAACTTATAGTTGTGTGACTAAATGGGTAAGAGTCAAGACTACAAGACAAAAGGCCGGGAGTTCGACCTTCAGTCGCGCCTAGGATATGACAGTCACTAGGACCTTCATACAAACGCTGATAATGTTTGTGTGTGTGCGCGCGTGCGCGTGTTAAAACCGCCAAGTAGTGCTGTGGATTGGAATCCATGTTGAACTATAGGTCGCCCTACAACTGGAGAGAGCAACGTTCAAAAAGTCAGAAGAAGACAAAGGCAAACCACCTCCCATGCCTAGTAAGCCACTGTAGTGTTCACATCAACCGTCTCATTGAGTACACATTTAATTCAGTTTAGGTTAAATGTTAAAGAATCGTATTGTCTGAATACTCACTAAATGGTAAATAGAATCTGCCAAAGCTCTATTACTCGTAAAATCTATTAACCACATTACGAAGTCATGCAAATACACTGATCACCAAGAACATTACGACCACCGATCTACTATCGACATAAATTCGTCCAGACGATAGCAGCTTCACCTTGCAAGGAATGATTGCTAGTCAGATTCATGCACGGCGCTTGTAGTACGTGTTGTCCGTGTGTAGAATGTGAAAGGCTTACGATCTATCTGAATTTGACCGAGGGCAGATGATGATGGCCCAGAGGGTCGGCACGAGCATTTCGGAAACTGTACGAATTTTTGGGTGTTCGAAGATTGCTGCGGTGAGTGTCTTCAACATGTGGCCAAACCAAGGTAATACCACGTCCAGGCGTCGTGGGGTTGGGCGGCCACCCCTCCTTACAGGTGACGGACGTCGTAGGCTGTGCAGACTGGTAATACAGGACAGGGGGCGAACTGTGGCGTAACTAACATCAGACTTTAATGCTGGGCAAAATAGAAGAGTGTCTCAACGAAGTGCACCGAACGCTCCTAACGATGAGCCTCCGCAGCCGACGACCCATGCACATGCCAATGTTAACACCACTACATCGGCAACTGCGACTGAAATGGACACGTAGCCTTCATCTCTGGACGTTGGCACAGTGGCAGAGTGTTCCATGGTCTGATGAATCCCGATACCTCCTTCATCATGCCCATGGAAGGGCGCGAATCTGTGGTCTTTCAGAAGAATAGCTCCTTGCACCTGTATTTCTGGACGGAAACAAGCTGGCTGTGGCTCAGTATGCTCTGGGGAACATTCACATGGGCACTCATGGATCCAGTGGACCTCGTGCAAGGCACCATGACGCCGAAGGAGTATCGTACACTAGCTGCAGATCACGCCCACTCTTTCATGACGATCATGTTTCCCGACGGTACTGGCCTTTTCCAACAAGATAATGTGCCATGTCACAAGGCCAGGAGTGTGATGGAATGGTTCGAGAAACACAATACCGAGTTCCAATTGATGTACCCCCCCCCCCCCAACTCGACAATTCTGAACCCGATCGAACCCATCTGGGATGTGATTGAACGTGGCGTCAGAGCTCATCACTCCCCTCCCCTTAATGTACGCGAATTAGGTAACTTGGGTGCAGATGTTGAACCAACTCCCTCCAGCGACCTTCTAAGGCCTCATTGCTTCCATGCCATGACGTATCGCCGCTGTTATCCGTACCAGAGATGGACATACCGGCTATTAGGCAGGTGGTCATAATGTTCTGGCTGATAAGTGTATTATTGGTTACAACTTAAAAAACGAATTAACTGCACACTTTACTCAGAAGCCATCACATGAGCAGCGTGTATGACTGCAGTATATCCAAACTGTACACTCGTGAAGGGCGGGCACGAAATCCTTACTTCAGAGAAGTTCGAGGAAGAGTCGAGTAATTCCCCTACTCGAATTATGTAGTATGCTCTTTAGGTAGACGAGCACATACATATACAAAAGGAAGTAAGTAAAAAAATAAAACCCACGACGAACGAGTTATGTAAATTGGTCACAAACCGATATTGATACAGCCATCGACGAAAAATACAAAATTGTAAATACTGTGAGCCGCTGCAGTGCAATTTCACCACACAGCTGGAAAGGGTAGTAAACAAGTAACATCTCGATAGCAGGGCATAAAGTCTTTGCCAAGTTCATTCCTTGCATTCAGTTGGTCGGTAACTATGCCTGACAGACAGTCCCGTGAGCAACATACACAGATGTCAGCCTTTGAGAGAAGACATATTTTTCTGAAATTGTAAATGACTTCTTTGTACACGTGCATCCTATCTACCGATCTCCTTCCCATTCGGATAATTCCTTTGCGGTGCGTCTTTTTTAGAGTGTATTTCAATCTATGTCAAGCAACGCATTACAGCAAATTACTGATCTACACTGGCCAAGAGAAAATGAAGGGCAATTTTCGTCAAGTTGCTAATTTCGTGTACTGAACAGGTAAATATTGCTGAATTCGTTTGAGCATATCACGAATGGAGGACAAAGGTGGTGGGGACGCGCAGCTACTGGCCTGGCACACAACGTATGACCTCTTATTCTTATTTCTTTCCACTCCTCTGTTCCCTCACATTCAACGAACCATTACAGTTGATGAACAGGCTTAGAACCAAGATCTACACAGAAATTTTGATATGTGAGGCCGCAAATCACAAATCTACTTTTGTACATGTTTAGATCTCTCCACACAAGCACTGTGAACAAGAGCTCTAGCACCTCTAACCAGTTCTGCCTTAACTTTTGGTAGTTCAGTGTCAATAGATGTCTCGGGGCTAGAAAGAAGAGTAAGCATCAATTGATTTACAATGAATCATGGCGAACCAGTGGTTCAGATAATTTCATTAAACCCATTTATGCTGCGTAAAAATCCACCAACAGGTACAATTACTTTACAATTAATTCCCTATATTATGCTGGAGCAGAAAAACTAATGGTGACGTATTGTCATGTGGTACACTGAAAGACAGACGAATCTCGAATCCGTCTGTTCCAATATGTCACACTATCCTCAGAGACAGCATCAAAGAAAGGATGTTTTCTACTTTGCGAGTACCCCCGTAATTGATGAAGGCCGGCCGGGGTGGCCGAGCGGTTCTAGACACTACAGTCTGGAGCCGCGCGACCGTTACGGTCGCAGGTTCGAATCCTGCCTCGGGCATGGATGTGTGTGATGTCCTTAGGTTAGTTAGGTTTAAGTAGTTCTAAGTTCTAGGGGACTGATGACCTTAGAAGTTAAGTCCCATAGTGCTCAGAGCCATTTGAACCATTTTGAACCACTTGCTGGTCTCTGGTTCTGCAGTAGTACATTTACCTTATGAGAGTATACTGTGAGAGGACTCCTCACTGCCCTCTCCTTATTTCCGCTCACATGAATCACAACAACACAATATTATTTGACTCTAAAATACATTCATTCTCGTAAATCCTAGGCATTCCGCTCACTGCGGTGCTTGCCTGGCTGAGATATACGTCCGCTCGCTGTACTCTCCATGCTACCTGCTCGCCCTTAACAAAGGGACGAGATATAGCAGTTACGTACACTCAGTACTTACGACAGTTCCCGACAAGAAGCAGCCTACATGTTGACCCCTACCAGTTTTGCACGATGCAGAGCTAGGTGGCTCTACGAGTGGCAAAGTAAAGGACATAACACACCCGTTGTCGCTATAAACATGTCCCACGTTTCAGGAAATGCGTAATCAGCTAAAAAATCTATTTCTTAAGGAGGAGGAAGTGATAAAAGTTTGGGAGGATGGATATCCTCAACTGTGACCGACAGTTACAAAGTAATGTTCAACGAGTGTTTTCGACTGGGGAAAACAAGGCATGAGGTTTGGGTTTAACGTCCAATCGACGGCGTGGTCATTAAACACGGAGACTAAGTTCAAGTAACGCAAGGATGGAGCAGAAAATCGCAATGTTCCTTCCAATAACACATGCCAACATTCGACCCGATAGATTTACGAAAGCACTGAAATTCTAAAGCAGGGTTACCGGACGAGGGTTGAACCCTACTCCCGAATGCGAGTCTAATGTGCTAACCACTGCGCCACAACCCTCGATAGTGGTTTCAAAGGCTGAAGAACTGTTCTCAGCGCAGTTGACATTTTTGAAGTCTGAAAGAAACGTGACTGTGTAGGACAGTGGTCGTTAAACTTTTTTGCTCAAGAGGCAACACTGACATTGTGGAGCGGCACCTAGGTCCGCATATGTAACAATAATATTATTAATTGGTAATCTACATAAATTAGTATGTTATGAGCCCCCAATAGACTAGCTATATTAAGGACGTGATAAGCTAGCCACCGGGTCCCCAGTAATGGTTCAAATGGCTCTGAGCACTATGGGACTCAACTGCTGAGGTCATTAGTCCCCTAGAACTTAGAACTAGTTAAACCTAACTAACCTAAGGACATCACAAACATCCATGCCCGAGGCAGGATTCGAACCTGCGACCGTAGCGGTCTTGCGGTTCCAGACTGCAGCACCTTTAACCGCACGGCCACTTCGGCCGGCGGGTCCCCAGTACTGACTGTTGAAAGTCGGCACAGTTCGGAACACTTCGTATCGACTGTTCTTAGTTTCAGACTGCTGCCACCCTCAGCAGCTATAAAGGCGTGACACTGTAAATTCCTGACGAAGTCCTTTGTTGTCTGTGCGGGTGCAAGATCAGCTGATTAACTGTACTTATATTTCAATGCAAAAAGCAACATGAGACACGATCACATATGTTTACTAAACGTTCCGACAGTAATTTTTCTTCTACTCATTGCGTTGTAGTTCAACAGCCTTTATTTAATTTCATATCCCTTACTGCAAAAATGTACCATACTTTATGACCGTCTTTACAATTGACCTCTTAGCAACAAATAATCCTGAGTTAATAATGAGCATCAAAACGGATACAGGGATTAGTGAACACAGAGTTATCGTAGCGAGACTGAATATCGTAACCCCCAAATCTTCCAAAAATAAACGAAAAATATACCTATTCAAAAAAAGCAGATAAAAATTCCCTTGACGCCTTCCTGAGAGACAATCTCCACTCCTTCCAAATTAATAATGTAAGTGTAGGCCAGATGTAGCTTGAATTCAAAGAAATAGTATCGGCAGCAATTGAGAGATTTATACCAAATAAATTAAAAAACGACTGAGCTCTTCCTCCTTGGTACACAAAAGGGTCAGAATAGTGTTGCAGAAACATCTAAACAAACATGCCAAATTTAAACAGGCGGAAAATCCCCAAGAATAGCGATCTTTTACAGAAGCTTGAAATTTAGAGGGGAGAAACTACATAGGGATAAATGATCAACACGATAAAATAAGGGAAATCAGAGCTCGTACGGAAAGATATAGGTGTTGGTTCTTTCCGCGCGCTATACGAGATTGGCATAATAGAGAATTCTGAAGGTGGTTCAATGAACCTTCTGCCAGGCACTTAAATGTGGCACTGATTTGCAGAGTATCTATGTAGATGTAGATATGCCCCTATGCCACTGATGCACGAGGTCAACTTTACTTCTCATGGCGGAATTGACCAACCACAAGAAAAATTAACTATGTCTTAAAATATTACTGTGTAAGTATTTTCGTTTATCACTGGTTAGGAAAACTACAGTCTTGTATCCGCGGGAACAATTGAAGGAAGACAATCGATTTCTTTGTAGTTTTACGTATTGGTTGAATTACTGACTCTTTCTTCCGAGTGAAACCAGTCTATGACAGCAACCGAATGAAAACAATCGATTCACTCGGATGTCGCTTCGACATTGACATGGGAATGGAGAAATGATATGACTGTATAAAAAGCGATCCTCAAGATAAATTCAAATAAATATATAGTATCTGCAAAGATGATTCATATTCTGAATCTATGTTATTTAAATAAATTCGAAGTAAATACTAAAATTGGCGAAAGAAATATATCCGGTAAGTGACAGCAATGCTTAAGAAAGTGATTACGTCACGAAATAATTTAAAAAAACTAATTTTCACATGCTTTCTGTTCATGTCATCTCAGCATTTACCGAAAAAGAATTATCAGTGACGTGTGCAAACCACCATGGATATATCGCTACATTACAAATTTATGTTTAAATTAATGATAAATTACTTTTTTATTTAAATTTGTTGAGGTTCTCTCTCTCTCTCTCTCTCTCTCTCTCTCTCTCTCTCTCTCTCTCTCTCTATATATATATATATATATATATATATATATATATATAGAGAGAGAGAGAGAGAGAGAGAGAGAGAGTGCTATATATATATATATATATATATATATATATATATATATATATATATGTGATATATATATATATCCATGGTGGTTTGCACACGTCACTGATAATTCTCTTTCGGTAAATGCTGAGATGACATGAACAGAAAGCATGTGAAAATTAGTTTTTTTAAATTATTTAGTGACGTAATCACTTTCTTAAGCATTGCTGTCACTTACCGGATATATATATATATATATATATATATATAGAGAGAGAGAGAGAGAGAGAGAGAGAGAGAGAGAGAGAGAGAACCTCAACAAATTTAAATAAAAAAGTAATTTATCATTAATTTAAACATAAATTTGTAATGTAGTGCTAGTTATTAACCTTTAAAGGACAACAAAGCCATATTTAATGCCAGAAGTACAAATAATTTGTGTGTAACTAAATAAAAACATAAATTTTGAAGCCAGAATGAGATTTTCACTCTGCAGCGGAGTGTGCGCTGATATGAAACTTCCTGGCAGATTAAAACTGTGTGCCCGACCGAGACTCGAACTCGGGACCTTTGCCTTTCGCGGGCAAGTGCTCTACCATCTGAGCTACCGAAGCACGACTCACGCCCGGTACTCACTTTCGAAGGTAGGAGAGGAGATACTGGCAGACGTAAAGCTGTGAGTACCGGGCGTGAGTCGTGCTTCGGTAGCTCAGATGGTAGAGCACTTGCCCGCGAAAGGTAAAGGTCCCGAGTTCGAGTCTCGGTTGGGCACACAGTTTTAATCTGCCATGAAGTTTCATAAATTTTGAAATTACTTCGTTTTTAGGAACACACTTTTTATGCTCCTCTCCTTCAAATAAAGTAAATAAAGTATGATATTGGTCTCTTAAAAACTTGTCAACCCTAGCCACAGTTCACTTACAACCTAAAAGGCTAAAAAGTCTGAAATGGAAATCAGTGATGCCCGGAGAATGAATGAAAAACATTTGCGTAGCTGACATGGCCGCAGAGCTTAGTTTCATTCGCTTGTTACAATCGACTGAAAAAAACTCTCTGAATGAAAAAAGTCAACTGGTCACGCAGTTGTTGAAGCCAGTCGGATGTCCCACCAGTGTCTGACCCCGCAGTCGCCGTGCTACTTAACCCCACCGCACTGAAGTAAGCCTAGATCACGGCCGAATTCACGGACGTGAATAAAGATTAAGCATATTTTAAAATATATCTGTACTTTTTTCCTTGCTACTGAGCATTAAAACTTCATTCTTAAGAAGCTCTTAACCGTTAGGTGACTTTTTTGTATTCGGGTGTCAGTTGCTAGGTGCATATTATGAAATACGTCTGATTGTGAGGACCGCGGGCCTAACGAATACTTGATTCGGGCCGCAGTTTGACGAACGGTGGTGTAGAACAACATATACCTCTTCGAATGGCAACAACGTCGTAAGAAATTTGTCCCTTAATCTGTTCAAAACCCAGGCTTGGGCAACTATACATCAACTAAATCAGGTTTGCCAGTCTGAGATTCGAGCTACGATGTACGATGTACGAGCCAGCCTGACAGTGTCTTAGACTTGCAACTTTTCAGAAAGCCAACTGAAGATGGGCCAAAACCAGAAACTAGCCTTGGAAATTGCTAGTTAAAATTGCAGATGGATATTAAATTTCACTAACTGAAATAATTTGTATGCACAGTGCTCAACTGCAGTTATTATAAAATAACGTTTCTTGAACTCTTCACACTTTGAATTTTTGTCAGCGATTAAATGTTTTATTCATATACCGATCACACCTATTCAACGTACAAATATTTGGAAAAATGTCTGCTGCTTATTTCATCGATTTTCCATATCTTCCAGAATAAACTCTGTCCAGCTTTCCGCCAATCTCTTACGTATTACCAGTAAAACGAAGGTCAGTCGGCAGTGTGGCGGTTGCGCGCAGTGTTGGCGTGAAGGCAGCGTGCAGGACCACGTATTAAGGAAACTAGTGTTGAAGGCCAGACAGCCTCTTGCGACCAACCAAGCAGAAGGCACGACAACGCCAGCGAGAATTAGCGCGCCTCGCTAGGCGCGCGCCTTACGTACATTCACAGTCGTACAAGCAGCAGCACAGTGCACTATATCACAGGTCTGCTTTATTGCCATCGAGTCAGCAATGTTGTATGTATGTATGCATTTTTTGCCTTCAATGAGGATCCACACTTTAGCCATCAACAACTTCACTGTTAAGCCTTAAAAAATTACACATTTCAGCCATTAACAATTACAAAATGTACGAATTACTTAAAAATAACAAATTTTTTGTACTATTATGCAAAAAGGAAAAGCTTCTTAATTTCTGAATATAGATGTAATAATTAAATTTTCTTTACAAAAAATATTTACCAACAGGTTCGTACTGCAACAGCGCTGTGACATACTGAGCTGCACACAGTTATGCTAATACCAATATGTTAGTCACATACTGATAGCACTCAAGAAAATTTTTTAATTGATCACTAAAACGATAACTGTGCGTGGTATGTGTGGGGAGGGGGGGGGAGGGAGCGCATTGTGCGAATGTTGACCCAATACTCACAGGCACATATCGATCTGATACTTCCGTCATTTAGTTTCATATCCGTCAACCATTTGAATAGGAGGCAAAGATTATTTTCTTACTACCTGCGATTTCATCAGTAGTGAAAGAAGAAAAACAAAAACTATACAGGAAGCTCGTGACTCACTTTGAAGAATGAATAACAGTGGTAGGAAAAAGCAGCAACAATCATTAAGTACTTCGGAACTCAACGAAACTACGTGACTAACCGGAGTCGAAACCACATTCTAAGGTTTGAGCTCAATGTCTTAGAGGAAAAATTAAGCCGCGAACTCCGTTTGTCATAATTGTTTTCGTAGTCATTTAATACTATAAAGAAACACAGCCATAACACGATAGTTTCCTTACGTAGCTATAGGTAAGCCGTAAGATAAAATACAAAAGGAATAAAATGACAATTTTTATACACTTTGGAGGGCCTATAGTAAGACCAACACACAGTTAACGAAGGTGTGGCCAGAAAACCACCGTTCCTTCATGAATAAGTGCAAATCACATCATAATACGGTTAACAACCAGAGATAAAGTTACTTATTTATCACACATACGACCAGAGAAGAGTAAGTGTTCGAATTAGTGACATTCACAAAAAAAACTACTCTAACAATTTCGTTTGCGCGGCCATCATCCGCAGCAAGCTCGGAAATATTCCTTTTGTAAGAAATAAAATACATTGCAGTAAGAAAAGGCGGTGTTTATTTACACGGCGAAAATCTAATTGGGATAAGGAAGCAAGAGCGTAATTATAGTAATAAAAAGTGAGTACACAAAAGACTATTCGCTTTATTTAAGGACGGAAAAACAACACAATATAACCTTAAATTACCATGCCAAACACACTGTAGACAAGACAATGCAAATGTATTACACACACCCAATGATGACAAAGAAACAATTTCTTAAAAAGAAGTAGCGGAAAGGGCGTGTACGTTTAGTTTTTTTCTATCAGTTTGGGAAGTCAACTACGGAATGGCATCTAACGCAAAGAAATAAACCACCATAAGATTTTCTGAATAATAAGGTCGTGATATGTGAAAAAGAACATCATTCGAATAAAATTCAGCATCAAATGAACTAAGTTGTATAACGAACTAAAAAATGTAGTTTGTGCACAAAAATACTAACAGAGGGCATTGTCAAGAACTGAAAATTAACCCCTTAGAAGATTCGTTGACTCGGTTCATCTAGTCGGGCAATAAAACTTAAATGCACGGTGGATTTAGAAAGTTTACTACAGTACTGTTTGGATGGATATAATGGCAGAAACTGTAATTCGCTACAAAGAACTGCCTGTATTGATTAAAGTGCTGTCCCTGTTGATCTTAAAGACGAAGAGAAGTAAGTCCTCAAGGCGTATTTGACGGGAAAGAAAATTTTATGCTCAAATTTTACTTATTTTACACTCGTGCTCATGGTCTTCTGAGTGACAAGTGATAATGAAATGACTTATCAGCATCGTACCCTGCGTCAGGCAAAATTTCATTCAGATTCACGAATAAAATGGACTGTATTAAGTTTCACAGGAAAATATGAATACATACGGCAATGACGGTTATTCGAGACACAGGTTTACCAAGTGGACTGCGTGTCTCTACATCATAGTGAATTAAATGTAGTCCCCTCCCCCTTAAATACACGCTATACTGAAGTCTAAATAAGGATAAGAAAATCGTTCTTTTCCCTTTTCTGTTATTCTACTGTTTCTATAAATTCGGCTGGGTGGGTGAAATCTTTTCTTTACAATATGGTAATGTGTATCGATCACGTGACCGTAACTAAAATTACACCATTTCTTTCCAGTGTGTCTTAAGGAGGACCCTCTGCCAGGCATTTAGGTGCGGTTTGCAGACTATCCATTTAGAAGTAGGGGAAGGAGCTGGGCCTCGCTTGGATGTGAAAGCAACACCCACCCGCACACTTCCACATTCTACGGAGAGACATGCCGCAACAAAAGCTCATTGCGACGGGAAATTCACGAGCCACAGCGGGCGTGAGCAAGAATAAGCGGCGAGGTTTCACACGTACTTTCCAGCTGCACTCTTTACGGCAGACTACGTGTCGGCCCAGCGAGAAAGTGCTGCTCATCTGACACCTGACTAAGATGCACAGCCTATGTCACACCGCCTTACACCTCACCGCACCACAAAGTCATCGTTAAAGCAATAATCTTACTGCTTCAACACGCCCAACACAAACGAGTCTTTCGTTCTGGAAAAGTGCACTCAGGAAGCATATGAAAGAGCCGCTCTTTACCCAAAGTTAAAAGAACGCTCGAATACACAATGTATTACGCGGTATTTGACAAGGCCCATCCCATCCCTACATCTTCATCCCATTAAGGTCGAGCCACACTTGACGGGACGTAACGGAACGTAACGTCGAAGCATACCACAAAGCATCTCACATGTGGCATGCACACGAGCTTTGCTGAGTGAGGGGACGATGGCGGTGCATTGTCGCTGCCAACACCAGAAGTTAACGTATTCTCTCAGCGCTCAGTCATGTTATAGTAGCGGATTTCGCGCTTTTGTGACTTCTTACTCTTTATTTTATTGTTTACTTCCTTTTCGCGACACACTGCAGCATCTACAGCAGTGCTCCAAGAGCTACCTGACGGTGTGTGGAAGAGAGTTCTTCTGGTATCACCAACTGATTCCCCTTACCTGAAACTTCCTGACAGATTTGAACAGTGTGCCAGACCGAGACTCGAAATCGGGACTTTTGCATTTCGCGGGCAAGTGCTCCACCAACTGAGCTACCCAAGCACGACTCACGACCCGTCCTCACAGTTTCAATTCTGCCACTACCTCGTCTCCTACCTTTCAAACTTCACATAAGCTCTTCGCGAAAAGGGGCCGCGCGGGACTAGCCGAGCGGTATGGGCGCTGCAGTCATGGACTGTGCGGCAGGTCCCGGCGAAGGTTCAAGTCCTCCCTCGGGCATGGGTGTGTGTGTTTGTCCTTAGGATAATTTAGGTCAAGTAGTGTGTAAGCTTAGGGACTGATGACCTTAGTAGTTAAGTTCAAATGATTCAAATGGCTCTGAGCACTATGGGACTTAACATCTATGGTCATCAGTCCCCTAGAACTTAGAACTACTTAAACCTAACTAACCTAAGGACATCACACAACACCCAGTCATCACGAGGCAGAGAAAATCCCTGACCCCGCCGGGAATCGAACCCGGGAACCCGGGCGCGGGAAGCGAGAACGCTACCACACGACCACGAGCTGCGGACAGCAGTTAAGTCCCATAAGATTTCGCACACATTTGAACTTTTTTTTTCTTCGCGAAACGTATGTGGGAAGAAGCAATATGTTGTATGACTCTTCCTGGAAAGTAGGCTACTCCTCTAATTTTCAATAGTAAACATCTCCGTGGTGCACAACGCCTCTCGAATAGCGGCCGCTACTGGAGTTTGTTCGTCGTCTCTGTAACGCTGTCGCGCCGACTAACCGATCCCGTGACCAAACTCGCCGCTCTTTCATCAGTCGTACCTGGTAAGTGTCCTAGATTGATGAATAGTATGCGAGAATAGGTATAACAAGCACCTTATAAGCCACTTCTATAGTGGATGAATTACATTTCATTAAGATTCTTCCAATGAATCTCGGTATCGCATCTGCTTTTCCCGCTGTTTGTTTTTGTGGTCATAACACTCAAGGTCGCTCCAGATAGATACCCTAGATATTTTGCAAAGTTAACAGTTTCCAGAAATTTTAATCAATAGTGTGACTGTACAAGGTGATTCAAAATGAAACAACAGTTATTACAGAGGAACTATAAAAGACAGAAACACACTGCGTGTGTCACTGGATAGAGGAAGATTCAGAGTTTTGACACAGCTGTGCGGCTGTTTGTTAATAGTAACATGGCGGCTACACCACAAGAGGAATCACTTTGTGTGTTTGAATTTGCGAAGTAAGTCCATTGTTCAAATGCAACGTGCATTCCGTCGTACATTCGGCAAGTAGCCGCTTCTGCACAAGCAGTTTTATGACTGCATAAGCAACCAACTTCCAAGAATTTTTTATGCCAAAGGGAAGACACTGGTCGCCCACGCACATCTGACGAAAATGTCGAGCGTATCCGAGATGCGTTCACATGGAGCCCTCGGAAGTCCAGAAGACGAACAGGCCATGAACTTAAAACTTCCTCTAAAAACGGTGTAGATTGTTCTGAAACGACGCCTGCATATGAACTCTTACAAATTGCAGTTACTACAGCAACTCTGTCCCGGCGACAACACGAGAAGGTACGAATTTCGCTTTTCAGTTCTTCACGATATCACACAGGACACTCTTTCCTAACGTCTCGCCTTCTGACGAATAGACGCTTCATCTAACGGGTAAAGTAAACTTCCATAATTTAAGAATTTCGAGGTCACAAAATCCTGGCGTCGTCGTCGAACATGAAACAGACTCACCGAAACTGGGCGTGTTTTATGCCGTTCCTGCTCACAAAGTTTATAGACCTTTTTTGCGGAGGAAAATGTGACAGGTATGGCATACCTGGACATACTGCAAAATTACTTGTTCTCTGAACTTCACGAAGATTCCAATGATTTCATTTTTATGCATGACGGCGCCCCACTTTACCTTCACTTTGAGCAGCGGCGCTCTCTTAATAACACCATCCCACATTGCTGGACTGGAGAAGACGTGAACATTAGATACTGTTCATTATTTTTGGCCTCACAGGTCACCAGGCCTCACACCTTGCGATTTTTTTCCTGTGGGGGTACATTAAAGACAAAGTCTTTGCCCCATCTATGACACCTACTCTTCAAGATCTGAGAAGTCGAATTGTTGAAGCTGTCGATTCAATAAATAGGGACCTGTTGATTCGTGTGAGGAATGAAATGGACTAAGTTTCGACGTTTCTCGAACAACACATGCTGGTCATGTTGAGCCTATGGTAAAGAGAGTTGCATTTATTTATGTTCAGGGGTAACTGCCAGAACCTGTACCATTCATCAATCCTCTGTAGGTCCTTCTGCAAATCGATACTTTCTTCTGGCATTGCTACCTCATTTATCCAACCGCATCATCTGCGGACAGCCCTAAGGGGCTTCCAACGCATTCTACTAGAGCATTTATATTCACTGATCAGCCAGAACATTATAACCACCGGCCCACTTTCGGTATAAGCCAGTCAGGGTGATAGCAGTGTCACCTGGCGAGGAATGACTGCTAGTCATGTACATGGACGGTGTTTGTAGTATCAGTCAACGTGTTGTCCGTGTGTAGATTAGGAAAGGCTCACGATCTATCTGAGTTTGACCGAGGGCAAATGATGATGGCCCAGAGGGTCGGTACGAGCATTTCGGAAACTGCACGACTTTTCGGGTGTTCGAGGCGTGCTGCAGTGAGTTCAACACGTGGCGAAACCGAGGTAGTACTACATCCAGACGTCGTGGGCACGGGCGGCCACCCCTCGTTACAGATGTCGGACGTCGTAAGCTGTGCAGACTGGTAAAAAACATCAGACTTTATTGCTGGGCAGAGTACAAGTGTGTCTGAACACACAGTGCACCGAACGCTCCTAACGATGGGCCTCCGTAGCAGACGACCCATGCATGTGCCACGTTAACACCACTACATCGGCAACTGCGACGGAAATGGACACGTGGCCATTAGCACTGGACGTTGGCGCAATGGCAGAGTGTTCCATGGTCTGATGAATCCCGATACCTCCTTCATCATGCCGATGGAAGGGCGCGAATCCGTCGTCCTCCAGGGGTGGACAGCTCCTTGCCGCCTGCACTGCGGGACTCAAACAAGCTGGCGGTGGCTCCATTATGCTCCGGGGAACATTCACATGGGCATCCACGGATCCAGTGCGGCTCATGCTAGGCACCATGACACCGAAGGGGTATCGTACACTTGTTGCAGACCACGTTCATCCCTTCACGACGATCATGTTTCCCAACAGCAGTGGCTTTTCAAAAAGATAATGCGCCATGCCACAAGGGCAGGAGTGTGATGGAGTGGTTCGAGGAACACAGTGGCGAGTCCCAACTGATGTGCTGGCGCCCATCTCGCCAGATTTGAACCCAATCGAACACATCTGGGATGTGATTGAACATGGCATCAGAGCTTATCGCCCCTCTCCCCGGAATTTACGGGAATTAGGTGACTTGGGTGTGCAGATGCGGTGCCAATTCGCCCCAGTAACCTACCACGGTCACTTTTTACATGCCACGATGCGTCGCCGCTGTTATCCGTGCCGAAGTGGACATACCGGTTATTAGGTAGGTGGTCGTAATGTTCTGGTTGATCTCTGTAAACAGTAATGGTCCTATCATACTTCCTCGGGGTACAGCCGACATTACCTTTATTTCTGTCGATTTCGTTCCGTTAAGAACGACATGCTAAGTTCTATCTGCAATGAAGTCTTGAATACAGTAGCAAACCCGCTCCGATACTTCCTGAATTCGATGAACACTATCAGCCTGACCGCCGATGTCTACAGCATTGTGGATCTCAGGGAGGAATAGAGAGGGCTGAGTATCGCAATATCTCTGTTTGCGGAATCCATGTTAATTTTTAATAATGGAGATTTACGTTCTCAAAAAACGTCATAATATATGAATATAAAACATGTTTCCTAATTCTGCAACAGATTGACGTCAAAGATATACGCCTATAATTATGTGTATGTATCCTACAATCCCTCTTGAAAACGGGAACGACCTGCGCTTTTTTCCAGTCGCTAGGTACCCTTCGTTGCTCCAACGAGCTACGATGAATTGCTGCTAGAAAGGGAACAAGTTCTTTCGCATAATCTCTGTAGAATCTTACAAGTATCTCATCTGGTCCTGATGCCTTTCCACTACAAAGTGACCGTAGTTCAAAAGTGTCATTAGAACTAGCTTGCTTCCACAAAAGAAGCGAAAAACAGTTTACGTTTTACAAACCTCTGTTGCACTGTAGGTAAGTATGAAAGTAAACTGACGAAACAAAGTTCTTTAAATAACTTTTTTAACAGTGGAAAGTCAGCTCATTTAACGTAAAACAACAATGTCTTTGACGTTATTTGGTTCTTGGAAGCAAAAATGCAATGGATAAGGTAAAACGTCGTACTTGTACGTTAAAAAATAGTAATCTTTACTATTTTTTTCAGACTGACATTTCACCGGGGGCACTTGAAACTATATATTGACCTCTACATACTATTTGATGTGTTTTTTTTACGTATACATTTTCTCTATGAAACGACTGTCGATGTCTTGACACGTATATACGACTCTTTTTCCTATTGTTTCATTTCTCAGCAGCTTAACAGACAAACTTTGTCAAGTATAACAGTTACGAATCTGGCTTTTCCCATTAATAAACAATCATAGCTAGTTCATAATTCTTATACCATATTCCAACTTTTTCGTGTCTCATAATCTCACTTTCACCGTTCGGCAGAGGGCTCAGCGAAGTGAAATTGTGTTGGTGTTCCGTCTAGTTTGAACACACCACCGTTTGACTGTAACTTCCCTTTCCGTTGACGTCCAGCGTGTATCGGTCTTTACGGTATCGCTTGAGAAAGTTTTAAGCTCTTGTGACGAACCCGTCCACACCTATTTCCCTGAAAATAGACAGGATTAAGTATGTAGTATGTTTGCTAGCGTCTTATTTTCTATGATCGAGTACAAATACTCCAAGTGAGTGGCATTATCCATGTGTCTGCGAAATCCGTATATGATGAAATAGTCAGATGTACACTCGAAAAGAGGAGACGATGGTTACGTGCACGCTACAGGTGTGTGAATAATTTAATCTTTGCTCCACTGATTTTTGCTTTTTTGTCACGTGTCTGCGCCGTTGGTCCAGAAGCAGTCCTGCAGTTACCTAACGACCGACTTCTCTAGAATGTTCGTTAACGCATTAAGCAAGCGTAAAGCGGCTCTAGCTTTCAACATTCTACTCGTTGAACGACCATATTCAGCAACAAATTTGCTCCACGAAGAAACGTCGTACTTGTACGTTAAAAAAATAGTAATCTTTACTATTTTTTTTCAGACTGACATTTCACCGGGGGCCCTTGAAAGTACGGAGCAGAATCGCCACGTCCGGCATGGAACATATTTTATACAACTCGTTCGAACTCTTACTCTCTTCTATGTAAAAATATGAATTGCTGTTATTGTGTGCTAGAAGATTCTTTTTTTCCATTTTAATGTTACAGCACGTAATAAACTTTTAAGGCGGTATACCAGAGTCTACGAAAAATTCATTTTTGACGACGTTACCGAATAATCAATAGGCCTTTGACGGAAAATTTACCGTTACTGAATTTAGATGCATACAGTTTCCTCACAAATCATAAAGGCTAAACCATATTTACGTCTGCTTCAAACCAGAATTCTATCAGAGATCCTTAATGCGAAGTAATTTGGATAACATACGACGCATAATGCTCCGTCCGCACGTGCAGGAAATGCGGACGTGTGTGTTCGATTTCATTACGAGAAACGCGTTGCTAATTACGTTTTCTAGTGAGCCTGCTGATTTCTATAAGCTTAAGTGTGACGTTAATTTCTTCATAATTAATCAAGCTGAGAAATATTTATTTCAAACATACCTAAGGAGTGAGAGAAAAATAGAAATAACAATAAATACTGTTTCAATAACTACGCAATAACATTGCAAGCAATGTAACCGACATTTCAGGTCTTCATTAGGAAGAGTGTTCGTACTACAAAGAGTGATGTTGCTGAATGTTGACTGGCAAAATCACTGAGCTCAACGAACCATTACACAGTACAGAATGTTACCTGAAACTGATGATTATTGCACTGGGGATGTACTGTAATTGTGGGAGTGAACATCTGGCAACGACGGAGTGTTTCAATGGCTTAGAGACACCGTGATAATAGGTTATACGTGCCGTGCATCCCGCGTTACACTTATTTTCTTCTTCATAGCCGACACTTCAAAAGTAATTCCGACAGAGTATAATTCACCATTCTGAGTTCGACTGATACCGCTAGTAATTATTTCGATGCCCTGCCACCACTAATAATGATTACCGCTTTTTAAACGTAAATAAGAATCCTGACGGAAGTGTATCAAGTGTCATAAAACGTTAATCCGTAAAACCAGACAAACTCATCGAGCTACAACCAAATGATAGAAAATTAGAGCAGACAGAAAACCACACTTGAAACCTACTACTTCACGTGTTGGAGAAATGAGACACAATCATCAGACTCTCAATGGTCTTCACTGATCCTTTAGTATTGTTTGAATAATGCAAATTGAAGGAAGGAAGAAGGAAAGGTAAGGGCTTAAGCTTTCGTCTACGAGGTGGTTACTTCAGACGGACTACAAGCTTGTCTTGGACAAAGATATGAAAGGAAATTAGTTTTATGCTTTTTCAAAGCAACTATACACAAAAGTATTGAGCGACACTGAAAACATGAAATTAAATGGCCACACAGAGGTCTGAGCCCGTTCCTTCCTACTGTGAGTCCGGTGCCTTAATTCCGGGGTCACTTCATTCGGTGGGCAAACTGACGGCTGAATTGCTAACGAAAGTGAACAGAAGATAGTCAGCTAGGCGGTATTAGAACAAAGTAAATAAACAGGCGGTAACATGTATGAAACATGCTGAACTTACCTTCGACCGCCACCTAAAATTAGGTACCGCAAGAGAGTATCGACATCCTACAGGATTTCATAATCTGAATGCTCCTGTGAAATATGAATGCTAATTCCAGTTCAATTAACATTAGGGGTTTTCGCAGATCAATTAAGACTTTTTTGGGGAAGGCAGAAGGTGGTGGCCCTTGGCGAACAAATTACTGCAAACAGGGATCCATGTTACACGTGATAAAACTTTTAAGCAGAACGATTAACACTAGTCGAGACTTACTTTCACGATACTAGTTATTCGGTAGAAATAAAGATAATAAATTGTTAAATTTAATTTTGTGCGGGTATGAAGACACTGATATGATAAGTGTGTAATACTCTACGGTTAATCTGGCCTCAGCACACGGTCGTCACAAAAGGAAATAAAATCAGCTGAAGTTTTGTTGCGCAGTATCAGTTGTAACTTTGCAGTAACTATGATCAAAGCGTAATAATATCTGTATTCAATTACTTTAATATCCCGCGGGTGTTTACGGTTGTTGTTGTTGTTGTGGTCTTCAGTCCTGAGACTGGTTTGATGCAGCTCTCCATGCTACTCTATCCTGTGCAAGCTTCTTCATCTCCCAGTACCTACTGCAACCTACATCCTTCTGAATCTGCTTAGTGTATTCATCTCTTGGCCTCCCCCTATGATTTTTACCCTCCACGCTGCCCTCCAATACTAAATTGGTGATCCCTTGATGCCTCAGAACATGTCCTACCAACCGATCCCTTCTTCTCGTCAAGTTGTGCCACAAACTTCTCTTCTCCCCAATCCTATTCAATACTTCCTCATTAGTTATGTGATCTACCCATCTAATCTTCAGCATTCTTCTGTAGGACCACATTTCAAAAGCTTCTATTCTCTTCTTGTCCAAACTAGTTACCGTCCATGTTTCACTTCCATACATGGCTACACTCCATACAAATACTTTCAGAAATAACTTCCTGACACTTAAATCTATACTCGATGTTAAAAAATTTCTCTTCTTCAGAAACGCTTTCCTTGCCATTGCCAGTCTACATTTTATATCCTCTCTACTTCGTCCATCATCAGTTATTTTGCTCCCCAAACAGCAAAACTCCTTTAGTACTTTAAGTGTCTCATTTCCTAATCTAATACCTTCAGCATCACCCGACTTAACTACATTCCATTATCCTCGTTTTGCTTTTGTTGATGTTCATCTTATATCTTCCCTTCAAGACACCATCCATTCCGTTCAACTGCTCTTCCAAGTCCTTTGCTGTCTCTGCCAGAATTACAATGTCATCGGCGAACCTCAAAGTTTTTATTTCTTCTCCATGGATTTTAATACCTACTCCAAATTTTTCTTTTGTTTCCTTTACTGCTCGCTCAATATAGAGATTGAATAACATCGGGGAGAGGCTACAACCCTGTCTTACTCCCTTCCCAACCACTGCTTCCCTTTCATGTCCCTCAACTCTTATAACTGCCATCTGGTTTCTGTACAAGTTGTAAATAGCCTTTCGCTCCCTGTATTTTACCCCTGCCACCTTTAGAATTTGAAAGAGAGTATTCCAGTCAACATTGTCAAAAGCTTTCTCTAAGTCTACAAATGCTAGAAACGTAGGTTTGCCTTTCCTTAATCTTTCTTCTAAGATAAGTCGTAAGGTCAGTATTGCCTCACGTGTTCCAGTATTTCTACGGAATCCAAACTGATCTTCCCCGAGGTCGGCTTCTACTAGTTTTTCCATTCGTCTGTAAAGAATTCGTGTTAGTACTTTGCAGCTGTGGCTTATTAAACTGATTGTTCGGTAATTTTCACATCTGTCAACACCTGCTTTCTTTGGGATTGGAATTATTATATTCTTCTTGAAGTCTGAGGGTATTTCGCCTGTCTCATACATCTTGCTCACCAGATGGTAGAGTTTTGTCAGGACTGGCTCTCCCAAGGCCGTCAGTAGTTCCAATGGAATGTTGTCTACTCCGGGGGCCTTGTTTCGACTCAGGTCCTTCAGTGCTCTGTCAAACTCTTCACGCAGTATCGTATCTCCCATTTCATCTTCATCTACATCCTCTTTCATTTCCATAATATTGTCCTCAAGTGCATCGCCCTTGTATAGACCCTCTATATACTCCTTCCACCTTTCTGCTTTCCCTTCTTTGCTTAGAACTGGGTTTCCATCTGAGCTCTTGATGTTCATACATGTGGTTCTCTTATCTCCAAAGGTCTCTTTTATTTTCCTGTAGGCAGTATCTATCTTACCCCTAGTGAGATAAGCCTCTACATCCTTACATTTGTCCTCTAGCCATCCCTGCTTAGCCATTTTGCACTTCCTGTCGATCTCATTTTTGAGACGTTTGTATTCCTTTTTGCCTGCTTCATTTACTGCATTTTTATATTTTCTCCTTTCATCAATTAAATTCAATATTTCTTCTGTTACCCAAGGATTTCTACTAACCCTCTTCTTTTTACCTACTTGATCGTCTGCTGCCTTCACTACTTCATCCCTCAGAGCTACCCATTCTTCTTCTACTGTATTTCTTTCCCCCATTCCTATCAATTGTTCCCTTATGCTCTCCCTGAAACTCTGTACAACCTCTGGTTCTTTCAGTTTATCCAGGTCCCATCTCCTTAAATTCCCACCTTTTTGCAGTTTCTTCAGTTTTAATCTACAGGTCATAACCAATAGATTGTGGTCAGAGTCCACATCTGCCCCTGGAAACGTCTTACAATTTAAAACCTGGTTCCTAAATCTCTGTCTTACCATTATATAATCTCTCTGATACCTTTTAGTATCTCCAGGGTTCTTCCATGTATACAACCTTCTATCATGATTCTTAAACCAAGTGTTAGCTATGATTAAGTTGTGCTCTGTGCAAAATTCTATCAGGCGGCTTCCTCTTTCATTTCTTAGCCCCAATCCATATTCACCTACTACGTTTCCTTCTCTCCCTTTTCCTACACTCTAATTCCAGTCACCCATGACACTTAAATTTTCGTCTCCCTTCACTATCTGAATAATTTCTTTTATTTCATCATACATTTCTTCAATTTCTTCGTCATCAGCAGAGCTAGTTGGCATATAAACTTGTACTACTGTAGTAGGTGTGGGCTTCGTATCTATCTTGGCCACAATAATGCGTTCACTATGCTGTTTGTAGTAGCTTACCCGCATTCCTATTTTCCTATTCATTATTAAACCTACTTCTGCATTACCCCTATTTGACTTCGTGTTTATAACCCTGTAGTCACCAGACCAGAAGTCTTGTTCCTCCTGCCACCGAACTTCACTAATTCCCACTATATCTAACTTCAACCTATCCATTTCCGTTTTTAAATTTTCTAACCTACCTGCCCGATTAAGGGATCTGACATTCCACGCTCCGATCCGTAGAACGCCAGTTTTCTTTCTCCTGATAACGACATCCTCTTGAGTAGTCCCCGCCCGGAGATCCGAATGGGGGACTATTTTACCTCCGGAATATTTTACCCAAGAGGACGCCATCATCATTTAATCATATAGTAAAGCTGCATGCCCTCGGGAAAAATTACGGCTGTAGTTTCCCCTTGCTTTCAGTCGTTCGCAGTACCAGCACAGCAAGGCCGTTTTGGTTATTGTTACAAGGCCAGATCAGTCAATCATCCAGACTGTTGCCCTTGCAACTACTGAAAAGGCTGCTGCCCCTCTTCAGGAACCACACGTTTGTCTGGCCTCTCAACAGATACCCCTCCGTTGTGGTTGCACCTACGGTACGGCTATCTGTATCGCTGAGGCACGCAAGCCTCCCCACCAACGGCAAGGTCCATGGTTCATAGGGGGGTTATCCTTTACAAAATACAACTCGCGAACGATCAAACTTGGAAAAAAATCTAGTGAAAGATTAGTATTGTTTCACTTTTACTCCCCACTCCTCTAATAATGAGTGTATTTGTCAATTGCTCTTAAGCAGTAGTAACATTATAAATTACTCTAGCCATTCCCAAGATACTATCACTAAATCTAAACAATATTGAGAACAGGAGCAAAAAATTACAATTCTGATAATGGCATAATTTCGCAAATAAAGAGACCGCAACCAAAACATGCTGATTTGCCGATACTGGTAAAAGCTTTGCCATCCGATACGAAACTGTGCTTCACGCACTATTTCCTGTCTCAAAAGTGCTCCCCTTTATGTGGACCAGAACCCGACCCTCGTAGCACTCAGCGTCTTCTGTGGGGCGTCTTCCGTTAGGTGAGGAGTTTACGTTCTGCGATGGAGTGAGCTGCGGCGTGCTGAACAGAGCCAGCCGCTCACGGCGACCTCCGGGACGAGCAAGTTGCGGCGTGGGAAGGCTTCTCACGGCAACCGGCTTCTCACACGGGCGACATGTCAGCCAACAGCAGAGAGTGAAACTCACCTCACTCACACACAAGTTGCGTTGGTCAGTGCGTCACCGAATACATTTTAGTTTAGCACACTTGGTATGACGCTGACGTCGTCTCACAAAAAAACAGCCCAAACACATTATACAGCTAATATCACTTGTAACTCAACTAGTACTGAGGTAACTGAATTGGATTCTTTGATTCGTTGCGTTTTTAAGTATACGCTGCTAATATTCAGTTATTACATTTGCAGCATGAAATTGTTTTACTGTTGACTTTAATCGATCCACTCCCATTTCTATCCAATATTCGCACATCGCTGATCATACACAACTTTTTTGGACAAGGCATGCAAAAGAAATTTTAAGACGACTGTCTGAGCGCCTCAGTACGAGCAGCTCTAATTTCCTTTATCTCTGAATGGTGATCATTGCACGATATGAAAGCTGGTAGTAATAATAATACATGCTCTACATCCTCGGGGAAGATCGGATTTTGGAATTTAGTGAGCAGGCCCTTCTGTTTAGCGCGTCGCCTATATGCAAGTGTGTCCCACTTCAAACTTTCTATGAGATTTGTAGCGCTCTCGCGATGGCTAAATGTACCAGTCACGAATCTTGCCGCTCTTCTTTGGACCTTCTCAATCTACTGAATCAGACCCAACTGGTAAGGGTCCTGTACAGACGAACAATACCCTAAGACTGGACGAACTGAAGTATTGTAAGCAGTTTCCTTTGTTGAAGGACTGCATCGCTTCAGGATTCTACCAAAAACCGCAATCGAGAGTTCGCCTTACCAGTTACTTGTGCAATCTGATCGTTCCATTTGAGATCATTTTGAATAGTCACACCCAGATACTTGACGGATGTTACTGCTTCCAAGGACTGATCATTTATTTTGTACACATACATTAATGGGGATTTTCGCCTTGTTATATGCAGTAGGTTACAATTATTAATATTTAGAGATAACTGCCAATCATTACACCACGCATTTATTTTCTGCAAATCCTCATTGATTTGTTCACAACTTTCGTGTGATACTACTTTCCTGTCGACTACAGCATCATCGGCAAACAGTCTAAGGCCGCTGTCAATACCATCAACCAGATCGATTACGTAAATCGTAAAAAGCAACGGACCTACTACGCTCCCCTGGGGCACACCTAATGTTACGCTTGTTTCTGTTGAAGTTACCCCATCCAGGACGACATACTGCTCTCTGTCAGAAAACTTTCTATCCAACCGCATATGTCATCGGATAGAACGTAAGGTCGCGCTTTTTGGAGCAAGCGACAGTACGGAACTGAGTCGAACGCCTTTCGAAAGTCGAGGAATATGGCATCAACCTGGGAGCCGGTATCTAGAGCCTGTTGTATATCATGCACAAAGAGGGCCAGCTGTGTCTCGCATGACCGCTGTTTCCTAGAACCGTGCTGGTTTCTGCAGATGAGCTTCTCAGAGTCTAGAAAGGTCATAATGTCTGAACACAAAATATGTTTCATGATTCTACAACAAATCGATTCCAGCGAAATTGGTCGGTAATTATGTGCATCCGATTTTCTACCCTTTTTTATACATTGCTATGGCCTGGGCCTTCTTCCAGTCTCGTGGAACTTTGCGATGTTCCAATGACCTCTGATAGATGATGGATAAGAATTGTGCTATATTTGTAGCATAGTCAACATAAAATCTTACGGGGATACCGTCTGGGCCAGATGCCTTCCTGGCGTCTAAGGATCTTAACTGTTTTACAATCCCAGATACACTAAACACTATGTCAGCCATCCTTGCGTTTGTTCGATGATTGAACGGTGGAATGGTGCTGCAGTCCTCTACCGTAAACGAGTTCTTGAAAGCTAGGTTTAGAATTTCGGCCTTCTGTTTATCATCATCCGTTACATTACCCGTACTGTCCGCAATAGAAAAAAAAATGTATGTTGGGTTGGGTTGTTTGGGGGAAGAGACCAAACAGCGTGGTCATCGGTCTCATCGGATTAGGGATGGACGGGGAAGGAAATCGGCCGTGCCCTTTCAAAGGAACCATCCCAGTATTTGCCTGGAGCGATTTAGGGAAATCACGGAAAACCTAAATCAGGTTGGCCGGGCGCGGGATTGAACCGTCGCCCTCCCGAATGTGAGTCCAGTATGCTAATCACTGCGCCATCTCGCTCGGTAAAATGTATGTTATGTCCAATATTTGATTGAATAACTTCAGCCCCTTTCACTATCCCACAAGAGGTACGCTGCACAGCGGAGTTATAGCCCGGTGACAATAATACTCGAATTTACCGCCCTCTTCTCTACACATCACCGTCCTCTGTGATGACGAGGAAATGGCTGCAAACCGGCAACTTCACCTATAGAGTCGTCAGCTGTTATACTAGTATGTGTGTCCCTACTTAATACTGTTGACGTCTAACGAAAAGTATCTTCATACATTCGTCATGGAGCTTTGGAATTATTTTAGCTGCTGGATTCGAACGCAGCTCAATGGACTGCAGCATAAGGTCGTGTCTCCGTACGGCTATTTACATTTTCAATTACACACACACACACACACACACTCTCTCTCTCTCTCTCTCTCTCTCTCTCTCTCTCTCTCTCTCTCCCTCTCCCTCTCCCTCTCCCTCTCCCTCTCCCTCTTCATCCCTCGGACAGACTTTTCTCACAATCACAAAACTTAGTACCTCACGACGTAAATGCCGAATAACTAAAATAAAGCTGTTCCGTAAAATGTTTTCTGTTAAATCCATTTGTGGATAAACTCAAATAAGAGGGACTTTTTTCAGTCAGGTGGAGAAACAGCACTCACCGAACATACAGAGCTTGCAGAAAATTTAGGGACGGGTCTAAATTTCGTTAAGTCCATATTTGTTATGCTAGATTGTTAGTTTGATTCGGCCTTGCACTCATTATTTTCAGAAGATGTTAAGCTTACGGAATACTGCCCTCCTCTAAGTCGTACTTCACCTTGTTTGATATAATCTATGTAACGTACGATGTACACAATCGAGCGGGCTGGGGAGGAATTTAATGTGCTGCTGTTAGGAATATGCATCCAACTCTTTCATGATAAGTAATGTACTTGACAGTAGGCCCATGGAGATGCCAGCTGGATGATGGTCAGTTACATACTGCGGATGAACAACTGAGATACGTAATTCAGTCTGTAGGATGTTTATGTTTCATGCACATCTACATACTACGCATTTTCAGTTGGAGAAACCGTCAAGGAACATTATCTGTAACATTACATTTACAGAAAAGAGTAATTTTCAAAATAAAAATGTACGTATCTCTTGAAATTAACGATGCTCTTAAGTTGTCATTGTAAGTAAAAGCGAGCACACATAATAAGTATTTGTTCTGTTGGCCCTACAGTAACGGTTCGTTAAAATACGAAGAACAGCTGGTGCGGCTCTAAATCACACAACTCCATTACAAAAGATCAGGCACTATGAAAGGGAAGAAAGAGACAAGCACGTAAAGGGCAGCGAGGGAAAGGCACCAAGTGTGAGTTCGCACTGAGACTTGTTTCGCTGTTTCACCAAACGGCATAGCATTAAAGTTAACTACCACTTTCATCTGTCAGAAGAGTTCACTCTGGGTCCAGACTGTGGTCTGTGTTTCCTCGTATAGTAAGCCTCTCCTCTCTGAGACAGCAGGTCGCGGCACTCGTTGCAACTGTGCTTACACTTCGTTTCCTAGTGAATGTTGCTCTAACATGTAAATACTTCAGTTAGAAAGGAACATGGGAGGAAAAGTTAAGTTTCACTACGCCAGACAAGATATCCCGAGAATCATGTACACTCAAATTCATTCTGCCACTTGGTAAGTAAGTGATGCGTAACGTACAAGACGGAAGCAGGAAAAATAATCAGTGCTTTTCATCTATGAAAGCAACGAGTGCAGGACGTCAATTACTAAGAGAAATGTTTATTTCAGCGCTTCTGAAACACGTCGCTCGTCAAACAAATGAAAGGCTGAGTTCCGCAAATGCCGTTGTCCAAATGAGCCGATGTGACCTTATTACACCCTCACATTTACAAATAAAACGGAAGGACATGAAAGTGTATTGTTTTCTAACATGGTGTTTTAGTATACATCCAGTGTCTCAGGAATTGAAATTGTCTTTGACAATGGCTCAGCATAACAAGTAAGTTCTGGGGACCAAGGTCTTCGAAAACGAGCAACGTTATTGTAATACAAAGGTATTCTGAAGACTAAGTGTGTCACGAAAGAATATACACCATCAGGAATATACTTTCAATATAACAATTTCACTTAGCTGAATATTTTTGCTATCCAGCCTATGTTTGCCATAAAATAGGACTTTTACTCATTTAGAGTTACTTGCACCTCTAGTAATACATAGTTTAAGTTCAAGTATGAGGTATACAATCAAAATGCAGAGTTTACTTTAATTTTTTAGTTGGATGAGCTGATTAACCACCCTGAAAACGAGACAGACATACAACAAATAAAATCACGGTTAAGTCGAATGATTTCCACGCTTCACTTGAACTAATTGCATCTCCCTCCACCCCCCCCCCCCCTCTCTCTCTCTCTCTCTCTCTCTCTCTCTCTCTCTTAAAGGAGGCAATATATAAGAATATGTCTACATCATTTTTCATCGTCACAGACGTGCATTACTGTGCAACTATTACAAAAGTCAACTTTTATTTTACATATAGGCTTTCGAAGCCGGCGTAGATCCTCTAGATGCACTGCCGCGTCATGCTAGGAGACACTTAAAAAGCTAAAATGACAGGCATTTCGACCGTGTTGCTGCAACCTTCACTAGGGCGTACCTAGCCCAAAAGGCTGGGGAGTGCGAATTTCGGTACACTGCATTTCTAACAGTTTCAAGAGATCAAAAATCTCACATTTCTTAGGATTTTTTATTGACCATATTTGATCTTCCCACAGTGCTACGTATTGCAATTGAAAATATTATTTACACCTTTTTCGACTCTCCAAGAATCTTGGAGAGTAAAATTTGTTATATTTACGAAATGGATTCCAGAAAAATAGCAGAATATGCGAACAATACACGGCAATGTTGACTACGACGTTTAAAATGCTATCGGTACTGATGTCAACAGAAACGAAGGATTTCTTTTCAAGTTTTATACTGCGGAGGAATTCTACAACTGTTTTCGTTCTGGGCGTATCACATCGACCACACAACGTAACCGACAGCAACTTGGCAGTTGGCGTAGACATCCAATTCATGTTATACTTAGATCTGCCTTCGCGCGGATACGTAACGACTGATTTATATGGTATCTTGCACCCTGCATGTAAGTTGTGAACTGTGTGTTGGGAGAAGAGCCCTAAATAACAACAACACTGTGTTCTAGGCGGTGGAATTCCAACACCAGAAAAATCCTCTGTTCTAAGGAATAAACCATGTTGTCTACAGCACATTTGCACGTTGTGAACAGCACACGCTTACAGCAGAAAGACGACGTACAGAATGGCGCACCCACAGACTGCGTTGTCTTCTATATCTTTCACATCACTTGCAGCGCCATCTGTTGTTGAAAATTGTAACTACTGTAATTTCGAAAGTTTGTCTGCCTGAAAATGTACTGTTGTCCCAAGCATATTGCAACAAACGGTGTATTTATATCGCTGCTCGTTTAGTTTTTATTGCCGTTTCAAATATACCGGTCATTTTTGAAACACCCTGTATATAACACTTTTCCATTTTGTTAAAGAAATGAAGTTTTCTACTGCTTTGTTCACTGTGTTTTTTCATACATGTAATTGTCCTCCACACTTCTCTAATTTGTCGTCCACCCTATTGAATTCTCTATCTGAATGCATTTCTGTTCCCGAATCTTGTTCCTGTCTGATTTGATTCTATTTCTTAACTCTTGATTTATCGTCTGGCAATTTTGTCTATCTTGAGGTGATTTAACTGATAAACATTTCTGTGTGTGTATTCCAGGTAGGTAAAAAACTTAGACTGTTTGTGTCAAAACTGAAAATACTTGGGTACTGAGCAGTTGTTGAACATCAAATCTGCCAGTGGCTCACTTGCAAGTTGCCTTGCTTCCACTTAAAATATTTTTTCGAACGACATTCTGTTACAGATATCTAAAAACATTAAGAGGCACTTTGAGTAGTGGTAACAATGATGAAACTGCGGCTGATTTGGTGGTATAATGATAAATTTCTGCACGTAAATTTTGAGAAAATCTAAGTAGTGATGACTATAGTAGCCATCTAAGTGCGGAATAGCAGGTCACAAATACAGTTTGCACTGATTCACTATGAGTGATGCCTTTCGTGTACATTGTTTTATTTTTATGCATTCTTGTTCTGCAAAAGCTGCATTTAAGTCCCGGTTTAGAGATCTTGATTTACATTTTCCGCTTTTCCTAAAAACACGTCAAGTGAATGTTGGCGAGGTCACTGACGGCAGCTATAATTGATTGCTTCCGAAATTCCCATCCAACTGATCTGGAACTTCGTCACCGCGTGCACGATGTTGATGTGGCACCAAGAGTTACCTGTAATCCTCATAGGAGGAGCTTTAAGGTTATGGACTTTAACTGACATCCGATCATCACTGTAGGATCATTGAGAACTTCATGCTAAGTGGTGCCTTCTGTTGCCGTGGACGACCAGCAAATGTTGTTCAGCACAAAGTCGCACAGCCAAACACGTGAAAGTATCTCGAGTGTTTAGAAGGAGCCGATTAACAGTGTAATGCTTTAAACAACTCGCAAAGTTAACTACTGTTTTTATTGTTCAGGAGCTTCAACCGAGAGAACGAATCATCATAACGTACGTCACGCAGTGGACGCATAGTATTGCATGCATATCTGCGACACAATAATTAGAGGGCGCGGGTGTAGCGAAGGCGTGCAGCAGTGCGGGGACGCGAGCCGCGGCCGGCAGGGCAATGCCCCGAAGCGGGCGGCCAGATTCTCTAGCACTAGCAGCGAAACCAATTCGTGGCATCACTACCGCCCCTCCGCTAACTGCGACTCGCCCACTTTTTGGGAGCAGGGGAAGGAGAGGCACAGGCAAGCTAACAAAACCGGTATGTAGTTTTTTTTCCTACTTGTCAGACTCTCCAGTACAATGCGCAACTTCTTAAAGTCGCCGCGTCCACGGTGGGGAGGTTCCCTCCCTACGGTTTGAGGGCGTGCACTGTTTCCCAGCAAATTAGGGAACCACAATCATGATATACTTAATCGGATATACCATATTTGGGTCAATTTGTATGTCAACCTATTAGCAACGGTTATAATTAACTTAACAACTACGTCCTGCTTTTCAACCGAACCCATAGAACATCTTTTATATAACTGTTACACACCAAAATTCATGCGAAACATTCAAGTGAGCAACTGATACCAATTCGATCTATTTCACGACGCATGTGTGTGTTTTTCTAATCTATGAGTATCATTCAAACTGGAACACAAAATATCAACTGGGAATAATATTGCTTCAGCTCAATTTAAAGGCCAGTAAGCATTGCTGTACAGTGTACAATTAAGTAATGCACAAAAATTGTGTAAGTACGCGCAAAAAAGAAAGACCTGTTGCAGTGACCCTGTGAAGAATGTAGTTATTAAGGTAACAAGGAAATGAGGCAGTAAAATTGCTATAAATGAATGCTTCACTTCCAACACGTCAGCAGAGTTACATCTGTAATCATACGACTTTTTTAAACAGTTTAAAAATTCCTCGGAGTTATCTAACAAGCTAACTTCTCTTTCAGGACAGACTACAGACGATAAAGTGCACGAGGAAGGATATCAGAGTTACATAATAACGCAAGTGAAAGAGAGAACTGGAAGACTGGGATGGGGGGATGCGATGTTGAAGTCGAAAGGGGGTGATGCTGGGTTGGAGAGATGCCACTAGTGGGAGGCGAAAGGAGCATGATGGCGAGCAGAAGAGATGAGACTAAACAAGGGGGACGCGAAAGGGGGCATGAAGGCAAGTAGAAGAGATGAGACGAGGGGGAGGCAAAAGGGAATGGTGACTAGTGGGATGTGGGAAGCAATGGGGCATGATGTCACGTGGGATATGGGAAACGAGGGAGCCTGGCGTCGAATGGCACAGGGCTGACGATGGGAAGAAAAGGGGGGGGGGGCTGACGGCAATTTAGAGAGGGAGTGCGTTAAACGGGAGCCTGAAGGCAATTCAGAGGGGGTTAGTGAAACGGGGACTTCACACCAAGTTAGGTGGGGTGACATGGGGACCTGATGGCAAGCTTACAAGGAGTGACGCAAAGGTCCTGATGGCAAGTTTGTGGGAGGTAACGCAAGGGCCTGACGGCAAGTGGGAGAGAGGAGAAGGGGGCGGGGGGGGGAGGGTATTGGATACGAGAATTCAAACAGCGACGGATGGTAGAGAATCCAAAGGCAGAGGTCGTGGAGGGATGGGGAGCAGCCCAACGGCGAGGGAGAGGAGGTGGCTCGTAAACGGTGAGGGTAAGGAGAAGGAACATGGGTACAGTTCTGAGGTGAGTGCATGAGATACACGAGGGGCTGGTAGATGTGGTGGACCATGTCCTTTTTGAAGGAATCGTACCAGCATTTGCCTTAAGCAAATTAAGTATGTCTCCTTGAAATGAAATAGAAAGCCACTTAGAAAAGGAGCTACATGATAGTTCTGCAATGCTTGGTAATAGGTAATAAACAGTACTGCGATAATAATAATTTCTGTATTCTAATGCCTCCCAGAAGCAAAACAATTATGTTTAGTATGCCAGTATAGTAATAAACGACAAAGAGTAAAAGTTTGACAGCACATGTGGACGATAGAAACAGCAGCGTGGAAAATTTTCATAAATAATAAGTTTGTGCCACGAACGTCACCTTCATCCATTCTGTTTTTAAGGTAAACAAAAGTGACGTCGTTCCTAGGAAAAGCATCAAATTGTGATCTGCATGGAGACTGTCAGAGTCTGGAAGCAGTCGACCGTTCGAAAAAAATTATTCTGATGACTGTCTTCAAAAATTTAGTTTCCTCATCAAAGTTTTTAGGTGCTCGGTCAGCATGTCTGGAGAAGAATATTTCACAGTAACGAAATTTTTATACTAACCAGAAAGTTAGACTTCAAGGTTTCTCACAGAATGCGCTGCTGAAACCATGAGTTTTGGGCAGCTACCGTATTTCACCTAAGATACAGGAAACCTAAATCAGATTTTCTAAAAGCGAATTAAAAATCTGAAATACTAGAATACGATATGGGTCATCTCATTGAGTTTTAATTGTCTTCGAACTCTGTATGTATTACTACTGCCCATTAAAACGGCACCACCGTGCAAACTTGAAACAATCGTCAAATCGTTATGAAATATTCTACATGTTTGGATATGCAGATGATTAGCAAAGTAGGTACAAATAACGCCATACACATTCTGTCTATAGGGAAAGATTAAGCATTGTGTTTCTCACTCAGGAATCGCGTATGTATGTTGGTTGTTTGCGAAAAGACTGTGTTATGCCTTCTGTACGAAGGAGAAACGTGTACCTGCACATGTATAAAGTTAACAGTGTCCTATTGAGACAGCAGTTTACCGTTCAACGATATTTCTGCTCGCATTAGTCGGGATCCCACGACTGTAATGATAATATAGGATAGATGGCTTCTGGGGGCCCATACCCAATGCTATGAAGGATCTCAACGATTCCATATGACCAGTGCCGACATGACAGAAGGCCTACTGTTCACTCGCCTTTGCAGGATCAAACAGGCACGTCACGTATTTTTAGACAAGAAATGGGCTTGTTTGCAGCAAGACCAATGTGTGCACAGACAGTGCGAAGATTCTTGAGACACCACAAGTAGTCAGCATGCAACTCGTGTTTCGGCTTCGCTTGATGCAGCATCAGAGGTAGGCGCTCTGATAGTGACCGAGCGAGGTGGCGCAGTGGTTAGCACACTGGACTCGCATTCGGGAGGACGACGGTTCAATCCCGTCTCCGGCCATCTTGATTTAGGTTTTCCGTGATTTCCCTAAATCGCTTCAGGCAAATGCCGGGATGGTTCCTGTGAAAGGGCACGGCCGATTTCCTTCCCCATCCTTCCCTCACCCGAGCTTGCGCTCCGTCTCTAATGACCTCGTTGTCGATGGGACGTTAAACACTAATATCCTCCTCCTCCTCCTCTGATAGTGGAGCGCCCAACGCCAACACAGGACAAAGGAGTGGCACCACGTAGTCTTTTTAGACGAGTTCCGGTTATGCGTTCAGTATTACGATGGATATATTCGTGAGTGGAAATTCCAAGAAGAATGATCGTTGTCCCACTGCATTCTTCGTCGTCATGCGGACCCACCACCTCGCGTTGTTACTAGGTTGCCTTGCATACTCAACTGGATCACCTATGGTTCACGTAACCCGTAATTTTGGCAGCAGCCATTACATTTCTGACTTATTGGAACCGGTGACTATACTTTAACTTCCAGTTCTGTGTAACGTTATCTTTCAACAATATAACGAAAGACCACATGTCGTCTTGCTCCCCTGACTGAACCTTGACACAGAGTGTTTGCGGCTGTTATCTTGGTCAGCGCCTTCCCCAAATCTCACACCCATTGAAAGCATTTTATTGTGCGTTGCCGAGAGTCTAGCACGTCACCACTCGTCAATCAGTACGATTGATTAACTCTGTACCATAATAATAATAATAATAATAATAATAGCATAAAATGATGCAACCTATGAGTCATTCTACCTCATTTCAACAGGATGCCCAGTCGGGTTGGAGCCATTGTTGTTGCCAGAGGTGACAGCTTTGTGTACCGTATTTTCCACCCTGTATACGTCTATATTATCTACAAATTCAATCACGTATTCTTCATACTATCATACTATACTGCATACGCGCAATAAGTAAAATTTCGTTATGCTCAGCAATCTGTGTGTGTGTGTGTGTGTGTGTGTGTGTGTGTGTGTGTGTGTGTGTGTGTGTGTGTGTGTGTAGGGGGGGGGGGGGAGGGCTGGGACTCTGTCATGTTTCTTGAGTAGATTATCGGCTACAAATAGACATGACTACAGAGGTAATGCGCAAAGAATTGATTTATTAGACAAGCTTCTTCCTTTCGGGTTTCAAGTCCATGAGCAATATTCATAGTATATTAGGTCGCGATCACCATAATCATTACAAACTGATTGAAAACAGTATCCAAATTGATTGGCCCACCAATACTCATTATTAAATTAATCTGCAACGTTTATCTGTCTGTATGTGAAGATAGACTGAATCACGAGGAAGGTTTGTGTATATACTACAATACCTCTACGCCAGCCAAGCCGTCTGGCCATGGATACTTTGTGCTGAGCATGCAAAGCCGGGGTAGGTCGCGAGTAAATACTGAGCACGATATAAAACAGACAAGCAGTGCACTTGGAACGTCAATGTAAATGTAGTACCTACTGCAAACAGCTGGGTCGCCGTTGACAATGGATGTTGATGTACGGTAGTTTTGGTCGCAGCTCTCTTCTAAATTCAGAAGATTTCCCGGTATTTCAACAAATTCAGAATCTGCAACACTTCCATATACAGATCCCATGCTTGTCAGTTAAATGGGAAATTCATTAAAGGATACCTCTGACGCTACCGACGATACGAAACCGTTTCTTTCTTTGTAACACGTTCAACAATCTACGACATACTTCTGACGTTTTTATCGAGCTTCCAAGTCGACAGTGACACTGGTCGTCTTAAACATGAGCCAACACTTTCTACGTGCGTCGTTGAGGGGGCTGGGGGTCGTAAAAACCGGGAAAGCTTTCAGCAAGTTAACCTCAAGGCGGCTTTCCCGTGAGAATGATACGCTAATCGGGAGTCAAAGGTTCGCACAGTACTTCGGCTACAATAGGCAAGATTGCATCAAAGGCAGAGCTTTATTCTCCGCAGCAGGATTCGCAGTGCCAGCCGCGTTAATACCTGCACGTCTCCTTAACAGCTGGCTTTCCATTCGGTCACAGCAAATGGGGTCTCTTCTGTGAAGTTAATGCTTATGACGCGTGGGGGTTAACGAACGACGGAAATGCGAATCTCCTAACTAAAGCTGTACGAGTTTCTGGGCGGAACCTTCCACATTTTCAGGCAGGTGAATCTCCAAAAGAGTTTGGCCACTGTCATGCCAACTGTAGCAACCAGCTTCACTAACAAAATTATTTTATCCCTCTGAATGCTAAGACGAAACAAACACCTTAACATTCCGTAATGCGCGACACAGTTTTCTCAGATTTCAGAATACGCTCTGAAGTGAACAACAAATTACGGAGGATCTTCCGAAAAGAGACACCAAATATCTGAGCAAATATTTACGGTAAAAGTAATATAAAGATACCATGAAGGTACTGCGTGTAATCAATATCACATGAAAAGCGATAAGAAAGTTAAAACCACTCGAAGAGGAACGAAGATGTCAATTATTTCATTTGATGTTTCCCAATAGTTTGTGTAATGTCCTGTATTTATGACATCGTCAATATGTTCATTGCCCAGTCAATCTAAACCATTCAGGGCTCAACGAGTATGCGGTGCAATTCTCCACACTGTGGATTTCCTCACTACAAAATCTCATATCCTGCCAAATGTGTTTACTGTTCCGGAAAATGTTACGAACTTCACGTATTTACAGTTATAGAGAGAGTACAGATAAAATAACAGCCCCTCCCTCCCCAAACTCTCTCGGCCTGAAATTACAGAGCGACATGGGACAGAGGGTGATTTATGTCGTCAAATTTATCAAATGGTAAGATGTCTTCAAAAATATGACGATATGAGAAATATTTTGCGACACTCAACACTAAATCAGCTTTCTTGGATCCCCCCCATCTCCACCGCCATTATGTATTGTGCAAGAAAATGCCAAATATTTACGCCATTTGGCGTACGGAATCTACACTTTGCGATCAAAAGTATCCGGACACCTGGCTGAAAATGACTTACTAGTTAGTGGCGCTCTCCATCGGTACTGCTGTAATTCAATATGGTGTTGGCCCACCCTTAGCCTTGATGACAGCTTCCACTCTCGTAGGCATACGTTAAATCAGGTGCTGGAAACTTCCTTGGGGAATGGCAGTCCATTCTTCACAGAGTGCTGCACTGAGGAGAAGTATCGGTGTCAGTTGGTGAGGTCTGGCACGAAGTCGGCGCTCCAAAACATCCCAAATGTGTTCTATAGGATTCAGGTCAGGACTCTGTGCACACCAGTCCATTGCAGGGATGTTACTGTTGTATAACCACTCCGCCACAGGCCGTGCATTATGAACAGGTGCTCGATCGTGTTGAAAGATGCAGTCGTTAACCCCGAACTGCTCTTCAACAATGGGAACCAAGAAGGTGCTTCAAACATCAATGTAAGCCTGTGCTGTGATAGTGCCATGCAAAACAACAAGGGGTGCAAGCCCCCTCCATGAAAAACACGACAACACCACCGCCTCCGAATCGTACTGTTGGCACTACACGCGCTGGCAGATGACGTACACCGAGCATTCGCCATATCAAATGGTTCAAATGGCTCTGAGCACTATGGGACTTAACATCTGTGGTCATCAGTCCCCTAGAACTTAGAACTACTTAAACCTAACCAACCTAAGGACATCACACACATCCATGCCCGAGGCAAGATTCGAACCTGCGACCGTAGCAGTCGCGTGGTTCCGGACTGAGCGCCTAGAACCGCTAGACCACCGCGGCCGGCTTCGCCATATCCACACCCTGCCATCGGATCGTGTACCGTGCTTCGTCACTCAACACAACGTTTTTCCACTGTTCAATCGCCCAATGTTTACGCTCCTTATACGAAGCGAGGCGTCGTTTGGTATTTACCAGCGTGATGTGTGGCTTATGAGCAGCCGCTCGACCATGCAATCCAAGTTTTCTCACCTCCCGCCTAACTGTCATAGTACTTGCAGTGGATCCTGATGCAGTTTGGAATTCCTGTATGATTGTCTGTATAGGTGTCTGCCTATTACACATTACGATCCTCTTCAACTGCCCACGGTCTCTGTCAGTCAACAGACGAGGTCGGGCTGTACGTGTCCCTTCACGTTTCCACTTCTCTATCACATCGGAAACAGTGGACCTAGGGATGTTTAGGAGTGTGGAAATCTCGCATACAGATGTATGACAAGTGATACCCAATCACCCAACCACGTTCGAAGTCCATGAGTTCCACGGAGCGCTCCAGTCTGGTTCTCTCACGAAGTCCAATGACTACTGAGGTCGCTGATATGGAGTACCTGGTAGTAGGGTGGCAGCACAATACACCTAATATGAAAAACGTATATTTTTGGGGGTGTCCGGATACTTTTGATCACATAGTGCAGCATTCGCACAGGACAACCCGTCTCCAGTGACAGCTGCCATAAAACTACTAAGTGACTCATATACAGTTTCCACTAGAAAAAATACTCCAAATAGCTATTCTTCCTGTGTCCTAAATGCCTCGCAGTAATTCTATAGAACTTATCTTCCTGTCCTCCTGTGCATGCGACAAGTGTTATAACCAATAATACGCCAACATAAGATCACTAATCACAGCTATTAATAAATGATACCGATAATTGAACAGAAATTTATACTTAAAATACACTGGCACTTCACTGGAACGTGAAACGAAGCCAGGTACTCCAGAATATCAACACATTCTCTTACTATTACACTCCATTACTCCTCAACTTTTGGAGATATCTTCTTCACATAACATCACTCCTCATTTCATTAGCAAAATTGTCTCCTATGTCTCAACGTGAACAGTGGCTCGGTTAAAACGATTAAAATTATCATTTTTCAGCAATAAAGAGTACGTAGTTTTAATCAACATACAGCTAACCATTAGTGAATGAAAGTCAGGCTCTTGCGTTATAAAGTTTCTGACCTGAAATTGCCCCACCCCCGTACAGTGCGTTCTAACGCCGGAGGCAAGAGGAAACGGGTGAGCAGCAAGTCGTAAAGAGCACTGCTAAACGTGTAACTTCTCAGTTAATGCGTACGCTTTCTCTAAAGGCCAACTGTTGGTTTCCGTTGTCTGCCCCTGCATTAAACCAAACAGGAAACGGGATCTGGGTCACGTTCTTGCCACTCTACCAATATTCGGTAGCTGGGCTGTTTGTACCAACTGAAGTACGTTTTAAGAACCTGAAACACGCACTTCGATCACTGCCGAGGGTTTTCCTGTACTGTACATTACTAATTTCTTCTGTATGTATAGATATGTATGTACTCTACAACCCACCATACACATTGTACGGAGGATATTTCATGTATCTTAACCATTTAGGATGTGTTCAGCTACACTAATTTGACAAAGGAGGAAAGACCAGGCTTAAACATCCTGCTGATGACCTTGTCAGAAAGGAAACACAGGCTCGCAACATTCGGCAAGAAATCAATTACGGCCTTTTCGGAGAAACCACCGCGATTCTATTTCTATTTAGGGAAACTACGGGAACATTAATTCTGACTGGGAATGACATTTGAAATCCATTCTTCCCGAATGCGAGTCACATTGCGCGCTAGTAACCTAGTAAAGTCTTCAGTACATTCAGAAAGGTCTGCTAAAGCGCTTAAAAGCTTATTTAAACAGCAACTCGCTTGTGATCCACGCAAATGACGCTGTCTTTGCAATGCGTAGTTGTCCAAACGGGATGTGTGTGTGTGTGTGTGTGTGTGTGGTGTGTGTGGGGGGGGGGGGCGGGGGGGGGGGAGGGGGGGGATAAAACCAGCTTATTGCCTAGGTGCAACAACGTTGACTGCACGTGTTTATCATTCAACGGAACATTTATGGATAGCTTCTATTTGACCCTTGAACATAATTGAGCGTGTGACAAGAGCTTACACTGATTTGCGTACTGAAACTGATGTCCTTACCTCGCTAGTAGAGGTTGTCTTGAAATGATAACATAATTACTGTAATTTATCCTTGCGAATAGGTAGCGTTCGACAGTAGATGAAATGTTCCAGAGACAATTCTGGTATACTGGGCGCCCCAGAACGGAGGGAAAGAGCCTCAAGTTGGCGGTTGAGAAAATAAAACTGATTGGTCGGAAGTTGACGACATAACAATTAGATAGGTTTATATGCCAACTAGCATGATGAAATTGATGAAATGTATGATGGGATAAAAGAAATTATTCAGGTAGTGAAAGGGAGACGAAAATTTAATAGTCATGGGTGACTGGAATTCGAGAGTAGGAAAAGGGAGAGAAGGAAACATAGTGGGTGAATGTGGATTGGGGGAGAGAAATGGAAGAGGAAGCCGTCTGGTACAATTTTGCACAGAGCATAACTTAATTATAGCTAACACTTGGTTCAAGAATCATAAAAGAAGGTTGTATACGTGGAAGAATCCTGGAGATACTAGAAGGTATCAGATAGATTATATAATGGTAAGACAGAGATTTAGGAACCAGGTTTTAAATTGTAAGACATTTCCCACGGGCAGATGTGGACTCTGACCACAATCTATTGGTTATGAACTGTAGATTAAAACTGAAGAAACTGCAAAACGGGTGGGAATTTAAGGAGATGGCACCTGGATAAACTGACTAAACCAGAGGTTGTACAGAGTTTCAGGCAGAGCATAAGGGAACAATTGACAGAAATGGGGGAAAGAAATACAGTAGAAGAAGAATGGGTAGCTCTGAGGGATGAAGTAGTGAAGGCAGCAGACGATCAAGTAGGTAAAAAGCCGAGGGCTAGTAGAAATTCTTGGGTAACAGAAGAAATATTGAATTTAATTGATGAAAGGAGAAAATATAAAAATGCAGTTAATGAAGCAGGCGAAAAGGAATACAAGCGTCTCAAAAATAGATCGACAGAAGTGCAAAGTGTGTTAAGCAAGGATGGCTGGAGGACAAATGTAAGGAGATAGAGGCATATATCACTAGGAGTAAGACAGTTACTGCCTACAGGAAAATAAAAGAGACCTTTGGAGAAAAGAGAGCCACTTGTATGAATATCAAGAGCTCAGATGGAAACCCAGTTCTAAGCAAAGAAGGGAAAGCAGAAAGATGGAAGGAGTATATAGAGGGTCTATACAAGGCGATGTACTTGAGGGCAATATTATGGAAATGGAAGAGGAGGTAGAAGAAGATGAAATGGGAGATACGATACTGTGTGAAGAGTTTGACAGAGCACTGAAAGACCTGAGTCGAAACAAGGCCCCGGGAGTAGACAACATGCCATGGGAACTACTGACGGCCTTGGGAGAGCCAGTCCTGACAAAACTCTACCATCTGGTGAGCAAGATGTATGAAACAGGCGAAATACCCTCAGACTTCAAGAAGAATATAATAATTCCAACCCCAAAGAAAGCAGGTGTTGACAGATGTGAAAATTACCGAACTATCAGTTTAATAAGTCACAGCTGCAAAGTACTAACACGAATTCTTTACAGACGAATGGAAAAACTAGTAGAAGCCGACCTCGACGAAGGTCAGTTTGGATTCCTCAGAAATGTTGGAACACGTGAGGCAATACTGACCCTAAGACTTATCTTAGAAGAAAGATTAAGGAAAGGCAAACCTACATTTCTAGCATTTGTAGACTTAGAGAAAGCTTCTGACAGTGTTGACTGGAATACTCTCTTTCAAATTCTGAAGGTGGCAGGGGTAAAATACAGGGAGCGAAAGGCTATTTACAATTTGTACAGAAACCAGATGGCAGTTATAAGAGTCGAGGGGCATGAAAGTGAAGCAGTGGTTGGCAAGGGAGTGAGACAGGGTTGTAGCCTGTCCCCGATGTTATTCAATCTGTATATTCAGCAAGCAGTAAAGGAAACAAAAGAAAAATTCGGAGTGGGTATTAAAGTCCAGGGAGAAGAAATAAAAACTTTGAGGTTCGCCGATGTCAGAGACAGCAAAGGACTTGGAAGAGCAGTTGAACGGAATGGACAGTGTCTTGAAAGGAGGATATAAGATGAACATCAACAAAAGCAAAACGAGGATAATGGAATGTAGTCTAATTAAGTCGGGTGATGCTGAGGGAATTAGATTAGGAAATGAGACGCTTAAAGTAGTAAAGGAGTTTTGCTATTTGGGAAGCAAAATAACTGATGATGGTCGTGGAGAGGCTATAAACTGTAGACTGGCTATGGCAAGGAAAGCGTTTCTGAAGAAGAGAAATTTGTTAACATCGAGTATAGATTTAAGTGTCAGGAAGTTATTTCTGAAAGTATTTGTATGGAGTGTAGCCATGTATGGAAGTGAAACATGGACGATAAATAGTTTGGACAAGAAGAGAATAGAAGCTTTTGAAACGTGGTGCTACAGAAGAATGCTGAAGATTAGATGGGTAGATCACATAGCTAATGAGGAGGTATTGAATAGAATTGGGGAGAAGAGGAGTTTGTGGTACAACTTGACAAGAAGAAGGGACCGGTTGGTAGGACCCGTTCTGATGCTTCAAGGGATCACCAATTTAGTACTGGAGGGAATCGTGGAGGGTAAAAATCGTAGAGGAAGACCAAGAGATGAATACACTAAGCAGATTGAGAAGGATGTAGGTTACAGTAAGTACTGGGAGATGAAGCAGCATGCACAGGATAGAGTAGCATGGAGAGCTGCATCAAACCGGTCTCAGGACTGAAGACAACAACAACAACAAGTAAACAACCATAAAACAAAGCATTAGATAGATAAACAGCTTTCAAAATAATGTAAACTTACAGAAACCTGAATGTTGTTCGTACAGAGGAGCCTTATGCATGGAACGTACCGTGCTTTAGTAAATGATGTGATTATTTGCTTAAACTCACAACACAACGATTAGAGCTATGTGCTTTATGTATTCATGGAACGTAACTAACTGAAAAGTATGCCTATCTTGACCCCCACCCACCCACACACACACACACACACACACACACACACACACACACACACACGAGATCGTATGTACAAGGGCAGTCATACGGAAACGAAACAGATGGGAAAAAGAAGGTAGACTCTTCATTATTTCAAAAGTAATCACCATAACTGTTAATATACACTGATGTCCAAAATTAAGACAACAAACCGCGATTTCCCCGCCCTATCTCTAATTCACGATATAATCATACAAACTGTTAACAGATGTCCGCACGATCGTGTTCTGTACGGAGGATGGCATTCCAATCAACGGACAACCACGCCAACTACGACGACAGGGTACCCATCATACGGGGTAGTGGTTGACGTGTAGGCCAACATCCACAATCGCTGTGGATAGTTACAGACGGTGCAGTATGGCACAGAGAAGACGCCTACCAGACACACTGCGGTGGAGGGCCATAGGAAGAATGGAAGCAGGACAGTCGCAAACTGATGTGGCCCGATGGCTCAATGTGAATTGCTCTGTAGTTTCTCAGATTTGGCGACAGTTTGTAGAGAGCGAAACTGTATCCCGAAGACCAGAGCAGGACCGACCACGTGTAACATCAGAAAGGGAGGACCGTTATTTGGCTGTAAGGACACGATCGTATCGCCTTAGTACTGCACTACAACTGGCATCTGACCTCGCAGCATCCACTGGAGGTGTCGTACCGAGACAAAAGGTGTACGGAAGGCTTCGGCAGAGTGGCGTTTATAGACTGAGACCTGCTCTGTGTGAACCTCTGACGCTTCTTCACAGTACAGAACTTGTAGTCCAGTTGTCAACATGCCACCTAGACGGTCGAACAGTGGCCAAGTGTTCTTTTCACAGATGAGTCCCGCTTTGGTCTGGACAGTGATTCTCGACGGATTCGCATCTGGAGGCAACGGGGAACGCAATTTCAGGATCCACACACTGTGGGACAGAGACCGATATCGAGGATCATTCCGAATGGCGTAAAAGTAAATGTCGTGTGACTAGGGCCTCCCGTCGGCTAGACCGTTCGCCGGTGCAAGTCTTTCAATTTGACGACACTTCGGCGACTTGTGAGTCGATGGGGATGAAATAATGATGGTTAGGACAACAACACCCAGACCCTGAGCGGAGAAAATCTCCGACCCAGCCGGGAATCGAACCCGGGCCCTTAGGATTGACATTCTGTCACGCTGACCACTCAGATACCGGGGGCAGACTCCTAATGGCGTGGGCATGGATTATGTTGATCACTCTTAACACCCATTCATGAAACTGTATGGGTGAATCAGCAAGGTTTAACTGCTGTCAAGTATCTTGGGACCTCATGTGCGGCTGTTGCGGTGTCCTGTAGGTCCATACATCGTACTGATGGACGACAATGCTGGACCTCATAGACCACAAGTGATGTTTCTTGGAAACGGAAGATATTGCACGCATGGGGGTGGCTGCTCGCTCTCCCGATTTCAATCCCATAGGACGTGTCGGGATGCACTAGGGAGACGGGTTGTATTACATATGCATCCATCAACCATTCTCCAAGACTTACAAGCAGCTTTGCAGGAAAAATGGGTTTTATTGCCTCAAGATGAGACTCATGACATCATTCACACCATCTCCCGTCGTTGTCAGGCATGTACTGCTGCCAGAGGTGGTCACACCCAATGCTGAGCACATTAACCAGTTGTCGGACTGTTTGTGCAAATTCGTTAAGCTGGAAAAAACGAAGAACATATTTGTCTTAACTTTACACATATAGCAGCTGTTTACGTTACGTATTCTTTGCATTGTTTCTGCTTTAATATCCGCTGTCTGTACTATTTTGTGGCAAACGTAATCTCGTAAAAATTTCCATTTGTTGCTTTAATTTTGGATACCAGTGTACTTATCCCACTGTGAGACAAGATGGGCATAGCCGTCATGGAAAAATGTTTGCCGTTGCCTACGGAACCATGATTGCACCCAGGCTTGAAGATCTTTGTCCGAAGCCAATCTACGACCACGAATTTCTTTCTTCAGGTCTCCAAAAATATGGAAGTCGCATGGGGAGAGATCGGGAGTGTACGAAGAATGTTTACGAGCTTCCCTACGAAACTTCTGCAGCGCAGTAGAAACAAACAGCCAACAAAATGCCCGCCTACATTTTGCCAGTGTTGTTTCGACTACGCTGTGTAAGTTTCGCCAGGAAGCCCTTAAACATCCTTCATACAGTTTCGAACGCTCCCCATGCAACTTGTATACTTTTGGAACCCTGAAGAACGACATTCGTGACCGTCGATTTGCTTCGGACGAAGATGTGCATGCCTGGGTACAATCCTGGTCCCATAGGCAAACGCAAACATTTTTCCACGAAGCACTGACAGTCTTGTCTCTCAATGATATAAATTTATTAACGGTTAGGGTGATTATGTTTTAAATAGTACACAATTTACTTACTTTCTTCCATCAGTCTCGTTTTCAATTGACTACTTCTTATAGAAGAAGAGAAGTGCAGTGAAAAAAAATTAAAAAACGAAGGAGGAAGAGATTCATATGAAGATTATATTGCGTCTTAACGGGCAAGGAAAAAGCTTTCGACTGTCTGTATGACTGATTCTGAACAACAGTAAAGATGGTCATCAACAGACAGCGAGCTGAACTTTTCCGATTATGTGGAAGAACACCGAACCTACCGTGAAGTCAGAGTTCAGAGCACTGAGAGGTGTGAATAAAAGTAAATGAAAGGTACCACGAATACTTCCTGTTCCGAAATGTATATACACTGAGGTGACATACGTCGTGGGACATCTCCTAATACGGCCTCGGACCTCCTTTTGCCCGGCGTAGTGCAGCAACTCGACGTGGCGTGGACTCAACAAGTCGTTGGAGGTAACCTGCACAAATGCTGTCTCTACAGCCGTCCATCATTCTGGAAGTGTTTTTTTCCGAGCACGATGTTGTGCACTAAATGCCCTCTCGATTATGTCCCGTATCGAGCGATCTGGGTGGTCAAATCATTAGGTCGAATTGTCCAGAATGTTCTTCAAACCAATAGCGAACAATTTTGACCCGGTGACATGGCACACTGTCGTCCATAAAAAATGCATCACTGTTTGAGAACACGAACTCTATGAATGACTGCCAATGGTGTCCAAGTACCAGAACATAACCATTTCCAGTCAATAATAGCTTCAGTTGGACGAGAGGACCCAGTCAATTACATATAAACACAGCCCACACCATTATGGAACACCACCAGCCTGTAAAGTGTCTTGCTGACAACCAGGGTCCATGGCTTCGTAGGGTCTGCGCCACACGCGAGCCCTACCACCAGCTCTTACAAACTGAAATTGGGGCTCATCTGACCAAACCACGGTTTTCCAGTCTTCTGGGGTCCAACCGATTTGGTCACGAGCCCAGGAGACGCGCTGCAGGTGATGTCGTGATGTTAGCAAAAACACTCATGTCGGTCGCCTGCTGCCATAGCCCACTAACGCTAAATTTCGCCGCACTGTCCTAACCTTCACGTTCGTCGTACCTCCCACTGTGACTTTTGCGGTTATTTCATGCAGTGTTGCTTGTCTGTTAGCACTGACAACTCTACGTAAATGCTGCTGGTCCCAGTCGTTAAGTGAAGGTCGTCAGCCACTTCGAGGTGAGAGGTAACGCTTTGGTATTCTCGGCATACTTTTCACACAGTGGATCTCTGAATACTGAACTCCCTAACGATTTCCGAAATGGAATGCCCAATACGTCTGGTTCCGACTGCCATTTCGGATTTAAATTCGTAATTCCCGTCGTGCGGTTACAATCACATCAGACATCTTTTCACATGAATCACCTAATGACAGCTCCGCCAAAGCACTGCCCTTTTATGCTTGTACCTTGCGTACGCGATACTACCGCCGTCTGGATGTGCATATCGCTGTCCCATTGACTTTAATCACCTCAGTATATATAACGTACTTGCCAAAACGCGTCTCGCGCTTCGAACTCTGTTTCCGGCACGAGAACGATCCGTAGCACATGAGAAAATTTTTTGATATTTGGCTGCTGTACTACAGATGATATGTTTTACAATTATCTCCACAGCCGCCAGACAATCGGGTATCTGTAGGATTATTTAGATTGAGCCTGAAGAAGCAACGCACAGCTGGAACAAGTATTTTTTCAAGAATGAAGTAACACTGAACCGGACGCTACACTCAATTATGTGCACTTGCCCATGAGGTTAACTGAAATTAGGCAGTTAATGCTGTGAATAAAGAGTGTGTAATTGCCGTCGCATCGCGATTCATCGGAGAACAACACACTTATCCATTCCGTATGCCACTCCATTAACGATGCCCCAACCCACGACTTGTTAAGAGAAGAAACAATGCGACTTTGATAATACACTATTCACCATGTCTCTTTCCCATAGATGTCGAACAGACGTTTTACTGTTGGCAGACACATACACCAAACTTTACAAAAAAGTGTTCCGCCCTTCAAATTCTTATTCACTTGTCGCGATTTACAGCGATCGAAGCCACGGAGTGGCTTGGCGTGACGTGAGCATGAAGAAAATTTCTCCACACCAAGAGTACTTTTCACAAGATCTCTTACGTCTTCTACATGGTAACATGGTAGCTTTTGCAGAGCAAAATTACCGATCAAAGAGATCTTAGGTGTTCCGTCATACAGCTGAATTATTATGAAGCATCACGACGGCATGTTGTACGCCCGCGCGACATATAAGGGGCAATCAAGTGAAAACGAGACAGATGCAAAATGAAGTAAGTAAACTATTCATTATTTCAAAAGCAATTGCCGGAACTGTTAGTACATTTATTCCACTGTGAGAAATGTTTGCAGCTGCCTACAAACCATGATTGTACCCAGGCGTGCACCTCTTCGTACGGATGGCGGTTATCGCTGAAACAACCAGTTTTCAATTATATTTCTTTCTTTCAGCGACAGTTTAACCTGAATGTCAAAACGGCTCAAAAAACACAGTTTCTGAAATACTGATTTTACGTTTGTTTATTCCTATTATTGCCTGTAATTGAAGTAGAAATCGAACAAAGACTGAAAAATTTTTACTCCCTCAGTGACAAAATACATCGGATCAAAATATTAAATTAAATAGGGAAATAAAAAAAAATTGGCCGTCCACCATTCGCTTCTTTTCTCTGAAAGTGGTAAGTGGCTAAATACTAATACAAAAGACCAACAGTGAACTCGTGTTATCGAGGATCATACCACTATTTGCGCATTACTAATAGTCAGTGCTGAAGGATGAAAACACTGTTTTTCATGTTAGACTGTCCGTCTTCATAGGCTGCGAGCAGATAAAGGCATACTACGTAGACACAGGCAACAGATTACCTACTTTCTATTTATACTGTAAACTATGAATGATTTTTTAAGTTCTCTCTTCATATAATGTAAGTTTGTTGTGGCTCCTCAGGTTCTTAATCTTTTAAAACAAATGGAACATTGTACTTCATTGATACTGCACTTCGTTAAATACTTCCTGCGTAGGGATGGTGCGATTCAGTAATACAAATAATGCCCAACGGCAACAGAGAGAAACTACCATAGAGACCAGATACGGCAAGTCTCGCACACTGCATGTACACGCCTATCATCCAATACGCCACGCCACTGAAAATAGCACTCAACGCTTTTCCCATTTTCTGTGATAATCTGATATTTAAAGCAATGGAAATTTTACGAATAAAAATTACGAGTTTTTTAAAAAGGTTTATTTAAAAACCAAAACTTTTAGCACTGACAATGTGGCTAACTGATATTTCGGTTTTTTACCCGGCTGTCAGTAACAAAAAGCAACTGTTCTAACAGACCACACAAATACTGAAAAATATCGGTTATTCAGAAATAAAATACCGGTATCGGTTTTAGCCTGTCGGTTTTTTTTTCATCTCTACCTCTTCGTCCGAAGGAAATCGACAGCACGAATCTTCTTCCTCTTCTTCTTCTTCAGCGCTACAGCCATTGGCGAGCCTTTGCTTCCTGAATTATTTCCTCCAAACTTCTCGGTTTTTTGCAGCTCTTTTTCGCCGTCGGACTGACATGCTGTTGAGATCTATTACATCATCAATCCATCTTCCTCTAGGTCTCCCTTTCCGTCTAGCATCATGGATCATACCTATCATCATTCTCTGTTTCTGTTCCATTCTCCGCCAATCTCTCCAAATGTCCTAGTCATCGTATCCGTTGTCATTTGACATATTTTACTTCATATCTTCCTTGTATTAATGCTTGTAGTTCGGTGCTATAGCGTACCCTCCAGTCTTCTTCCACCCTTATTGAACCATAAATTTTACGTATAACTTTTTCCTCAGGGATTCTTTGAGCGTTTTTGTTATCTTCTGTGAGCGTCCATACTTCTGACTACTTGTGATCGAACTAGGGAGTAATTTTTGCGAAGTGCCTTCGTAGCACTGTGCGTTAGTTGAAACGCCCCGACTCCAAACGCCCAAGAATGTTGATAGATGGCAACATTCTGTTGTAGGATAATGCCCGCCCACTTGTTGCCAAGGGTGTTTCGATCAGGCTGCAAAAGTTTCGCTGGGAAGTCCTTACGCATCCTCCATGCAGCCCCTCCCCCCCCCCCCCCCTTTCGACTATCCTCTTTTTGGAGGTCTGAAGAAAGACATTTGTTGCCGCCGATTTGTTTCGAATTAAGCAGTGCACGACAGCGTACAATTATCGTTCCGTAGGGAACAGCAAACATTTTTCCATGAAGGCATTGGCCGTCTTGTCTCTCAGAGGGATACATGTATTAACAGTTATGGCGATTACCTTTGAAGTAATAAACAGTTTACTTACTTTTTTCCTGTCTAATTTCAATTTGACTGCCCTTATATTTCCTAAGCCAGAATTAAGACTGCTTCATCATTCGTAACAATAATTAAACTCATTCTGTAACGAAACAATATGTTCTGATTTTCTGCAACTGCAACGAATCCGGCAGTTATTTCCTTTCTTGCACTGAAAGCAAGCACATTAAGAAGAGACAGTTTATTAGAACAACGATTTTTTCCTGTAACAAACCATCAGTTAATTCACTTATAAGCATTGGAAATAAGTAAACACTCGCTACATATTTTCTTAGGGAATACTGTACAGATTATGACTGAAGTGTAGTGTAATGTAATGGGGCACTATCAGTACGAAGAAGACTGCACACAAACATTTTATAGAGATGTGAAAATATATGCCTTTACTCGAAAATATTGCTTTTAGAATCCAAAAATGGGAATAAAGGGCACTGAAGATTTCTAGAAACCTGAAATTTGCAACAAATGATGTGCGCTCTTTTACTGTTACAAGACCATGAAGAGCATTATGAATGGCCAGTGGTACTTTTTCTTGCGTCGGTGTGCGAGAGAGAGAGAGAGAGAGAGAGAGAGAGAGAGAGAGAGAGAGAGAGAGAGAGAGACAGAGAGAGAGAGCTAGCTAACTTACGTTGGCACAAAGAACCCGACTATCTGCCTGCCCACACTTCATTTTGCTACAACTGATGTTGGCCATTTAAGTGCCGTAACGAAACTACTGGATAGGGGCGAAAGCAACGATGTGCAGCGCCGCCCCTTTATTCTTGACGGCTGACACGGTATCGCAGCACGTTACGGTTGAAGGAGCCTGGAGAAAGAGTACGCACTGACATATTGTTAGGAAAACGCCTCAGGTTACGTGGGTCGAGCGAAATCAAGAAAAACAGACAGTAACCGAGAAAGAGAAAAAAAAGTGCGAAAATCATCAGTTGGAAAGTCTGTGACAAAATCATTCTTTCATGTGATTTGCTATGCTCTGAGACAAGTTTTACACACATCTTCTGATTAATCAAAGTATCTTCCCTTTCTGAAAATGAAACGTTTTGAATCGGAAGATGGTCCAAATATCCATGTCAGTAAGAATACCAGCAGACAATCCAACAATCACTGAAGATTCTCAGATGGCTAACCTGCTAAATCTCACAACCATATCTTTTTTAATAAAGATGCCTAATCTCTTACAACAAAAGCATGGGGTTTCGCAGTGGTGCTCCAGGACTGGGGCGTTGTCATTGCTTTCTAATCAAACGAGAATCTGAAAAGGAAAAACGTCGAAGGACTAGTTGTACTGAAAATAATCTGTGACCATATAGTCATATAATAATATCACAATAATTGTAATCCATTGTCAATTGCTGACTACACAAGTCTACATATGCTGTGGTCGTCGTATTTCTGTTAGCTGAGTTGTTAAGTGAAGTGTCAAATCACTTAACGTCTTTATCACCTAGGAAAGAAACATCTGCATTCTGCCTTTTCATTCTCCTAAGGAATTTCTTTGACCTTTTCATAGATTTAATACAATTATGACGAACATGACACCTCGCAGCTGCGATTCTAACATACACGTCCCACGAGAGGTTTTACATGTACGTAACTTTCGTGCTTTCAAAACACTAATTTTGTGAGTAACTTAAAACGCAGAAGGCGGTGGGCCTTTAGGATACATTATACTTTTAACAGATGGATTCAGGCGATATATTAAAACTATTAATTTACACCACCACTTATGAACTTCCCACGTGTAGGATACGGGAGACCTGACACCTGGGAAACTGCCACAAACAGCAGATGAAATACTTTTAGTCTCATATAATGCCCAATTAGAACAGACAATACAAAGAATGGACAATGTCCTTGTACGGTAGCATGAATGGTGGAATGCGAGATACTGTGTTGCCGTGTCCCACTACTTGAACGCCACGAATAACGTACCGGCCACCATTAACTGTAAGATGGTAATCTCGTAGCATTGGAGTGTAGCCAAATACGAGGCACAGGTCTTCGAATAACCATCAGACTGAAGATACCAGGGAGTCACTCCCCTACGTAAGAGCAGCACACTCTTGGATTAAAGGATGTCGGCCGGCACTCTGACAAAACTACGCGCAGACGGGACTTCTTGTTTTCCGTCGGACCATGGTCCAAAGTGTCGAATTGTGATAGTAGTTTAGTGCATGACGACTTTGTTGAGAACAACAGTTTATAGCACGCTATAAGCAACATTACAAGAGCATATTGGCTGATACTAAATAGCAGTTTCAACAGTGTCTGCGAGGAAACGAGTCCAGTAATGCGTTTAACGATTACTTGGAAACAGCTGGCAAATTTTCTTGGACGACGTAGTGGTGCAATACTCAACAGAAAATAATCCTATACACGCGGAAACGCATTTCTGTAGCCAAGAACGACCAAACATTATAACCGTTGTGTCTTATCAAGGTATTTTCTTTCCTCTCGTATATGGATCAGCACTGTCCTTAAAATGGGTCTCCTGTTTTGCTATTACATGTACGCTATTTTCCAGAATACGGTGCGAGAGATATTGGCTGTTCGGCGCTCCTATCGTCTCAATGTTTATACGGCACATTTGTAAGCCGTAACCGGTGTTAATCGAGTTGTACCCGGTGTCTAATTGGACCTGAGGAGGACTACAAGTAACTGTGTTTCATTGCAGATTCTCTGTTACTGTGCAGCAGCACTTATTTGGAAGAATTTTCTGGGCACTTAATATGAGCGTTATGGAGTAGCTACATATGTCTAGTCACAACATACGGATTTTAAAGTAATTCATGAGAACAGATAAACAGATATATTTGTCTTAGCAGCTGAGTTTGCCAACGTCACGGTAGTTAACACCTACAAAGCTCAGTGAGCGTGCTAACCCCGCCCCTTCCAAATAAGAGCTTTCACTCAACCCGTAATGCTTGTTGGGGATTTAAACAGGCCTATCCGTGAGTGGCAAGATGCGGTAGAAGACGAAAATCTATCCGCTCTCAGGCATTGGATGGAAGTGAACAATCTGCACTTAATCTACAACGCTAAACACCAGGAATGTTCAATTGTGGCAGATGGCGAAAGTATTACGCTCCTGATCTCTGCATACTGTCGTCACCAACGTCCAGCAACGAAAGTATGACAGAAAGGAAAATTGGCAAGTCATTCCCACGCAGCCAACATAGACCACTCATCATACAGTGTAGTATAAACATTCCACTTGCCTCAGTCCCGCAACCTCGGTGAACTTTTAACGTGCAGACTGGGATCAGTCTGAGAAGGGAGCTGATATCATCATCCAGTGGATCTCTCCACTCCCTCACAATTGTGAGAGATTCGTGGATGCTGTAAAATCTACTGTCCAATAAGTTGACACATGTGGATTTCAACATTTGTATGTACCTGGATGGACGCAAGAATGTGACGAATTGTACACACAATATCAGCAATCAGACAGTGGCATAACATCTGAAAACCTATTGGAGTTTCTCAATTAGAACAGAAGAGAGAAATTGCAGAAGACCATAGCTGGATTGAATTTTACGCATGCCAACCGTGGATAACGCAAACCATGAAAAAACAGTTATACGCAAAGACATCTTGTCTGAGCCTCACCATCAGTATGCACGTGACTCTGATGTACATGAAACCACTGTAGTCCTGGGCTTTCGAAAGACAAATACAATGCTGAATTTGGTGGAGTGTGTCCGGAGTTCCTTCAACCTGCAGGCCCAAGATGAAACAACGGCTCCTAGAATTGAAGCAAATATCACAAACCTGAATACTACCAAAGATGTTTACGAAATTCGCAGTTTTGAAGCCAAGCAAAGAACAAACTAGTACAGCGACTATCAGCCTATATTCCTACTCTCAGCATAACACACAAATTACTGGAGAAGCTAATTCTCAATCGCATCCAAAAGGCAATTGATAGACTAATCCCAGCCGATCACGGTGGCTTTAAAAAAAATCGGGGTTGCTCCCATCAAGCTCATAACATTGGCTGGTTAACTCCCGATTTCTATGAGACCTCAAAGCGGCTACATCTTTCGTCGATCTGACGGCAGCTTACGATACAGTATGGAGAGATGAGTTGATACTCCTGCTTTTTGACTAATTCCAAATCGGTAGCTAGCAAGTTTACTCAATAACATGCTGTATGATTGAAGGTTTTCAGTTTTTTTTTTAACTGAAAAATTTGCAGATGCAGAACCCCAAACAATGGTCTACCTCAAGGATGAGTCCTGGCTCACGTACTATTTAAAATTGTACGTCCACGGCATTCCAGCTAATGAAATCGAGTATGCAGATGATCTGGCATCAATGTCAGAATAGACAAGTACTGTGAAAGTACGCTCTCAAGCAACCTCACGAAACTCAATGAGTACTTTTGCAAACGGAGACTCCAACCAAACTTAAGTAAAACAGAAGTAACAGCGTTTGATGTCCTTAATAAAGAGGCAAGCAGGAAGTTACACATGTTATTTGACGGGGGTCGAAGTTTATCATACATAGATCCAGAAGTATCTGGGTGTCACCATCGATCGGACACTGTCATTTAAGCAGCGCTGCACGTGTTTGTTAAAGAAGCTTGAGTCAAGAGTAAATCTACCCGAAAAAATAGCCAGAAGCAGCTGAGGAGCCAATGCAGATACGCTAGGCAATGCTGCAATTTCACTTGTGTACTCAGCTGTTTAATATTGTGACCAAGCACGGGAAAGCAACGCGCATACAACTAATATGTATGTACGTCTCTATTAGACTATAATGACCATTAATGGCAATGTCAGATTTATTCCCACATGGTGGTTACCTGTTGTATCCAATAACGCCGTTCGGGATCTACATTTACATACATACTCCGCAAGCCACCGCACTGAGAGTACCTTGCACCAATTTTCTTTCCTGTTCCACACGCAAATACAGCGAGGGAAAAACGACTGTCTACATGTGTCAGTAAGACAGCTAATACCTCTTCGTGGTCCTTAGGTAAAATATACACTGATCGTCGTAAAAAGCGCCGTATTTAGAAGGACAAGGCGGATTTCATTGTTGGCAGGCAGAAAGATGGTACCATACATATGAAATGATTAAACTTTCAACTTTGAAGAGGCAACATTTATTGAACCACGCACTCATAAAATGTACGTGTTAGTATGGCGTCGGGCCCTCGTGGTTGTGAATACAAGCGCCCAGATGTCGCGGCATAGTGTTGTACAGGTGTCGCATGTAGTCCTGTGATACTCCGTCCCATGCTGCGCAGTTCTCACATATTGGTAGGTGGAGACGAAGTCCTGATTGCATGTTCCATGGCACCCTACACATTCTCAATCGTGGAGAGATCAGGTGATGCGGCTGGCCATGGCAGAGTCTCCATAGCTGCAAGGCATGCTCAGGATGTGGCAGCGGTATGAAGACGAGCATTGTTCTTCTCAAACAAGGCATGGATGGGCGTTCGTGAATGGCATAGCCAACGGTTGCAAGGCCACCTCCACGTACCGTGCGGCTGTCACGGAGCTCTTTAGGAACACTAACGGTGAACAAGCACCACACAATATCGCTCTCACACTAACACACCAGGTTGGCGGGGCTTTTGACGGGCGACGACAAACCGCTCTTCCTGGCGCTCTCCACGGCGCCTCCAGACATGGACCCTGTAATCATCACCTACAAGGCAGAAGCCAGTCTGCAGGACCCCATGCCCGCCATTGCTGACACCAGGCGAACAGGGCATGACGCTGCGAGGATGCGTGTGGAAGGCATTGTAAAGGCCAACGTGCTGCAAGCCCTGTGTCATGCAACCGCCTGCCAATGGTACTAGCACTTAAGGGATGTCGCAGAAAAGGCAGGTCAGCCCGATGCATGGGCCCTATAGTTGCCGATGGATCTGTTCACACGTGGTGGACAATCCGTCGGCCATCCCTAATTGTGGTCGTGTCGCACTTCCAGATCCTGCATGTCGTGCATGTGTGCCTTCTTGTATCCATTGCCGCTAACAATGGGCAATGGTGGTGTCCGTACGACCAGTGACGCCCACAATATGTCGATAGGACCACTCAATCTCCTGCAGCCCCACGATGCGGCCCCTCTCAGACTCGTCTAGCTGGGCAACCCGCTGCTGTACTTGTCACCTGAGCACAGTGAAAGTGCAGGTGATGTTCTAATGACGCTACCTGCTGTCTTACTGGCCGGCACCGCCTTTTGGAGGGGCCCTCTTTATCAACCTATGTGCACATCATCACGACTCCACTCACGCTCCTCGCTTGCGTGGCCGACCGTGCAAAAGCAATCATTAGCATAGCTGACAGTGTGCAACATGCCCACCCAGTTTGCAGTGGATCGGTCGGCTACTAGGTGCAGCTCTCTTTATGATGATCAGTGTACTTTGGCGGCACTAAAATCGTTCTGCAGTCTACTTCAAATGACAGTTCTTTAAATTTTCTCAATAATGTTTCACGAGAAGATCGTCGTCTTTCCTCCAAAGATTCCAATTTGAGTTCACGACACACCCCCGTCATACTCGCTTGTTAATCGAACCTACCGGTAAAAAGTCTAGCATCACGCCTCTGAATTGTTTCAATGTTTTCGTTTAATCCGTCGTGCAATGCCAAACACCTGTACCTCGATTTCAAATATGTTATTTCAATGAGAATATGGCTTGAAGCTAAAGTAGAATACGGCTTTTCAACAGATCTATCAATGTTCCATAGCAGCATGTCGAATATCGCACAAATTCTAGAGCTGACTTAATGACTGGTGGCCGTTTCAAGAACCACGAAGGCAATACGGCATCCTATAAGTCTATTTCGAATTACAGTGCGTTAACTTTACTTTTTCATCTGTACCGTGCAAGCCACTGTTCAGTACGTGGAGAAAGTTACTGTATACCAGTATCTAAAGTTTACGACCTTCCTAATCCACTCTCGGATTTTGAGCAGAAGATTAGCTTGCATCTCTGATTGCAAACTTCATCGTCGTCATGAAACATGTACGTGGCAGTAACTAATATTTCTCTGACTTTAAAGTGTGCTTGCGGCATTCTCATAACGATATTTTTATGATGTACAATGTCTTGCTTGTAAGGTCAGTAATTGGCGTTAACTAAATTAAACCACGGCGTATCCTGCGGCTCTCCTCTGTATCTTTTCTATCTTTCCCGGTAACATAACTTTATTACGGATCTGGACTGGTGGAAGTTCTCAAGAATAGGCTGGACGATGGTTTCGTAACACCGAGTTGAAGACGAGGCTACTACAGATGGAGCACAAGCTCAGATTGGGGAAGGAAATCCATCGCAACCTCCTCGAAGGAATTATCCCGACATCTGTCAGAACAGTTTAAGGGAAACTACAGTAACTCGACACCAAGATAGCCAGACGAGGATTTGAACCGCCGTCCTCCAGAGTGCGAGTCTAATGTCAACCACTGCACCACCTCACTTGGTAGCTCTTTCGTGCATTAACTATCCTCTGTCATAATTCTTCGAATGACTGTCCGTCCGGCATCTGCGTTCCTGGCAATGAGTTTTGTAAGGTCATTCTCCATAATCTTTTTGGAAGAATACGCTTAGACTTTTCCGCTGTGACCGATACCAGTAGTAGATACACACAGGTGTAGTCAGTAGATATGAAGTCTCTTTGTAGTTTACATGAATTACTTCTCGTTTCGTTGTATGACTATCAAATGCCGGTGCCAATCTTTTAACTCAGTTACCATCTGTAGACAGGCCTTCCTGCATTTTGCAACATTCCTGTGTACAACTGCGCCGTCCTTCAACAGCCTCAAAGAATTACAGTACAACATTGTGTACCAAGTTATCACAATTCCTTGCGGTACGCCCGACACTATTTTTGCTTCTGATGAAGTCATCCTATTGATGATGAAGTAAGCTATGTTTTCCAGGGCGTCTTCAATCCAGTGGCGACAATACAGAACTGTATCGCAAGCTTTCTGGGAGTGAAGAAACACACCATCAACTTGGGCTCCATTACGTGACTATTGAGAAAATGAGCGAGGGATGTTTCACTCTACTCCAACCTTCCTCTCCTTATTAGTCAACTGTGTCCCTATTTAGCCCACAGGATCCGGTCATGGCACTATTAGAGATAGGCGCAGTAATCGATAACTGTACCCCTTTCCTTTCTAATGCAGATGAGCAAATGAAGCTGTTGTCAACGAAAAGGCTGGCTTGGACGTAGTATGCTACTGTTTTCCTACGACCTCCGATCTGACTCATCTGGCTAGTTACAGCGGGACCGATAGTTTAACGTGGAATCTGAACGACGATGGAACTTGGCGTTTTTTCCCATTAACGAAGCATTGTCGGAGGTTTACGAGTCCAAAAAACAATTTCCTAGGAGCAGCTGGGGAACGCAGAGCGCACCTTTAGATTTGTAGTGCGGCATTTACCCACCGAGTCAAATACTAATACTGAAATCTCCTTAACTCAGAACGCCATTGGTACGCTTTCACTGAACTGCACTGCACCGAGCTCGGCGACCGACACAGGTGGTGCCACCGGCGGCTAGCAACCAGAAGGACGAACAATTAGCAGGGCGCTCATAATCTGCTTAGCGGGCTTGTTTGCGCGCGCATTCCTACAACTTCCTGTGCACCGCATCTGCCCGCCCATCGCTCGTCACCAGCGCCTCCCGTCGCGCCGTGGGGCTCAGCCATCACTCAAATAAACAAACAGCGCGAGCCGTCCATGCTAGCCAGCCGCCGCTGGCGCTGCTTTATCGCGGCTCACAATCTCGTTGCCAATGCCACTGACATTTCGCAAGTAATAAAACTTCTGCGGGAACTCACGCAGCAACCAGGTGTTGTAACACGCAGCTGTATTAATAGGCCGGTGCAGGAGACAGGACGTAAAAGGAACTGCTCCTCCCGTCGGCTCAGAACACGTGGCCAGCGTTCACTTTCTCGGACAGTCCACAGCAGACACGAAAAAGAAGAGCGCGAGATGATACATGCGCCAGCTTTCACTTTCTTTATTTACATCGTTATTTTAATAATTGCCGCGAGTCGTCTCTTTTTTGTACTGGCCTTAAATCTCATTAAAATGAATGAGGCTCATGAACGTACAATCACGATTATAACAAAAATGTGCGTTTCACTGCCACAAATCCCTTTCACCTAGCTATGGGCATATCGTAGCAAGGTTGCTCTGGTTCACTGCATCCAGGTGTTGTGTCCAGCTGGGCTTCCTGTCGAGCTGTCAACACAACTCCAGCTGCTTAACAGCAGCAACAAAAGTGATCCATCTCTACCATTTTCTAAAGCAGAGTGCCACAAATGTTGCAGTTCTTGTGATGGCATGAATATGAACATGAAGATCTGTGAGAGCAACATGTGTTGCACCACAGGAGATCATGGCAGGGAAATATTTTGTTTTTATGAACATTCACTTTAAAAATACATTTTGGTCTGGCGAACTAGCCACAGTGTAGCAAAGCTGACCTATGGATTTTTCAGTATGAAATTCTTTTTCAGGTATGTGGAAGAAAATTAATATCCCAAAAATCTTTAAATGACTGGGCATTGTACTGTTTTGTACCTCTCCAATCATATCAAATATTCTCACTACGTTTATACAGTGCACACACCAACTGCTTATCATCAGAATTATTTGTGAATTGATTTCCATAGCAATCCAGCTATAAATAGACAAATGTTACTTATTAATTCTTTGTTGTGGTTTTGAGAAGACTGAGTAAGGACTTGGAAATGTTTTAATTGAAACTTACCTTACATTGTTGCAGACTTCTGAAATTATTTTTCATCTTCCTCAAAATAGAAAGTATGTGTAATAAATATAACACATATACAAAGAAGACTAGTCAAGAACATGGGAGTTATAGGCTGAACTCCTCAGTCTCAAAAATGTTAAAACATAAGAATTTAGTGCATGTAATGCGAATGAACCACTGAAATGCTGTCCATGTTCCTGAACTTGCTGCATTTGTGTTGTAATGCTCAAAATGATAAAAGAAAGGTAAGCCAAGCCCCAAAAAATTTACAAAAATTAAAAATGCCTCGAAATGTGGTAATCTAGAATATTTACTGCTACACACACTTGAGAACTGCCATATTTTCTGAAAACATAGTTCTGATAAAGAGCTTCAATTGAAATCTCAATTACAACAATTTTGATCATACAGATTTCAATGGAACCATCCTAATAAAAGTTGAATACTGTAATGAGCTTGTAAGTGTGACTGATGTAGTCTCCCTGGCATCCTTCTTACTAATGCCACTGTCATAGAGGGTCGATCACAGCTTGACACCTATCATCTTGTGCAGTCTATTTTCACTTAAATCCTCTTTAATTTTGCAAAGAAAGAGTTATCAGAATACAACCTCGCATACAGTGAGGCTGTCCATGAACTGCATACCCTCAACTTCACACGTACACTATGTTATAGTGTCATGTATATCCAACAGTTTTGTCTTTCTTCACTTGTCCTTCTTCCCTGACTGGATCCCATGTCATAATAATGCCGTGGGCAGTGATTTTTACCTCCAAGGTTAAGTGCAACTTTCATACATCTCAGAAACCTGACTAGTTGTTTCCCATATGTCAACACTGTTTGAGAATCTTTGTGACAATGAATTGTATAGTACCACATTAATGCCACTTCCTAAAATGGCCACACAGTTTAATGCAAAGATAATCATTATTCATTGTACTCAACATGTGACTCAGGGCAACTGCTTGTCACATTGTGCTGTGCTGCTTATTATGAGCACTTATGTCTATCGGCATTCTATAGTAGTAATACACACACACACACACACACACACACAGAGAGAGAGAGAGAGAGAGAGAGAGAGAGAGAGAGAGAGAGAGAGAGACAGAATTTGTACCATTTTTGAATGGCTAAGTACGCCTGCAATTCAGTTTAGAATGCCCCGTGTACATCTGTAAATTTCAAGTCATTGTAGAGTAGTAACTTCAACTCTGTCTTATCATTCTAATATCAAATATTACTCACTCACTCACTCTCTCTCTCTCTCTCTCTCTCTCTCTCTCTCCACACTAAGTAACAAGCTCAATATTAAATTTTTGCCTATGATTACATCCAGCTGTCAACCTCTGCAGGAAGCTCAAGTGTTTTCAAGATATAACTGGATAATGGCGAAGTTTCTTTTTTTTTTCCACTTACACTTCATAATAGGTAACCCTATCTTTGAAAGTTACGAGGTAACGACTAATATGATCTCCAAAATTGCTAAATGTATTTTCAGTGCTACTGGCAATATGTTGTTTCCATGAGAAATGCTCCAAGTCTTTCACATACAGGGTGTAATGGCTGTAAGTGCAAATATTTCTACTGAGGATTGTGTACTGAGCAACATTAAATCAATATTTACTTCTTTTGCAGCATAATAATTATAGCTACTGGGAGAAATATGTTTTCAGGTTGGTTATTATCTCAGAGTACATGTGGCAAGAGCAAACCATTAATGCTTATCTTCCTCTGAGCAACAGACCAGGTGTTGAGGCATGGCTGCAAAATGGTTAGTTTATATTGACAAGTATACAGTTATGACTGTGCAGAAAACATCAGGTAGTAAATTATGTGATGCATTTGTGGGAATACTGTTTGAGTAGAGAAAAAACAACCGACACACTGATTTTTGTACATATTAAGGTACCACATATAAAAATATGTGCACTTATAACCATTAAAACAATGTATATGAATGACAAGTTGTCCAGAACGACATCCTGCATTATGTGAGTCTCACATCTAGTTACACACTGGTCAAGAAATTTTCTTTAACCTATGATTGGAGTAGTGCTCAAATGGAAGATGATACAAATTCATGAAAAACAGATGTAACCTCAAGACCTTGTGTGTTTCCCATGATATTGTTATGGAGAGACTTTTATTCAAAATGCATTTTTATATTGTTCAAAAAGTATGGTAGTTTAAGTTTGACTGTGGACATACACATCTTGAAAACTAAATGTATGCAGGTAATCCCAAAAGTAAGGTCTCCTATTTTTTTTTTTATAAATACGTAGACCTGTTCATTTCTACAATGGTTTACATCAGTTTACAGCTAAACATTTAGCTATTTTTCGACATAATCACCATTTCCGTTGATGCATTTTTGGAGACGCTGGGCAGTTTTTGTATGCCATTGCATTCCAGCTCGCCACCATGCTGTTCAGGAAGTTACAAACATCTTTTTTCACCTCGTCGTCGGAGCTGAATCACGTTCCAGCCAAATGTTCTTTTAACTTAGGGAACAGGTGGTAGTCAGTGGGCGCCAAGTCAGGACTATAGGGTGGGTGGGTGGGTGATTAAGTTCCACTGAAACTGTTGCAGGAGAGCAATGGTTTGCCAAGCGATGTGTGAAAGAGCGTTGTCATGGAGAATGTGTACGCCCTTGCTCAACATTCCTCTTCTCCAGTTCTGAATTGCCCGTTCGAGTTTTTTCAGAGTCTCACAGTACCTGTCAGCGTTAATTATGGTCCCAGTGGGCATTAAGTCGACCAACAATTGACAGTCTCCCGCTCCTTTGTTCGTCATGAATTTCGGTCCAACCGGCTGCTAACACTCTACACCACTTACGAACATTTTTGATATCCATGCATGACTCACCATACACTTCCATCAATTGGCGATGGATTTCAATCGGCACAGTGACCGTTGCATTCAAAACTGAATAACTGCACACAATTCGCAGTTGGCGGTAACATCCAATGGGAGCTCCATTCTCAACGGCCTCAGCGCAGCGTTCGCATGTTTACACACAGCGCGTGAAGCACTCTTCATAGCAGTGTGACCAACTGCCACACAAACAGAGTTCTGTACTTTTAAAAAATTGTAGACCTTACTTTTTGGATTACCCTCATACTCTGTGTGTACAGAGCATGAAAGCAGTATTCTAGCAAAAATATATAATGGTAGGTGTACTTGTGCCAAAATTTAAAACAATTGTGTATAATTTTCATTCCATCTCTCTCTTTGACCTAGTTCACTGATAGTGGACTATTGATCACTAGATCCTTCCATGTACAGTACAGAAGAACATTTAACATCACACAAGTTTTGTCATTATCCAGCAACAAGTGTAGAAACTGAATACAGTTGACAATAATACATAACTAAAAGTGTAAGTATCATTTGTGCACATCATCATCATCATCATCATCATATTATTATTACTACTATTATTATTATTATTACTATTATTATTATTATTATTATTATTATTATTATTATTATTCTCATTTCTTTACTTTCACAGACGTTGAGTCTGGTTAAAAATGGAAAGTGACGCGGACCTTGATCAAGCGTCACTTCCTTTTAACTGTATGGTATGTGTTATATTGCATTTAGGAACTTTCTGGTAATTGAACATGTATCAATAATTACGGATTTCTGTAGTTGTATATATAAGTTTGGATGTAGCTGTATTGCATTGATGTACTGGCGGATATTGTGTGGTATGACTCCTGTAGTTGATAGTATAATTGGTATAACGTCAACTTTATCCTGATGCCACATGTCCTTGACTTCCTCAGCCAGTTGGATGTATTTTTCAATTTTTTCTCCTGTTTTCTTTTGTATATTTGTTGTATTGGGTATGGATATTTTGATTAGTTGTGTTAATTTCTTCTTTTTATTGGTGAGTATGATGTCAGGTTTGTTATGTGGTGTTATTTTATCTGTTATAATGGTTCTGTTCCAGTATAATTTGTATTCATCATTCTCCAGTACATTTTGTGGTGCATACTTGTATGTGGGAATGTGTTGTTTTATAAGTTTATGTTGTTGGGCAAGCTGTTGATGTATTATTTTTGCTACATTGTCATGTCTTCTGGGGTATTCTGTATTTGCTAGTATTGTACACCCGCTTGTGATGTGATCTACTGTTTCTATTTGTTGTTTGCAAAGTCTGCATTTATCTGTTGTGGTATTGGGATCTTTAATAATATGCTTACTGTAATATCTGGTGTTTATTGTTTGATCCTGTATTGCAATCGTGAATCATTCCGTCTCACTGTATATATTGCCTTTTCTTAGCCATGTGTTGGATGCGTCTTGATTGATGTGTGGCTGTGTTAGATGATACTGGTGCTTGCCATGTAGTGTTTTCTTTTTCCAATTTACTTTCTTCGTATCTGTTGATGTTATGTGATCTAAAGAGTTATAGAAGTGGTTATGAAATTGCAGTGGTGTAGCCGATTGATTTGTGTATTTTGCTAGTTTCTGCTCGTTCTATAAAGAATTTTTTTAAATTGTCTACCTGTCCATAATGTAGGTTTTTTATGTCGATAAATCCCCTTCCTCCTTCCTTTCTGCTTAATGTGAATCTTTCTGTTGCTGAATGTATGTGATGTATTCTATATTTGTGGCATTGTGATCGTGTAAGTGTATTGAGTGCTTCTAGGTCTGTGTTACTCCATTTCACTACTCCAAATGAGTAGGTCAATATTGGTATAGCATAAGTATTTATAGCTTTTGTCTTGTTTCTTGCTGTCAATTCTGTTTTCAGTATTTTTGTTAGTCTTTGTCTATATTTTTCTTTTAGTTCTTCTTTAATATTTGTATTACCTATTCCTATTTTTGTCTGTATCCTAGATGTTTATAGGCATCTGTTTTTTCCATCGTTTCTATGCAGTCGCTGTGGTTATCCAATATGTAATCTTCTTGTTTAGTGTCTTTTCCCTTGACTATGCTATTTTTCTTACATTTGTCTGTTCCAAAAGCCATATTTATATCATTGCTGAATACTTCTGTTATCTTTAGTAATTGGTTGAGTTGTTCATTTGTTGCTGCCAGTAGTTTTAGATCATCCATGTATAGCAAATGTGTGATTTTGTGTGGGTATGTTCCAGTAATATTGTATCCATAATTTGTATTATTTAGCATGTCGGATAGTGGGTTCAGAGCATGACAGAACCAGAAAGGACTTAGTCTCCTTGGTATATTCCACGCTTAATCTGTATTGGCTGTGATGTGATATTATTTGAATTTGTTTGGATATTAAGTGTGGCTTTCCAATTTTTCATTACTATGTTTAGGAACTGTATAATTTACGATCTACTTTGTTTATTTCCAATATTTGTAGTAACCATGAGTGGGGTACACTATCAAAAGCTTTTTGGTAATGAATGTATGCGTAGTGTAGCGACCTTTGTTTAGTTTTAGCTTGCTATGTCACCTCTGCATCTATTACCAGTTGCTCTTTACACCCTCGTGCTCCTTTGCAACAGCCTTTTTGTTCTTCATTTATAATTTTTTCTGTGTTGTATGTGTCATTAATTTCTGTGTAATGACCGAAGTTAATATTTTGTATATTGTTGGTAGGCATGTTATGGCGAGATATTTAGCTGGGTTTGCTGCGTCTGCTCGATCTTTAGGTTTCAGATTAGTTACTCCATGTGTAAGTGTATCAGGGAATGTGTATGGGTCTGCAATGTAACTGTTAAATAATTTAGTTAGATGTGAATGTGTTGAGGTGACCTACTTTAGCCAGAAATTTGCTATTTTATCTTTTCCAGGGGCTTTCCAATGGTGAGTAGAATTAATTGCTTGGGTGACTTCATGTTGCAAAATTATCACTTCAGGCATTTGTGGTATCATCTTGTATGTGTCTGTTTCTGCTTGTATCCACCGTGCATGCCTGTTATGTTGTACTGTGTTTGACCATATGTTGCTCCAGAAGTGTTCCATGTCTGTTATGTTTGGTGGATTGTCTATTTTAATGTGTGTGTTATCTATTGTCTGGTAAAATTTATTTTGGTTTGTGTTGAATGTTTGGTTTTGTTTCCTTCTATTTTCACTTTTTTTGTATCTTCTAAGTCGTTTGGCCAATGCTTGTAATTTCTGTTATTTTCATCTAATTGCTCTATCGCTTCGTGTTGTGAGATTTTACCTAACCTTTTTCGTTTTTTTTCTGACATTTCATTTCTTATAAATTGTGTTAGCTGTCCAATGTCCTTTCTCAGTTTTTCTATTCTGATCTGTAGCCTGTGTTGCCATGCTGGTTTTGTGGGTTTCTTCTGTGTGTTGGTTGGTTCTGATCTCTGCCTAGTATGTATATTTAGTGTAGTGAGTGCTCCTATATAAACAAGTAGTTGTAACTCTTCCATAGTTGTGTTTTCATTTATTTTGTTGTGTATGATTGTGTTGATAGTTTTTATTGTTGTTTCGACTTGTGGGTTACTTGGCGGTCTATGCAAGAATGGTCTAATGTCTGTATTTGTGTCTTTGTATTCTATAAATGTCAGCTGAAATTTTTCTTCTATATCTAACATGTGTGTTACTTCGTGTTCTACTTGTGCTTGTTCTGGTGGCTGTCTTAAGATTTCATTTTCTTCTGATTGTTTAATTGATGGGTGTTGTTCTTTGTTTGTTTGCTCTGGGATGTTTGAGTCCATTACTGTATTTTCTTCTTCTTCTGATTGCACATTATTTTGTTCCAGTATCTGTTGTACTTGTTGTTTGATGTTTTCTAATTCTGACTGGGGTATCCTGTTATTTTTGATTATTACACAGATCTGATCAGCTAGTCGTTGTTCTGTTAAAAATTTTAATTCTGGGTATCTGGTAATAAATGTTGTGTATACTTGTGATCGGTATCCAGTTGTGTTGGTTCCTAGGTTTGTTGCTTGGTAATAACAGAACATGAGGTGTCGATTAACTTCATCTGACCATCTCATCCTCTGTCTTTGTTTTCCTTCTAGGGTGGTCGCAGGAAGCAAATCCTGCAAAACACCTCTATTTGGATTTAAATCCTTTTCCAGTTGGCTAGCAGTGTCGTTACCATTGTGGGCAGGCATAGGGTTCAAGCGTCGTCCCTGACCATGACGGCGCTTGTCTGAGGCTTCTTTAGTTCTGTCCTGAACCAACTAATCACACTAAAAGGGGGGTTAGCCCTATTAGTGGTTTGTTCTTTTCGTCGCCTTTTACGACTGGCAGAACATACCAGAGGCCTATTCTTTTCCCGGGCCTCCACGGGGATTATTATATTATTATTAATCATCATATGGCAATTACACATCACTTCTGAAATACAAATAAAATACGTACACAATTTACAAACTTAGACATATTATTAATTACATTAGACGAAGTGTCCAAGAACTACAGATGGTATCCAGGGTCCAAATTTTGAGGACACTCATCGACAAAATGTCTGACAGTCTTTTTTGGGAAGCCACAGGTGCACTCTGCACTGATAGTCTTTCCATATCTGTACAGAAGGTCACTGCATCCGACATGGTTAGTTCGGATATTCTGAGTGTACTTCATGTCCTCCAGGGCTGATGAAGTTCCCATGGTTTGTTGTTGGCTTCAAGAAAGCTATGGAACTCTGGCAGAGAATTTTATGGCATTCTTCCATCCGTGTTTCATGGAGATTGAAGTCATAGCCTACCGGGTTCCTTACAGTTCTGAGAGGGGGCACCTGGTGCAGAAAGTCCTCATTAATTGGCAGCTGCTGGTTCTCGCACATTTTCTTAAGTTTCTTCAGAAGGATATTATTTCTTTCCAGGTTAGGTGATTGAATGTGGCTCACAGCAGGTAGCCAGAATACTGGAGTGGACACGATTGTGTCAGTAACAATCTGCATTGTTTGATTTAGTTGCATATCTATCAGTCTCATGTGGCTGCTGTTTATCCAGACCAGGCTGTAATAGTCTGCTGCTGAGTAGACAGGGCCAGGAGCACATGATCATAAGGTCAAAGCTGCAGGACCTCATGTTGTATCAAATAATTTTTGGCATTTCTCGACATCAATTTAGCTCTGTCTTTGCTAGATGTTGTTTACATGACAGCTTTCTGCCAAGTAAAACTCCAAGGTACTACAGATATTAATTATGGACCAGGCAATTACCTTCGAAAAGTATATCTAGTTCAAGGTTGGCTAGGGTGTTGCTCAGATGGAAGCCAAGTGGATTCAGTTTTATTAGGGTTTAGCTGAGGTTCCCCGTTTACAAAAATATTGTCCCATTACACTTCGGTCTTTTGTTAATGTATCTTCAGTGAGGCACAACCAAACTTCCTGGACTGAGTGGCCAGCCTATCTTCAATATGCACTGAGGAGCCAAAGAAACTAGTACACCTGCCTTAATATCGTGTAGGGCACCCGCGAGCACGCAGAAATGCTGCAACATGACATGGCATGGACTCAATCAATGTCTGAAGTAGTGCTGGAGGGAATTGACACCATGAATCCTGCAGGGCTGTCCATAAATCTGCAAGAGTATGAAGGGGTGGAGATCTCTTCTGAACACCACTTTGCAAGGCATCCCAGACATGCTCAATAATGTCAATGTCTGAGGAGCTTGATAGCCAGTGGAAGTGTTTAAACTCAGAATAGTGCTCCTGGGGCCACTCTGTAGCAATTCTGGACATGTGGGATATTGCACTGTCTTTCTGGAATTGCCTAAGTCCATTGGAATGCACAATGGACATGAATGGATGCAGATGATTAAACAGGATGCTTACGTATGTGCCACCTGTCACAGTCATATCTAGACATATCAGGGGTCCCATATCACTCCAACTGCGCACACTCCATACCATTACAGAACATCCATCATCTTGAACAGTCCCCTGGTGGCACGCAGGGTCCATGGATTCATGAAGTTGTCTCCATACCCGTACATGTCCATCCACTCAATACAATTCGAAACTAGACTCATCCGAACAGGCAACATATTTCCAGCCGTTAACAGCTTGTCAGTGATGATGGTCACAGGTGAGGCATAAAGCTGTGTGTCATGCGGTCATCAAGGTACACGAATGTCCCTTAGGCTCCAAAAGCCCATATTCATGGTGTTTCATTAGATGATTCACGCAATGACACTTGTTGATGGCCCACCATTGAGATATGCAGCAATTTGTGATAGGGTTGCACTTCTGTGACAATGAACAACTCTCTTCAGTTGTCATTGGTCCCGTTCTTGCAGGATCTTTTTTCAGCTGCAGCTATGTCGGAGATTTGATGTTTTATCGGATTCCTGATTTTCATGGTACACTTGTGGAATGGTCATACAGGATAATCCCCACTTCATCGTTAACTCTGAGATGCTGTGTCCCACCACTCATGCGCCGACTATAACACCCCATTCAAACTCACTTAGATCTTGATAACCTGCCATTGTAGCAGCAATAACTGATCTAACAACTACGCCAGACACTTGTTGTCTTATTAAGGTGTTGCTGACCACAGCACCACATTCTGCCTGTTTACATATCCCTGTATTTGAATATGCGTGCCTACGCAAGTTTCTTTGGTGCTTCAGTGTAAAAGCTAAATAGTAGCAGCACTATATTTGAGCCTATAGGTAGGCCATTTTTTAGGGTCTTCTGCTAACTAACGGTATTGCCTGTAATTACTTTAAACACTCTGTCAATCAACACATTGTTCAGAAGTTGTGCTATTCTTCTGCAGGGTATTACATAGAACAACTGATGGACAACACCATGCCTACACACAGCATCGAAGCTGCAGACAGATCAATAAATACAGCAGAAGTCTTTAGTTGTTCCTCGAATCCAGCTTCTATGTAGGTTGTCAGTCAATGTACTTTATCCATACAACTACAGTTTAATCAGAATCCAGCATGTATAACAGGGATCTTTTGAAGTATCTCGATAAGTATTCTCTTATACAGTAGCCTCTGAAGTAATTTGTACATTATACTCTGAAGGGCAACAGGATGCTGTTGCATTTACCTGGATTTAAGAAATCAATGATCTTCATCTGTTTCGTATGTCATGGAATGGATCCTGTTTGCAAATGTTGGAGAAAAACTGGATTCCTCATGTTTTAGCATGTTTGCCATCACGCAGAAAAAATTCCAGGTGTATACCAAAAAAAACCTGGAGATTTATGTGATTTAATGCCTTGAAAAGCCATTGAATATGGGTATGATGTCAAGATTCTGCCATCATGGTTCTCATTTCACTTGTATGACACAAGGTCAGGAAACTGATGATTTAGATGTTGAGATGACGCATGCATCAACTGTATTCAGTCTTATGAGGTGATTGTTGCATTTTGTTTGATTTCCACCTACCAAATTACATAACAGAGATTATTACTGGCCAGTGCTGACTGTGTGGGATGTTAGACAGAACTCTGCATGTGGATGCTAGGGGTTGGAGGTTATCGTCTGAAGATACAAAACATATAGGTCACAATTGTGCTCTTTCCTCCACGCAACTGGCCTAAATGTAGATCAGTCCTTGGCATCAAAAATAAGGGTGAGATTGTGTTTCAGCCCATGAAATTATAGCTCTTCCATGAGATTATTGGAGTTGTACTTCCATTGCTCATGATGGCTGTTGAAATCACCCATGTAAATAGCTGGGTGGGGTTGTGTGTGAAGGACCTGAAGTGGCCACTGGACTGCTGGAGATTTGTAGATGTTTATAATATGTAAAACTCCATTTTTTATAACAACTCTGTGGATATCGTCAGAGGTTCCTGTTGAGATTAAGAAAGCATTCTCTATTGTGGTGCATACGCATGTGGCAATCTCCTAGGGTGGATGGTATATTGCGCCAAGGAGATCGTATCCTGGTATTTTACTTCTTGTCTAAAGTCGGTCTTTATCATTTACAGGTGTTTCTTGGATAGCGATCACATCAACATTATTTTGCAGGCACTTTTGATAAATATAGGCATTTAGATCTGCTTATACGCTATATGTTAATCTGTAAAATTCTAGTACTGGTTCCAAAACATCTAGGTCCTTGGTCCTTAAAAGAACTGTTGTTGACATTATGAGCCATAGTGATGTTTTGTGCTAGGAGATCAAAAAGATTGTCTAGCAGTCAATGATGTTGCTTGCTTAACACCACCCAGGGCTCACATGTAGGGTATTTTAAAGTAATACCTATGCATGCGAAGCAACAATGACATATTTGTGCCCCTTTAATGCACACTATTCCACTGCAAATTACCTTTACGTTTATGGAGAATACAGGAATCTCTGGAAGTTTAACTACTAGGCAATATGTCAGTTTGTTTGACATTATCCTCACATTAAAAGGAGGCACTGAAGTAATATTGTTTCAATTATTTTACTTTAAAAACAGTTCAGCATCCACACAGTTCTGAATCCACATTTATCTGAACATTCTATCAGGCTTATGCGAAATAAAAAATTATTTCAGAGACATACATCCAAAACACAGCACTTACCGACAGCTGGCGTGCCTTCTCTTCAATTTCTAGGTGGGACCACCTTTGTACAACTCTGAAGTCAAGCGGTTCCAAATGACCTTCCATTTCTCGAACCCACTTACGCAAGCACTTTACCTCATGTTCCACACCTGAATGAAGAAAGTGAAAGTATTTATTTTTCTGTTCAACAACTAAGTATTCAATAGTTAATACGATTGTCACATAATTTTATTTGCCTGCTTAGCATTTAAAACAAGTAAGGAGATGGGGAAGAGAGAGAGAAAATATAAAATACTACTCAGTAATTATTTAACACTACAAATCAGAATAGATTGCTGCTAGACAAGCACACTGAAAGAAGACTGCTTGACATCATCAGCTACCTTCATCAGATATAGACTAAACACACTAAATTGATAGCATCAAACAGTCTTCCTTCAAGGGGCCTCTCTGCCACTCAATGCCTGCTCTATGTGGTGAGCATTCTGTTTCATACTGTAGTATTCCATCCTGTATTTTCCTGTCCGATTTTGGTCAGAAATTAATCAGCTTGGTATCACATAATCTTTTATAACCAAAATCCTATTTTATAATACAAGTTTTTCAGCATTTTGTAATATTCTTTCCTATGTCAATTTCTTTCAGTATATAATAATAGCTTTCATTAGTCTAGTGTTCCGAGTTGCCCACATTCATAATCTCTTCAGTCATGATAAAAGTGTGAAATCATTAAGAAATAAACATTGGAACATTGTCCAATGGCTGAAACTGGATATAAAACAGACCAGTGTACCAGTAACAAACAGATGAATTTCAAATCCTCTCTAACAGTAATTCAAAACTCAGGAAACAAGTTTCCAATATTTCTGAAACATTAGCCTAAGTATTAAGATTTATAATTTGCTTTCTCAATCCAAATTATAGCTTGGCAGTCATAAACAAAAAAGTTGAATGAGTATAACAATTACATACAGAGGCCCATAACTATATAAAGTTCACAGGCCAGTTCAGTTGCCACAACAAAGTGACACCATGAAGTCATTGTGACTAAGGCAATTTTAGCATTTTCAATATGTGCAAGAAGATATATAAACTAAGACTGAAAAGCATGTAAACATTTTTCATCACAACACAAGCTCCCTCAGAATTAATAGAATTAAGAAAATCCTATTTCCTGTTTTTACAGTGTAAACATCAAAACATGCCAAGGAAAAAGTAAATACAATCAACACTAGAGCGCAGATAATTTTGGGGGCAAACAGGTAGTGTTAGTGTACAAGATATTTAGCAAACAAAATTATATATATATATATATAAAAATCACCAACATGGCCAGGTGTCGTCCCCCCCCCCTCCCCCCCCCCTACATGCAGCATCCACTCAAAATGCATCTGCCAGCTTTGACTCCTTACTTTACACACTATCAACCCATAATGTCCAGCATTCCATCATTAGATGACAATTATCTCTCCATATTCACAAATATTTTACACAAATACCTGATAAAATTGCAAACCATTTTAATTCACACAACTTTAATTGTGTGTGTTTATCGTACTTTCCATGTCTGTACAAACTGATAATTAAATCAGTACTTGTCTAAATTGTCAAAAATAACCACCAGATTGGACATCAGCCCTGCCATTATTGTGTTTATTGATTAAACTATTTATTCAGTACATTCAGTATCATCTGTATGAGTAGTAGGACATAATCATAATTGATTTAAGTGTAGAGTCCCCGACATAATGGACTCTGCGTTCCTATTTCAATTCTGCAAGCCACCTTTGGATGAGTTATGGGGAGTATTTTAGATATCACTACATTTCCCCCTTTGTACTTCCTACATTCATGTGGTGCATTCAGGATATTGCTGTTGGTAAGCCTTGTGATTTGACAATATTCCAGAAGTCAGAAATACAGCAACAGTCTGAGCCCTGTCACCTCAGCGTGAGTTGTATACCAAAATATCACAGTCTGTAGAATTCACATTGATTCCTACAAAGGAAGTTTTTGTTATCCAAAGAGGTCATAATATGAGAGCATAAAATGTTCCATAATTCTACAATAGTTTGATGCCAACAATATAGACTGAAAATTATATGCATCTGCCAATGCCCCTTCTTGATAATGTGAATGACCTGAGCCTTTTTCCAATCAACTGGAAAGCTTCGTGGTTCACAAATGGAGTAAGTTCCTTCACATAAACTATACTGATCTGGATGTGTGCCCCACTTGGTACAATTGCCTTCTCTCAATTGAGTTATGTTAATTTATTTTCTATTCCATGATTATTTACCACCATATCTGCCGTTTCACATTTGTGTGCAGATTGGAAGACAAACCTTAAAGAAGGTTGAACAGTGTTATCATTAAGGGTGCAAGTTTACACTCATTCCAGTTCCACCCAGCTTTTGTTTAGTTAACAAGACATCCCTTACACATGTGATGAAGCTCTTTTATTTTCCAAGATGGCTACTGAATCACAGCAGGTCTTTCCCATCCACTAACTCCTTTTTGTGAACAATCTAGTCAACAGCATATTGTACAATATTAAGAGAATTTTATTGATTTATACACCACACTTCCATCCACAGATATAAATGATTGGTGCTGACCACACTAACAATATACAATCTGCTTTCTATCACATACGCTAAGCAGAAATATTTTCTTTCCTTTCTTAATCATTTTGACATACAGGGTGTTTCAAAAATGACCGGTATATTTGAAACGGCAATAAAAACTAAACGAGCAGCGATATAAATACACCGTTTGTTGCAATATGCTTGGGACAACAGTACATTTTCAGGCAGACAAACTTTCGAAATTACAGTAGTTACAATTTTCAACAACAGATGGCGCTGCAAGTGATGTGAAAGATATAGAAGACAATGCAGTCTGTGGGTGCGCCATTCTGTACGTCGTCTTTCTGCTGTAAGCGTGTGCTGTTCACAACGTGCAAGTGTGCTGTAGACAACATGGTTTATTCCTTAGAACAGAGGATTTTTCTGGTGTTGGAATTCCACCGCCTAGAACACAGTTTTGTTGCAACAAGACGAAGTTTTCAATGGAGGTTTAATGTAACCAAAGGACCGAAAAGCGATACAATAAAGGATCTGTTTGAAAAATTTCAACGGACTGGGAACGTGATGGATGAACGTGCTGGAAAGGTAGGGCGACCGCGTATGGCAACCACAGAGGGCAACGCGCAGCTAGTGCAGCAGGTGATCCAACAGAGGCCTCGGGTTTCCGTTCGCCATGTTGCAGCTGCGGTCCAAATGACGCCAACGTCCACGTATCGTCTCAAGCGCCCGAGTTTACACCTCTATCCATACAAAATTCAAACGCGGCAACCCCTCAGCGCCGCTACCATTGCTGCATGAGAGACATTCGCTAACGATATAGTGCACAGGATTGATGACGGCGATATGCATGTGGGCAGCATTTGGTTTACTGACGAAACTTATTTTTACCTTGACGGCTTCGTCAATAAACAGAACTGGCGCATATGGGGAACCGAAAAGCCCCATGTTGCAGTCCCATCGTCCCTGCATCCTCAAAAAAGTACTGGTCTGGGCCGCCATTTCTTCCAAAGGAATCATTGGCCCATTTTTCAGATCCGAAACGATTACTGCATCACGCTATCTGGACATTCTTCGTGAATTTGTGGCGGTACAAACTGCCTTAGACAACACTGCGAACACCTCGTGGTTTATGCAAGATGGTGCCCGGCCACATCACACGGCCGACGTCTTTAATTTCCTGAATGAATATTTCGATGATCGTGTGATTGCTTTGGGCTATCCGAAACATACAGGAGGCAGCGTGGATTGGCCTCCCTATTCGCCAGACATGAACCCCTGTGACTTCTTTCTGTGGGGACACTTGAAAGACCAGGTGTACTGCCAGAATCCAGAAACAATTGAACAGCTGAAGCAGTACATCTCATCTGCATGTGAAGCCATTCCGCCAGACACGTTGTCAAAGGTTTCGGGTAATTTCATTCAGAGACTACGCCATATTATTGCTACGCATGGTGGATATGTGGAAAATATCGTGCTATAGAGTTTCCCAGACCGCAGCGCCATATGTTGTTGAAAATTGTAACTACCGTAATTTCGAAAGTTTGTCTGCCTGAAAATGTACTGTTGTCCCAAGCATATTGCCACAAACGGTGTATTTCTATCGCTGCTCATTTAGTTTTTATTGCCGTTTCAAATATACCGGTTATTTTTGAAACACCCTGTATGTTGTAATTGATCCTTTGATACACCAATGAGGAAAACCATTTCAGGATCCCTTTTACAATTAAGGAACTGGATGATATTATTGAGTCAGTGTTGAAAGTAAAGCTGCAGGACTTGATGACCTGCATCCTGAGCAAATGAAAATGTCTGGATTCTTAAATTGAGAAAGGTTACTACCTATGATGAACAAATGCATTCTTAAAATGCAAATCCCTAAGATCTGGAGGAGAGTGAAATTACTGCAATGCCAAGGCCTGGATAGGACACAACAGATCAAAAAAGCTTCAGGCCCACCTCTTTTTTATGTCAACTTTGTGAAGTATTAGACTGTTTCTTAATGCACGTTGATATATGCGGATCAAGTGATTATTACAGAACAAGCACGCTTCCATCCCAGCAAGTCCTGCTAAGGTCAAATCCTGAACCTCATGCACCATACAGAAGATTTCTATGAATGAAAGCGGATCACAGGCGAGGCTTAACACAGATCTCACAGCAGCATATAATATAATCAATCATAAGAAACTGATAACAAAAGTATACAGTCAGTCATAATTGACAACAAAAGTAAACAACACAATGAAGGCTTACAGAATGGCACAATTCATCCAGTGCTAATTATAAAATAGGCAATTCTTTGTTATCCCTGCCAAGAAAAAGGAGTTGATAGTGGATGCAGAAAAATGGCCTTCTGTAAGGAAATGTTCTCAACCCATTGCTGTTTAACATATATGCCAATGACCAGCCAATTGAACTGGACACTCATTCCCTTATCTATGCAGATGACACAGCCATCACCATTCAGGACACAACTTTTGAAGGGGGGCAGAAAAGAAACTAATGGCAGCACACAGGAACTTAGCTATTTATTTCAATTATAATCATCTAAAGGCCAACGCTAGAAAAATAAAAAATTGAACACAAGTTTTGGCTTTCCATTTGCACACCACGAAGTCAAAGAGAGAACTTAATTTAACATAGAATGGATATTGCCTCTCACACTGCACTAATTTGAAATATCTGGGAGTCAAATTAGTCACTTGCAGACGATGAGCACAATAGACAGTCCCTCATAAATGTCCGCTTTGTCTTTGTGCTTTTCTGCCATAAAATATGCAGTCTCCATCAGGCAAAGCTCTGCTTATGCAGAATAAGTAGATGTTGTCCTGAATGAGACAGGACATACCATTACAGGATGTCTTTGCCCTATCCCTGCAAATTAGATCTATCAGGTTATAGATACAGCTTCCCCAAAAGTAAGGACAAGAACAGCTGCAGATGCTGAAAAACAAAAGCAAAACACAGATGCCACACACCCTACATTTGGCCATAATAACAAAGCCAGTGAGACTGAAATCAAGAAAAAGCTTTTTATAATTAACAAAAGTAATTTTGTTATCATCTACTAAACAATTCTAAACAGAAGAATGAAAAGGAAAACTGAGAATCCGTTAAATGACAATCAGTTTGGCTGTAGGAAAGGTAAATGCACCAGAGAGGCAGGTCTGACACTTAGCTGATAAAGGAAGCAAGACTGAATACAATTTGAGACATGGTCATTGGACTTCTTGACCCGCAAAAGGCATTTGACAATCTAAAATGGTGCAAGATGTTTGAAATTCTGAGAGAAATTGTGGTAAGCTTTAGGGAAAGACGTGTACTATACAATACGTACAAGAACTAAGAGAGGAGAGAACAATAAGAGTGGGAGACCAAGAATTAAGTTCTCAGATTAAAACGGGTGTAAGGCAGGGATGTAGTCTTTCACCTCTACTGTTCAACCTACACGTAGAAGAAGCAATGAGGAAAATAAACAAACTTTCAAGAGTGGGATTAAAATTCAGGGTGAAAGGAAATCAATGATAAGATTCACCGATGACACTGCTACCCTTAGTGAAAGTGAAGAAGTAATACAGGACGTGTTTAACAGAATGAACAGTCTAATGAATACAGAATACGGATTGAGAGTAAATCAAAAAAAGATTAAAATAATGAGAAGGAGCAGAAATGAGAACAGTGAGAGACTTAACATCAGAACTAGGGATCACAAAGTAGCTGAAGTTAAGAAAATCTGCTACCTAGGTAGAAAAATAACCCACAACAGACCGAGCATGGAGGACACAAAAAAAAACAGACCAGCATTGGCAAATATGGCATTCCTGGCCATAAGAGGTCTGCTAGTATCAAACATAGGTCTTCATTTGAGGGAACAATGTACCTTTGGAGCACAGCACTGTATGGTAGTGAGACATAGACTGTGGGAAAATTGGTACAGGAGAAAATCAAAGCCTTTGAGATGCAGTGCTACAGAAGAATGTTGAAAATTAGGTAGACCAATAAGGTAAGGAATGAGTTGGTTCTCTGCAGAATTGGTGAGGGGAAGGAATATGTGGAAAACACTGACAAGAAGAAGGGGCAGGATGACAGGAAATCCGTTAAGACATCAGGGAATAACTTCCATGGTACTAGAGGGAACTGTAGACGGTAAAAACTGTAGAGGAAGGCAGAGACTGGAATACAGGGTGTTACAAAAAGGTACGGCCAGACTTTCAGGAAACATTCCTCACACACAAATAAAGAAAATATGTTATGTGGACATGGGTCCGGAAACGCTTAATTTCCATGTTAGTGCTCATTTTAGTTTCGTCAGTATGTACTGTACTTCCTCGATTCACTGCCAGTTGGCCCAACTGAAGGAAGGTAATGTAGACTTCGGTGCTTGTGTTGACATGCGACTCAATGCTCTACAGTACTAGCATCAAGAACATCAGTACGTAGCATCAACAGGTTAGTGTTCATCACGAACGTGGTTTTGCAGTCAGTGCAATGTTTACAAATGCGGAGTTGGCAGATGTCCATTTGATGTATGGATTAGCACGGGGAAATAGCTGTGGCGTGGTACATTTGTATCGAGACAGATTCCCAGAACGAAGGTGTCCCGACAGGAAGACGTTCGAAGCAATTGATCGGCGTCTTAGGGAGCACGGAACATTCCAGTCTATGACTCGCGACTGGGGAAGATGTAGAATGGTGAGGACACCTGCAATGGACGAGGCAATTCTTCATGCAGTTGATGGGAACCCTAATGTCAGCGTCAGAGAAGTTGCTGCTGTACAAGGTAACGTTGACCACGTCACTGTATGGAGAGTGCTACGGGAGAACCAGTTGTTTCCGTACCATGTACAGCGTGTGCAGGCACTATCAGCAGCTGATTGGACTCCACGGGTACACTTCTGTGAATGGTTCATCCAACAATGTGTCAATCCTCATTTCAGTGCAAATGTTCTCTTTACGGATGAGGCTTCATTCCAATGCGACTAAATTGTAAATTTTCACAATCAACATGTGTGGGCTGACGAGAATCCGCACGCAATTGTGCAATCACGTCATCAACACAGATTTTCTGCAAACGTTTGGGCAGGCATTGTTGGTGATGTCTTGATTGGGCCCCATGTTCTTCCACCTACGCTAAATGGAGCACGTTATCATGATTTCATACGGGATACTCGACCTGTGCTGCTAGAACATGTGCCTTTACAAGTACAACACAACATGTGGTTCATGCATGATGGAGCTCCTGCACATTTCAGTCGAAGTGTTCGTACGCTTCTCAACAACAGATTCGGTGAACGATGGATTGGTAGAGGCGGACCAATTCCATGGCCTCCACTTTCTCCTGACCTCAACCCTCTTGACTTTCATTTATGGGGGCATTTGTAAGCTCTTGTCTACGCAACCCCGGTACCAAATGTAGAGACTCTTCATGCTCGTATTGTGGACGGCTGTGATACAATACGCCATTCTCCAGGGCTGCATCAGCGCATCAGGGATTCCATGAGACGGAGGGTGGATGCATGTATCCTCGCTAACGGAGGACATTTTGAATATTTCATGTAACTAAGCGTTTGAAGTCACGCTGGTACGTTCTGTTGCTGTGTGTTTCCATTCCATGATTTATGTGATTTGAAGAGAAGTAATAAAATGAGCTCTAACATGGAAAGTAAGCGTTTCCGGACACATGTCCACATAACATATTTTCTTTTCTTGTGTGTGAGGAATGTTTCCTGAAAGTTTGGCCGTAACTTTTTGTAACACCCTGTATATCCAGCAAATAGTTGAGAACATAGGTTGCAGCTGCTACTCTGAGATGAAAAGGTTGATACAGGAAAGGAATTTGTGGCAGGCCACATCAAACCAGTCAGAAGACTGATAAATAATTGAACAACCACAGAGCACGAGGAATTTTCTAGGGGGGATGGTGTTTCAAACTCCCTTATACGACATGGAATGTCCTGAATCGTATAATAGTGGGCATATTCTGGACTAAACAAAATTTGGAGGAATGAGGCTAAATGTGTAGTGATGAACTCTTTGAATGTGACAAACTGCAAGATCCACCCCAATTGCTAATATGCAGAAAGTTGGATGAACTGTGCACCTTAAGACAACTTGGTTACAGCAAATAACAAGCTAATGAGGCAGCTGCTTTCTGGACCAATTCTGGAATCTGAACACATGAAAATCTCTGTGAATAGCATTTTCATTATCACCTGACATATTAAATTATTAATTAATATTTTTAATGAGTTTGCTCAGTTATGTTAATGAAGTTTGTTTTAATACTGTGAATTATAATATTACACAATAATTTTATTGTTCTCATTCTATGATGTCATGGAAAAGAACAAATAATTAAATTGATTCTTTAAAAGCTTTATGGTCAGTGATACTTTCCTCTACATTAAATTAATTAAAAAGTTTTGATCTGTTAGTTACAAGGGGAGAGATCTATAATGTTGTATCCAAAAGTCAGTTCTCTAATTTTCAAAAAAAGATTTTTAGAGCCTGGGGCCTGTTTTACTTACAGCACCTGGGTCAAGTGGTCTATAAGACTATCTGATTACTAAGTTCCATCCACCTTTGAAGCTTACCTTCAACCTGATTATTTTGCATTCAGAATCTACAATAGCCTCACTAGATGGGGTGCACAAGCCACAGTCCTTCATATGTCTGCTTTGTCTTTGTTTCTTTCTAAAGCAGCGTATGTAACCCTTGTCTGGCTTGAGTATACCATCACCACTGTAATCCAGCCTATAATTATGCATGCATTCCACTCAGAATTAAAAATCTCTCTGCTACTTATCTCTGGTTCCAAGTATCCTTTTGTTCACATATTATGTGGAAATTACAACCTATTACTACATAAAGACTAATATTCAGTCATATACACTCTTTGAGTTAACTGATATCATATCGACATTTGTTCATGTAACTGATCTACTTTCTCCAAATATGGTATAAAATTTGTTAACAATCCTACAGAGGGTTCTCCTGAACTAATAATTCCCCATACTCACCTCATACGTCCTCTGCTATCCTAGTAGTCACTTCCTCTTCATATTGCATGGCTAACCTATTGAGGGGAGCCCTAAAATTCCCCACTCAACAGTGGAGGTTAAGAAATATGCATCTCAGATTCCTGCAAAATCTTCTGAGCTGAAGGTTAAAGACCACCTCTTAGCTCCTAACCAGATACCCCAATTGGTTCTGTACGGTTACACCCCACATGGTTAACACTAATTCAGGCAGCCATCTAAAAGCAACAGGTACCCTCCGAGCCTGAACAGCAGGCGTCATTCATGCTGACATGAGCAACAATTTTGCTACCAGCTGTAGTGTGTGTCCTCTTCAGGCCAGTATGGTGTCAAAGTCAGATCAAATATTTTGAAAACTGACTAAAATAGTCATTTATCTCAATTGTATCTTCATGTGCAAACACTTTAATTATATTATATCAATACCTTAAGTGTGCTCAGTTTTATGGCTGATTTTCATTATTTTTTCTGTGTATACTCTTATTCAAGGACATTATCAGAAATTAGCAAAGTGTGACTTAAAAGAAACAAGCAAAAATGTCATCTCTAAAACCTTGTCAACAGATCACTGACAATTCCAAAACATATGTTGGATGAAGTATGCGTGTATTAATAATATTGTCCTGTGGTCTGCTCTGACACTAATGGTGTAGTGAAACTATCAGACACAAAAAACAGTGTTACAACTTGACATCTCATCACACTTGTTAAGGCTGTGACAATGACAGTATGTCCAACAGTCAATGCAACAACAGCACTCCATAACCAGTCCCTGAAATCTATACTTATTAGTCATTTGGAATTTCAGGTCCTTTATTCAAATGGAAATAATGGTACTTAGCTTGTTAGCACAACTCTTGGATGTACATTGTAGTTAGATATTCTGCTGTTTTGTCATAACTGCACTTTGTATCATCCTGACGAGCTGGGCATTTGGACTTCACATATTTCACTGCAACAATTGTTGCACTACTGTGGTAGCAACATATTTAACTTTTCTGTCAGTTGCTTTATTTTTTATGGGCTATTATTCTTTGTTATTCTCTCTTATATATGAAAAACATTGCACTAAGATGACTCCTGTAATCTGCTATACTGTGGTCAACTGATAGTAACTTCTTTGTATTCTGTTTGTATTGGTCCACAATTAAATCAGTCTCAAATAACAGACACACTCAATTGTGCAGTGTTATCACTTAAGCTGCAGTTTTAAACTACATATGTGTCATGATTAAAGTCCTTCACTCTAGCAAGGTACATTGAGTGGAAATGGTATACAGTGCCCTTGCCTGATTGTTGCTTTGCAACGATACAATATTACTATATTACAGTGTATTAAAGCTGTCAAAAGTGGATTTTGTGTTTTATATTTGCCTTATACAGGAAGAAATGGCACATGCATTTGTTTATTGTGTCAAGCTAATATTGCACTTGTGAAAAAGACATACATAGACACACATTTCAAAACTGTGCATCTGCGTGTGAATGCTGACTTTCCTTTTCCTGAGAAAAGAAAATCAAGAAACTTAACTGATTTTTAAGTTTTAGCAAAATCTGTTCAAAAATCCAGTAGATGAAAGTTTTGCTGTCACTCTTGCTGCTTATAGCGTTTCAAATGTGTTGGCGAAAACAATAGTGAATGGCGAATTTGTAAAAAAAGCATTTCGCGAAGCTGCTGTCGAGTTTTTTCAGCATTTTAAAACCAAGTCTGAAATAGCGGCTGCCATCATATCCCTCCAACTTTCATCAAGAACCGTCACAAGAAGAGACGAAACAACGTCTAATATTGCTATTTCTCAATTGAAAACAGACTTGGAGGCACTGTTGAGTTTCCAGTTTTTGTACAGGCAATTTTTGATAACTTTACTGTCAAGGAAGAAGATCAAAAATGGCTCTGAGCACTATGGGACCCAACTGCTGTGGTCATAAGTCCCCTAGAACTTAGAACTACTTAAAGGACATCACTCACATCCATGCCTGAGGCATGATTCGAACCTGCGACCGTAGAGGTCATGCGGTTCCAGACTGTAGTGCCTTTAACTGCTCGGCCACTCCGGCCGGCAAGGAAGAAGATCATATAAGATGAGCATATGTTATATTTTGCTACGATGCAACTCAGCCTGCCTGATAAAATACCTATCCACAAGCTTGTAAGCATTACCACAGATGGAATTCCAGCTTGTGAGGTTCTAAAAAAACATTTTCCTTCCTCAGTGCCAGAAAGGTGTAAGTTTTCCACAGTTTTTAATTTATCATTGAATTTTACACCAGCAATCTCTGTGTGGAAAGTTTTAAAATTTGAATGAAACTATCAACACTGTTGTCAAGATATTCAACAAAACTAGGTCTCACTCTCTTGAAATAAGATTTTTCGAAGATTGGGCAGGTGAACTGGAACTGTAATATGGAGATTTACTTCTCCATACTGAAGAGTGTTGGCTCAATAAGGGAAAAGCTCTTCAACATCTTCACAATCTCTTATCAGCTACCAAACTGTTTTTGCACAGACAAGAAGAGCATAGTCTGTTAGCTTATATTGAAGATCCTCACTGGCTTATGAATTTTGCTGTCTTAACTAACCTAGCAAAAAAACTCCATCAGCTAAATTTTAAATTTCAAGGAAATGACAAAGATATAGCTTATATGATATCTTATATAAATTCTTTTAACGATAAATTGTGTTTATAAGAGTGCTGCATTAAAAGAGGTGCACACACACACACACACACACACACACACACACACACACACACACACACAGACAGAGAGACAGAGAGAGAGAGAGAGAGAGAGCATGTAGATCAGCCACCAAAGTGCTGTAATGTTGTCCATGTTCAGTGTTGTCACCAGGCCTGGTATGGTATATGACGGCACGAACACTGTCAGATGCTGCCTGATCACTGTAAATGACAGAGATGTCTTGGGTTCATGAGACAGTGTTATGAGTACCTGGCAACAGTTTGAATGGGGCCTCATTGTGGGTCTCCATTTTGCCAGCTGGTCAAATAATGCCGCATTGGGAATTGTTGAGCATTTGGGGGTGATATTGGCCAGATGTTGGATTGCATGAGAACATGAGGGTGCTATACTCTCAATCATGGTCCTAGTTAACTATGTATGACCACTATATGGAAGGATTGCAGTATAGTGCACCAAGCACTTTGTAGCCCCATAATATTTGCAACTGTTATAGAAGAACAAGTAATGGAATCCCTTTCACAGTCCATCTCATACCATACAGTAAGTTGGAGACTAGCAGCAACCGGACTACGAAATTACTAGGCCATGTATAGGCTGCCATTAACACCATCACACATACGGCTGTACCTGGAGTGGTCCATGATTGGGAAGCATGGACTGTTGATGAATGGTGTCACATTGTGTTGAGTTGTGGTTGTGCACTATCCCAATGGCCACTGTTGGTGAGTATGGTAGAGAAATGAGGAGAGGTCCCATTCTTCCAATGTTTTGGAGAGGCACAGCATGATGTGAGGAGCCATCAGGTATGACATCAGGTCATGGCTCATAGTGAGTAATTGAATTCTTAAGTCACAACAGTACATCACGAACATCCTGTGATACCTCTCATGCAACAGCATCATGGTGCCATTTTTCAGTAGGACAATGCTCATTCACATATGAAGTGTGTCCCTATGAACTATCTGTATGGTGTTGATGTACTCCCATTACCAGCAAGATCCACAAAACTTTCCTGATAGATTGTGTGTGGGACAAGCTCAGCTGTCAACTCTGTCCCAGTAATAGTATTTAGGATACCAAGGGCCAGTTACAACAGTTGTGGGTCAACTTGTAGGAGGAGAGGATACAATAGCTTCAACTGAATCACTGCATGCATCCAGGGCAGAGGGAGTGCAACATCATCCTGCAAGGAGGTTCATACTGAAGTTCTTTGTAAATTTGACTAAATACTGTAATCACTGCAATACAATCACATATCCTCCCAACCCGTAAAGTTTGATCTTGTTTGCTCCTCTCCTGAGTGCTTGACCTTTTCTGTCAGGTAGTGTAGTGAACGGGAGGATGGTCAGTATTTGGGGATATGACAGGAAGAACCATATGAAGCAAAAAAGTGCAGTATACATGGGCTCCAAAATGCGTACTTTACAAGCCATGAGTGCTATGTCCTTTTCAGTACTGTGAAATATATCTTTAATTGAACAAGTGTTCATAGCTCTTAATATATGCATTTTAAAGTCAGTGCTTACTACAAATTTTTGCTTCAAATGATCATTCCTGTCATATCCCTAAACATTGACCATTCCTGCTGGAACACCTTGTATAGTCACTTACTCTAAAAAAAACTGCTCCCAGTATTTTTTGCCTTTTATTTTACAGGATATTCAGCAACTATTACTTAATTTTCTTTTCATGTATCCTGGTGACTTTACTGTTTATTCTTCATAGGCATACACACTCAGAATCATACTTGTACTGCAGTTGCAAGTGTTTTCCACCTGTTCATTTCAAAATTGCTTGTCTTTTTGCACCTGGCTTTATTTGGCATGCACTGTATAACTAAAAACCATTAATAACATATATTTTAACACCACCACACCAATTGTTTGTTTTGGTTTACATGTATCACTTTTTTGTTATTTTATCTGTGTGCATTACAAATGACAGAATGAAAAGGAAACCCATTAGGAATGGACAGCATAGAAGACTTTTGGAAACTACACTTATGATGCTTCACTAGCCTTGATGATTTCAATTATAATCTAGAACCACAAGGGTGGAACTTCCACTACAGCATAAATACATGCTCAATAAAAATTGATTTTACAGATTTTTTTCACTGACATCTTTGTCAAATGAAGCCAATACAAATTCACTGAACTGTTAGTAATGGTCCTTATTTCGTGCTTGCTTTCGACTTCCAAACAGTGTCACAAACTGTAAATTGAATTTTATTCCAATAAGAATGGACACGAGTGAGGCGATACACACAATACTCATGGTCAAATGCGCTTGAGATTTTGAAATTCATAGCATAGCTCAATACAATGTTAAGTTCTCCTTGGATAGTGATGTGATAGGTTAGTCACATGGGACAGATGCAAGTGATATGAAAGAAACTACAAACTAGCCGCAGCAGCAAGCTTTCACTCTGTTTAAAATTTGACAATTTCCTGGAAGACAGAAGAAAACAGCATTAAATTCAGCTGCAACACGCTCAATACAAACTCCAGCTGAATTTTATAGGATTCTGAAGAGGCTAATTTCGCCTATTAAAAATTTGAACATTTTAGTGTCTGTGTCCTTTAGTGAGAACATTACTATCCCCCCCTCCCCTTTTAGTTTTTTCACTCGTGTGGCGCTACAACTTTATATTGCAGAATGAGTGAAACAAGATATCCAACTCTATACAGGCAGAATGAATAATTTTTGGAAACAACACTCCTACTGAACAGTTTAGCTGGTACTGTATACATAAGACTTATATACATCTACAGCTACATGCAGACTCTGAAAGCCACCATATGGTGTGTAGTACTACTACTACTACTACTACTACTACTACTACTACTAATAATAATAATAATAATAATAATAATAATAATAGTTTCCTTTTCTGTTCCACTCAGAGATCAAGTGAGGGAAAAATGACTGCCTATATGCCTCCGTATTAACCTTATTTTCTCTTATCTGATCTTCATGGTTCTTACACAAAATGTACGTTGGTGGCAGGAGAGTTTTTTTGCAGTCTGCTTCAAATGCCAGTGCTCTAAATTTTCTCTTAAGTATTCTTCAAAAAGAACATTGCCTTTCATCCAGGGATACTCATTTCAGTTCTCGAAGCATTTCTGTAACACTTGTGTGTTGTTCAAACCTGTTGGTAATAACTTTAGCAGCCTGCCTCTGTTTTGATGTCTCCTTTAATCTGCCATGGTGCGGATCCCAAACACTTGAGCATCGCTCAAGAACAGGTTGCACTAGTGTCCTATATGTGGTATTCTTTACAGATGAACCACACTTTCGTAAAATTCTCCCACAACACCGAAGTCGACCATTCGCCTTCCCCACCACAATTCTCACATGCTCTTTCCTTTACATAATGCTTTGCAGTGTTCCACCCATGTATTTAAACGATATGATTGTGTCAAGCAGGAGACTACAAATGTTGTATCTGAGCATTACAGGTTGTTTTTCGTACTCACGCGCATTAACTTACATTTTTCTACATTTTGAGCCAGCTGCAATTCATCACACCAATTAGAAATTTTCTCTGTGTTATCTTTTATCATCTTACAGTCACTCACCTTGGACAACTTCATGTATACCAAGGCATCATCAGCAAGCAATTGCAGACTGCTGCTCACCCTGTCCACCAGCTCATTTATGTACACAGAAAACAATAGCTGTTCTATCACACTTCCCTGGGGCACTCTTGACAATAGCTTAGTCTCTGATGAACACTCGCCATTGAGACTTAAGAAGTCTTCAAGCCATCCACATATATCAGACCTATTCCATATGTTTATACCTTCAGTAACAGTCTGCAGAGGGGTACAGTGTCTAACGCTCTGCGGAAATCTATGAAAATGGAATCTGCCCGTTGACCTTCATCCCTATTTTACAGCTTATCACATAAGAAAAGGGCAAGCTGAGGTTCACATGAGTGATGTTATCTAAAACCATGCTGATTCAGGGACATAAGCTTTTCAGTCTCTAGGAAATTCATTACATTCAAACTCCGAATATGTTTTAGAATTCTGTAGCAAACCAATGTCTGTAATTTTGCAGGCCCGTTCTTTTACCCTTCTCATACATAGGAGTCACCTACGCTTTTTTCCAGTCACTTGGAACTTTGCACTGGGCAAGAGATCCATGATAAATGCAAGCTAAGCAAAGGGTCAATGCCACAGAGTGCTCTTTGTAATTGGGATTCCATATGGACCTGGTGACTTTATTGTTTTCAACTCTTTTAGTTGCTTCTCTGTGCCAGGGATGCTTATCACTTTATCATCCATACAGGACTCTTTGCAATGGTGAAAGAACAGTATGTTTGTACAATTCTCCTGCATGAACAATTTCTTAAATGTAGACTTCAGTTTTCATTTTGCTATTTTCAGCTTCCACAGCAGACTGGTAAATGAGTGACTGGATGGAAACCTTAGACCCAATTAGCAATTTTATGTAGGCCAAGGATTTTCTCAGACGGTACATGTTTTCACAGATGCACAAATCTCTACTAACCTTTGCCTGTCATCATTTGTGTGTTCTTTTGAACCGAGAGTACAACAGCCTTTTCTTCCTCACCATTTTCCAAATTTTGCTGTTAAACTACAGTCAGTATTTTCGATCCTTAATCCTCTTACTAGGCACTCCAGAGCAAGATTTACAATCTGCTTCAACTTTGCGCGTAATTCATCTATGATTGCAATTCATTGTCTAAGTGAGTCTAATATTTTGTGCTTTGAAAGTGTTAGAAGATCACGAACACAGAACAACAATAATTTGGACATTAGTGAAAGCAAAGCTCAGCATTCCAGCCCTAATAGGCCAACCAGGACTGATTGACCACCATGTCATCCTCTGCTGATGGCATCACAGGATGTAGTATGGAGGGGTGTGAGGACAGCACGCTTCTCTTTTCTCTCCTAGCCACTGTCTGCTTTCTTGATATTGCAGCTGCTACTTTTCACTCAAGTAGCTCTTCAATCGGCATCAGAATGCTGAGTACATCCCATTTCAGTCATCCACAAAATAAAAAAAATAAAAAATCCCTGGCAGTACTGGGAATCAAACCCGGATCCTCCACAAAGCAGCCAGATCACTGAGCTACAGAGGCAGACTATTTGGTTATTAGGAACTACAATAATTAACCAGATGGGTTGCAAATAGATATTTTGATCCCTTTCATACACTAAAATAACAAATTATGAGTGACAATGTCAAATTTTCTGTGTGTCATTTCTTCAATATACTTGATTTCAATGCTATTATGTTCATGGTACTCTGTTGCATGTTCCTAGACTCATTCCAATTGCCAAATCATGGAGAAAATGTTTCAAACATTAATTACTAGAGGGTGCATGGTCTTTGTATCAAACAGTGCTTCCCTCTACAGCTGCAAGTGCCATGCATCACAGTATCATCCATTTAGGTGAAGTACATTTGCGTGGTCAGCAGAGTACATGTAAACATCTGCTGTATCAATAAAACATCTTTGTAATAAAGGGAAGATTAGCAATTACAGAGAAACATAAGCAAGGTCTTTGGCAGACAAGATTTACACTTGATTGTTGAGTCAGTTAAAGCTATGAACCCATTGTGTGTAATCCCAATACATACAACAGACATCTTTAATTTTAAAGATGCTGCTGAAACATTGTTGTCACTGGAGGCATGCAAGATCTCAAAATGCAGTACAAACTAAGTATCTCATACTCATCCATCTCAAACAGCTACACACAGCAAGTAAAGTTTTGCATCACCTCGTTTCAGGGAGTTCTGGAACCTGTATAGAAAACTGGAACAGAGGTCAATATAAACATCATTTCCGTCCTTTTTATTGCTCATGAAAACCACACATTGCATGTTGTACCTTCAGAGGTAGCGGTCCAGATCGCTGTACACACGAGTACCTCTAATACCCAGTAGCACTTCCTCTTGCGTTGATGTATGCCTGTATTTGTCGTGGCATACTATCAACAAGTTCATCAAGGCACTGTTGGTCCAGACTGTCACACTCCTCAACAGAGATTTGGTGTAGATCCCTCAGAGTGGTTGGTGGGTCACGTCATCCATAAACAGCCCTTTTACAATCTATCCCAGGTATGTTTGATAGGGTTCATGTCTGGAAAACATGCTGGGCACTCTAGTCAAGCGATGTCATTATCCTGAAGGAAGCCATTCAAAAGATGTGCATGAAGGGGGTGCAAATTGTCATCCATGAAGATGAATGCCTCACCAATATGCTGCCAATATGGTTGCACTATCGGTCGGAGGATAGCTTTCAGGCACTGTACAGCCGTCAACAGCACCTTCCATGACCACCAGCAGCGTACGTCGACCCCACAAAATGCCACCCCGAAACAACAGGAAACTTCCACCTTGCTGCACTCGCTGGACAGTGTGTATAAGGTGTTCAGCCTGACTGGGCTGCCTCCAAACACGTCCCCAACAATTGTCTGGTTGAAGGCATATGCAACACTCATTGGTGAAGGGAACGTGATGCCAATCCTGAGTAGTCCATTTGGAATGTTGTTGGGCCAATCTGTATAGTGTCGTGGTTGCAAAGATGGACCTCACCACGGACGTCGGGAGTGAAGTTGCGCATAATCCAGCCTATTGCACACAGTCTGAGTCGTAACATGACGTTCTGCGACTGCACAAAAAGCATTATTCAACATGGTGGCATCGCTGCCAGGTTTCCTCCGAGCCATAATCCATAGGTAGCCGTCATCCACTGCAGTAGTAGCCCTTGGGCAGCCGAGTGAGGCATGTCATTGACAGTTTCTGTCTGTCTGTATTTCCTCCATGTTCAAACAACATCGCTTTAGTTCACTCTGAGACACCTGGACACTTTCCTTGTTGAGAGCCCTTCCTGGCAGAAAGTAACAATGCGGACGCGATCAAACCGCAGTATTGACTGTCTAGGCATGGTTGAACTACAGGCAACACAAGCCATGTACCTCCTTCCTGGTGGAATGACTGGAACTGATCAGCCGTCGGACCCTCCTCAGTATAGTAGGCGCTGCTCATGCATGGTTGTTTACAGCTTTGGGCAGGTTTCGTGACATCTCTGAGCAATCATAGGGACTGTGTCTCTGATACAATATCCACTGTCAATGTCTATCTTCAGGAGTTCTGGAAACTGGGGTGATGCAAAACTCTTTTTGATGTGTGTATTAAAACTCTTGCTCTAAAACAGAATGATGGAAAAACGTCAATGTATCAAAAGAGGAAAGACAATGGCTGATGTCTGCGATGCTATACATCATCTGAAAGATCCATCATGTTTATCAGTTGAAAAAAAAAAAAACTGTTGAAAATGTTGCCATTTTTCCTCAACAGCACAGGGAGTTTTACAGTAATCTTTGTAACATCTGATATCAAGAACAGAGTTATCCAAGAAACAGAAATCCACACTGAAGCATTTTTCTTTTAAATTAATTTTGTTATTCTCTTGTAAAAAAATGGAAAGATATGAGAAATGGTCTTTGTTGACTACAGTTCTACTAGTTAAAACATCACTGCTGTATTTCTCTACTTAGACTATCAGAAATAAAATGTAGTGCTCAAGTATTAGTGGCACTTTAAATGAACACTCCCTTATTGCCACTCAGAACCAGCCAATTCCCTGGTATGGCACCTAGAATGTTCTTAATAAATTATTTATTTTGTCTCATTTTTTGCAGTGGTGAGGTGAGCAGCAGAATTCCCTGGTAACAGAATATTTTCTCATTTTCTGGATACAAATAAGTTATGTACAAAAAGAAATACATTGTTTTTTAATTCTCCTGAGAAATGTGAGATTTGAAACTTAGAATGTTTGACATAAGCTGATGATTCATGTATAGAATATTGCAATATGATCTAACATACCAAAAATATTTTTGTGATGAGGTAAACCTATTCAGAAAATTATTACACTTAAAGAGATATATGAGCTGACTGATACCAAACTCCAACAGGTGCAACTTTTAATGCCAAAAGAAACACTTAAAAATAGTTAACAGTACTTCTGTATTTCAGAACCAGACATTTGTCAACTGTAAGCTGGCCACTCGGCTCCCCAGTCCTTAACTTACAGAAGTCAGGAGGCTCAGCCGGCAGTAATTTCATTTTGGTTGTAGACAACGTTACCAACTTGACAGTACTTTGTGAGGTAGCTACTGTCATCTGCTGAGTTACTGTTTTGTACTTCATTCTGTTTTATATTGCTTCCTTTCGTTGTGGTAAGTATACATAATTGTTGTAGTTATGATCTTTATTGAGCATAATAATATGTAAGATGATTTCTGTTTTGATAATGAACAACTTTTAAGCAATTTTTATCTCCATGCATGATTTCTGCTTTTGCTGAACCATGAAGCCAGTTTAAGATGCCTGCACTGAGAGAGGCAGGTGTGACTTGTACTCCCCCCACCCCCCTACACAGTTCACCAACCTGTGGCAGTATTTGTGGAAGCTGGGCTTACTTTCTCCCACTCCCTTCTTAGTCCAGTCAAATGGTATTCAGAAAGGTCAAGTGAAAGTTCAGTAGAAGTTTATTTTACAAGCTTTCTGTCTGTTTTTCAAGGTGCTAAATCCAAATTTTTAGTTTCACAAAAATTTCAACCCTGAAATGGGTCAAAACCATGATAAAATGGGACTTACTTTGTATATTTAGCTCGGAACTCAAAAACAATGCAATTTTTGGTGACATTGACTATTTACGAAAATAAAGAGGGTAATATTTCCCACAGTATAGGTCTCAGTGATGTTTTTTGTCAGACCCACCATACGATGTGTAGCATGTACTGATGTTGGTGCGATTTCAAAGCTGAGGTGATAGGCAATCTCAGGACCCTCACCACCACACATTTGTATAATTTTTTGCACATCCATTGCCAAATTCCATCTTGCAGCAATGTCACAATGTTATTGTAGTGGGTGGTAGTTGATACTTGCTGTACTGGAGGGTTAAGATGTTTGTAAGATGGCAATAACCTTTCCCTTCTGTTGGGGGACACCCGTTGCATCAAGTTGTTTGGTACAGTGGGCAGTCATTTTCAGATATCTGTGAAAGCTATGTTTCCTTCATTCAACTGAAGTACAATTTGACATCTGTTGTAGTGTTTGATGATAACACTGACAAGCTGAGTATCAGCACCAAGGACAACACGTGAGCAAGAAGCTCCCACTGCAACAACTCCATAGAAATAATCTTCAACAAAACGATGGTAATAACTGTCACTCAGGAGAAACTCCTCTCCAATTCAAAGAACAAGGGCCACTTAATAATGGTAACATTGGCAAAAGAAGGTACAGCTTTGAAGCAAGCCGTGGAAGATGCTGATACCTTGATTATCAACACAGTGCTATCTTTGGCTCCCACACATTCAACTATCGTAGTAATTGAGGAAGACATGGGACTTCTTGCATTCTAACAGGCCTCAATCAACAAAATAATGTACTACAGGAAAAATGGGGAAGAAGGAAAACCTACACAGTTTTACACTCCTCAGGGAATTGGCCACCCCTTTCGAGAGAATATCCTGTTTTTCCATGCAGTCAGTGGCTGTGACACTAGTTCTGCTCTTTAGAATCAAAACAAAGTGAGATGCAACATTAAATTGAAGAAAAACACTGAATTTCAACAGGACATACAAATGTTTACAGATCCAAATGCAGACAAAGAGGCCATAGTGGCATGTGGTAAACGATTCATCAAGTCCTACAGTGGTGTGAGCAGAAGGTCTATGAACCACCTCATATAGAGAACCTACGTCAAACCAACGTTCAAAACAACTGCCAACATCGCTTCTCTGCTACCAACTGAGGATGCTATGAGTGTACCACCAAGTGCAACAATGGGTGGACAAAAATAAAAATTCCAAGGAAAAGGGTTGAACAAGCTCAAACTCCTCTGGTTCCAATCACTATGCTCCAGTCACCAGCATCTGACATTCTGACCTGTATTGCATGCAAATACAAAACAGAGTGTCATGGCTGCCCTTGTAGCTTCTCAAAAACAGGCCTCCACTGCTTGAAGCTGTGCACCAACTGCAATACAGTTCGCGAGAACGTCAGCCAAGTCAATTTGTAAGACTTAGAATAAGCTGTGTTGAAAGTACAGGAGGAAGCATGTGTAATCTAATGACCTCATTATTGTAACAAACACTGCACACTGGTTTCAATTCTAATTATTTACCAACTATCTGGTATGAAATGAAAGTAGTCATTATTATCTTACTTACGCGTACCACACCCAAACATATTCTCTCTTTGCTGACCAATCAAGTAGAGATGAGTGTAGGGGTGCACGACATGCAAAGCAGATGAAACTTCTTTGAAATTTCCTTAAAATTATGATATCACAGATATATTATTATTATTATTATTATTATTATTTAATTACCAAATAAGGCATAATTATTATGTAATTTACATAAGTTGCTTGAATACCTTTTAATTGTAGGAGTGATGAAAGCTTTCATTTTGCTGTTTGAAAGATCATCATAGTGTACTGAGGGATGAGTTGGGTTTTGGAGGAGACACCCAAAATGACACCAACTTCAATGTGCGCTAAATGTCATACAGTTGGTCTGATCAGAAAAGTCATTGCGATCTTTTTGTGGGAAATTTTATCCTCTTTATTTCCATAAATAGTTAACTTTGCCAAAAATTGTGTCGTTTCCAAGTTATAATCTAAAAACCACCAAAAAAGTCCCATATTTAGGGTTTCTTCTATTTTTTTTACCTATTTTCAGGCTGAAATTTTGGTGGGACTTGAAAAATTCAGATTCAGCACCCTCGAACACATACAGAAAGCTTGTCAAAAAAGTTCTACAAAGCTACGCTTTCCACTAAAAATCACAATTTCACTGGAATAACTAGAACCTCTGCCCATCACCCAAATTGCAGTTAACACAGTGTAGGGTCTCGAGAAGTTACCACCCTTCCCTTCCAAATCATCTTATTCAACCTCCCCCAAAATAATTCTTTTGTCTTTCCAGGAGGATGAACCTCTGGTTATGGAAGCTATGGTTCCTGCTACATATTTTTATTAACTTCAATCAGTTCTGCTGGGAGTTGCTGCTCCTGAAGGTAATCATTAACCAAAAACAAACTTTCATTAATAATACACTCCTGGAAATTGAAATAAGAACACCGTGAATTCATTGTCCCAGGAAGGGGAAACTTTATTGACACATTCCTGGGGTCAGATACATCACATGATCACACTGACAGAACCACAGGCACATAGACACAGGCAACAGAGCATGCACAATGTCGGCACTAGTACAGTGTATATCCACCTTTCGCAGCAATGCAGGCTGCTATTCTCCCATGGAGACGATCGTAGAGATGCTGGATGTAGTCCTGTGGAACAGCTTGCCATGCCATTTCCACCTGGCGCCTCAGTTGGACCAGCGTTCGTGCTGGACGTGCAGACCGCGTGAGACGACGCTTCATCCAGTCCCAAACATGCTCAATGGGGGACAGATCCGGAGATCTTGCTGGCCAGGGTAGTTGACTTACACCTTCTAGAGCACGTTGGGTGGCACAGGATACATGCGGACGTGCATTGTCCTGTTGGAACAGCAAGTTCCCTTGCCGGTCTAGGAATGGTAGAACGATGGGTTCGATGACGGTTTGGATGTACCGTGCACTATTCAGTGTCCCCTCGACGATCACCAGTGGTGTACGGCCAGTGTAGGAGATCGCTCCCCACACCATGATGCCGGGTGTTGGCCCTGTGTGCCTCGGTCGTATGCAGTCCTGATTGTGGCGCTCACCTGCATGGCGCCAAACACGCATACGACCATCATTGGCACCAAGGCAGAAGCGACTCTCATCGCTGAAGACGACACGTCTCCATTCGTCCCTCCATTCACGCCTGTCGCGACACCACTGGAGGCGGGCTGCACGATGTTGGGGCGTGAGCGGAAGACGGCCTAACGGTGTGCGGGACCGTAGCCCAGCTTCATGGAGACGGTTGCGAATGGTCCTCGCCGATACCCCAGGAGCAACAGTGTCCCTAATTTGCTGGGAAGTGGCGGTGCGGTCCCCTACGGTACTGCGTAGAATCCTACGGTCTTGGCGTGCATCCGTGCGTCGCTGCGGTCCGGTCCCAGGTCGACGGGCACGTGCACCTTCCGCCGACCACTGGCGACAACATCGATGTACTGTGGAGACCTCACGCCCCACGTGTTGAGCAATTCGGTGGTACGTCCACCCGGCCTCCCACATGCCCACTATACGCCCTCGCTCAAAGTCCGTCAACTGCACATACGGTTCACGTCCACGCTGTCGCGGCATGCTACCAGTGTTAAAGACTGCGGTGGAGCTCCGTATGCCACGGCAAACTGGCTGACACTGACGGCGGCGGTGCACAAATGCTGCGCAGCTAGCGCCATTCGACGGCCAACACCGCGGTTCCTGGTGTGTCCGCTGTGCCGTGTGTGTGATCATTGCTTGTACAGCCCTCTTGCAGTGTCCGGAGCAAGTATGGTGGGTCTGACACACCGGTGTCAATGTGTTCTTTTTTCCATTTCCAGGAGTGTATTACCATCATCTATGTATCAGGCTGAGAAATTTTCATCTTGCCCTCCTGTATTGCACCAGTTAATAGTATCACAGTACAAGAAAAAAAAACACCTCTTAAATTGTTTCATGCATCCTGGTTTTGATTTGTCACTTCTGTGATACTTAGATGTTTCTGCTCAGGATTATGAAGTATTTCAAAGAACATAATGCAATCACGAACACTTTACCCATGAAGCATATGTAATGGTTTAAATTTGAGTGTATAGGTGTGACTTTACTGTAGGTCTACCCCTTTTGATATGAATAACCATCAGAAATACGAAGTACTGGTGACAGCTGTCAACATTGAACAAGAGGAAGCACTGATTCTGAAAAACTCAGTTTTCCCCTTTCTCAATAATGTACTGTGAATTATGGATGAATGTCCATAGGCAGATTCCATATTTCTAGATTTCCAGAAACAATCCGACCCGGTTACCACTGCAGACTGTTAATGAAGGTATGAGCATATGGAATAGGTTTCCACATATGTGAGTGGTTTGAAGGCTTTGTTAGTAACAGTACTCAATATGATGTCCTCAATGGCAAATGTTCATCAGAGACTTGGGTATCATCAGCAAAGCCCCAGGGAAGTGTGATAGGATTGCTATTATTTTCTGTATACATAAATGATCTGGTGGACAGGACAGGCAGCCATCTGCGATTGTTTGCTGATGATGCTGTAGTGTATGAGAAGGTGTCACTGTTGAGTGGCCATAGGAGAATACAGGTTGACTTGGACACAAATTGTAGTTGATGCGGTGAATGGCACCTAGCAATAAAATGTAGAAAAATTTAAGTTAATATGGATGAGTAGGTAAAACAAACCCATTATGTCTGGATACAGCATTAGTAGTGTCCTGCCTGACAGTCACACAGCTTAAATATCAAGCTGCAATGTCACAAAGTGGTATGAAATGGAATGAGCACGTGAGAACTGTGGTAGGGAAGATGAATGGTCAACTTCATTCTATCGGGAGAATTTTGGGGAAGTATGGTTCATTGGTTCATTTATAAAAGAGACCACGTATAGGATGCTAGCGCTGTGGTGTCACCGCAAGGCACCACACTTGCTAGGTAATAGGTTTCAAATTGGCCGCGGTCCGTCAGTACACATCGGACCCGCGAGTTGTCACTGTCGGTGCTAGCAGACCAAGCACCGCCACTCGGCTGGTCTTACGAGACAAGGTAGCGCACTGGCCAGTTCTACAGCCAACTTTAATAGGAATGGTTCACCTGTTATAGCTTCACAGATCTCATTTGCAAAGATGCTAGTTAGCATAGCCTTCAGCTAAGTCAGTAGCTACGGCCTAGCCAGGTGCCACATACAGCTTCAGCACTGACAACTGATCTATATGTGTGAAGCAATCAGAATTGTAAAGAAGTATTCGTAGTTAAGTCTATAACTGCACTTGTAAATATTATTGTACAAAGTCAAGATCGACGTTCACTGCTGATGCTGAATTAAAGCTAAGTATTCAATTGAATTCCTGTCTACTAACTTTCTAATCACCTAAGATGTTACAGATACATCCCATAAAGTATAGTTCATTGATCCTCACATCAGCCTACGTGTTCAACACATGCAATTAATGGCCACACATCGTGATCAGACTAAGAGTCAAATTTTGTGACTCAGCCAGGTCACCCTTTTTCCATGCAGCCCATAGTTCCACCTCATACATAACAAGTGTGACCTATTCTTGAGTACTGGTTGAATGTTTGGGATCTGCAACAGGTCAGATTAAAGGAGATATTGAAGCAGAGGCGGGCTGCTAGATTTGTTACCAGCAGGTTCAAACAACATGCAAGTGTTACGGAGAAGCTTCAAGAATTCAAATGGGCATCCCAACAGGGAAGGTGATGTTCTTTTTGAAAAACAATATTGAGAAACCTTAGACAGCCAGCATTTGAAGCTGACTGCAGAACAATTCTACTGCTGCCATCATACATTTCCCACAAGGATCACGAAGAGATGATAGGAGAAATTACGGCTCAAATGAGGGCATGTAAATAGTCATTTTTCCCCTCGCTGTACCTCTGAGTGGAACAGAAAGAAAATTACTGGCAGTGGTAAAGGGTATCCTCCACAAACCACTGTATGGTGGCTTGCAGACTATGGAGTAGATGTATATACATTAAAATTACTTTCATTAAATCAATTGCAGTGAACACTACAATGTGAACATATTGTGACTTAGAATCCTGTGCACAAGAATACAATAATATGGAGGAGAATGAGAGATATTTTGGTGAATCCTGTGTACTTAACCACATGCTGCACAGTAACAGCACTGGTACCACCAAGCAGATACTCTTCATGCCTGGCACCTCAAAGTTCTGAGTAATCACCACCTAGACAGCACTCACAATCTAGAACCCATTTCTGCTTTCATCATGAAACCTACATAACATCAGATCCATCCACAGCTAGTTCTGTCAGCTGCTGCAGAGGATGCCAAAACCTGGAATTACTCTTCTGTTTTCACCAGTGAAACCTCGGATGCTAGATTATTCCACGTGTCATGGATAAATGTGGCTGTATCAGACATTCTTCCAGTTCCTACAGATCCAGAATTGAAGATCCAGTTGCAGTTTATCAGTTGCTACAGTTCCAGTCTATTTACAAGCAGTTGTTGGACAGTTCAATGCCAAGGGTCTAGTGAAGTTCAGATTCAAGACTGAACTTAATACATGCCATAGATAGCAGCCCAAACAGAACTCTGTAGATTAAATAGGCCACCACTCTTGCTGGCTTTGGTAGTCTGGCCCAACTACATACTGACTGCAAAAACATTTCATCCCACCCAAGATATAGGGATATTGAGCACAAAGCTTTTCTAATTGCTAACATAGGACCAGCAATTTTTAAAGTAACACAAAAGTTGTTTCACAAAATTGACCCTATTACCCTTTCCTATTCAGAAATTAAGTATAAATTAGCAGAAAAATTTTGAAAGAAGTAAAAGCTGCCACAACCAGTAATTTTTTTCACTGTTTCAAGAAACTAAATCAAGGCAATAAAGAGCAGATTGCATAAACACAGGGCTTAACTAGACACTGTAAATTTCGTGCAAAAATTACAACTGTAAAAAGTCTTAGGCATATTCTCCAAGTTGAGATATGCTAATCACGCAATCACCAGACAGTAAATTAAAGAAAGACCTGCTTAGTTAAACACTGTCAGCCATTAATTTCGGCCTGTGAACAGATGCAAGCATTAGCAGACATGATACACTGTGACAATGCTGACATGTTTATGATGCACCATCACCCCGCCCAGCCAAGTAAGCAATGAATCCATATGAAGAAATCACAGGGCATGCAAAGCCTGTGACAGAATCACCATTCCATAGAAGAGGTCACTAATGCAAAATTAAAATCTTGTGCATTCTGTGGAATTAATTAAACAAGACAGTTGTTTCTTTTCACATGCAAACTGTAATTATTGTAACAACAAAGGGCACAAAGCAGTAGTTCATTCCAGCGATATTTAGGAGAACCAGTTCTCTCCAGCTCCAACTTTAGCAAACTACGTGGACAACATCACTGTCTCAGGAAAAACTCTAGATGCAGTGTCACATAATTCAGAATCAAGTGCATCTTCTTCCAGTGTGAAGTGCAATACTTAGGGCACATCTTGCCAAAACCCAGCATCATGCCAATGTCAAAACATATATAATCAATTAACAATTTTCTTCCTCCTAAAGACATCAAACAAGTATGTGCCACATTAAGACACACAAACTATCAGGGAAGTTTAAAAAATTAAAACAAAGTTTGTTACATGCCAAATGTCTTAGAAGGTATGACCCAAACAAAATGTTGACAATCACAGCAGATGCATCAGAATACATTATCGGTGCCATTTTCTTGCATCGAGAGCATGGCTTTCCCATCAAAAACACTGACAGTGGCTCAGAGAAGTTAGTCACACTGAGGAGACTCTTGTGATTATTTTCACAGATAAAAAGTTTCATGACTATAGACACATATGAAGAAACAACCAGTCTTGGTTGCATTGTTAAAATTTTTTATTATTTCCCAATGATGTGCTTCACCTTTATTTAAGTATCTTTGGACTGGCCGATATTTGGTAGTGATGAGTACGTAGGGTGCCAGACATAAAATATTCCATCAGGAAAATGCCCCTTGTCAAGGCTTTAACAGCACAATGCAATGCCTTTATTATGCCATGTAGTGCAAATGCAAAACCAAACAGGATCAGGCCTACAGTTAAGCTTTTACACAGTAAACATGTCGAAGGTGTAGTGGGTATTCTGTAGTTGTAAATTCACTTTCCTTATGTATCACAAGCCTTGGTGGCTACATTGGATCGAATAATAGTACCTATTCAGAAAACTCTGAATGATTGCACCGCTGAGTGCTACTTCTGTGAAATTACAACCACAAAATAATTTTCAGGTCAGTAGCTGAAGAAACAAAAGCAGCTTTGCTTTCAGGACAGACAATAGGATATGACAAAATATTTGATTCTTCTGCAGATGTATGTTTTTCTATAGATTTAATCAGTCAAGACACTGTTAAAAACTTCCCATTGAATTCTAATTTAATTGCACAGCTTCTGGAAAAGGACCTAGTTTTATCAAAAGTAAAACAGTACTTTCAGATGTAGTGGTATTTCTCAGATGTAGTGGCATTTCAATAGGAAGTTAATTTATCAACTTGAAATTAACTCACACTGACCTATCAGAACTGCAGTTTACAAAAGTGTCATTCTGGTTCATTCACAATCACATGTGAATGCGTGATGTCTGTTCTTTTGGCATTCATATAACTGATGTGCCTCAATGGGCTATGAATCCATAACCACCAGTGCAGATGCACATTTATCTTCAATCTCCAGCAGCAATCTAAAATTAGCAAGCATGGAGAACATGGATGGGGACTGCAGAGTAGTGGTGGGACTAAGAGGGGCATGCCGAGATAGTCTATGCATTTGTGATTAAAATTTTATCTGGGTGGTCCAGTGGTTAATGCAACTGCCGAGCAAGTATGAGATCCAAGGTCTGAATCCCAGCCGGCACAAAATTTCACTCATTGCCACTGATTCACATAAAGTCGCAATGCAGCTGATATCATCAGTTCCTTCCCTTCGCTTCGCTTCACTTTCCATTCTATCACCCCCCCCCCCCCCCCCTCTAGCTTCAATTTACTTGGGAGCACAGCATGTGCCCAACCCATTACCAGTGTGTACTGCTACTGGAAAAATATAGATAAAGACATAGACATGATGCTGGCTAAATGCCACTTATGTCAAATATACCAGTCAGTTCTCCCTCGACAATATTTATTGTGACCACAAACATCTGAGCCCTGGTCATGTCTAAACACTGATTTTGCACGACCATTTTTAGGGAACTATTGGATAATCGTCACCAATGCATTTTCCAAATTTCCATACGTGGTTCAACTGTAACAGATTATGTACATCAAAAGGTCTGAGGCTTTGTCAAGTACCTTCTCCACTGAAGGATTACCGAAAGCAATTGTCACAGACAATGGCACTCAGTTTTCACATCAGGAGTTAAAACTTTTTTTGCAAAAGAAATGGTATTTCACACTTCAAAACTACACCATTTATTCCTGAAGCCAATGGACTTTCAGAAAGATTTGTATGAACTTTTGAGTCTCACATGACTGGTTGTTTAGCAATGCAGTAATGACAATGCCTTATGTGGTGTCACCGCCAGACACCACACTTGTTAGGTGGTAACTTAAATCGGCCGCGGTCCATGTAGTACATGTCGGACCCGCGTGTCGCCACTGTGATCGCAGACCTAGCGCCACCACCTAGGCAGGTCTCGTGATACGAGAGTGGACTCGGCCCCAGTTGTACGAGAACCAAGCTACCGCCCAGTTGTACGCGAACCTAGCTATCGCCCAGTTGTACGAAGCCTTTCTCTCTCATTAGCCGAGAGACAGAATAGCCATCAGAAGTTAATGGCTACGAACTAGCAAGGCGCCAATTGTATCAGTGCCTATAGCTTACTAGTATTCAAGAGCGATGTATTCCAAGGAATAAAGAAAAGATAAGTAAAAAGCATCTACATACTTTTCTTCTTATTCATTCATAAGTTCTCATGTTCCAGACTTCACGCCCGTCTGCTGTATGCCGTGCACTATCGGCTACCGCGTAGTCAAGCTTTCTTTTTCAGCTAAACTTCACTGTGTCGGTCCAGCTACCGACAATACTACACCTTATTGATTTTTCTCTCTCAGTACAGAGCCACTCCACATGATGCAATATCTCCAGTTGAGAAACTATAGGAGAGTTCAAATTGCACTTTAATGTCAACTTTAAAGTCACTCATGCATCCGCAGCCTAATCTCCAATACCAATCAAGACAGTATTTTTTAAAGTAAATGATTCATACCCATTACCATGTACGAGCACAGCAACAAAAATTAGGTAACAGGCAATGTTGTACAGCAACTCAGTAATGCCATGTTTCCAATGTAATGTCGACATCATGTCAAAACATACCATAACAGCCAGAAAATGCCATAACATGCTCATGCACATATAAGTGGAACTCTTAGGCTGTTCTTTTTCAGTTTTTAGAACCAGGGAGACCTACAGATGCAGCCAGCAGCTGCTCCTGAATTCATCTCCAGCAGCAGGGACATGCTGCAGACTACCAGGGACAACCAGATGGATGGGGACATGGTACCTCAGATGTGGTTTCCCCAGGTGCCACAGGCAAATGCTGGAAGGAGCAAAATGTGTACCCTCTATATTTACACATCACCAAGTGAAGAAGCATGAAACTAATACAGCCAGTTTCACCAGTTTCCTCTCCCAAGGGGAGTAATGCTGTGCATGCAGCCATACAGTACACAAAAACAGCACCAGGCAGTGCCACTAAGCATGCTCTCTTCATACCTGGCGCCGCGAAGTATCAAGCAGTCACTGTCTAGATGACAATCATAATCTGAAACCTGTTTTTGCTTCCATCAGGAAATCTTCAAGGTGTCAGATCCACCCACCTACCAATAGTTCCATCAGCCCCCAAAGGGAACACTGAAACCTGGAACTACTATTTTGTTTTCACCAACAATATCACACATGCAAGATTACTCCACTGGTCGAGGATAAATGTGAGCGCACCATCGCACTCAGTCAGTTCCTACAGTTCCATATTTATGTATCCGCTTGTGCTTCATTAGTTCTTCCATGCTAAAGTTCCAGCAAACATTGATCAGCCATTGTCACCCTAATAGCAAGACACTATTTACGAATGATCATTGGAGTCTGTCAAATTCAGATTCGAGATTGCACTTAATATATGTCTTAGATAGCAGTCCAGCAGAACTATGTAAGTTAGATACTTAACTTTCAATGTGTTAGGTTAGTTGGAGCATGTATGCAGTTAGAGATTACACAGTGTGACCACACACACTGCAAAAAATGCAAGCTGGCTACTTTGTACAGCAACAAATATTCTATGGTTGAGGTTCATTTTCTACTTCTATGTATGTTAGGTGCTAGACTTTCTTTAGAGAATAGAACAAGCAAGTCACTGAATGCTCCCTCTGTACTTGTAAGTGTTCAACAATGAAGATAAAAAAAAGAGGCATACAATAAACCTATTGAGAACTGTACTTACAAAGGGAGAGGATTAAAAAATTAAAATATATGTCACAGCATAAAACTGTGAGAAAGAAAAATATGTACTCCACAAATTATTTTTATCTTATAGGCCTAGTTCCAACATTATAAAAAAATCTAGAGGCAGTTGTCACATTAAAACTATTCTAATTGAGTTCATTTGTAAAAACCAAGAGAATACAAGTTAGGAGGAGAAACTATACATAAGAAATGCTTCAGTGCTTTATAAATTAGAAATAAGAGAGTGGATCCCAACAGCACAGTTTTGCCTACTAAGAGGAACTACCTATTTGGTTCACTGCCATATTGTATGTGAACATTCCCCGTACCCCGAAGACCTCAAACAGTAAATTGCTAAATTCAGCAAACTTCGAGTCTGGCACTGGAAATCTTCATGCTCACCGAATATGTATTATCTTGTATTACCTTACTAGGTGGTCACCGTTATCAGATTGTATTCTGGGTCTGAATACATAACTCAGTAGCATAAGTAAAAAATGTGTCCAGGTCAGAGATTAACTACAAATATTAATTATGACCAAAGTCAACTGGCAGTCAATATGAAACACACTCCATAAATCAAATTTTTACACCTAGCAACATTACAACAGAAAACTGTAGCTACTACATGAGTGCTGGGCCCCACACATCAGAACTTAATAAACATGCACAGAGGTCTGTCACTTCCAACAAGAACATAAAGCATCCAAATTAAGATACAAATGAAAGAGTAGGATAACAATAAAAATCATCTGTACCACAACACAAAACGAAAAGCCAAAATTGGCGTAGAGAGAGCAGAGTTTGTGTAAAAGGGCACAGCCAAAATACAGATCAGAACTACGATGTGATAAGGAGCTACTGTTAAGAAGGGGGTAGTAGAAACCTGTGGAGAAATGATGGAAGAGAGTGACAACAATATCAGTAATAAAAACAAAGACGGAATGACAGCGGAGGTAAGAAAGTATGACAGAAGGGACATCAGGAATGAAGTCTGAGAAGAGACAAATATAATCAAAGGCAAGAAAGACATACAACAGGTTTATAAAAAACAATCATAATTATAATAAAATAATAAATTCAAATATCTTGGGGAGGTTATAAGTTGGGATTCAAACTAGAAACTAAACTGAAACAAGCGCAACAAATCACCTGGCCAACATACAAGAAGAAATGTGTCTCAATAAATGCAAAACTCAGACACTACCACTTTACTATTAAACCTGAAGCAACCTATGCTAGTGAAACACTGTTCAACCACAGACAAACTACAGAAGGCAGACAGAAGAATCCTTAGTACAATTATAAACAAAAAATACCAAGTAGAGTGACAGTGGCAACTATTACCTAACGAAGTTGTATACTAAGAAACTGAGTCAATAACTGACAATGCGAAAAAGGAGGGTTGCTTTTTTCTACCACATTTCCAAACTACCAGAAACCAGGCTACTGAAACAACTCTTCACCTACTTCTCCTTACATAAGACCAGGAACAACTGGTTTAAAGAAGTTCAAGAGGATTTAGACAAGTTAGGCTTGACAGTGCAACAAATTGATGGCAGAGAAGAGAAGAAGATATTGAAACACGGTGACACGAGACTTAAACTAAAGACACTTACATGCAAAAAAAAATACACCATAACTGATTAAGAAAGGGCAGCCAGGTCGAAAAGGATGAAGAAGTTTTGGGAGCAGAAGAGGAAAGCCAAATCTATAACTAGTATTAATACTTAAATATATATGGACTGAATAAAGCGTTCCACTGTGGGTGTAAAATATGTAAATAATAACAAAATAAAGTATGCAAAAATTTTTTAGTTACAGGTCATCTCTGTAAATTATGGCTTTCCTGCATCAGGTCATTATGATGTGTTATACCATCAGCAACAAGAAAGTCAATGGACATTTTACTTTTTGTATGTTAGAAGTTTTATGATCTTATCCAGTCTTCTTTTACGATCTTATCCAGTCTTCCTTATTTTTTTGGAGGTTTCCTGTTTCTTCTCACCAAGTGGGTGTGAGAATAAAAGTGAGGGTCAGGTCCAAGTATATCTTCAACCTTTATTTATCTTTGAAGAAGAACCACTGTAAACATTATTTTTGAAGAAGAAACATTAAGTTTTACCAGCCTGTTGCCCACACAGACTATAGACGCATTACTACATAGCTCAATCACTCCAACCTGGAAGGGGAGATATTTTGTGAGAAACTGATGATGCCAACAGGGAAGTGGTGAGGGAAAGGAGCTGTAAAGAGCAGTGGAAGGTGACTAACTCACCTTGGTGCCAACAAGGCTAGTAGAGGGCAACCACTCAGAGAAGAATGAAGATCACAGACTTATCGACCGAACCAAAGTATGGGAAGCAGAGTGGAACAGTGAGGAGTAAGAACTGGACTGAAGATGAAGGAAATAGGATGGGACAAGGTGGTTGTGAGACAGGGACTATAAGAGAGTGAGGCCATGGGGCACAAAGGATTGAAAGATAAGGTGGAGAGAGTGGGCCCACCTGTGCAGCTCGTGAAAACTGTGTGTGTGTGTGTGTGTGTGTGTGTGTGTGTGTGGGGGGGGGGGGGGGTAATGGTTGTCCAAGAAGCACGAGTTATTTGTGAAGCAGTAGTAACAGATGAATTAACATATGTCACAGCTTTCACACACAGCCATGTGTCTGAGGTGTAGTACATCCAAATAACAGGACTGAATAAGATAACATTTTCTGGGTGGATGTGTGGGACACTTCTTGCATTTCTATCTTTTACACATATAGTACTAATGTGGCAAGGGGTTGGTGGCAGGAGTGGAATAATGGTTGACTAAAATATTTTGTAGGTTGGTTGGGATAATGGAATACCACCTTGACAGATGTGGAATGATTTTGTGAAGTAACACACATAACTGATTATCAAGCAATATATTTTCTTCTAGGCTGTTGTTTATTAATGACATGTATGAAGTTCTTGGAAGCTTCTCTGAATGACTAACATCAGCTGTACAAAAATCACATTTAATTGAAGGTATATTCAAATAAATTTGCAACTGGCCTTGACCAGACCACCCTAAGCCTCATTACATACTTGATACTTTCACAACAACAAGTGTGTTCAGCATGACAGTATTCTATTTCATGTTGTGACAGGCATCATTGTTTCAGGCAATCCATCCAGCATCTGAAGTAACATAAACCACACAACTGCTATGCACACAAATAGGTAAATGGACATGTTCCCCGAAATTTAGCTCTAGAGTGTGTTGTGTACCAACACTGAAATATGCTAGTACTCCATTATGTTGGAACTAGATGTTGCTGTGCTTAGCAAAGAGTAATAATTCAAGCAGTTACATAAGCTACAGTTGTGTGTGTAGGCGGAACTGTGTATTGCAGGTGATGATTGCATGCCATTTAAGGCCACAAGTCCCTGGAAAACTTTTGTTAGTGAGGTCAAACAGCAATTGCAAATGGGCTTTTGTAGTTATATTCAAAATTAAAATAAATGGTATGCATGTAAAAAATATCATGTTAAAGTGCAGAAGGCACCATCATCAACATTTTGATGAAGAAACTGTGCCACAAATTCCATACAAAATGTAAAAACGACTGATCCAAGTGGCTGTACCAGCAGAAAAAGGCATGTGAGCAAGTTTCACTCCCTACAATACCTTCAAAATCATTACAGGTCCTGTATTCACAGCACACACATTTGCTGAATGTGTTCAAAATGTTCAAATGTGTGTGAAATCTTATGAGACTTAACTGCTAAGGTCATCAGTCCCTAAGCTTACACACTACTTAACCTAAATTATCGTAAGGACAAACAAACACACCCATGCCCGAGGGAGGACTCGATCCTCCGCCGGGACCAGCCACACAGTCCATGACTGCAGCGCCTTAGACCGCTCAGCTAATCCTGCGTGGCTGCTGAATGTGAATTAAGAAACATCTCTGTTACCACATCCTTGAAATCCCATTTTCTGACATCACATTTTCGACTTCCGACATGCTAAACATGACCCTATTTCTTGAAAATGGCAATAAGGTAAAGCAAAATAATTGTGATGTAGATGTCTCCTCAACGGTCTCATTGGCAGCTTCTCCACTGTTCCCACCTTATGAAACATACAATCAGGGTTCTCCTCAAGACAATGTGCCACCCTCCTAGATGTTCACCTACATCTCTCCAATGGCTTCATCTGCACCTCTGTCCACATTAAACCCACTAAACCCAACAGTACCTGCATTTTGATAGTTTTCATCCTTTACAAAACCAGAAAATCTCTCTCACTCAGCCTTGCCACCCATAGATGGCATATCTGCAGTGACAAGAACTCTCTTGCCCATTATTCTTTAAGTCTCATGAGGGTCTTCACAGACAGGCACTACCACCCAAACCTAGCCGGATAAGACTTTTTTGTGACATATTCTCACAAAACCCTAACCCTCCCACCACCCCAACAACCAGTTGCCAAACAGTGTCCACCCCATCACCCATTATCATCCTGGACTGGAACAACTGAGCTATATCCTTCACCAGGGCTTTGATTATCTACCATCACATCCTGATATAAGTGACATCATATATCCATGATCACTGCCACCCCTCCTCCCAACGTGGTACTCCCTCACTCACTTGACCTAAACAACAACATATTCCATCCCTATGCCACTCCTAATCCAAATCCCTTGCCACATGGAGCATACCCCACGGAGACAAAAGTGCAGTACCTGCCCAATCCACCATCCCAGCACTTCCTACTCAACTGCAGTCACAGGTTCAGCCTACCCCATCAGAGGCAGGGCCACCTGTGAAAGCAGCCATGTGGTATACTACCTCTGCTGCAATCATTGCTTTCGGCTGCTTCACGATCTATGTCATTTGGATCATTCTTTCCATCACCAGCTTTTCTGAACTATGGAAATGTTACACAAATCAATGAGAATCAAATAGTAAAGTTACATCAAAATGAAAAAGTTTCTTAACTGTTAGTAAAATCATATATGCTACTATAAGCATATTGTCAGGTAGTGGTATCTGTGGCATGACTGTAGCTTGCAGTTTTTATTGGGTCACATAAATGTGTAAAATTTCATACAGAGTTAAGGACAACATTTATAATTAAAAAAAGACAATACCCAGCCAATCCAATCTTCCAGCCAATGAATGCTACTGATTTTCTCTTAATCAATTTTTAGATTTTATATTGATCAACAAACTTATTTGTAGCTTACATTACTGTTCTATTTGCCTTTCTAAGGAGCACAACTGCTGCTGTTTCCAAAAAATGGAGATTTGCTTTTTCTTCATTAGGTCTTTAGGATATTTGAAGATTTCATTTGTTTGCCCATTCCATGTAGCTTGTAACAAACAATTCCATTCCATTACATTTACGATTTTAACTTACTCTGACTCTTTTTGAATTGAAGAAATTATGGCAGGAGCTTCCTGCTTGTACTAACAGTATAGTTACATTTGAATTAACTGTAGAGGGGCCTGAATTTTCGATTATTTTCCTTACACTTGTGTACGTGCAAACACTTTCAAGAACTATGGATGCTGGCAAGCATAATGTGTAGCTCCTTAATGCAGACAACCTTGATGAAGACCTGTGAAGGGCAAGATTATGTATGCCGTATCAGTGATGAGGACTGTAGAAGGCAAGGTGAAATCCAATGCAGGCACATTTCCTATTTCTACCAAAGAGTGCCACACAACACAATTAGTTCTCTCTTTATGATGGACTTAGTACCATTAGCTGTGTCATATTTACTGCTTGCAAGACAGAAGAGCAAAATCAGCTGCCTGGTGCTAAGGAAATCTGCACCATATCCTTCCCACATTGCTAACTGAAAATGGATAACGAAAACATTTTACAACCGATATTCATATCCACTACAGTAACTATAATAACAATCTGGTAAAGTTACTCCAACCACAGATGTGGTGGTGGTGGTTAGTGTTAAACGTCCCGTCGACAACGAGGTCATTAGAGACGGAGTGCAAGCTCGGGTTAGGGAAGGATTGGGAAGGAAATCGGCCGTGCCCTTTCAAAGGAACCATCCCGACATTTGCCTGAAACGATTTAGGGAAATCACGGAAAACCTAAATCAGGATGGCCGGAGACGGGATTGAACCATCGTCCTCCCGAATGCGAGTCCAGTGTGCTAACCACTGCGCCACCTCGCTCGGTCAACCACAGATGTCAAAATGCTTCTGATCATGACACATTTCATTCCAATAAACATACTGTGGAAAATGTTATGCGATTTGAAATAATCATTTCATTTGCTACACAAAAAGGTAAAAGATATGTATATGATGATCTGGTTGAAAAATAACTGTTGAACCTAATAACAAAACAACAATATTTTGAGAAGAAAAAGAGCACAAGCAGCATGATGGGATTAGGGACAAGGGACACTTACCCAGACACTTCTCTAAAGGGAACTCGAGAGTTTCAAATGAGGAGGGAATAGGGTTGAATAAAATTCAGAGAGAAAGATCAACTGGCTGCCATGTTATCCACTGCTAATGGTTTCATCTGGATGTGCTATGGAGGGACATGGGTTCAACAGACCACTCTCACAACAGTTGTCAGCTTTCTTGACCTCGGAGTTGCTACCTCTCACTCACGTAGCTCCTTAATTGGCATCACAAGGTTGAGTGCAACCTGTTCCAGTATTTCCACCAAGGAAAAGCTCTTGCAGTATTGGGAATCAAACCCAAATCCTCTGCCTAGCAGCAGTCTGACCACTGAGTTACAGAGGTGGACCAGGAGGAAAATGAGGAATATTTAATCCTGACAACCACCCACCACTACCTGCTTCAGCCCTGTGACAGGCACCTCTTACCCTAAAACAACTATTGCAGTTTGTCAGTGTAGTCAAAACACCTGTTCAATGAACTACTATAAAGAAATATCTATGCCTACCAACCACTAAACCACATCCAGAGGCAAACTATAACACAGTTACATCACATTTGCACAGCACAACATAGTGATTTCAACAACTGTGGCACTATTCATGCTACTTTGACAGTCCCCACCCCTCCAACAGAAGCTCCATTTAATTATTCAAGCATAAAATGTTCCTCCAGCACATGCCATCATCCCAGCTATTAATACCCACCATTCCCTGTACATTACTTGTGTCTACTCCCCTTCCACCTTCCTGTGTGTTCTCCTGCAACTATCTTGCCCTATTGTATTATTGCATTAACAGCCCTTCACTCTCTCTACTTTTATCCTGTGTGTGTGTGTGTGTGTGTGTGTGTGTGTGAGAGAGAGAGAGAGAGAGAGAGAGAGAGAGAGAGAGAGAGAGAGAGAGAGAGAGAGAGAGCAATTTAGGGAAATCACAGAAAACATAAATCAGGAGGACCGGATACAGTTTTAAATCATCATCCTTCCAAATGCGAGACCAGTGTGCTAACCATGATGCTACCTTGCTTGGTAAGTTCATAAAGTAACCAACCTTCATCAGCTTAGTAAACAGACATCTTTACTATAAGAGCACAGGCTTTTGCAGTCTGAGTACAAATGTGTGTGTCGGCATCACATGTGATAAAACTGTTAACGTGTCATTTGTGCCATTACCTAATGGCTGCAATGCATAATCACTAATCAGTTTATATGTTTGGCCACTGTAATTGATTGAATGGCACTGGTGTTCTCCTTGTTGTCAAATAAAGTGAAGATATTGTCTTGCCACAAGTTTTGGAGAGCATTTCTTTCTCCTGAGGCTTTATTGAACTTCATGGATGGAGCCTGAGAAAGAATGCAGCAGGTGACTAGCTTAATTTATTTTGCACCATTGCTGAAAAACTTTGGTATCACTTGATCTACTTCACTAATGACACCTGTTACACGAGCAGCCCTTCTCTAACACCAAACATGGCACATCATCCTTACTCTTTTCCCTGAGATTCAACATGGTCTTTTGTCATGGTGTATCTTCTTATGGTATTTATCCTTTGAGCTGATCATACTTTGCAGTCTGAGGAACCTTTGATAGTTGTTTCATCCAGTCAGTTAGTACTACGTGTACTGTGTCATGATCCCGCTGAGTGATTCTAAAAGACCCGAAGTTCAGTTCCTGTCATGTATTATGTATCCTCTTTCTCACCAGGGATTCCCCCTTACCTATCTTTTATTTTAGCTGCAGCCACAGAATCTGTGTATGAATTTATCATGGAACACAGGAACAGTTTGCATTTCATAGCATCTTGATACACAAGATAGGATTCTAAAACACACACACACACACACACACACACACACACACACACACACACACACACACATTTTTTCTCACCTCATTGCCATGTGATAAAGTATTTCTTTCGATCATTTTTTTCCTACCATTCCTGTTCACAACATTGAAGTCTGTTTTCATTTATCTTCTGTTCTTCAGTTTTTCTTCTTCCCTTCTACCTGCACTTCATTTGCCTACATCTGCATCAATACTCTGCAAACCACAATGAAATGAATATTATCACTTAGTATGGTTTCTTCCCGTTCCATTCACATGGTTTTAGTATATTCTTCTATTCCTAATTTAAATCTGGTTCTAGGAACTTTGTAAGCAAGCTTTCTCTGAATACTTCATATCTATCTTCAAGTATCTGCCAGTTCAGTTTCTTTATCACCTTTGACATTCTCGTATGGGTCAAACAAACATGTGACCCTTTGTGCTGCCCTGGTTTGTATACATTCAATAGCCCCCACTAGTCCTATTCAGCACACATCCTACACAATTGACCAATATTTCATGGTGGATCACAATAGTGTTTTGTACGCAATATCCTTTGTAGACTGATTGTGCTGTTTTATTGGTATCCAACATTGCAACATTTTTCTGCCACACTCTCGCAACAACAAACTAATCTCTCAGGATCAGTTTTTGCTTATGTGACACACAAAAAGTATTCTTTGAACAAGTGAAGTCTTCTTTGCCATCTTAAGTGAACAAATAGCTTTATATCACTCATGAGAGAGTGTAAGTCGGGTGTTATTATCCACAATTTTTGAGACCGGTTCTGTATAATGGGAGTAATTTTCAATTACCTGTTTCTGGAAATAGGTTTTCTCCTTTTACAGTATGAGCCTCTCCAAATTTTCAGTGTTTATTGTGCAGTTAATATTAAGTATGTTACTAATATATTACTACTAATATTACTACTGATATTACTAATAATATATACAATTTGAATAATCTTCAAGTAATTAAGTTTTCAGACAAACTGGAAGTTCAGTGAACTGTTAGCAGAGGATTCTGAAAAGCAGTTCGGAGACCATACAAATATACTCCGTCAGTACAAATTGCTAAATCAAAGGCTCCCATCACATTTTTTCTGTCTGTATGGCTTTCACCAATAGGCAGATTCATGAAGAAGGATTATGTAAATAATTTATTCCCACTACACCAGACAAGTGGTCCAGCTGTAGATTCTTAGTGCTACCCGCAAGAAGCTGGCACAGATCGCTAGCTCATATTAAAATGTGTTATCAATATTATACTGAATGTAATTGTGCATTGTCTGTACAATGAAACATTATAAAGTCATGTGAAATAAAACATTAATGTTGGCAGAAATTTGTAGTCATCTGCTTTGAACGAGCTGCTATAAGCCTTAGCATCACTAAATCAAAGGTAAATATTAATTTCAGTTAATAACAGGGCATGATCATCTGATAAATCCATCTGTAGCACAAATGTGAAACACAAACAGCCAATACAGTACAACAGAAAGTATCACCAGAATGTTATGAATTATTTTTCAGACTGGTACTAGAGATTTGACTTACTTGCATACTGATCCATTTTATCAGATTTGTTTTTGCATGGAGAAATAGCCTGTTCCAACATGTCCCATTTAGTATTCAAATGAGCAACTCTCCACGATACTTCATCTCTCACATCAGGATACCTTGAAAGTAGTTTCCGTGCTTGGTCATTGAACACTTTACGGCGGTAACAATTGCGTCGCATCTCTTCCAAATGACTCTGTGAATGACATTCCACAGATAATCTCAAATTATATTGTATAATGTTGATGATGGCAGAATTGTTATTTACAATCAAAATTACTATCGTTCAAAACTGATAATAACAGAACAAGATGCTTACTAATAAAATATTTATGATGTACAACTGTGAAAAAAAATTAACACAGTGGGTTGGCTGTGCACTGACATATTTTGGTATGAAGTTTCAAATTTCAATCTCTCTTTCAAATGAAACTACCGATATCGTAATGTACAAGAGTGTGAATATTATGGAAAATTATGTTAACTTGATGGACTTTGCTATTCCCCTACGCTAATTTGTAAGTAACTGCACTGTAACTCAGCCAGACAACAAATCTAAAACTTTACTCCATAGGCCCCCCCAGACACAATGTTCCAGATTAATTTTTTCACTTTTATTTATTTTTTTTTTATTTTTATCATCATCGACAATTATCGATGGTATATGAGAAGAAATATTGTCCATCACTGACTCCTGTGTAAGCCTAAACGTCATTTTTTTTTTTTTACTGTCATGGTCATTGGGAAGTCTTCTACTGAAGAAGAGCAGTTGTGAAGTAGGTATGATTTCACCTTGTGTTTGAAGTTAAATTTCTCGTACAATAAATTATTTACACCTCTGTATAGACAATCAAAATTTATGCTTTTGAGAGCATATACTAAATTATCGTTTTCTTTGGTTAAGTATGGAGTAACTTATCTGTCTGTCTACAGGTGGCACTGTTTTGTGCATGTATTCTATAGCTTTATCTCTTGAACTGTCCCTGTCAATCTTCTGAGCTACTTCAAGAAAGTGACTCTACATTATGAAAATCAACAAATTTCAGCGGACACTCACAGTTCTGAGATTCTGATCCATAACACTGTCTTCCTTGCCATAAACAGCCTCTTGAATACTATTAAGCCAAGAATAGATTTCAGAGAACTGATTTATAAACTCATTGAAACTCCATGTCAAAGCAGGTGCCACATCCTGGTCGTCCCATGAAAGCTCTCCACTTGCCTCCTAAAACAACGAATTAGCAGATTAAGTAGCAAAATAGAGTTATTATGTATCATAATAAATCACATTATGTTTGAGTAAATTTAGAGCTTTGGAAAAATCAATAATGAAGGAAAAAATGTATGTCCAGCACATACTTACTTTTTTCGTGCCATAGATTCAAAACTAGTAACACATGGACATGCAATTAACACATGTAACTCATTAGCATCTCAAGTTTGTTTTACACTCGCCTTACTTTGTGTCTGCTTAGATGTGTAAGGCATAATACTTAAGTTACTAACAGTCAGACTTCTAATTTTTTTTATGTCTGCTCGAATGTGCAGAGATAACTTTCGCTATCATATTCTGATTCACTATCACACAGCAACAAAGGAACTCAAGGGTAGAGTACTGCAAACATTACGCTATAATGTGATGTTCCAGCTTACCTGTACATGTTTGATATTGGTAACAAAGGAAAGTCCTATTTACATGCTGTCTCACACACAATTGTATGTGCTGCATTGTACCTGAAGTAAAGTGATAATCCATTTACATTAACAAAGCACTCAATAGTTTACTTTTCTGTTGTTTGTATCTGATATCTTAATGAAGATACTTCCCTTATCAGGAAAAGTAACTTCCTTCCTGACTTTCCAACAGTTCATGACTCAGCAACATAGAACGTTGTGCTCCACATGTACATCTTCAGTAATTTCTTCTCCAACTTGAGGCCTCCATTTGACATTAGTAGGTTTCTTTTAGTGAAAAGTGCCGGCCTCTTCACCATTGTTGATCTGCTTCTTATATCCTCCTTGCTTTGTCTGTCATGCATTATTTTGCTTCCAAGGTAGCAGAATTCCTCCCCTTTATCTATTACACAGTCTCCAACATCAATGTTAAGTTTATCGCTTACCTCCTTCCTGCTGTTTCTTATTACTTTTCATCTTTCTCTCATTTATTCTCAGTCCATATTCTGTGCTCATTAGCTTGTTCATTCCATTCAACATGTCCTGTAACTCACACTCACTTTAATTGGGGATGAAATGCCATCAGAATATCTGCATCTGCATCTACACTGCATGAGCCATCTTATGGAGTGTGGCTGAGGGTACTTCTAATACAATCATCATTTACCTGCTTCCCTGTTCCATTTGTGAAAGATGCACGGGAAGAAGAAGAAGAAGAAGAAGAAGAAGAAGAAGAAGAAACACAATAACCCTATATATGAGCTCTAATCTTAATGACTTTCTCACCATGGTCATTTTACAAGACATACTCGAGAGTAAGTAATATATCATCTGACCAGTCACCAAGCGAGGTGGTGCAGTGGTTAGCACACAGGGCTCGTATTCAGGAGGATAACAGTTCAATCCCGTGTCCGGCCATCCTGATTTAGGTTTTCCATGATTTCCCTAAATAACTTCAGGCAAATGCTGGCATGGTTCCTTTCATAGGGCACAGCCGACTTCCTTCCCCATCCTTCCCTAATCCAACAACACCGATGACCTCACTGTTTGGTCTCTTCCACCAAATCAATCAATCAATCAATCAGACTATCCTCCAAATATACACCCTTGGAATTTCAGCAGTAAATCTCTCCATGATACATAGCTTCTCTCTTGTAGCCTCTAGTAACCGAGTCTGTTTATTACCTCCATAGTACTCTCGCACTTGTTAAATGATCCCATGACATAATGTGCCACTTTTCATTTGATCTTCACTCTCTCTTTCATTAATCCAATCTAGTAAGGGTTCCAGAATGATGAACAGTACTACACAACCGGTCTAACCAATGTTTACTAAGGCTCTTCCTTAAATTTCCTTCAGATTCTTCCAATCCATGTCAGTCTGGCATCTAATTCTTGTACAGTTAGTTTTCTGTGGTCATTCCACTTTAGACCACTCCAGGAAATTACTGCTAGGTACTCTATGGTTGTTACTGCTTCCAGAGTTTTTTGCCAACAGTGCAAATTAACAGTAATAGATCTCTTACACAATGGAAACTCCAGGTAGGAATAACAACACTGTAGGAAAATATACATTGCTACTTACCATAATGATAACATGCTAAGTTTCAGACAGGCACAATTAAAATACACTTATATGCAAGCTTTTGGTCACAGCCTTCATCAGAAAAAGAGAAACACCACCATTCATTCACAAGCAAGCACAACTCTTGCACACATGACCGCCAACTCCAGCAGCTCGGGCCACATGGCATTCAGCCCAAACCTGTGATGGAGGTCTACACTGTCCCACGGTAGTAACATATGATTCCAGCATTCTTGTTTCTTGTCTTGTATTAGGTGTTGGATCCAGGAATGGCGCCACTTTAATGCAATGAGGTGTTCCATCGATGGACATCACTTATGGTGTTGGAGAGCCTGTCTGCAATCTATATTTGCCAGGGCAATTCCTGAAAACCACCATGGTACTGTCTGCCGATTGGGGGATCCCAAGGAATAGGCAATCACTAAATCTGCTGCCAATAGAATGGCTATAGTTGTGCTCTTGACGACTGCATCTATGCCTCCATGTGGTGGGGTGCTAAGGGTGACAGTAGAGGCGACAGCATCCCAGATAGCACTGCTGAGAGTGCATATGGGTGTTTGTCCAGAGGAGTGATGCTAGGAACAGAATGATTGGAAAATGATCACTGTCACACAGATTAGCATGAACTCTCAAATGATGGAGGGGAGGACTGCAAATGAAATCAGTGACCGAATAAGACCCATTTGCAACACTGTAATTTGTTGGGACATCAACACTGAAGAAACAAAGATTGAGTTCTGTGAATACAGTTTCAATGGCTTTACTATGGCCGATGGTCGCAGTTCTACCCCACAAAGGGTTGTGGGCACTGAAATAACTAAGAAGAGGAAGAATGGAGGGATTTGAGAGATCAGTGCAGACAATAAATTCTCACACACCTCACCATCAGGAGGGAGATGCACATTACATCTACATCTACATTTATACTCCGCAAGCCACCCAACGGTGTGTGGCGGAGGGTAAAATCCAGAAATATCCTCACATGAACTGCCTCAGCCTCAAATTCATATTGAGTGGATTGTGTTAACTACAGACAGAGTTCAGAGCAGTGCAAGCAGCAATAATGTGATCCCTGCAGGGTCATGGGGCTACCACCATGCAGGTACCTGATGACCCTCCCACAATGGGATGGCCAAAAAGGAAGGGTGCAAATATAGAAAGGCCCAAAAGATGAAATGTACACCACATTGGAGACCTTCCCTGCATGATCCATACTTCCGTAAAATTTGGAAGAGGAATGGTAGGTCAAACCTAATGATGTGGACTATGTAGTGAAGGACAAACGTTGTATAAACTGCCAGAAGAGAGAGGAAAAAAGTAAGTATTTTTTTAACTAGTATCCAAAATCAAACCAAATTCTAGCATGGTTGACACCATGAAGACTATCCAGTGGAAAGGCAGAGGGGAGAGAAAAGAATGGTAGAAGGACGGACTTGCAACGTGGAAAGGAAGTAGTGCTGCACGGGCCATGGGCTCTATGTTATCCACGTGCATACTCACAAGAGAGATATGAGCCCTCCCTGGGGGAAATTTGTGTTGTGTCACTTTTCATAACCAAGAATATTTCCCTGCCGTAACCTATTCCAAAAGTTCAGATCTGTCAGTTACAGAGGTTGCCCTCATGTGTCAGTTCTCTATCTATCTGCTTGAAGCAATTTTCAGACAAGATGGACAGAACAATCTCAAACAAATCCCTGTCCTTGGCACCAGTTTTAATTGCATGACTCTCCCATTCTACAGCTGGCAAACTGAAGTCTCCTCTATTACAATGGTAAGATCAGAATACTTAGTTACAATGTTCTCCAAGTTTCCTCTAAAGCCGTATGTCCATGTGGCTGCTGAAGCATGTCGTCTATAAAAGCATGGAATTACTACATCTGACCCATCTTTGTAATGCTTACCTTCAAACAGATTATTTCAACTCACTAGATATTATCAAATTCTTTGTGGAAATAAACATGCTACACCACTGGCATCTGCCCTAACCCTCGCAATATATATTTCAATATGAATTTAGTGTTTCATTAATATTCACTTCTGGTTTTTGTCAACTGTTCCTAATACTATGTGGCCATGAATAAGTATAACAAGTGAAACTAATTCTGGGTTCTTACAACGAATCTTCCTGCAGTTTACTTATACAACATTAATATTCTTTGCCTGGTGTGCAAAGGCATAAGTTCTCCTCTGAGAGTAACATGGATGACATTTCTCTCTTACATAGGTAATTCAACACTGTTCTTACAGAAGGGTTCAAGAGAGAGAGGAAGAACACTAAAACTACTCTGTTGGCAGAGTATCCACTTTCTTTGTGTAGGGCAGGCCTTCCTTACTGAGGGTGGTCCTACATTTCTCCACCCAATAGCAGATGTCACGAAATTCACATGTGGGATCAATGCAGAATCATCTGAGCCTCTGCTTTAGACCCTCCACTCGGCTCCAAATTAAAGGACCATGATGGGCAATTGACTCTGGGTATAACGTTGCAAACAGGTAGCCATATTCCCATCTGACGTGCTAGGCTAACTGTCTTCACCAATTCAGACATCTGTTCAAGGGAAATGAGAATGTTGTCAGAACCCAGTGCATTCAACAGCTGTATCTCTGACAAAACCTCCCATAGAGCAAACCAAGTGCAAACTGGCCTTCTTTCCCGGACTTTGTGATATTATCCTAAGGTGCTCCATTACCCACCTAATGTCAGAGCTCCTACGACCAACACATCTATGCTCTGCACTTGTCTGGGTTTGATTGGAAAATTGGTCACTAACACAAGAGGTATCCTGTACTGGTTCAAATGTGTTATCAGCACTGGTCAGCACCTTGTAACTATTGCTCAGGCCGAAAGGGACAGCTTGTGTGACCGGTTTCCACATCCATCTTGCACAAATCAGAGTTGTACGAATCTATCACTGCCTGGAACTCAGCCTTAAGAGATGAAAAATCCATAAGCTGTTCCACAATTGAAGAAACAATGACATCAACATTTTGAGGGGACTATAATGGTACCAAAGGTGTCACGGCTTTTACCATTGATGCCCACACACGGCTGCAGTTTAAGAGCAGCAGCCAGAAGACCGCCAACCACATCCAGCACAGCTTTCAGCTTCCACTGTAATGTGAATGACATTTCTCTCTTACATAGGTAATTCAACACTGTCTTTACAGAAAGGTTCAAGAGGGAGGGGAAGAACACTAAACATACTCTGTTGCCAGACAGTGGCCAACTCACATCGCATCCACATACAACAAGCACAATCGCTACCAATTTCCAATTGCTAAACAAGGAAAATACAAAATATATGTGATGTCTTTCAGATGGCACTGAAGGTGATACTACTATAAAATGTCACAAAAATGGGAGGTGCAAGATGCTATTTCAACACGAACTCTGTGAGCATGGATGCAGATACCAAAGGCAGACAACAGAATCATCTATGTTCTTTCACCCAGAATTTTAATCCCACTCCTGAATCGGTCTCATATTTCCATTGTTGCTTCTTTGATGTACAGGTTGATCAGTGGATGAGAAAGGACACATCCTTGATCTATGCCCTTCTCAAATCAAGTGTATCTTTCTTTGTCTCCCATTCTTACTAACCTGTCTCGTATCTGTAAGTATTTCATAATACCCTTCTTGCTCTATGGCTAATATGTATTTCCTGAGAACCTCAAATGTCTTGCACCATTTCACACTGTCAAATACTTTCTCTAGGTTGACAAATCCTATGAGTGTGTCTTAATTTTTCTTGACTCTTGCTTCCATTATGACATACAAAATCAGAATTGTCTATGTCATGCCTTCATCTTTCCTAAAGCGCAACTGACAATTATCTAAGAGATCCTCAGTTTTCTTTCCCTTTCCTACGTATATTATTATTATCAATAACTTGGATGCATGAACTGTCATACAAATTGTTCAGCAGTTTTCACATTTTTCTGCTTTTCAGATCTTCAGGATTGTGTAGTTGATGGACTATATTCTTCTGAAAGTCTAATGGTAAATCTCCTTGCTCATAGAATCTACATACCAACATGATGATTTGTTTGCCTCTGCCCCAACAATTTTAGAAATTTCACAAAAGTGTTATCTATACTTTCTACCTTATTTGCTTGCAAATCAACGAAAGCTCTTTCAAACTTAACAATGGTTTCCCCTCATTTCTTCTTCCACCATGTCAGCAAACAGCTCCATCCTCTCATAGATGACCTCAGTTTACTCTTGCCACATATCAGCAATATCCTCTACCGTTAACAGTAGAACTGTTTCTGCACTCACAAAGTTGGCATCCTTTCTTTTAATTTCATCAAAATTTGTTTTGACTTTTCTATATGCTGAGTCTGTTCTTCCAGCGACAGTTCCTTTTTGATTTCTTGACATTTTTTCCAGAAGTCATGTCACTTTAGCCTCCCTGCACTTCCTGTTTATTTCATTTTTTCAGTAACCCAAATTTGTGTGTACCTCTCTCCTACTTAAGAATCTAGCATTTTCTTCTTTCATTGATTAACTGAATTATTTATTCTGTTACCCAATTGTTCTTTGCAATCATCTTCCTTGTACCCACAATGAGGAGCCAAAACATTGTAACCACCTTCTCAATAGCTTGTTTGTCCATATTTGGAATGAAATACATCACTGACTCAGCGTATCAGGGATCCGACAGTTTGTTGTTAGGTTTGTGGAGGTACATGGCACTAGATGTCTACACACAGGTCACATAATTCATGTAAGTAATGAACTGCTGATCTGCATACACAGTGATGGCACCCGATAGTGACCCAGGTGGGTTTCAGATGATTTACATCAGGTGAATTTGGTCTCTGAGACATCAATCTGAGTTTACTATAATGTTCCTTAAGTCACTGTAGCATGGTTCAGGCTCCAAGATAAGGACAATTATACTGCTCAAAGATGACAGCACCATCAGGAACATCAAGCATGAAGGGACGCAGGTGGTTTGCAGCTGTCAGCATATCTTCGATTACAACCACCGGTTATGGAAACGACCATCGACATAGTGTGGCAAAAAATGTGATTCATCCAAAGAACCAACACATTTCCATTGATCAACGGTTCAATTCTGATGGCCCCATGCCCACTGCTATTGTAATTGACAATGTAGTTGTGTCAACACTTGAACATGTAAGGGTGGTCTGCAGCAGAGCTCTAAGTTCAACAATTTATGACGAATAGTGTGCGTGCACCCAGCACTGTGCTCTTTCAGCAGAGGTACCATGGATCACCTTCTCTCCTACTTTACAGAATAGAACAAGCCTCCAAACCCTATGTTCTGTGGAGAGTTGTGGACATCCAGCCATTTGGCACTTAGTGGTAGTTTCACTGTCCCTCTGCCTTTTTCTGTAGATACTCATGACAGTAGCACATGAACATTCGACCAGCTTTGCCATTTTTGAGATACTTTTTCAGATGCTCTGTGTAATAATAATCTGCCATTTGTCGAAGTCATTTAACCCAATGAATTTCCTCATTTACAACCCATATCTTCGCTAGGATGATCCCTTGTCCAAGTCTGCTTACCTTACATACTTTTGTTACCATGTCACGTTGCCACAAGGCCACCTGGTGGCATCCAATGTCATGGTGGACAGTGGTCAAAATGTTCTGACTCATCAGTTTATATTTGTCCAGCCTCTTTGATTGCCTTTATTGATGAATGGCCATTCCTTTTCAACCGAGCTGCCTAATGTGGTGTACAACATCACAATACCTACAACCTCAAGAGAACTTCAAACACACATCATCATTCCTCAATACTCCAGCGTAAGACTCATTTACACATCAATTCTTCTTGATGATTCTCTTATAAGTCAGCCTACTATTCATCACCATTAACTTGGGATCTGAGTCTATATCTGTTCCAGGGTATGCCTTACAATCCAACATCAGATTTCAGAATCTTTCTCGCGACAGTGTATCCAAGCAGTACCTTCCCACATTTCCAGGTGTTTTCATGTATACCCCCTTCCCTTGTTGTCGAACAGCATATCTGTTATGTACTAGCAGAATTTAACTGAAGATCTCAAAGTGTCCTCCACCTTCCTCATGCCTACTTCTGAATCCATATCCTCCCATAATTCTTTCTCCTATTCTTTCTTTTATTAAAGTGTTCCAGTCTCCATGAATATTAGATTTTTATCTCAGTTTCCACACTGATGATGAAACCACCAAATTGACCTCATATTCTAAGGAGCAAAAAGTACTCTAGCAGGATATTAGCCCCAGAAATCAATCCCGCACAAAAATTTCGGCCATAATTCTGATAGTATGTGGTTATGACCTTCTGAATGTGCAGCATTCAACAGTTTGTGCACACTGGTTAACTCTCTCTACTCCACCACACTACAGCCCGAGCACAAAATACTGTGTATCAGAGCGACAACCAGCACCCTCCTATACACGGGATGATGAAGGCGAAGGGAGAGTAGAAGAAAGAGGGTCATGTCTGTCAAACATGTTTTGGAATCTTGTTCTAGAGCACATGGAAAGAGTACATATTATGTCAACCTCGTGTAAATTCATTGTCATTTTAACAATACATGCCTCAAAATCAAAATGAAGAAACTTAAGCACCTGAAGAATTGTTATGAATTGCATTTAATGATTTTTTATTTACAATTTAATTGTGCCACTCATATTGAAGAATAGCACAGCTCCTGCCAATTTACATCACTTCAGCAATGTCAACTTTCCAGTCCAAAGAAAATAATGCACAACAGCAAAGGTAACAATTAAACAGTGTTCTGCTACGTCTTTCATGACACACTCATTCATTTCATTAATTTACCCTGCATTTGTGTATCACAGCACAAAAGTCTTCGAAGTAGAGGTTAGAAAGCTGCGCAATTTGGCACAGTAAATGAAGCACTATTGGTAGTTGGTTGACCAACATTATGAAAATGGACCTCTTACTCCACTGTACAGTGCTTCACCCTTGGGTATTAGGTGGCTGCAATGGGACACAGCAACTGACAACCTGTGTTTGCAAATGTTTAAAAGCTGTACATTCCGATGGACATAAGGGCATATTATTAGAAGTATGGCCCTTTCACACAGAATCGCGCGCTAGGGCTGATGACTTGCAGTTGTTTGTGGTATTCCTTTGTCAGTTAAATGTTCAATACCTTCAATATACTATTTCTATCTTGTCATCTTCTGCTTGTGACTATATTGTACACAAGAAAATGACCTTGTTTCTTACTTATAAGAGATATCTTCACGGTTTATTTAAATGCAAAACGCCTGCAGCAATGACATGTATATCAATTATAGATGCCAATATTTTGCTTCAAGAAGTACCCTGGGCTTCTACAACATATAACTTCAACCCTCTTTAAATAAGTATTTCACACTAATGGAATATAGTATTTCCTCAATGCCAATTAATTATGTATACATTATTAAAAGTTTCTACAAACTCACTATGTATAAAATCTTTGAACTATTAAAGTTTTTATTTTTATAAATCAGACACATTTTCTTGAAGTTCAGTCATAATACATGTAGCTTATGAATAATAAATGATAAAATATTTTATAGTCTCTATTTGCATAAGAGTTCCACATTATCACTCTTGCATACTTTACAACTGTCAATGAGGTTGTTGTCCATAATGTAGTCATAGTTGTGTTGTAAAGCTGCCCAGAATTCATCTTTGTTTACTTCACGACTTCCCCAGGAGTGCCTCCACGATTCTTGCTCAGGATCTCTTCTGAAAGTAATTTAAAAAAATAAATAAATAAATGACACAAAGTTATATTTTATTCTCAGAAATTAGCAGTAGTTTCATAATGTATATTTATTGGCAAAGACTATCTCCTTGCATTGAACCGACAGCAGATATTTACTGTTATCACTAACATTAATTTTAAATATTATACACATAATCACCACCTGTGCTTGTAACTACAATATTGAGCATAAAAGTTTAATGTTATTACACGAACCATGGACTTTGCCAAGGTGGGGTGGCTTGGTGCCTCATCAATACAGACAGGGATACTTAAGGTAAAAAAAACAACAGTGGAGGGGTATCTATGGAGAGACTTGACTAATCTATGGTTGCTGAAGAGGGAAGCACCCTTTTTCAATAGTTGCAGGGCAACAGCCCGGATGATTGACTGTCCTGGACTTGTAACATCAACTTCTTGTGCTGGTGCTGCAAATGGTTGAAAGCAAGGATAAACTGCAGCTGTTATTTTTCCCAAGGATTTGCAGCTCTGCCATATGATTATACGATGATGATGGCATCCCGTTGAGTAAAATATTTTTGGGGTAAGATAGCCAGCCAGCCCCTCATTCACATCACCAGGCGAGGACTACTCAGTGTGATGTAAACAAAACTGGCATTCTATGGGTCAAAGCATGGAAGTCAGATCCCTTAATTGAGTATGTATGCTAGGATATTTAAAAAGGGAAATGAATACTTCGAAATTAAATATGGTGAGAACTGGCAAAACACGGTGGTAGGAGGGACAGGAAATCTGGTCAGGCAAGTACAGAGTTACAAATACAAAATCAAGTAGGGATAAAGTAGGAGTAGGTCCAGTAATAAATAAGAAAATCTTAGTGTGTGAGGACTATTAAGAACAGCACAGTGAATGATTTATTGTTTTCAAGATAGACATGAAGCCAACATCCATCACAGTTTTACAAGTTTATATGCCAAACAGTTCTACAAATTATAGAGAGATTGAAAGAGTGTATTATGACATAAAAGAAATTATTGAGGTAGTTACGGAAGGCAAAAATTTGTGAGAGATAGCGGAATTCTACAGCACAAAAATGAAGAGAAGGGAACCTAATAGGAGAATGTGGTCAGGGGGAAACAAATTAAAGTGGACGCCGTCTGGTAGAAATTTGCACAGAGCATAATTTAATCATTGCTAATCTACATCCATACTCTGCAAGCCACCTGATGGTGTGTGGCGGAGGGTACCTTGAGTACCTCTATTGGTTCTCCCTTCTATTCCAGTCTTGTATTGTTCGTGGAAAGAAAGACTGTCGGTATGCCTCTGTGTGGGCTCTAATCTCTCTGATTTTAACCTCATGGTCCCTTCGCGACATATATGTAGGAGGGAGCAATATACTGCTTGACTCCTCGGTGAAAGTATGTTCTTGAAACTTCAACAAAAGCCCGTACCAAGCTTCTGACCGTCTCTCTTGCAGAGTCTTCCACTGGGGTCTATCTATCATATCCGCAACACTTTCGCGATTACTAAACGATCCTGTAATGAAGCACGCTGCTCTCCGTTGGATTTTCTCTATCTCTTGTAACAACCCTATCTGGTATGGATCCCACACCAGTGAGCAGTATTCAAGCAGTGGGCAAACAAGTGTACTGTAACCTACTTCCTTTGTTTTCGAACTGCATTTCTTTAGGATTCTTCCAATGAATCTCAGTCTGGCATCTGCTTTACTGACGATTAATTTTATATGGTCATTCCGTTTTAGATCACTCCTAATGCCTACTCCCAGACAATTTATGGAATTAACTGCTTCCAGTTGCTGACTTGCTATATTGTAGCAAAATGATAAAGGATCTTTCTTTCTACGTATTCACAGCACATTACACTTGTCTACATTGAGATTCAATTGCCATTCCCTGCACCATGCATCAATTTGTTGCAGATCCTCCTGCATTTCAGTACAATTTTCCATTGTTACAATCTCTCGACACACTACAGCATCATCCGCAAGAAGCCTCAGTGAACTTCTGATGTTATCCACAAGGTCATTTATGTATATTGTGAATAGCAATGGTCCTACGACACTCCCCTGCTGCACACCTAAAATCACTCTTACTTTGGAAGACTTCTCTCCATTGAGAATGACATGCTGCATTCTGTTATCTAGGAACTCTTCAATCCAATTACACAATTGGTTTGATATTCCATATGCTCTTACTTTTTTCATTAAACGACTGTGGGGAACTGTATCAAACGTCTCGCAGAAGTCAAGAAACATGGCATCTACCTGAGAACCCGTGTCTATGGCCCTCTGAGTCTCGTGGACAAACAGCACGAGCTGGGTTTCACGCAATCGTCTTTTTCGAAACCCATGCTGATTCCTAGTCTCCAGAAGAGTCATTACACTCGAACATAATATGTGTTCCAAAATTCTACAACTGATCGATGTTAGAGATATAGGTCTATAGTTCTGCACATCTGTTCGACGTCGCTTCTTGAAAACAGGGATGACCTGTGCCCTTTTCCAATATTTTGGCACGCTACGCTCTTCTAGAGACCTACGGTACACCGCTGCAAGATGGGGGGCAAGTTCCTTCACGTACTCTGTGTAAAATCGAACTGGTATCCCATCAGGTCCAGCGGCCTTTCCTCTTTTGAGCAATTTTAATTGTTTTTCTATCCCTCTGTCATCTATTTCGATATCTACCATTTTATCATCTATGCGACAGTCTAGAGAAGGAACTGCAGCTTTACAAAAAGACATTTAGTATTTCGGCCTGTAGTCTGTCATCCTATGTTTCAGTTCCATTTTGGTCACAGAGTGTCTGGACATTTTGTTTTGATCCACCTACAGCTTTAACATAAGACCAAAATTTCTTAGGATTTTCTGCCAAGTCTGTACACAGAACTTTACTTTCGAATTCATTGAACGCCTCTCGCATAGCCCTCCTCACACTACATTTTGCTTCATGTAATTTTTGTTTGTCTGCAAGGCTTTGGCTATTTTTATGTTTGCTGTGAAGTTCCCTTTGCTTCCGTAGCAGTTTTCTAACTCTGTTGTTGTAACATGGTGGATCTTTTCCATCTCTTACGATCTTGCTTGGCACATACTCATCTAATGCAAATTGTATGATGGTTTTGAACTTTGTCCACCGATCCTCAACACTATCTGTACTTGAGATAAAACTTTTGTGTTGAGCCATCAAGTGCTCTGAAATCTGCTTTTTGTCACTTTTGCTAAACAGAAAAATCTTCCTACCTTTTTTAATATTTATATTTACAGCTGAAATCATCGATGCTGTAACCGCTCTATGATCACTGATTCCCTGTTCTGCGTTAACTGTTTCAAATAGTTTGGGTCTGTTTGTCACCAGAAGGTCTAATATGTTATTGCCTCGAGTCAGTTCTCTGTTTAACTGCTCAAGGTAGTTTTCAGATAATGCACTTAAAAAAATTTCACTGGATTCTTTGTCCCTGCCACCCGTTATAAACGTTTGAGTCTCCCAGTCTATATCTGGTAAATTAATATCTCCACCCAAAACTAAAACATGGTTGGGAAATCTACTCAAAATATTTTCCAAATTTTCCTTCAGGCGTTCTGCCCCAACAGCTCCTGAGCCAGGAGGCCTATAGAGACATCCAATTACCATGTTTCAGTCTGCTTTAACCATGACCTTCACCCGAATTATTTCACATTTTGGATCTCCGTCAATTTCCTTCGATACTATTGCACTTTTTATTGCTATAAAACCGCCTCCCCCTGTCTCTATGGCATACATTGCAAGCTGAGTTTAGAATTTCATTACGGTTTACATCTGGTTTCAGCCAATTTCCCGTGCCTAGTACTATGTGGGCATTGTGAGCGCTTATTAATGAGAGCAGTTTCTGGGACCTTTCTATAGATCCTCCTGCAGTTTACTATTACCACATTAATATTGTCATTCCCTGTTGCGTTTTGCCTACCGCTTACCTTGTCGCATCTCAGGAGGCGTCTTGTCGCACCTAGGGAGGGAATTCTCTAACCTAAAAAACCCACATGTGCACTCCACACGTACTCCGCTACCCTTGTAGCCGCTTCCTGCGTGTAGTTCATGCCTGACCTATACAGGGAGACCCTATATTTCTCCACCCGATAACGGAGGTCCAGAAATTTGCACCCCAGACCACCGCAGAATCGTCTGAGCCTCTGGTTTAAGCCTTCCACTCGGCTCCAAACCAGAGGACCGCAATTGGTTCTGGGAATAACACTACAATTCGTTAGCTCAGATTCCACCCTGCGAGCAAGGCTTTCTGCCTTCACCAACTCTGCTAACCACCTGTATGAACTGAGGATGACCTCTGAACCCAGGGAAGGACGACGGTTCAATCCCGCGTCCGGCCATCCTGATTTAGGTTTTCCGTGATTTCCCTAAATCACTCAGGGCAAATGCCGGGATGGTTCCTCTGAAAGGGCACGGCCGACTTCCTTCCCCATCCTTCCCTAATCCGATGAGACCGATGACCACGCTGTCTGGTCTCCTTCCCCAAAAAACCAACCAATCTGAACCCAGACGGCAGGAGTCAATGGTGCTGACATGAACAACAATTTGCAGTCAAGTGCACCCAGTGCTCTCTATTGCCGCTGGCAGGGCCTCCTCCACATCTTGGATGAGACCCCTTGGCAAGCAGACAGAGTGAACACTGGCCTTCTTCCCCGACCTTTCCGCTACTTTCCCAAGGGGCTCCATCACCTGCCTAACATTGGAGCTCCCAATCACTAATAAACCCCTCCCCCTGTGTGCCTGCTCGGACCTTGCTGAAGGAGCAGCCACATGTCCACCCACAGGCAGAGCGGGCAATGCCAAACGACCAGCCTCCACATTGACCCTCCGCCTCATGAGGCGTGAACGCCGTTGAACCTGCCACCCCCCTTGGGAAGAGGGTGGCCCAACCACGCCCGGTACCCACGAAGATGTCTCGACAGCAGGGACCATCAGTGAAGCATGTAACACCTGGGGTGTACCATGTGACACACCAGACTCCCCACTGCCGCCACACTCCAAGGCAGCAGCCTAAAGACGGCTGATCGCGGTCATCAGCACGTTCAGCTGTTCGCGAACAGTGGCCAGCTCCTCCTGCATCCATACACAGCAGTCACACATCCTATCCATCCTAAGAAATCAACAATTTACTGTAGAGAATTAAGTAATCAACTTTTAACTAGATTGCTAATTCACTAAAGGCGGCTGATAGCTGACTAAACTGTGGTTACTAGACAATTCTTGTTGGAAGCAACGAAAATAAGCACTAACTGTCTCTGGACTGTATTCAAAACAAACACGAAATCTATGGAACACTACTACTAGTACTCAAAAATTAAAGCTTCCTAAAAGCAACAACACACAGAAAAAGAAGTGACAAGTAAGAAAAACACAGTTAATACTTAAATTTACGTAGCTTGCTGCACAGCAGATGTGAAGCAGGCGGCAGTTACGACGACACTAGCACTATTAATGCTTGACTAAAGAATCATGTAAGATGGTTTTAAATCTAGAAGTGACCTGCAGACACTTTCAGGTTTCAGATAGATAATATATTGGTAAGGCAGAGGTTTTGAAACCATTAGAAGCATTAGGCAACAACTGATTCAAATCTGGGAAAGGAATAGAATACATTATGACTCACTAGTTTTAAGGGATGAAAGTGAAAGCAGCGAAGTATCAAATAGGTAATAAGACAAGGCCTACCTGAAACCAATGGATAAACCCAGGACAGGACACCAATTTTGACTGCTGGGTGAAGAAAATATAAAAATACATCAAATGAAGCTGGCATATGGGAATCCAGGTATCTAAAAATGAAGCTGACAGCATATGCAAATTGACTACACAAGAATGTCTAAATGACAAATGTAAGGCCATACAAGCATGCATAACAAAGGGGAAAGATAGATGTTACCCATAGGAAAATTAAAAATACCTTTTGAAAAAAGAGAAGCACCAGGAAGACTCAAGAGCTCAATGTGAGAAGCTGGGACTATGCAAAGAAGGAAAACCTGAAAGGTGGTAGGAATATATAGAAGGGCTAAAAAAAAAAGGAAATTAACTTACTGAGGAAGTAGATGGTGATGAGATGGGAGATATGATACAACAAAAAGCATTTGGCTGGCACTGCAAGTTCTACATTGAAATAAGGCACCTGGAGTGGACAACATTCTCTCAGAATTATGAGATCCTTGGGAAAACATAACATGACAAAACTATTTCATTTGGCGTGCACGACGTATGAGACCAACGAAATACCTTCTGACTTCGAGAACAATGTAATCATTCCAATTCTTAAGAAGACAGATGACAGGTGACTCACAGTTTAATAAGTCATAGTTACGTAATACTAACATAACTTATTTACAGAAGAAGGGAAGAACTGGTAGATACCGACCTCAGGGAAGATCAGTTTTTATGCAAGAAACATGTAGGAACATGTGAGCCAACACTGGAAAAAGTACACCTACATAAACAGCATTTGTAGGTTTAGAGAAAACCTTTGATAATGTTCACTGGAATATACTCTCTGAAATTAAGGTAACAGGGATAATATACAGAGAGCAAAAGGCTATTTACATACACAAGCCAGGCTGCAGTTGTAAGTGTCAAAGGACATTGAAGGTACAGAGTGGCTGAAAAGGGAGTGAGACAGCGTTGTAGCCTATCCTCAATGTTATTCAATCTTTACATTGACAAAGCATTGAAGGAAACCAAAGATAATTGTTCTTAAGGAGTTAAGCTCAGGGAAAAGAAATAAAAACTTTGAGGCTTGCAGTTTTTTAAGAGCAGTTGAACAGAATGCATTGAAAAGATGTTATATAATGAAAATCAACATAAGTAAAACAAGGATGATGGAATGTAGTTGAATTAAGTCAGGCGACACTGAGGGAATTAGGGAACATTATTTTGTTTTGGTTTTTTTAGGGCGCAAAACTGCTATGGCCATTAGCGCCCGGTCCGTGACTTAGGAAACAGTAAAAAACCGAAAATGGAAACCAGCAGCAATGGGAACGAAACTCAAAAAATTGGAGAAACTAAAAGCAGAAAAAAGGCTTAAACATCCACTACAGAAAGGGGTTGGTTGTCCCCAAAAAAAGCTTCAAATGACTGACGTCATTTCACTGGCACTAATAAACTCGAGAACGCGATCGGCCGAGCGCGTGTCATCTGCTGAAATGGACGATATATCAGGCGACAGCTGTAGACGGGCGCGTAACGGAGTAAAATAGGGGCACTCAATTAAAAGGTGTCTTACCGTCCACAGCTGAGAGTAGTGGGGACAGAGTGGGGGAGGATCGCCGCTTAAAACATGTCGATGGCTAAAAAGACAGTGCCCTATCCGGAGTCTAGTTAAAATTACCTCCTCCCGACGACGCGTTCGGGAGGAAGAGGTCCAAGCCATGGAAAAGCTTTCACGTCCCGCAAGTTATTGTGGGGAAGTGTCGACCAATGTGCGTGCCATAAAGGAACAACACGACGACATAAAACGCTCCGTAGATCGGCGAAGGGATTCGATTGAATAGCTGGCCGAAGAAGAGAGACTGCAGCCTTGGCCGCTATATCGGCCGCCTCATTTCCACAGATACCAACGTGTCCCGGGAGCCAGAGGAACGCCACCGAGACGCCCCCCAGGTGGGGCAAGTGCAGACAGTCCTGAATCCGGTGGACCAGAGAGAGGGTGGACAGGGTAAAGAGGAGAGAGCTGAGAGAATTTGAACAGATAACATACTGTATCCGCTGATGGCGGCGGATGTATTGGACAGCCTGGAGAACAGCGTAAAGCTCCGCAGTATAAACCGAACACTGGTCGGGATGCCGAAATTGATTTGGGGTGTCGCCAACAATATAGGCACTCCCTACACCAAACGATGTTTTTGAGCCATCAGTGTAAATAAATGTGGCTTCCTTCACTTGTGCACATAGAGCAGAAAATGCCCGACGATAAACAAGTGAAGTGGTACCATCCTTGGGAAACTGACAAAGGTCACGGAGCACGCAGATCCGGGGACGGAGCCAAGGCGGTGCTGTACCCCAAGTTGTCAAGAAGGTTTTAGGAAAGCGGAAGGAAAGAGAATGGAGCAGTTTACGGAAGCGGACTCCCGGTGGTAGTAGGGAGGAGGGGCGGCCTGCATACCCTACATCAAAGGAGGCGTCGAAAAAAATGTCATGGGCTGGATTAGCAGGCATGGAAGACAGATGGCTAGCATAACGACTCAGAAGGACTGCTCGCCGATTGGACAGCGGAAGTTCAGCAGTCTCAGCATAAAGGCTTTCCACAGGGCTGGTGTAAAAAGCTCCAGACACTAAACGTAATCCACGGTGGTGGATAGAGTCGAGACGCCGAAGAATAGACGGCCGAGCAGAGGAGTAGACTATGCTCCCATAGTCCAATTTCGAGCGCACTAAGGCGCGATAGAGGCGGAGAAGGACCACTCGGTCCGCTCCCCAGGAGGTACCATTCAAGACACGGAGGGTGTTGAGGGATCGCAGACAGCGAGCCGAAAGATAGGAAACGCCGGACACTAATGTATCATGCGCGACAGTGAGCCCAGAGACCGGGGAGAAACTAGGCCCGCCTGAGAACCGTCGATGCCGACTCCAAACTTCCGAGGAGGGAGTGAAGGTGTTAAATGAGCTAATAAAGAATTTCCAGCTTGCCTTCTTGCTATCGCGGATGACGCGACGGCATCGCGCACGGAACTGCTTATAGCGGATACAGTTGGCCAAAGTAGGATGGTGGCGGAAAACGCAAAGAGCACGTCGCCGCTCACGTATTGCGTCACGGCACGCCTCGTTCCACCAAGGAACTGGGGGGCGCCGGGGCAATTCGGAGGTGCGTGGTATTGAACGTTCCGCAGCTGTAAGAATAACGTCGGTAATATGTGTGACCTCATCGTCGACGCTGGGAAAGTGACGGTCATCGAATGTCGCTAGAGATGAAAAGAGTATCCAATCGGCTTGGGCAAACTTCCAGCGTCGCGGGCGCATATATGGCAGTTGAGGCTGCAGTCTAAGGACACATGGAAAGTGGTCACTCGAGTGTGTATCATCAAGGGCGAACCATTCGAAGCGCCGAGCTAGCGGAACAGTACCGACCGAAAGGTCCAAATGAGAGAAATTTGTCGTGGAGGCAGACAAAAATGTAGGGACCCCAGTGTTGAGGCAAACTAGATCCGCTTGGTGGAAGACGTCTAGCAATAGTGAGCCACGTGGACAAGGATGTGGAGATCCCCAAAGCGGGTGGTGGGCATTGAAGTCCCCAACCAGCAAATAGGGGAGTGGAAGCTGACCAAGAAGATGAAGGAGATCAGCTCGTGCCATTGGTGTCGACGATGGAATGTATACAGTACAAAGAGAAAAGGTATATCCAGAAAGTGAAAGACGAACAGCGACAGCTTGGAAGGAAGTGTTTAAGTGGATTGGGTGATAATGGAGAGTATCATGGAGAAGAATCATGAGTCCTCCATGGGCTGGAGTGCTTTCAACAGAGGGGAGATCAGATCGGACGGACTGAAAATGGGGACGCAGCTTTGTTTCCTGAAGACAGAAGATGACCGGCGAGTAGGATCGTAAGAGGATCGACAATTCATCCCAATTGGCTCGAATGCCGCGGATATTCCAGTGGATAATGGACATAGAGTGAACAGAAAATGGAGGAATGTGACCAAGGTTGCCGTCAACTCAACGACTGCTCAGAGCTTGCGACCGACAGCATGGAATGGCATTCAGCCGAAGGCAGAAGATCCTGATCCATAGGTTGTTCAGGAGCAGCTCCTGCCACTAGCGATCGGCCGGTTGATCGGCCGCCAGCAGTGCGCTTCGGCGACACAGAAGACGGCCGAGGGCGATTTCCGCCAGGTGGTGCTGTAGATGGGACACGCCTTGGCGGAGAAGGAGATAAACTGGGTTTCTTAGTAGCCTTCTTGGAAATATGATGTTTAGATGAAGGAGGAACCGATGGTTGTGAAGTTGGGGTACGTAAAAAATCTTCACGAGTACGCTCTTTTTTCGAAGTCTTGGTGTCTGACTTTTGGGATCGAGATTTAGCAGAACCCGATGAAGGGTGAGCCATAGAGTGGGCAGGCGAAAGTGGTGAGGTTGAACGGGCGATCTTTGCGCTGGCCGATCTGACGACCGGGGCACTAAAGGTGAGGTCGCAAGTCTGCGTGGCCGCCTCCTTTGTTGGCCGAGGAGAAGCAAGGACAGTGCTGTATTTTCCTGTCTGAGGCACGGTGGGCTTTCGATTGGCCAATAATTTTCGAGCAGCAAAGGTCGACACCTTTTCCTTCACTCTGATTTCCTGGATGAGCTTTTCGTCTTTAAAAACAGGGCAATCTCGAGAGGCAGCAGCGTGGTCACCCATATAGTTGATGCAGCGAGGGGATGGAGGTGGACAAGCACCCTCATGGGCATCCTTGCCACACGTAACACATTTGGCCGGATTGGAACAGGACTGGCTGGTGTGATTGAACCGCTGACACCGATAGCAACGCGTAGGGTTTGGGACATAAGGGCGAACGGAAATTATCTCATAGCCTGCTTTGATTTTCGATGGGAGTTGAACTTTGTCAAATGTCAAAACACAGTGCGGGTTGGAATGATGTTTGTGTCAACCCTTTTCGTAACTCTATGAACAGCCGTTACGCCCTGGTCAGACAGGTAGTGCTGAATTTCTTCGTCAGACAATCCATCGAGGGAGCGTGTATAAACGACTCCATGCGAGGAATTTAAAGTGCGGTGCGCTTCAACCCGGACAGGGAAGGTGTGGAGCAGTGAAGTACGCAGCAATTTTTGTGCCTCGAGGGCACTGACTGTTTCTAACAACAAGGTGCCATTCCGTAATCTGGAACAAGACTTTACAGGACCTGCAATTGCGTCGACACCTTTCTGAATAATGAAAGGGTTGACCGTGGAGAAGTCGTGACCTTCGTCAGACCGAGAAACAACAAGGAACTGTGGCAACGATGGAAGAACTGTCTGTGGCTGAGACTCAGTGAACTTACGCTTGTGAGCAGATATAGTGGAAGGCGAGGAAGCCCCCATGATTACCGGCGTCTCCGGTGGCGCGCTCCTCCCTTGTGGGGGCCCTCCCGCCTTAGGTGATTGTGCACACCTCAGGTCGCACCTCCCGACAAACGGACGGAGGGACCAATCGGCACTTTCAGAAGGTATCAGCTCGGGTAATCACCCCTCCCTGGGCCTGGCCGTTACCAGGGGGTACGTACATGTCCTACCTGTCTACCCGGGGCGGGGAATTACGCGTTACCCCGTCACCGGCTACGCACAAAAATGCGTGGGTCGGCCTTAATTAGGGAACAAGACACTAAAAGTAGTACATGAGTTTTTCTATTTTGGTAGCAAAATAACTGATGGCAAAAGTAAAGAGGATATAAACTGTGGATTGTCTACAGCAAGAAAAGCATTCCTGAAAAAGAGAGATTTGTTAACATCAAATTTAAATTTAAGTGTTAGGGAGTCTACTCTGAGGTTATTTGTCTGAAGAGTAGCCTCGAATGGAAGTGGTACACGGGTGACACGCAGTTCAGACAAGAAGAGAGTTGATGAATTTTAAATGTCGTACTACATAAGAATGCTGAAGATTTGATGGATTGATCTCGTAACTGATGATGAAATATTGACTAGAACTGTGCCAAAAAAGATATTTGTAACAAATTTGACTAAAAGAAGGGACTGGTTGATAGGACACATTCGAATTGTTAATCTGGTAATGGAGACAAGTGTGGGGTTAAGAATTGCAGAGGGAGACCAAGACATCCCACCACCATCATGTTGCGAAAATGAGCTTGTCAATGAAACACCTGAAACTGTGAAATGGTACCTGGACCAAAGGTGTCGAGTTCTCTCAATAAGTGCAGGATTGGTCTGACATCTTGGTATCTTCAAAGTAATGAAGGAGGCCAGATACTAATGCAGAGTTTAGCCATCCAGCCCCACATGTTCAGCAGGAAGGTGGATTAGTCATGTTTTGGGTCACTGTTACATAAGTAAGTTAGACGCTGTTCGTCTCTATTGACAGCAACTCAAGTTCTGTGCAATATCATCAGGGTCCAGTCCTTCAGTCACCAATTCAGTGAAGAGTTCATCTTTCACAACAAAAATGCATGAGTGCACAGAGTCAATCTCATGAATATCTTACTCCAGAAGGCAGGAATCAACCTAATGGAAATGTTTACAAACCTGCAAACATGAACTCTATTGAGCATTCCTGTGGACAGCTGAAACTTGCTTTTTATCTTCACAGGAACCCTTCTCACATAATAAATGGTCTCAGTACAGGTGCTGTCAAAAAATAGGGTAGTCCTGAGCATCAAAATCTTGACTTCCTTGAGGATAGCATGCTAAGGAGATGTACAGGGTAGAGGAAAACTATACTGAATGTTACCCAGCAATAAAGTTTGATTTCACAGATGTTCAAAGATGTGCATTTTCAAACGGACTGCCTTTATTTTTGTCAATGTCTTGTTTTTATTTCACAGTACCCATTTCTTTTTAGTTTCATAAGGCTTATTCTGTTATTCCCTGTACCCACTGAATCTAAGCCAAAACACATTCACAGGTCTACGGAACTGATTAGAGCAGTTTGTATTCAATAAAATTATATGACCAATAAATAGTCATATGCATAACCTTCGAAACTGAATTTTTTACACCACTGTCATAAAATTAAATAATTAACCACATAAACGATATTTCCAATCAAATGATCTATACAACTCATAAGTCGGTCATCTAGCAGTTAGGATTTTTCAAAAATGAAGTGAATTCCTGGAACAAGAGTATATTATATTCAAATATTTTGAAACTTCCTGGCAGATTAAAACTGTGTGTCGGACCGAGACTTGAACTCGAGACCTTTGCAAAGGTAGAGAGTTCGAGTTTCAGTCCGGCACACAATTTTAATCCACCAGGAAGTTTCATATCAGTGCCCACTCTGCTGCAGAGTGAAAATCTCATTCTTCAAATATTTTTCTGGAACTAAACTAGTAGAAACACACTTAAATAATTTGTGTCAAATAAATGATTTCATTGTCTTCATTTGAAGAAAATAATCATTATTTTCTTATTAGTTCATCAACTCAAGCAACTGCCCTACATCACTACCCGAACTACTATCTGATCCTGTCACAGTCATGAAAAAGGAGATACCTGGGTAATGTATGCAAAATGTTAGTATGACATTAAGTTTTCTGCTATGTATAGATGGCAAAATGTGATTGCAATGTTGTTAATTTGCATTTGGTTATTACAGTATATTCAAATTTCATGTCAGTTGTTTCCTAAAGTAATCCTTGTTTTCGAATTCACACCAAATTTATGGAAGCCAGTGTATGTGCAGATAAACCATGCAAAAGCAGACACTAATGAAGCAGCCAACGTACTGTCCCACAAAATATTTTGTCTGATGCTGTCTCGGAGATATCTGCAATCTAAAATGTAAATGATTGAAACCAGTCATATTTAACAGCAAAATAATGTGCTTTTGATCAACATTGCAACTTTTCTTAAAGTTTGACAATGAAGAACCATTTCTTCTTCATTTTCCTCACAAAATGTAAATTTATTTGATGCAAAAGTGTGCAGTTGTTGACTGATGCATCACTATTGTACAAAGATTCAACAGCAGACTGCTTAGATGTTTCTCTTTTCCCAAATGAATTCCAGAATGCAGAGTGATACAAGATATATATTTGTTTGGAGAGAAGAGTTTCTCATAATCCATACAAAGAGTGCTTATTGACAAAATAGTCTCCATGTTTGGTGTAGTGTATTTATAAGGTGATGTGCTGAACTCTATCTCTCCACATGAAACTGTCACTGCACAGACCTGAAGAGACAACTTCCTCGGCACATCTATATCCTTATGCTAAACCAGTATGTGACCATTCTGCCACACAAGATCGCAATGACTGATCACACATTTTGTGGGTGAATATCTTCAATAGCAAACAGTTCAGTGTACAGAATAGTCAGTTCATTCTACCAACTTGAACCCCACAACAAGTTTTAGGTTCTCTCGGCAGAAGGGATGTTGCACTTCACAGTTTTGCACATAGAATTCAGTCAACTTCCAGTGGAGCCCCTAAATACTATGACTAAGAACACTACAGGTTGTTATCTGTTGTGTATTTCTCAAACGGCCTATAACAAGCCAACATCAATTTTCTATACTAGTATACCACAGATTACAATCACATTCAAAATTCTAGGAGAAATTCTCAATTTAACTATGATTTCACATTTTATTTATAACACACACACACACACACACACACACACACTCACTCACTCACTCACTCTCTCTCTCCCCCCATTACAAAACTACTACATGCGTTTAGTTACATATCTGATCATTTTCTGAATTAATCACATTTACAATTACACAAAAGACTGATATAAGTGAAAAACTTCTGAGTATTTATTTCATACAACAAACTGCATTTTTTTAAAGGAGGAAAAAGGAAAAAAAGCCAATTCATGTTGGCTGCAATTACTGTTTCCTCCAGACAGACATTCTGGTACAGATACACATTATCCTTTACACACATTTTATGACCTGATGAAGAATTAGAATTTGGAATTATTTCAGTATAAGACAAGGGTATTACCTAGATTTCTTTGTTAGGCTGTTATAGGGTCTTTCTGCCCTCATCTTCACATGCTCTGTGCCTTCTAGATTACCACTAGAGGGCTGCAGTGAAGAAAGGGAGAAGCTCATCTTCAGTGCAGAGTTTTCAAATCCTGGAATAAATACAAAGAGGAATAAGTGTCTCAAATGGGTATAAACTCACAGAACTCCTGTTGTAGTAAGTGCTAAATTTCTTCCACAAGTACATGTTCTGAAGCAGAGAATAACAGTATGTCTACAAAACTATTGCAGGTTATTATTGTAATACACAAATATAATTACAGATTTATGATCACAAATGAAAAAAAAAATTGAACTTGGGTCATACAAAATTTTCTGTAATATTATGTTTTAAAATACATATTATTTCAAGGACAAAACACATGTGGTACTACTGTTGTGACTTATGTACTCTATAGCAGAAGAAGAAAACATGGATCGCACATTGTCACTACTGATAACAACATGTCATGTGATTGGTTGTGGCACACTTGCAAAGCACCTCCACCATTATAAATGATCCTATGAATTATCCTGGAAGCTCTAAGAGGCTGGTCACAAATGATGCAGTTGTCTATAAGAGCATACCTCTGCGAGAAGACTGTAGAAAATTGCCAGAAGACATTTGGAGATTTGATGATTGGTACACAGATTGGTAGTTGACACTGAATGTAAGTTAATGTAATGCAGTGCCCTTAAATAAGCACAGAAATCCAGTACTGTACGATAACACTATTGATGACGAATCACTAGAAACAGTCACAGTTTTAAAATACCTGGAAATAACCATTCGGAATGACCTAAAGTGGAATTACTACATGCAACAGTAGTACATTCCTGGAAGAGTTGTGCAACATTACATTTCCTCTTACACACATCTCATGAAATGATCACATTGACGAATCCAAGAATTAGAGCAAATGTGGGGGTTTACAGACAGGCAGGCATGCAGGCAGGCAGGCAGGCAGGCAGGCAGGCAGACAGACAGACAGACAGTCAGTCTGTCAGTCAGTCAGTCAGTCAGTCAGTCATTCCAAGCACCATTTGCAAATGGAATGGGGATGGGAGTTAAATAACAGAGGTAGCAGAAGTTTCATCTTAGGAATGAAATGTTAGTAATGGACTTGTTCATAAAATAAGTTTTTTATGCTGTAAGCCACAGTTTACTTTTTTTTAAATACACACTACATAGTAGTGGCAGATTTATTACTTAAAAAGACCTTCAGCAATTCAGCGCCCCCCCCCCCCCCCCATTTTTGTGCAGAGGAATCAGTAATAGGGTGACAATACTCCATAAACAAACAATTAAGTACGAGTGGTTTCTACTTTCACACTTCTACGGAACATGCGTTCTGCAGCAGGCATTTTTAAATGTGTTACACAGTACAGCACATAGATCAATGGCCCAAAACTCCATAATGTATGTATTTTTGGAATAAATGCACTGTCTGGGAGATAGTTTGCCAGTCAGTCAATAGTTCCTGTATTGGGGGAGGGGGGGGGGGTATTTCGTAACACTAACACGATGCACGCGCTACTCCCTCAATGAATTTGTTTACTTCCTAATTGTTGCAAAGTGTATGTTAAAGGAATTCTCGCATGTTTGTGTGGCTGTGATTATCATTATAGCGGTACAAAATACCCCGGTCGTACACACCATGCTTTTGTTACCCATGTTATGTACCGCAACTGGAAAATGAATAAGCTTTGTTCAGCATTCTGCATCGTTCTCTAATCGTGTGTGTGTGTGTGTGTGTGTGTGTGTGTGTGTGTGTGTGTGTGTGTGTGTGTGTGTGTGTGTTTTCGCTACAGCCGTTCTTTTCCCTCTCTTTTATCGCTGCCTGTCGGTGTGTGCATCATGTTTATAGAGTTGCAACAGGAAATCTCGCGTGGCTGTGAATTTTGTATGTAGTTTTAGCGACTTACACAGTCACTGTCGCGCTGGCGTTGAGACGGCTTTCTATCTCATGGAATGGTACTGTCGTATCGTCTTATGATTCCAAAATAATCATTGAGAATATTACACTACACTTCTTTGGAAACAAAACAATTGGAATGTACACAACTTCATTCGAAATGCAGAGATGAGAAACCAGTCCTGGAATAACGTGTGGATGTCGGGAACTACCCACGACAAAACTCTCAGGCGGAGCTATGTACCAGACAAATGTACGCAAATCCCACTTATATATAAACTTTTTTACTTCTAGTCACTATTTCCTTTTTAAATATGGTATGCGTTTCGACCGGCAGACACACTTCGTATTTATGCACACTGGTAGGTGTCCTGTTACGTTTGATCAGATTATGTATGCAAAATGTAGATCACACAGTGCACTGCAAGCAACTGAAAGGGGAGCAAGTTCTTGCACGTGCACTGCCCAAGGGCAGGAGATATATGCTACCCCTAACCGAATCAATGTCAGCAACATCGACCATTCCACGCTCGTACTGCACGTGGGATAGCTGTGTCAGATCTAATCACGTCGGCTGTGGTGGTTTCCGTGGTGTGTCGACAGTTGGATGAGGGTCACAGCATACCACAGCGCGGTGATTTGACTGACGGCAGCAGCCGCAGCATCTGTGAGCACTTGGCCTGCAGCTGCTATCGGCCTTTGCACGAGAGGCGCAAGCGGTCACGCAGGCAACGGCAAAAGCGTAGTACATTATAAGTGTTCTTGGGTTTAGCCTACTCTGACAACGTTCAACGGGGATGCTGGTTCGACCCTACACGCTACGCAAATGCTTTGAGGAAGTAGCGCGTGCATCCTGTTACTTGGCCGGTGGAGCAGGTCCAGAGTGGTATTCGTTTAGGTAAATAAACGTTTCTGTCCCATGCACATGCAGCGGTAACTGTTTAAAAAACTGGAAGTTTTGCATCTACGATAGTCTTCATGTGTGTTTGAATGACGATCTCTGACAACATTCCTGGTAATGTTGTCTGATGCTAGTGCAAGCTCCTTACAACAACTACATTTGTTTTATGTACGTAAAAAAGGTGCTCTTCATGATAAAAAATAATTAAAAATTATAATGCTCTAAAAGTCAGAAACCGTTTTTAACAAACAAATATCTTACTTTTTTAATTTCAGGCCACAGCGCTGGCGGTGTCTCGTGTCAACTGCTGCGTTCTTTTTTTTTTTTTAACGTTACTACACAGGTCAACAGGGATACAAAAACGTTCCTAAATAAACAGACCATGCAATATGCAATCTATCTCACCTAGAGTGTTTTAATTTCCTGCTGGTTTTACAATGGGTTTGATATCATAGTGCCAGACTTATCTTAGGCAACTATGTTTGATTGTGGCAAACATATTGGGTCATAAATTATAGTAAAAGTAACTAGATCCTAAATGAACACAGCACAGGTGGCCTACACAGGGAAAGGGGCGATGGGAGAGGAAAGGTATGACCTTGAAAGCGACAGGTGGGGGAGGGAAGTCCTAAATCACTGCACGAGGATTGTTACAGCCAACATACTGCTAGTATCAGCGAAAGAAGTGAAAAATTTATCAGAACAGAAAACTTCCAGGGCAGCATACAAATTTTATTCCAGGAAGTTCATTATGCAATTATCTACAATCCGCTAAATGGTAACGATCGAAGAAAATATTATGGAGTCAGATTTGCCAGATCTCGACTATAATTGAAATGGCGAAGCGATTACCAATTATCTCCAACAGTTCTGGGGAAAATGTTAATGTGTTCATTTCTCTAAAAGCAAATAAATTTGACGATCGGAGGGATCGACCTTTAAGTCGTGTCACGAACAGCGGAAATTCTGATGGAACTAAAAATATACAGGTTGTCCCTGAATGAACGATCAGTGTTCATGGTCATGACAGGAACGATCATTCGAAGCAAAAAAATTCTAGTAAACATGGGCTCTAAAACGCGTAACTTAAGAGCTATGAGCACTTTTTCATCTTCGCTAGTGTGAAACATCTCTCTTCTACTGAAAAAAGAGCTCATAGCTCTCAACGTTTGCACTTCATAGCCTATGCTACTGGACCTTTTTTCTCTTTCTCTCTCTTTTTTTTTGTCCATACTACCACCTCTCAAAATATGGAAAGCAAAGAGTTTGCAGTAAATGAGATTCGTTTCCCAATATCGAAGACTGAAAAATGCTCACAGCTCTTAAGGTACGAATTTAGAGCCCATGTTTGCTACACTGGTTGCTTTGAATTATCATTGCTGATATATCCCGGAATACTGACAGTTCCTCCTGGGCATGAAAAGGAACCTTGGGTAATTAAATGAGAGCTGTAAGTTTATTAGAAATCGTTGAACAGCAGGTCGTTCGCGAAGGAGACTTCTTATGAAACACTTGAACGAATTATCGAGTTATGGTCAGGTTGGGCGATCGTTATAAAACTGAAATCGCTGAACGTGCAGATGAAAGGGCAACCCCTTGACCTGTTAATCTCAGAGCAGGAAGAGTAATTAAAAAAAAAACGAACTATGAATTGAATTTCCAGGCGCTCGGAAATTTGTGCTGCATTTATTGAGATGAAAGGCGACAGAAGAAGAAAACACTAAAGCAATTATGGGTAAGACAGTACATAAATAACACAGGCATAGAAACACAAATTGGCGGCAATATTCTGTTTGCAAATTTCAGGAGGTGGTCACAGAGAGATTTTCGATCTTCTTCTTGGGAAACTGCATGTGATAAGGCTGGCAACCACCGACTTACATACTACTTTGAGCTATTTATTTCGCATTTCAAAACAGAAAATTTAAGTGATTATTCATGAAACTGAGGAAATATTAAGGGAGGTTCTTAGTCGTTATGCAAAGGTTAATTTGACGTTCAGTACGTCATTTAATTTAATTTTATTTTATAAAAAGCTGTTTACAAAACTTCAGTCAAAATAGACACACACATATATAAAACTTCCTCGGACTCGTAAAATTCGGAAATGTCTTAGACCCCAGAATCAATTTCAATGGAGGTCGTGTTTTCCAATCTTTTGCTTCATCAATGTTCTTTATTTCCATTTCTAGTGGTTTGTTGAGGGGCTTCACCAAACCCTTCTTTTCTTTTGTTCAGATATCAGGCTCCGCAACTGTTGTGCTATTAATGAATGTTCCTCCACAGGTTTCATACGCACTGTTCATAAATTTGTAGGCTGCTTCTGTGTTTTCCTACTTCGAGACTGACATTCTTTACAGTAATATGATCGGAGTCTTCATTTAATACCTGACGCTAGGGTATCAAATTTGTATCCGTATTATTTTTGAAGCGGCATTCCATATTACTCGTATTAGTCTGTAATCATATGTAAATTTCAGCGTGCGTCCTTCGAAGTCAACAGACATTATTACACACAAATCGCTTTGATGCGTAAACTCAACACACTAAACAACAGAACACACATGAACTCCAGCTGGCTGTCGTCCGCTAAGCAGCCCTAGAGATTCCCACCGAATAGGTGAGCAATTCAATTTTACGCTCGCCCTCAAATAAAAGAAATTCCATATGCACAAATACGCATGCGTGCTTGCGCTGTTGGAAATTTAAGCGCATGCGCAAAGTTGATAAAAAAAAAGAAGAGACATCGCGTGGACGCACCTTTAGGAAGATTGGTTGCAGGCAGCGACTCTGTGTAGCGTCATGTGCCATCGTTGCGTGCCAGTGTTGCCTGGCGGGAAACCCGTCGCTCAGGCGACAGCATTCCGAATCCCGCGCTGAGGCGCTGCGCAGGAAAGCACGTAGGAAAGCAGCACGCACCTGCCAGTCCGGGCCAGAAGGCGCATATCTCGGAAGCCATGCACACTCGTGTGTGGGGGGAAGGAGGGGGGGGGGGGGGCGTGGAGTGGGGAGGCGCCACAGCGTCAACTGACTACCGCACTGCAGCCCCATCTCTCATATATTATTCGCCTCTACGTTTCCCAAATATCCCACTGATGTCGATTCTGTTGGCTCTTCCTCAAGACTGTATTATACTTCGGCGGCAGATCTCCGGTGTCAGTTCGCAGGCTTCGGGTAGGGCTTTGCTCAGGTGCCTCAGAATTCTAGTTCAGATATCCCCGTACATATACTCGATCATGGGATTTATTCCCTGGCAAGTCGGAACAGTGTCCAGAACCGGAAATCAGCACACACTCCGCTCCTGGGTGTGAACAGATTCTGAAAACAATCCCCCTGGCTGTGGCTAAGACTGCGGTCACAGTGGCACCGACATCCACGGATCCGCCGACGACCGACATCAAATCAGAACGCCACTATGAACGCGGTCACACTGTAGCCGACCCCATCGCCCAGACGTATTGACTTCGGACGAGATTCGGTACAATTCAAATCAGTTTGTTTTCGTCGATCAAATCGACCAACGTTCTCACATATAGGCTGTGAGAAACTGCTTAATCCAATAAAGAGTGAGTTTGTGGCATCCTGATGATAAAACTATCATAACCGGAATATAGCTCAGAATCTATGGACTGAAATCGCAGGTTTTATTGGAGATCACAAGTAGGCAAACCCTTTATCGGAAATTCTAGGCGTAAATTAAACCTCAAAAAATAATTTGTTCAAGTGAGAAGGATGACGTACCGTATGCCTAAAGTTACTGCAGTGGATCTTTTCTGGGTTATGGTAGGTGGACATTAGCTGTCTACAATTTATTATTACTTCTTACTCGCGTTTTATGTCAGAAGGCTGGCGATTCTGTACAAGAATGGGTTTGCAAATGTGGTGCAGTGTGTTTCCACTTTTTAGTGCATCACGTCTTCTGAGTGTCTTATTCTAAACTTTGTTTATCTTTCATACGTATGCTAAATGGCAATCAAAGACTTCAAATACATTCAGCAAAACATTGTTTTTGTGATCTTCCTTTTCAAGTCACTATTAATCATCTTGAGTTCGTAAAGCCGAAGACTCATACGTGAAACACTTCCCGATAACGAAAGCTAATTTCGTATACTTCTAGCGGTGTTATTCGAGCACTATGAAATTATACGATATTCACCTTAAAGAAGCAGTTCTGATCCCAGTAACACTAGACATGACATTTCGGTATTTGACATCTAGCGATTGCATCTTTCCAATATTAAAGTCTATACCACTATCTGAAAAGTACAACTTCACAGTTTTTCTATAATATGTTGGATGCTATTTACGACGTCCTAAAGACTAATTTAAAAGCTAATGCCTTCACTCTTGCACCTCAGATACTACGATATGTTAAATTTATTCTATACCGAATTTTGGAGCTAAGATTTGGGTACGTGCACTAAAAATACAATGATTTTCTTTATTAAAAGCTACACTCAATCTGAAATAATACTGCCATAAGAAACGTTGTTAATTCCTTTCTCAAATCCACTGAGCAAATGTTTAAAGAACATTGAAGTTTCCAATATTAGAGTCTGAATATACTGTCAGTACTGCATTAATTTTCATCATATTTACAATAAAGCGAGCTGCTGTGAAACCACAAATCTACCTTTCATTAATTAAATAATACTTGCTTACTCACATGCAAATTTTATCCGTGCACCATATAATAGAAAAAGCATCTACTTTCACTACGCAACTTAACCATGATGTGCTTACAACCTCATTGACAAAACCTTCACACATCGAAGTGGCACATCCTATCAATGTAGCATAATAAACCTTATTCGAAAGAACATGTTTGGGAGAGATCCTTAACATTGTGTATCACTAAAATCACATATTTTCGTAATATACACGTTTAATATGAAAAACATGAAGTATGGCATGTTAGATTGACAGGTAGCGGCTCCTCCTAACGCAAATCGGAGATACGAGAAAGAAAGTGGTATCACAAAGTTAAAGCGTTTTTAACTTTTGTGGAGTGGCGTTTTTTCCTTAATGTCACATATTCGTAGAACTTGTAATTCCAGGCACTGATGACGGAGGGTACAGCACTCTCCCACGTCTTTTCGATACAGATATAGCTTATTTACTCGCATTCGGCCTCTTTTTAACAGGATACTTCGCACTAAAGCACTTCATAAATAGAACAGATTCTAATCTAACCTCGTTGACCCCTCCACAGACTGACGGAGATCGGACGCACCGTGACCAAGCTCACGGCCGATATTATCGGGCGACCTCTGGTGCCACTGTGAATGCAGGCTATGCCGTGGCTCCGCAGTATCCTTTCTTCCTGGTTTGCCAGTCCAGCAAGATGTGCTGCTGAACTTCTGCGAAGTTTGGAAAGTCCGAGACAATTTGGGAGGGTAGGACGTCAGTAGTTCTTTAATAGCTCGGTCAGCAGACCACTTGCCCGCAAAAGATCCCAGGTTCGAGACCCGATCCAGCACACAGTTCTAATCCGCTAGGAAGTTACATGGGGGTTTGTTGTTGACAACGTTGGCTCATTTTGAAGAAACTGTGACGTTCATTCACTGAACACTACACAGAAAAACGATCCGTACTTGGATAACACTTCCCCTTAAGCACTATGCAGAAAGGTGTACACTGCTCAGTAGGTTTCATTTTCAACTGACTTATAGCAGAGCTGAGAAAACTTGAGTAATGAACCCAAAGTCTTCAAATAAAAGTTGAAAGGTTACCTTGTGGCACGCTTCTCGTATGATTTATAGTAGTTCTTCAGAGTAATTGACAACTTGTCTGTACTGTGTTATTTATTCGTATACACAATCACATTTTCGAGTTTTACTAATTTCATATTTTTTAATTTTGCTTATCAGCATTCTGTGAACTATGTATTTATTCGTTCCATTACCACGCAGCTTTGGCTCCTACGATTCCATCGAACCAACCAAACAAAAAGTAAATAAATAAATAACGGATAACATCTCTCTTTTCCTAACAAGTACTATCAGGCGTATGAGGCTTGAGCTTTTAAGTTAGTACTTGAAATATGACCGAATTTGCAGGAACTAATTTAATGGTAAAAAAGTGCCAATGTACGTGTCCTTAGAAATGATACGCAGCCTAAATTACATACAACACAACATCATTTCATGATTCAGCCCTTCAAAGCTGCCAATTGAAAATTGAAGGCAGAAACGAGTGTTATCTGGATAGATTACTCAAAATGATGACTTTTCTGTACTTTTCTAAATCGAGCATTTAACATACACAAACTTAAATATTGATTAAAATTATCTATAAAACAAGGAAATAATTTCGAAAGTGATAAGCACGAATTCTTTCCCTAGAAGAGCGACAGTTTACTCGTTTGGCTCCATATATGGCATAGGATACAATATGAAACTAGCAAAAAAATATCATACTGGCGAGCTCGCGACGGAAACGCAGGAACCAGTGTTAAAATAAGCCATTAAATGAGTTAAGTTCATTTGATGCACATTATTTACCATTAAACAACTATCTACATTTGCAAAGAATGAGCATCAAACTGCTTTAGCAAATGAGTACATGTTTTCATTAAAATATCTGCTGAAGTGTGGGATACGGAAAAGACAGAAGCAAGCGACCACACGAATAGATACACCGAGCAGAAAGGCATGCATGCGTACCTGTGGGCATCTTGCTAGTTGTTATGGCAGTGTCGGAACGACAGCGCCGCGCCGTTACTCGTTCAACATGGCGGTGGTTCCGATGACAGCTGCGGCGACCACTGAAACAAATTAGTTGCACACTTTAAGGCGCTGTTCTGCAGCAGTTGGATTCTGCTGTTTACATTAAAACCTGACATGATACAGCAGCTTTCTCCATCTAAGCCGCTTGTGCCCGTCCTTCAGCTTAAACCAACCGGAACCTGGATTCATTAGCTTCTGCAGAATTTAGCCGACACGAGCTAATACAGTGTGTAGTATACTAGATATATAAAAACTGTGCGAACATGTAGCAAGCGGCAGTGCTACGGCTGGAAGAAGCGGCTACACGGCGAGTTTCTGCGCCACGTGAGTAGCGGCATGGGAGCGCCAACTGCTGTCGCTGCGGAAGGGAACAGAACGTTTCAAGGCTGGCACTAACTCGCCTTGCAGCCCAGAATAGTCGCTTCTAATGATAACGTAAGCCTGGAATGCTGCAAATGGCGTATATAGTCGACAAAGTGGGTGCTGCGCTTGTGAATGCACAACACACTAAAAGATCTATACACAAATGCTAGATTACTATATTAGCCCAGACGTAAAATCTTTTTCGTTATCTGTGCCACCTAATACGTTCAGTCTTTTCACTAACACACCGTCTGCATTAAGAAACACGAAAAGAAATTACACCGTTGCCTTGTGGAGACGTTTGTGGTATTGCGAAAGCTTTAATTACGCTTTCAGCTGTCATATCGCTTGCCAGAAGTAATTTATGAGAACAGTACTACCAGTAAAACGGCACTAAAGACTGTTAGTAGCAGGTGGCAGTCTCTATGTTAGGATATAAAAGTGCGAAGTACATTTTTGTCGTTTCATTCTCAGTCACACGTTTGCAAATTGAGCACTCTGTAGATAACAAGTAAATCTTGGGTTAGATACCCTTTACGTCTTGGATGGAACATTTTCCTTACATTGAATTGTTGCTGAACATACATTTAGCAAAGCGATAGTCGGTAATTTAACATATTTGCCTTCAATCTGATATCTCGACACTTGTCTAGTCTGTTTCGGCAAGTGTTTACGTCCCGCCAACATACATATCCAAAACGAAATAATCTTCCAGTAATGTGCGTTATCATTAGGGAAAATGTGCTACTATTATTATAAGTTTTGAGGATCATCGAACATCTTAAGCTAACTACATCTACATCTACGTCCATACTCCGCAAGCCACCTGACGGCGTGTGGCACAGATCGACACTAGTGTTTCACAAATTCATTCTTCGTCGTAAGTCTACAGTTCCTCCCTTCGTAGTATAGCACTCTCACTTCTCTAAATGAGAAAGAATCCTCCTTCCTCAAAACAATGGAAAGTACTTCACAAGATACATGCTAGTCATATTCTTGTAATAACGGAAACTGCTTTTCTTTATACTTGCTTCAGATTCAAATGGTTCAAATGGCTCTGAGCACTATGGGACTTAACTTCTATGGTCATCAGTCCCCTAGAACTACTTAAACCTAAATAACCTAAGGACATCACACACATCCATGCCCGAGGCAGGATTCGAACCTGCGACCGTAGCAGTCGCGCGGTTCCAGACTGTAGCGCCTTTAACCGCTTGGCCACTCTGGCCGACTATACTAGCTTCAGAAAAAAACCTATTACATCAGCATAGAAAGCGAACTACTCCATCGAAAAGAACAGCGGAACCAAGTAGCTGTCTTTACTGAAGGCATTTCCACTGTATTCGTTCGGAGTGATTTGGGTAAATAGCGGCAAAGATAATCACAATGTGCGTACATGGATTTTTACTTTGGCTCCTCAGCTGAAAGACTGCATTTTTACCGTTGTAATGATATCTACTACCGAACAACCGCCAATGTTTGCCAACATTAGGGTCTTCGGAATTAACCATGGCGGCCAACCGGGAACAGTTGTGGCCCGGACACATGCCGCATTTTCATCCATAAAAATTCCATCGTTGTTTGGAACAAGAAGTAAACCAATGCCTAAAAATGGTCTCCAAGTAGCTGAACATAACCATTTTCTGTCAATGATCGGTTCAAGTGGATTAGAGGTCCCGGTCCATTCCATGCCAACACAACCCGCACCATTATGGAGCCACCACCAGCTTGCACAGAGCCTTTTCGTGGTGTTGCGCCACATTCGAACCCTTGCATCAGCTCTTACCAACAGAAATCGGGACTCATCTGAACAGACTACGGTTTTCTAGTCGTCTAGGCTCCAACCGATATGGTCACGAGCCCAGGAGAGGCACTGCAGGCGATGACGTGCTGTGAACAAAGGCACTCGCGTCGATCGTATGGTACCACAGCCCATTAACGCGATATTTCGCCAGAGTGTCCTAACGGATATTATCGTCGTACGTCCCACATTGATTTCTGCGATTATTTCACGCAGTGTTGCTTGTCTGTTAGCAGTGACAACTCTACGCTAATGGCGCTGCCGTAGGAAGTTAAGTGAAGGCTGTCGGCCGCTGCGTTGTCCGTTGACAGGTATTGCCTGAAATTCGGTATTCTCGGCAAAGTATTGATGCTGTGGATCTCGAAATATTGAACTCCCTAACAATTTTCGAAATGGAATGTCCCATGCGTCTAGATTCAACTACTATTCCGCATTCAAAGTCTGTTAATTTCCGTCCTACGACAATAATTACGTCGGACACCTTTTCACATGAATTACCGGAGTACAAATGACGGCTCCGCCAATGCACTGCCTTTTTATACCTTGTGCACGCGATACTACCGCCATTTGTATATGTGCATATCGCTATCCCATCACTTGCGTCACCTCAGTGTATATGCCTCTTTACGCGCCCTCGGCTGTCTTTAACATATTTTCATGAAGCCTAGGAGAGAGAGGGTGCAGCAGTATGATCACAAAGTCTTCCTCGAATGTAGGTTCTCTACCTTTACCCAAAGGGTTTTCGCAGAAAAACATCGCCTTACTTCTAAAGCTTCCTATTTAAGTTCCCCCAGCATCTCAGTTACACTTGTATACGTGCTATAGCGAACTGTTACGCCAGCGCGTCTCTGAATTCTGTCTATGGCTGCAGACGAGCCTACTCGATGAGGACTACAAGCTCCGAAGCATTACTTTCCGATAATAGATTGTCGGACTAGTGTTCAGTATGGGATTTATTTTAAGGATGCATTTCACTTTTCAAGAATTCTTTCGACTAGTCTTAAGTCTTCTATTCGCCTTCCCTCATACTGTCTTAAGGTGTTGATCCTATTTCACCCAGTTTGTTACAACTGCCCCAAATATTTAAACGATGTGATCCTCCATATGTTCGCCACTAATCTTGTAATCTGCTACTATCGAGTTCGTTCTCTTTCTTACGGACATTATCTTGCACCTACCCACATTTAAAGAGAGCCTATACTCATTACAACAAGTACGAATTTTGTTCAAACCTTTCTGCATTTACTTACGATCGTCCAACGACGAGACTTTCCTGTAGGTAACAGCATCGTCAGCGAACCCACTTGACAGTGCTGGAGATCCTATCTGATGAACTGTTTATGTATATCGAGAACAAAAGGTGTCCAATTATGTTTCCTTGGCGATTCTGTTGAACATTCGTCGTCCGGCATAACCTACGGGTTTTTATTGGTCAAAACTTTGTATAGCCAGTCGCATATCTACGAAGATACTTCTTATGATTGTGTCATGGTTATGGATCGACACCTTTCGCAACTATAGGAAGAGAAAATGTACCTGTTCACATGACTTTTACTGCTGAAAGATTTCGCGCACGAAAAACCAAGCTCTGTTCCACACGTGAGGTTTGTTCTGAATTTGTGCTGATTGTCTGAACTTACAAGGTTTTCTGTGGTCTTTAGTAATATTAGTCTTTAATTCCATGCAGACTGTCACTTAAAAGTTCCATTTTCAGGACTGTTATCAGCGTTGTTAGTTGAAGTTTGAAACTTAACTGAAATATCCAATGCATTTTGTCATCATCATTCTTCTGTCTGGTTTGTTGCGGTCCGCAGTTCCCTCTGGTACCAAAGAGATTAATCTTTGATGCCTTAACAGATGTCCGATCATCTTGACCATTCTTCTTGTCAGTGTTTTCCAGGTGTTTCTGTCTTTGCCGATCCTGTGGAGAACCTACTCATTCTGTATCCTATTTCAGTCCACCTGATTTTCAGTATTTTTATGTATCGTCACATCTCAAACTCTTCAATACCATACAACGCTGTGCTCCAAATCTACATTCTCATAAATCTCTTCCTCAACTTAAGGCTTGTGTTTGACCCCAGTAGACTTCTCTTGGGCAGAAATACCCTCTTTGTCTGTGCTAGTCACCTTTTTATGTTATCCTTGCTTCGTCCATCAAGGTTTATTTTGCTTCTTAGGTAGCAGAATTCCTTAACTTCGTCTACTTCGTGATCACCAATTCTGATGTTAAGATTCTCGCTATTCTCATCTCTCTACTTCTAATTACTTTTGTCTTTTCTGGTTTACTCTCGATCCATATTCTATACTCATTGTACTATTCATTCCATTTAACAGATACTGTTAGTCTTCATTTTCACGATAGCAATGTCATTAGCGAACCTTATCATTGATATTGTAAGCTGTATTCAGCGCTCTTCGTTAGAAGTCGTAGGTGAGATCATAGGTCATGAGATGTGCACAACGAAATCCGCTGCTTCTTCAAGCGGCTAGTACTTATCTTCTGTTGCTTTGTTTTCTTCCATTTGCACTTTGTTCCCAGATTCTACAGTTTCGCGCAGCTTCCTTACGTAATTGTCTCTGTTGCCTTTTAATTATGTAAATACGTTTTTATGGTGGAAGACATCGATATTTAGTAGCTTGATAACTACAAAGCTTATATGCTGGATCACTTCCATCAGTGTTGCGCAATAGCAGGTTTACTGAACCAGTTACACATACGCCTGCTCTCTATCATGTACACAGTTCAAGTCACGTTTGCCTAGAAATGCTAGAGGGCTTTGAAGCACGTCCAATTTCAAATTATCAATTACAATACTGATTTCAGATATATGTGTTTACCACAATTCCATACAGGCGTAAAAATTAGTACAGATATTGGTGTATCTCTTAAATAAATCAGATGTTACAATCTCGGTGCTTCAGGGGTGCCGGAGGTGGTCAAATCCAAAACAATTACGATTTTTTTGCTACCGAAAATTAATTGGAACATTCCTCTTTAATGTAAACTTTGAATTATTGTTCTACTCGCCCTAGAAGTGGAGTTATTACCATTTTCCCCCACGCCTGCAGAGGAAATGGGCGGCCGCTGAATGCATCAAACAGCCTCTCGTGACTTCCTGGGGAAGTTACGCATACAGCGCCTTTGTTACGAATACAGCGAGTGTGCAAGGGTTGGCTACATTGTTTTCTGTGACAAATTAAGCGCTAAGAGCACGGAACATCGTCTCTCTGCTGTTTACCGTTTCGAATTACAGGGTTATTACAAATGATTGAAGCGATTTCACAGCTCTACAATAACTTTATTATTTGAGATATTTTCACAATGCTTTGCACACACATACAAAAACTCAAAAAGTTTTTTTAGGCATTCACAAATGTTCGATAGGTGCCCCTTTAGCGATTCGGCAGACATCAAGCCGATAATCAAGTTCCTCCCACACTCGGCGCAGCATGTCCCCATCAATGAGTTCGAAAGTATCGTTGATGCGAGCTCGCAGTTCTGGCACGTTTCTTGGTAGAGAAGGTTTAAACACTGAATCTTTCACATAACCCCACAGAAAGAAATCGCATGGGGTTAAGTAGGGAGAGCGTGGAGGCCATGACATGAATTGCTGGTCATGATCTCCACCACGACCGATCCATCGGTTTTCCAATCTCCTGTTTAAGAAATGCCGAACATCATGATGGAAGTGCGGTGGAGCACCATCCTGTTGAAAGATGAAGTCGGCGCTGTCGGTCTCCAGTTGTGGCATGAGCCAATTTTCCAGCATGTCCAGATACACGTGTCCTATAATGTTTTTTTTCGCAGAAGAAAAAGGGGCCGAAAACTTTAAACCGTGAGATTGCACAAAACACATTAACTTTTGGTGAATTGCGAATTTGCTGCACGAATGCGTTAGGATTCTCTACTGCCCAGATTCGCACATTGTGTCTGTTCACTTCACCATTAAGAAAAAATGTTGCTTCATCACTGAAAACAAGTTTCGCACTGAACGCATCCTCTTCCATGAGCTGTTGCAACCGCGCCGAAAATTCAAAGCGTTTGACTTTGTCATCGGGTGTCAGGGCTTGTAGCAATTGTAAACGGTAAGGCTTCTGCTTTAGCCTTTTCCGTAAGATTTTCCAAACCGTGGGCTGTGGTACGTTTAGCTCCCTGCTTGCTTTATTCGTCGACTTCCCCGGGCTACGCGTGAAACTTGCCCGCACGCGTTCAACCGTTTCTTCGCTCACTGCAGGCCGACCCGTTGATTTCCCCTTACAGAGGCATTCAGAAGCTTTAAACTGCGCATACCATCGCCGAATGGAGTTAACAGTTGGTGGATCTTTGTTGAACTTCGTCCTGAAGTGTCGTTGCACTGTTATGACTGAATGATGTGAGTGCATTTCAAGCATGACACACGCTTTCTCGGCTCCTGTCGCCATTTTGTCTCACTGCGCTCTCGAGCGCTCTGGCGGCAGAAACCTGAAGTGCGGCTTCAGCCGAACAAAACTTAATGAGTTTTTCTACGTATCTGTAGTGTGTCGTGACCATATGTCAATGAATGGAGCTACAGTGAATTTATGAAATCGCTTCAATCATTTGTAATAGCCCTGTAGTTCAGTGTTGCGCCTGTTGTTGGTAGTATTACACTTCTTGTATAAAGCGTTGTTCTGGTTACGATGCCACGTTTTAGTAACCATGTATATAAGAAGAGGAAGAAAGTAGGGAAAAGAAAATTAACACTAATACCAAGTTGCGATACTACAATTACTGAAACAGTGCGTTCTTCTGCTAAGCAACACATGGCCGGCCATAGCCCTGTGACATCTTCTAGCAAGAAGCTGACTGGTGGAAGTGACAGATTTTGTGAATATGTTAGTGACAGTGATGATATTAACGAAGTACTGAATATTGGATTATTATCTTCTGTGCTGAAAGAAAGTGTTCTGTGCAAAATATGTTCAAGTGTAGGAGTGGGACTAGAGATAACAAAGCACTTTGGTTTAGCTTGTGAGATGAAGATAATCTGCATGTTGCAAGTATCAAGTGACTTTCTACAATTCACATGCCAGAGTCTTTGGTGAAAATGGACGATCTAGAGTGTTTGATGTGAATGGTCGACTTGTGTATGGTCTTCGATCCATTGGAAAAGGGTCTGCTGCTGGTAAACTGTTTTGTGGTATTATGAACTAGCCATCGCCTCCAAGCAAATTTGGGTACTACTGTGAACTGGTAGGATCCTCTGTTGAAGATGTGGCTTTGAAAACCATGAAGGAAGCAGTGGAGGAATCTGTAGAAATGAACGGTGGTTCTAGGGATTTGGTAGTGGCATTAGATGGTTCATAAATACCTGAAAGGGGTTATAACTGCTACTTGTGGTGATAGTGCAAATTTTAGTGGATCAAGTGGAGCAATGGAAGTGGATGGAGTGAAACAAATTTTTGAACGTTCAGTTCCCAGATACAACGTTAGGTACAAATACTACCTTGGGGATGGTGACTCCAAATGTTTCAAGACTATAGAGGACCTGAAACCATATGGAAATGAATTTGTAGTTGAAAAGTTGGAATGCACTGGGCATGTGCAAAAGCGTATGGGTGCACGGCTTCGAAAGCTCAAACAGACTTTGGGTTCAAGTAAGCTCAGTGATGGAAAGACAATAGGAGGGAGAGGTGGGCTTACTGATGAGGTGATTTAACGTCTACAGAGATAGTATGGGTATGCTATAAGGCAAAATACTAGTAATGTTAGTGACATGCGAAAAGCAGTGTGGGCATTGTTCCTTCATACTGCCTCTTCCAATGAATACCCTCAAACACAGCCTGTGCCCAAAAGATTCCTGGTGCAAATATAATGCAAAAAAGGACTATGATCACAAACATGGTTTGCCAGCAGCTGTGATAAATGCAATAAAACCGATTTTTCATGACTTAGCACAGCCAGAATTGTTACACAAATGTCTACAGGGAAAGACGCAGAATCCTAATGATGGCGTAAACAATTTGATTTGGAAAGTGATTCCTAAAAGGGTGTTTGTAAGCATAAAAACACTGCACTTTGGCATTTATGATGCAATAGCAACCTAAAACCAAGGGAACAGTGTGAAGTTCTGAAGGCATTAGGATTTACAGCTGGGGTGAACACTGTACGAGCACTAAGAAATATTGACAGAGAAAGGATAAGAGGAGCAGAAAGAAGAGAAAGGCATATGAAGTATGATGGAGCAACAGGCCAGAAAAGAAGACAGAAGAGGAAGCTTTTGGAGGATGAAGAAGAAGAACCTGATAATCCATCCTATAGTGCACGAATGTATTGAGAAACTTTGATAACCATTTCCTGTAAATTAGAATTTTTCGAATATAAGGAACATTTTCTGAAAATCCACTCAACCTAGAGAGATGAAATTTTTATACAGCACTCCTAGTGGTCAAACTTACATTGTAACACAGCCATTTGACAATGTGTTCAGTCGTTTCATTTCAGTTTAATTATAAAGCAATTATTTGTAAAAAAAATTTGGGTCATTAATAAAAAAAATAATTGGAAGGAAACTAGAAAAGATACTCCAAAATACCTCTGTCATAACTGCAATACTAAACCACTCTATATGTAAAAAAACCTCAAATTTTTCTATTTGGTAGTTTATTCATAAATGTTCCTCAAACTTAGTGATTTTAACATGGGCAGCATAGGCACCTCCGGGTCCCGTTAAATATGGAGATACAATTTTACGAGCTCTTTTTTGAAAAAAAAAAAAAATTGTATAATTTCACTAGCGTGTAACATTCTGAGCGACCTGGTCATCATTACAATTTTATTATACCTGTCTAAAACATGTGGTGTTTCTCGTGTTATTTAATTTATTTGACTGTAGAAAATTAAGTTGAGTTTTACAAATGACATGGAAGTGTATCAGTTGTGTTTTGGGTATGTTGTTTACGACGCAGTATAATTCTTACTTGCGTTGAATAATACCCAATCTAGCAAATTTGATGAGGAGTGAGTGTTTTTCCACATTCTCCATCGTCTGAGCTTTCTAGTGAGATACAAATTTCAGAAAAGGTATATAATTTACGTTATATGAAATTTCGTGATTTATGTGCTTCTTGGACTTTGATGTTGCTTTCATGTTTTGTTGACTTTGAAGGTTAATAACGAGTCATGGTTTATAATAGACTAGATTGGGTCCATTATGCTTTCCTGTTGATTAGTATTGCATGATTACGTAGTTTCAATCATCGAAGAAATTTTGGCTCGTCATCAAAATGTTCAAATGTGTGTGAATTCCTAAGGCACCAAACTGCTGAGATCATCGGTCCCTAGATTTACACATTACTTAAACTAACTTATGCTAAGAACAACACACACACACACACACACACACACACACACACACACGCCCGCGCGGGAGAACTCGAACCTCCGGCGGGAGGGGCTCATCATCAAATGTCACTAACTTGGAAAGATTAATTTGTGTTTTACGTTAGTAAGTAAATGTCATTATTGAGAACGTTATTATTCCAGTTAAGAGTGGTTAATCTTTACAACATAGCGACAAAATGTCAACTGAAGTTACCAATTCCAAGTCTGACCGGATTTGTTGCTCAGTGACCAATTTGATTATGAAGTGCAGGAATCGATACCATGCGAAAAGTGTTACAATATCCTTTCACCCTGACTTTCTATCCCACTCTTTAACCTTTCTTCTATTTCAGTTATTCCTTCTTCTACGTATAGATTGAATAGTAGGGGCGAAAGACTGCAACCCTGTCTTACACCCTTATTAATCCGAAAACTTAGTTCTTGGACTCCCAATCTTATTGTTCCCTCTTGGTTCTTGTACATATTGTATATCACAATTCTTTTCCTACAGCTTACTCCAATTTTGCTTAGAATTTGGAACACCTTCTACCACTTCACACTGTCGAACGCTTTTTCTAAATCGACAAATCATATGAGTGTATCTTGCTTTTTTTCCTTCAGTTTTGCTTTCATTATCAAGCGCAATGTAAGAACTCTCTCTCACTGCATTACTCACACTAATATACACTAAAAACGGGTGCAATATTACCATCAGGCATAAATCTTTCAAAGTGTTTATAATTGTATAACTCTAAACAAATTTTGAAAAGTACTAAAGAAAGGCAAAACACAGAAAAAAACTATGCATTCGTAATGTGACGGAGTGATTGCGGACAAAATAATAAGAAATAGACTGTTCAGCTTTTCTAATCCTAAACAAACTATTATTAATTAACGGCAATGAAAGAGAGAATTTTATTCGACAGTAACGTTCCATCTAGCATAATGCATATCTTTAACAGATATGTTTCAAATCCTAGCATTCAAAGGAGTAGAAAATGTTAGTCGATATATTCATTGAACTGGAAAACTTAAGAACAAGTTGGAAAAGAAACTGAAAAGCAGGAAGATGAAATATGAAAAACTGAGGTTTGTCCACGACATTGTTGTTGTGTCAGGCAGATATCATTTGACTGGAATGGATAGCACCTCGAACAGGAGTTATAATGTAGATACAAGTAAAACAAGGGTAGCAGAGTAGTGTGTTGTATGAATTAAACCAAGTGGTGATGGAAGGTTGGGAGGGGGGGGGGGGGGGGGCTTGGATTACAAAATGAGATGTTAACCGTCAGATGAGTTTTGTTTTTTGCACCACAGAATAACTGACTGACTGAGAATATAAAATGCCAAATGGCATTACCAAGGAAAGCTTTCCTGAAACAACAATAGCAGCAACCACGTTAAGTCACTGAATATGTTATTCGTGAATCACGCTCCACTTCAAAATGGTTCAAATGGCTCTGAGCACTATGGGACTCAACTGCTGTGGTCGTAAGTGCCCTAGAACTTACTAACCTAACCTAAGGACAGCACACAACACCCAGCCATCACAAGGCAGAGAAACTCCCTGACCCCGCCAGGAATCGAACCCGGGAACCCGGGCGTGGGAAGCGAGAACGCTACCGCACGACCACGAGATGCGGGCGCTCCACTTCGATTAACACCTTAGCCACATAATCAGGGTCTACCGGTAATCTGTTCGACGTATACAACAAAAATTCCCCAACATGGCTTCACGTATGTCAAGACTGAAGTAAGCGACCGATCTAGAGAAACATTAAAGGGTATCACTTTCACTTTTACAGGAATGAATGCAGTGTAGCTACTTCCTCGTACCCCTGTCGCGACGCACTACTCTACAAGAAAAAAGTTGCCCCCTTGGAGCCTTCCTCCTATGAGCAAGTTATCTAGTGAAACGTTCTGCGCCGAGCCATTTGCGACAAACGGCACGTTTAACCGACGCATCGTCCAAGTGTTTCAACAGAATTACAGTTGACTATATATTACTCCACGATGAAGAATAAATAGTATGAAAAGCAAAGAGTATATTATTGAACCCGATGAAAGGCGCAGTTTGTAATCAGTAATTTCCCTTCCTTCGTTACGACACAATCATCACAATACAATAAACAGCTCTCGAAGCAACACAAAAAAGAAACGTTCTTTATAAAAGACTTTATTGGAGCATTAACCTCAAACAGCACTAAGGAATTCGTTACAGAAAATTTCACTTCGTCTTATTATTATTATTATTATTATTATTCTCCCTCGGGCATGGGTGTGTGTGACTGTCCTTATGATAAATTAGGTTAAGTAGTGTGTAAGATTAGGGACTGATGACCCTGGCAGTTAAGTCCCATAAGATTTCACACACATCTGAACATATTATTATTATTATTATTATTATTATTATTTACTCTTATTAGCGTATAATACGAACCGCAGCAGTTTTTCGTACTACCTTCGATAAGTTCAGAATCCGCGCATTTATTCTGGGAACAGTTATTTGTTACGCTTAACATTAAGTTAGTTATTTTAAACTTCCTGACAGATAAGAACCGTGTGCCGGGCCGTGATTCGGAATCTGCAACCTTACCTTTCGGGCCAATGCTCTTACTGGCTGAGCTATCTAGGCGCGACTCACGATCCGTCCTCACAGTTGCACTTCTGCCAGCAGCCAGCACCTCTCCGACACTTCCTCAGCAAGTTTCAACACAACGCATACTCAATACAGGCTGAAAGATTAATTCTGGGAACAGTTATTTGTTACGCTTAACATGTTTTCCTTTATCATCATTGTCTCCGGTCAAGTCACTAGAAATAACCTACAACTACAACCAACACCCATTAAATTAGTACCAGGAACGACACGAAAGTGCTTCTTATAGCGAATGTAAGTCTGTAAGGTCTTACGGGTACGTCAATGGTCAGAGAAAAGAGTGAACTTTCGTGAAATGTATTCTAAAATAGCAGTTACCGAAAATATTAATATGCTTTCCTTCACACTTCTGCTTACCAGAGAGGATGTGGACTTAAGGAAGAAAGCGTATGACAAGCATATAGAATACATGGGCAGTTCATATAAAATTTCATTCTCTGTTTGGAGATTATTATATTTTGAAGCACACGAGGTTTTGTCTATTTTTATGGTTTATGAACGAATAGTACGTCTAACAGACAAACTCGTCCCAACGCATAAAATGAGCGTAGGGGAACAGACGCAGCCGGCCAGTGTGGCCGAGCGGTTCTAGGCGCTTCAGTCTGGAACCGCGCGACCGCTACGGTCGCAGGTTCGAATCCTGCCTAGGGCATGGATGTGTGTGATGTCCTTGGGTTAGTTAGGTTTAAGTAGTTCTAAGTTCTAGGGGACTGATGACCTCACATGTTAAGTCGCATAGTGCTCAGAGCCATTTGAACAGACGCACGAATCGTTCAATGCCGCTCTTGGCTACGTCCTGATAGAGGTGGTTTGTCGTTGCCTTCCACCGACCTGTTATGGAGTGCCAAATGTGTAACTGTGTCGTAGGGATGACTGACGAGTGCGTGCACGGTGTAATGTTGTTACTGATGAAGGAAAGGGAGAGGGTGAAACCTGGTGTCGGCGCACAGCCTACTCCTCTCGAATAGCACCAAAGCAGCTGCGAGTTTAACGTCCCCATCCGACGGGCTGATCACGATCTACTGTGTCAAGTGCCCTCACTTCATGGGAGTTTCTACCCTTAATTTGCTTTTTTGTTTATTTTCTTTTGTTTCTCCTTTTTGTCTTTTCTTCCCTATAAAAAATGTTATCCGAAAACTGTTATTTTCTTTCATTCGTGTCTTGTATTGAATGTTCGCTTTCCATAGAGACATGGGATTTTTGTTCCATTACTTCCTTTCTTCAAAGTCTTTTCCATTTAGTCAATTTTTTGTTACGTAATCCTAAGTTTTAAGGAGTTGCAAACTTTTCCATAAATACTTAGTTCTAGTTAAGCTGTGATGCTGTGTAGTGATATACAGCCAAAAGCCCTCCCCGCTTTTACTTTCTTCTGCCAGTATACAGTACGTTGCCCGTCCTTTAATCCAGTTCACAGCATTGCGTCTTGCGGTTAGATACTCGCTAGCTTCTCCCGGACACTTTGCCAAATTTCAGTTACGTTTAGTTTTGAACCTTTTCACTCCGTTTTCAAATCTTCCACGGAACTCATACAACAACATTCTCGCTGCATGCAGCACAGTACAGTCGGTTTGTAAATAATATGTTGCAACAATCAGTCTCTCTCTCTCTCTCTCACACACACACACACACACACACACACACACACACACACACACACACAAGCCCGAGGGAGGACTCGAACCTCCGCCAGGATCAGCCGCATAGTCCATGACTGCAGCGCCTCAGACCGCTCGGCTAATCCCGCGCGACTACTCATCGGTTGATAAGGATAAACTTGTGAGCATCTTGGATGGCTACTTATCTGTGTTCTTCGTTGTCGAATAATTTACAAAATACACATATGGGTTACCTGCTACGAGGTTACTATAGTGTCTGGAGTTGGTCCGAACTTTCCCGTTAACTACTTTGTACCGTGTCGCCTTCGCGTTTAATGGCAGATCCCGGAAACTGATATTTTTCCTAATAGGCTCGCAGTCGTAGGCTGGAAATTTTTGTTCGATCGCGTTTGTACGAGTATTTTTATTTTCTGTCGTTAAAGATATATTTATTTTGCCTTGGTCATAGTCTTCGACGGAATGTTTGTATTTAACTGAATTCGGTTAAGAAAATGCTTGAAATGGTGAAATCCGGTCGTGTCGCAAGTTTATAGGTGGTTTCACATAGGCAGGAGTAATTTCACTTAGTAACTGAGATGCTGGTTGATATCTTCCATAGTTTATACATTGTATATACATATAAAGATTTGAACTTGATACTGACTGTTTTGTTCATGGAGAATTGGAGTATCAAATTTAACTTAGAAGATGGTGCCACGAGTCACGAAGTGGCCTAAGGCCGACGCAATTCTACTAGAAGTGTCTTGAGAAATAGGTGATGTCTGAAACGACATACGGTATCTGGCAGTGAGGTCCTCTGAAGTTCATCGAGTTGCCAATACCGTGCTCTTCAAGAGTTACTCATATGCTTGCGAGGACTTTTTGCAACTGGAGGCGGTGGTGTGCGTTGCGTTGGATTCGTAGTCGATACCTAATATTTTCATGTAGGAGACTAGCTTTAGACACCCTGGATTTTGCATAGCTATTCCACATCCGATATTCATAATATCTGATTTAGATTTATTTAGCTTTGTTCCTGACGCCAGTTTGTACTAGCCAATGACTACTACGTCATTGCTATTCGTAACTACGAGACCCATGTCATCGACGTATGCCCTACACACATTTTGAGCATTTATTTTTAGTCCTCTTAGCTGTTGGTCCAGAGTGGCTAATACAGGTTCTAATGCGATGGCGAACAACGCGATAGGCATTGAGCAGCCTTTTCTTACTGAACTGTCGCAATTAATTGTTATCGTTAGCTGACCGTTATTACGATTCTGGATTAATTTTTTCTTAATATTCTGGGTATTAAATTGAAAAAACTTTGGCTATTATCTCTCTATAATCACACACGATCTGTACAATCGATTTGTTATTGCCCACGCTCGTTTGCTAAGTGCTGGTTACTAGTTGCATTACTGTCTTGAGCCTCTGAGTTAGTAAGCGAGCCACTATCTTATAATCGCTATTAAGCAATGCTATGGGTCTTAGGTTTTGGATGAATCACTGTTTGGGTTTTTGTATACTGAAGCAACAATTCCTTCCGCGAAGGTATCTGGTATTTCTGCGACAAGGATCACTAGTTCACTGAATGTGCACAACAATTTAGTCTTCATTTGCTCTTGGAAAATTTGATAAAACTCTGCCGGTATACCATCAGGATCCGACAATTTATTTTTATAACTGTGTGCTGCTGCAGTTTCCAAGTCGTCTTTGTCGATCTCCAGTGTGGGATTTTCTGAGTCGGTATTGCTTACTTTTCTTTGAAGATTGTTTAAAGCAGGGGTGACAAAGAATTCGGCGCACACTCCATTCCCCAGCCGGTGTGCCACAGCGTCAAGTGAGACTGAAAATTCCCCCTGCCGCCACGCCATGTTGTCTGAGCGGGAAGAGGGGGAAGAGCAGTAAACGGCGAACGCGCCGTATTTAAGTGGGATGAAAGGAAGGAAGATTGGGTTTAACAACCCGTCGACATTGATGTCATTAAAGACGGAGCACAAGTTCGGATTGTGTCAAAGATGGTGACGGAAATCGGCCGTGCTGTTTCAAAGGAACCATCCTGGCATTTGCGTGGAGCGACTTAGGGAAATCTGGATGGCCGGACGTGGGTTTGAACAGTCATCCTCCCGAATGCGAGCGAGTCCAGTGTGTTCACCACTGCGCTATCTAGCTCGGTTTTAAAAGGCAATGCAGTCGTACAGCATACGTCTTGGGTTCGTATTTCTCAATAACATAAACAAACGCAATAAATTTTCAGTATTACTTAATTACTTTTGGCACACTGAAGACATAATACAATTTTTATCTGGTACAAAGTGTCGCCATACAGACAGAAAAACGGAGACAGTTCACAGATTATCGCATTCAGTTTCCTACGTAACAGTGCCTGTTATGTCTCATAATCGAAAAAAGGCCTTCAGTAACATATTCCGATGGAAGTAGTTTCCAAACCCATTACAGACACACAAACTCTCCCTGAGGAGAACAATGTAGACGTCCTGGACAGTATTATCACAAGCGATTTGTTTTTAAAACGGGAAATTACTTTAAAAATCATTTAATTACATCCGCACATGCAAAGCGGCGCTTTCAACTGAAGCGGCAAACCGTCTCGAAACCAGTTGGAAGACATGTTAAGACTGATAGTGTCCTCAAAAACAACAATTGCTATAATTATTTCAAGCCTGTTTTCCGTAACGCCTGTTAGCTTAGGGAACTGGACTGTGTTTTTTGTCAGAATTTGTTCCTTCTACAAAGCGATTTTCTGTTTAAATTCATCCGCATCAAATCAGAAATTAGTTGTTTCTCACCTTGCACTGTCTCACGATGGGCAGTGTGCAGTCAAGTCCACTCAAAATGTGAGGACTGCACTCCATTCCGGATGTTCTGATTTTCAAAAAAAAATGGTTCAAATGGCTCTGAGCACTATGGGACTTAACATCTGTGGTCATCAGTCCCCTAGAACTTAGATCTACTTAAACCTAACGAACCTAAGGACATCACACACATCCATGCCCGAGGCAGGATTCGAACCTGCGACCGTAGCAGTCGCGCGGTTCCGGACTGAGCGCCTAGAACCGCTAGACCACCGCGGCCGGCTGTTCTGATTTTAATTCTTACACACTTTTTCCTTCGTAAATTCAACAACAGCGGGCTTTAAATCGAAAAATCGTTTCAGACATGCCCCTTGACTTCACAAACGTACTGGGCAGTAACATATTAATTCTACATACTCTCCTTTCAGTTCACCGGTTGAATAATGCGTGCGATATCTAATATTCAGTTCAATTTGTTCACGTGTTCCATACCTGCAAATTTAGCTTGATGTACAGAACAACCCCGTGTGTCGCTCGTGGTAATTTTTTGCTCTTTCATTTTCAGGTAAGTCTTAATTATTTCTACATGTTCTTGTAATGACGTTTCATAGCAGATTTGCAGTACACGTCGATTATGTAACTGCATAATGGATATTGAGGATTCTCAACCCTCTCTTCTGTTATTCACATTCATTTTTGAAGGTTTATGACGAAAGATTGCCAGATTGTCTCATTTTGTGGAGTCAGTCACTGAACATGTGAACGTCCGTCATACGACGAACAAATAGTGAAGGGTAAACTGCGCCGACACCACGATACTGCCGCGCTAAAGGGAATCTTGCCGACTGAAAAATGCCGCACAGTTATGCTGGATGAAATGTCGCACTGTACGGAGTATTTCCGGAGACGAACGAGCAAAGCTGAGACAGGCCGAGTCTTGGCCGGTCCGCACACTGTGCCCGCGCCTGGCCAACACCACCTATAAATCGCTTAGGCACGCCGTGACCGAACCTGCCGTAAGGGGTCTTCCCGTGCGCTGTTGTCAACAGATCCACCGGACATCAAGTCAGTGAAGTGATTGCAGATGCCTTCCTTTATTTCATGCTTTGTGCTGAGTAGTGTTCTGACTTTCTCTCGTTTAGTTTACTATAGACTTGTTTCGCCTCCTCGTACATTTGACACGCGATATGCTCAGCGCTTTAATACAACGACCTATATAAACAACAGACTGGCGAAGGCTCCGCCATACTCGAAGCTGATTGAAAACTTAGCCGCCATGTTTTCCAACGTAAGGTTGCGAAATACTAGTATTCTGCTAGCACGGGATCATATGCTTGTTTTTGTTCTACAATAGCATTCGCTGCTGCCAGACATAGAAACGACGCGTTTAGGGAAATGATTCCGATACTGAAGTGCGTTTTTCGTGTACTACTTCATCTCACGCGTGATTTGCTATGTACGAGCGTCTGCATTATTTTGGTGACTTTACTGTAATATCAACAAGCGTATTTTTGTAATTACAGATCTCTTTCCGTATAGCTACAGGCAAATTAGTTTATAACTATTACATTCGGTTATTCAACTTCTGACCCGAATGGCATTCCACGCTTTGAGGTATTACGTTGCCTATTAAAAGAGGTACATTCAACAGATCGATGGTATTTTAGTAAAAGCAAATGACGAGTAAACGAACATTTAAAAACGTGCTCAGAATATTTAATTACCAATGGTGTTGGGGAGAATTACACACACGTGAGAAGGATTTTTGTTGTTGTAGCATTAAGCCGCTTTTGTGTCACTTTGAGGAGTTGTAATGGAAGCAAGGACTGTCACGTTTTATGTCATATAGCGTTAGGATATTTGTTTCTCGGAAAATAGCCATTACGAAATCCTCTATGATCAATTCATTTAGGTTGAAAATTAATACAAGTGTGTAACCTCTTGCACGATTCAACATCCTAAAGGACACCATTAATCTGAAAAAAAAAATGGCTGTGAGCACTATGGGACTCAACTGCTGAGGTCATTAGTCCCCTAGAACTTAGAACTACTTAAACCCAACTAACCTAAGGACATCACAAACATCCATGCCCGAGGCAGGATTCGAACCTGCGACCGTAGCGGTCTTGCGGTTCCAGACTGCAGCGCCTTTAACCGCACGGCCACTTCGGCCGGCACCATTAATCTGATATCAACCTGCTGACCTTTTCTGGGAACTTTGTTGTGCCTCTTGGGTGTGTTTACCTGAACTTCGCACATTTCTTCGTCGTCTAAGGTTTCGTCCATTCCATCTGCCCACGTATGTGATGTCATTGTAGAAATGCCATTATTACTGTTCAACGAGCAAAACCATTGATTTTACAGTGGCCGGCTTTCAAGGATAATTTGATAATGGATGAAATAAGAGTGAAACATATCGTTGTACGCTGTGCATTGAGCTACCAAACAAATTGTTCCAATGGCTCTGAGCATTATGGGACTTAACATCTGAGGTCATCAGTCCCCTAAATCTTAGAACTACTTCAAGCTAACTAACCTAAGGACATAACACATCCATACCCGAGGCAGGATTCGAACCTGCGACCGTAGCGGTCGCGAGGTTCCAGACTGAAGCGCCTACAACCGCTCGGCCACACCGGCCGGCAGCTACCAAACAAATCTCTTGCGACAATCTAAGCTAACAGGAATAAAGAGAACGGAAATAAAACACGTTTTGATATACAGTAACTAACAAGTTTAATAATAAATAGTGCTCTTTCATCTAGGCCTACAGTTATCTGACAATAAAATGTAGCTGAGGATATATTTCGACATTAAGTAGACCAGTTAACAATAAATGCCCATCACTGCCCTTTAAACAATGTAAACTTCGTGTACGTATGTCTTATCTGTTTTCCTCTGTCCTCAACTGATTTAGTTTTGCATAAGTGATGTAACCTGCAATTAAAATGGAAATGCCGTGTGGCTAGGGCCTCCCGTCGGGTAGACCGTTCGCCTGGTGCAAGTCTTTCGAATTGACGCCATTTCGGCGACTTGCGTGTCGATGGGGATGGAAGGATGATAAGAACACAACACAACACCCAGTCCCTGAGCGGAGAAAATCTCCGACCTAGACGGAAATCGAACCCGGGCCGTTAGGTATGACATTCCGCCGCTCTGACCACTCAGCTACCAGGAGGTGGACAACCTGCAAGTGAAGTACCGATAATGTCAGCTTTTCAGAGTAGACTAATAAGATTCTTCTCGAAATGCAGAGGAAACCGTAGCCGCGCGGTTTAAGGCATCTTGTCATGATTCGCGCGGCTCCCCCCGTCGGAGGTTCGAGTCCTCCCTTGGGCAAGGGTGTGTGTGTTGTCCTTAGCGTAAGTTAGGTTAAGTTAGATTAAGTAGTGTGTAAGCCCAGGGACCGATGACCTCAGCAATTTGGTCCCGTAATCCTTACCACAAATTTCCAATTTTCAGAGGAAACCTTAGGTGATGAAACCCAGTAAATAAACTCCGCCTCTGTCTCGAATTCTGAATACATCAAAATAGAAACTTAATAAGAAATTCCTCTCCCCTATTGACGTTCGATAATTCCTTCAGACTCTTCCTGTCGCTTTGAAACACCATAGGGCACTATTTATGATTCAGAAAAAACGTTTTACGTGAGATTTCCATCACAAAACAAAGCTTCTGTTGCATCAAAGAGGTGTATAATGTTTATGTAAGTCGTAATGTTGCATCCATCTAGGTAAACTACTGTGCTGACGTTACAGAATATGGCGGCCAGCGCTGCTTTTCGCTGCCACCCGGGACATTTGTTAACGCATAGATAGCCTCTCTATGTTGATTATACATACCATTTGATTATATACCATTTAAATATCCATGTGTGCTTCTACGACTCTACAATTTTTTACTTCCCATTAATCTCACTTTTAGACGTCTGTATCCCCCGTCTGCCTGCTTGGATTGCTACACTATTATATTTTTCTACTTTCGTCAATTACTTCATTATCTCCTATGTTATCCACCGATGTCTACTGAGCCTCATCTTTCGTCTATTTCTTCCTCTGTTGTCTTTATTACACCATCTATCAAAGCTACCCATTCGTTTTCTACTGCATTCCTTCAAACTGTTTAAGTCAATCTTAGCCTAAAGCTCCTTTTGACACTATCAGTAACCTCTAGTTCTTTCAATTTCTCTACGTCTATCTACTTAATTTCTTATCTTTCGACAGATTCTTCAGTTTTAATCTGCTGTTTATAACCGACTAACTATGGCTGGAGCTATCATCTGCCCTTGGAATTTTTTTGCAATTTGAAGTCTGGTTAACATCCATCACCCACGTATACAGCCTTCCTTCATGAATCTTTAACGAAGTATTAGCACTGATTAAATAGTGCTATGTGTAAAAGTCTACCAGATGGGTTCTCCTATCACCCTTTTCCCCAGTCCAACTACTAATAATTTTTTTTTTCCTTAGCTTTCTTTTCCTGCTATCAGATTTTAATCCCTCACCACAAATTTTCACTTTCCATAACGAACTGAGCAATTTATTTTATATCGTCGTACATGACTTCAATCTCCTCCCTCTGAGGAACTTGTAGGCATACTTACTTCTCCTACTGTGGTGCATCTGGCGTTCTCCCCCTCCTCTTTACGATAATGCGTTCACTGCACCTATCCAAATTTATATTTTCTTATTCATTATTAGACCTAGTCTTGCACTGTCCCTAAATAATTTTGTATTTATAACCCTGTACTCACCTGACCCAAAGTCCTGTTCATCCTGCCAATGAACTTCACTACTTTCAACTGTATCTAATTTCAACCTATCAATTTCCCGTTTTAGATTCTCTAGCCCACCTACCCGATGAAGTGATCTAAAATTCCATACTTCGACCCTTAGAATGCCAGTTTGTTTTCCTTGATGGCGACATACCTCTGAGTAGTTCTCGCCACGAGATCTGAACTGGGACTATTTTACCTCTGGAATATTTTACCCGATAGGATGCCATTATCATGTAACCACACAATAGAGCTGCATGGACTTGTGAAAATAATAGTTTTAGTTTCCCTTTGCTTTCAGCCGTTTGAAGTACCAGCACAGGAAGGCCATGTAGACTAAAGTTGAAGTCCACTCCTCCAACTTCTGGAAAGCTGCTGCCTGTCTTCAGGACTCATACGTCACAGATGGTCCTGCGATGTTATACAGTTGTGACACGCAAGCCACCACCTACCCACGCCGAGATCCATGTTTGGGGAAGTCAATTTTTCCAATACTTGAAACGCAACTACTATTAGTGGGAGAAGGATACAGGCTATGCTTGTCGGTATGTTCATTTAACACGCTCTTATACCGTTTTATTGTTTGCTTCTCGAAATGTTGACGTCTTGTCAAATGATGATTTCCGCGCGTTCTGATCTAATGGGAACTTGGAGTTTGAGAATTACTGTAGGTGAAGGGAGTGAGACCAGCTTCTGCAGAACATAAAACGAGCGTCTCAGCGCTGCGTCACCTAGTTGAGTTCGGGGACCTGCTGTTAGCGCATGGGAGAAAATGGAAGGCCAGCGAGGTGCTGCTCTCGCTCTACCACCGCAGCCGTTAAGATTTCGCAGGAACCAAGCAATCTGAGTACGTCCCTCTCCGACAGTTGGCAACTAATCCTTTAAAACGCACGAAACTGATGTCGATAAGCACCGCACAATTTAAACATGATCTTATCCAGAAAGCGTTTTCCTGTGAAGAGTACAGAATAAAAGTAAATATGAAACTATCCTAGCTAGATGTTACTAAATTTAATAAATTGTAAAATTTTTTGTACGATGTGCAGGCACAAGGATCTATGGACAGTCAAGGCTTTTCCAGTTGTCTGAAACTGGAGGGAACTTTATGATCTAAGATTTATAATGTGTTGTCTTTTATCATTTTAATGCAGATGCAAAAGGTTCACGTTTGATAGGATCATCTTGCTTTTCTATCTATGCGACACGCCTTTTATTTTAAATAAACAGGCACAATTGGGCAGGACTAACCCAGCGCCAAGGAAAAATAAGAAGATTTTCATTTAATTTGTTAGTGACTCACTAGAGTCAGCCGCCTTTTCATCAGTGAAGAAGTTCTTGTGTATGAATATGCAGAAAGCCCTAAGTTACGCATTTCATCAGACAGAGTGGGTCTGCGAAGTGATGTTTCGGCTTTACTATCCGTTAGCATGAGCATCGGTTTACGAGATGTAGGCAGCAAACCTCGTACTAAGGAATATTTCTATTTTAGATGACATGGACGTAGCCGTTTCAGTTTGTTTTACCTAATGTAGACGGTCTTTAGCCACATCCCAGCCAACTCTCAAAGCATCATAATGCGAGACTAGTTTTAAAACGCACCAGTTACAGTGGAGATTCTTGACTCGCAATCCTAAAAATGGCTAACAAAGACCTTAAACTTTGCAGTGCAATAAGTAACTGAGATAATTCGTTTAAGCTGATCTGTGGGAGATATCTGTCCAGTAACAATGATTCAGAACAAATTAGCCGCGGCACTACCAAATTCCCTGAGATAAATGTATCACTGTGTGTCCTGAATTCGCTACGTGTCATTTAGCAACGTACTACCAATTTACCGTTCAATAAGGAATTCCGTCACAGTTCTCCATCAAAACTATCTGATTGGTTCACCTTCGCGGAATACTATAATTTTGAAATTTTTCTGGGCAATTGTGAAAATGTGCGCCAGAATCACATTTTCTGTGCTCCCTAATTGGGTGTTCTGCCCGTGTAAGCTAAGTTCCAGGTTCCAGGAAGAGAAATAAATTTTAGCAAATAGGTCATCACAGTCTAAACAATAAGTTTGCCCGGGATGGTTACTTATTCCACAAACATAATCTGACAGTATTAACAACAAGTAACTGCTTCCTACATTGAATTCAGTACGGGAATCAGTTTCCCCGTAACAGCGACTGGCTTAAAAAAAAAAATTGGTCCCAGAGAATCTGCATTCAAGTCTATGACTTGGCAAAGTGAATTCTCAAGTTGCCTACAACTGCATATTATAGAGGAAATTGCCTTAACTATCAATGAAACAGCAAGCGAAAGAAAGTATACGACTCCACGAAAACAGTTATTCTGTTACCACCACTAGTGATCAGACTACGTAAGAGGAGATTTCAGTGTCACCTTTATGACGAGAGCGAAACAAATGATAACAATGTAGTAAATGTTTTCTGCATATGACCTGTTCCAACAATTCCTTGCCGCGTGGGGGTAGCCGTGGACTCTTAGGCGCCTTGCCACGGTTCGCGCGGCTCCCCCCGTCGGAGGCTCGAGTCCTCCCGCGGGCATGGGTGTGTGTTGTGCTTAGAGTAAGATAGTTTAAGTTAGATTAAGTAGTGTGTAAGCCTAGGGACCGATGACCTCAGCACTTTGGTCCCGCAGGAACTTACCACAAATTTCCAAATTTTTTCCAACAATTCCATTCATGAGAATTAGGAAAATCTTCATTGGGGATAATTGTACGCCATCCGTAAACGCCTCTGAATACCATGGTAGCGAAATGAAATTAAGCAGAGCATAGTACTGAAATGGGAGTTCATTTTTTTTATTTCATTTGCTACTACTTACAAAAAACGTATCACCTAGTGACTAAGACATGTGTTTTTGCAATATTAAATTGTGCACGTGCATAATATGATATTCTTCTAGCAAAGTTTGAACAATGCTGCAGCTTTAAACATATGTAAAGTTAAATCTAATTAGGAAAGCGAAATTACTAAAATTAACGACTTATGTATGAAGAAGGTATGAAAACAGCAAGACAGGAAAGAATTTAGATTCACTGAATGGCACCACCGATGCGGTCCAAGAGGGAGAACCCCAGAAAGACTTGGAGCCTCTCGCTCTTGGGCAGTCACCGCACCGATCTTTTACTACTCACCATCCGAGGGCGAGGACCTCAGCGACATTGTCCCTCTTGTCCTCAGATGACGTGATCCTAGCTCTAGATCGGCAACTCTTTACTATCGTAAAATAATACGTGCTTTCCTATCTGTTAACTGTTACTACTTGTAACAAGTTTTGAGAACTTTATGTAGGACGTAGCAGCCACTGTGCTGTTCTTAATATTATCTTATGTCTGGATCTGTATATCACTGTTTGTGTCTGCTTAGGCCACTGTGTCATTCCCTGTGTTATACTGTCGTGCTCCTTGTGTGTCCTTTCTGATGGTCCCATATGGTTGTTCTTGTCTGTTGCTTCGTATAAGGTTTGTGACACTTTGTCAAATACGGGGTGTTTCAAAATAAATACACCGGTTTTAAGGCTTTGTAGTATTTATTACATTCAACTTACATAATACATCAAATGTAAGAGCAACTCCGTTTTTCTTACTCGTTTGAGCGCCATTCGTCACACATCGAGTCGACAGGTGAGTTCTTCCCAAACCTTGATCAATGTGTGTGAAAATCGCATGGCGTCAGATCGTGTGTGAACTGGTCATGCAAAACAAGCTCTATCATCCGGCCCCTTGCGACCAATCCAGTGGTTGTGTAACGTTTAACCAATCGCGTACTGATTTATGCTAGTGAGGCGGCACACGACCACTCCGGCCGGCCTTTTCAGCCAGACAGCACTTCCAAATGGCGTGAAGAGACGTAAATACAATATAAAAACAAATATGTCCTTCAATATTATTAGTATATGCAAGATTGCTGTAAGGTTTGTATACTAATTACAGAAAAAATTCTAATATAATCATCGTTAGGGAAAGAAAAAAGTCTCAGAGTTGCTTGTCCTGGTACCCAGTACAATAGACAGGATAACTTTTACTACGTCAAATGGTCACTTGATATCCCTTAACGTCCGCCTTGCTGCAAGACCTATCCAGTGCCTATGCGTCACCAATACAGTATGCTCGGTTCCGTTTTGTTTTGGGATAATGTACACACGAAATGTTTAAGTGTTAATAAAAGCAAATGTGTTTTATCTAATAATTGCACTGCCTCACGCCCAATTCAATTCCTCAACCAGAGGTGGACGATTTAAACACCTGAACCGAAACCATGGTAGAACGGAAACATTACGTTTCCAGAAATGGGTCCCTATTCAAAATTCTATGTACTCACTCCCCTCTAAAAGTATTAGAAATATGTTATGGGAATTTCCGAACATCCTGCCTGTATATGTATCTCACAGGGTGTCCCTCGTAAGAGTTGTCAGACACATTTTCTCTTGGGTTTCAGCAAGTATTTGCAATTTTGTTTTTTCAACGTATAGCTGGAATAAGCTCAAACAAATACTGTTCAACACGTCTTTCATGCGACGACCAGCGTCGATGGACAGCGTCGGTATGTTTCCCGTAACAAACAATGTTGTTATTAAATCAGAATTTTACGTGTCCATTAGATAGAGCGCTACCAGAGTAGTCTAGTAACGATATTCATTTTACCGATAAGTATTAACGGGAACAGTAAAACACGAGGGGTAGCTGGCACTTGTAATGGTCGCCTAGTCGTAGATATTGCTAATTGCTATAATCGCACTATTTCACTCCCATTTACGGAGCTTGTTAGCACTTGATGTTAGGTTGGCACCATTAAAATGCATTGTGTTGTGGTAAACGTTGCTACTTGCTGGATCGCTGCTGTGTCTCGATGCTGATGCTGGCTCTAAATCTGGTTGTCTAGGGTTAAAAACATGAGGTCCCGTGTTTTTTATGTGCTTTTGATGATAAAGAACGAGCGAAACCAACAAATATGTAAACTTCAAATATTTATTACTCTGGTGGCCATCTTAATTCCACTGTCCACCAAAGACCATGACAACACAAAGTAGTACTTCCTTTACATGTTCTTTGCATTGTTTATCCACCTCAAACAATAACACACAAACACACTTTACCAAAGTGACATTCCGACTGCGCCCCCGACCCTTCTTGCTGCTGGTATTTATAACATTGTCAAAGAACTACTAAAAAGAGATATAGTTTATAAGTCACATGTACATCTGTTATCATAATTTGTGCAGAAAAGTTATTAATTTGCATCGAGTGACATAATTTAACATGTTATTAAAATGACAGACAGATTTGTTGACTTGACAGAATAATTCTTTGTTACAAAAAGGCCGTTTTTTAGAAGTTTGTCAATTGACTTCTCTAATTTGCATAAATAAGTAAATAACATGAATTATTAATAATTACATTGGTTTTTGTCTAAAATAGGATTGATTACGTGAATACTGAGTGAAAACGCTCCTAGTGAACAAATAGGTTTCACTGGGTGATTTTTATTTAAGGAGAGCCAAAATACCTAAGTTGGCCACTATTTTTCGTACTTCATATTAATTATTTAAGATGAACTAAGTGTTTTTACATGATGACATTTGCTCCATCAGTGATCAAGTGATATTAACTTGTGTGTGTGTCAGTTATTCAGTATAATTTAATGGGTTGACTGTTTATGGAGACATGTTATGCAATCATTGTTAACATACACAATAACTTTTCTATAATCATAAATACTCGTTAAACCGGTTGAATTTGGAGGGTATCGCATACTTCGGTAAAGTAAAGCCTTTAATATGTTCCGTTACACACTCCAGCAGCGACTGAGCAGCACGCTTCTGTATGGCGGTAACAGTCAGTGCGAGACAGCCGTGCTGTCGCTGATGGAGTACTCGTTATTCCTCATTTTTACTGGCTTTGTTAATACATGTCGGTAAAATGAATATCGCATTAAAGTAATCTGGGACCGATCTGTCTAATGAGCACGTAAAATTTCATTTCGAAAATAATTTGGTTTGTAACGGTAAACAAACCGACGCTGGGCGACGCATGAAAGACGTGATGAGCAGAACTTGTTTCGCCTGACGCCAGCTACACATTGCGAAAACTGAATTGCGAGTATCTGCCGAAACACCAGAGAAAATGCGCCTGACAAATGGTTCAAATGGCTCTGAGCACTATGGGACTTAACAGCTTAGGTCATCAGTCCCCTAGAACTTAGAACTACTTAAACCTAACTAACCTAAGGACAGCACACAACACCCAGCCATCACGAGGCAGAGAAAATCCCTGACCCCGCCGGGAATCGAACCCGGGAACCCGGGCGTGGGAAGCGAGAACGCTACCGCACGACCACGAGATGCGGGCAAATGCGCCTGACGAACCATAGGAAAGACACCCGGTATGAACTCCGATGTGTAATATACATGAATAATTCCGATTTGTAAAATCAGCACCAAACTCTGAGTTGCTTCCACCTTCACACGGAGAAATACTGAAAATAATCAAACCATAAAAAAACAGTATAGCACCTGGTGAAGCAGTAATTATCGCAAAATTATGAAAATTGAACCACAAAAACGTGACACCAAAAGTTCACAGAATAATGTGTCTGGAAAACAGATAATATCCCAAAAGAATGAAAGAGCGCCTTGATACACCCACTCCACAAGAAAGGAGACAAAACGGGTCGAACAATTACAGAGGCATCTCACTTCATACAGTAACTTATAAAATCCTCTCCAAAGCTTTGCTGAACCGACTTGACCGTAAGCGGACCCACAGATTGGAGATTATCAGGCGGTATTCAGGTAAGGGAGATCCTCTACTGAACAGATCTGGAACCTCAGAATCATACTACATGTCAGATATGCCGCAACACTACAGTCACATTTGTGGATTTCAAAAAAAAGCTTACGATTCTGTTGACACGCAAAAGCTTTCTAACAGTGTAGAAGAATTAGGAGTCGATAGAAAGACCACTGCCATCATCCAGTTAACTTTATCAGAAACCATCTCAAAAGTGAAATTCATGGGAGAAATCTCAAACTCATTCGAAACTCACGCACGAGGCGGCTTACTGCCACTCTTGTTCAAAATTGTATTGGAAAAAATAACCAAAAAATGGGAAAACCATGCCGAAGGTATCCAGGCTGGAAAACAGAAAGGAAAGACAGTCACTGTGAAATGCCTGGTCTTTGCTGATGACCTGGCTATCTTAACAAGCAACACAGATGAAGCTAAGATAGCGCTACACGAAATCTCCTGTAAAACCGGACTCCAAATTTCCTATTAAAAAAATCAGTATGTGGACACAAAATCAACTGGGCACTTTCACTAAAAACACATTATGGAAAAATTTCACAGGTCACTCACTTTCAGTACTTAGGAGAAACCATCCAACCCTCAAGACTGAATACAATTTCCAACACAGAAAGAATATTCAAACTGCAAAAGGCTTACAAACTGACACTGAATCACCACAACAAAACAGCAATATCTCGTAAAGCAAAACTACGGCACTACAACACAGTTGTTTCACCGGAAGCCTTGCATGTGGCAGAAACCACAGTTATTGGAGCGATGACAAAAATTCATAACATAGAAAAACAAGAACAAAAAATTCTTACAAAAATCTATGGCGCTGTTCTCCGAGGCGGAACTTGGGTCACACGACCTACAAAGGAACTCTGCAAATACACAGATATCACAAATAAACTTAGGAAAAAATATGTACAGTTTTATGGGCACCTATGCAGGACAGATGAAAAGAGACTCTTAAGAAATTTTTTTAACATCGTTAAAACAAGCAAATTAAAGGCCAAATGGACAAAAGAACACGTGGACAAAAGAACACGTGGACAAAAGAACACGTGGACAAAAGAACACGTGGACAAAAGAACACGTGGACAAAAGAACACGTGGACAAAAGAACACGTGGACAAAAGAACACGTGGTGATCTGCAACAACTGATAATTTAAGAAGACGAAATTTAGGACAGAGTCAGGTCAGAAGTAAAACCAAAAACAAGAAAGTTGAACAAATATCAAGGGTAGAAACGACAGGAAAAATGGAAACACGAAAGGAAGGAAAAAGTTAGTGAATTAAGAGGTTTTGGGAGAAAAAGAAAAGAAGTGAAGCTGTGATTAGCTTCAGTTTACACGCTCTCCTGAGGGGGAATAATCGAGAATAATAATAATAATAATAGTAGTAGTAGTAGTAATAGTAGTAGTACTCCTCTCTGTCTTCAGGCCACGAGTGGCCTACCAGGACCATCCGACCGCCTTGTCATCCTCTGTGGAGGATGCGGATAGGAGGGGCGTGAGGTCAGCACACCGCTCTCCCGGTCGTTATGATGGTATTCTTGACCGTAGCCGCTACTATTAGGTCAAGTAGCTCCTCAATTGGCATCACGAGGCAGGGTGCACCCCAGCAGCAGCAGCAGCAGCAGCAGCAGCAGCAGCAGCAGTAATAATAATAATAATTATTATAATAATAAACTTATATATAATAATAAAAAACTTTGCAAACAACAAATAGAAACAGTAGATCACATCACAAGCGGATGTACAATACTAGCAAATACAGAATACCCCAGAAGACATGACAATGTAGCAAAAATAATATATCATCAGCTTGCCTTACAACATAAACTTATAAAACAACATGTTCCCACATACAAGTATGCACCACAAAATGTACTGGATAACGATGAATACAAATTATACTGGAACAGAACCATTATAACAGATAAAACAACACCACATAACAAACCTGACATCATACTCACCAATAAAAAGAAGAAATTAACACAACTAATCGAAAAATCCATACCCAATACAACAAATATACAAAAGAAAACAGGAGAAAAAATTGAAAAATACATCCAACTGGCTGAGGAAGTCAAGGACATGTGGCATCAGGATAAAGTTGACATACCAATTATACTATCAACTACAGGAGTCATACCACACAATATCCACCAGTACATCAATGCAATACAGCTACATCCAAACTTATATATACAACTACAGAAATCTGTAATTATTGACACTTGTTCAATCCCGAAAGTTCCTAAATGCAATGTAACATATACCGTACAGTTAAAAGGAAGTCACGCTTGATCAAGGTCCGTGTCACCTTCCATTTTTAACCAGACATAACGTCTGAGACAAGAAAGAAATAATAATAATAATAATAATAATGTACAAAATAGGCAAAAGTTGCTAGCAAAGACGTAACACACCCTTATTTCGCGAACGAATCCAGATATCGAAACGAGGTTTCTGACAAATTGTAGTACGCTAAGCGGCATGTATTTCCGTATGTGATGAATAGTCTTAACTCTTGTATCCATCTTGTATATCGCTTGTTAATGTTGTTTCTTTAGAAAAGAATCTGAGAAATATCGTACAACTGGAAGGCAAGTCGGCCAGAAACGGCTACTGCATTGCAAACTCGCACATACCGCACTACTTCGTCGTATCAAGCCTTTCGACTGTTTGTTGGTCTGCACTGCAGAACTAGCATTTCTGCCTCAAAATTCCTTGCATGCAAACATGTACACCAATAAGGAGAAGACAGACAGGCTACCTTTAGACGTCGAATGGTGGCAGACGATGTATTGCAAAGGCATGTGGAATCAGCCAGAGGAGTGTTATTCGCACCTTGCATCGCCTTAAAACTCCACCCTTGTCATCTAACACTACGTCAGGCACTCTGAGAACGTGATTTCGAAAACCGTCCAGAATTTTGTTGGTTTGCTCTGCATTGCTTGGGAGAGGACACTACATTTTTTCCAACGTGTGCTCTTTACCAACGAAGAAACGTATCTGAACCCAAGTAATGTAAATTTATGTGACATGAACCACTGGGCAGCTGAAAATCCACGCTGACTTTGTTAGGTACAATAACGACGACGACCGTGAAGCGTAAACCTATGGTGCAACATCTCAGAAAATCCCACCGTGGGACTTTACTTCATCCCACGAATGTTAAATGGAAATACGCATGCACACTTTCTCACGAACACACTATCTGTTCTAGAAAAGGTACCACTGGATAAGCGACAGTGTATGTGGTTCTAACATGAAGGCTGCTCACATCACTCTTCCCGTGTTGCAATGCAAACACCACTGAAAAGTCTGACCGTTTGATTAGACGGAATGCGGCAGTACAATGGCTCGCCATGTCTCTTGACTTGACCCCTGTTTATCTATTTCCAAGGGGAGCCCTGAAAGACGCAGTCTATCATGAAACCGCCTCCTCCTCCCCCACCCACCCACTCCTCCTCCTCCTCCTCCTCCTCCTCAACTACGCCAGACACGATATGCTGTCGAATCGCCAAAGCACATCATCCAGTGTACATTCATATGTTCATCTATGTCTCGAACGGCGACGGCAAATGTTATTTGCAGTCGATGGTAAGCAATTTGTGTACATACTTATGTCGAGGACAAAACTAGATTTCGCTAAGAACAGTATTTATTTTGTGGGTGACATGTCGACAGTCATTCTGAATAAAGTGTTTAGCTTGTTTGAAGTTTATTCTGGCTACCTACAGTTCCGAGTAGTATTTATAAACACATTTGTCAGACAGCAGATGGTTTACTTTAACAAGCATTCAGGCGTCTCCAAGCAAAGACAGGTCAGGTACCTCTTTTTTCGTATCTAAGAAAGTTAATACGGTGGTTTCCTTTTTCCCTTGAATAGGGCTGTTCATCATTATCAAGCATGAATGACCAGTTTCTTTGTTTCGGCTTTGACAAGCAAGCAGCAAAGGGAATGGTTTGAATGGAAAACCGCCTGACTGAATGGTAGTTATTCCCACAAAAACCTGGAAACGTACACACACTTCAAATGGTTTTCCTAAGTCCCATCTGACGCGCCAGAAGCTAGCATTTGCCGTAGTTACACAAAATCAGGCCGGCCGATGTGGCCGTGCGTTTCTAGGCGCTTCAGTCTGGAACCGCGTGACCGCTACGGTCGCAGGTTCTAATCCTGCCTCGGGCATGGATGTGTGTGATGTCCTTAGGTTTAAGTAGTTCTAAGTTCTAGGGGACTGATGACCTCAGAAGTTAGGTCCCATAGTGCTCAGAGTCATTTGAACCATTTGAACACAAAATCAAAGCTGGCCCAGTTTCGATTTTCTACAGGAAACATTTCATCTTAGAAGCGTAGGCCTGTCTTGCTGCGAACAACAACGCAGGCTCGCATAAGAGCTCTGCATGGCGGCGTTTAAACCGCTATAGCTAACTCTGCAACAATGCTTTCCAATTTCTCGGATTCTTTTGCGAAGAGTTTCGACCTCAACATTCCCAGGCGTTATATCACTGCACCCGTATCTTCAATTGTTTTCGGAAAACGTTAAGAAAAGTATATCATTCTATTTAAAAAAAAAAACCAAGAGTTAAGACTAGCTATCACACATCGAAAAACATGAACCTTTTCGCGTATAGCCGAAAACCTCATTTCCATACCTGAAATCGTTCAGGAAATAAAAAGGGTGTTACATCTTACGTGTACACTATGTGAACGAAAGTACCCGGACACCTGGCCGAAAATTAATGACAATACGGTGTTGGCCGACCCTTAGGCCTTGACAGCTTCCACTCTCGCAGGCATACGTTCAATCAGGTGCTGGAAGCTTTCTTGAGGAACGGCAGCCCAATCTTCACGGAGTGCTGCAATGAGGAGGGGTATCGATGTCGGTCGGTGACGCCTAGCACAAAGTCGGCGTTCCAAAACTTCCCAAGGTATTCTATAGGATTCAGGTCAGGACTCTGTGCAGGCCAGTCCATTGCAGGGTTGTTATTGTCGTGCAACCACTCCGCCACAGGCCGTGCATTATGAACAGGTGCTCGATCGTGTCGAAAAATGCAATCGCCATCCCCGAACTGCTCTTCAACAGTGGGAACCATGAAGGGGCTTAAAACATCAATGTAGGCCTGTGCTGTGATAGTGCACGCAAAACAACAACGGGTGAAAGCTCTCTCCATGAAAAACACGACCACACCATAACACCGCCTCCGAATTTTACTGCCATCGGATCGCCACATTGTGTACCGTGATTCGTCCCTCCACGCAACGTTTTCCCACAGTTCAGTTGTCAAATGTTTACACTCCTTACACTAAGCGAGGCGTCGTTTGGTATTTACCAGCGTGATGTGTGGCTTATGAGACGCAGCTCGACCACGAAATCCAAGTTTTCTCCCCTCCCGCCAAACTGTCATAGTACTTGCAGTGGATCCTGATGCAGTTTGGAATTCCTGTGTGATGGTCTGGATAGATGTCTGCCTACTACACATTACGACCCTCTTCAACTGTCCGCGGTCTGTGTCAGTCAACAGACGAAATCGGCCAGTACGCTTTTGTGCTGTACGTGTTCCTTCACGTTTCAACTTCACTATCACATCGGAAACGGTGGACCTAGGGATGTTTAGGAGTGTGGAAATCTCGCATACAGATGTATGACAAGTGATACCCAATCACCTAACCACGTTCGCAGTCCGTAGTTCCGCGGAGCGCCCCATTCTGCTCTCTCACGATGTCTAATGACTACTGAGGTCGCTGATATGGAGTACCTCGCAGTAGGTGGCAGCACAATTCACCTAATATGAAAAACGTATGTTTTTGGGGGGTGTCCGGATACTTTTTATCACATAGTGGATATACTCTAAAACAAAAAACGATACTCTACGATGGAGTTTTAAAAATGGGATGGAAATCTGTAAAGACGTACATGTACAGACAATAAAATGATTACAGTTACAGTAAAAGAGGATGATTTATTCAAGAGAAACAGCTTCACAAACTGAGCATGTCACTAATGCGTTGGTCCCCCTCTGGCCCATACGCAAGCAGTTATTCAGCACGGCATCGATTTACAAGAGTTGCTCGATGTCCTCGTACGGGAAATCGTCCCAAATTCTGTCCAATAGACGCGTTAGATCATCAGAATCCCGAGCTACTTGGGAGGGCCCTGCCTATAATGCCGCAGATGTTCTCATTGGGGAGAGACCCAGCAATCTTGCTGCCCAAGGCAGGGTTCGGCAAGCATGAAGAGTTTGAGTAGAATCTCTCACCGTCTGCGGGCAGGCATTGTCTTGCTGAAATATCAGTCCAGAATGGCTTGGCATGAAGTGCAAAAACCGGGACACGCAGTATTGTCGACGTACCGCTGTGCTGTAAGAGTGCCGTGGATGACAACCAAAAGGGTCCTGCTATGGAATGAAATGGCATCCCAGACCGTCAATCCCTGTTTTCGGGTCGTATGGCGGTGGACAGTCAGGTTAGTATCCAACCGCTATCCAGGGCGTCTCCAGACACGTCTTCGCTTGTCACCGGAGTTCAATTCGAAGTGGGTCTAATCACTGAAGACAATTCTACTCCAGGCAATGAGGTACCAGGCCGAAGAAGTGTCTGGAGATGACCCACACAGCGCAGCTGTGCAATACTGAGCGGCTTCGTTTAATTATGATATCAGGGCATTTAAACCATAAGACAAATCGTTTCTCCCATACACATTCTTTCTCCTTGCATTAAATTTTGAAAAAGATTGTATACCCAACTACGTGCTGTTTGGTTTCTGCCTCACACTCTGTTTTAAAAGAAAACAGGGAAGTTGCATTTATGGCTTAGGAACAGAAGACTACTACGAAATCTGAATCATCTGAAACGTTGTAATCCTACCGTTTGCAGTTTAATGCGAGAAGGTGGAAGAGCAAATGTACGGGGGAGGGGGTTTGGACACAGTGGGGAGGAGGGGATGGACAAAGAGAGGAGGGAGGAGGACGTGGAGAGAGATCGGGGGAGGAGGCGGTACTTAGGTAACGAAAGTCATGGGATACCTGTTAATATCGTGTTGGGTCTCCTTTTGCCCTGCGTTGTACAGCAATTCGACGTGGCATGCACTCAACAAGTCGTTGGAAATCCCCTGCAGAAATATTAAGCCATGCTGCCTCTATAACCGCCCATAATTGCTAGGACTTGCCAGTACAGGATTTTGTACTCGAACTGACCTCTTGATTATGTACCATAAATGTTGGATGGGATTTATTCAGACGATCTGGGTTGCCAAAGTATTCACTCATATTGTTCGGAATGTTCTTCAAGTCAATCGCAGGCAACTGTTGCTCGGTGAGATAGCGCACTGTCATCCATAAAAATTCCATCATCGTTTGGGAACAAAGTCCATCAATGGCTACACATGGTCTCCAAACATCCGAACATATCCATTTCCAGTCAATGATCGGTTCAGTTGGACCACAGGACCCAGTCCATTCCACGTAGACACAGCCCACATCATTATGGAGTCACCACCAGCTTGAACAGTGCTTTGCTGACAACTTGAGTCCATAGCTTCGTGGGGTCTGCGCCACACTGTACCCCACCCATCAGCTCTTACCAACTGAAATCTGGACTTGTCTGACCATGGTCCAACCGATATGGTCACGAGCCCAGGAAAGGCGCAGCTGGCGACGTGCTGTTAGCAAAGGCACTCGCGACGGTCATCTGCTGCTATGGCACATTAACGCAAGATTTTGCCGCACTGTCCTAACGGTTACGTCCGTCGTACTTCCCACATTGATTTCTGCGGTTATTTCACGCAGTGTTACTTGTCTTCTAGCAGTGACAACTCTATGGCAACTCTAGATCGTTAAGTGAAGGCCGCAGACCACTGTGTCGTCCGTGGGGAGAGGTAACGCCTGAAATATGGTATTCTCGGTACACTCTTCTGGGGTTCGCGGAATATTGAATTACCTAGCTATATCCGAAATGGAAGGTCCCATGCGTCTACGCTCGAACTACCATATAATTTACTCTGGAGCTCTTAATCAATTTCCGGTGATTCCTTGGGGAAGGGAAAGTCACCAAGAATCCCAAGCATGCAACCTCATACCAGAGGTGATAAGATCATTATCTGAGGCCGAATCGATTCTGACGGCATACTGACGGATAGTTTATTTTCATCCCGAGTAAGAATGGCCTTACACGCTTTCTTGGTACGCCTCGACGTTACCTTTTTTATGATTAACATTTGTTGTCCACCATAAATTATATTAATAAAAACATCTGAGCCTATTGCATTCTAATGGAAGTACTTTGTATGCTTGTACTTTAACAGTCGATTGTGTGGTACGGTGAATGATGCCTTTCAGAAATACAAAAGTAAGACTTCTCCCTCTTTGTCCTAGGCCATAAACTGGGAAATAATTTGTATGCAAAGAGTGAGCTACGTTTAACATGAGTGATACATCAAACTTTGTTACACACTGAAGCACCAAAGAAACTGATATAGTCATGCGTATTCAGATACAGAGATATGTAGACAAAAAGTGTCTGGCGCAGTTGTCAGATCGGTTACTGCTGCAACAATGGCAGGTTATCAAGAGATAAGTGAGTTTCGAAGTGGTGTTGTCGGCGCACGAGCCATGGAACAAAGCATCTCCGAGGTAACGATGAAGAGGGGATTTTTCCGTACGACCATTTCACGAGTGTACCGTGAGTATCAGGAATCCGATAAAACATCAAATTTCAGTTATCGCTGCAGCCGGAAAAATATCCTGCAACAACGGGACCAACGACGACTGAATAGAATCGTTCAACGTGATAGAAGTGCAACCCTTTCGCAGCAGATTTCAACGCTGGGCCATCAACAAATGTCAGCGTGCGATTCATTGAAAGAAACATCATCGACATGGGCCCACTCGTGTACCCCTGATGACTGCACGACACAAAGCGGGGCCCGTCAACACCGACATTGGACTGTTGATGTCTGGAAACATGTTGCATGGTCGGACGAGTGTCGTTTCAAATTATATCTTAGCGGATGGACGTGTACGAGTATTGAGACAACCTCACGAATCCATGGACCCTGCATGTCAGCAGGGGACTGCTCAAGCTGGTGGAAGCTCTGTAATGGCGTGGGGCGTATGTAGTTTGAGTGATTTGGACTCCCTGATACGTCTAGGTACGACTCTGGCAAGTGGCACATACGTAAGCTTCGTGTCTGATCACCTGCATCCATTCATGTTCATTGTGCATTCCGGCGGACTTGGGCAATTCGAACAGGAAAAAAAATGGCTCTGAGCACTATGGGACTCAACTGCTGTGGTCATAAGTCCCCTAGAACTTAGAACTACTTAAACCTAACTAACCTAAGGACATCACACACATCCATGCCCGAGGCAGGATTCGAACCTACGACTGTAGCGGTCGTGCGGTTCCAGACTGTAGCGCCTTTACCCGCTCGGCCACTCCGGCCGGCCAATTCGAACACGACAATGCGACACACCACACGTCCAGAATTGCTACAGAGTGGCTCCAGGAATTGTCTTCCGAGTTTAAACACTTCCGCTGGCTACCAAGCTTCCAAGACATGAACATTATTGAGCATATCTGGGATACCTTGCAACGTGCTGTTCCGAAGAGATCTCCACCACCTCGTACTCTTACGGATTTATTGGACAGCCTTTCAGGATTCTTGGTGTCAATTCTCTCCAGCACTATTTCAGACATTAGTCGAGTCCACGCACGTCTGATTGTGGTACTTCTGCGTGCTTGCGGGGGCCCTACACGATATTATTACCAGTTTCTTTGGCTCTTCAGTGTATTTTGTTATTAGCTATTGTACTAAGTAGTTCATTACATCCACGATCGGTGTATGTTCTGGAAGCGTCCAGCAAGTGTGTGCTTACTATATTTAACTTAGAGCATCTGTTCTTTATTACTCTTTTTACATACCGGAGAAATCTGTCTTTTACTGTAATTTATGCCTATCCGCAGTGAGAAAGTTGTGTCATATTAGCAAAAAACTGGAAGGAATTACTTTTACAACGTATTAGAGTGTAAAATCTGACAAGAATTCAGTCAGTGGTCGGCGCTTTATATTCAACAGGGAAATGCTTTTCTACAACTTCTACATCCTTACACCATGCATTAGAGAGTTTGTGTGGCTGCCAATCGACGGCATCACTGGACATAGTCGATCTATATGCGAACATCCCTGTGACAGATACTATTAACATTATAAGAAAATATCTGCTTAGGTGTAAGAAAATTAGTAATGCAGAGATCTGTGAACGCATAGAAATACACACACCTATCGTGGAGTACAATTATTTTACCTTCAACAAGTTTTACGAACAACATGATGGCTTGGCAATGGGAAGTAGCTTGGCTGACATTTACAACAACCATATAGAACAAAAAACACTTCAACTAATCATCACAAACAAAATAATATACTGCAAAAGTTATGTTGATGTTACAATGATGCTTTTTTATGATACAAACAGCAAAAGTGATGCACTGACAGCAAATCTCAGCAAAATGCATAAAAATCTTAAATTCATAGTTGAGCATGAAACAAGTAAGAGCACAAATTTTCTCAATCTTAAAATTGTTAACATCATTTCTTCATCTACAAAAAAATCCACCAGCACCAAGTGTCAGCACTGACAGTTCCTGATGTCATCCTAGTCAACACAAAATGTCACATTTCAGATCCATGGTATACCGAATTCAAAAAGTACCTTCGAGTCACCCAGATAAACAAAATGAAATCAATGTAATTCAAACAGTTACTCATAATAATGGTTATGACTCTCTTTGACAAACTCCACAACAAAATAAAAAACAAATATCAGTGCTCCGAAGAACAGCAATTCACACAACATTCAATCCAAAACACATCAGCCTCCCGCGGAACCAAATCTAAATATACGGTTATCACACACATAGGCCCACTATCACCCCAAATTGCATACTTATTTAAAAAGAGGAATATTAAAATCAACTTCTCTACTAATAGTAAATTACAGTAAGAAGTGATCTATGATGTAAATCTTTCCAAGGGCCCAGACAGTAAGTCAGGAATATACAGAATCCAAAGTGATTCGTGACCATAATTCTACATTGGACGGGCATGCAGACGTTTCGAGCTGCACGAAATACACCTTGATGCCATAAGGCTTGGAAATTTGAAAAAAACTGCATTTGCTGCCCACATAGCAGAAGAAAACCTTTCCGTGAGAAAAACTGAAAGCAACAGGAAAATACATTCAGCAGAAAATGAAGCCGCTATGAATCTGTTAGATGAAAGACCCACACCCACACCCACACAGATTCCCTAATAATATGGATAATATGGGCAGACTGAGTTGACTAACACTCCTTTCCTGAAAAACTTTCAGACCATACTTCCCACACTAAAATATAATAATGTTTGCACATCTGTCTGCAGGTCAGGTAATTAATCTTTTAATATTTTATGTGTCTGCAATTCTTCAGTATTACACATGCCAATAAACATTAATAGATTTTGATGTATTATCACCATCACTGATCAAATAGCAAATAAGGATTTCATATAGTTTCTTGTCATTTATTTATCAGTCGTTGTATAGATTAAATTAATAAAGCTGTAAATCAAAAAAATTCCGTTTATTTGTCGTTACTTGTCTGTATTAAATGTTCTACATTTAATGTAAAATACTTTCTCAATTTAAGAAAACAGCAATTTATGCTTTCTTTTCCAGAAAAGTGATATCTTTCTATCACTGTATCGCAGCATCTTTGACACTCACGTACTTCGTAAACACACTATTTGTTTGCGTATGTCGTGAAACAAGATATGCGGTGCACGCTGGAAATTCGTTTTTTGATCAAACGAAACTGTTTTTTAATGCAAACTAACGTATATGATGGCGAAAATACGAACATCTTTGCGAATATATTTCGTTGGAAGAAAACTGCAAAAACCAATGCGCAACATGGACATATCACATAAGTTGCGTTCTAACACAAATCTGTTGCGCAACCATCTTTGTTGCACGTTTGTAACTGTGAATTATTGTTTATCCTAGGGAAATCCACCTTTAAACCAATGTATCACTTGTTTTGACGAAAGCATGAAAGCTGACTGATGTTGAACTACGTAAGTTCGAAACCGGTAAGAGGGGTACTTTTCGAATAAAGCAACACCAAAAAATGGCTCTGAGCACTATGGGACTTAACTTCGGAGGTCATCAGTCCCCTAGAACTTAGAACTACTTAAACCTAACTAACCTAAGGACAACACACACATCCATGCCCGAGGCAGGATTCGAACCTGCGACCGTAGCGGTCGCGCGGTTCCAGACTGTAGCGCCTAGAACCGCTCGGCCACTCCGGCCGGCAACAAAGCAACACAAAACCTATTTGTGGCTGGTTGCTGTACACCACCAACAACTTAATTCAAAGAACAGCCACCGTCTCCAACCATGTCGTTAGTTGAAACGTGTTTCATCTACATCACGTGTTTCGAAGCGGAAATTTAAGTTTCATATCAAGATTTATTCTATTTCGGCATCAAACTGGGGAGTTTTCGTGCAGAAGCTGCTACATTTACACCTTTATCTACATACACACTGTAACCCACCACACAGTGCATGGCGGGGGGAAACTCATACCATCACTAGGCAATCTTTTTCCTGTTCCACTTGCAAATGGAGTGAGAGAAAATCGAGTATCTATCTGCTTCCACACGAGTCTAATTTCTCTCGTCTTGTCTTGGCTGTCATTACGCGAAATTTACAGTGTCAGCAGCAGAATCGTTCTGCAGTCAGCTGCAAATGCCAATTCTCCAAAATTTCCTCAGCAGTTTTCTAAATAATGTTGCAATGCCTTCAGCCGGCATTTTCTTTATTTGGTGTACGATTGTACAATTTCAACCTTGGGCCATTTTCAGGTAACTAAACCGGAAGCTTTATACAATGAATGCATTAGTATCACTTATTAATTTAACATAAGAACAAGTCATATCTCGAGATATAATAGGAGGATTATAACTTACGTTATAGAGGACACGTTAATGTATACTATGCCGTGTACTACTTTGCTCCTATTGCCGCATGTAATTGTAAAATAAATGGGGAATAGTTTTTCGTAATTTTAAGAGCACGTTACTTCAGAGGAGTTGTCGCAACGCTCTTAGCGTCCAATTTATTTTATGACATTTACACGCAGTCTTAGGAACGAAGACGTACATGGCCTATTGTACCATGAGAGTATCATCTATAAATTAAGTTATAATCCTCCTAGTACATCTCGAGAAACGACTAGTTCTTATGTTAAATTCATAAGTGATACTAATGCATCCAATATATAATGCTTCTGTTTTAGATACTTGAAAAATCTTACATCAAATAAAGAAAAAGTCAGCTGAGGGCACCACAAAATCATTTTAAAAATTAATTGCAACTTGCAAATGGTTCAAATGGCTCTGAGCACTATTGGACTTAACTGCTGTGGTCATCAGTCCCCTAGAACTTAGAACTACTTAAACCTAACTAACCTAAGTACATCACACACATCCATGCCCGAGGCAGGATTCGAACCTGCGACCGTAGCGGTCGCGCAGTTCCACACTGTAGCGCCTAGAACCGCTCGGCCACTCCGGCCGGCTGCAACTTGCAGACCTAGTATTTCTCAATAGTGTTTCGCGAAATGAACATCGTCTTTCCGCCAGGGACCCCCCCCCCCTTCTCCCCCACCAGTTTTCACGGAGCATTTCTGCAACATTCGCGTGCTGATCGAACATACCGGTAACAAATCTAGCAGCACGCCACTGAACTGCTTCTAGTTTTACTTTCATCCGACCTAGTGAGGATGCCGAACACTAACTGTACTCAAGAATGGGGGCGCACTAGTGTTCTGCACGCGACCTCATTCATAGATGACATACAGTTTCCTCTAACTATCCCAAAAAACGGAATTCGACCATTGGCTTTTCCTATTATCGACCTTACGTGCTTTTTCCATTTCTTATCACTTCGCACCGTTAACGCTACATATTTAACCGACGTGACTGTCATGTAGCACACCACTAATATTCCATTCGAATACTGCAGAACTGTTTCTCCTACTAATCTGCATTAACTTATATTTTTCTATATTGAGAGGAAGCTGCTAGTCATCAAACCTGATAGGAATTCCGTCCAAGCAATCTTGCATTTAACGGCGATGATTTCCCGCACACAACAGCGTCATTAGCAAACAATCGCAGATTGCTGCTCACATTATCCGTTAAATGGTTCATATAGATATATACAGATCGATCAATTGGTCGATTTGGGGGAGGGGGCTAAACAGCGAGGTCATCAGTCCCATCGGATTAGGGAAGAAAGTCGGCCGTGCCCTCTCAAAGGAACCATCCTGGCTTTTGCCTGAAACCTAAATCAGGATGGTCGTCCTCCAGAGTGCGAGTCGCCGGCCGGGGTGGCCGAGCGGTTCTGGGCGCTACGGTCTGGAACCGCGCGACCACTACGGTTGCAGGTTCGAATCCTGCCTCGGGCATGGATGTGTGTGATGTCGTTAGATTAGTTAGGTTTAAGTAGTTCTAAGTTCTAGGGGACTGATGACCTCAGAAGTTAAGTCCCAAAGTGCTCAGAGCCATTTATGAGTGCGAGTCCAGAGTGCTAACCACTTCGCCACCTCGCTCGGTATTAAATTCATCTGGAGAACGTGAGTAGTCGGGTCACACTGTCCCGAGGCACTGCTCGCGATAACCTTGTCTGCAATGAACCTCGCCGGCGAGGACAACGTATTGGTGTCTATTACTAAGAAGTCTTCGAGCTACCCTATATGTGAGAACTTCCTCCGTATGTTTTGACCTCCATTAACAGTCTTCTGCCTCTTATAAGACAGGTTTCTAAGTCCAGTCATTCTGTTCTCGCATTATGAAACATGATTAGCTCAAACAGTTTTGTATAGTCATACTAGATCGCGTACAACCAATAGTTGTGGAAGCCTAAAATAAAATAAGGGCGCCCTGACGAGAATCCAAGAACGTAATATTTAATTCTATGGACAGAGTACCATATAATGGCGGTTAGTCTCTCAGTTTCACCTGTAATTTACCCAAGTAATTTAAAATTAGTGACAGCTCCTAGCATACTACCGACAACCGTTTGTACACTCCAGAAAATACGTTCTCATCCAGGTGAAGTTAGTGGAGTTGTATAGATTAGAGTTTCATGTCGTTTAAGTAGAAGATCCTTTGTAGATTCAAAGTCTTCATTTCTCAACGTTTGAAAGGATAGCTGGAAGATTAAGGTTTAACGTCCCGTTGATGACGAAGTCATTAGCGATGGATCACAAGCTAAGATTATGAAAAGACGGGGCAGAAAGCAATAGTATCGTTTTCAAAGGAACCAATCCGGCATTTTGTTTAAGAGATGTAGCAAAAATAAACAAAATTCGCATCTGTATGAATGGAAGAAGATCTGAACCGCCGTTCTCCGTAACAAGAGTCCGGTATCTATCTTACGATTCCACCGTCTCGGCGTACGAGACGCTCATCGATTCAAAAGTACGGTGTTTCACAACGACTGGTAAAAACGAGATGTATGCAAAAGCTTCGGAGGATGGAGGGATACACACATGGCGAAATATATCAACACTTACATGCGCATTGGGTGAGATGCCGCTTAGCGCCAGCTAGTGTGCGCACACACTTAAGCTGAAGCATATTTGTTTACAGCAGTCATCAAAAAGTAGTGCATGTAAACAGTCATGTCTTGGTACAATGCAACGCATAAGCGTATCGGCGAGAGAGACGCTTTTGTATTGCTGCAAATGAACATAACGCAAGCTATGAGCATAAAATGTGCAACGACTGCTTCAAATGTTAGCGCAAAGGACTGTAAATACTATGCCATAATGCGGTCGACCATCGTCAAGCATAACATCGAACATGTGGTACCAATCTGGCGACTCTGAGATTGTGAGATTGTTACAGGAGATGAAAGTTATTATTAGCAGTTTTAACACGATCACTCAAAGATATCCGACATCCTCCCCCCCCCCCCCTCCTCCCTTCCGCCGGACAGCGCCGGCCGAAGTGGCCGAGCGGTTAAAGGCGCTACAGTCTGGAACCGCACGACCGCTACGGTCGCAGGTTCGAATCCTGCCTCGGGCATGGATGTGTGTGATGTCCTTAGGTTAGTTAGGTTTAAGTAGTTCTAAGTTCTAGGGGACTTATGACCACAGCAGTTGAGTCCCATAGTGCTCAGAGCCATTTGAACAATTTTTCCGCCGGACAGCCGTGAGCGTTAGCACGCCATTTCCGGGTTTCGGGTATGCGTACCGGCCCCGGATCGTATTCATTTTTCGCACTAACGACGAGGACTGGTGCGCTGGCCAGCCCGGGGGTGCTTTTTAGGCAGTTACCCACATCCGACTAAGTGATTACCGAGCTCGTAACCACGCCCCACTTCAAACGATTCGCAAACATTTCGAAAAACGTTCTCAAGCTTTCCCATGAGGTAAGACTAGCCGCAGACAGATGAGGTACACAAATTCCTTCCCAGAATGGCTGAGTGGCCCTTCCCGTCGAATCCGGCCGTACACTGCCACCAACATCACCAGATCCATATTAACATGACATCCCGTGTAGACACGGGACAAGGACAAGAAAAAGACAAAAAAAGAGGATTCATAACTATATAAAGAAGTGGTAGGTCTGAACCCGATTTAAGGCGAAAAAATTGATTGGTAGTTTCCATTCGCATTGCCATATGCTCGTCATATTTCAGTGACAAGAGTGACCAACAACAACAGGGATGAGACACGGTGCTTCCAATTTGATTCGGAGTCCAAGTGACAGTCAATGGTATGCTGTTCATCAGCTCGTTAACGTTCCCAGAAAGAGACGCCTATACAAGTCTAGGATCGAGACTACGTTAAACAGATTTCCTAACATCAACAGCACACTGTGAATACTTAATCTGACGACGCTGTTTTGAGACGGTTGATCCTACATATCCGGTATGTACTGCCAGAGTTGTATGGGACTGGGAAATGGTGTCTGCTGCACGACCGTGCCCTTCCGCACACCACGATCCATGATATCCATTGTAAACAGCCTGTCGAAAAAGTTCCGAGACGGATTTCATTTATGACGCACAAGCGACGACATTGCAGTAACTGTCAGCTTGAAATAAAACCTGTCAACAACAGTCGTACATTCGACCAGTGTGTTGCTAGCAGGCAGTATTAAGTATTGGACGGGAAGCAATGAACTGAACATCTCTACAACAAGCGTTTCAAGACATTCTCCGGAATGCTTTGAAGAAGAGAAAAGTGTGTGCAAAGTTTGTGCACACATGTTGACTCCTGGGCACACTTTTCTATAATTTTATTAATCCAGTCTGGAAACTTTTGACTGACGGGTTATTCTCTAGAGCGTGCAGACTTTTGTGTGTGTGTGTGTGTGTGTGTGTGTGTGTGTTTTTTCCTCCATTCTGACTCAAGAGAATTCTGGATGGTAGACATTTTGCAAAACGGACATTCGACGACGCATGCTGTCAATGCTTGAAACTTTCCAGAAGAAACCTCCGCTGACAGTTTACAACAGCACTAGAAACGCTGCATTATGTGTACTATGACAATGAAGACTACTCAAAACAAAATATTTTATTTGATGCTTCTGACTTTTGTTTTATTGGCCCATCCAAAGAACCTTTCAGACACACCGTGTATACCACAAAGTAATGACATAGATGATTTAGAGCTATATATTTCATAGGAGCGTGATTCTGAATTACAAAGACTACAGCTGTTTGAATGTTATATAAACAATTCAATTCATTTGTGCGAAATTAACGAATAATGAAAAACAGACTGAATTACATGTTCTGAAATTAGATCACTAACTTCGATTTTATTGCACATGAAATTTTAAATCTGGATGACGTGTTGGCAGAACACTTAGAAGATACGACGAATCTGCTAAAAGAGATTCCTATATCACGCTTGTCCCTCCCTCAGCTCTATTATCGCTGCGCGGTATATGAGATGTTTACCATATAGGATTGGCGGAGGACACCGAAGAATTTCAAAGCAGGCCAGTTAGTTTTATATTATCGCGATACAAGTAAGAAAGTGTCACAGGTATGAAACGGAAGTTGGTATGGCAATCATTAAAACAAATGCGTTTTTCGTTGCGGCAAGGTCTTTTCACGAAATTTCTAGAGAACTTTCTCCTCTGGATGCGAAAATATTTTGTTGATGTCCATCCACAGAAGAATAAACGATCATCGTAACAAAACAAAGAGAAATCAGAGTTCGCACGGAAAGATTTAAGTATTCGGTTTTCCTGTGCGCTGTTCCGAGAGTGGAACGATAGAGAAATAGTCTGAAGCTGATTCGATGAACCTCTCCAAGACAATTAAGTGTGAACTGCAGAGTAATCATATACCTGTATATATATAGATACGTTACTTGTCAAACAGAATGTGCAAGAAGATACCTTTCTAATAAGAAAAGACAACTCATGTTGATCTACTCTATCACTGTGAAAGACTATTCGATAAGACAACAGTGCAAATTAACATACTGTCGATTACCCCAAAACATCCGTTTAGCAGTGTGTTACGTTGAAAATATGCCAAAACGACTGTATGTGGATTTCCGTAGCGTTACGGATGTGAGTTACGTTTATCGTTGACGTAATCGTGCCTGAAGCTAATTTCATCCTGTGTAATTCAATTTATACTTACCAAAAATCACACACAGATCATACTCATCGTTTGCAGTCTTTGAGATGTTGCAATTATATGTACGGCTTTCGAAATCTGTTTGCCCACTTCACTCCTTTGCAGGTAGAAAACCACAGAATCGGAAGGCGCCACATTCTGCTAAGTAATGCTGCAGATGCTTCCGAAGGGACACTTGATATAAATACTCCATTTTTAATTGCATCCTAAAAAGTTAACGTGATTCCTTGCGCCAATTTCTCTTGGAGGAAAGGAGACAATAATTCGGGGTCTTTTTCTCTCCCCCATCAGTCACACAAGTATGTCGCATATTTCACGGTGTGTCAGTGTGAGATTTTAGTGTACTGTGTGTGTACTGTAACAATTAGCTACTGCAGAGTACATCAACAATGTCAATTTTAACAGGTACTGCGATCATAAAGCAGTGATGTTATCGATAAGTACCTGTGACGTGTGTAAATATTACAATACGCCGCCAGTCCAAAACGTTTCGGGACTTGATAAAAAAAACTCAACATGGTGATTTTAATGCTTCAGTTGTTAAACGTAGCCTAAAAAAACCTCAACATGGTGATTTTAATGCTTCAGTTGTTAAACGTAGCCTCCCCCACTTGAGTAAATTGCACACAACTTTCATATAACAATGTCATCTGTCAGAAAATGCCTTCCTTGCGATGTTGTTCAGCTCTAATGTCACACTGGCTTGAATGTTGGTTATGTCATCAAAGCGCTGACCCTTCATGTGAATTTCTGTAAGTTGTTTTGTTGTAGGTTCGTACTGCTAACACCGAGTCTCGTCATCCATGACGACTTTTTTCGGAAAAGAATAACTGTCCGCGTTTCCTCATTCAATTAAATCGCGGCAGGCGTCTGCGCATCGTTGTTTCTTGTTCGGCAGTCAAGGTGTACGAGACGAACTTTCCACATACTTTCTGGAGAATTTCTTGATCGCCTGATTTAGAGGTGTTGCTCCATTGCGATTTGTGCCACAACATTCACACACCACGGGCGAACGTCCACTACTATCTGCTCACATCTGACTACTGGAGTGCACTTCTGTTATGTACAGTTGTTAGTTCAAGCTGACGTCGCTTATACGACAGGAATAAAATCAGCCTCGGAACTTCGTCGAAGAACGCTGCACAGCGGAAGCAACGTGACGCCAGATGGCATTCATTTCATCACAGAGGCTTTAATGTCAGTTGTTGGGATCTCTAGAGGGTGTCCGAAACCTCTAGGGATAAAATTATATAGACTGTAGAGAATCGAAACTAATTATTTTGAGACATGGAACCAAAGAAAATTTCAGGTGGCATGAGGTCTTGCTTGAGCAATACTTGTGAGACACGTATTTCTAAGTGCTTACGTTCCAGAGTAAATAACTGCCTGCCACATCGTGACTGACGGTGCTACCTTGAAAACAGTATAGATTGAATTGCTGTGTATCCGTGGTTGAAGTTTATCGACTGATTTCGATCAGGACTGGTTGTCAAAGTTGAGCACCACTGATCAACAATGCAGCAATATTTAGTGCTCGGAAGCTAAATGACTGTACCTACAGAAATTTCGCAACAGGTGTCTCCTAACTGGAATAAATTTATTGCAGCGTGTAGAATCTTAGAAGAAACTGGGTCTTTTAAGCACCAGAGTGGTGGCCAAGGTTTTTGGTATAGTGATAAACTTTCAGGGAGATGGGGAATGGCAAATATGTACAAAAACTTATGAACCGTTGTTTGTAAGACGTCTACCTCAATTATTAATGTTGATAGTTGCTAACAACGTAAAGTAACCAAATCCGACCAACAGGAAAGTCCATTATTGCACTGCAGACGGCGTGACATGTGCACTGATGCCATCGGTCTGGACGTGATTGTCTGCAAAATTGCAGACCTACACTACGAAGGTCAATGACATCTTCGCAATAAAAACTGTAAAAAAGTGACTGAGACATGTATTATTTTTAGATGTGAAGTTGTTATGGCCCTTCTTAGTGCTGGTGGGAAAGGCACTGGATTGGAAATTGTGGCACCTTCCTGTTGTCTGCCGTTAACAGCGTATTGTAAAGCCATGTAACTGTGTTGTAGTCACTTGGTGGTAGATTAATGAATGAGCAGAATGTTAATGCATTTCTCTCAGCATTGATTATGTCACTGACAGAATGCATAAATCGCTTCCGTTCATGAATTGCTGGCACTTGCAGATGGGGCTGCACCGAGTGGAGCCACTTACCAAACATCCACAGTTTGTTTTGCAAAGTGGGTGTGAATATGTGTGATGGAATGGGACTGATCATGTCTAAGTCTAGAACAGTAACCTGCTATAATGAATTGATTGACTTATGTTGAAATACCTTGTTCCACAACACGTAGGTGACCTATTTCTGTTGGAGAGGTACACAATTTAGGCCTCTGAGCATCTTCAGAAGTTCACAGAGCTGAGGCTGCGGTGATGAATACGATATACCTCATGCGGTGAAAACTGTTCCAGCCAGTGATAGTAGTAGCAATGGGATCGACATTGTCACACACTGACAGCCTGTAACATTTCCGACAGGTTCTTTAGTGTGACAGACAGTTGCAGTTGCTGAACTTTTCTACATAACAACTCACTTAACAACTGCAAGTATGTATTCAGAACCTGAAAATAACATACCTGAGCTGCATGAAGTTATTTTGTCTACTCACATAAGAGAACTGGACAAGCCGGCCGTGGTGGCCGAGCGGTTCTAGGCGCTTCAGTCTGGAACCGCGCGACTGCTACGGTCGCAGGTTCGAATCCTGCCTCGGGCATGGATGTGTGTGATGTCCTTAGGTTCGTTAGGTTTAATTAGTTCTAAGTTCTAGGCGTCTGATGACCTCAGAAGTCAAGTCGCATAGTGCTCAGAATCATTCATCATCAGAACTGGACAACAGATGCTGGAGAGAGATGCGTCTATGTATAAACTGAAAACCAAGCAGCGCTAATGGTTCTTCTTTTCCCGAAAGAACACTACAGCTGCCGTAAAGCATGAGTAAAATCAATTTCCCTTCTAGCAATGTAAAACAGCGCGCAGAGGTTTACGTAGATCCTGTACGTATGCGTTTCTTGCCTTAGTATTATTGTAACCCGTATCTGTATTCCATTTAGTGTTAACGCACTTTGCAAAAGATAAACACCCCACTGGCATGTCGGCGCACTGCGGAAAGTCTATGTAACTTTGTAAAACACCCAGTAGTTGCTTCTTGTGACGTACTAGGGTTGACAGAGCGGGGAATCATCTGCCTCCGTTTGTAGAACTACAAAGGAGGGAATTGCATGACTGCAATCCAATCCGGCGACCTACGTTTCTCTGCGCTTCTACTCTCCACCCACAGCCGCACCTTCACCCTGTTACACGCACACAACACGATTTAATATTTCTTCTTAACCCTCTTCATGTAACAGTAAACAGTCTCTTTACACCATTAAAACACTAATTTTAATGTTGCTATTTTTCCATCCCCTCAACTGTTGAAACTATTAGTCCTACAGAAAAAATGAACAGGAACTTTTCTGTAGAAAATTTAATGTAGTTTAATTTTGTGCTGGCAAACATTTTCGCTACAAGCCGCCGTCTTTGCAGTTATTCAAGGTAAACATAAAAATGTGACCTCTAAGTGCCCCCAACCCCATGGTTACCTCCCACCGGTGGGTATTTTCAGTAGGTTGTTCATGACACTCCCTCTTACTACTGTACAGAAATTTGCAACTAAAAGATTTCCCCCCCTACTCAACATTTTTGGTCTTCTTTGTCTAGGCTACGGTATTGTAGGTAATACAATGTACGAACAGAAGCCCAACCTTATTATTTACAAGTACAAGCTTCAATTCGTGTTGTCTTCGGACCTCGCGTCGTGTTGAGACAATGAGTGCTACAGCGCTATATGGCTCATCCTCACTTTCGTCCGTACTTATCTCTCTGGGATAAGGCCTGTTTCGGCAGAGACGGAATTTTCAGTAGTCGCAATAATCACGTACGTACTGCTGAGAATTCCTACGGTATAGTTGTGACTAGTTATCAACGGAAATTTGCAGTGAACTCGTGAGAGGCCACTGCTAATGACTGGTTAATGCGCCCGCATCTGCTTACTCGCCGCTTATTTGGATCTGTGTACACTGTGCTTGGAAGAGGTACTATCCATATTGCTAGAAGGTAGCCCATTTTATCTTCGTGCGCGAATGTGGTTCCAACATAATGGACCCACAGCTTACTTCGTGCATCTTGTACGTCAGCGGTTCCCAACCTGGGGGTGATAGCCCCCTGAGGCGTAAAATGAAATTTTCTAATGGGCAAAGACTAAACAATGCGATTGTGTTTCAGTCACGAAACTAAATTATTTTCACAAGATCATTACTATTACGACAGTTTTATAAGACTCTAATACTGATTACATAAGTTATCAATAATTACTTTTTCTCAATTAGTAGCATTAATGCGATGGAGGTTACATGTTTCTCACACAGTACACCGACCGCACACGTATGTTGCGCTTTGTCCCGTGCATCGCTGATGATAAAAGTGAGACATATACGTAACAAACGCTAAATATCTCTAGAAAATGTCTTCTCCAAGTTGGAGGTAGTACCTGCAGTAGTCCAGGAACTGCTTCATTACTCGCTTCGAAACAGATAAGTGAATTAATTGACAACACGACACAGCAGTGACTACATAAAGGCTACTATAGTGCTGTACACAGCATTATTATTATTATTATTATTATTATTGTTGTTTTCTCGTTGTTATAGTGGTTAGACACAAAGCATTAACAGCCTGAAGTCGTCCAGTTTCTGCCAGTTCACAAGTAAGGAGTGCAGCAATGAAATGATTTACGAACACCAAGTATAGTGCACATATCTGAACTCGTTTGATTTTAAATGGTGTTGCAGCGTTCAGGTCAAACAAGTGTCTCAATGGAGAGGAGTACTGCAGGGGAAGCATGTTTTGTAACAATTCCGTACCCTCACTGTGGATACTTAGCTTTCTTTTCTGGGGAGAAGTTGTGGGTGGCACTTGCGATGCACCACGAAATCCTTCGTCATTTATTTTGCAAACACACACACACACACACACACACACACACACACACACACACACAGAGAGAGAGAGAGAGAGAGAGAGAGAGAGAGAGAGAGAGAGAGAGAGAGCCGGTCGGAGTGGCCGAGCGGTTCTAGACGCTGCAGTCTGGAACCACGCGACCGCTACGGTCGCAGGTTCGAATCCTGCCTCGGGCATGAATGTGTGTGTTGTCCTTAGGTTAGTTAGGTTTAAGTAGTTCTAAGTTCTAGGGGACTAATGACCTCAGAAGTTAAATCCCATAGTGCTCAGAGCCATTTTAACACACACACACACACACACACACACACACACACACACACACAGTATCAATCCTCTCCCATCATTTTAAAAATAAAAGTATTCCGAAAAAAATCTTTCATTCTACAGTTTAGTTAGGTGCTAAAGTTGGTGATAATGTGGGGGAGGGGGGCAACAGGTAACGGGGGGAGGGAAGGGCGGGGGTACTAGCTAATGTCTGTCTGCACTCAAGGGTAATGGTCTAAGAAAGCTTGGGAACGACTGTTGTATGTGAACAGCCGTGTCCAGCGTACCCTGGAAGGTGCCCAGCTACTTGATCAGATCTGACCCTACTTGGTTTCTTCTGATGACGTGTGAAAAATCACGTGCACCAGTCACGTCGCAATGTAAGAGGAGGCCCTGATAAGGATTCACGCACTCCGTGACACTGTTCGTACGGCGTTGTTCGAATGAACGCGACAGAACTTGCGGGCATGTTATTCTTCCATAGATAAACGGTAAAAATGAAATTTTCCCATGTTCACTCGATTCATATTAGCGTTCTGCGTCTCAATATGTTTTCGCTTTTCCTTCAACCCTGATACTTCCAATCACCACTGAGGGAACACCCTGCGTAAGACAAAAGCTGATAATGGTCGGTTTATTGCACACACTGTGTTCACTGATGAACCGATGTTCATCGTGACGGAATCAAAATGTGTAACCTTTACTTAAGAACAGATGGAAATCTTCAAGTTGCCGTGGACTTTAAGTGTCATTTTACGGCTGGCGTGCAACGTCAAGATACTTTACGTAATCGTATCACAGTTTCTCTGGTTCCTGTGAAATCTGCTACTAGTGTGTGGTGACAGTTAACCGACACCGCATTTCCAACCGTATAGGTGATGTAACACCTCAGTGGAAAATACCTGGATGATGGATCAGATCGACCACCACACGTTACGCAATATTATCACTAAGTGCTTTCAAACTAAAATAAGTTAGACGCGTAAACCCGTAACTCTTAAAAATGCTGTTTGCTACAGATGCTGACTTGTAAGAAAAAGGACAGTAATTACTCGTCCACGAACATAGAGTTTACTGCACTGAATTCAAGACTGTATGTACGACAGTTATGCCAGAAGAATAGGCGAATAAAACAGAAAGGATAGGTTAGATCGGTTTTCGACAAAAAAGGAGTACTGCGTGACAAGGAACACATCATAGCCTGACGATTACTTGCTGTCGATGCTGTTTGATCTCAATAAACTGTGCTGAAAAGGACACATGCATGCATGCACGAGCGCGCACACGCACGCGCGCGCGCACACACACACACACACACACACACACACACACACACACACACACACACACACACACTCTGCAAGGTGGTCCAAGTCCAAAACAGGTTTCTAATTGTTTTACAATTGGTGAATTTTCATAGGAAAAATGGGAACCGAGTAACTAAAACGGAAGAAATATGTTTTGAAGGGTTTAAACTTTAAAGTATGGCACTACTTCATATATAACATTTGACAAAAGCAGCAGAATCGAGAGGGAAGACATGTATTACTTTACCGTATTGTCAGTGGTAAGGGCACCAGTGACATTATGAGCCCAAGTCCGAATAGCAAATACAAGTGGGGAAACGCGGCTATTTTTCATCGCCGAAAAAGTTTGAAGCTGTGCACACAAGAATAGCGAAGTCAGGGTGAATTATCTTACCTATTTTAAGTGCCCACTGCTTGAAGCATTACTAGAATTACTATTTTCTTAGCATAGGTATATTCAAATACATGTCTGATTATGTTAATAAGAGTATCTCGCGAAAAAATTCTTAAAAGATTTTTGTTGTTTATGGTTTCACAACAAAACTACTGGTGGATCAGGTATTGTTCACATTTTTTGTACTCTGCAGAACACTAAATGTGTGTGAATTCCTAAGGGACCAAACTACTGAGGTCATCGGTCCCTAGACTTACACAATACTTAAACTAACTTATGATTAGAACAACACACACACGCTCGCCCGCCCGCCCGAGGGAGGGCTCGAACCTCCGGCGGGAGGGGCCGCGCAATCCGTGACATGGCGCCTCAAATTGCGCCGCCACTATGCGCGGCGCAAAACAGTTATTATTCTTGTATAGTCTAACACAACATGTTTGACATTTCCATTTCGAATGATATGGGTGTCACACTATGCTACATAATGCACACCTTAATGTTCCATTTGCAGGCATTTACATTGATTCATTTACAAGTTTGGCTTTAGGCATGTATCGTTTGTAGCAGCTTATGTGCACTGTTTATGCTGTCGTCCGTCGTTGGCGAACACGTTGATGCCCTGCAATGGCAGCAACTATCTTACAGACTCATTCTATCTTCTGCATTAACTTCGCTGACGATTATTTTGTCATTGACTTGAGCTTCATCAAGAAAATGCTACATTATACAGTACGACCCTGTCACTTTCATTGTCACTGCCTGAGGTTACGTACTTCTGATTACTTGTTAATTCATCTAGTAGTTAATGTAAAATGACACCGGTCAGGTCTTCAACACGCTGGGACGAGGAGATGACTAATTACTTGCCAGTGTTTACAGACTGACACTACACACGTTTATTTTACTGACAAATACTTGCGGCATAAGGAGTGTGACTTTCAACACATCAACGAATCAGTAAAAATTGAATTTCACTGGACTGTATAATCACAAACAAGGAACAGCTTTTAGGCAGCGGAGGACAAAAGCATGAGCTACAGTTGGCCGTTAGATGTCAGTAGTTACCAGCAAACTTCTTGGTTCCGCCATCAAACCACTGGTAAACTAGGTTACGCACAAACACCACTGGCAAGCAAAGGCTTAATTTTTTTACATGAGGTCACTATTAAGGGGCATAGCTATAAATAAATCGGACAAACCAAGGTGTGCTATAAAGATAATGTGCCTCCCCACAGTGAAGTTTGTATTCAAATTTTGAAAAAACGGCATGTGCTTCAGTGATTTGGCTGGGAATTATTTTACCAGGCGCTGTCAAGGCTACAGCTTTGGCATTTGAAATTTTTAGTTACGTGATAAAATGTATTTGTGGGCATGTGCCTTGGACGTGGAAGTTTACAGCCGCGAACTACTGTAGATCCGTGTGCTATGCTAACACTCCAGCGCGAAGGCTATTTACCTTCTTATACTCTAAGACTAAATGGTCGTAGTTACTTTACTTTTTATATTACTTTTTTAAGTAATAATCAAGTTTTCACTAAATTTCACCCACAAATAAAGGACAGTAAAGTACACGGTTATTTACAGGCAAAGTCTGTGTGCGAAAGGGGTCTTATTTCAACACAGTTTAAGTGTGAGTTACAACCTAATAATAATAATAATAATAATAATAATAATAATAATAATAATAAAAGAAGAAAATTGAAGACAAGGTCGGATTAGCAATACAACAGATGTTTCAATCTACATTGATAGTAGCCTTTAGAAATCGCTGAGGGAGGAATTTACCACCACCACATAGAATTTGCATCATCTATACCCCCTCCGTTTTTATTGTTTTTAGCGGCTGTTTCAGAGACAACATGTAACTAAAGGTTTTACGTCTGTAATTACTAATTCCCAAACCACGGGAGCGTGCTTCACATTCGACAACTGGCCCAGACGAGGCATCTAAATGCTGCACCAGGTTAGACTTACACTGACGAGCCGAAACATTATGACCACTGCCAACCGGGAGATTGAATGACTCCTGGAGGCGTTGCGGATACATTTCACATTAAGGAAAGAGTACAACTGAAGCAGAAACGAACAGGGAACCATTTCTAGCGACGATACGAGGGAAACTACGGAAATACAATGGCAAAGCGACACTGACAAAGAGAAGATCGTTAAGCCCCTGCGCCTGGGAACGAAGATCTCGGAAACGGCGAAGGTGGTCGGCTGTTGATGTGCTACAGTTGTGAACATCTATGGAATGTGATTGAAGAACGGAAAAATCACGAAGAGGTGACAAGGTGTTGGACGTTCACGCCTCATCAGGGGTCTTGGACGTCGGAGGATTTTCCGCTCTGAAAACCATGGTAAGCGGCAACCAGTGGCAGATACGACAGCAGAGTACAACGCTGGTGCAAACACAAGTACACTGGAGCACACCACTCAATACACCTTGCTGAACATGGGGCTCTTTAGTAGATGATCCCTACTTGTTACCCTGTAGATCCAACGACATCGTTAATCACGCCTGCAATGTGCAAGGGAAAATCGAGATTCGACTATGGATCGATGGAAACGTGTCGCGTAGTCCGATGATTCACGTTTCTTGTTACACCAGGTCAATGTTCTTTTACAGATATACCGTCATCGAGGCGAAGGGATGCTCGAAACACGCACCATGCCATAGAGGCAGGCTGCTGGGGCAGCCTTATGCTATGGGGGACATCCACCCGGGCTTCCATGGGACCTGTGGCAGTAATCTACGGCACCAAGGCAGCTGCAGACGATGTATTATCATGGGTCACCTGCGTCCCTTCATCTTGATGTCTTCCCCGGCGGCGAATGCATCATCCATCAGGACAACAGCCCATTTTATAGGGCCAGAATCGTGCTAGAGTCTCATGCATATCCATCTGTTTAGAGATAGTTGCGGGACACGTCTGTTCGATAAAGGATGTCAAATTAAACACCTTTAAGCCTTCCAGTTTCCAACCTTATTTTATTTGGCAATCAGTTTCAGCGTTTTACTACGCAATCTTCACGCCCGTGACTGACGTGTAGGAAGATTCTACCTCGGTTGTGATAAAAACAGGGGCCAGCAATACTGGTATTAGTAGGTTTTTGCTATAGCGATAACTACCATCATCTGCCGTCCTACTAATACCAGTATTGCTGGCCCCTGTTCTGATCACAACCGAGGTAGAATCTTCGTACACAACGGTCAAGGGCCTGAAAATGGCGTAGTAAAACGCTGAAACTGGTTTCCAAGTAAAATAAGGTTGGAAACTAGACGGCTGAAAGGTGTTTAATTTGACATCGTGCTAGAGAAGTTAGAGGAGAATGATAGTGAGCTGACAGTGATGTCTTGACCACCAAATACGCCTGGTCTCAACCCGCTTGAACGTATGTGGGATGCTATCTGGCACCAGCTCCCCACCCATTAACCACCGGCCCACAATTTATGACAATTGTGCGATCTTTACATAAACATTTGGTGCCACATACCTCCGGAAATCAACCGCGAACCTGTTAGATTCATGCCAGGTAGGATCACTGCTGTATTGCGTTCGGAATGTGGACCAACGCGGTATTAGCTATCGTCATATTTTGGCTCATCAATGTACACTGTTTAGAGTTATCCCAAAATAGGCTTAACAGGCTTAATTGGTCTTGCGTTTTAATGTTCCATTTCTCAAGTTTCTTTCCAAACATACAGTGGCATCTGGATTTCTTGCAGTATAATTAACAGATTTTTTTCCTACCTGTTATTCAAGAAGAACAGCTATTGCTAAATATCCGACCATAGTAGTTTGTACTTCAGATAATCACGACTTATTTTCATATAATATATGAGGACTGCACCAATAAACCATAACGGTTCTTGACAAAGAAGAACGAGCGCGAATGTTCAGTCTTAAAAGTACAAGCACTTAAGTATGGGAAAAAAGTTGCAGTTATTTCAAGGGAGCTCCAATTAACGCTACCATCCGGTGGGAAGGGACAAATTACGTTCCACGCCGTATGCTACAGTCAGTAGAGCAAGGGCGGTATAACGGGGTTCTCATAGCAAATGCGTTTATTGTTAGGCGGTTACAGATTCAACAGCTACCACCGGCCGTAACACAAACGTCACCGTTCCAAAACATATCGTGCAATAACAGGCAGGTAACTAGACTGGGCCGAAATTGCACTGTCTGTCCAACGCAAAAAAGCATTTACAATGTACCGCCGAATATTCAAACGATGGCTGCATCCTTAGTTAGTCTCTTCATGACAACAGCGCAGTGAATGCGACTATCAAATTATACTCAACATAATAGAAAGCATGAAGTGTACCCGAACGAGTTATACTCAGAAACAAAAAGTATAAGGATCTGAACATTACCGTATGCAATACAAAAGCGAGGGTTTCTGGATTAATTATACAACGCTTTACTCCAAGAGAGATTAACTGTGGCATGATGTGTTGTCGCTTCACAACGTTAAGCTCATCAAATCTCCGCGTGCTCACCTCAAGCACTACGTTTATCGCCAGAGCTGTCCAGCGGAAGCGAAAGCAATAAAATGTGCCCAATTATACTGTGTTCTAATTATGGAGCTAATATTTTTGAGACATTAGCTGCATATTCTATATACTCACTTTGTTTTGCTGGGTCTGGCGTTTTGGTCCGAGTCTTCAGAGTTCTCTTCAGACTCCTGAAACAGATGGGAACACGTTACTATGCAGGTACTACAACCCAACCCAAAATGGCGTTTTACGAATGTGTATGTCACGAAATACTCAGAGAACAAGGAGACCCTAAACTAGGTACGTTATGGAAGTGCTTCCAGTTAATAACAACTGCGTCTGACTGCTGCCACATCTATAATATACAGGGCGTTTGATTTGACATGGAACAACTAAATACCTAAAAAATACGCATGGTACACGAAAAACTAAAGAGGGGTTACCACGAATTTTCTTTCCATTCGCGATAAATGACGCTGTAATCAACAAAACTCAGTTTCTACATTTTTTGCAATTAAGAACTTAGTCATTTGATTCTACTTAACATTTTCGATAAAAATGTTAACCTGTTATTCTAAACTGTTGTATCATCGTTAAAATTTTAATTTAGTATTGTAAATCAGATTGTACAGTAAAATTTATACGTTCAGGCAGTTAAAAGTCTGACAAATAAGCTACATTTAACGTAACGTAGTTTCCTGTTCCCTTCATGGCTGATTTCGGAGAGTCCCCACACCATCGGGGTGACTGATTTCGGTGTGTTCTTCCGTCAAACGACCGTAACCCTCGTGCCGATTACAGCTCCTTCTACCACGAATGGAAAGAAAATGGTTTCAGATAAATCTTAGGAGTGTTTTTTGGCGTAGAATCCGAATTTGCAATAAAAAAAAGGGGGTTCCGATTTGACAAACAGTTGGCCCCCGATAGATTGTGGCCGGCCGAAGTGGCCGTGCGGTTAAAGGCGCTGCAGTCTGGAACCGCAAGACCGCTACGGTCGCAGGTTCGAATCCTGCCTCGGGCATGGATGTTTGTGATGTCCTTAGGTTAGTTAGGTTTAACTAGTTCTAAGTTCTAGGGGACTAATGACCTCAGCAGTTGAGTCCCATAGTGCTCAGAGCCATTTGAGCCATTTTTTGATAGATTGTGATGGAGTTAGGTGGTGGCCAGTTTTAGCACAGACAGATGTCACCTTTGAAAATACCAACTTTTCATCTGGGACATTTGTTTCATACGATGCGTATTTTTCAAGCTATTTAGTAGTTCCAAGTTAAAATAAACATCCTGTATACATCACTAACGAGAACAGAAGCTTTTGAAATTTCGTGCTACAGAAGAATCCTGAAGATTAGATGGGAACGTCAGATAGCTAATGGAGAGGTACTGAATGAATGAAATCTGAGCGAAAAAAGGGATAGTTAATTTGATGATAGAGAGGTGTGTGTGTGTGTGTGTGTGTGTGTGTGTGTGTGTGTGTGTGTGTGTGTGTGTGTGTGTGAGAGAGAGAGAGAGAGAGAGAGAGAGAGAGAGAGAGAAGACTTATACAAGATAAACCAGTCTTGTAACTGGAAACATAGATATACTAGCATAACTGAATCTTCATTTTGTGTGTATTATTCTTCATGTGAAAAGCTATCTACCAAAGAGGCAAAAAAACGGTATTTACTTGAATCCTCTACCAGAACGAAATGTAATGCTCGTTTAATGAGTGCCGTTTCTTCTTGAGTTAATTTCTCGACATTTGAAAGTCGAACGAATGTCAGTGGCTATGCTAAATGCTGCCTAACTCAATCCTTGCATTCTAAGAAATTTTGGAAGCCATGTCATCGGTTGTAATGCAAGACGTACGCTTTGATTTCTCTAACATTTTTCTCAACGGAGAATAAATTTACGGTCTATGCTTCTTCGAAGCAGGAACTACGACGACTTGAGACATAATAACAGGCGGACAGCCGCCAGAGGGACCAAATCGCATAAGATAACCTGCTCTGTGAGGGAAAGGAGATCTTCCTGAATCAATTCGACACGAAACTGTGCCCGTCTCTTAGAGAGAAGGAAGAAAGCGCGACACGACTTCCTCCTTAATGGATACGGCAATCTGTAGTTCCTTCCAGTACAGTCAATCTGGGTAACTTTGTACCACTTTACTCCATTTCATACAATTTTTTTAAAATACTGGACACACAAAAATTACACATCATAACAGACGTTGAAATGTTTTACGTCTTTAGTTACTTAGTGTTTGGAAAAGAAAAAATTTACACTAACTATGCCCTATTAGAATAAAATTTCAGCTTTAATACTATTACAAAGTTACATTGTCATTCAGATAATTTTAAACTAGTCTTAGAAAACAAAGTGTTTCCTGTATCTAATGCGTCGGGTAAATTTTGATCAGGCCTAAAGGAAATCAGATATTAATAAAAAGTGAAAACAAACAAAATCGGTTAGAACTGAAGGTTTACTTTGAAATATCACGATATTTGTGTCGACCTGGCCTTGTTCAACATAAATCACTGCAGCCAGTAGCTCTCTTCACAGCCAACGCAATTAAAGGATAATCACAAGCCTAACAGCTTGCAGAAAGTAGGAAAGACAACTGAAATACTAACTAGAAATCACAGAGCTAATAAAACTGTTACTCTTACTACAAAATAATGTAAGTAGGTGGAGCAGCAGTCATTTGAAGCAAAGGCGATAAGTGGTATAAAGATATCCTGACGTAAAACGTTACCCTGACTGAACGTACGTGCAAGCTTCGTGAGATTTGAACATTTTCGCCAACTCTTCACCAGCCCATATATTTTATAATCGCGGCTCTTGTCCGTAAGCTTTGTAACTTGTTGATAACAGCAGTAATTGAAATAGTAATTTTTTAAAGCAGAAACGTTAACACAAAAAATGTCGACGTGAAGAAAGTAGCTAGTTGTTCAAGCTACAATCAAACCTCCAGTTACTTTTTTGCAAAATAGTACCGAAATTGCTACGATATTTGGGAATAATTAATTCTAAACTTCTAGTCCTATCAGCAAGGAGGAAAAAAAACATTTTCATTTGAGGTAATACGCAGCCGTTCTAAAATCTTGTTTCTGCTCAGTTTTGCACAACATGAAAGCTACGTCATCATTGTTTCTTAAGTCGTCAAAGTTTCAATGAGAACAGCCAATAAAACACGTGTCTGAACTCTGCAACAAAGTGGGTTCCTAATATTACAAAACTGCAATTCAAAGTAGCGTTTCCAGCGATTATTTGAGAGCTGTATCATTTACTCCCTAATGAACAGAACGGTTGTTGGTTTGTTGATTTTATTGGCCGCTAAATAACTTCATTCTTTCACTTCGTGTGACATATTACTTACAAGCTTTTTTTTTTCTTTTGAGAGAGACGAAAGTGATGCATACGGTACAGGAGTACTCCGGATTTTTACATAATATAGTAATATGTAATTGTTATGTTTCTGTTGCAGTATGTTAACAGTTGTTCTTTCCTTGTGTGTTTTTGGAATACAGCGCAGGTGATCAGGACAGAGCTGTCCTGCAACTGATGTTTCATTAATTTCTGGTGCTTAGTGCGCGTCAACCTCTCAGACCATACATAAAGCACTTCTCAGATTGTAGCTGGAAAGGACACAGTTACAGCCGTTGACAAAATTCTGAAATGGTATGATCATTCGGTTCTGCAGTATCTCTCTTACTTTTATATACAAAAAAATGTGTTATCAGCCACTTCAGAGCATTTTCAACCGTGGCCAGGAAACTCAAGTTTCGGCCGAGATGCAGACTGACTTTTCACTGCTAACGCTCACTGTTCTAATATTGAGGCTAACATAGAAATCTGTGGTAATTACCGTTCCCACATTAACAGTCAAAGTTGCCGTTTCATAGCCCTTATCAGCCTTGATTATGTGAATTTAAGTCTCAGCAAAGATTATGCATATTATCTGCAGTTTTCTCGCTCTCACAATTACGCGGAATGAAACGTCCGTGGGACTAAATGGGCACCTGCGAGAAGAACTTTCGTATTTAAATTGGCAGAAACGTCAAACTAAAAACATTACACGACAGAGACCGTCGACCTTCATGGCGTTTAACAATACACCTAGACAGTTGGAATTAGTTTCTAAGCTCTCCCTATAAGTCACTGGATTTCATGGCTAACGCAACTACGACGAAGAAACAAAAAAGATTGCTTGAGGAACCCAAGTTAGTCTTATCCCACAATATGTCACAGTTCCTTGCTAAATTCGCTATAGAGTCACCCGTAACGAGACACTGGTTCCAGCAGAACAACCACGACCACGATTAATTCACCTGCTGCCTGTCATAATCTGCATTGTGCCTTGCAGAATTATATGGTTCGAATCAACTGTGTTTAATATGAAAAGCACACATTACAACCTTTATATAATCCAATGGAACACAGTCGGTCACGGTATGTTAAATTTTATAAAGTCAATTATCAGTTCTGTTCGTTTCACAATCTATCGTCAATGGATATTCCCGCACAAGGAAACGCCTTTGGTGAAATGTTGCAACAGCACACTGAGGTAACCGGCTGCGTACAGTGCTGTCAGGAGGAACTGCGTGCGACCGTAAAACCGAGATAGCGCGTAACGACGGCGAGAACGCGAATACGTTTTATGAGCAGTGCATGGGCAACACAAAAGACAGCCACAGGCGCCTGGTCTCCCACAACAAAGGCACACTGCGCTCACCCTTATCTCACGTAGCGTCCAAGCGTCAAGGGCAGCATTCGAGGTTAACCACCAACAAATAAAACGCCGATAGCCGACATACTTTTATTGCATCAGCATTTTTTCCAAAACCCCTACACTTCAACAAGAGGTTAAAGGCTTCAAATCCTCTAATTCACACGTTACCAAAACGTAAGCAGTGGCAAGCACATTAACACACTACCTCTCATATTAGTGAATGACGCCCAGTCAACACAAAAAAAAAACGTTCTTAACAACACGTAAACCTAGCAAAAAGGTCGACTTTCACTAAAACGCAATTTAATATCATTAAGGGAGTTTGGTAAACGTTGGTAACACACCCATTGAAACTTTCTTTCACAAGTAAAACTTTTTTAAAATCAGAAAATATTTCCCCGGTTCTAAGCCTCCCATCGCTTTATTTTTTTTCTTTTTTTTTTCTTGCAACTGGAATGTCGCACGACATTTGAGCACACGCCTCTGTCTATCCTGCGAGGCCCACGCGGAAGATGCATTTTAGGTTGCACACATGTAAACCTTATCACATGGTGAGATAATATCACAGTTTATTAATGAAAGGAATAAACTATTTTTGAACATTTTCGTTTGCTGCACAGTGAAGTTAAAATTGTATTTGAAGCGCAGAAAATACGTTGGCCAAGCTTCACAAAGACGTCAGCTGTAGTTCAGCTATTTATGTTCAGTCACTGTACGTATTAAATTTTAGTTTTGGTGAATGAAACCCCAAGTGAGAGAAGAGGGCAAATTTACTTTCAGTTAACATTCTCAGATGCATTTTCTGAGTGAAACAAAAAAAAAAAAATTCTTCTGCCAGTAAGTGCGATCATGGCAAGCAGCAATGTTTATTTTGATGATTTTCATCTACCTAACATTATAAAAATGAAACTATGTAGTCAGTCTCCCACTGGCGAGCCAAAGAAACTGGTACACCTGCCTAACATCGCCTAAGTCCTCCGCGAGCACGCAGAATTGCCACAACACGACGTGACATGGACTCGACTAGTGTCTGAAATAGTGCTGGAGGGAATTGGCACCATGAATCCTGCAGGGCTGTCCATAAATCCGTAAGAGTACAAGGTGGTGGAGATCTCTTCGGAACAGCACGTTGCAAGGCGTCACAGATTCACTCAATAATGTTCATGTCTGGGAAATTTGGTGGCCAGCGGAAGTGTTTAAACTCAGAAAAGTATTGCTGGAGCCACTCTGAAGCAGTTCTGGACGTGTCGGGTGTCGCATTGTCCTGTTCGAATTGCCCAAGTCCGCCGGAATGCACAATGAACATGAATGGATGCAGGTGATCAGACAGGAAGTTTACGTACGTGTCACTTGTCTGTGTCGTACCTAGACGTATCGGGGGTCCCATATCACTCCAACTGCAGACGCCCCACACCATTACAGAGCTTCCACCAGCTGACATGCAGGGTCTGTGGATTCATGAGGCTATCTCCATACCCCTACACGTCCATCCGCTCGATACAATTTGAAACGACACTCGTCCGACCAGGCAACATGTTTCCAGACATCAACAGTCCAATGTCGGTGTTGACGGGCCCAGCTTTGTGTCGTGCAGTTTTCAAGGGTACACGCGTGGGTCTTCGGTTCCGAAAGCCCATATCAATGATATTACAGGTTTGCGCTGTTAATTTAAGGAGTATAAAACAAAGCTGTGAACGTTATACTGCTGTTGGTGTGACAAGTAACATCAAAATATTACTTTATGCATGGCTTTAAGACAAAAAACCGATTCGCTCGCACATTATACCACAACATATCGCGTTATATACACGGTCCAGCCACCAACATAATTAAAAAGTATTTCAGCTTCATTCATCCTACCATCTAACTTGAAAAAAGACTGCATAATCGCTGACTCGCAATTGCACTACACTGAAAAATCGTCGCTTAAATGGGACGCAATATTTGGGATTCATACGAGCGTACGTGGTGATGAGCAGTCTAAAAATTGAAGTCGAGACGTCACTGTAGCACTGAACTCCTCTCTGTACAACATAGCGGAATATGCCCATAAATCGCTGACGATCCTTCAGTCTTCAGTTACACTTTCCAACAGTGTAACACATTTTCACACTATTTTCTCAGACACGTTGAGAAACAATATGTAATTTTCTTATTTTAAAATGAAACTATCTAGGACAGTTTCTACATATGCCTTTAGAATAAGTACAAATACGCTTTAAGTATTTTTAAAGATTCATCTTGATCGGTTTTGGAAATTCACTGAAAAACTGCTAACCTTGTGACGACGATGACAGTGTTATCAATGTTGTATCAAATTCACTCCTATCATCTTTAATTTTTATGGGCTCGGTTACAATGTACTTAAAGAATCTCAAGCAAACAAGTTTTTAAATGCTGGTCTCAAGATACTTTACATGAGACACAGTTGCTTTCAACAATTCATTCAGTTGGAGGAAAATAATCTTTATACTTCTACCACAGAAGGTTATCAAATGACCTCCTCTGACTAAATATAGTGGCAAAATACACTGGTGTCCAAAATTAAAGCAACAAACCGCTATTTCCCCGTCCTCTGTCTAATTCACGATAAAATCGTACAAACTGACAACATACGTCCGTACGATCGTGTTGTGCACGGAAGATGGCATTCCCGTCAACGGACCACCACGCCAACGAGGACGTCAGGGCACTTATCGAACGGGATAGTATGTGCTTGGTAGTCCCACATCCACAATCGTCGAGCAAAGAGTCACAGACGGTGCAGCATGGCACAGAGAAGACGCCTACCGGACTCTCTGAGGTGGAGGACCATAGGAAGAATGAAAGTATGACAGCTGCAAACTGACGTGGCGCGATGGCGTAATATGCATCGTTCTGTTGTTTTGTTGTTTCTCGGCTGTGGCGACAGTATATAGAGACCGAAACTGTATCTCGAAGACCAAAGCAGGGCCGACCACGTGTGACGTCAGAAAGAGAGGACCCTAATTTGGTTTAAGGGCGCTACGGTACCGCCTTAGTACTGCACGCCAATTGGTATCTGACCAGCAGCTCTGCGTAAAGAACGGGCGTTATTGCCTCAACATGAGATTTATGACATCATTCACAGCATGCCCCGTCGCTGTCAGGCCTGTACTGACGCCAGAGGTGGTCACACCCCATACTGAGCACAATTAACCAGTTGTCGGAATGTGTGTGCGAATCCGTTACGTTGGAAAAAATGAACTTTTTGTCTACCATAATGCATGTTGAGTTTTTTATGTTCTGTATTCCTTACATTGTTTCTACTTTACTATCACCCGTTTATATTGTTTTGCGGCAAAATAAACGCAACATTGCAAAACTTCCGTTTGTTGCTTTAATTTTGGACACCAGTGTATAACATTATCTGAATACTGCGACTGGCAGTGAAGTGGCGCGTTTTTAAAAACATTCTCGTTGTTAGTCCTGTCATTAGCAGGAATAACATCGGGTAATCGAAAGTGTGTGGATATCTGCTGTGTAAGTGTAAACGTATTGTCCTCAACAAAATAAAGAAATTAACAGCTATCAATACCTTTAACATGTGTCTGACATTCAGCACTTTTTTCTTTAACGCTGAAAAACCGAAAAATTTGAAGTACTGAAACCTGTTGGCTGGGAGTCCCCGAGGCATAGGTTCAGCAGCCCGACTGAAAATATTTTATTTTATCGTGCACAATGGCACCTTTTCTTCATGAAGAGTGAGAGTTGTGTCATAAGGTTAGATGTGACTGATGAGTGCGTACGGACTTACAATTGTCGTGTTTGCGTTGTTTTCATAGGTAAGACAGAGAAAGAGAGCCGGAATTCCGTTGTTGGCACATAACCCATTTCTCTCGAATGGGATGGTACCAGGGGCTTTAGCTACCCTACCTGCACTTTCTATTTAAATCTTACCAACGTAAGAACTTTGTAAAATATTCATCGCCATAAACACACAGTGTCACTCAATTGTAATTCTCCTCTGTGATAAATGGAGGATTTTGCACTTATCACGGCCGAACTCAATACGTTTTATTTCCTCCCACTTTTGTCTAGTCTACTGACATTCACTATAACGCCTGTTCAAAACAGTTGCTTTTACAGCCCACAGCATCGCTATTATTATTTCTTTCTAATAAAAATACTGAAAACAGAATTGACACTAACTACTACTACTACTATTATTATTTCTCTTTCCTGCCTCAGACGTTGTGTCTGGTTAAAAATGGAACGTGACGCGGACCTTGATCAAGCGTGACTTCCTTTTAACTGTACGGTATATGTTATATTGCATTTAGGAACTTTCGGGTAATTGAACATGTATCAATAATTACGGATTTCTGTAGTTGTATATATAAGTTTGGATGTAGCTGTATTGCATTGATGTACTGGCGGATATTGTGTGGTATGACTCCTGTAGTTGATAGTATAATTGGTATAATGTCAACTTTATCCTGATGCCACATGTCCTTGACTTCCTCAGCCAGTTGGATGTATTTTTCAATTTTTTCTCCTGTTTTCTTTTGTATATTTGTTGTATTGGGTATGGTTATTTTGATTAGTTGTGTTAATTTCTTCTTTTTATTGGTGAGTATGATGTCAGGTTTGTTATGTGGTGGTGTTTTATCTGTTATAATGGTTCTGTTCCAGTATAATTTGTATTCATCATTCTCCAGTACATTTTGTGGTGCATACTTGTATGTGGGAACATGTTTTATAAGTTTATGTTGTAAGGCAAGCTGATGATATATTATTTTTGCTACATTGTCATGTCTTCTGGGGTATTCTGTATTTGCTAGTATTGTACACCCGCTTGTGATGTGATGTACTGTTTCTATTTGTTGTTTGCAAAGTCTGCATTTATCTGTTGTGGTATTGGGATCTTTAATAATATGCTTGCTGTAATATCTGGTGTTTATTGTTTGATCCTGTATTGCAATCATGAATCCTTCCGTCTCACTGTATATATTGCCTTTTCTTAGCCATGTGTTGGATGCGTCTTGATTGATGTGTGGCTGTGTTAGATGATACGGGTGCTTGCCATGTAGTGTTTTCTTTTTCCAATTTACTTTCTTCGTATCTGCTGATGTTATGTGATCTAAAGAGTTGTAGAAGTGGTTATGAAATTGCAGTGGTGTAGCCGATGTATTTATATGCGTGATTGATTTGTGTATTTTGCTAGTTTCTGCTCGTTCTAGAAAGAACTTTCTTAAATTGTCTACCTGTCCACAATGTAGGTTTTTCATGTCGATAAATCCCCTTCCTCCTTCCTTTCTGCTTAATGTGAATCTTTCTGTTGCTGAATGTATGTGATGTATTCTATATTTGTGGCATTGTGATCGTGTACGTGTATTGAGTGCTTCTAGGTCTGTGTTACTCCATTTCACTACTCCAAATGAGTAGGTCAATATTGGTATAGCATAAGTATTTATAGCTTTTGTCTTGTTTCTTGCTGTCAATTCTGTTTTCAGTATTTTTGTTAGTCTTTGTCTATATTTTTCTTTTAGTTCTTCTTTAATATTTGTATTACCTATTCCTATTTTTTGTCTGTATCCTAGGTATTTATAGGCATCTGTTTTTTCCATCGCTTCTATGGAGTCACTGTGGTTATTCAATATGTAATCTTCTTGTTTAGTGTGTTTTCCCTTCACTATGCTATTTTTCTTACATTTGTCTGTTCCAAAAGCCATATTTATATCATTGCTGAATACTTCTGTTATCTTTAGTAATTGGTTGAGTTGTTCATTTGTTGCTGCCAGTAGTTTTAGATCATCCATGTATAGCAAATGTGTGATTTTGTGTGGGTATGTTCCAGTAATATTGTATCCGTAATTTGTATTATTTAGCATGTTGGATAGTGGGTTCAGAGCAAGACAGAACCAGAAAGGACTTAGTCTCCTTGGTATATTCCACGCTTAATCTGTATTGGCTGTGATGTGATATTATTTGAATTTGTTTGGATATTAAGTGTGGTTTTCCAATTTTTCATTACTATGTTTAGGAACTGTATCAATTTAGGATCTACTTTGTATATTTCCAATATTTGTAGTAACCATGAGTGGGGTACACTATCAAAAGCTTTTTGGTAATAAATGTATGCATAGCGTAGCGACCTTTGTTTAGTTTTAGCTTTGTAAGGGGTCCGCAGGCCCTTACTACTAGGTTTGCACTCTCACAGGTCGACAGGGCAACTATCGATTAGTGTGTCGGGTCGCGAGAGCGAGAGTTGAGTCAAGTCAGTGCGTGTTGTAGGTTCCCGCGAGGCGGGCAGAGCTGAGCAGAAGCCAGCAATTGATAGAAATTATCGACAAAGGGAGTGGCCATCGCCGCGGTTCAACCCCTTTGTGTTAGTATTATACGGGAAAGTGAGAAAGTATAATTACTAGTGTGATTCAGTGACATTTTTGTGCCGATATTTGTATTCTCGCGTCTACCGCGCCGGCATTATTTGGATTGCAGTGTTGGATACAGTGATTAAAATCTGCGTGTGACGATAATGAATAGCGAGGAAGCCTGTGCTGAGATTAGCCGTTATTAACAGTGTATTGACGAAGGCAGTGGCTGTCTCCTTATCTTTGTGGTTTTTGATAATGAATATGGGTCATTGATTAATGAAGCTGTGTTCTCGTTCTTCTTGGCACCAGACATTTCTTTATTACAGCATTTGAGAAGGACAAAGATGGAATGTAACAACTCCGTAGCAGTCCAATCCGATTGCCAGCCCCCATTAGGTACACGGTCACATTAATTATTATCTGTTTGGGCTGCTATCAGATCTCGATCGAGCGGGATAAGTCAGTAAGATTAAACCGGAGTGTTACAGCTTGATATGTCACCTCTGCATCTATTACCAGTTGCTCTTTACACCCTCGTGCTCCTTTGCAACAGGCTTTTTGTTCTTCATTTATAATTTTTTCTGTGTTGTATGTGTCATTAATTTCTGTGTAATGACCGAAGTTAATATTTTGTATATTGTTGGTAGGCATGTTATGGCGAGATATTTAGCTGGGTTTGCTGCGTCTGCTCGATCTTTAGGTTTCAGATTAGTTACTCCATGTGTAAGTGTATCAGGGAATGTGTATGGGTCTGCAATGTAACTGTTAAATAATTTAGTTAGATGTGAATGTGTTGAGGTGAACTTCTTTAGCCAGAAATTTGCTATTTTATCTTTTCCAGGGGCTTTCCAATGGTGAGTAGAATTAGTTGCTTGGGTGACTTCATGTTGCAAAATTATCACTTCAGGCATTTGTGGTATCATCTTGTATGTGTCTGTTTCTGCTTGTATCCACCGTGCATGCCTGTTATGTTGTACCGGGTTTGACCATATGTTGCTCAAGAAGTGTTCCATGTCTGTTATGTTTGGTGGATTGTCTATTTTAATGTGTGTGTTATCTATTGTCTGGTAAAATTTCTTTTGGTTTGTGTTGAATGTTTGGTTTTGTTTCCTTCTATTTTCACTTTTTTTGTATCTTCTAAGTCGTTTGGCCAATGCTTGTAATTTCTGTTATTTTCATCTAATTGCTCTATCGCTTCGTGATGTGAGATTTTACCTAACCTTTTTCGTTTTTTTTCTGACATTTCATTTCTTATAAATTGTGTTAGCTGTCCGATGTCCTTTCTCAGTTTTTCTATTCTGATCTGTAGCCTGTGTTGCCATGCTGGTTTTGTGGGTTTCTTCTGTGTGTTGGTTGGTTCTGATCTCTGCCTAATGTGTATATTTAGTGTAGTGAGTGCTCCTATATAAACAAGTAGTTGTAACTCTTCCACACTTGTGTTTTCATTTATTTTGTTGTGTATGATTGTGTTGATAGTTTTTATTGTTGTTTCGACTTGTGGGTTACTTGGCGGTCTATGCAAGAATGGTCTAATGTCTGTATTTGTGTCTTTGTATTCTATATATGTCAGCTGAAATTTTTCTTCTATATCTAACATGTGTGTTACTTCGTGTTCTACTTGTGCTTGTTCTGGTGGCTGTCTTAAGATTTCATTTTCTTCTGATTGTTTAATTGATGGGTGTTGTTCTTTGTTTGTTTGCTCTGGGATGTTTGAGTCCATTACTGTATTTTCTTCTTCTTCTGATTGCACATTATTTTGTTCCAGTATCTGTTGTACTTGTTGTTTGATGTTTTTTAATTCTGACTGGGGTATCCTGTTATTTTTGATTATTACACAGATCTGATCAGCTAGTCGTTCTGTTAAAAATTTTAATTCTGGGTATCTGGTAATAAATGTTGTGTATACTTGTGATCTGTATCCAGTTGTGTTGGTTCCTAGGTTTGTTGCTTGGTAATAACAGAACATGAGGTGTCGATTAACTTCATCTGACCATCTCATCCTCTGTCTTTGTTTTCCTTCTAGGGTGGTCGCAGGAAGCATATCCTGCAAAACACCTCTATTTGGATTTAAATCATTTTCCAGTTGGCTAGCAGTGTCGTTACCATTGTGGGCGGGCATAGGGTTCAAGCGTCGTCCCCGACCATGACGGCGCTTGTCTGAGGCTTCTTTAGTTCTGTCCTGAACCAACTAATCACGCTAAAAGGGGGGTTAGCCCTATTAGTGGTTTGTTCTTTTCGTCGCCTTTTACGACTGGCAGAACATTATTATTATTATTATTATTATTATTATTATTATTATTATTAGTCAGTGTGTCATATTTTCATGATGTCCATTTCGGGGCCAATACAGCCAAGAAATTAAACACACAAAATTTCGTCGTTTCTAATAGCAATACAATGAAAGAAATATAGTAACGATGAAGTCATTCAAAAGCATTATGATTAGTGTAGATAAGTACTGATAAAACAGATGTTCTAGTATTAGAAGTAACAAATGCATTCCCGATAGAGAAACACTACATGAAGTAACGTTAGTTTACTGTGGTACAACTGCATTGTATAAAGATGCGCACAATCCGGCTGGGATTTTCTGAGTTCTGGAGGAACACGAGAGGCTTTGTTTGAGACCTATCATAGAGTGAGTTTCTCGAAGTATCTTACTGGGGATTCCTGTGTCTGATACAATGAATGGAAGATCATCAACATTAGTTAGCTTGGACTGGTCCTTTATTTGGAATGCCAAGTTAATATATTTTCTATTTTTTCGCTCTAAATGCTTTTTATATTTCTATTAAGTTAAGCAGCTACATCATTGAGTAAGGAAAGTTTCTATTCTGTTTTCACTACAATGATTATCACTAGATATTACGTAGTTCACAAGGGTTTAGCATGAATGAACTATTGTGTGCCTTTTTCTTGAGCAATTGGGTACCTATTAATAAACCGAAAGATATCTTTAGACTGCGGACCAGTACCGTTTTTCTCCGGTCGCAGTCAACCTTTGCAATCAAATAATGAAGCTGAAGTAAACTCAGGAGAATGTTTCGCGTTATTGAACACGTCTGAATATGTGATGTCAGCTCTGGTTATGTTAAAGGATCAATTACTTATGTGTGCCATTTTCACCATCAAAAAAATCTTCATTACGAGATAAAAAAATTCTATGTCCTTTGTGGTTAGCGGGCATCTGTCAGGCGGATCTTACTACTACTCAAGCGCTTTGCACGCAGCGGCTGTCAGTGTACGGGAAGGATCACAGTCACTTAATCAGACTGAACGTTCCACCAGCTCGTCCGAGAGACACTGGACTGTAATAGCATTCTTCGACAAGTTGTTCTTCCGAGTACTTCAGCTCTCATAGCATGACCACTGTACAGTACCTTAATTCTGCAATACATTGGCATTTCAAATCTTTTTTAAGAATTCAGTATCAAAGGCGAAGAGGTAAAACAAGGACGTGGATAGATGACATATTTTGAAGAACTGGGGAACGATACATCGTTCAGAAATGTCAGGGAAGACACCATTAATCACGTCAGCTTGAGTCGGCAACGACTTCATAGATCTTAACAACAACCATCCAGATATCGACAGTACCTGTTCTTTTACCGTAGTTAATTGATTCTGCGACAACTACGTTCTACCACCCCCCCTCATCCAAACCGCAGCAACGGAGTAACTGACAAATCAGTCCCACCACTGATTTCACAACCTTCCACGTGCGTGTGTAGGCTCCAGTAACCAAGGCATCCGTGTGCGCATGCGCGGAAACACGCCTGGCTGGCTTCACGGCTAAAAGCTGAAGTTAGTAGTTCCATTAGAGTGTGAGTCGCTAATAGCCTACCGCCGATACCCCTGTTTGCCACATTCATTTCTAAGGCTTCACCGCGTCTTCTTTAGGAGCTTCCGAAAAGCTAGCTTTATCGCTAAGCAAGGTCTGGCCGACAGGGTATCCGAAAATATTTACGCTCTTGTAACATGGCTACGATTCATTGTATACCACGTTTCGTCATCTTATTTATGGTAGCAGTAACACCCACTACATTTTGGCACTGACAGTCCAAATGCGTTAGAGGTTAGTTTTCTAAATAACATCTAATCTTAGTGACATTTAGTTTATCGAAACTTCACTCGCCGAAAAAAAATTGTACAGCTTTTTAGAGGTTTCCAATTCGCTCAAGATTTATTATTGGAGCAGTCCATATTAGATACATGAAATGATTACATTTACAGGTCAATAGCTCAAAGCGGTTCTGAGGTGCCAGGTATCGATCCATGCTCAAACGGGTATCGATCTATGCTCATACACCCATATTAGTATGTGGTGTAGCCTCCATAGACGGCATTGCAGGCGCTGACGACTCTAGCATCCCGTCGATCGTACACATTGGCATAATGTGCTGAGATATGTTATTCCACATGTTTTCAACCTGTTCACGTACTTCTGTAAGAGTTGTTGGTTGACAAGTCGCACAAGTCACTTCTCCTCCCATCATAACCCACACGTGCTCGACTGGAGACAAGTCAGGGGATCGTGCTGGCTAGGGAAGTTGCTGCACTTCTTGCACAGCACGTTGAGATTCAGGGGCAATGTGTGGGTGAGCATTACCCTATTGGAACAACACATCACCTTCCTGTTGCAAGAACAGCAAAAGAACGGTCTAACAACATTCTGCACGCACCGAGCGCTGCTTAGCTTCCTCACCAGAAACACCAAAGGTCAACGAGAGTCGAAACTTACCGCACCCCACACCAAAAGGCCCGGGGGTGGGGCCAGTATGTCTTGGACGAATGCACTCTACGAGAAAACACTCGCCGAGTCTACACCGTACGCACAAACGACCATCACTTGCTTGAAAGCAGAATCTGCTTTCATCACTGAAAACCACGACGCACCACTCCATCTTCTAAGCGATCCGCTGGCGACTGAGCCGTACGCGTCGATGCTGTGGCGCGAGTGGAAGACAGGTTAGAGTTGTGCGTATCCGTAGTCCCACTGCTAACAACCGATTTGCAACAGTGGTGACACGTCTAGGCTCACAAGCCCTGTTATCTGAGCTGTGGCAGCTGTACTACTACCTACTACTGCTGCCCTTACAATACGAAGATCCTGGCGCTCGCCTATGCTGCGTGGACGTCCAGAACATCGTCTGCAGGTGGAAGAATATTCACGTGACCACAACTGACGCAGCATGGTCAACTTGTGTGGCAATTCTCCAAAAGGACCATTCTGCCACTCGGAAGGCCACAATGTGACCCCTTTCAAACTCGCTCAGCTGGCTGTGGAAAGCACGAGTGCGTCTCCGTAGCATGGTTTGCCCGCTTACTTCACACGTTTGCACCATAGTGAGCCTTCTGGCTGTGAGCATTCCCTGTTAAAGGGTAGACACAGACGGCGCTCTGGTAGCTATGCCACTACGCTATTGTAGGTGAACGACGTTGAAACCGTATCTACTATCCCCCAGGTGATACATGCCGTCATCGGATCAAAGTCGACGTCATCTTTCCAGATGTATTAATTTTCTTCCGGTAGTGTATTTCTGATGGTGGTAAAGGTCGCAGGGAGAAATGACGGACATTTTGGGGCAACGTACCGGATGGAATTTATTATTATCGCATTGAACTCCTGCACCCACAGACAAGAGAGATACTGTGTTTACATTTTTTAATTATTTCAGATTCTTGCTACTTTGAATTTACATTCGACGTTGATGCATGAGATGATAACGGTTTTACCAACAAACCGATGAAATGTGCTTGTTTTCCATAGTGCTGCGGTAGTTACACTTCTGTTTGTTGCAATTTAAAAAATGCCATAGTACAGCAACTTACAATTCTGAAAGAACGTTTGAATCTTTTTCGGTGTTTTTATTTGCTGTTTGCCGTGTTATGGAAAGCAACATCACTTCGCTGAAATTACAGATTATCCAACAACAGGGGAATGAGACAACAACGTTCCTTTGTAGGATGTGGGCGCAGAATGTTACTGGAATCGTATGGGCATGAATACATTGTGTTGTAGCTGCGTGCTTGTGAGGTAACTAATAAATCTCATTCACAATATACATTATCATGTGAAACGAGTCAACTGAACGAAACTTACTTCTTAGCCAGCATTTGGCCATACGGGTACATTTGCCTATTTGCAGTTTGTAACTGAGTTTTTCTACTCGAGATTTCCTCTACGCCTCTTGGTATCTGCATTCTAAAATACGGTTCGACATTTTATTTCCGTAGATAGATAGTCAAGTATGTATGCACGCAGCCCTTTCCGTGCTGAAGTTAGATACACTGGAATGCAACACAGCCCATTTTCCTACTAATGTTATATTTATGAACATCTCTAACTCTACACCTCAAATAGCTTATTGACAACCAGTTTCATAGTGAATAAATGTATTGTGAAGCAGTGATTAACCCTTTGATTACCAGTGGTTTCTGCCTGAAGCCACCATTCCTTTTCAAATACCGGTGACGTTAGCATGAAACCATCAATGCTGTTCGAAGACACACACATCTTGTGGTACACGTGATACATCGAGGTACTTCTACGAAAGTAGTGCATTGGAGCAGTCACTTACAGCGTTGAAAGCAATAAATGGCGCAGCGATTGTTCCACGTGATTGTAGGAGATTATGATGCGCGGTCGTTTTATAATGGTCATATTGAGGGAGATCATTGACAGTAAATGTAAGTACATCTAAAGTTATTGTAACGTAAATCTGTGTTTTTACTACTTCTTTTATGACTAGTTTCGAAATGATACCACTGGCATAGTACGTAGTTTTAATGAAAAATTTATCAGATTTTCGATTCATTTTGTTGTTGTTTAGGACTACAATTTCTTTTAGGCATTGTGTATTCATGGAAGTTTCAAGATGTGGGATTCTATCTACGGAAGAGGCGAATTTGCTTTCAAATAAATCACATAAAATAATGGATGATTGAAAACTGTACCTGTTAATGGTTCCAAAATGAAATCATCCGCCGGCCGCGATGGCCGTGCGGTTCTGGCGCTGCAGTCCGGAACCGCGGGGCTGCTACGGTCGCAGGTTCGAATCCTGCCTCGGGCATGGGTGTGTGTGATGTCCTTAGGTTAGTTAGGTTTAAGTAGTTCTAAGTTCTAGGGGACTTATGACCTAAGATGTTGAGTTCCATAGTGCTCAGAGCCATTTGAAATTTTTTTTGAAATCATCTCTTTAAAACAATTGATTGTTTACTTTTTGGCAATTTCTTATTGTATTCGTTGCTTTCTATGATAAAGGTTAATTTGTGAAAAATTGTAAAATTATATTCCAAAGTGAAATTTGCAACAACTGATTCACGTATTTGACTCATTACACTTCGCTTCATAGTATTACTTCTAAATATTAGAACGATGCGGCAGAATTCGCAATTTTAGCACTTATGTTGTAGTCGAATAATACTCAGGTTTCTCTCTCTCTCTCTCTCTCTCTCTCTCTCTCTAAAGGAAATAATATTTATATCGTTGCACATTTTCTTACAATCATCCAGCGAAGATAATTTCCCGTAGACAACAGCATCAAAAGCGTATAATCTGAAGGTGCCACGGAGACCAACTGACAAATCGTTTGTTTTCCAGCGTAAAAATTAGTGGACCTATTATTCTTCCTCGGTGTGCAGTCACTGCTAGTTTCGCTTTTGTTGAACATTAGCCGTCCAAAATCACATGCTGGGTTTGAGTAACAAGTATTTTTCTCCCCAAAGCGCTACAAAGTCAATGCAAACTATATTACTGTAGTTTTGTGGATTACCAACTGATCATTGCTAGTTTTAAGCAAACGACGTACTTCCTCCGTGTTACTCTACGTTTTGGACTGTATCAAATACTGGACAAAAACAATAAAAATCTCTTGAAACATTGAGATTACAGCGTCAATGCCATTATTTTTTGGCAGGTAGAATTCCTGTATCCCTCTGGTAACTTTTTATTCTTGTTTGGAACATTCATAACCTCATTATATAAACGATTTGACGAATACCGTCTATAGCCCTATGAGTCTCTTCACAGACGACGCACTGTGTCCAGGGAGGTTACCTCGTTAGAAACTTATACTGAAACAAACATCTACTAATCAACGGGTGGCGCAAAGACTGGCAGCTGACTCAAAAACATAAATAAATAGAATTTATTGGATTTGTACAGACGAAATTATCCGATGGGTTTTGACTACGCACCACGTGTAGTCACTGGAACCTATCACAGCCATGAGATATCCAGGAGTTTCAGTCCGGAGCGATTTCAGGAGCACGACCACATAAATGCTGCCGAGGAAAAGGTAAAGAGGCCTTAGAGATTTTTCGGAAGAATCCTTACGATGTACGATTCCTGCACTTAAGAGGTCGCCTACAAAACCATCGTGCCACCAATTCTTGAGTACTGTTCTTCGGCCTGTGACTCTTACGAAGTTGAATAACAGGAGCGCAAGAGAACATTCAAAAAAGGACTGCACGATTCGTCGCGGTTTTGTTTAGTCGGTCTGAAGGTGTCACAGAAAGGCTCAACAAACTGCAGTGGGAGACATCAGAAGTAAACCGTCGTCCATCGCCGGGATCCTCACAAAATTCCAAGAGCTCACGTTTCAAAACAAGTCAAGAAATTCACTGCTTCCACCCACACTCATCTCTCGCATTAGCCACGAGAAATTTGAGCTCATACAGAAAGCTACCCGAAGTCTTTCTTACCAGGTAACATCCGCGAATGGAACATAGAAGAGGACGGCAGTTACTGGTGTGTACTTCCGCCTTGTGGATGCAGATACCTACATATAAAGTGATAAAAATCTCTTTTTTTTTTTACACTTTTGTGATAGTAAGTTCCTGTGGCAGACCAACAGGATCACTATCTGCCACAAGAAGCTTCACTTGTATATTGGTGTTTTGGTCCTTTGCAGTGCTCAAACTCATTGTTACCATCTGAGGACCATACAGTATATACTCTTTCTCCCAGACGCTCCTCGCCACCCCCTCCACCCATCCACCCATCCACACAAACGCGCGTGAGAGCAATCCACAAAACCTGAATGGCTGGGTCCTTCTGTAATTTATCGTTTAGTGCCCTTAAAAAACATTTAACATGTGCAGCTACACTCTCCTAGCTTAGTCGGCTGCCCAGCAAAGAAACCGCCAAAGCAATGTCTAAACACTAAGTGGAAAATAAAGCGTTAATGAACACTGTTTCTAATAGACTGATAATGTTGTAAATATAATAAAGGTATACGTCAGGAAATTATTTCTGACATCTGTGAATACCCTACGAATTACTTGTTCACAGCACATATGCAGGTGAGACCAGATTCTCGTTTCACTCGCCGAAAACTGCTTAGACCAATGGCTTGATACGAATCGTTGTATTAGAGGTGCCTTACCCTTACCGGCTTCATTCTAAGTAAACGCTCACGCAGCTAGTTACTAGGTAAATAATTAACATGGAACCATGGGGCAACCTATATTTCACAAGCACGAAGTACCGCCGAAAAAGAAACACACATTAAGTGTCGTAAGGAAATATTAAAAACACAAGATAGACAGCAGCATCTAGATACATATTCTGCAAGCCACTACACTGACCATGGCGGAGGATACTCCGTACAAATTCTCTAACCTCTTGCCTTATTTCTAATTTATTATTCTTGGGATCCCTACACCACGTGTTCTATTAATTTAGCGGAATTTCCGCACAGACTTCCACGAACATGGTTCTCTAAATTTAAGAGGACTTCGCGAAACTATGTTGTCTATACTCCAACTTTCCCGAGCATCTCTGTTACATTTCGCTATGAGCTATACCCTATCCATATCAGATTGTATACCGTATAAGCGCAGGTCATTCCCGTTTTCAAGAAGCGTCGTAAGACAGATGCACATAATTATAGGACTACATCGTTAACGTCAATCTGTTGCAGAATTATGGAACATGTTTTATGCTCAAGAATTATGACATTTTTGGAGAATGGAGAGCTCCTCTATAAAAATCAATATGGATTCTGCAAAGCAGAACTCAACACGTCGGCTCTTAACAGAACAAAATAGAAAGAGCTAAAGGTATTTTCCGGGACACCCAAAGAGATGTGTAGGGCCGTTACTGTGTACAATGTATATAAATGATCCAGTTGAAAAGGTCGGAAGCTCTTTCTGGCTGTTCGCAGATGATGCGGTTGCCTGTACGAATGTAGCAAACCCAGAAGACAGCGTCGATTTGCAAAATTACCTACAGAAGATTGATGTATCGTGCAGTCTCTGGCACTTGACCCTGAACATAAATAAATGTAACACACTGCGCATACACAGGCAAAGAGATCCGTTACTGTACAACTACACTACTGATGATATATTGCTGGAAACAAATACCGAAAATATCTAAGACTAACTATCCAAAGCGACCTTAGGTGAAATGACCACATAAAACAAATAGGAGGAAAAGTAGACGCTCTTAATAGAAAGAATATTAAGGAAATGTAACTCATCCACAAATAAAGTGGCTGACAAGGGCACAAGGCGGTTGTTCGAGCGATTCTTGAGTATCGTTCATGAATATGGGATACTTACTTGGCAGGACTGTTTTAGAAGATAGAGAGAAGATCTAACAAAGAGGGGAACGTTTCATCACGGGATCGTTTAGTCGGCGCGAGAGCGTTACAGAGACGCTCAACAACCTCCAGTGGCAGACGCTACAAGAGAGGAGTTATGTATCTCAGAGAGGTTTACTATAGAAATTTCGAGAGTACTTACCGCGAAGAGTCGGACAACCTATTACCGCCTACCACTTACATCTCGCGCAGTGACCACGATGAGAAAATCCGAGAAATTAAAGCCAATACAGAGGCTTACCAATAATCACTCTTCCCAAGCGCCATTCGTAAATAGAACAGGGTAGATAGGACCAGTTAGTGATACCAGATGTACCCTCCGTCACACACCGTTAGGTGGCTTGCGGAGTATTGGTGTAGCTGCAGACGTAGACGCTCTTGCTGACAATATAAATACTTAGACTTCTCGCCGATGATGCAAGTATCTATAGTGAAGTACTGTCTGAAAGATGCGCAGATGTTCAGCCACATCTTTGTAAGATTTCAAGTTAGTATAAAGATTGTCAACTTAATTATAATGTCCAGAAATGTAAAATTGTGCACTTCAAAAAACGATAAAACGTAGTATCCTTAGCCTAAAGTGTCAAAGTGTCAATGAGCCACAACTGGAACCGGTCAACTCATACAAATAACTACGTGTGACAATTTTTGGGGATATGAAGTGGAAGGACCACATAAGCTTAGTCGTAGGTGAAGCACATGGCAGACTTCGGTTCACTGGCAAAATACTAGGAAAATGCCATCAGTCCACATTCGTGCGGCCCATCCTAGAATGTTACTCACGTGTGTGGCACCCGTACCAAACAGAACAACAGTGGACATTAAAAGTGTACAAAGAACAGCAGCACGGATGATAACAGGTTTGTCTGATCCATGGGAGGCCGTCACGGAGATGCTGGAACACTGAAATAAGTTTAAAAACCACCTTTACGTATGAAGTCAGTTTGTTTTTTGAAAAATACGAAACTCTTCTTAATTTCCTTGTTCAAATATGTTTTCGGACATTTCCATTGTTGTCAGTGGTCGTTGCTTCCATTACATATTTTGATTAGATTATTTGATTTGTACGACATCAGTTTCCGTTCAGTTGCACTGTCGTGGTTTACGTCCATGTTACTCCCTTCCTGCTTATGTTGCTCTAATAAAAACTGGCAGAAACTCTGCACATATACTTCGTCAACAGCACTTACTTCTGTTAAGCACTAACATTCATTAAACACAATATTTTATGTTTTATGAAAGCAGCTGCTTAGTAATTTTGAGTGCCATTAACAAATGTCACATGGAGTATTTTTGTGCAAATGTCACATGGAGTGTTTTTGTGCACGCTGTTTACACGTGTGGAATATGTGCATGAAGGGAATAACACTGACAAATAGGATAACACACAACACACAAGAACGCATCAAATACTTTTGTTATGTATTTTAATTACTACAGTAGGTAATCTCTGATGATAACACGGATGTCGTAAAACATGTCTGGGCAAAGATACTGAGAATTTTGTGCTTTGCAAAGTCGGCAGGTACTCTAAATTCGTTCTGCAGGTCACAGGATGAAATTGTATCTTAATGATTTTTTTCAGAGTATATGCCATACAATTCCCTTAGATCGGAGTCCCACCCACCGTAATGGATGTACGGTGGGAAGGCAGCCATGTGACCGTCAGAGTGGAAAGGCGTCGCCAGACGCTGCTGTACAGTTATTGAGTCGCGTGACGGGAGTATACAGCATACAGCTCACGTAACGCAGGACCTGACAACAGCTTTAGCGCAGACGTTGCAAGAAGAGCCGAAGCATTGTTCTCGCTACCGGTAGGGCGGCTCCCACTGGCGCACAAGGAGAACGCACGCATCGGCGTTCGACGCCGTATGCTGACGTGTAACCTGAGTGCGAGCTTATTCGCGCTACAGGAGTCATATCCGTCAAGTCACTGCATAGACTACGAGATATGTGAATCATTAGTATAGGATCTGCTGAAAGTCGCTGTTTTCAATACTGCCTGACCTTTTGCATGTGCGTGCACATGCTGGTGAATCTTATTTCTTAAGGTACGCATAGTTATTCATAGTTTATCGGCGAAATTATTTGCGTACAGAAGGTGCAACAACATCAGCGCGGAAACTGCTGGTTGCTCAAGAACACGCGGTGATGTGCGTACGGCGAAAAGTCTACTGACCAACTAGCTACCTTACACTGTAGCTGTAGATCTAAGAACACGGAAAATTATGAAACATGTTGAGGCATTATGTTCCATAAAATACATTTACCACTAACAGTGTCGGATGAATATGAGAAATGAATACGGCATATCAGTCTCAGTTCTCTGAATTATCACAAATTTTGTGAACAGTGATCAGTTTCATTTATTAAAAGGAACGTTTACCTTCGAAGCTACTGCAGCGGCTAAAAATTTCGCATTTAAAACGAAGCTGTGATGATTACTGATGACATGGATACTTAAGGAAGAATTATCCATGGGAATAACTTACGATTGGAATCAGTCATCCTATCTAGCTTAACGGTCACTCAGGTTCTAGTTGCAGCTAAAAGAAAGGTGTTGAACCATCGATGGTATACCAGGAAACTGCGGATGGTATATGAGATTACATAAAATAAAGTGGTGCGATTGACGCAAGTAATTATCTACTGTGGGAGATTCAGATCAGACTGAATTAACTGGGAACATCAGGCATATACAATAGAGTGAATGCTCACAGCCTCGTAGATATGGCGGGGAAGAATGAGAAAAACGCCGCAAAATTATGAATTGTCACACATTATTAGGATAAAAAATTAAACACATTTTCGTGGGATTAAATGCGTCTATGGACCTGTTTTTCGGCACAATCAACGAAAATTTTTAAGAGCATTACATATATATCACTCTCGGAGTGATGTGTGATGATCTTAATGCGACATAAAATTGCCTGCTTATCTGCCTGTATGCAATATATTAATTCATTTTTCGGGCGCTATAACTGTGAATGGAGTAGAGAAAATGGCACAGTAACATGTGCCCTCTGCCACCCACTGTTAGTGGTTTGCATGAAGTAAGGATGTAAATGAAATATACCGTAAGTGAGAGAAATATTCAATATTACATTCTTTCCAAATTGTGTGTTCACGTGAATTGTTTGAGGCAGCCGTTGTTACTGAAAGTAGTGATAACGCAGGATCGAGAACAATACACAAGAGCAAAATGATAATACAAGTCATCCATAACTGAGCAGTGTGACCCGCCAGCATCCGCTAGTCTTCCTCTGGTGGCTCGCAGATGGCGCGCCAGCAGAGGCAGCTAAAGTGAATCCGTATGCAGAGCAGCTGCTGGCCGCTGCGCACGACCTGTTCGCAACCGCCCGCGGCTGTACGTTATGCTGGTCTCGGCCACGGTACGTGCCCACAGACGAAGAAAGTGCCGGGACTTTGGCGCCAGTGCCGCGGTGCTCCGCCAGCAATCTTGGAGCGCCCAACACACCGACAAATCCTCACTAGAACACTCACCCAGTATACCTCAACGCAGTGACGCTCTTTTGAGTACCGACAACAAATGGCAATCAAATGACCGACCGCTCCGCCGATTCCTTGCCCAAAAAACAGGATAACCAACTCCAACATATTTTACTAAGAGAGGTTATGTCTAACGTCTTCTTCAGTAATAAGTGTTTTTTTAATTGTACATCCACCACTTGATCTGCCTGTTAGAATTTTGAAAATGAAATACCTACCTAGTTGTAACTGTTGTCTTACAGCATAACAGAGATACAATTATTTACATTTTCAATCAATAATAAAATCCTAAAATGACGAAAGAGCAGAAACTAGATTCTTTTGTGATAATAACTACCACATTAAAATTATTACACTCACAAATTTAACTTCTTTTGAAATAAAAAAAAAAAAGGATGGCAACAGCAAATGGAAATGTTAGAAGCAAAAGTTTGCGTCAGAAACGAACAATGAAATGCAATCCCGCATTCAACAATGTAAGGTTTCTAGCAACAGTAAATATATTTTTAGTATCCGTTGAAACACACAAATGTAACGAATTATCTTTGCCAATCTCTCCACTACACGCTGCGGAGGAATGTAGCTCCCCCCCTCAGATGAATTAATTTCAGTTACCAAACCACAAACTATTTGTACATACGAATTTCTAGGTAACCTGGGGGCTCTGTCTCGCTGAAAAAATAGCTTCTGTAGCATATGCCTCCAAAATAAAGATGTTTGGGCGCTTTGATACGCGGAACAATAACTGCATCGAACACATGCATTTATAGTCGACAATTCGTCTCTACAGTATTGTAGGCGTTGTGAAGGAAAAACCGATTTCATTTGACTTTAAAAATACATTCTGTTTGCGAAGGTCTTCGTTTGGGTAGGGATGCGCCGTAGTACATAGATAACTATGTTAGTCGCTATTATTAATCTTTGAACTATGGATTTCAGAGGACTGTCCCTCCATAAAATGGATTTATTTACATGAACAGAACACAAGCAACCTGAACATATGATATTCTGGGCACCTGTTGCAATGTCTGGCAGTAGAAATTAGAAAAGAAATTATTTAAGTTCACAGATCAAGACATTTAGTGTCGTGAAATGTATAATGCAAATGCGATTCAGAAAAGCAGCCTGTGGCCACTGATATGTATTAATGTCGCTTGTGGAGAAAAGGTAAAACTGTGAAGCTGTGATTCTACGCCCCATAGCGAAGTGGTGACCCTGGATGGTTCGGCTACTCACGGGTGGTTGGTAATCAAGTGCTACTTAGACGAGTTACTTGCTGTAGTGTAGCCCGTGTATCCTCATTTACAATTCAAGATAGCTGACAGCGACACCTATCATGAACATGCTTCTGTCACCGACAGCTGACTCTCCCATTAGCACGGTGACACGTAAAAAGCCTTGTACCTCCACGATCTCGGGAATAGAATGCCCCATGCATCTGGCAGCAGTGTTGCCAACTTAGCCATTTTATGACTAGATGTAGCCTTTTTGAAGTAGCAATTAGTTATTGTCTTTCAAAAAAGCCACTCCTAGCATTCTTCGTCATTACTGATATAATCTAGCCATTTTTATTATTGAATAATTTTCACAATAAAAACGCAAAAGTAATACAACTTCGCATTTTATTATGTATGTATTTGTTTTTATGTCCCTTTTCCTAAATGATAGTACACAAACAAAACATTGGTCGTGTGTTAACACTGAACATCCCTGCAAGTGCATACCCATGCAATGACATCATAATACACACCGTCTTATCCCCTGTATAATATGACATCCAACCTGGAGATTCCCCTGCCAGTAGAAAGCCAGAAGCCACAACTATCAGCTTGGAATTGCAATAAAAGTTACAACGGTGTTGTTGAAATTTCTCGTTTATAGCGTGTGTGAGCAGTGAGTGATGGAAAACTATAGTGTACTTTCTAATTTTGACAGTTAATTATCCCATCATGCCTAAACCACAATATACACTGATCAGCCAGAACATTATGACCACTTAACTAACAGTCGGTATGTACACCTTTGGCACGGATAACAGCGGCGACGCGTCGTGGGATGGAAGTAATGAGGCCTTAGTGGGTCGCTCGAAGGAGTTGACACCACATCTGCACACACGAGACGAGTAACTCCCGTAAATTCCAGGGAGGTGAGCGATGAGCTCTGACATCACGTTCAATGACATTCCACATGTGTTCCATTGAGTTGAGATCTGGGGAGCTTGAAGAGCAAGAGCATTTATTGGAACTCGCCACTGTGTTCCCCGAACCACTCCATCACACTCCTGGCCTTGTTACATGGCGCATTATCTTGTTGAAAAAGGCCACTGCCATCGGGAAATACGATCGTCATGAATGGCTCTATGTGGGCTGCAGCCAGTGTGCGATACTTCTTGGCCGTCATGGTGCCTTGCATGAGCTCCACTGGACCCATGGAAACACGTCAATGACCCCAGAGCATAATGGAGCCGCCGCCAGCTTGTCTCCGTCCCGCGGTACAGGTGTCAAGGAGCTGTTCCCCTTGAAGACGATTGATTCGCGCCCTCCCGTCGGCATGATGATGAAGGTATCGGGCATCGTCAGACCATGCAACGCTCTGCCACTGCGCCAAAGTCCAGTGTCGATGGTCACGTGTCCATTTTAGTCGTAGTTGCTGATGTCGTGGTGTTAGCATTGGCACATGCATGGGTCGTCGGCTGCGGAAGCACATCATTAGGAGTGCTCGATGCACAGTGTGTTCAGAAACACTTTTACTCTGCCTATTTACCAGTCTGCCCTACCTACGACGGTCGACATCTTTAATGAGGGGTGGCCGCTCAACTCTACGACATTTGGACGTGGTTTCATCTTGGTTTCGCCATGTGTTGAAGACACTCACCACAGCCTTCCTCGGACACCTGACAAGTTGTGCAGTTTCCGAAATGCTCTTGTCTAGCTTCCGAATCATCACAATCTGACCTCGGTCAAACTCAGATAGATCGCGCACCTTCCGTCTTCTACATACGGACAGCACTATCACTGATACTAAATGCACCCTCTCTCTCTCTCTCTCTCTCTCTCTCTCTCTCTCTCTCTCTCTGTGTGTGTGTGTGTGTGTGTGTGTGTGCGCGCGCGTGCGTGACTAACAGTCATTCCTCGACAGATGACGCTGCTATCGCCTGGATGGGTTTATATGGATGACAAATCGGTGGTTATAATGTTATGGCTGATCACTGTACACAAACTTACAGAATGGAGTCGGAGAATACGTTGGTGTACATACAACCAGTTACAACAGACACAACTAACGCATTTTGCTTTTTTTTCGAAGTAGAAATAAGGGCAAAATTATACGATTTAAAACCTCATTTAAAGACACATTTCAGTATCTGTTCCATTCAGTAGCAAACGTCAAACTGAAGTTACGCTTAAAAGAAAGGATGAAACCACGGGTAGGAAAATGATTCAAGCTGGATTAGCACTGCACTGTACCTTGCAATACATTCCGCAATAATGAGCACTGATCATGTCACCAGTTACGGAATAACGCATTTTCTTTGACTGGCAGCAAAACAGTCGATCTTTATCTGTATGGAACAAAATGTACGGAAATAATTGTGCATACACTCGCCCCACACTTCAATGTTTTATTAATGAGAGATGTAGGCAAACAGAAGGCCAGTCAGCCGATATTCCAGTTTCCAAATTATTAGCAGTTGCGGTGCGATATTACAGCACACAAATGAACGAAATAGTGTCCATGTTTTTTGCTACTGTTGAGCTAGAAAAATGTGACGCTGCATCCATATTTTTAACAATGAAACAAATTTTGCTGAATTCAAACACTCCTAAAAAGTGCAGGGGCTCGGAACGAACAATGCCGGCGCGATGTGCACTGTTAACAATGGGGTATATGTTCAGATGAAAAAATAATTTGAAAACAATTTTATTGTTCCCATGCGTCGCGTCTGTCATTCACCAATTTTCTTGAAAGACATGAATAGTTCTCGTTTTCTTCTAAGTACAGCTTAGAATATAGGCACATATACAACACAATTAATTGTGAAAACGATGAACGTGATCCACGAAACATTCCAAAAACCTGTTGTTAGTAGAATTTTAGAACAGTATGCAGAACTAACATTGCATTCTGAATCAGCCCACGACAAGGCACAGTGCTTTACTACAGAAATTCTGTATATGTGAAACGATCCAGCTAATAAGGTGCACCAATACTACATGCAGACTACTGTGACTGAAAAAAAATTTGAATCCAAGACCATGGATCCCACCAAGTTGTTACACAGTCTGGCCAATTTAGTTCCGTCCATAGGTGGCAGAATAATTAATCTCACTGCTAAAATTAATCCCCTCAGGAGCAGCACTGATAATTATATTGATCGCTCCCATATCTTGCCTCATAGTAAAAAATGAACTACAATTCTCCAATCTGTCCAATGACGAAAACGAAACGTAAGGGACAGATGCGTTAATTTCCCAAAGAACCTGGATCAGGAGCCTCAAAACAGGGTTCCACATAATTCTGAAGTACTCCACCAACTAATGCTGACATGAGTCAAAGAAACATGAAAAACAGTGAAACAACAACCTATTATTGGTTTGCTGTTAACTATGGGTTTTGAGCAAAATGCGGTCGAGCGGTTCCAGACTAAAGCGCCTAGAACCACATCGGCAGGCGCAGTTATAAGAGTAGAGGAGTATGAAAGGGAAGCAGTGGTTGGGAAGGGAGTGAGACAGAGTTGTAGCCTATCCCCGATGTTATTCAATCTATATATTGAGCAAGCAGTGAAGGAATCAAAAGAATAATTGAGAGTAGGAATTAAAATCCACGGAGAAGAAATAAAAACTTTGAGGTTCGCCAATGACATTGTAATTCTGTCACAGACAGCAAAGAACCTGGAAGAGCAACTGAACGGAATGAACAGTGTCTTGAAAGAAGGATATAAGATGAACATCAACAAAAGCAAAACGAGGATAATGGACTGTAGTCGAATTAAATCGGGTGATGCTGCGAGTATAGATTTAAGTGTCAGGTAGTCGTTCCTGAAAGTATTTGTACTGAGTGTAGCCATGTATGGAAGTGAAACGTGGACGATAAATGGTTTAGATAAGAAGAGAATAAAAGCTTTCGAAATGTGATGCTACAGAAGAATGCTGAAGATTAGATGGGTAGATCACATAACTAATGAGGTGGTGTTGAATAGGATTGGGTAGAAGAGAAGTTTGTGGCACAACTTGACTAGAAGAAGGGATCGGTTGGTAGAGCATATTCTGAGACATCAAGGGATCACCAATTTAGTATTGGAGAACAGCGTGGAGGGTAAAAATCGTAAAGGCAGACCAAGAGATGAATACACTAAACAGATTCAGAAGGATGTTGGTTGCAGTAGGTACTGGGAGATGAAGAAGCTTGCACAGGATAGACTAGCATGGAGAGCTACATCCAACCAGTCTCTGGACTGAAGACCATACCAACTACAACAACAACATTTTTATGTATTAAACACATAAATTATAATTTCGCCATTTCTAGCCTTCTTGCGAGACTGTTACCCTATTTTCATTGAATGATAGTTGGCAACCCTGTACGGCATACGCGATCTGATCGAGATGAAGTGCCCTCGTTCTGACTACAGTCTCTCTCTCTCTCTCTCTCTCTCTCTCTCTCTCTCTCTCTCTCTCTCACACACACACACACACACACACACACACACACACATATAAACGTTCGTTGTACCAATACTTGAGTTTTGTCCGTATGGCTGCACGGCACAGTGATAGTTTTGTCAGAGATGTGACTACTGTACCTAGTCCCGCAAGTAAAACCGAGCTGGTGACCCTTAGCAAAAATATATATCATTAATACGGCAGTGTAGAAAGTTCATCCAGGTCCGGTAATTAAGAGTTCCTTTGACGTAGCGAGATTCCGTGGGTCGCACAGGAATCGATCGCGTGGACAGCGGTGCGAACGTGCTTTCGCGATTGCGTGCAACTACCAAAGAGAAGAAAATTGTTACAATTTGATTTAATGACGCGTTCAGGAGACTACTGCCGTTATCCACAGGTGGTTTTTCTCCCTCTTGCTTATGAATGATTTGCTACGATCTCTGTGCGTATGGGTTACTACGTATATTGAAACAACCATAACCTAAATGGTAGAACTAATTGTCAAGTAATATATCTCCGTCCCTCCCCCCGCCTCTCTCTCACCTCCCGACACACACACACACACACACACACACACACACACACACACACACCAGTGTTTAGTACAAGTGGTTCACTTGATGTGACACATTTTCACATAAAGATTTATTCCATTTTATATTTGTTTTGGAATGCATGAAAAACAATTGTGTGAAGTATATACGTACATATACAGACTCACATGAACTATCAATCATTACGCACAATAATGAAACGTAAGAACAATTACTACACAATACTTTTACGGGGATGGACACTTAGTCAATTTACAGCGACTAGATTCAGTACCAAACAAGTCAAATTTTCCTGTTTGGCTCCCATTGGTTGTTATGGAGTCATTGATCATGCAGCGTTCCCATGCGGTTTATCTGTAGATAACAGAACAGGTAATAAAACATAAATAAGGCAATATAAAGACACAACTGTTATCAACCCGAAGGTTGGTTTGAACACTACATACCTATACACGGCATGTTCCTATTGGAGGTGGTGTGACCATTCCTTCCTTTGACCTTCGAACGCACTCAGCCAGCCAGTTACAAAGGAACCTAAAGTCCAACATGGACCCCAACCACGGTGCAACTCGGTATTTTCCACATTAACAGTGACATAGGCGAAAGAAATGACATCACAGACAAAAGTCCTAGGACGACTAGCGACCGAACTCGAGACCTTGGACTGCGTAATCTGGCACTTTACCACTCTGCCACATTTTTTACTTACATGTTTCATTGTGCTGAAATACATTCATTGTGCTGAACTAAATTAATTACGAAGTTGTATAAATGTTGAAGCAAAACTTAAGCCCAAATATTGCCAAGGTTGTTTCGAGTACGCTGCAGACGTTTCGCAAATCTTGCATACAGTTCCGGTCTCTCTCCATGCAGTTTACATGTTTCTAGAGACCCGAAGACAAATATTCGTTATCTTAGGAGAAGTGAAATGTAAAAGAATGTTTTCGTTTTCAGTCTTTTTAAAAAATCATAGTTACACCAGGCAATACTTTGCCTATATATTAACTCTCAAAACAAGTACAATTTAATCTATTTTCTTCATAATTTTATATTATTTTCCCAATTGCTTTGCTCGGTCAGGTGAATGTGTCGTTGGCTGGAATGGCTGGAATGGGAACTCTCCATTGTCATTTTCAGTTCTTAACCTGTCTCCATAGTCATATGCAGATAACTGTGCACTTACAGTCAGTATCCGACTCCTTCATGAGATTTATGACTTCAGTGTTGCAATGACATAAACATAATTAAACACTGTACTGAAACAGGAATAAATTATACCAACTGCGGTCTACAACGACTTACGTTTTCCTGCCTTGAATTTACTTGGTTCAAATGGCTCTGACCATTATGGGACTTAACTTCTGAGGTCATCAGTCCCCTAAAACTTAGAACTACTTAAATCAAACTAATCTAAGAATATCACACACATCCATGCCCGAGGCAGGATTCGAGCCTGCGACCGTAGCGGTCGCGCGGTTCCAAACTTTAGCGCCTAGAACCGCTCGGCCACCCCGGCCGGCCTCGAATCTAGTTGATAAAGCATTTAATGTTTGACATCGCCCAGACAACATGTTTTTATTATCATACACATCAACTTCTCTCTCTTTTCGGTTGTAAATATGAATAAAAACAAAGGCAGGAAGATATTTTTGCTTAGAAAGAGCGACAAGAAACAGATTTCGGAGTACCTGAGAGGTATATGGAAAGTTGATCTCCAAAACTGACAATGGTGAGTATCAACAGACGAAGTTCAAGAGTATTGTACAACACGCATTAGACATGTAAGTTGTGAGGAATGGGACAGAACCGCCGTGGCTAGACAGCCGTGTTAGAAAGATACTTTCGAAAGCAGAACTTCACTGAAAATTTAAACTTAGCGAAAACCTCACTAACAAACAAAAACTGCAATAAGCCAAAATTAGGGAAAGGAGAGCCATGCGTGAAGCATCCAACTAATTTTGAAGTAAAATTCTATCTACAGACTAAGTAGCTTTGGTCTTATGTTAAATCAGTACACAGATCGATGCCAGCTCTCCAGATATCACGGTCATAATAGCATCGAAACGAAGGATGACACAGAGAAGGCCGAAAAACTCAACATATTTTTCCAAAACTCTTTAAATGAGGAAGATCGCAGTGCAGTTCCTTCGTTGCACGAACGTCAAAATGACAAACATCGAAGTAAGTGCTCATGGGATAGAAAAGCAACTCTAACCGCTCAACAGAGGATAAGGTCACTGGACATAACGAGATACCAATATGATTCTACACAGAGTATGAGAAAGAACTTGCTAGTCTCCAAGCAGCAGTATTCCGCAGATAGCTGGAGAGGGCGAGAAGCTTCTAACGATTGTAAAAGCGCAGATGATTCCCGTTTCGAAGAAGGATCGTCGAACAAATGCACAGTACTATAGGCCTATATATCTGATATCTGTCGGCCTGTTGTTGAATTCTGGACCATTTTTTATGCTGAAGTATTACGACATTTGTGGAGATCGAAAATACCCTCTATAGGAATCAACATGGGTTCGGAAAAAAACGATCATATAAATCCAGTTCGCTCTGCTCGTCCGCGAGACCCTGAACGTAATAGATGCCGGCTGCCAGACTGATGCTGTGTTCCTTGACTTGCGGAAGGCGTTCGATAGAATTCCGCTCTGTTGCCTAATGAACAAAATACGAGTGTGCGGAATACCAGCTGCATGAGTGGACTGAAGAGTTTCTTGCAACAGAACACAGCGCGTCATTTTGAACGTAGGGATATCTTCAGATGTAAAAGTAACTTCGGGCGTATCTCAAGGGAATGATATAGGTCAATTACTTTTCACAAGATACACGGAGGTGACAAGACTCATGGGCCAGAGATATGCACATATACAGATGGTGGTTTCTCGCGTACACGATGTATTAAAGGGCAGTTCATTGATGGAGCTGTCATTTGTACTCAGGTGATTCATGTGAAAAGGTTTCCGAAGTGATTATGGCAGCACGACAGGAATTAGCAGACTTTGAGAACGCTGAATGGTAGTTGGAGCGCAGACGCATGGGACATTTCGTTCCGGAAATCGCTAGGAATTCAATATTTCGCGATCGATGGTGTCAAGAGTGTACCGAAAATACCACATTTCAGGCATTACCTCTCAACACCGACAACACAGTGATCGACGGCTTCACATAACGACCGAGAGCAGCGGCGTTTCCTTAGAGTTTTCAGTGCTAACAGGCAAGAAACACTAAGTGAAATGACCGCAGAAATCAATGTACGACATACGACGAATGTATCCGCTGAGATAGTGCGGCAAAAGTTTTCGTTAATGGGCTATGGCAGCAGAACACAGACGCGAGTGTCTTTGCTAACAGCACTACATCGCCTGCAGCGCCTCTCCAGGGCTCGTGACCATATCGTCTGGACCCTAGACGACTGGAAAACCCTGGCCTGGTCAGATGAGTGCCGATTTAAGTTGGTAAGAGCTGATGGTAGAGTTCGAGTGTGGCTCAGATCCCACGAAGCCAGGGACCCTAGCTGTGGACAAGGCACTGTAAAATCAGGTGGTGGTTCCATAATGATGTGGGCTGTGTTTACATGGAATGGACTGGGTCCTCTGGTCCAACTAAACCGATAATTGACAGGAAATGGTTATGTTCGGCTACTTGGAGACCGTTTGCAGCCATTCATTTACTTCTTATTTCCAATTGACAATGCACTTTTTATGGATGACAAAATGCGCCATGTCACTGGGTCACAGTTGTTCGCGATTGGTTTGGAGAACATTCTGGACAGTTTTAGGGAATAACTTGGCCTTCCAGATCGCCCAACATAACCCCAATTATGGACGGCTATAGTGACATCATAGCTCAATATTTTTGCAGGGAACTTCCAACGACGTACAGAGTCCATGCCACGTCGAGTTGCTGCACTACAGCAGGCAGCCGGCCGCCGTGGCCGTGCGGTTCTAGGCGCTCCAGTCCGGAGCCGCGCTGCTGCTACGGTCGCAGGTTCGAATCCTGCCTCGGGCATGGGTGTGTGTGAAGTCCTTAGGTTAGTTAGGTTTAAGTAGTTCTAAGTTCTAGGGGACTGATGACTACAGCAGTTAAGTCCCATAGTGCTCAGAGCCATTTGAACCACAGCAGGCAAAAGGAGACCCGACACCGTATTGTCACCTCAGTGTATTTAAATCACCTAGTGGATAACGGAAGTTCCACGAGACTTTTCGCGGATGATGCTATTATATACTAACATGTCGCACTGCTAAAAAATTGTTGCGAAATGACGGAAGACTTTCAGCAGATCGACGTTATGTGCAGTGACTGGCAAATTCACCTTGAACATAAGCAAGTGTAACACATTGCGCACAAACAGGAAGAAGGAACTGTTAGGATTACAGAATTGCAGAATAATCACTGGAAGCAATCACATCCATAAAATATCGAAGAGCATGCGCAAGGAACGATGTGAAGTGGAACGACCAATAAACTAATCGCAAATAAGGCAGATGCCAGACAGAGTCACTGGAAAAATCTTCAGGAAATTCAGTCCACTCACAAAGAAAATAGCTTACAGAGCCCTCTTTTGACCAATACTTGACTACTGATCGCTAGTCTGGGATCTGAAACCGATACGATTGATAGAGGAAATAGAGAAGATTCGAAGAATAGCACTGCACTTCATTACAGGTTCATTTACTGAACGCGTATGCGTCTCGTACATACTGAGCGAACTCCAGTGGCGGACGCTGCAAGTGAAGCAAAAATGCATTATGGTTAAAATTCCGAGAGTGTACGTTCCTAGGAGTGTAAAAACACTATGTTGCTTCCTCTTACCTTTATTTTTCGAAAAAACCGTAGCGGTAAAATCACAAGAATTTTAAGCTCACACGGAAGCACGCCCAACAATATTTCTTCCCGTTAATGATAATGATGATGATGATTGGTTTGTTGGGCGCTCAACTGCGCGGTTATCAGCGCCCGTACAAATTCCCAATCTTTACTCAGTCCAATCTCGCCACTTTCATGAATGAGGGTGAAATAATGAGAACAACACAAACACCCAGTCCCCGGGCGGAGAAAATCCCCAACCCGACCGGGACGGTATACAAAGTACCCGCCGCAATACACCATTGAGTGGAATATACACTCCTGGAAATTGAAATAAGAACACCGTGAATTCATTGTCCCAGGAAGGGGAAACTTTATTGACACATTCCTGGGGTCAGATACATCACATGATCACACTGACAGAACCACAGGCACATAGACACAGGCAACAGAGCATGCACAATGTCGGCACTAGTACAGTGTATATCCACCTTTCGCAGCAATGCAGGCTGCTATTCTCCCATGGAGACGATCGTAGAGATGCTGGATGTAGTCCTGTGGAACGGCTTGCCATGCCATTTCCACCTGGCGCCTCAGTTGGACCAGCGTTCGTGCTGGACGTGCAGACCGCGTGAGACGACGCTTGATCCAGTCCCAAACATGCTCAATGGGGGACAGATCCGGAGATCTTGCTGGCCAGGGTAGTTGACTTACACCTTCTAGAGCACGTTGGGTGGCACGGGATACATGCGGACGTGCATTGTCCTGTTGGAACAGCAAGTTCCCTTGCCGGTCTAGGAATGGTAGAACGATGGGTTCGATGACGGTTTGGATGTACCGTGCACTATTCAGTGTCCCCTCGACGATCACCAGTGGTGTACGGCCAGTGTAGGAGATCGCTCCCCACACCATGATGCCGGGTGTTGGCCCTGTGTGCCTCGGTCGTATGCAGTCCTGATTGTGGCGCTCACCTGCACGGCGCCAAACACGCATACGACCATCATTGGCACCAAGGCAGAAGCGACTCTCATCGCTGAAGACGACACGTCTCCATTCGTCCCTCCATTCACGCCTGTCGCGACACCACTGGAGGCGGGCTGCACGATGTTGGGGCGTGAGCGGAAGACGGCCTAACGGTGTGCGGGACCGTAGCCCAGCTTCATGGAGACGGTTGCGAATGGTCCTCGCCGATACCCCAGGAGCAACAGTGTCCCTAATTTGCTGGGAAGTGGCGGTGCGGTCCCCTACGGCACTGCGTAGGATCCTACGGTCTTGGCGTGCATCCGTGCGTCGCTGCGGTCCGGTCCCAGGTCGACGGGCACGTGCACCTTCCGCCGACCACGGGCGACAACATCGATGTACTGTGGAGACCTCACGCCCCACGTGTTGAGCAATTCGGCGGTACGTCCACCCGGCCTCCCGCATGCCCACTATACGCCCTGGCTCAAAGTCCGTCAACTGCACATACGGTTCACGTCCACGCTGTCGCGGCATGCTACCAGTGTTAAAGACTGCGATGGAGCTCCGTATGCCACGGCAAACTGGCTGACACTGACGGCGGCGATGCACAAATGCTGCGCAGCTAGCGCCATTCGACGGCCAACACCGCGGTTCCTGGTGTGTCCGCTGTGCCGTGCGTGTGATCATTGCTTGTACAGCCCTCTCGCAGTGTCCGAAGCAAGTATGGTGGGTCTGACACACCGGTGTCAATGTGTTCTTTTTTCCATTTCCAGGAGTGTAGATATGGATGTAGGATACGATAAGAATGCGGTCTAATTAGGCCGGATTGTGACAAAATTGGTGAGTCAACCTTGTGTTGGTAACACAGCCTCTGGTAAGGCTGAGGCAGGAAATGGCGGGGCCTGTGTAGCGTAATCGATCGGGGCGCGGGCGGGGCGTTACCTGTCCGAGGGTCGCGGAGGTAACTGCTGCGTGCGGGCACGCCCCGGGCCCAGGGCCCCACGCTGCACAGTCGCATCAAACCCCACACACCGCGTATCACAATTAGCACCTTTCCCAGCACATTGAACACTTCGCAGCTATTTACTCCGAACTGTATTTGTGTATTTTTCCCAATAACCTCCATCGTACGTTAGATTATGTCCATCGTTAAGCTTGAACGCATTCTCCAAGTGAGATACCTCCACCTTTGTTGTGTTCAATGTTGCGTCGACTAAGGCTACTGGATGTGGAGGGTTAGCTCAATTCAACAACGATGGGGGGAAGGAACCTATGGTGGACTCATTAATAGATGATATCGGCACCAGTCTCTGAAATTTTCGGTGATTGAAGGAAACACTAGTCACTACAGCTCCGCCGGCATTTGAACCAGCTGCTCTCGAATTTGTATTCGTCCAGTGTTTGAAAACAAAGTAACTCCACTTGACAAATGCCCAAAATTATTAACATTAAGCAGTAAGTAAGCAAAACACCATTGTTTCAAGCCTGTATACAGGGCTATTACAAATGATTGAAGCGATTTCATAAATTCACTGTAGCTCCATTCATTGAAATATGGTCACGACACACTACAGATACGTAGAAAAACTCATTAAGTTTTGTTCGGCTGAAGCCGCACTTCAGGTTTCTACCGCCAGAGCGCTCGAGAGCGCAGTGAGACAAAATGGCGACAGGAGCCGAGAAAGCGAATGTCGTGCTTGAAATGCACTCACATCAGTCAGTCATAACAGTGCAACGACACTTCAGGACGAAGTTCAACAAAGATCCACCAACTGCTAACTCCATTCGGCGATGGTATGCGCAGTTTAAAGCTTCTGGATGCCTCTGTAAGGGGAAATCAACGGGTCGGCCTGCAGTGAGCGAAGAAACGGTTGAACGCGTGCGGGCAAGTTTCACGCGTAGCCCGTGGAAGTCGACGAATAAAGCAAGCAGGGAGCTAAAAATACCACAGCCGACGGTTTGGAAAATCTTACGGAAAAGGCTAAAGCAAAAGCCTTACCGTTTCGAACTCATTGATGGGGACATGCTGCGCCGAGTGTGGGAGGAACTTGATTATCGGCTTGATGTCTGCCGAATCACTAAAGGGGCACATGTCGAACATTTGTGAATGCCTAAAAAAACTTTTTGCGTTTTTGTATGTGTGCAAAGCATTGTGAAAATATCTCAAATAATAAAGTTATTGTAGAGCTGCGAAATCGCTTCAATCATTTGCAATAACCCTGTAGTTACTTTTGACAGTCTTAAGAGATTCACGACCATTATACAGCGCTAATGTAAGTTCTCTTTGTCTTGACAGCCAAAATTCTTTGCTAATCAATCACCTGACATTATGCGTTTAGGTGCAACTGCTTCATCCTATGTGTGGCATAAGAACAGCATCGAAAGAAAATTTACCAAAAAATGCAATGTTACAGCCCAGAAACACCGCATGGAAAAACGTACCAAAATGTAGCAATAAGTGACAATTTGTGTTGGTGGGTTATATTTTGGTACTTTTCCTTTGTCTATAATATGGCGTATTTTGATATACACTGACGGAAAAAAATCGCAACATCAAAAAAGAATTAATGCAGAGTAATGAAATTTCGGGAATGCATTTGTCTAGTTAACCTATGGAAGTGATTAACATTGTACGATCAGATGTTTAATGTAAGTGCGAGATGTGAATTTCTGTTACATTAATAACCGGTGTAACCGACAGAATTTTGAACGCAAGCATGCAGACGTGCATGCATTGTGTTGTACAGGTGATGGATGTCAGTTTGTGGGCTGGAGTTCCATGCCTGTTGCACTTGGTCCGTCAGTGCAGGGACGTTTAATGCTGTTTATGGATGACGCTGGAGTTGTCCGATGATGTTCCATATGTGCTCGATTGGAAGAATATCTGCTGATAGAGGAGGCCAAGGTAACATGTCGACACTTTGTAAAGCATGTTGGGTAACAACAGTGCTATGTGGGCCTCTGGAATCCTACTCATAGATGGCAGCACAACAGTTCGAATCAGCAGGTTGATGTACAAACTTGCAGTCAGGGAGCGTGAGATAACCACGACAGTGCTCCTGCTGTCATACACAATCGCACCCCAGAGCATAGCTCCAGGTGATGGTCCAGTGTGTCTAACACGGAGACAAGTTGGTTGCAGGCCCTCAATTGGCCTTCTCCTAAACACCACACAGCCACCACTGGCACCGAGGCAGTACCGGATTTAATCAGAAAATCCAACAGACCTCCACCTTGCCCTCGAATGAGCTCTTGCTTGACACCACTGAAATCGCCAATTACGGTCGTTTGGGGTCAGTAGAATGCACGCTACAGGGTGTCTGGCTCGGAACTGTCCTTGAAGTAACTGTTTTGTAACAGTTTGTTGCATCGTTATGGTGTCAATAGCTGCTCAAATGGCTGTTGCAGATGCAGTACGATGTGCCAGAGCCATACGCCGAACACGACGGTCGCGGTAGTGCCACATGGCCGTCCACATAGCGGTCTTCTTGCGAACCTACGTTCTCGTAACCACCGCTACCAGCGATCATGTACCTGCTAAATCTTTCTGCAGTATCGCAGAAACAGCATCCAGGTTCTGATAGCCCTCTTACACGACCTCGTTCAAACTCAGTGAGGTGTTGATAATGGCATCTTTGTCGCCTTAAAGGCATTCCTGACCAACATCAACTCACCACGTCCAGTGTCAAAGGCAACTAACACTCACGACCGTTACAGGGTGTATTTGAGGCACAACTGGTTTGCATCCTCATAGCGGCACTACTAGCGCCACTCTTAAGCGACTGGCGCAAAATTTAGAAGACATCTTCTTTCAGACGTAGAAACATGGGTACCAACTTTCGGTTATGTCGCACAACTTCTTCTAGGTGCTGCAATTTCTTTTCCGTCAGTGTATTTTCACTATTTGCTGTTGTTATGCACAAATCTTATGAAGGGTTAAACAGAAACGCATGATTTTGTTGGCTGATAATATATTTCAGGCTTAATATACTGTCACTCTATGACTGATTAACTGACATCAGTATTGGAAGCGGTGTTAAGTCACCAGTTAACTTGCGACAACTATTTCGATACTACCCTGTTCTCTTAGGAGACGAACACCAGCACTAAAGTTACAACTCAGCCAACTCACTTTAACTACTGCAATATGTCTCCACTTTAGCAGCACTGGTTCCAATTGTGTGAAGTTATCTTTGGCCCAGAGGTAAATCGAAGAAAAAATTAGTTACATAACTTTCTTTTTTCTAATTATAGACTCACACGAACAAATGCGCGCGAATCTACAGGTCCCACCTCTCACTGTCTTTTTGAAAAACTGACTCAACCCGTTGGGTATCCTTCGGCACCAACTGATTTTTATTATTATTTGGCCTCTGAGCGTTCTCCATTTTGCACGATTCCAACACACGAGGTTCCAGCGCAGTTTACAAGTTAGACTAACGCATTTTCAGAACCCAGTTCAAGAGTATGCCGTCCAGTACACATGTGAAAGCATGTCTGTCAATTTAAACATAAAAACGGAATATTCGCATCCATATCCAGTACGGGACTCAAACCACTCTTCGCGAAGCAGCAAAGCTACCCCGTTACCAGAGGCCTGTGCAATAGCTGCTATTACACTTCGGTCTCCAGTGGCTAGCTTGCGTGCAACCCTGAATAATATGAGATGCATTTGCCCCGCCCGTGGTTGTAAAACCTACCCATAAAGCGTGAGTTTATGTCCAATCCCTCCTTCCCTTCCGCCCATGCCTTGTAAAATGTAGTCTGCCTTATATTCTGAAGTTAATTTTTCTCTTTTAGGTCCATACAACAGCAATTTCACTCATCTTATAAAGACACTACATAGAATTTCGCGGAAAATGTCTGTAGCAACTACGGTGTACGGAAATGCCTAAGTTACCGGCGCGACATCGACGCATGGGCAGCAGCGTTTCTGAGGGCTGCGAGTGACGTAAGCGGCTTACGGATGACTCAACTCCACGCTCGTTGATTCACCTGCCACTCCGGCAGCAACGCGTTTTCCCATATGAACCTGCGAAACACGGAGATATTAACGTCTTTGTTCCCTGCCTGGCTGTATGGAAGGACGGGACACACCATTCGTATTGTAACTGTTCTTACCGCCACTCCGAACCGAAAGAATGGGAAATCGTCTAAAAATCTGTTGTGTCGGTATCACCACCTGAAACTTTCACAGGTTTAGCAACTGACAACGTTAAGTAGATTCTTTCCACCTGTACAAAATCTTGGCAGGCCATGCCACAGATTTTAACGTAAACAATTAACAGTGTTTCGATGTTTATGACGACTTGCCTCACATGAAATCTAAATAAAGGGAGGTAGAACTATATCATATTGAAGTTACTACCTACTGATATACTGTTTTTAGCATCATATACAGTTTGGCTTGGAAAACGCAGAATTATCAACGAGCGCACTTGGAAGAAAGTTGCAGTCAAGAACGTTGCTCTAGCTAAATCTTCAGTCTAAATAAGAACAAAATCACTTTGTAGAATAAACAAAATTCTGAAAGATATACTCTGCGCTAGCAAAATATTTTTATCTATGAAGTATAATATGATGATGATGAAGTCCCATACTCAGTGACGGAGCGCAGGGGAACGATGCGGGAGACCCGCACCGCCGTACTAGGCAAGGTCCTAGTGGAGGTGGTTTGCCATTGCCTTCATCCGACTACGAATGAGGATGAATAATGATAATGATGATGATGAAGACGACAACAACAACACCCAGCCATCTCGAGGCAGGAAAAATCCCTGACCTCGCCGGGAATCGAACCCGGGACCCCGTGCTCGGGCAAGCGAGAACGCTACCGCGAGACCACGAGCAGCGGACGAAGTATAATATGAGAATGTTAATACAAGTATCAGCTGTTTTGTGACTAGTTTTCATCAAACTTTGTGCATTAAAACACCTCTTGCAACACCTCTTTTTTACCACTATTTGCCAAACTGTGCATACAATAATTTTGCCGAATGCAATGCTTATGAAAACTAAAGACGTTGTTGATTTGTGGGTACTATGAATAACGAAAAGAAAATTAAGGAATTTTTAAAATGTCGCCTCATTCTATACCAATGAAGTCTGATACGTCATATTTTTATTTATTTTTGGGAAAAAAGGTATAGCCCTTTAGACTGTCTCGTACTGTAATGCCTTTTCTTTGTACGTTCGTACTGCACAAAAAAGTAATCGTATCACTATGAATATAGTTTTAGTCAAACAGTCCGTTTTGATCCAATGTGCATGTAGGAAATATCAAATATGGTCGACGCAAACTCAAACAAAACCTGAACACCTCTACACCTGAACAACTCTGAAATTGCCGGCCGCGGTGGTCTCGCGGTTCTAGGCGCTCAGTCCGGAACCGCGCGACTGCTACGGTCGCAGGTTCGAATCCTGCCTCGGGCATGGATGTGTGTGATGTCCTTAGGTTAGTTAGGTTTAAGTAGTTCTAAGTTCTAGGGGACTGATGACCGCAGGTGTTAAGTCCCATAGTGCTCAGAGCCATTTGAACTCTGAAATTTCCGTCGCTACTCACAGCCAAAGTTAGGTTTAAATCGAAATGTTATGAGATACTTATGATACATAGTTAAATGGTATACTGAAAACTAAAAGCATGGAAATTACTTACTTTTAATTGAAATAAAGAGTCATCCGGAGCATCTACAATCGCTCACTCTACTAACTACCAAATGGGCTGCCACCGCCGTATGGCGAATCGTGGAAGAACTACTACTCTCGCGCATGGCCGTCTATTCCGGGTTCGCCCTATATTACAGACATAACAACCTGACTAGCAGTTGGACAAGGGAGGAAACGGACGTTTTAACAGAGTTAATACAGGGATTTTACACCCGTCCACTTGTAAACAGTGTAATTTACGAGCCAAATACAACCGGCAACTGCCGTTGGAGCGCGTTGCAGTCGCGTATACCACGCTGGGTCTACGTGCCGTATGCACAAGTCTCATCGTTCCCGAGCGTTCTGCACCACGTTGAACTCGACGCGCTCAATGCTGACGTGCAAAAGCAAGGCCCGTGTGCCGACGGCTTAAGAAGAATCCTGCACAGAGATCAAAAAATTATGACTGCCATAGTCGTAAATAAGCGAGATTTTGAAACTCGCAGAGCTGTGTGTGAGGAAATTCTTCAGAACATTCCCCTGGGCGCAGTGATTACTACTTCCGAAGAGGCCCATCCGCTTTTCAGGTACTGTAAATGAACAAAATTTCCGCTACTGGGCAGCAGAAAACCGTCAGTAACTTCACCAACGACCACTTCACAGCCATCATGAGAAATTATGGTGTGCCGTGCTGAATTTGGTGTGAGGGTCCGTATTTTTTCGAAGAATATGGGGTAACGTTAAAGGTTAGTTCAAATCACTAGTATCACATGACTGAGACCTTCCCCCTACGTAAGTTAAAATAGGTTGTTGGGGACCACGAAGAGAGAGATCTTGTTCCAACAAGACGGAACCACAGCTCACACCTCTCGACATCCTCTAGAAATTTTGAGATATGTTTTCTGAACGCCTTCTCTTTTCACGAGGAGACATCGCCTGGTGGCCACTGTCGCCCGATTTATCACCTTGTAATTTTTTTCTTTGGTAACACTTAAGGGCTCAAGTGTACAAACTGTATAAACCAGTTAATGTAAAATGGCACAGTATTTGTTGTTCACATATAAAAGTATTTTCTCTGTATCTTTGTTGGTTGGTAACTACTTTTTGAAATACGGGAGGACTTTTTGCCGGACACTGCAGTTGTGTAGGGACTGATATCCTGAACCTCACTGCTCTCAGATATGTTCCACAGCACTTGATGGCAAAACAGTTCATGGAGTAATATTTTTTAATGGATTCAGTAGTCTGCATAAAATATTCAAATCAAATGAGAATAAACAGAATAACACCGAACTTCTCCTTGACAGGACGGTATCCATACAGAAACACCAGACAGGAAACCTACTAGCACAGATGCCACTGTCCCGAACCGATCTACACACCCAGCACTCGTAAGAAAGCAGTATACGGGTCACTGTTAATCAGAAACCACAGATTTCCTCCCAAAAATAAATCTCCGCCAAGAAACAGAGATGGTTGGTTGGTTGTTTTGGGGAAGGAGACCAGACAGCGTGGTCATCGGTCTCATCGGATTAGGGAAGGATGGGGAAGGAAGTCGGCCGTGCCCTTTCAGAGGAACCATCCCGGCATTTGCCTGGAGTGATTTAGGGAAATCACGGAAAACCTAAATCAGGATGGCCGGACGCGGGATTGAACCGTCGTCCTCCCGAATGCGAGTCCAGTGTCTAACCACTGCGCCACCTCGCTCGGTAAGAAACAGAGATAAAAAATACTTAAATAAACAGTGGATATAACCCTTCACTGATTACGACACTGTCATTAGATAAAAAAAAGTAAACTAAATGAACATGTGCAAACTACACTCGCATCCAGAACCAATCGAGCAGTTACAATGACATACCTTGACGTAATGCCCGAAATTTTGTAAAGGTGTTGAGAAATGCAAGTGTAAAAATTAAGGCAACATCATATAGCCGCGGGCTTCCATCAAATCACATGCAGCCAGTGCATAACGTTTTATACAGGCCAAATGGACAGAAATTTCAGGACTTCATACCGGACTGTTACAGGGTCAAGATACACAGCTAATCTCCAGTAGTGGAACATGTTAAAGAAGCAGTCCTATTTACAATACACGATAACGTAGCCCTCCATAAAATCATAAAACGTAGTAGTATGTATATCACGATCATAGAGGAATTAGAAATATTCATCCATAATACGATAAAATAGTACAACAAGAAACCATACATGGCATATTATTCAACGACTTAACGTTGTTTTAGTTTGAAGCGTTGGCTAATTTTATTAAGGGGCACCAGCGAGTAACATATGTTATTTTCGAAAAAATCAACGCCAACAGGACTGGTAGTCCGGTAGGCTAGTGTAAAGCTGTCACTGTATCCTGATAACTTAAAAGTCAACAGCTACAAAGAAAAATACCGACCTCTCAGCAGTACAACAGCTCAACTGCAACGGCAAGCTGCACACTGACAGTTTAGTGTTGCACAGCATTGCAATTTGGCGTTGGCAGCATGAAACAAGGTACAAATTAAATTTTAGAACGGCTAATAAGTGAAATATCTAACATGTACAGACAGTGCTAAATGAAAACCGAAGTGCAGCAACTAATGCAACTATATCTCTAAGCGCCTCACACAGGCTATGTTAAGCGCTTTTGCAAGCAACAAGAGTCAATAAATGGGGCCCGACACATACGCAAGTATGGCAACTGTGGAATTAACGAATTTAACTTCCCGTAGACGTCGCGATCTTATTAGCCACCGAACATTAGTACACACTGGACGAGGACTTTCGATTTCACAAGTTTACTTCTTTTGGATAGCGATGTGTCAAAGTTTAACACATCTTATTTATTTCAAAACAGTACACGGAAAAATTGGAAAAACGTTTTATCCAAGAAATCGTTGCTGATGGAATAATCCCCATTTACCATTACATATACGAAAAGCTTCTCAGAACTCAATAGATCAAGCACTTTATGGAACACCCCATGCAGCCGCACTGTACCGAGGGCGCGCTGGTTTCTAATTCTTGCCTCCCACGGATTACAAATAACACCACTTTTCTTGATAGTGATGCTTCTCTACTACAACTAGTTAACACCCACCTGTAAGTACAGTTTCTAATCCCGGCTGTCAGTACTAGTTATGATTTCTAGTTGCGAAAGCGACACATCTGAATAAAATTCAGAGACTAATTCTGCTCTATGATTATTCACTACAGAACGTATATGTACGCGAGGAGTTGTGCTTCGCTGAAATTTATTGAAATTAGAATCCCATGTATAAGCTATACTGTCGTTGCTCTAACAGCAACGAACCCCACTTTTACCATGATCATAGCGACAGACTAACAATCAGTAGTATGGTGGGTACAGTTCAGGAGAGTCCAAACCCAGTTAATTTGCTTACTTAACTGAATGAAATGAAACATCGAGTCGACACATATTCATTACCCGCTTCTGTAGTATTACGCTAATATTTAAAGCACACAAGTACCAGGTAAGCGCTTCAGAAGTCCGTGACCGACAGTGATCAACGAAATTACATGAAAGCCGCTATTCTGTAAGAGAAAGGTACATATTACGCTCAGGAGGTGGGGAAGAAGAGCTGCCGGTGGGGCTTCTATTCTATGGTTAATACATAACTCTGTTTAGCAATTCACCTAAGACAGAACCGGTACTCAGCATATTATGGAGGTGCTCAGACATTGATACAGTGTATCGATCAAAGGGCACACGCAAATTAAATTTGAATGCCAAAGTGCTCTTCGCCGCAGGCGACAAAGACTTATTTATGGATGTTCATTGTTATATCGCGGTGATTTAAAAAAGAAATTGGCAAGGACCGTCATTCGGAACCAGCCTACCATATGTATAACAGAAATAAAAACAATCGCAGCCAAAAACAGCCCTGTGATCGTTTCATCAGGCGACCTTGTGTCTATGAGGGATCTTTTTACTCCAGTAATCCGCATTTTCACTAAAGACAGAAACCCAGTTCACCAGCAACTAGTATGTGTAAAGAATACTCTTTTCTGAAAGATCCACTCTGTCACCCGCTTATGTGATTTACGAAAAACCACCTTAAGCCTAAATCATTATATTTCAATTTGAACCCAGTACCACCCGAATAGCGGTCGAATTGGTTCTCTCTCCATATCTGCGATGAAATTTTGTAATACTATGCAACATGCCGCTCAATTTTTCCAGCAGTAATTGTAAGCCGTTTCATTCAACTAACAAACCAAATTAGTCATACCGTATGTCAAGCAGATTAAAAAAGAATAAAGAAAACACGGCATCCAACACTTGGTTCTATGCATCTTTCACCTCGGCAGCACACTTGTCTTCAATCTCGTTTACTTCACTCCGTAGCTTCGGATTATGGTTACACTATATTTTTATGATAAGACTCGACTTAAGGATTTGGTAAACAATGGTGAAGTTTCTGGCGGATGCCATAAAGCTAGGTGAACTAGCGAAGCTTTCACTACGCTGCACTGATAGGTATTGTAAGAAAGGTCACACCGCTACACTTTCCAATCAGACCATTTAGGGCGTTTCTCAGGCACGCTCCGGTATCGGCCAGGCGAGCGTGGGAAAACTGCCCACGCGCACACAAGCGAGCGGCTACAACATTTAATGCAGTCACAATGGAATTATCTACCACGTCTGCATCAGGGCTAAACGACACATGAAACCATTTAACCTGCGAACATTTTTCTTTTTCCTTTCACCCAACGTGGCTGGTTTAACTATAAGGAACTGGTCTGAATTTGAGCTACTCACAATAGACCTACAGTGCACTTATTTAGAAGTCTACAGTGGCAGGAATTAGTCTCGCACGCAGAATATTTCGCACAGTTTTAAGATTATATTGTGTTTCCGTTGAGATAAGTTGTTGCTCAAGTATACCCGCGATGTCTTCACCTGCATTTGGCGTGATGAGCACCTGTTGTTGACGAAGGCCAAATAACAGCGGCAGTTGCGCTAGCAGGCTGCTGCTATAGGGTCTTCCACTGTCCGGAAAGCATTCACCTGTAACGTCCCTTTACTACTAGTCTCCGAACATAAAACAAGGACACCATTCACCATAAAAAATGGACTTCCAGAACAATCTGCACCGACTGGTACACCAGTGACGTGCCAAAAACAACTGCGGACGACTTCACAATAGCTACCCAAACTAAAACACTACAAAGAGAAGTTATTCTTTCCAGAGACTTAGAAACACTGAATCGATATTATAAATAGAGGAGACTCTGCCCAAATCCATCTAACATAGAAGTTTGCGCGTTCCACTTCAACAACCGAATAGCCAACAAACAGCTGAGCATTAGCTTTTTCCAATAGTGTGAGGGAAATTCTACCCTAAATGCCATGGCATTACACTAGATAGTTTACCTACCTGTAAGTATCACCTGGAAAATATGAGTCAGAAAGTCAAGCTTCATAATAACATCACAAGACAACTTGTTGGGACTTCATTGGAACCTGATGCATCCACCCCGCTCAATGCGGCTTTGATTATGGTATATCCAGTGGCTGAGTACTATGCCCCTGTATGGCAGCGGAATGCCCACACCAGGAAGATTGATGTTTACCAGGACGACTGCATAATCACGGGTACTACGAAATCCGCATTATTTTTTCACTGCATACGATCAGTAATATTACATCCCCCAGAATATTTCAGAATATAGACAGGCGGATACGACTGTAAGGGCTACAACATCAATAGCACCTAGAGGACCTCTCAATCCACGAGATGCTAAATAACTCTGTGAAACGGTGTTAAACCTCCGAACAACTTATGGGCTGCAGTCACCGAATACAGCTTCCAGATTATATTTGACCGGTGTTAAAAATGTAACGTAGCATCAGTATGCAAACATGGTATAGTAAACCCAACGGTTGCTTTACCAGAATTTGATCTGAAGAAGGATACCTGGACCATCCTAAACTGATCTAGGACAGGCCATGCAAAAGGAACGATGTGTTGCACAATGAAAACCAAGACAGACGGAAAAATTCAATAAACTTTTTATTATTTCAAAAACAATCGCCATAGCTGTTAATATATCTATTCCAATCGTGAGGCAAGATGATAAATGTCATCATGGAAAAATGTTTGCGGTTGCCTACGGAACCATGAGCCTATCCAGGCGTGCACCTCTTCGTCCGAAGCAAATCAACGGCCACGAATGTCTTTCTTCAAGGCTCCAAAAATATGGACATCACATGGTGAGAGATAGGAACTGTACGATGTGCAACGGCTTCCCAGCGAAACTTCTGCAGCGTACATCTACGTGAATACTATGCAATTCACACAAAAGTGCCTAGGAGAGGTTTCTTAGAAGCACCTTTAGTCTGTTTCCTTACCCTTGCACACTCTCACAGCGCGTGGGAAAAATGAACAGCTAAATCTTTCTGTATAAGCTCTGCTTTCTCTTATTTTATTATGATGATCATTTCTCCCTATGTACGTTCGAGACAGTAAAATATTTTCACATTTCGAGGAGAAAGTTGGTGATTGAAGTTTCGTGTAAAGACCTCGCCGTAATGAAAAAGTATTTCTTTTAATGACACTCATCCGAACTCGCTTATCATATCTGATGCCCTCTCCCCTATTTTGCGATAGTACAGAATGAGCTGTCCTCCTTTGAACTTTTCTATGTCCTCCGTCAATCCAATGTGGTAAGGGTCCCAAACAGCACAACAATATTTGAGTAGAGGACGAACAAGCGTACTGTATGCAGTAATTTTTGTAGACATGTTGCATCTTCTAAGTGCTCCGCCAATAAAACATAGGCTTTCGTTTACTTTCCCCAAAACATTATCTATGTGATCGTTCCAATTTAAGTTCTTCGTAATTGTCATCCCCTTGTATTTAGTTGAACTGACAGCCTTTAGACTTGAGTGACTTATCGAGCAACCGAAATTTAACGGATTTCTTTTTGTGCTCATATGAATGACATCACATTTGTCCTTATTGAGAGACAACTGCCACTTTTCGCACATCATAATCTGCCACTTTCAGCACAGCATAATCTGCAAACAATCTAACAGAGCTGCTCACATTATCTCCTACATCGTTTATGTAGATAAGAAACAGCAGAGGGTCTAAACACTTCCTTGAGGAACGCCGGATATTATTTCAGTTTTACCCTGTTTTCCGTCGATTACTACGCGCTGTTACCTTTTGAAAGTAAATATCGAATCGCACAGCTGAAGCGATACTCCATAGGAATAGAATTTGTTTAAGGGTCTCTTGTCTTGTGAGGAACGGTGTATTCGAAACAAGAGGCACGCCAGCTCCGGGGTAGTCACGATGACCTTTCTTTGACTGCAAGGGCCCGCTGCTCACTGACTTCCTTTAACACAGCGCCATAATTATCGCACAGCGGTACGTGGACACTTTGCAAATGTTGAAGCGCGCCATTAAGTCCAAAAGCCCAGAACTGTTGACGGATGGCATCATTCTGTTGCAGGATAATAATCGCCCACATGTTGCCAAGGTTGTTTCGACTACGCTGCGGAAGTTACGATGGGAAGCCATTACACATCCTCCATACAGTCCTAATCTCTCTCCATGCTATTTCCATATGTTTGGAGCTCTGAAGGGAGGCATTTGTGGCCGTCGATTTGATTCGAACGAAAAGGTGCATTCCGGGGTACAATCATGGTTCCATAGACAGCTACAAACATTTTTCCGTGAATGCAATCACTGTCTTGTCTCACTGCAGCCTAAATGTAGTAAGCGTTATGGCGATTATTTTTGAAATAATAACCAGTTTATTTACTTTTTTATCTATGTCGTTTTCATTTCACTGACACTTGTATAAGCGGTGAATAAACGACAGCCCACTGATTGTAGAATCGTTGATCCAACAATCGAGCACATTGCCCGGGAGTGCCGTTTAAGTAAGCAAACAGGTCCTTTTAAAATTTATCGTCAATGCGACCCTGTCCTACACTGGGCTGACTGCACTCCTTGGACGCGCAGCTCTGATGGAGCCTCAAACATGCCACAGCAAATAATGGCCTTATTTATATTGTGTTGCATTGTACAGTATTTTATTTTATAAAATACACACATCAAAAAAAGTTTTGCATCACCCTCGGTTACCAGAACTCCTGAAGATAGAAGTTAACTGTGGATATTATATCACAGATACAGTCCCTTTAAATGTTCAGAGATGTCACTAAACCCGCCCAAAGATGTAAACATACATGCATGAGCAGCGCCTATTAGACGTAGGGGGTCTGACACCCGATCAGTTCTAGTCAATCCACCAGGAACGAGGTACACTGCTCGTGTTGTCTGTAGTTCAACCATGCCTAAACGGTCAATACCGCGGTTCGATTGCGTCCGCATTGTTACTTTGTGCCAGGAAGTGCTCTCAACAAGGGAAGTGTCCTGGCGTCTCGGAGTGAACCAAAGCAATGTTGTTCGGATATGGTGGAGATACAGAGAGACAGGAACTGTCAATTACATGCCTCGCTCAGGCCACCAAAGGGCTACTACTGCAATGGATAACCGCTACCTACGGATTATGGATCGGAGGAACCCTGACAGCAACGCCACCATGTTGAATAATGCCTTTCGTGCAGCCACAGGACGTCCTGTTACGACTCAAACTGTGCGCAATAGGCTGCATGATGCGCAACTTAACTCCCGACGTCCACAGCGAGATCCATCTTTGCAACCACGACACCATGCAGCGAGGTACAGATGGGTCCAACAACATGCAGACTCGACCGCTCGGGATTCGCATCACGTTCTCTTCACCGATGAGTGTCGCATAAGCCTTTAACCAGACAATCATCGGAGACGTGTTAGACTCACTGCCCTGCGAGTGCAGCAAGGTGGAAGTTCTCTGCTGTTTTGGGGTGGCATTATGTGGGGCCGACGTACGCCGCTGGTGGTCATGGAGGGCGCCGTAACGCCTGTACAATACGTAAATACCATCCTCCGACCGATAGTGCAACCACATTGGCAGCATATTGGCAAGGCATTCGTCTCCATGGACGACAATTCGTCCCCCATCGTGTGCACATCTTGTGGATGACTTCCTTCAGGATAACGAAATCGCTCGACTAGAGTGACCAGCATGTTCTCCAGACATGAACCCTATCGAGCATGCCCGGGATAGATTGAAAAGGGCTTTTTATGGACGACGTGACCCACCAACCACTCTGAGGCTTCTACACCGAATCGCCGTTGAGGAGTGGGGCAATCTGGACCAACAGTGCTTCGATGAACTTGTGGATAGTATGCCACGACGAATACAGGTATGCAGCAATGCAAGATGACGTGTTGCTGCGTATTAGAAGTACCGGTGCGTACAGCAATCTGGACCACCATCTCTGAAGGTCTCGCTGTAAAGTGGTACAAATACGATGTGTGGTTTTCATGAGCAATAAAAAGGGCGGAAATGATGTTTATGTTGATCTGCATTCCTGTTTTCCGGAACTCTCGGAACCGAGGTGACGCTAAACTTTTTTTGATGTGTGTATTAATTAAATCATTAACAGTTATATATGATTGCGGTTGCGTTATACTGTCGTATGGTAAATAAACAAATAAATGTCTCCGTTCTAACAGTAATGCTCCCTCTAGCTCCAAACCGAAAAACAAGCCTACAGTGATGTTAAATAAGCGATTTTCAAATTGTTCGATATCACCAGAGGGCACAATGTCCGAATACCTTTACCGCAAACGAATATGCTTATACCAAATTTAAAAGAAAAAAAAAGAAAAGAAAAAAACGCTGTGGCGTCTCAACTCTGACGCGTTCGCCTAGAAAAAGAAATGCTTTGGTTCACACATCGTTACGTCCAAGCGACGACATGGTAGAAATGGTATTCAACAGCAATGAAGGAAGAGACTTAACTATCTTCTTCTGACTCCAAATTCATATTATGTGTTTGTATCGTGGTTTCAAATGATTCTACATTCGTTTGATTCTACTTACGGTGATTGTACCAATGTTTCGTATCTTACCTAGTCCTTTAGTCATCTCCCGTTTTTATCAGAAATTTAATTTATGCACGTCGGTATTTTCCGTAAGTTCTTTTTGTCGGCACCCAGCAATTGCTTCCAAGAAGAAGTGATACAAGAACCAAAGTTTTACGATATTTTACTTTTATATCTCGGCTGATTTTTTCGTGTTACACGCTTTCAGATCTGGCCAGATCAATTTGTCATTCTTTATTATTCTCTTGGCCAGTTTGGCAACCGAAACAGTTTAGGGATGATACTTTCGCCAAATCATGTTGTCCACAGTAATGTTTGTCAGACTCGGACCACCGAGCCGGAAAACCGTTACTTGAAGGCAGCTGCTACAAATCACAACGTTGTATTGTCTACATACATGTTTAAAGTGGGGCAATATGTGTTAACAGTCGTTTTTTTTCTCTTACTATTAAGCCATCATCTACATAAATTAAAACATGTTGAATACTGGCCTGATATATTTGACAAATTTGTGTATACGTTGCTTCCAATTCTGGATAATTTCGTTTACTAAATATTAAAAAGAATTGTGCATACTGTAACTCTCCCTGTATGTCATCAGCTTTTGTTTTCCTCGTAGACGTTAAGTCATTATTTTCCATTTTTCTCCAAACTGTATTTATGTTTAAAATATCAAAAGCTTTAGTAAAGTGTGTGTCTTTTTGTGGTGAATCATTAGCTTCCTCTCTTACTTACTGTAGGGTAAGTGTATTGTATGTTGCTGATCTTCCTTTTCTAAATCCAGTTTGTTAATCAGTGAAGTTTATTGTTAGAAGCCTGCTATTTGACTTTTTTGTATACAACTTATACAGAGTGAATCATATATAAGAAAAAAATATTTCGAGAACCGCACATTTCCATGAACTAGAAGTCAAGACCCATTGGTTTTCTTCTCTATTGGACTTATTAGCTACAAAATGAAAACTAGTTAATCATTTAACTAGACGTTGAAGACCAAGATCTAGACATGTTTTTCTCGCGGAGATCATCACCTGATACATCAAGGTTCTGATTTGTATCGATCAGCGGTGGGAAGATATTGGGACTAATTTATTTGTGGAGAATGAGAAATCGTATGAGAACTTGTGAAACACACGCCGACAGCAACAGTGGGTAGTCTCGTGTAACATGAAGTTTGAGCTGTAAGCGGAATGCGCGGCCGAAATAGACTACTGCAATGCGCAAGTTGTGGAGTTTTGTCGCTTTTTGCTCCTCGTTTATGCAGGAACACAGGAACACTGTGAAATTCCCTTCATATTTCTCGATTTTATGAAATCAGTTGCATCGCCATTTAATGACATACAAACATGAGAAAAATAATTCTTTGTCTGTAGTTCAATGTGAAACTACGCACAAAATACATGTCCCTATTTGATAAACGTCCAGCACACTGAGATGAATTATTTGTTACATTCTCTGCGGTTAACATTTTATAACAATTACTTCTGCTGTTGTCGAGGTATCAACTAATTTACTTATTCGCCAGCAATTACTGTAAGAAACACGTTTGTACAGTCAACCCGACATTTAAATAATTTATGTATTTTTTCTTATGATACAGTTGCTTTTCTGTTTTTAATTTCTTAATCCGAGAAGATACCGATCATTTCGACGCAATGCCTTTCTCTGCCCATTAGTGCAACACAATGGATAACATACAAAACGAAGTGCGGATATTTTCTTCGTGATGAGAAAGGGTTCGGGAAATATACCGCAATTAGGATACTAGATATTAAAATACCATACCAGACGCAATTTGTAGTCTTCATTTTCGAAAAGACAGAAATATACTGATGGAATTTTTAAACAATTTTTCGGCATACTGCATCAAACTCCTACAAAGACTTTGAGAGAATACAAACACAAGCAATCAAGTTTTCGTTCCATAAGCAGCTGGACAGTTCTACCTACTGTTAGTATTTTTTGATGAAGTTATGTGTTGAGTCCTTAAATGCAAATTTGAGACGATCTGGACTATACCTGACTGTGGACAACCAGAATCACAGTTTTCTGCTATTGGTCCAGAATAAATTCATTCTGAATGCTGAAAGTTTACATTATTAACAAATACCACAAATCCTTAATGTTCTCACATTGTTTTTGGATTCGACGTCCGTTGTGATTTCGGTACCTCAATACTAAGCCTAACGGCTCGTCAGCGGTATTACAGCAAATGATACCGGTGCGCGGATGATGTGGACTGGTCTGATGGCAGATACCCCGGACTTCATATACGATAGACTGATCAAAGACTCTTCTCGACTACAAGTTGTTCAGTTTCTAGGAAAATGAAATCTAACTTTTCTTACTGCTTCCATTGTGATGGAAGAGATGGAGACGTTTTCATGCTTTTTGATGGATGGATGAGTGGTCATATGTTCAGATGATACACTTTCAGATGTACTGCATTTCGATTCCCACACTGTGTTACTGAAGATGCAGCCTTAAAGCTTTGAAATCGAATGCAATTAAACTGTAAAGCAATGATGCAGTTATCTACATGTACAAATATCCAGTCTGACTATGACACTTCAATATCTTCATCGCTACTCTGAAAACCACAGTCAAGTGCCTGGCAGAGGGTTCATCGAACCATCTACACAATAATTCTGTTATTCCATTCTCGAACAGCGCGGAGAAAACGAACACATATCTTTCCGTGCGAGCTCGGATTTCTCTTATTTTATTATGATGATCGTCTCTCCCTATGTAGGTCAGAATCAACAAAATATTTTCGCATTCGGAGGAGAAAGGTTGTGATGAAATTTCGTGACAAGATCCCGCCAGAAAGGCCTTTGCTTTAATGATGTCCACCCCAAATCATTTATCATGTCCATCACACTCTCCCCCATATTTCTCGATAGTACAAAATGTGCTGCCCTTCTTTGAACTATCTCGATGTACGCCGTTAATCCTACCTGGTAACGATCCAACAACTTGCAGCGGGACGCACAAGTTTAGTGTAGGCATACTCTCTAGTAGATCTTCTGAGTGTTCTGGCAATAAAATGGAGTCTTTGGTTCGCCTTCCCCACAACATTTTCTGTGTGTTCTTTCCAATTTAATTTGTTCTGAATTGTAATTCCTAGGTATTTAGGTGAATTTACGGCGTTTGGATTTGACTGATTTATAGTGTAACCGAAGTGTAACGGTTTCCTTTTAGCACTCGTTTGGATGACCTCTCATTTTTCATTACTTAGGGTCAATTCACAATTTTCGTAGCATACAATATCAAAGTTGTGCAAAGATTGGCAACTTGCTTTAAATGTTCAGAAATGTAAAACTGTGCACTTCACAAAAACTAAAACACATAGTGCCTTATATACTATAGCTGGAGGCATCAAGGGATCACCAATTTAGTATTGGAGGGCAGCGTGGAGGGTAAAAATCGTAGAGGGAGACCAAGAGATGAATACACTAAGCAGATTCAGAAGGATGTAGGCTGCAGTACGTACTGGGAGATGAAGCAGCTTGCACAGGATGGAGTACCATGGAGAGCTGCATCGAACCAGTCTCAAGACTGATGACCACAACAACAACATACTACAGCTGACTGGACATAGAAAGAAAATAGGAATAAATAGTGTCACGCCGCAAAGTCAAGCGGCAGCACGCCAATCGGGAACGACAGGGAAGAGAAGGTTGTGAGAAGAAGTCAGCCAATCGGAGACTGACCGACCTCACTTCCAGGACGACAACGACACAGCAGCGGCCAATATGTGAAGAGGAAACAAGTGCCGCGCCCGACTGGTGCGACCCACTTCACTAGCAGCTTCAAGATTAGCGACTTCGGTAGCATCGTCAACGTTAGGCTCTTCGATAGCAGTTCAGGACAGACTTTCGTCAGTTAGAGATCAGCAGTCACTGCAAAGACTGATTATTTCGTGTGTCGCCCAATGCTAGCGACAAATCTGTGTGATTCCCAAAGTTAATTATTGTAATTTTATTATTGTAATAAAACTCATTAATACGAGTTGTTTGATTGATTGTCTAGCGAACCGAGTGGGCAGGTTTCCTAGACACAACAAATAGTATTAATTTTGCACCAATAAATGAAACTGTTCGCAGGCCAGCTGCCTACAGGGAGATGATACTGTTAGTAAATCGTTACGAAACACTTAGAGACTTCCAAATTATCCATGTCTTGGCAGCCGACCCTCAACGTAAATAAATGTAACGCAATTCGATTAAAATGATGAAAAGATCAAAATATCGTTTGACTACGAGATCGGCGATCAGTCACTGAAATCATTTACAACTGTCCGGTTCCTGAGAGTATCTGCCACAAGCAGTTTAAATGACAACGACCACAAATATCTACCTTAAAGGAAGGCATAGCTTCGGTAAGAATCCTACGGAACTGTAATGCACTCACGAAAGAGATTTCTTACAAAATCCTCGTTTGAACAACTCCTGGGAATTGTTTGCAGGTTGCAGATCCTTATCAAGTTGGATTAACAGCGGATAAAGAGAAAGAGACAGAGACCGAGAGAGAGAGAGAGAGAGAGAGAGAGAGAGAGAGAGAGAGAGAGAGAGAGCGAGCAGTGAAGAAGAAAAAGAAATGATGTGCATCGCACCGATCCTTACTCACAAAACTGCGAGAGCCCACGTTCCAAAATGAATCAAAAACACATTACTTCCTCCAACCTATGTCTCGCCTAATTATTGTAACATAAATTAAAGAAATGGAGGGAAAATACACTATGTGATCAAAGGTATCCGGACACCTGACTGAAAGTGACTTACAAGTTCGTGGCGCCCTCCATCGGCAATGCTGGAACTCAGTATGATGTTGGCCCACTCCTAGCCTTGATGACAGCTTCCACTCTCGCAGGCATACGTTCAATCAGGTGCTGGAAGGTTTCTTGGGGACTGGCAGCCCATTCTTCACGGAGTGCTACACTGAAGGGAGGTATCGACGTCGGTCGGTGAAGCCTGTCACGAAGTCGGCGTTCCAAAACATCCCAAAGGTATTCTACAGGATTTAGATCAGGACTCTGTGCAGGCCAGTCCATCACAGGGAAGTTATTGTCGTGTGACCACTCCACCACAGGCCGTGCATTGTGAACAGGTGCTCGATCGTGCTGAAAAATGCAATCACCATCCCCGAAATGCTCTTCAACAGTGGGAAGCAAGAAGGTGCTTACAACATCAGTGCAGGTCTGTGTGATAGTGCCACGCAAAACAACAACGGGTGCAAGCCCCCTCCATGAAAAATACGACCACACTATAACACCACTGCCTCTGAATTTTACTGTTGGCACTACACACGCTGGCAGATGACGTTCACCGGACATTCGCCATACCCACTCTGCCATCGGATCGTGTACCGTGCTTCGTCACTCCACACAAAGTTTTTCCACTATTCGATCGTCCAATGTTTACTTACGCTCCTTACGCCAAGCGATGCGTCGTTCGGCATTTATTGGGGGTGATGTGTCGCTTATGAGCAGCCGCTCGACAATGAAATCCAAGTTTTCTCACCTCCCGCCTAACTGTCATGGTACTTGCAGTGGATCCTGATGCAGTTTGGAATTTATGATGGTCTGGACAAATGTGTGCCTATTACACATTACGACCCTCCTCAACTGTCGGCGGTCTCTGTCAGTCAACAGACAACATCGGCCTGTACGCTTTTGAGCTGTATGTGTCCCATCACGTTTCCACTTTACTATCACATCGGAAACAGTGCACCTGGAGATGTTCAGGTGTGTGTAAATCTCGCGTACAGACGTATGACACAAGTGACACCCAATCACCTGACCACGTTCGAAATCCGTGAATTCCGCAGAGCGCCCCATTCTGCTCTCTCACGATGTCTAATGACTACTGAGGTCGCTGATATGGAGTACCTGGCAGTATGTGGCAGTACAATGCACCTAATATGAAAAACGTATGTTTTTAGGGTGTCCAGATATTTATTATCACATAGTGTACATAATCATACAAGCACTGACCGGATAAGGTGTGGAAAGCAGATGCATAAACATATTATGTAACATCTATCACATATCGATGGATACTATAAGCAGAAGAAACCACACGATGGAAGGGTACAGCTGCGTGACCCTGTACCAATCGGACTATTTATAGCAGTACTTGAGATAGTTATGTCCAAAATTATTCAGAAATAAAGGGAAATTTGAATAAACTGGAAAACTCACTAACTTTCAAGACGACACGGTAGTCCTTGTCAAAAGTGTGATAAGAGTTTCAATCCTCTATGAACGATTTATCACATAGAAGCGAAAAAGCAAGCCACAAGAAAAATCTCTCCAAAACAAATATGATGCTCAACAAGTGGGAAACTGTAAGATAGATAATACTGAACAACTGTCTAAAAATGTTAATTTTATGTTTACCTGGGACAGGAAGTAACACCGAAGGCGACCAAAAGCTTGAAATTTTCCATCGAAACATTCGCAAACCAACATAAAAATGGTTATTTTCGATTTGTGTGTTCTTCCCGGACTATCATATAGCTGTGAATCTTGGATTTTAAACAAGATTTTCAGAAGAGAACTTGAAAAAGCACACAGTACTGTGGAAAGGTAGCTCCCAAGTCTCACTAAGGAAGATCGGGAAAGAAGTGAAGGTAAAGGAGTTCAGGATATTTGGGAAAGGGTAAAGGCTCTAAAATGGAAATGGACAGAACATATTGTGTGAAAATATGACGTGAGATGGACAGAAGCAGTACTAGAGTAAACACTGAAAAGACGAAGACACTACAGTAGGCGTGAGTAGTGTCTCCCCATGGATGGCAACATTGAGCTGATGCCTGCCAGGCTTGACTAGCCTGAAGCCAATAAATTGTATAAAATTGTAATCCAAAAGCAGACGACAGTTGGATACGGAAAGACATCTGTAAGTAGTTCTGGGTAAAGAAACTGACAAGTTGGTATTGAAAGTATCAAAAAAGACCTGGAGCCATATAGTACAAACAACGAAACAGCAGGAACGAGAACTCGACGGAAGTGTGAGAACTGCGATTGCAAACTAAAAGGAGTAACAATAGGACTGGAACTGCTGGATGAAAGAAAAACAGAACGTCATGAAATGATGTTGAAATAATATTGGAGGAACGTGAAAAATAAAACAAACAGGAGAGAGATGTCTTGTATGACTGAAGCAAAAATAATAATTTACAATTTTCTAGGCTTTATGTCGGCAGGGTAAACAATCCAGACAGTAAAAAGTGCAGTACCTACAAACGTTCACCAGATATTCTAAACAAAGCAGCAGTGTGGCAAGTAAACGCAGAATACTTAATAGGCGGAGCTACGTAGAGTAAAAATTTCACGCTGTAAAAGATCAAAAGGTGTTTGCACGAAACATGTGAAACGCAACTGACGCGTGTTGTCCTCCACACACAATCAACGTTAAAACAGTGCAAAATGCGGAAACTTGTCCAGTACACTGGAGTCATAGAGAGAAAATAAAGAGTAAATAAATTAGATGAAAACAACTATCCACATCCATATTTTAAGAAGAGCTATGAACAGTGCCGACGAATTTGAGTTATGAGGTTATAAAGTCTGCAAATGTAATTACAAGAACTTATTGTTATCTAATGACTATTTAAAACAAGACGCTTCGGTTATATTTGATTTCACGCGGAATTACTTATTAGCCATTAATAAAATAGATCATTAAAGGTCTAAAAGCTGAAATACAACAGGAAAGTTTTGTGATGCACCAAAACGTAAGAGTAGGACAGGTCATAACTTCTCAGTAAGGACCCCACAATTAACTGCAGAGGGAGTTTACCATCTAATTCATCTAGGTAGTAGGTGCAGCAGATGCTGAGGAAGAATAACAGAGGGACTGGCAGTATTTCATGTAGGATAAAATGCCTCTCTATTCAACTAAGTAGTCAGCGTATTCAGAATTTTTTTGTGGTTAAGATGAAATCGCGTACCTGATCGAGACTCGAACCGGACAGCTAGCTTTCATGGACAGTACTCTTCCGACTGAGATTTGTGGACACGCTTCAGCTAACAGTTTCACATTCTCTGCTTCTCCAAATAGGGACCGTGTCGCTTACTGTTAGCATTCCACTGCCAATATGTTCCATTACGGTGTCACCCGACACTGTGGATAACTAACCGTGGTTGGAACTAACAGTTATTACAGCTATTGTAATTAGCTGCGAACTAATTCTAAAACCTCGCTGCTGTAAAAATTCTCTGTAGTAACCTTTTGTTTGCACAGGAAACAACGATACACCGACTCGAGGGATACAGTGCTATCACGAAGAATTAGTTTCCCTCCATACGGTTATTGATGACCAAATGACAAAGCGAAAAATCAATCATAAATGCAACACTTCTTGAAATTAATTTATAATATTTTTCCAACGAATCATTGCCATCTTTTAGAAGAACCCAAAGATTTCGTGACACAGCTTGGCAACAACTGCTTTGGGGTTACAGAACACTCCTATCTACGCTGTGCGCAGCAAAACAGCATTTTACAAAATTACAACAAATTATGGTGCTACATTGAGTCCTAAACAAATCTACAGTTTTTCAGAAAGTAGCGTCCTTGTGGAAGTATTTTCACAACTGAAAAAATATTTAACAAATGAATACGATGGGCCTTTTCAGTGCGAACAATAATGTACAGTTATATCACGAATACAAAACAGACGTCACTGTGACTAAACTCTTCGTTATTATGCGAAAACGTATCGTGCTAATCATGCTAGAAAAAAATTCGCGGAGGATCTGAAGCACAAATGCTGCTTTTCTTTAACCCCTTAAAATCTGAATAAATTTATAGATGAAAGATAAAAAAAAAATGCGCTTTAGAGGTACCCCAAACACTCAGGAGAACGCAGCACGTGTAGAACCGTTGGTAGCTTCATATAAAATCAGGACCCTACCGGCACTGGTATTCAAAAACAGTTAACCTTCCAATTATTAGCACAGCATTCGTATGATGCGACTTCGCAACACTCGGCATTAATCGGTTAAAAAGAAATCAAGGAAACGCAGGAATACACTGTGAAGTGAGTTGTAAATTTTCCTATCTGTGATGCGGAAGTACCAGAGCTCCAAGTGCTATTAGAAAGCACTGATGCTCAAATTCTTAAAAGGATGGGCTAAATATAGTTCGCAGTGGTGTATTTGTTGCTGTTAGAAGTAGTTTATTTTGTAGCGAAATTGAAGTAGATAGTTCGTGAAGGTAGAGTTCATTCTTCGCAACCACAATAAAATAATAATTGGATCCTTTTACTGATCTCCCAACTCAAATGATGCAATTGCTAAAAGGTTCGAAGAAAAATTTAATTTCAAAACACGTATCGACTCGCACAATTATAGTCGGAGGTGACTTCAATTTACCTTCAATATGTTGGCGAAAATATATATATAAGTCCGGAGTTAAGCATAAAACACATTCCGAAATTGTGCTAAACGCATTCTCTGAAAATTATAACTAGCAGTTCGTTCATGAGCTCACTTCAACAGTAAACGCACAGGGCTTAGTGAACATAGGGTTGTTGTAGAAGACGAAGTAAATATTCCAGAATTCGAATCAAGACTAGCTGCCAACATGAGCAACTTTGATGCAGATATCCTCGGAGTAGTGAAGCATCTTAAATCACTTAATAAATGCAAGTCTTCAGGTCCAGACAGTATACGAATTGAGTTCCTTTCAGAGTATGTTAATGCAATAGCACCATACTTAACCATCATATACAAACGCTCGCTAGACGAAAGAACCGTACGCAAAGACTGGAAAGTTACACATATCACACAGATATTCAAGAAAGGTAGTAGGGGTAATCCACTAAATTACAGGCCCATATCATTAACATCGATATGCAGCAGAATTTTGGAACATTGACTGAGTTCGAACGTTATGAATTACCGGAAGGAAACGGTCTACTGACACACAGTCAACACGGACGTAGAAAACATCGTTCTTGTGAAACACAACTAGCTCTTTACTCACATGAAGTGTTGAGTGCTATCGACAAGGGATTTCAAATTGACTCCGTATTTCTAGATTTCCAGAAAGCTTTTGACACCGTACCTCACAAGCAGCTTGAAATCAGTTGCTCGTGGAATATAGTGTCAGTTATGCGACTGGATTAGTGATTCCCTGTCAGTGAGGCTACAGTTCGTAGTAATTGACGGAAAGTCATCGAGTAAAACAGAAGTGATATCTGGCGTTCCCCAAGGTAGTGTTACAGGCGCTCTGCTGTTCCGTATTTATATAAAAGATTCAGGAGACAATCTGAGCAGCCGTCGTACGTTGTTTGCAAATGATCCTGTTGTTTATTCTCTAGTAAAGTCATCAGAAGATCAAAACCAATTGCAAAACGATTCAGGTAAGATATTTGTTCATCATCATCATCATCATCATCATCATCATCATCTAAGACTGATTATGTCTTTCAGCGTTCAGTCTGGAGCATAGCCCCCCTTATACAGTTCCTCCGTGATCCCCTACTCAGTGCTAACATTGGTGCCTCTTCTGATGTTAAATCTATTACTTCAGAATCATTCTTAACCGAATCCAGGTATCTTCTCCTCGGTCTGCCCCGACTCCTCCTACCCTCTACTGCTGAATCCATGAGTCTCTTGGGTAACCTTGCTTCTCCCATGCGTGTAACATGACCCCCACCATCTAAGCCTGTTCGCCCTGACTGCTACATCTATAGAGTTCATTTCCAGTTTTTCTTTGATTTCCTCATTGTGAACACCCTCCTGCCATTGTTCCCATCTACTAGTACCTGCAATCATCCTAGCTACTTTCATATCCGTAACCTCAACCTTGTTGATAAGGTAACCTGAATCCACCCAGCTTTCGCTCCCATACAACAAAGTTGGTCGAAAGATTGAACGGTGCACAGATAGCTTAGTATTGGTACTGACTTCTTTCTTGCAGAAGAGAGTAGATCGTAGCTGAGCGCTCACTGCATTAGCTTTGCTACACCTCGCTTCCAGTTCTTTCCCTATGTTGCCATCCTGTGAGAATATGCATCCTAAGTACTTGAAACCGTCCACCTGTTCTAACTTTGTTCCTCCTATTTGGCACTCAATCCGTTTATATTTCTTTCCCACTGACATTACTTTCGTTTTGGAGATGCTAATCTTCATACCATAGTCCTTACATTTCTGATCTAGCTCTGAAATATTACTTTGCAAACTTTCAATCGAATCTGCCATCACAACTAAGTCATCCGCATATGCAAGACTGCTTATTTTGTGTTCACATATCTTAATCTCTCCCAGCCAGTCTACTGTTTTCAACATATGATCCATAAATAATATGAACAACAGTGGAGACAGGTTGCAGCCTTGTCTTACCCCTGAAACTACTCTGAACCATGAACTCAATTTACCGTCAACTCCAACTGCTGCCTGACTATCTATGTAAAGACCTTTAATTGCTTGCAAAAGTTTGCCTCCTATTCCATAATCTCGTAGAACAGACAATAACTTCCTTCTAGGAACCCGGTCATATGCCTTTTCTATATCTATAAAACATAGATACAATTCCCTGTTCCACTCGTGACACTTCTCCATTATTTGCCGTTAGCTAAAGATCTGGTCCTGACAACCTCTAAGAGGCCTAAACCCACACTGATTTTCATCCAATTGGTCCTCAACTAATACTCGCACTTTCCTTTCAACAATACCTGAGAAGATTTTACCCACAACGCTGATTAAAGAGATACCTCTGTAGTTGTTACAATCTTTTCTGTTTCCATGTTTAAAGATTGGAGTGATTACTGCTTTTGTCCAGTCTGATGGAACCTGTCCCGACTCCCAGGCCATTTCAATTATCCTGTGTAGCCATTTAAGACCTGACATTCCACTGTATTTGATGAGTTCCGACTTAATTTCATCCACCCCAGCCGCTTTATTGCACTGCAATCTATTGACCATTTTTTCCACTTCCTCAAATGTGATCCTATTTCCATCATCATTCCTATCCCATTCTACCTCGAAATCTGAAATATTACTGATCGCATTTTCACCTACATTGAGCAACTCATCAAAATATTCCCTCCATCTGCCCAAGGCATCCACAGGATTCACCAGCAGTTTTCCTGACCTGTCCAAAATACTTGTCATTTCCTTCTTACCTCCCTTTCGAAGACTGCTAATTACACTCCAGAATGGTTTTCCAGCAGCTTGGCTCATAGTCTCCAACCTGTTTCCAAAGTCTTCCCACGATTTCTTCTTGGATGCTGCAATTATCTGTTTGGCTTTGTTTCTTTCTTCAACATAACTTTCTCTGTCTACCTGGGTTCTGGTATGTAGCCATTTTTGATACGCCTTCTTTTTCCTTTTACAGGCTGTCTTGACTGTGTCATTCCACCAAGCTGTTTGCCTCATCCTACTTTTACACACTACTGTTCCAAGACATTCTTTAGCCACTTCTAGTACTGTGTCCCTGTACCTTGTCCATTCCTTTTCCAGTGACTGTAATTGACTACATTCAACTAACTGGTACCTTTCTGAGATCGCTGTTATGTACTTGTGCCTGATTTCCTTATCCTGAAGTTCCCCCACTCTTATCCTCCTACATATGGACCTGACCTTCTGCACTTTCGGCCTCACAATCCCAATTTCACTGCAGATTAAATAATGATCAGTGTCATCAAAGAATCCTCTGAACACGCGTGTGTCCCTCACAGCCTTCCTGAATTCCTGATCTGTTATTATATAGTCAATGACAGATCAGGTTCCCCTGCCTTCCCAAGTATACCGGTGAATGTTCTTATGTTTAAAAAAGGAGTTTGTGATTACTAAGCCCATACTGGCACAGGAATCCAAGAGTTGTTTCCCGTTCCTGTTGGCCTCCATATCCTCTCCAAATTTACCCACAACCTTTTCATACCCTTCTGTTCGATTTCCAATCCTGGCGTTAAAATCACCCATGAGCAGAACACTGTCCTTGTCCTTTACTGTAACAACTACATCACTGAGTGCCTCATAAAAACTATCCATCTTATCTTGATCTGTCCCTTCACAATGCGAATATACTGACACAATCCTAATTTTCTTGCTAGACACTGTCAAATCTATCCACATCAGTCGTTCGTTTACATACCTTATTGCAACTACGCTGGGTTCCATTTCTTTCCTGATGTAAAGCCCTACCCCCCATTGTGCTATTCCTGCTTTGACTCCTGACAGGTAGACCTTGTATTCTCCCACTACCTCTTTTTGCTCACCCCTTACCCGAATGTCACTAACAGCTAAAACGTCCAGCCCCATCTTACTTGCAGCCTCTGCCAGCTCTACCTTCTTCCCAGAGTAGCCCCCATTGATATTAATAGCTCCCCATCTCATTACCATTTGTTTGCCAAGTCGTATCTTAGGAGTCCCTGGTTTGTCAGTTAGAGGTGGGACTCCGTCACCTCCAAAGGTCCGAGGCACTTTGCTCTGATTGTTGCCAGCATCATATTTAAAGTACCAGGGAAGCAGGTTGCTAGCCTTACTTGCCCCGAGTCCCATTGGGTTTTACCCCTAACGGCTGAGGGACTAACCGATGGATTTGGTAGTCTTTGCCGTATGAGCACAAAGGTGACCACGACTCAGAATATGTCCGAGATGCCCAGCCTTATTCCAAAGGAACTGGTATCCCGACTGTCGGGACCACTTACTTGGCCACTCATACGTTGCCCGTGGTTCATGAACTAGGACATGACTACAGGAACCCACACCATGATCCATATTTGTTTGGTACGAAAATTGGCAATTGAGTCTACATAACGGAAAGTGTTAGGTCATCCACATGAGTGCTAAAAGGAAACCGTTAAACTTCGGTTACACGATAAATCAGTCAAATCTCAAGGCCGTAAATTCACCTAAATAGCTCCCCCCCATGAACCATGGACCTTGCCGTTGGTGGGGAGGCTTGCGTGCCTCAGCGATACAGATAGCCGTACCGTAGGTGCAACCACAACGGAGGGGTATCTGTTGAGAGGCCAGACAAACGTGTGGTTCCTGAAGAGGGGCAGCAGCCTTTTCAGTAGTTGCAAGGGCAACAGTCTGGATGATTGACTGATCTGGCCTTGTAACAATAACCAAAACGGCCTTGCTGTGCTGGTACTGCGAACGGCTGAAAGCAAGGGGAAACTACAGCTGTAATTTTTCCCGAGGGCATGCAGCTTTACTGTATGATTACATGATGATGGCGTCCTCTTGGGTAAAATATTCCGGAGGTAAAATAGTCCCCCATTCGGATCTCCGGGCGGGGACTACTCAGGAGGATGTTGTTATCAGGAGAAAGAAAACTGGCATTCTACGGATCGGAGCGTGGAATGTCAGATCCCTTAATCGGGCAGGTAGGTTAGAAAATTTAAAAAGGGAAATGGATAGGTTGAAGTTAGATATAGTGGGAATTAGTGAAGTTCGGTGGCAGGAGGAACAAGACTTCTGGTCAGGTGACTACAGGGTTATAAACACAAAATCAAATAGGGGTAATGCAGGAGTAGGTTTAATAATGAATAGGAAAATAGGAATGCGGGTAAGCTACTACAAACAGCATAGTGAACGCATTATTGTGGCCAAGGTAGATACGAAGCCCACACCTACTACAGTAGTACAAGTTTATATGCCAACTAGCTCTGCAGATGACGAAGAAATTGAAGAAATGTATGATGAAATAAAAGAATTTATTCAGATTGTGAAGGGAGACGAAAATTTAATAGTCATGGGTGACTGGAATTCGAGTGTAGGAAAAGGGAGAGAAGGAAACATAGTAGGTGAATATGGATTGGGGGACAGAAATGAAAGAGGAAGCCGCCTGGTAGAATTTTGCACAGAGCACAACATAATCATAACTAACACTTGGTTTAAGAATCATGAAAGAAGGTTGTATACATGGAAGAACCCTGGAGATACTAAAAGGTATCAGATAGATTATATAATGGTAAGACAGAGATTTAGGAACCAGGTTTTAAATTGTAAGACATTTCCAGGGGCAGATATGGACTCTGACCACAATCTATTGGTTATGACCTGTAGATTAAAACTGAAGGAACTGCAAAAAGGTGGGAATTTAAGGAGATGGGACCTGGATAAACTAAAAGAACCAGAGGTTGTACAGAGATTCAGGGAGAGCATAAGGGAGCAATTGACAGGAACGGGGGAAATAAATACAGTAGAAGAAGAATGGGTAGCTTTGAGGGATGAAGTAGTGAAGGCAGCAGAGGATCAAGTAGGTATAAAGACGAGGGCTAGTAGAAATCCTTGGGTAACAGAAGAAATATTGAATTTAATTGATGAAAGGAGAAAATATAAAAATGCAGTAAGTGAAACAGGCAAAAAGGAATACAAACGTCTCAAAAATGAGATCGACAGGAAGTGCAAAATGGCTAAGCAGGAATGGCTAGAGGACAAATGTAAGGATGTAGAGGCCTATCTCACTAGGGGTAAGATAGATACCGCCTACAGGAAAATTAAAGAGACCTTTGGAGATAAGAGAACGACTTGTATGAATATCAAGACCTCAGATGGAAACCCAGTTCTAAGCAAAGAAGGGAAAGTAGAAAGGTGGAAGGAGTATATAGAGGGTCTATACAAGGGCGATGTACTTGAGGACAATATTATGGAAATGGAAAAGGATGTAGATGAAGATGAAATTGGAGATACGATACTGCGTGAAGAGTTTGACAGAGCACTGAAAGACCTGAGTCGAAACAAGGCCTCCGGAGTAGACAATATTCCATTGGAACTACTGACGGCCGTGGGAGAGCCAGTCCTGACAAAACTCTACCATCTGGTGAGCAAGATGTATGAAACAGGCGAAATACCCTCAGACTTCAAGAAGAATATAATAATTCCAATCCCAAAGAAAGCAGGTGTTGACAGATGTGAAAATTACCGAACTATCAGCTTAATAAGTCACAGCTGCAAAATACTAACACGAGTTCTTTACAGACGAATGGAAAAACTAGTAGAAGCCAACCTCGGGGAAGATCAGTTTGGATTCCGTAGAAACACTGGAACACGTGAGGCAATACTGACCTTACGACTTATCTTAGAAGAAAGATTAAGGAAAGGCAAACCTACGTTTCTAGCATTTGTAGACTTAGAGAAAGCTTTTGACAATGTTGACTGGAATACTCTCTTTCAAATTCTAAAGGTGGCAGGGGTAAAATACAGGGAGCGAAAGGCTATTTACAATTTGTACAGAAACCAGATGGCAGTTATAAGAGTCGAGGGACATGAAAGGGAAGCAGTGGTTGGGAAGGGAGTAAGACAGGGTTGTAGCCTGTCCCCGGTGTTGTTCAATCTGTATATTGAGCAAGCAGTAAAGGAAACAAAAGAAAAATTCGGAGTAGGTATTAAAATTCATGGAGAAGAAATAAAAACTTTGAGGTTCGCCGATGACATTGTAATTCTGTCAGAGACAGCAAAGGACTTGGAAGAGCAGTTGAATGGAATGGACAGTGTCTTGAAAGGAGGATATAAGATGAACATCAACGAAAGCAAAACAAGGATAATGGAATGTAGTCTAATTAAGTCGGGTGATGCTGAGGGAATTAGATTAGGAAATGAGGCACTTAAAGTAGTAAAGGAGTTTTGCTATTTGGGGAGCAAAATAACTGATGATGGTCGAAGTAGAGAGGATATAAAATGTAGGCTGGCAATGGCAAGGAAAGCGTTTCTGAAGAAGAGAAATTTGTTAACATCCAGTATTGATTTCAGTGTCAGGAAGTCATTTCTGAAAGTATTCGTATGGAGTGTAGCCATGTATGGAAGTGAAACATGGACGATAAATAGTTTGGACAAGAAGAGAATAGAAGCTTTCGAAATGTGGTGCTACAGAAGAATGCTGAAGATTAGATGGGTAGATCACATAACTAATGAGGAAGTATTGAATAGGATTGGGGAGAAGAGAAGTTTGTGGCACAACTTGACGAGAAGAAGGGATCGGTTGGTAGGACATGTTCTGAGGCATCAAGGGATCACCAATTTAGTATTGGAGGGCAGCGTGGAGGGTAAAAATCGTAGGGGGAGACCAAGAGATGAATACACTAAGCAGATTCAGAAGGATGTAGGTTGCAGTAGGTATTGGGAGATGAAAAAGCTTGCACAGGATAGAGTAGCATGGAGAGCTGCATCAAACCAGTCTCAGGACTGAAGACCACAACAACAACAACAACAACCTAGGAATTACAATTACGAACAAATTAAACAGAAAGGACACACAGAAAATGTTGCGGGGAAGGCGAACCAAAGATTCCATTTAATTGCCAGAACGCTCAGAAGATGCAACAGATCTGCTAGAGAGGGCGCCTGTACTACTATCAGATAGGATTAACGGAGTACATCGAGAAAGTTCAAAGAAGGGCAGTTCGTTTCGTATTATCACGAAATTTGGGAGAGAGTGTCATGGACGTGATAAATGATTGGGATAGACATCATTAAACACAGCTGTTTCTGGCGGGTTCTTGTCACGAAATTTCAATCACAAACTGTCTCCTCCGAATGCGAAAATATTTTGTTGACGCTGACCTACATAGGAGAGACGATCATCATAACAAAGGAAGGGAAATCAGAGCTCGCACGGAAAGACATAGGTGTTCGTTTTTTCGGAGCGCTGTTCGCGACTGGAATACCAGAATTATTGTGTAGGGGGGTGCGATGAATGCACTATTAGGCGTTAAGTGGAATTTGCGTCTTAGCCATGTAGACGTAGTTTGAAGTATGTTTAATTAAACCATCAGAGTAATTTAAAGTTATCTAAGTGCTGAAGGAAGAACATGTACATCATGACTACTGGTAGCACTTAAAGTAGTCGCGTGACAACAGCCTTGATCGTGAGTTTCGAAGTATTATTTCACATTCCTCAGAGAGATTCAACACAACTGTCATAAAATAGGCGCCTTTTATCGCTTATTTAATACCTGGTTTTCAAGTTGCAGATGGAACACTGATACAAACACGATAAATACGAAGCGAAGAAAAACCCTTATCATGGGAAGCTGTCCTTATACATATGCAGGAAAGATTCGTAAACACAATGGAAAGCAAAACAAATATTTCCCCATCAGCATTCGCAAAACTGTAGAACCTAATTATATGCAATGTAAAGCTTTACTTTCAGGCCATTCCAGTCCCAATTATATACCGTCTAAAAAATTCTTACGGTAGAACAAAAATTTCACTAAAGCAATTTGGGGGGGGGGTCATTTTTATCCTCCCATGCTCTGTTATAGGATTCAGAGGGGTTCTAAGATGGTCATGTCAAAACAGATATTCGAATCTGTGTGTGTATCTCGTCTTCATCAAAACTTTCGATATATATTAACAATATGAAGTACAGAATGTGTTTTCGAAATAACTAAGGTGAATGGAAGTACTGTTCCAAATCAGTTATAAAGGAAATCATCAACAAGTGGCGTATTCGAATGCTCTTAATGTAATTACTCGTAAACTGTGCAATGTATTATTTTATAGTGTGTGTTCAAAACATAACTTTTCACTTTGTAAAACTGGATCAACTGACAATCTTGAAATTCCCAGATAAACAGTTTATGCAACAAGAAATCTGTTATTGTTAATAATTGGTTTAGTTTTATGCTTTGGAGATAATTTGCAAGAGTAAACTTCAGTCTAAGGAGGTGTAGTTAGTTCTGGTTAATCAGGCCTCAAAATAACTTAAAACGTGTAAAATGGATTTCCAGGGACGTGAAGCGTACTCATCGCACCAGGAAATTGCGAGATGACTTCCCAAGTTACTGTCAAATGCAGTAATAAATCAGTTACTCCCAGAATGAATATTTCATTTTGCAGCTGAGCGTACGCTGTTTTGAAACTTTATGGCAGATTAAAACTGCGTACTAGGCCAGGACTCGAACCAGGAACTTTGACCTTAGCGAGCAATGGTCTCTTTTTTTTGCCAGGAATGCTACGCTACATCGTACGCACGGGAGCTTCTGTGAAGTTTGGAACGCAGCAGAGAGAGGTAGTGGCAGAAGTGAAGATGTGATGGCACGTCGTGAGTCGTGCCTGAAGAGCTTAGACGGTAAGAGCATTACACTCGAAACGCGGGTCTCCCGATTCAAGTCCCAGTCCGGTACACAGTTTTAATCTGCGTGCAAGTTTCAAATGATTAGCCTTCCCAAAAGAACCACGACAAGTATAGATGAGGATAGCAGACAAGAATTTGAAATCAACTTCCAAAAGCGTGGTTACTTAAATAAGTTTCTGAAGTTACAAGTAGTGTCACGTATACACTGTTTCCTGATGACAATAACATTTCATTAGTAATTTCATATTTAATGCGGGATAGAGAACCCTGAATGTATTTGACCTCATGTATAAAAGTAACATCCTTAAGGTTGTCTGGAATAAAAAGCAGCAGAAAATGTTTTACTATTTTCATTTAAAAACTACAGCAAATGGTCATTTGAAACAAGTAAATAATTGTTTAAAATTACATCGGTCATCATAGGTGCGTAGATGTAAGAGTTCATTTTGGTTATTGAAGATATTTCAAATCAGTCTTTGTAGCTACTAAAAAGAGTATTTATATTACTACGCGCGTTACGTTTTATTAACTTAAAACGTCGTCAGTGTAAGCATTTTTGATCTACCCTTACACACTGAAGTGTCCTCTGCGTGTATTTTTTCAGACATTCCTGCGTTTGGCACAGACGTTTTGACCTGATTTCACTTTGACTTGCAGCACTACGCTTTCTTTGGTGTGAAACACGACAAAATATTGAACAACTACTGTTTCGTTACGTTCCCCTGGCTAAAAGGATGTCTACAGACAAATGTGTGCATACAGACGACGAAGATCAGTGCCAAAAGTAGGAATACCTGGAAAATTTACATGCAAAGGACACTTCCAGATGTAAACGAAAATTAGACACACATGCTACCAGCGACGTTTGAAATGAATAAATCGAAATACGTGTAGTAAAACAAAAGTGCATTTTTTTTTGTAACTGCAAAGACGGTTTTGGAAAGCCTTTAACAATTGTGAAGGAACTAAGGACGTTAAAGCCACACAAATGAAGTATTTCATTTTGGCAGTGCGAAAAGTCTCTAGTCACTTTCAGCCGAGACTGTATTACTGCGTGCAGGACGGCAGAGTCGTGAGGATTACAAAGCAAGTGGACGAAAAGCGCGTGTGCTGCGCCCAATGAGCAGCGCTGGTATCGGGTAGCAATGAGACCGCAACCGGTTCCTGTCATTCGGTAAGGTGGGTCATGTGATCGGGCCGGAGCGCCTCATTTGCATTGGGAGACCGCGGCCGAGTGACTGCCAGATCTGGGTCTCAGCCGCTTCATCCACCTGCGAGGGAGGAGCGTCTTGCGTTTCGTAAAAGCCAGCTTTCTCCATTCTATTGGCCGCTGCTCTGCACAACATTCCACAACTATTGTGTTGGAAGAAAACACTCATGTTTGCCGGCGACTGCATGGAAATCAAATGCAGTATACAGCTCATGATCACTGTAATTGCTGAGTCAGGAGTGCGGACATAAAGCTCTTACCTGTGACAGCGCTAAATCAATTTCAATATGCGTAATACTGAGCAACATGGTACCGAGATTCCACACGGGCTCGGTCGCCAATCCGTTTCATCCGTCGAAGAGGAGCAATAATAACAAAGTCGAAGATGAACGATAGCAATAAAGAAGAAAAGTAGCACATGTTCGGTTGGTCAAGGATGGAGAAGTAAAGTGACAGCGATCTTGTTGGAGGAGTCAACACAGTATTCGCCTCGACTGATTGATAGAAGTCACAGAAAATCTTAATCTGGATGGTTGGACGGTAATTTGAACCTCGCTCCTCCCCTACAGGATCAAGTATATTAATCATTGCCTCACCTCGCTTGGTGTGAGAACTACGTTTTCTGCGATGCTGCACACTGGGCTTAACAGATACGCGAGCGATTTCCTGATTTCAGGGTGGAAAGTCTCCCTAGTCGGTGCCAATATACTCGTATGCCGATTGAGCCAGAGACACTATACTTGTACCGCGACGGTTTGCCTATAGTCCACTGCCGAGTTTTACTATAGTAATCGCATTTGTCGTGTGGGGAAAGGTCCAAAAGTTGGGAAATGAAGGAGAGCGGCGGTGGGAATAGGCAGTGCTCTCGTAAATCTCTCATGTAGCTCTTATGAGTTCTTCGGTAACAGAAGACATGCATTTAAATTATAGCTAAATTCGACACAATGATAACACCGAGTAAGGCGCCAAAGGCAAAACCTGATACTTCTCTTCCACGTTGAGAAAGGGACAGTCGTATGCGATTGCTATGTATACTGCTATGACATTGTCATTTAAGAAACATAGGGTGGAAACTGCATGTAGTATGCGTCATGAAGTACTGAAGTTCGAATCATTCATTTTTCGAGCGTGCATCCGACAACACAACACATTTTTCAGATGTTTTAGCTAAGAACATTTCAGTCATTGTCACTCGAGTCAGTGACAGTCTTATGAAGGTGAAAGCGTGACTATTTATTCTTTGAGACGGTGAAACCACGTAGCTAAAAGCTATAACGTGGAGTACAATGCGCATATGTTACAAATGAAACACAGTTGAAAGTTACTTTTGGGGTTTCCGGCGAGAGCGTAAACCGGTATACCAAACAAAACAGCAAACTTTTTCGTGAATGTGAAGCTTCATAATGTTAACAAATTATCTAATACAACAAAATAATTTGCTAATCATTATTAGAAACAGATGTAATAGCTTATTGCCCTATTTGGTTATTGCCATAGTCCAGATGTACAATGACAAAATTTTATCTAAACGGCTCAATAACATTAATGTAACCACCGGCTATTTTCGATGTTAACGGACAATAACTTCTCACAGACGGCTGGTAGCAGCGCTGGCAGTGGAGGGCATATAAAACGAGTCATTGGGACGTGGAAAACAGTGCAGTCATTGTAACGCGGAAACGATGCGACTTATCTAATGTCCAAAAGGGCTTGATCACTGGCTTTCGCGCCAAGAGTGGAAGCATTTCCAAAACTTTTCGCGTTCCGCCGTGGTTGAAGCATACCGTGCATGGAGAAATGGCGCTGTCCAAAACCGGCACTGAGACAATTGTGGGCACCACGAGCCGTATATAACAGGGGTAAACGACGGTTGCGGAGATGTGTACGAGTGAATAGACGTGCAACTGTTGAGCAACTGATCATCCAGATGAACCAAGGGGCTACCAACAGTGTCTTCTCAGCCACCGTTCAGCGAACGTGGCTGCGTATGGGCCTCTGCAGCAGGCGCCTTGTTCATGCACCCATACTGACTGCTGTTCGACAACGAATGCTGGAATTTGGACTCCACTATCTGAGCTGAACGTCCAATGAGTGGCGATAGACGGCCACTTCAGATGAATCACGTTTTATGTTCCATCAGATAGCTGCCCGTTGGTGTGTACGGCGAGAAAGCGAGTGGTTCAGGCCGGAGGAGGAACCGTTATGGTCTGGGGAATATTCTCGTGGCATTTCCTGGGTGACCTCGTCATTCTGGAAGCACAATGTATCAACACAAGTATCTATCTATCCTTGAGGACCATTTTCATCCTTACATGCAGTTTGTTTATGCTCGGCACGATGGTATCTACCAGCAGGACAATGCAACGTGTCGCAGCTCGCAGTGCGCGTGCGTGGTTCGAAGGGAACCAGGATGAGTTTATCGTACTCCATTGACCCTCAGACTCGCCGGATTTAAGCCCTACCAAGAGTCTGTTATCGGACTGTTCGCGCCATGAATCCTTAAACCGAGAAACCTAGCGCAGCTGGCCACGGCACTGGAGTAAGCATAGCTCCTGTCAGTACCTTCCAGAAGCACAATGACACTTCCTGCACGCCTCGCAGCTGTCCAAGATGAAAAGGTAGTTATTCAGGTTTCTGACATGTTGTCACAGTAATGTGACTGGACATTGCGTAATGGATTAGATTAGACGTAAATCCAGACTTACAGAAGGAAATTTACGAACCTCTACCAACTTCGTTATACAAAGGAAGCTGTCTGTTGCATCGTAGAGTACGCTATTGTGAAACTTCCTGGCAAACTTAAACTGTGTACCGAACTGTGACACAAACTTACAATCCCGGCATTCCCATGTAATGCCTTTACCGACTGAGCTATCCAGGAACGAATAACGATCCACCTCCACACATTCAACCAGTATTACACAACTGATTCAACCAGTATTACACAACTGAAATAACTTCACAGAAGTTCTCCTGCAACCCCTGCTGGACTAGCATTACTCGAAGAAAGGGTAATACGAGAAAGTGAAGCAAAAAGAGTCTACAGTTTCTCTCCAGTACGAATGATGCTTAAGAGAACTACCTGAGAAAGGCAAGGGTCTAGGCTCGCGTCTTGATTCGACCCAGTTTTGAACTCCAGTAGGGTTTTGAGTTGGCTGATTCCATTCTAAGCACGTAATAAAAATGATTAGCTACGAGTAAAGCGTTTTTTATTGTTTCCCGAAAGACTCATACCACGTCTTGCGTCAACCTAGTTTTCTGGTTAGAGTTACTAGCGCTGCCCGTGTGCAAACAAATTTAACGTCATCGACTTAGTCCCCTAATCTCAGCCACAACGGACTCATCAATAATATATCTGTAGCATTACAAGGCAGGAAATTATGCTAATTTTGAGCTACAAGGAAGAGCGTCCATGCCCGGGGCAAGGGCGGCGGCGGCCGCCGCCTCCGCCGCCGCCTCCACCCCCCCCCCCCCCCGCCCAAACTCTAATAGTGTTTTAAGTTAATTTCTTTCAAGAAAATTATTTAAAAGTCGGTATTATGTAGGTTTTCAGCAGGGTCGGAGATGGACCTTTTTATGGCTACTTACAAATTGCTTCGTCTTCCGAAATATTAAAAATGCCCCATACCCCTTGGTATGCAGCCCCCACTCCTTGCAAACTACTGTAGGGCGCCCTTGGCCACAAATGAACTCTTTTCCCAGTCAGTCTCTTTCTGTGTGTGCCGAATCTTCCTATGATATTCATTTTTTTGTGGAAGAGCTTATGTAGGAATATGGAGCAGAACGCAAAATGGATCATATGTTGAAGAAACCTCGAATAGTAAATGTATTACAATTATCGACAGACACGTACATAATATGAAATCCTCCTATTCTGATAAATGGATTACTAATTTACAGAGTGTCGGTGGAGGGTTGTGAGATCCAAGTACATAGCAAATAACAACAAAACCTCCTTTAGCTGGCACGTCGGTTTGACAAGGACTGACAATATGAACGCACTGACCCTATTGAACTGAAACAAATTTAACGCCACAACTGGAACCACTGTCATTAACTGCCCACAACTTAGCTTTCTATTTAAATACAAAAACCTGTGATGGTTACAGTGGTGACGTGTGTGCACAAATACTTCAAGGGATAGAAAGCTAACGGCATTGGTACAGAGTAAACACCACTGAAAGCGTCATTTGGTGTGGGCGAAAAGTAAATTCCTTGTACTTCGCAAAATAATGCAGGCGTCGAGACATACAAAGACGGCCTTGAGCCGAAATCGGTAATGTAAGTTGTAATAACGGTTTTTAGTAATAGGTTCAAGTGAACCTATTCAACTGAAATCGCAGCATTCCGTGCAAAATTATCGAGAAAATCCATTCCTTTGTGGTTTTCATGTTCTATTTACCTGTTTCTCAAAAACGAACAAATTTGTGCTTAGACTATCCTTCGTATAACGATTTATTACATGTACTCGTATCTGGTCGTTAGCTTAGTAGTTAAAGGTAATTGCTACTATAAATAGAACCCATAAAACTTCAATAAAAGAGATTTACACAAGCCGTGTAGTACACGGTTGCGTGTGCACTTAAGCACTTCGCCCAAGAGGATACCACGTAAACACACCTCTTGACAAAGCTGGTCACGTCCTTTTTCCGTTACGCACTGACAACCGATGAACGCAGCAGGAAAGAAAAACTAGTCTCCGAAAAAGGTATTGTGGGTTACGGTCCGGAGAAAGCTTTCCTTTCACGTAAGACGCGAAGAAGAGGTCAAGGAAGCGCGTCCTTTGATGCTAGCTGCAAATGAAAAGGGAAGGTGGATGAGACGCTCACTAATTTCAAGCAGACTTACGGTATTCAAACACCTAACCTAGAAAAATGAACCACTGTTAGCATGTCATAGATAATTACAGTCACAGACAATCGTAAATCTGACATTATTGATAATTACTATTAAAAAGAGTCTTGATCACGATTTATTTTATAAGGTGACCGGTTTCGACCACTACTGTGGTCATCTTCAGACCATTGAGTGGGAACCCCTTTCTGTTGGAGAATTCTCCAACAGAAAGGGGTTCCCACTCAATGGTCTGAAGATGACCACAGTAGTGGTCGAAACCGGTCACCTTACAAAATAAATCGTGATCAAGACTGTTTTTAATAGTAATTATTTACAAGACGTTGATCACTGCTGTTCCCATAATGCATTCAAAAGTAATGACATTATTGAGTCTGACTGCGATTTATTTTGTTTAATTTTAATTCGGAAGTCTTGGTTTTTTTTTTATCCATCAATTATGGATACAATATTCAGTTTACCTTTTTGTATCAGACAGCAAGAAATTTCAACTCCGCTAGCTATTCGGCAATCCGAGCATTTGCACAGATTGAACACGGGTGGGAGAAGAAGTAGGCCGTGGTTTTCTTGAGCAGTCATCTCGATGCGAAGCTATTGTTAACTGAGTACACTTCGATTTTCGTCGTCTACGAGAGAGAAGATGCGGCCATAAAGCCATTTCGAGCTAAATATCAACTTCACAGTAACGCGTAAAGATAATCATCGAAGACCACCATAGTCGTAGTCCTAGTGTGCAAAAGCACTTTGATACTTACGTTGATATCGATGAAATTCTACCTTGCGCTTCCTGTAATAATTGAAACAAAATACAAACTTGCAATGATTTCAAAAATCAATATAATAGACACGACAATGGCAGCCGTGTAACGCAGTCCCGGGGTGTCTATATCGATTTCGCGATGTCTGTCTTACTATGCATACCAAAACCACTTGTCAGTTTCTATCGGAAGTCCACTCAAAAACATCTTTTGGAACACTAAATGTTGCTAAATCCTTTTCTGCTATTTCCAAGTCACTCTCTTATCTTCTTCTACATCTACATGATTACTCTGCAATTCACATTTAAGTGCTTGGCAGAGGGTTCATCGAACCACAATCATACTATCTCTCTACCATTCCACTGCCGAACAGCGCGCGGGAAAAACGAACACCTAAACCTTTCTGTTCGAGCTCTGATTTCTCTTATTTAATTTTGATTATCATTCCTACCTACGTAGGTTGGGCTCAACAAAATATTTTCGCATTCGGAAGAGAAAGTTGGTGGCTGCAGTTTCGTAAATAGATCTCGCCGCGACGAAAAACGTCTTTGCTTTACTGACTTCCATCCCAATTCGCGTCTGCCACACTCTCTCCCCTATTACGTGATAATATAAAACGAACTGCCCTTTTTTGCACCCTTTCGATGTCCTCCGTCAATCCCACCTCGTAGAATCCCACACCGCGAAGCAATATTCTAACAGAGGACGAACGAGTGTAGTGTAAGCTGTCTCTTTAGTGGACTTGTTGCATCTTCCAAGTGTCCTGCCAATGAAACGCAACCTTTGGCTCGCCTTCCCCACAATATTATCTATGTGCTCTTTCCAACTGAAGTTGTTCGTAATTTTAACACCCAGGTACTTAGTTGAATTGACAGCCTTGAGAATTGTACTATTTATCGAGTAATCGAATTACAACGGATTTGTTTTGGAACTCATGTGGATCACCTCACACTTTTCGTTATTTAGCGTCAACTGCCACCTGCCACACCATACAGCAATCTTTTCTAAATCGCTTTGCAACTGATACTGGTCTTCGGATGACCTTACTAGACGGTAAATTACAGCATCATCTGCGAACAACCTAAGAGAACTGCTCACATTGTCACCCAGGTCATTTATATAGATCAGGAACAGCAGAGGTCCCATGACACTTCCCTAGGGAACACCTGATACCTCAATTGTATTTACTAAGATGGTATGTCCGAAAGAACAGATACCATCGGTGACCAAGCAGCTCATTAGAATGAAATTACAATGAAATGAACACCCTTAGCTGCTTACAGGCGTTGACATACGTCAACGGGGACATATGAAAATGTGTGCCCCGAGCGGGACTCGAGCCCGGGATCTCCTGCTTACACGGCAACGCGCCGCGAGTAATGAGTATAATGGGCGGGGGCACTACGAATGTAGTGCGGGACAATACGTTGAGAATGTGGGTTTCGCGAGAGGCGTGCCAGAGATAAATCCCTGCAGTCGCGCTATCCTCTGTGTCCTCGTGGCTCAGATGGATAGAGCGTCTGCCATGTAAGCAGGAAATCCCGGGTTCGAGTCCCGGTCGGGGCATACATTTTCATCTGTCCCCGTTGACTTATATCAACGCCTGTAAGCAGCTAAGGGTGTTCATTTCATTGTAATTTCACTTCAATTTTACTCGATGATTTGCCGTCTTATTACTACTAACTGCGACCTTCCTGACAGGAAATCACGAATCCAGTCGCACAACTGAGACGATACCCCATAGGCCCGCAGCTTGATTAGAAGTCGCTTGTGAGGAACGGTGTCAAAAGCTTTCCGGAAATCTAGAAATACGGAATCAACTTGAGATCCCCTGTCGATAGCGGCCATTACTTCGTGCGAATAAAGAGCTAGCTGCGTTGCACAAGAACGATATTTTCTGAAACCATGTTGATTACGTATCAATAGATCGTTCCTTTCGAGGTGATTCATAATGTTTGAATACAATATATGCTCCAAAATCCTACTGCAAACCGACGTCAATGATATAGGTATGTAGTTCGATGGATTACGCCTACTACCCTTCTTCGTTTCAGTTTCACTCATCGTAGGTTTTGACAGTTCGTACATCTGCTGCACATTCTGAAACCAAACTCGCCAGAATCTAAGATCGGTAAACTCACTTGGGAAATCTTCGTGTATAATTCTAAAAACAGTACATTGTGAATCCTATCTTCAAATTAGGTCCCATTCCATCAATCGCCCAAACCAGCGTGTAGTAGTCTAACAACCACAAAGGCGGGCGCGCCACACTAAACGACGTTAATCTATTGTGGGTACTTAAACGTGCGTGGCTACTTCTCCGCCTGGAAAGCATTCAGTTAACGCTCTACGTTGCCCAGCGGGCACAGATCGCGAGAGTTAGCAGAGACGTAGCGAAAGTAAATGAAGTAATGCAAATATGTCTGAAGGTGCACCCTGGAAAATGACGCCATCACGTCTTCTAAAGCGGTTGTGACTATTATCGTAGTAGCAACTGAAGCAAGAGTTCGCAGAAACAACATCCTGTTGTCAACACGAATACGCATGCATTACAAAACATTTAATGCCTCAAAGGCACCTGGCTCTTAATGGTTTGCAATGTACTCTACGTCTAGCCTGTGGTTGTAATTTAAAATCAGTCTACAGCACGCCGTCTGATGTGATCCTCCCTATCGCTGCCACAGAATCTTTGTCCTTCCTAAAACACACTGCTACGATCTAGAGCACACTACTCACATCCATTTATCATTCATTTTTGGCTTCCTGAATAGTTTCCTTAAACCTGCATAAGAAGTGCGTGACATGTATCCAACTTTATGTATCGAACAGTCTTCTGAGCACAAATTACAGTTTGTTTTGACAATTCAGAGTATACTTTAAACTAAAGTCGTACCCTGGCAAGAAGTTGCACACGCTTAACAAATGACAGATTCGGACACAAAACAAATTTTACATCCGCAGTATACTGAAACAAATAAACAAGACGAAAATGTAACACAGGACACACAAAGGTATTGAAGTGATTAAGTTGCACTATACGATGCTCTTAACACAGTTTCTTAGAGCACCAACTGAACTGTAGGCTTGTTTGATTTTTAAAATTGTACCGAACACAACCAGTGATTGGCGTGTATGCCGTTCACCGAGGTAGATCACATTTAATATTCATTCTAGGAGCCGTCAATGGGTAACGGCTCGAGTGCACATCCAGTGGTCCGGGATTCGACCACCAGTCGCTTCGGGGATATTTTTATCCTCTCACTTTTCACTTCTTTCACCTCTGGCAACGACTTTTGTGTGTAAATGCGGAGTTGCATCGTGCTTCGTATTCGACGTTAAACTGTAGGGACGCTCATAATTGACTAGGTAAATAATTCGAAGGTAGGGTGAAGGCAAGGGCACTGCTGTGTTCAACCCAATCTTCCGGTTGAGGGCAGTTTCACTTTCTACGAAACGTATACGAAAGAAACGAAATTATAGATATATTTTCAGCGCTGTCTAATAATCTATACGAAAATAGAAACAATATGATAGGTATATGAAACTTCCTGGCAGATTAAAACTGTGTGCTGGACCGAGACTCGAACTCGGGACCTTTGCCTTTCGCGGGCAAGTGCTCTACCAACTGAGCTACCCAAGCACGACTCACGCCCCGTCCTCACAACTTTACTTCTGCCAGTACTTCGTCTCCTACCTTCCAAACTTAACAGAAGCTCTCCTGCGAACCTTGCAGAACTAGCACTCCTGAAAGAAAGGATATTGCGGAGACATGGCTTAGCCACAGCCTGGGGGATGTTTCCAGAATGAGATTTTCACTCTGCAACGGAGTGTGCGCTGATATGAAGCCGGCCGAAGTGACCGTGCGGTTCTAGGCGCTGCACTCTGGAACCGCGAGACCGCTACGGTCGCAGGTTCGAATCCTGCCTCGGGCATGGACGTGTGTCATGTCCTTAGGTTAGTTAGGTTTAATTAGTTCTAAGTTCTAGGGGACTAATGACCTCAGAAGTTGAGTCCCATAGTGCTCAGAGCCATTTGAACCATTTTTGCTGATATGAAACTTCCTGACAGATGGTATATGTTTATGTTTCATTTTCATACGTTGCCTTAAATAAAAATATTACCGTCATTAGAGACAATTTTCGCATTGTGGAAGATGGTACCGTTTACTGAAAATTAGCAGTTGGACAAAACAGTGCCTTTAAAGAATGTCGGCATTATGCAACAAGTTAACAGTATCGCTCTACGCTTGGTACGTCATCCGTTGTTTTCTCATAGGATCGCTTACAGGTCATTCAGTCGTTCAGGCAGACAGGAATATTCCAGCGTGCTGTATGCAGAGAAATTAGGCCTTTGTCCACTTCTGTCCCCGGAGATACGTGCCACACGGCAAACAATAATAAAAGGCCTGGCCACAGCGGCAGCGCTGCTGAGAGCTGTAGTGGCGCTCTGTGGGAACCTGGACTTTGCTGCTTCAGTGAGTGGTAACGGTTACGGCCAGCCTCTGTGCGAACGAGTGCACCTGTAATCTCCGTGTCGCTCCGGGCTCACAGTTCCCTAATTGCTGCGTAATCCTACAGTTAACAGGAACTGAGCCTTCATGGGACGTGAGAAACTGTACTGCTTGCGGAATAGCTACGGGCTCGTGTGTAGCATGCAGCTCTACTTATACTTCTCTCTCCTCTGAGAACTCCCACTCTGCATTCTATGCAACATTTACTGACATTACACTCTGTTATGCATTTCTTAAAACAAGTGTCTCCATCTACACACACACACACACACACACACACACACACACACACACACACACAGAGAGAGAGAGAGAGAGAGAGAGAGAGAGAGAGAGGAGGGGGGTTGGGTTGTTTGGAGGAAGAGACCAAACTGCGAGGTCATCGGTCTCATCGGATTAGGGAAGGAAGTCGGCCGTGCCCTTTCAAAGGAACCATCCCGGTATTTGCCTGGAAGAGAGGAGGGGGTGAGGGGTTTATAGTGTCCATTAACATCGTTACAGGAAGCAGTCTGAAGATATTTGTCACACAATATAATAATTATTCTCATCTCAAGATGTTATTCTCAATGTAGACATCAGTTTGACAGAAAAAAATCAGGTTTAAGGATACTGAACTCATGCAGTCGTAAATTTCCTTCGACATGTTATACATGACAAAACTATGTTTGCGACTACGCGATTTTCAAGAGCACCAATAGGTGCTATGTCGATACTTTACAACAATATTTACGATTATACTGATTCCAGTGAAAGATCCTCGCTCAAATTCCATTATCTAACCAAGACGAGTGTTGACCTAATTACGGCAATTTGAAAAGGACTGTTATTTAATTCTGAGTTTGGGTATCAGTCTACAGTTCATCAACGGCTGCGAAAACTGATAGTCTGCTGTACGCTGAGCAAGATGCTTGCCTTTACCTCTAAAGCAACAGAGGGAAAGAAACCAGGAAAACCCAAGCGAGCAGGATACTCAATACAATACGTGCCTTGTAGCTCCATGAGTATCTCAGAAAAAAAAAGCAGAATGAGGACCGTTGCTGATTCTGTCATAATTAGTTCAAACATCTGTGCTGTTAACGGCTATCTGGCCAATGAGCCTGAAGTCAGCATCGCATACATTTGGTGAAGGTGAGAGTGAAGAATAGTCCAGTCTTTTACAGGCTACAGAAACACGCCACTAGAACTACTTGACACCCCCATTAATCTCGGAGCCCGCCAACTTAGCGCCATCGAAGGATCCATTTAGAATAACAGTGACAAATATAAAGCAAGAAACTAGGTAGCTTTTCTCTCCTCATCCGTGTGTGTGCATTGGAGAGGGGGGGCAGGGGGGGACGAGGCGGCGCACGCACATTTCATTCACAGTCGCTGGTTGGAATATCCAGGGACAGCAGATTCATGAACACAAGGCCAATTCAACACTGCGTCCAAACTCAAGCGGCCTGGCTGAGAAATAGGCAAGAAATTGCATCCCGCGAGGGAATATTTACAGCTTTTTCTATTTTTGTACTCTCATTAATTCAACTAAAGGTTCAATTAGATCTGCGTTTCTCCGCCACCATAGGGAGCTTCACTGAAATGTAGTACAATTCATCATATCGTGCAACGGCAGCTCCTCGTTATATAGGTCACTGTTTAGGTTAATGAAAATAAATTATTTTCTATGTAAAAAAAAAATAGTCGGCTATCCCACATATTTGCATAATTCTCGGGAAAGTTTACATGATAAATTTGACTTTCACACAGTTTTTCGTAAGACTCCCCAACCCAGCCAACAAAAAATTTTCAGGTATTATATAACCATAAATTACAAATTAGAAGATATATCACAAATGGCTCTGAGCACTATGGGACTTAACATCTATGGTCATCAGTCCCCTAGAACTTAGAACTACTTAAACCTAACTAACCTAAGGACAGCACACAACACCCAGTCATCACGAGGCACTGAAAATCTCTGACCCCGCCGGGAATCGAACCCGGAAACCCGGGCGTGGGAAGCGAGAACGCTACCACACGACCACGAGCTGCGGACAAGATATACCACAATAAAACAGTATGAAGTTCACGAACTCATAATATTGTGTATTTATATTACAGGATATTGTAAAATACATAAATTTTTCGACATTTCGAACTTATTTTCGACTGATACGTAAATCGCTCCTCGCAAAGTAGGAGAATTTCTTGACATTTCCATAGCGTATAAATTTGACAGATTTTAGTTTTCTTAAGCACAATGGTCTTATAAACTGGGCTTAACGGGTCGTTTAATGACCTCGCTACAACTTGCAACGTAAAATCCATTACTCCTAACAAGCTGTTAAATACACGCCTTCTGGCCCGTTTCACAGCAACCAGAGAAAGAAACCCTGGAAAACGGTGAGGTGGCCCCGGGCAGCCAGCCACTTCCGTTCCCACTGCGGCCTTGACTGGCCCCTTCCCTGCGTACGTCTCACGCAAACGTAGGTGTGAACACAGCAAACAACTCATCGTTTACTATGGAAATTTAGTTGCACCTCTGACTCTCCAGCTGCGGACATGTCTTCACGCCACGTGAATTCTGAATTCCACAGACAACTCTACAACTGATGCTGTTATTACAAAGAACAGATCGCAAACCTTATTCGGTAGAGTTGAAGTTTTCCTCGTGTGGAAACGCCAATTCCACTACGTAGAATGCCAAAGTAACGCTCAGCAGTTCCTCAAATATACTATGCATTTCAAAATATTCGGAATTTATTCATACTTCACATTCTGAGTCACTCAAATAGGCGACAGAGATGTAGAATACATTCCGACACCCACTATGTGATCAAAAGAATGCGGACACCTGACTGAAAATTACTTACTAGTTCGTGGCGACCTCCATCGGTAATGCTGAAATTCAATATGGTGTTGGCCCACTCTTAGCCTTGATGAAAGCTTCCACTATCGCAGGCATACGTTCAATCAGGTGCTAAAAGGTTTCCTGGGGACTGGCAGCCCATTCTTCACGGAGTGCTACACTGAAGGGAGGTATCGACGTCGGTCGGTGAAGCCTGGCACGAAGTCGGCGTTCCAAAACATCCCAAAGGTATTCTATAGGATTTAGGTCAGGACACTGTGCAGGCCAGTCCATCACAGGGAAGTTATTGTCGTGTGACCACTCCACCACAGGCCGTGTATTGTGAACAGGTGTTCGATCGTGTTGAAAAATGCAATCGCTATCCCCGAAATTCTCTTCAACAGTGGGAAGCAAGAAGGTGCTTATAACATCAATGTAGGCCTGTGCTGTGATAGTGCCAAACAAAACAACAACGGGTGCAAGCCCCTCCATGAAAAAAATGAGCCGGCCGGAGTGGCCGAGCGGTTAAAGGCGCTACAGTCTGGAACCGCACGACCGCTACGGTCGCAGGTTCGAATCCTGGCTCGGGCATGGCTGTGTGTGATGTCCTTAGGTTAGTCAGGTTTAAGTAGTTCTAAGTTCTAGGGGACTTATGACCACAGCAGTTGAGTCCCATAGTGCTCAGAGCCATTTTTTTGAAAAACACGACCACACTATAACACCACCGCCTCCAAATTTTACTGTTGGCACTACACACGCTGGCAAATCACGTTCAACGGACATTCGCCATACCCATTCTGCCATCGGATCGTGTACCGTGCTTCGTCACTCCACACAAAGTTTTTCCACTGTTCAATCGTCCAATGTTTACTTACGCTCCTTACGCCAAGCGAGGCGTCGTTCGGCATTTATTGGGGGTGATGTGTCGCTTATGAGCAGCCGCTCGACAATGAAATCCAAGTTTTCTCACCTCCCGCCTAACTGTCATGGTACTTGCAGTGGATCCTGATGCAGTTTGGAATTTATGATGGTCTGGACAAATGTGTGCCTATTACACATTACGACCCTCTTCAACTATCGGCGGTCTCTGACAGTCAACAGACGGGGTCGGCCTGTACGCTTTTGTGCTGTAAATGTCCCTCCACCTTTCCACTTGACTATCACATCGGAAACAGCGGACCTACGGATGTTTAGGAGTGTGGAAATCTCACGTATAGACATATGACACAAGCGACACCCAATCACCCGACCACGTTCGAAATCCGTCAGTTCTGCGGAGCGCCCTATTCTGCTCTCTCACGATGTGTAATGCCTACTGAGGTCACTGATATGGAGTACCTGGCAGTAGGTGGCAGTACAATGCACCTTACATGAAAAACGTATGTTTTTGAGGGTGTCCGGATACTTTTGATCACGTAGTGTATTCGGCACAGTGTAATAAGTTACGCATACGTCAAGTTGTTCGGTTCGCACCACACTAATGGCTCCCAGCATAAATACATAATAATAAGTTGCCAACTGGACAGTGGAAATGCATACAAAATAGCACGTAGTACTTTCATTGTCACATTTTCTACCTCTCTATACACCTGATCGCAATAAGAATCACCCATAAAAACAGACTGATGTTCCCTTGCAATTTGTAGAATCTTTTATTGAAACGTTGACCAGAGCGATACGAACAGCATGCTTTGAAGAATTTAAAGGAACTTTATTTGCATCTTTTGAAGACAAGACGTCTTGAGAAAAATCAGTAAAATAGGAAATGAATACGATGGTATAAAGAAAACAATGTTTAAGATCGTCAGTATATCCTTTTCTGTCTTCGTCAGCAAAACAGCACAATCTCGACGAGTACCTCCACGGAACCGTTCTTTTTAGCGACCCGTGAATACGTAAAAGCCTTTCTAGTTCAGGAGGTCGATGCCACGCTCATATCTCCTGACAGTTCGTGATAACCTAGCGACCTCACCCGCTCACAACGATTCCGTGACCGTTACGGCCCACTTGATAAAATTTCCAGGAGTACAGAATATATGCGAAGGCACCAGTATTGCTTGCCCATTTTCCTTTTCAGTAACTATTTCGACTAATAGATGTGTTGGGGCAAGTGCTTTGCCCTCACAGAGTCAAATATTTCTGGCTCATAATATATAGACTGTTAAAACGTTACGTAACATACACGACGTGCCACATACGTTGGTGTAAATTGGATGAAAACAAATTACTGTATGTGATATTGACCACAACATGAAATGAGACACAGTACTTCAGGAAAGATAAAACAGGCACAGAGCACATAACCACACAACGACCATCACCAGTTGGCATGCTCACACATAAACGCATGTGGCATGTAATGTGTCGTAAAGGAGGCGGCTATTTAAGGTACGGTACTGTGCGCTGGGTACCTTGGCGTAGCTGCACGGTGGTTGTTATCGGGGTCGGGGTCGTGCTGGAGGTCAGGCCTTCCCGGTATGTCCCACACGCGCTGTGGTCCACAGATCGAGGAAGTTTGTGCAGAGGGTATAACCGTGCACAGGGTGCTGTTTTAACTTCGTCGCTTGTGAATGCGCGTCATCCGCCCAAAACATCAATGCTTCGAGGTAATCAAACCATGATTAAGCACGCTTTTGGCGACATCACTGATAGAGTGCCCTAATTTAACCCTAACAACATCTGAATATGCAGCTAATAGTTGTCTTCAGTACCATAATATACTAGCTGTGTTTGCTGAGTAGCTAGGACGAACACGAAATTGAGTATATACTTAAACTGCGTATCTACTGATATTAACAGTACGTCACCTTCCCCTAAAACCTCTAACTGCAGCTAAGCGTAGCCTTTAATTAACTTCTCCATTTAACTTCCTCCGGAAACCACTAGATACAATCTTTGCGAGGGACAGCATTCATTAGCCGGCGTGCTTGATGAACGCGCGAAAGACTGCTGATATTGCATTCTCTGTCGCTTTTAAACATACTGGAGATTCTGTTTCCCCCGATGTGTGAAGGATACTAACTGTTTTACGTTTTTTCATTTATTCTTCCGCCGAGTCGTTCTCTTTACTGAGCTCTCGGTCGCAGGTTCGAATCCTGCCTCGGGCATGGATGTGTGTGATGTCCTTAGGTTAGTTAGGTTTAAGTAGTTCTAAGTTCTAGGGGACTGATGACCATCGATGTCAAGTCCCATAGTGCTTAGAGCCATTTGAACATTTTTTTTTTTTACTGAGCTCTATCTGACCTCCTGAAGATTGTTTTTTTTAGTGACTACATTGGCGGTCGCCGTTCGTTCACTCGGTGGTCATGATGATCTTTTAGTCAATGCGTTTATCAGTGCTTCCTGGCCGACTTGAGCGCATGTATGTCGTGTGTTCCCTGTGCAGCCCATCACCGTCACCACTGAGGCGCAACGTCTCAATCCGTTCTCTCTTACTGTCAGACAGATACAGCCTGACAGTCGTACTTGAATGGATTTATTCACCCATCTACTCGTGTTATGTCATCAGACGCCCATCAATAAAAGCAGATCGCAAGTGGCTTCTGACGGATGACAGTGAATCGATTATCAAATATGACCAGTTTATTTCCATACTACCGCGCCCCATGCTGCAAATCTCATTTGGCTTAACCGATATTACAACAGTTGACAGTGATTCCGCTTGCTGCAAATGATTACTTGTGCCCCCTCAGTTGCTTGAGCGTAAATCATATCCTCCACCTAAATGAACAACGATGTCAGATGCCATTAGCGGTATCGTCATTCACTGGCGTCAACCTCCTCTTTCCAGTTATTCAAGTGTTAAAAGGTACGGTTTACCTGAACCCCTGTCCCTTCCACCGGGAAATAAATCTGAGTGAAAATTCAACATTGGCACAGGCCGGACTATAAATACGCGTGCTGTCACATTCAGAAGCTGAGCCACATAAGTAACGACACCATGCAGGAAACTCGTTTGACCGAGAAGTAGGTAGTCTGCAATCGACATCCGCGAAGAAAGCAGGTTGAATGCAGCGTGGAGCGCAGTTTAAACTCTTACTACAGGTGTCCTTAAATCTGCAGAAGCAAACGCAAGGCGTTCAGACCGGTTGGCGCGCACTTTTCCCGCGCGGGCTCGCCTAACGGTCCGCGGTCCGCCAGACAGCGACACGCGTCGTGACGTAACACTCCCGACGCCGACTCTGACACCGCTTTTGATGGCAGCCTTCTTACAGCCAGTGAACAGGAACACACGCCCGTAAGTGTGAGAGCAAGGAAAAACAAAAGCGCGAGCAACGCTCTTAGTCAGTGGACTGCATCATTCGAAAGATTCGGTGATGCCAATGACAAAAATGCACCACATTTAGCGTTCGTGCAGAAGTGAGATGCAGCACACAGCTCGATAACTGACGAATCGGTGACAAGTAAAATGTCCACACTCTCTAAACAACAGTGTAGTAAGTTTAAATCTACGAAACCATTCGAGAGGTCTAGCAGCTTCAACCAATCCGTATCCTGCAGATTACAGTATAATCATATGTTGATAGAACGGGAACGCTAATTATTGCAGTTCGAAAACGAAGGAAGTCTTAACTCTCCCGAAACGTTGCAGGCTGAGTTCCTTTATCTAAAAAGGATTAAATGGAATCAATGAGAAAATAACTTGGAAAAGACGAAAGCAATACAACTTGAAATGGTAGAAAAACAGTCAACACGGAACTATGTTTAGGAACCAGGCACTTAAGTGTTTCACTCTTTAGCAACGCTTCGCGATGCTACAGCGTGATTAAAACTTTCCGTTAAACTCTAGAGACGCCTCAAGTCTCCCTGGAAATGGCGATACACAGATTAGAAGCTACAAGCTGAATCACTTCCTACTCGAGCGAACCAATAAAGACTGTAGTAACCAAACTAATGTTCGCTCTCCTGATTGCCTCACTCGAATAAAATCAGCCTAGAGTGCAACATTCACCAGATAGTGTTCCTCACTGGTTTTCAGTGTCGACTAAGAATCCTCAAGATAAGGTGATGCTGAGGCAATCTTTATCACCTTCCTCGTCTGTTATGATTATTCCCGTATTACTTTTAGTAATGAACTTATAACGAGTAAAGTTCCAATTCTTTTCACCAGCCAACAGTGTATAATGATATTTATAGTGCCGATAACTGTTTTTGGTAGTTTTTATGATCATAGGATGCTAATATTTCCCACTGAAAGATTTTTTATGACAGAGCTTTCTGGTATACGGATGAATTGCAACGACAAATGGGGACTCAACAACCAACAATTAAAAACGAAATGTGAAGAACAAACATGGAAACGTGCAAATGGGTAAAATCAGCTTAAATCAGTTATGTTACCGATAACTGGTACACGTAAAACTGATCTGTATCGACAGAATGCGCCACCCTGGTAATAAACTTGGAAATTTATAAAATTAGTGTTCATATGCAAGTAAATACAGGGCCATTACAGATTTCAACTCGTGGAGCAGTCGTTCCCAGCATTTTTCAAGTTACAAGTTGTTATCTGTATGTGTGAGTAGCAACAGCCTACGAAAACATACTCAAGACTGTCAACAGCAATGCGAATATGGGTGTAGTGGTAGTATTATCGATGAGCTAATGTGAATGTAGTTAGGAATTTCGATGCTTGATTGCGACTGAAACTTACGTTTAAATGTTCTCACGAACAAATAGTGCAGGTTTAAGGTCTGCGTGTCTCAAGCTACGAATCCAAAGGTTCGGGATCAGTCTCTGGCCGGTTTACGAATTCCTTTTTTTTTCTTTTTTTCTGAGATTAACGTGAGTTCGCCTCTGAGCACGTTCCATGACAATTTGAATTGTGGCTTTAACTTCACGTTAAACTGCACAGTCCTGTATTAAAAGTTGAGCGAGCTTGTTTTCATATCGGACGAAAGCAAGGTCACGCCACCTCCAACAGGGCCGTGGTAACAAAGCATACGTGTGTTCATAACCATCTAAGGGTTGACAGTTTTACTTATGGTAGTTCGACTATCATATCATCATCGTCGTTGTCGTCGTCGTCGTCTAGCAGCAACGGCAGCAGTTATTTGACATGTACCACTGGATAAAGACCGTACTTAGACTTTCCCATGCACTGCAGTTTTCATTTTGGTCACTTTAGGTCCTAAGGCTTTGATGCCATTATGCCGTCGTCTCGGTCACTTCTTACCTCTTGAAATCCTGTAAAGAAGTTCGTTAATCCATGGACCATCCATTCACACATTCACAACTTCAGTTTCAGTAATTGTACGTTCATAATTACACCTTTCAATCCAGTCCTGTTCCTTTCCGTTCTTTATTTTTCCTGTCACGTAAAGAATTCTCAACATACATCCCTCAATTGCTCGTCAAACAGCCATCAGTTTTTGAATGCTTCACCCATTCTAATACCATGACTCACTACCGTAAGTTAAATTTGATACCGTAATACATACGGACTGTCAACTTTCACACGTGCTGGAAGCTTCGTTGTGAGAACCGGATTTAGCTTACCACACACACTGCATGACATTTTTCTCTTACTTTTATGCTGACCAGACATTGATTGTCTTAAACTGCTCTAAATGGGAATCTCACCAACAGGTTTTATAACTTCACTGTTATGGTTTAATAATTTCTTAATTGCTCAAAGTCTACCATTTTTTGTTGAAGTTTATCATCATTAAAAGCAAAAATACAGTGTCGCCAGGAAAATGCAGATAGTGCAGGTACGCTCGATTAACAGCTTCAGTTTTCCCTGTCTAATAATTCAAAAGCTTTCGCTAGGTATACTGACAATACTTTTGAACTTTTGAGAAACGAAATATCCTTTCCTTTTAATTCTAAATTTCCCATTATCCTGATGAGATTTAACGGAAGTTGTTGCAGAAATGACTTACGGATTCTCCAGTATGTAACATATTTCGAAGCAGGAATGTCCTGTTTCTCAAGGATTATTAACAGACATTTTGTTGAACCTCCCCCATCTACGATCCCCAGACAAGTGATAATTCATACTCAATTGTCTCTTCCCTGATTTCAGTCATGACTTGCAAATAGTTCATTGCGCTATATCCTTTTTTATATGTGAGTTCGTCTCTTTGGTTCATTAAAATCTCTGCTTCTATACGGCATTGAGAATTTAGGCGAATACCTTGTACCAGGCTGACAGGTCAATAGTTCATTTTTATTATATTTTGCCTGTCCCTTTTCTTAAGAAGTACAGTAGTTACAGCACTGCTTCAGTATTAGTTAACTGCTCTGCAGAAATTTAAAGTTTGGTTTGTATTACTTCGTCTCTATATTTAACCATTTCTACTGAATCACCACCACCAGGCGCCTTTGGTTTTTTTCGTAGCTCGAATGACTATACACCTTAAGTGCCACTGCTTCCGGAAAGTCATTTATTTTCTTTTTATGAACAGATGAGCCTTCTATACAGCTAGATACGTGATTTATAGCGTGTCCTGTTTGTGAAATAAACAACCAAGCTCACGTATCTCCCGGCGACTCAATACTGCCTTTCTGATTATGTTCATCACCCATTGATTGTCTTTTTTATCCACCTCTTGCACCACACAAATATTTAAAGAAATCCTAGAATGCTTGGACAATTTTCTCTCTGTTAGTCATAGTGCAATCTCCCATTTTGACTCATGAAATGTAATGCCAACCCGACATACGTTTCTGTTTAATGTTATTCATACTGTTATCCTTTTCAATTGCTACTTTATCAAATATTCACTGTATTTTCTCCCATCCCATCCAAGACATTTCCGACTAGTTTTGTTTAATGTGGATTATTCTCAATGCTTATACGTTGAGGTGACAGAATCCATGCGATAGCGATATGCACATATACAGATGGCGGTAGTATCGCGTACTCAAGAACAAGATGGGCAGTGTATTGGCTCACCTGTCATTCGTGTTCACGTGATTCGCGTGGAACCGTTTGCGACATGATTATGGCCACAAGACGGGAACTGACCGACTTTGAACGCGGAATGGTAGTTGGAGCTAGACGCATGGGATATTCCACTTCGGAAATCGTTAGGGAATTCAAGTTTCTGTGATCCACAGTGTCGAGAGTGTGCCGCGAATATCAAATTACCTTTCACGACGGAAAGAGCAGTGGCCGACGGCCTTCAGTTGACGACAGAGTAGCGTCGTTTGCGTACAGCTGTCAGTCCTAACAGACAAGCAACACTAAGAGAAACAACCGCAGAAACCAATTTAGGACGTGCGACGGACGTATCCGTTAGGATAGTGTGGCGAAATATGGTGTTAAAGGGCTATTGCAGGAGACGACATACGCGAATACATTTGCTAACAGCACGACATCGTGTGCAGCGCCTGTCCTGGGCTCGTGACCATATCGGTTGGACCCTAGGCCTAGACGACTGAAAAACCGTGGGCTGGTCAGATGTCTCCCTATTTCAGATGATAAGAGCTGATTGTAGGGTTCGAGTGTGGCACAGACCCCAAAAAGGCATGGACTCAAGTTATCAACAAGGCATTGCCAAGTTGGTGATGACTCCATAATTGAATGGGCTGTGTTTACATGGAATGGACTGGTTCCTCTGGTCCAACTGAACCGATCATTAACTGGAAATGCATATGTTTGTCTACTTGGAGACCTTTGCGGCCATTATTTTACTTCATGTTCCTGATTGGTTTCAAGAATATTCTGGACAATTCGAGCGAGTGATTTGGCCTGACGTGAGTAGGATCCCATAGGACATAATCAAAAGACGATTTTTATTAACTTGCTAGCTAGAATCTCAGTTACAATACGAAGTTCTCCATCGTATTGCCTAAAATCGAATTTATCCTGGCTAGTACGTTGGAAAGATGACTATTCACATAGGCTTTTCCTGGCAACAAGCGGAAGACGTAAGAGCGCGCAGGTACCACGACTGCCAATCGAGCTACGTTTTGGTGCCACTGAAGCAGCCACATTCCAGAACAAGGTCGTCGCCCATAGCCTGCAGTTCCTGAATAACACATGCTACATATCCAAGTTGTCTCCACCTGCTTCGACCTAAATCCTCCTCCTCCCGGTATTCTGGAAGGCCAAATTGGGTTAGGGTGTTCTCCATTCGATTCAGACAACGCAGTTCGTATCTACACCTATACTCAACAAGCCGATTAACGGTAAACTTTTCGGCATAGGTAATTCCTCTACACCCACGCTCCGCAAGCCACCTTGCTGTGTGTGGCGGGGTGTACTTTGTTACCATAGTCACTCCCCTCCCCTTTCATCTTCCAGTAGCGAACAATTCACGAGATGTGTGATTGCCGCTATGCCTCCGTGAGGGTTCGAATCTCTTTAGTTTTATCTTCCTAGCACCACAACCTAGCATAGATAACAAAAATGTGTTACACAAATATGCTCACCTTTCAGAGATCATACCGTGAGTAGCATAAAATTGTTCTCGTTCGGGTTTACTTCAATAAACTAACATACCGCTAAAACTTTGGAGTCATTTGGTTAGAAACTTGTATTTTATTTCATGGTCTTGATTTTGAAAGACCCTAATAAGTAGAAACCTGAATCTCCCCAGAAATGACGTTGAAAATATGCAGGTCTCTAATGTCACGAGTCACTGAATCATGACACTGAACTGTTAAATCCGAAACCGGTTTCCATCTTTCTTCTGTGGCTCCCTCATGAGGAATTATGAGGTCAGGCCGCCACACAGAGCAGTAACCTCGCTATCAAGAACCAGCTATTCTGTGGTAGGCGTAGGGGTGAATCTGCAATTATTTCACTCTCCCTTTCTTACAGTTAGGTAACCTCTGGCCGCGCTGTAATTCCAAGGCAAAGCGGGTAGGCGGACGGGCTAGCTGGCGCAGCTGCCGACATCCGGTCTCCTTCCGACCGCTCGCTCACCCGCGACCATCAGCTGCAGTGCCACGGGCAATTACTGCCGCAGGAAGCGCCGCACCGCGCAGACTCCGCGGTAGCCACTCTGCCCGCGGTTATCAGCTTCACAATGTGCTACTTTCCCACTGGTCGCAAAAGCCAAGACGATCACTATAATGAGACAATTACAATTCGATGAAAAGAAGAAAATATTGTGGTAGGCACGGACCGATTCGTACCAAGCTTCGAGAGTAGCTGAGTTTGATAGTGGTTAGCTATAAAGAAACAAAATACAGATACTTACAAGACAAACAGTAACAGTGCGTGTTTGTGCTCAATAATTACCGTAGGATATACATAAAGTCGACTTCTTGTGATTAGCGGAACGAAGGTAGTTTATGTTATCACTCTGCCAACAGGAAACAATTGGACTAAGTCAAATTAATAAACAAAGTGAACGTCAGAATAACGTTTAACGATAAGTCAATTAGTGCTTATAATTCATATGAATACACGTAGTACATGACAGATCTCTGAAATTAATGCAGTTCCAAACGAAAACTTAAAGTAAATAAAAAAAACTGTATTTATCTGAGTAAGGTGCTCGTAACATTTAAACAGGAAGCAACATAAATGCATGTGGAACGAAGGAAATTGTCAAGTGATCATGGCAGAACTGCTGCCAGCACACGGAGAGAGGACTTTGAGTAAATGCAGGAGTGGCAAAACTATAGCACACAATCATTTTGACGTAAAAAAAAGAAAAAATTAACCTGTTGCACGTGCTGGAAAAAAAAGAAAAGGAAGCAATAGTGATGTCAAGGAAGAGATACTGGGAGGTCCAGATTATTCACACTGACACTAAGCCAACAGCCTCCCCAACTGTCGTCCCAATTGGTACAATGCCCCTCAGTTTTGTTTCCAGTCTGTTTCGTTACCGACTCAGTTTTTACCGTTTCTAATACACAATTCAACAAAACCCGAAGTTTTAATTTCACAGAATGGGCATATGATTAGTGAAACTGAACAGTTCAATTTTCTACGTGTTCAGATAGACAGTAAACTGTCATGGAAATTCCATGTTCAGGATCTTGCTCAAAGATTTAATGCTGCCATTTTTACTATTCCAACGGTATATGAAGTAAGTGATCGTTCGACACGAAAATTAGTCTGCTTATTTTCGTTGGACAGTTAGAGCAATAAGCGATGTAAGTTCAAATGTTCGTGAAGAAATCCTAAGGGACCAAACTGCTTAGGTCATCGGTCCCTAGACTTACACACTACTTAAACTAAGCTATGCTAAGGACAACACACACACACACACACACACACACACACACACACACACACACACACACACACACACACACACACACACACACACACACACCCATGCCCGAGGGAGGACTCGAACCTCCGGCGGGAGGGGCCGCGCAGTCCGTGACATGGCGCCCCAAACCGCGCGGTCACTCCACGCGGCCGTGGTGTTCGGGAAACTCTTGTCGACCTCTGTTCACTAGTCTGGGTATTCTAACAATGAGCTCTCAATATATATATATATATATATATATATATATATATATATATTCTTTACTGTCGTTTCTTGTTAACAATATCAGCTTACTCCCAAGAATTAGCAGCTTTCACTCAGTTAATACTAGGCAGAAATTCAATCTGTATTTGTATCGCACTTCCTTGACTTTTGTGCAGAAAGATGTGCAGTACACTACTGCATCCATTTTCAATAAGCTACCACAAGAATTCAAAAACCTTAGCAGTAATCCACGCGCTTTCAAATCGAAACTGAAGAGTTTCCTCATGGGTCACTCCTCCAATTCTGTCGAGGAGTTCCTTGAAAAATTAAGCTGATTCCTATGTTATATTGTTTGCGTTTACTTAACCTTATGGCTATTTTTGGATTCATAAACATTTTATTTTATCTGTTATTACTTTTACATTGTAATTACATGCACTGACACGTTCCTTGACTTTGGAGATTAGCTCCTCAATTTGGTCCTACGGAACTAGACGTGTAAAACAAAAATAAAAAACATCGACGTCTACGGAGCAAGAAACTGCTGTGTCTTCCTTGACAGCGCTAATTCGAAAATCTAATTAAATGATGTAACAGAAGTCACATGCCTTATCCATAGCGACGAAACTGGGAAAGATTGCGGTAGCTTATTCAACCAACAAATATTCGGTCTGATGCACGGCATTAAATTGACAACTGCCAATTTCTCGAGGCAAGGCAAATATTCTCATTATATCCTCGAACAAAGTAGTCATAACTCGTTCCAGAATACCAGGCAAAACAAATGATAAACAGTGAGGAAGTATTTTGAGATGTTATACATAATGTGAGCTGGAATTGTTCACAGAAATGAGAATTTCATTTTAGCTAAGGCCTAAATTTCTTTTGGACAGCCGCGCGGTTAGAGACGCCACGTCACGAATAACGCGGCCCTTCCCGCCGGAAGTTCGAGTCCTCCCTCGGGCATGGGTGTGTGTGTTGTCCTCAGCGTAAGTTAGTGTAAGTAGTGTGTAAGTCCATGAACCGATGACCTCAGCAGTTTGGTCCCTTAGGAATTCACACACACATTTGAACATTACCTTTTGGACTTTCATGAATGATAATTTTCTTTGAAATGAAACACAGCACTCTATCCAATGTAGAATGGCTGAAGTGCGGAACAATATTACGACTGTTAAGAGATATTATCTACACGTGTCGAAACGATTAGTGAATGTGTACAGACGTTATGATGCACCCGGCGGGAGGAGACGAGACAATCGAGTGCGACACCTTCGTGGTCAGCAGCTTAGTATTACCGTAGGGAGAACAGAGGCCTGTCGGGTCACCAAGAGACAAATCATTTGGCTAAACACGACGACACTGCTCACGTATTGCAGATCTTCAGTAATCCTCCTTCAGCCCTACAGTTCCCTGCAATACCAGTAACGACAGTGTGGTGCCGAAGTGCCACTGTCAATCGCGGAATCTAGCACGAGTAGTCTAATGTAGATACAAATGGCTCTGAGCACTATAGGACTTAACATCTGAGGTCATCATTCCCCTAGAACTCAGAACTACTTAAACCTAACTAACCTAAGGACATCACACACATCCATGCCCGAGGCAGGATTCGAACCTGCGACCGTACCCGTCGCGCGGTTCCAGACTGAAGCGCCTAGAACCACTCGGCCACACCGGCCGGCAGTCTAATGTAGAACACTAGAGGAAGCTGCTCATTAAAAGCACAACGTAGCAAATGTCACACAGTGGCGCAAAACTATAAATTCGCTTAGGAGCAACACAGGAGGTGGTCTCACACCATATCAAGGTCGCCCAAGAGCAAGTGCAGCCAGATGGTGGAGCGCATGCTAAAAGGAAATAGTATAACGCAAATGCTGTTGGGAGGGCGTTCCCTGGATTTGGAATCCATGCCACGTTTGGCAAGATTCCTCGGGAAACTTCTCACAGCTGGGTCCTCGGTTCCATTTGTGAAGATTACTCTTCCCACCTTTGCGTCAAAGGTGAGAAGCAGTGCTGACCGTGTTCACCACACTTCATAATGGGTGGCGGTTTATTACCGTTATTGAACTTCCCAGTCTTGCAAAAACTGTCCTCTCAACTCCTAAAACACGGGTAAGAACAAGACCTACATCGTTGTATTCCAATATATTTAACTGTATCTTCAAGTATGACCTCTTATTTATAGGACGGAACTGAAAGCCTCTGTTTACATAATGCAAACTGCTTTAACAAGTTTACATACACTACTGGCCATTGAAATTGCTACACCACGAAGATGACGTGCTACAGACGCGGAATTTAACCGACAGGAAGAAGATGCTGTGATATACAAATGATTAGTTTTTCAGAGCATTCACACTGGCGCCGGTGGCGACACCTACAACGTGCTGACATGAGGAAAGTTTCCAACTGATTTCTCATACATAAACAGCAGTTGACCGGTGTTGCCAGGTGAAACGTTGTTGTGATGCCTCGTGTAAGGAGGAGAAATGCGTACCATCACGTTTCCGACTTTGATAAATGTCGGATTGTGGCCTATCGCGATTGCGGCTTATCGTATCGCGACATTGCTGCTCGCGTTGGTCGAGATCCAATGACTGTTAGCAGAATATGGAATCGGTGGGTTCAGGAGGGTAATACGGAACGCCGTGCTAGAGCCCAACGGCCTCGTATCACTAGCAGTCGAGATTACAGGCATCTTATCCGCATGGCTGTAACGGATCGTGTAGCCACGTCTCGATCCCTGAGTCAACAGATGGGGACGTTTGCAAGACAACAACCATCTGCACGAACAGTTCGCGTACGTTTCCAGCAGCATGGGCTATCAGGTCGGAGTCCATGGCTGTTACCCTTAACGCTGCATCACAGACAGGAGCGCCTGCGATGGTGTACTCAACGACGAACCTGAGTGCACGAATGGCAAAAGTCACTTTTCGGATGAATCCAGGTTCTGTTTACAGCATCATGTTGGTCGCATCCGTGTTTGGCGACATTGCGGTGAACGCACATTGGAAGCGTGTATTCGTCATCGCCATACTAGCGACCGGCGTGATGGTATGGGGTGCCACTGGTTACACATCTCTGTCACCTCTTGTTCGCATTGACGGCACTTTGAAGAGTGGACGCTACATTTCAGATGTGTTACGACCCGTGGCTCTACCCTTCACTCGATCCCTGCGAAACCCTACATTTCAGCAGGGTAATGCACGACCGCATGTTGCAGGTCCTGTATGGGCCCTTCTGGATACAGAAAATGTTGGACTGCTGCCCTGGCCAGCACATTCTCCAGATCTCTCACCAATTGAAAACGTCTGGTCAATGGTGGCCGAGCAACTGGCTCGTCACAATGCGCCAGTCACTACTCTTGATAAACTGTGGTATCGTGTTGAAGCTGCATGGGCAGCTGTACCTGTACACGCCATCCAAGCTCTGTTTGTCTCAGTGCCCAGGCGTATCAAGGCCGTTATTACGGCCAGAGGTGGTGGTTCTGGGTAATGATTTCTCAGGATCTATGCACCCAAATTGCGTGAAAATGTAATCACATGAAGTTCTAGTATAATATATTTGTCCAATGAATACCCGTTTATCATCTGCATTTCTTCTTGGTGTAGCAATTTTAATGGCCAGTAGTGCATTACGGTCGCCACGAACCTCCTAGGCTGACCAATGTAAAGTGACATTCTGTTTAAGATCAGATCACTTTTCACATTACTAGTACCCTGTCTCGTGTAACATTCACGATGCTATATCCAGAACTCTTTCAACAATCGTTACGTACGATAGTGCTCTGCTCTACACCCAATTAAACTGCTGATCGTGACAATCAAATCAGATAAAAACTTTCGGTTGTCGGGTACGTGTAACAATCTTCTTTGAGTACGGCAAATGTACAATGTTATTCATATTACTCGTTATTCAATAGCGTCCTATAGTTAATATGAGGGTACACGCTGTTCGAATGCACTCAGACCCAGGTACAGTCTCTCTCATTTACTTCCCACCCACTGAGGAGTGCCGGCTCGTAACCTATCATTATCTCACGAAGCGCGTGGAGGCCAGTGCATTATTTCAGTGCCGTAACCCTGCATCTCTTCCTTTACCTTCACATTACTGGTACTTCCGATGTTAATGACATGTCGATATCAAGGTCATTAGAAGCTTCCCAAATGCTCGCATGAGCAATGAAATATTAACCACTCTTTCTTCAGTAATGAAAGAGTGAAACCGGTTCAGAAGAGTAGTGATGTTTATCGAAACGTACGAAAGATTCACTTTATGTAAGGAATGTGCTCTAACGGAACTACGATACGTGAACATGATAGTTTATCACTGACCATATACAAACCGTCACAGAGTTAGAGGATTTTACGGATTACACGCAGAATGACAAAGAATATCGTCAACCACTCATCACGCAGAAAATTTTAATGACCACAGGAAAATTGAAGAAAGAATAGCGCGCTCTCTCTCTCTCTCTCTCTCTCTCTCTCTCTCTCTCTCTGGCAAAGTAATTTTTCGAAAGACACAAATTTAGGAGAGGACGAGATGGAAGGAGGAAGATTAAGAGTTTAACACCCTGCGATGTTGACGTGATTCGAGACTGAGCACACGCTCAGCTTGGAAAATGATGGGGAAGGAACTCTATGTTGCTTCCTATGAAACCGTTTCAGCAGTCAGCTTTCGAAATTGAGGAAAACCCAAATCTCCATCGCCAAACTGGAATTCGAATCCCTTCCTCTACAGTCAGCTCAGTGTATTTTTATTTGCATTTTAATAACTACTAAAAATAACAAACAAAACCACTAAAGTAATATACCATACACCTGTGGGAAGCGTTGCAACGTATGGGTCAGAAACCTAGTAAAGGAGATAGAGACTTCTTAGACTGGAAATGAACTACTGGAGGAGTAGCGGAACATCAAGAGTGGATCACATAAGAACTGAGGAAATAAAGAGGAAAATGGAGATTGAAAGAACTGTTATACACACAACTGAAACAAAAAGGCTACATTGGTGTGGGTATCTTGAAAGGATGGATGGTCCAAGATGGCTGAAATGAGTGTGGCATTTGATGCTTCCAGGAAGAGGAAAAAGAGGCAGAGCAAGAACATTGAAACGGGATTTAGTTGAAGCTACTCTGAGTGTATATCTGTAATATGGAGACTAGATGGACAAGAATCAATGGAAAATGGCAAGCAAGAAACGGTGACATCCGGCGTAAGTTGTTCTGGAATAGGTTTTTTGAAGGTACAAATAAGTAACTGAGCCAGACAACTAAATTTTGCGACTCTGTCAGCCACAATTGGCAGTTTCGTGTGATATTTCTACGCACTAATTGATTTTTGAAACTTCCTGGCAGATTAAAACTGTGTGCCCGATTGATTTTTTTTTTCTCCTGAGGTTAATCTGCCGCCACTGGTATGATAGTTTAGAAAAAGAAATTTGTAAGTACCAGTCGGGACTTAACTGTCTACTTTCTAGTTTATCGTATGGATAAAGCAAATCAATCATACTCGCGGTCCTAGGTCTGCAAAGTATGTTTCGGAATGTGAAGCACCTGCAGTGGGGAAAAAGCATACTCTCAGCAATGACCTATGTGTATCCGGTCGCAACTGATGAGAGGATTATAGACCGTGAAAAGACGTAATAGTGTTCTTACCCGCGTGGTCGCGATAAATAGTAGGCCGAAGCGCATCTTTAGACAGCGAATTCTGTATACACTGCTTAAAATGTTTCCTTCTAAGGGGTACTCTGTTTCATGGCGGAATTCCTTGCTGCACATGTATATGTTGCACTCGAAATAATATTAAGATTGAAACGGACACCGTGCGCAGTACGTATATATACGGTGATACCATCGGTTGCTCTGATTTGTATCGCTGACGATAACCGCTTCCAACAAGATATTCCACAAATATCCCGAAGACCGCGCCACAATAACTGGTGATCAAGCGGCGATTAGTTGAAAATGACCACTAATTATTGGATACCACTAATATTAATCATAGATACGCGCGCAAGATATTGTGTAGGATGTGTATCTGTTGTTAAGTGCGCCGGCCGCTGGTGGCCGAGCGGTTCTGGCGCTACAGTCTGGAACCGCGCGACCGCTACGGTCGCAGGTTCGAATCCTGCCTCGGGCATGGATGTGTGTGTTGTCCTTGGGTTAGTTAGGTTTAAGTAGTTCTAAGTTCTAGGGGACTTATGACCTCAGCAGTTGAGTCCCATAGTGCTCAGAGCCATTTTTGTTGTTAAGTGCACCACCTCTGTCATTGGGACTGTGGAACATTGAAACATAAAGTTAATCCTGAGCGACCAAAATGTGATTTTGCATACGCCATGAGAAATATAAAATTAACTGAACGTAAGAATAACACCAGGCTTAAAAACAGATAAAATAAAGTGTCCTACTTCACAAGAGTCGGATTTGTAATGCTGCTGTCAGAGGTTCGCTGTGTGTTTCAGTTTGTAAGAGATAGTTGTCCATATTGTACCGGCTCCTAATTTGTACCGCTGCTATCAAATTGACACCTCTTGTACTAACCGACATTTAGTGAGGTCAGAATGGACTACGTGCTTCTTGAAGCCATACTGTCAGTTATGGTGTGTGTGTGTGTGTGTGTGTGTGTGTGTGTGTGTGTGTGTGTGTTCTGAGGGACAGATCTTCAGAAGACAGTGTTGATTTTGTTGTGGTTTTCAAAAATGGTTCAAATGGCTCTGAGTACTATGGGACTTAACTTCTGAGGTCATCAGTCCCCCAGAACTCAGAACTACTTAAACCTAACGAAGGACAACACACACATCCATGCCCGAGGCAGGATTCGAACCTGCGACCGTAGCGGTCATGCGGTTCCGGACTGTAGCGCCTAGAACCGCTCGACCACTCCGGCCGGCTGTGTTGTGGTTTTCGTCTAACTCTTTGTGTACGTGGCGAAAAGAATTACTGTTATAAGACAAGTGGCAACATAAAATTTCAGTCATGCGCGAATACACATGGAATAATCTTAGTAGCGTATTCGTTGTGGCTCGTTTGCAGGAAATTGATAAAAAGAAACTGGCGACGTTTCCGATAATGTACCGGTAAAAATTTGACAAACTTGCCCTTATATCAAGTTTAAAAAAGGCGTTCAGCATTATTAGTGCAACATAATGTTTAGAAATGATATGGTGAATTTTCTACTGTGTTCTTTATCCTAACTTATCAATTAAATAATTATTTTGTATTACAGTACGGCAACAGAAAGGCGCTATGGAAAGTGGAACACAGATCAGTTGCTTTTCGATGCAACAGTATATCTAAATGGAAATCATGCATTAAATGAATGTGCATGCATATAAAATGTGCGTAAACCAGCAACTAAGGGGCATGCTGAAAATAAAAACGAAAATTCAAACTGGGACATTAAAAATTTTTGGCCGCAGTAGAGAATTTTCCAATGAAGTCGAAAACTAATATGAAGGGCATGTTTTTACATCTGACGAGATGTTCGGTTTAAGCGAGTCAAACGTTACAGAAACTTGCATGGACATTGCAGAAAGAAACGGATTGCCCAATAATTTCGACACAGAGGAAGCCATGGCAGGCAAAATGTGGGCTGAAGGTGTCCACGCAAGAATTATCGCCGAATCTGAGGGAAATGGCGACAGCTAAAAAAAAAAACTTGTAAGGCGTAACCAAGGGATCTGTGAGCTGAGGAGCTGTCCACGCTGCTGCTTTTTAAGGCAAATCGAAGCAAAGGAGAAGAAATCTAAAACTACAGCTCCAACTGTCAAAATGAAGTGTTTTGGTGACTCTGCGGGGGAGCCACCACAGAAACTCACTCGTAAAACTGAGGACTGGTATAGGGAGTTCTGTAAGGAAGATCGAATGGAAGAAATGATCAAATACATGAAACGCAAAATGTGGGTTCATACAACGTTTGCAGAGGTAGGGAACAGAGGGAACAAATTATACTGCAATGCTTGGAAATAATCGTGTAAGAACTAAAATGTGGAACATTTCATTAAACTTAGACTAGTACATTTCTTTAATACTAGGGACATAGTTCATAAAGGTGGAACAATTTATGCACCAACTGATACAACTTGGGAAACCAGATTCCTAATTCGTACCACTTGCAGACGTTTAGAAAATTACATTCAGTGTGTTTATTTTTCTCAGAATTTTCAATTTTCAAATCAGACGCCAAGAACAACAGTCTGCAGTTGAGGATGGCATTGTTTAAATAATTTTGTACGTAATTTACTCCTTAGGCTATAATGAATAAAATCTGAAAAGAGTAAAAGAGTTACAATTTAGGCAACTCCCCAATAACTATGTCCAGTGACTAAAAAAAACAAAAAAGAGAAAAAAAGGAAGGAAGACAACACGCAACTCTGGTACACATTCATTTTCATGTCAACTCCTCCAGCATTGGTCTTTCTTTAATGTATATTCAATGCTCTGCAAAACTTACGGACGAGATAGCTAAAGTAATGCAACGTTAACTACTCAGTGGAAATAAAGTGAGGGACATTTTGCCAGAGATCTCCCAGCCGTGCAAGAAAGTTGAACATCACATGGTGTGAGCTCAGCGTGACTATAGTGCCACGTTGAGCAGTTCTCGTAACGCGAGGCAGTTGAAGGAACGGGAAAGGGCAGTGTGTATCAATCAGTGAGCAGTTACGGTGCAGTGCGGTGGCATTCTTCATTACAACATGACCCGGAGATAACATATAGATGATGTCATACGAGGAAGAATCATTGGGAAACTGGAAGAAGACGAAGTGTGGGGAGTGGAGCCCATGAGTTTGGTATTGCTCACAGGATTTTTTTTTTTTTTTTAATGTATGGGGAAGACACTGAACCGCAGGCACTGCTGCTCGAAGGAGAGTAGAGCACGGTCTACTACAGCAGCAGATCACCGCTGCGTTGTGCAACAGGCAAGAAGGGGCCCTCGTCAAACAGCTGGTGCAACTGCATCCACATTGAAGAGGAACGCAACGCACGGAATCTCACGCTCCATAATGGCACGGCGACTGCATGAGGGGGTGGTCTCTTTGCCCGACGACCAGTACGTTGTGTTTCGTCGACATTATAACATGACGACAGGTAGGTTGGTTGGTTGGTTTGGGGAAGGAGACCAGACAGCGAGGTCATCGGTCTCATCGGATTAGGGAAGGACGGGGAAGGAAGTCGGCCGTGCCCTTTGAAAGGAACCATCCCGGCATTTGCCTGGAGCGATTTAGGGAAATCACGGAAAACCTAAATCAGGATGGCCGGACGCAGGATTGAACCGTCGTCCTCCCGAATGCGAGTCCAGTGTCTAACCACTGCGCCACCTCGCTCGGTCCGACAGGTAGGAACACCTAATGCACCCAGGAACATCGTCGACATGATCGTTTTGGTGAGCTAAGTGTTATGATATGGGAAAGCATACTGTTGCATGGGCGTATTGACCTCCAAGTCTTTGAACATGGTACACTCACCAATCAACGTTATTGTTACACGGTACTCCTTCCCATGTGGGTCTTTACAGGAGTGCAATGGACCCTGACTTCATTTTTATGAATGACAGTGCGCGACCACATCAAAATGCGCAAGTGGAGTGGACTTCTTAGAACGAGAGGGTATTCTGTGAGTCCATCGTGCACGAGTGGAACGCGTTGGGGAGGCGGTCTTTGGTGTATGTGGACATGCTTCAATACATTCAGCAGTTGTCAAGCGCGCTGCTGAAGGAATGGAACACCCTACAACAAGACCTCCTTCCTAACCATGTGGCCAGCACGCGAGAACATTGTGGACATGCATTGCTGTCCATTGTTATCATACACCGTTAGGGAACCATGTTCTGTGGTTTGTGACGTCCAGGGGACCATCATGATTCGTGATAACTTAAGCTAATTATTGTTTTCGGATGAAAGCGTCACTTCTGTTCTTATCACGAAGTATTTCTTTCAGCTACTTTCTGCACTATACTGCCCAAGTTTCATCGAGCTGTGTTACTCGGCACATCATGTGTCAGTTTTATCCTAAGGTTTTCCATATCGGCATGTTGTCCAAATTATAACAAGGCAACAAAAAGGCACTCATGTCTATCTTCCGCGAGAACCTAATGAGCTGGAAAGTTAAAGCTTTGTATTAAGTGTGACACTACGTAGACTGTTTTCTAGTTTACGATCGTCGGCTTCGTGGTCTAGTAGTTTACATTGCTGGCTACTGTGGCGGATGTGTCGAGTCCTGTGAATGGATATTTTTCTGTGATCGAAACGTGTGGACCGAGGTGCACTATGCCTCGTGGCGCTAAATAAGAATATTTTGGATAAAACATAAGTAGCTACATTTTCGCGCAAGCCGAAATGGCCTGTAACGTGCCGGAAACCCCACGAAATTTATATTTTTGTGGATGGTGCTATCACACACGTTAACTCTTCATGGCACTGCAAAGTCGTAATCAGTGGTCCATTAAGCGTTAACATAAAATGTCGCCCCGCATCATACCGAAACTGTATTCCTACAGAGTGCGTTCCTGCAACTGAAAGAAAAAATGGCGCTTTGACAGGTAGCTCAGCACACTAGTCCCAGAACACGTGAACATCTTCAGCTTCGTCTGCCCTGTACGGATTTTGTCTCCCTCTAACGGAAACGACGTTACATTAACGAGTTTATTTTTACAATTTTAACAGCATTTATGTACGTTACTGCTCTGTACTACTGGTGCACCAGCTCTCCACAAAAAGTTACAACCTTTTGGTCAATAGCCGTAACGTCTCATACCTTATCGGTATTCAAAAAAACCTTCCTCTCAAGCAGCTTTCAGTCTATTTTTTTAACGTTGTTTATGTGCCCCTTATGGCTTTTGCTAGTAAACCGTTCATATGACATTTAATATTTAAACTGTCATGAACTTAAGTAACAACACTACTTACTTTTAACAGATTTCAAAACCCATTTTTAACACTGACTAATTTTAAAATTGGTAACTAGATTCCTCTTCCAGGTTTCACATCGTTTAAACTGAAGTCCATCTCAATTAACAAAAGAATCTGGATGTTGAAGCACTTTGTATTAACAGATTAGTAATCCACACCACAGACCGTCCGATTACGTATGTGTAGTCTTCTACAACACCTTACATTATTTAATTTGATATATTATTTGGTTTCCTTATATATGCAGCAACTACCACGACACACATCGCAGTTCCAGACTGAAGTGTTTGGTATGCATTACGCACTTCAATGTATAATTATTTCCATCAAGTATGTATTGTGGGACCAACTGAGTAGCAGCACTAAGGAAAGTTGGCAGCGGTCGGGAGAGTAGTGTGCTTATTCTACAGCCCTCCATACCGCATCCAAATGAAGCCATATGGCAGAGAATGATACGACAGCAGGTCGGCATCGTGTAGTCCTCTTCGACTGGTTGCGGAGTTAATTACTTTATACCAAATATATATCACACGGACTATGTTCTGGCAAAACATCAGCAGCATTTCTAGACGAATCTATCTCGGGCCTTTACTTCGTAATCAAACCCCCAGCCATTTCCATTCCTACTGCTACAACAGCACAATACGCTATTTGAGCAACCTCTATCAACATGATTAATTTATTCAAGCTTTCCTTATTCCGGGCTCTTATAAGCACACAGTTAGCTAATTCCTGTCAATGGCAAGCTACCGCAGCGGAAACAGGCCGTCTTTTTCTGCTCTTATTGTAGTCAGGAATAGCTTCAAATGGTTCAAATGGCTCTGAACACTATGGGAATCAACATGTGAGGTCATCAGTCCCCTAGAACTTAGAACTACTTAAACGTAACTAACCTAAGGACATCACACACATCCATGCCCGAGGCAGGATTCGAACCTGCGACCGTAGCAGTCACGCGGTTCCGGACTGAAGTGCCTAGAACCGCACGGCCACAGCGGCCGGCAGGAATAACTCCACTAACTTAATTACGCTTATCCATCACGGTTACTGTACAACTCTGTAAATAATATTAAATATCAAGTGAAATATAGATATAGATAGCTACCACAAGTCACCACTAACTAGTTTTCGTGCCTCATCTGAAGATGGGCCTGAAAAACCTCGAAAACAGTTAATGGAAACAAAGAAATCTTATTACATTTACCGGGCGTGAACGTGACGTGTCGGATATCTTATAGGGGTTTGATTGGGTCGTCCTCCTTTGATGTCACAATTACAGGTGAGATGCACCTAGAGAAGCTTGACTTATCTATGGGGAATACTAAAGGATGTCGTTTATCGACAAAAACCATGCACATTGGATGAACTTCGAGAGGGCATCGAACATCCCTGTACAAATATCCAACTGGACACGTTGCAATCTGTAGTTCGAGCAGCAGTTCAGCGGAAAGGCTGTGAATGGATGTTTATGGTGACCACTTTGAACACCTACACTGATTTCAGTAATTTTTACCTACACTTTAATGGAAAATGAGATGTTTCCGTCACGTAATTTCGAAGTTATGAGCAATTATATAGTGTACACATTTTTAGGCCACCCTGTTCTCCATTAGTGACATTTCTACGACTAGCTTCTTTAACGGTTTAATATACATAATAAACATGTGACTTTTACGTGAGAATAGCTGTTACTGTGTAGCACAATTCCTCAAATGCTGGGCTGCAATCCATTTTCGGTAGCGATCTGTAAATGCCTCACCTTAGTACCAGGACGTGTTGGTGATTACCTGCAGCCAATCTGTAGCCCAATATGTAGAATTCTCATCGTTAACTATCACTGCACAGCACGTATACATGATGTAGTAAAACGTTAGGGACAGAATTATAGAGAGGTCAAAGGTAATCCAGAAGTCAAGGTATTAGTGTTGGGGGCAGATGCGGGCCTTCCGTTTTGCCGTCTTGGGCAAGGTCTTAGTGAAGGTCGTTTGCCAATGTTTTTCTCCGATCAATTAAGAAGTGTTCAGAGTGAATTTGTGCCACGTGGATGATTATGACGTTTGTTTGTATACTGTAGAGTTGTATCTGTGTTGTGTATAAAGGAGGAGGAAGATGAAATCCAGCGCCGGCACAACCTTGTTCTCTCTGATACCACCAAAGGAACCGCCGAGCTTAAGCGTTCTCATCTGTCACGCACATACCAAGAGTGTCACGTAACACTACTCTACGACACAGCGGCGCGAAGTCTGGTAATCATGAACTTGGTGCTAGCATCTCTTTTCCATTTGCAGGGCACCACGATTCTGACCAGGTACCTCCGAATCGAACGCCATCGTGTAAAAGGGCGTTGACGGCTTCTGCTACGGAGATGCCTCACATACGACTGCACACTATCATTCAGGTTAGAGCCACCAAATGTCAAAGCAGCAGGCAGTTTGGTTGTTATAAAACTTAAGCAGTTAAGAAACACGAGTCCTACAAGCACTGCCAAGTGAAAACTTAGTACAGCCTGAAAGGCGTACTACGAAGAAATTATCCGAATGGAACGGAAATTGGTAGATGTGGTGTACATGTACAGATAAAGGAACAGAAAAAAATCTATGATTTATTCAAGAGAAAGAGCTACACAAACTGAGCAAGTCAATAACGCGTTGGTCCAACTCTGGCCCTTATGCAAGCAGTTATTCGGCGTGGAATTGAGAGAGTTGTTGGATGTCCACCTGAGGGCTATCGTGCCAAATTCTGTTCAACTGGCGCGTTAGATCGCCAAAATCCCAAGTTGACCGGTGGGCCCTGCCCATAATGCTCCACACGTTCTCAATTGAGGAGAAATCCGGCGACCTTGCTGGCCAAGGTAGGATTTGGTAGGTACGAACAGAAACAGTAGCAACTCATGCAGCATGCGAATGGGCATTATCTTGCTGAAATGTAAGCCCAGAATGGCTTTGTGAAGAGCAACAAAACGGGGCATACAATATCGTCGACGTACCGCTGTGCTGTAACGGTGCCGCGGGTAACAATCAAAGGGGCCCTGCTATTAAATGGAATGGCGCCCCAGATCATCACTCCTGGTTTTCGGGGCAATGTGGCGGGGGACAGTCAGGCTGGAATGCCACCGCTGTCTAGGGCGTCTCCAGACACGTCTCAATGGTCCTTGTGGTTATTGAAGCACCATCTGCACGTCGAATCGATGATAATGATGAACTCGGGGCTCTGAGTGCCCCTCTGACGATTGCTCGGTCCTCACGTTCTATCGTCTCTTCAGGTCGACCGCTTCCTTCCTGACGCTGTGTTCGGCCATGTATCACCCAGTTCTGCCTATATCGTCGAATAGTGGCATCACTCAGTTCAGAATCCTCTGACGAGGAAGATTATGTTGGATTTAGGGCGTTCAACAGCACGCAGACTCCTCTACTGCCTCTGTAATTCCGACCCTGGGCTAATGAGAATTACACCCAATGCACACCGAATGTAACGCAGCATTCGGTCAGTTACCATAATCTAATATTGCCCTTTGGCGATAACCTGGTTCTAATCGGAAATGAGGTGAGTGCATGAGAGCACTGTATTCCCCACTTTCAATGTTATGGGCACCTTTGACACAGAACAATTTACTACCCACCATGCCTGACGACCATTACTCTCAATTTCAACATAAAACGGATGGCCGATAAAACAGTAAAGAATATGTCAATGAAAACGCTAGGCATATGAAACATGTGCCTTGTTCCCTGAGAATCCTCGTGAAGGTGCGAACACTGAACGAGAGAGCGGCTTTGTGCCGAGGACCGCACACAGTGACCCATCTTGGCAGACCACATGTGGCTAGCGAGATGCGGCAACAGGTGGTCGCTGAAATGCTACACGCTCCGCCCACCGCCCTCAGTACATCCCAATCGCACGGCTTCTCCTCTATCGGAAAAGTGGTTTTTTTTCTTTTTTTTTGCACTGACAATTGTTTGAAAGCTTTGTCAGGCATATATGTTTATTACTATCTTGCCGTGCTTATCGATGGATTGTGAAAAATGAAGGACGCATTCTACTGAAGTTGAAAGTGGTGAGTAAGCAATTTTCGGGCCATGACCTTGTACATGTTCGGTATATAGGACACCAGCGCTAATAAAACGAAAGTATGCAGTAGGGAGAGTAGTGTGCTAACAAAGATGGAGAACAATCGGACGAGTGCCCTCTGGACGTTTTAGTCAACCACAAAACTGTGATAGTCTACATCAAGAGACGAACTAAGGAGCTCAAGTACCAAGTGCTTTGAGAGGTCCGAAATCTAGCTTGCCCTATTTGGGACAGTATCATAATAATAGACCTAATTTTAAAAATTCGTTATAAGCATCATAAAAATGGGTTCAGGGTCATCGAAATGTCATTTATAACGACGAATGCATACAAATGCGTCACAAGCCTGGTTCAGTTTTTCCTTCGTCATAGCAGTAAGAGCACTAGTAGACAGACACAAATAGAACGCGAACGCGCAGCAGATTTATTTCCTACAACGTAGATGTAAAGCAGTCTAGAGGTGACCAGTCACGCACTAAATCGCCAGAGGTACAAAAGGTGACAGCAAACTGAGTGAAGTGGCAATCGAGAGTTGGCACAACGGCCAGCCGGTTCTTGACCTGGGAACCTGTGGGGTTTCCCTCAACTGCAACAAAGCATAATGGTTAAAAGCACGCGGAGTTCGGGTCCATTGGAAAATTATATATATATATAGCGTTGATTTGTACGCGCAACGCTGTGCCCCAACGAAAAGTTCCACACAGTCATGACAATAATGTGAGAGAGAATAAGACGCGTACGGAGGCATATAAACAGCATTTATTTTCCCCTGGCTCAAGGAATACGACAAGAAATTTCTAATATTGGTACGAAGTATTCTCCGACGCACACAGGACATTATATGCAGGCATCGGTCGGTACCTTTAATTCCGGCGGATGATAGAATTATAAAAAGATCTTTGTCCTTATTCGTTTTATATCAAGGATAACATTTTTGTTAAGGACATTCCACCAACCATCTTTGTAAATAAAGCTATTCCAAAATTAATACCGTAATTTTTGTTCAGTCAGTTAATAATACAGTCATTAGAAATTAAACATTACTGAGCACCATTATCACCTACAATTAAGCAGTAGTATCAATCTCCTCGTTGCTGTCTCCTGTCCCACGCGAGCTCAAGGTTCTCAGTTGATCAGCAGGCTTCCTCGTTCTAGCCATTATCACCAGTATACATTGTGGTTCGGTGGTTGTCAGCCTACTAATACCATTTACAGTCGGTACCAGGACAATTTCTGTCACTGACCGCTTTTGTCACGTATGAAAAACTTTGGCGTGTGTGACGAATATTAAGCTGATCTGTAGTTTGAATTCCACGTTAAAATCTTTGTTTCTTAATGCCCCAGTAACTGGCAGCGTGAGGCGGTTAGGTCGAAAGAAGGCAAGGATATATCAACAATACGTGCTAATTAAGCACTACGGTACTGAAGTCAGCATTTGGTATGACGACCGTTTTACTTGTGGTGGTTGTCCTGTTGCTCCCTCCTTCTTGTACTAATTTTTACAGTTTCCATTTTTATGAATGCGAACGTATGTCGAACTATAGATGAACTCTTGACATACTTTGAAAATTACAAGCAATCTCAACATTAATGAATGTAACAGTCATATTTTAATTTCACACAATTACTTCAAAATCAAAGAAGACAAAATAGCATCGTCGACTATAAAATGCGGCCATGATTCTTCACACGGAACCAAGTGGCAGACAATGCATGAAGCTCTATCTCTAGTTTCTTCCTTATTTTCATGTGCTGCACCCTTTCTTCTCGTACCTAGAGACGATGAGCGTCTCTCACTTTCAGCAACGTTTTATCAACTGATTTCTTCTAACTCCAGTGTTTTTATCTGCAGTTATTATTCTGTACTGTAAGTGCTATGCGCAAACAAGCAAAGAAATCTTTCTATGATTCCCTTATTTTAACAATCTACACATACAGTACTAATCTCTTCAGAAGCTTGAATACCTATCTCATTGTTCTTGTCTTCCTGTCCAAGACCGAGCAGCTCAATTTCTGTTCATGAAGGTCAACTTCTCCTATTGTGTTATTACACAATTACATTGCTTGTTGGGGAACCAAATTAAGTCCGTCTCAGTTTTTTGGGATACACCCACTTCTAAAACAATGAGTCCGCAGAAAGTCGCTTTAGACACTTTATAACCAGTGAGATATGTATTTTGACAATGCAAAAAGGGGTTCAGACATTGTTATAGTTTTACGAATACGAGAGAGACTGTCTGTCAAAACGTTGCAACTGCAAATTCTGGATTATTCGTATATGATTGCTAAAAACTTTATATCTTCGTGGTAATTCTGATTTACAGAATGTGTACTGTAAGACGCACAGGTAAAATTGTATCTTAAACCAATTTAATCACATAACATCACTGTTTTATATGCAAATACATGACCACCACCACCACCACCACCACCTTCACCATCATCATATTTTGTGCTATATTAGCAGGTTCTTCTTAGTGCTCGTGTACGTGCTGACCTCCATCACATCATCCAGGACATGAAATCTGTTCCTTCCTTGCCGCCTCCTTCCTTCTACATACCCTTCTAAGGCAGTTTTTAAACGCGCCACCTTCTTTCTTAATATATGTCCAATCCAGTTTCTTTTCCTTCTTTTTATTATATCCAGTAATTGTCTTTGCTCTCCCACTCCTGTCAGAACCTCCTTATGTTTCACTCGCATCCAAGTTAGTTCCTTTCATCCTCCGCCATGTCATCATTCTCAAAGCTTCCAAGCTCTTTTTTTTTTCCAGCCGCAGTGTCCACATTTCAGCACCATAGAGGAATCTCCATACAAAACATTTTATTAGCCTTTTCCTTAAACCTATGTCCATAAGTCGGCGGAAAAAATTTCTCCGTTTCTTATAAAATGCCTTTTTTGCCAGTGCTAATATGGTTTTCATTTCTGTGCTGCTCTTCCAGTCGATTTGTATCTTGCTTCCGAGGTACTTACGGCTTTCAAATGTTCTAATACTTCTCCATTCAGCATTATGTTTATCTTTCTATTTCTTCCCAGTGTCATTACTTTTGTTTTTTGTATTAAGGCTACATTAACATTTGCTCTACTGACCCTTTATAAACGCAAAAAATCTTTGGAGTTCTGGCTATCACATCTCTTGGAATGGTTTCCCACGTACTTAGGCGTCTATTCTGCAACAAGGAGGAGGAATAGATAAAAATAAAACTGAGATGGATCTTTGGCGCTTTTGTCGCTTCATGTCCTTGACTACATCTGTAACGTGACTACACAATGAGCCAATGAAGAACACTTATGTATATTCAGCACTGCATCGGGATGTCAATATCCAAGTCTTCAGCCAACCAACCTATCTCTCTTGTTGACCACCCAAAGAACTGCCTATAACGCGAAATGAAGTTTGGGATTACTTTTGCTTGAATATAATGATAGAAAGGAATATGCCTTCGCCGGCCAGAGTGGCCGTGCGGTTCTAGGCGCTGCAGTCTGGAACCGAGCGACCGCTACGGTCGCAGGTTCGAATCCTGCCTCGGGCATGGATGTCTGTGATGTCCTTAAGTTAGTTAGGTTTAATTAGTTCTAAGTTCTAGGCGACCGATGACCTCAGAAGTTAAGTCGCATAGTGCTCAGAGCCATTTGAACCATTTTGAATATGCATGGTTTAAAATTTCAATTCTGAATTTTCTATTCATAGTAAATTAAGGTACTGATACGATTTCTTACAGCCTTTAATTTTATCGGGTGCTCTGTATTCGCAAAAAATGACTCGAATGGCTCTGAGCACTATGGAACTCAACATCTTAGGTCATAAGTCCCCTAGAACTTAGAACTACTTAAACCTAACTAACCTAAGGACATCACACACACCCACGCCCGAGGCAGGATTCGAACCTGCGACCGTAGCGGCCACGCGGTTCCAGACTGTAGCGCCTAGAACCGCACGGCCACTCCGGTCGGCCTATTCGCAAAACACTCCTTCACCGTTTACTTTGACATTTGTAAAATTGGTCCAAATTTTGCGTACGTTTTACACTCCAAAAGACACGCCATTTCTCTGCCTTCTTTTACCAACAGAGTACTTTAAAAAACGTTTAAAAATCGCCATAATAATTAAAGCAAATGATGGGAAGTATTTGTGTACTATCTGCTAAGAATAAAACCATTCCAGTGATTAATTTTTTGTTTTAGTCCCTGACAAGAGGAACCTCTTTTTAGTGCTACGCGTGGGTTACTAGACAGATTCATAGAGTGCGTGTGCCATTACATATCTATCAACTAACTTCCATACAGTAACATGAATATGTGAAGGTGCGGGAACTACTGCTTTTGTTATAAATAAATATCAGGGAGCATTCGGGCATTGATCCAGCACTCAGGTTTAAAATATTTCCGCGCGCCCACAGGAGTCATTAGCGACCTCAAAATATAATTGCTGTGTGAATAAACTCATAACAATAAATGATACAAAACGCAATTGCCAAAACGTAAGAAAACAAGTTATAGAAGTTCATTTCGCGTCTACAGATGAACACGTACCTTCGATATTTAGTTATGAAATAGCCCACCGAAGCTTTTTATGTTATTCTTTAACATGAGGTAGGGCCTACAGCACAAAATTAGTTCACACTGCATAAATGAAGATTTAACATTACAACCACATTAGAATACTATTCTGATACGAATGTCGAACGTGGTATTAACAATCACCCACTATCTCAGTTGTATGAATAGCTATTAACACTGCACTCACCAAACTACTTCAGCGGAAGGATTCCGGTGGTTTTGTACTCACCTGAAAAAAAAAAAATAATATTAGGAAACTAATTGGTATTAATTTCAATCAGAACTGATCTCTCTCTCTCTCTCTCTCTCTCTCTCTCTCTCTCTCTCTCTGTGTGTGTGTGTGTGTGTGTGTGTGTGTGTGTGTGGTTGGGTGATGATGATGATGCCTAATACCTTTCACATTTACACACAGAAACTGTAGTAATGCTTTCAAGAGCCACAAAATTTTGTAAACTAAATTGAGAATTATGAAACATTAGATGCATGTCTAAGATGGGTTTGCGGTGACAGCGACACTGCAGCTCTTGCCTAAACGCAAACTTTATGCATGCTATTTGGAGGACATCCTGCCCTGCGTCTGGGAGGTTGGTGACCGCCTTTGCGACAACATTGGGTATAGATCTTACACAAAACCACTACAGTGTATACTATATGTTGTAGAATATTTTAAGAACTTGCTAATTTAGCAGCATGTATTTCCAATACAATAAATTCATGAAAAGCATCAATTAAATATATATTCTTTTTTTAATATCTAATTTGTAATGGTTAATATAAAATTATGGTTGTAAACTCGACTACGGCCTCCAATTAATGGTGAGTAACGACAAAGATGTTCTGTCTTTCGTAAGCAATAACTGCTGAGTCTTTCCAAGCAAACATCTGACCAAGAAAAATAATCCCGAACAACAATGTTCTTTCGGAAATAAAAATGGTCCTTTCATTTATCACGGCATACACAAAATCACCACGAAAACAGTTCACGGTGTTTCTATTCCAGCATCTACACCAACGGTCGTCCTTCCTTTCAATTTTCTTTGGCGTATTTAACCAAGGGGAGTTTTATATTTCACATCCAACATTATTCTTTAGCATTCTCTCTTCAGAAAGCTTCCTAGTTTTTTGTTGTTTCACAACGTTTATGGTTTCATGTAATATTTTATCTGTCGAGCCAAGCTAAGGACTTAGCTCAATACGCACCCCCACAAAAAACACAATCCCAAACCTACCAATTTTCACTTTAGTTCGTCAGACATCATGGTTTTGAAAGGTGCTCATAAGAAGTCTCACTGAAACACCAGTGCAAATTATGTAAATTAACTAAGGCTGCGTCTTTCACAATAGAACCTAGAGACTGGATTACATTGCATCATTGTTTAGATGAACACATCTGGCAAACAGATACGGCTTAAGTTGAAGAACTTACCTTTCTGCATGTGGCTTGTTACAGCTAACATATCCTGCTTCCAATATTGAGAGACTGCAAACACAGCTCTTGTCTTCATTGCTGCTTTTCTCCTGTTTAGGATAATTCCTTGACCTCACATACAATATGCAGGGTAGCACCTTAGTCACAACACACACCGGTTAGAAAGTTCGGAAAACATCTTTTGAAGCGGAAGGATTTCCGAAAGCACATGGAAGACTGAAGTGAAGATGCGGAACACTTATTAGGAAAAGCGACACAAACAGCAAAAGTAAGTGCAAAGCAGGTGTCGCTGCGGCGACAAAGCCACGCCTACACAGCACACGCAGTCGCGGCAATGCGACGGCGACGACTGCAGGTTTCTGCCAATCCACCACCGGCCGCTGCTCGACCTGCCCTCTGTGCTTGACCGCGTAACTATTCCCATGGCATGGGCGCGCTCTTCGAATCTGCCGCTCCGCATCGCTTGCTATAACAGCACACCCACGTCCACATGCCACTCGCAACACCTGTTTGTCAACCTATGTCATCAGATGTATGATCTAGTTCCTTTGCAAGCGTGTATAAATATTAAGGTACAACTTTTAAATTATATAAGCACAGAAACGCATGTACACCTGTTGTTTTCCCGTGATATCTATTTCGAGAACAACAACTGATGTAAGCACCCCGCTAGAGCTGCAACCCAAACAACCAATGTTCCTTTTTGTGAAATGGAGGACATTTCTGCTGCTGATTGGTTTAAAAATCAAAGGTTTCTCTATAAGAATATGTCTATCATTGATTTAGACTTTCGAGCTTGGGTCACGCCAACATTCTCACTCCCGCTGGAGTACTGTTCACTCACTTCGCCTTTAGTGAGGACAAAACCACAAAAAAACGCGATCACCTTTAACAGACAAAAAATTAATCTTACACAAATCAGTATTTCCCCAGTGAAACTCTCAAGCTCTCTATGAAGTCGAGGCTCATAGTCGAAACAACAACCAAAGAATGTCCTAACTCAGCACCGTGAAGGAAAAGGAGTTTGGCGGAGGAAATAAGTGCTTCAGTACTGACAGTGGTCATTACAGAAGTATCAGGTTCCGACAACGTTTGAAAAATCACCTGCGCCCTTGCTAAAATAACTTATTAAATATCCGTCTACATTTGTACTCCCCAACTCACTAATTAGCAGAAGTTGAAATGGTTCAAAATGGAAAAACAGAACACCAAAATTAAGATGCCTGGGATCTCTCGACTCTGCTTTAAATCTAATGGACGCCGAGAGCAGACAGTTTTTTTTTTATAATTATGCTATTTCTGTGACTGAACGACACGAGTGTGGTGTGCCCAGCTCAACAATGTGACGTTCGAATGAACAGTAAGTTCCCTAGAGACGAAAGCTTTCCTGTACTGATGAAGTCTTGTATACACAAACTGGTACGTAACACCCCATACAAGGTCAGTACATCATCCAAGTACGACAAGGACTATGTCTGAAAGACGTGTTCCGCCAACATTTCTTATTTACTACAATTCATCTTCTTACACTAAGCAACAAAGAAAGGAATTGTCGGCGAAAGCAAGAAAAGCTCTTTCAGTGCTAACCGAAAGAAAACGCAAAATGTGCATTGTAATATCATGTCCTGAAGACAAGAGGTAAACAATTACAAATAGTTACAAAAATGAAGTGTCAGTTGAGTAAACAAATGAGAACCGAAATATTTATATCTGTGAGCATAGGAACTATCTGAAAAGAGAGTACCAGTCACTGAACAGGTGCAACTTGGAGGGGAAGAAAAAATAAAATAAAAATAAGGTTCTCTAACAGCTGTCTGGTTATAACGAATACTCATCTGCATGACTGAAGGCCTGGCAATATATATTTCATCTGGTATATATAACTGTCGGTAAGAGAAAATAAACTTAATAATATTTCATAATATACTGCCAGAAATGCGGCTTGATGTAAATTTGTAAACGAATTACATGCTTCATAGCTTTGAACAGTTACTCGTAGTTGCAGGAGAGTTCACACTTTGCTCATTACGGAGTTCAGCAGAAATGAAAAGTTCTCAGAACATACTGACCATATGGATGTGGGAAACACTGTGACTATAGGATACAAAAAGGCAAAAGAATCCGCAAATTGTCATTTCTTTAAAATTGACCGCGCTCTTGTAGCTGATGCTTTGTGGCTATAGATACCTTTATTGCAGTGACGTTGCCATATTTAATCTGTTCCCCATTTACACATTTGCGTACGCAGTAACCGTTTTCGTTTACAATTTGGAAGTCTGTGTTTTCGCATTGTATGTACATATCGCCACTGAAGGTGAGATAACGGATTTCACAAACGGTATAGTTTTACTGACCACGTAAGTAAATAGGAGAACAGTGTTCGGTCGAAAAGCTGTCACCGCATCTTTTAGGCTCTGCCCGGACCGCGACCTGGATACGTTGCGTTTCTTGCGACGGCTGGCAGAAAGGGCTACGAGACGGAAGAATAGGAGCGCTTGCGTTGGCAGAGAGTAGGAATGTGTGATGAACTGCCTGGAATGCACCGAGCCATGGGAGGCAGGGCGGGGTGGCGAGGAGTGTGCTCCCAGCGGGAGCAGCGCTTCCCTGCGCGCTCCGTCGGTCCCTGAGTTTCAGTGTTGCCATTTTCCGCGCCAGCCGGCACGCGTCTGGCACGTCGCTTCTTTCTTTCTTCAGGCGGCTTCAGATACGCAGTCTAAGAACTTGTGGAACAGCGTCACAGATAACGGGAAAGGACGGCCGACGCACGAACCAAAAACTCAACAACGCCTATAGAATGTGTGAATAGTCAGTGGGTACGAATACTTATACTTGCTGCTACTAATGTAAACCGTTTTGTAAGTCACCAATATTCCACAGAAATTATTCATGCTACTCTTTTACTTCGTGAAAGGGTTTTTAAAATAATAGCACCGAGCGTGGTCTTTTGGGTTGGAAATAGTACTGAATTTTCTCACTGAAGACAGATTTATACAACAGTCACCAACACGATTACGAGTTGAAGTAATGGGTCACTCTCAATTCCAAAATTAGGACGGCTCAACGGGGATTCAAATTCCGCTGCTCCCGAATAAGAATCCAGATTTTTTAGCATTTCACCACCTGGTTCGGCGCAACCGTCCATTACAAATAATAGTGAACCACCATACGAAGCGTCTAGGAAATCAAGACCTTCGTCAAATGCTATATATATTTCTTTAATTTAGAATTACACGCATAATAAAAAATATGACGCGGTGTTTGCTGAGAAAATTCTGTACTACCTACATATAAACAGCAAGCCACTATACAGTGCGTTTCTGAGGGCACTTCGTGTGAATATTAGGAATTTTCTATCGTATTTTATGGGCGAGGGAAACTTGACACTCTATGTTCCTCCGTATGCGCCGTATCTCTCTTATCTTATTCTCATGATCTACACACGAGACATGCGATGGGCGCAGAACGGTCACCCACTAACAACTGTTCTCTAGGTTTAACCAACATGGTTTCGCGAGAGCTATATTACTTTTCTTCTGTAGACTCCTTTCAAGTTCACCAAGCGTCAGTATTACACTACCATATAAGCTATACCGAACTGTTACGATCCTAGCAGGTCGTCATGTAGCCATGCCTACTTGATACGGACTCCAAACGCTGGGACAATACTCAAGAATTTGTCACACTAGCGTCTTGCACACGATTCCCATTACAAATGCACTACACTTTTTCAGAAACATTCCAATACATCTAAGTCTAACAGAACACTTCCCTATTACCGATTTTAGGTGATCACCCAATTTCATATTACTGATCCTGCATATCCAAAGCTGTGAAGTGCTCCAGACGTCCGCTGTCAATCTTATTATCGCATCCTATCGTGTTCTTTCACGTTGTTAAAGATATTCACTTGCATTTATCCACATTTCATGGCCATAGACGTGGACATGTTTGTATGGGCGCACGACAGTAAGGTCCACATTTCAAGAGAGCTGTATTTTAATACACCACGGACAAATTTCTAGTCGGCCGAGGTGGCCGAGCAGTTCTAGGCGCTACTGTCTGGAACCGCGCGATCGCTATGGTCGCAGGTTCGAATCCTGCCTCGGGCATGGATGTGTGTGATGTCCTTCGGTTAGTTAGGTTTAAGTAGTTCTAAGTTCTAGGGGACTGATGACATCAGAAGTTAAGTCCCATAGTACTCAGAGCCATTTGAACTATTTGAACAAATTTCTACAAAGTCTTTCTGCATTTCCTTACGCTCGCCCAACGATGTTACTTTTCTGTAGGTAACAGCATCGCCGTAGAGCTATTTAATACCGCTGGAGAGCCTATCTGATCAATCGTTTACGTATATCAATAACATTGGAGATACTGTTACGCTTCTTTGGCGCTCACCACATGTTACTTTCGGTTCTGTTGAACATTCGCCGGTCAGCACAGCGTATTGGGTTCCCAAATATTCGTCCAGCCAATAGCCCATCTGCGAAGATAGTCCGTATGATCGTATGTGTTCTTATTCGAGGATGTGGTACGATGACGAACGCCTTTCGGAGATCTGGGAAGATATAAGCAAACTACATGACTTGCGTGTGACTAAAGCAAGCAGTATTTCTCACACCAATGTTTTATCCTGAATCTGTGTTGATTCTCTGAGAGAATCTTTTTTCTCCAGCAAATTCGTAATTTCTGAGCTGTGTATGTGCTCTAGGATCATGCCACAAACTGATGTCAGCGAAATTGCTCGTTAATTATGTGCATTCTTTCTATTTCTCATTTTGCAAGAAGTAGTTCTCTGTGCTTTCCTCCAGTCACATGGAACAGCTGAAGAGATTCTTGATACATATGTGAACAAGGAAAGGGGCTAATTCCGCAGTGTATTCAGTGTAATATACACTGAAGAGCCAAAGAAACTGGTAAACCTTCCTAATATCGTGTAAGGCCCCCGCGAGCACACAGAAGTGCTGCGCAACACTACGTGGCATGGACTCGACTAATGTCTGAAGTAGTGCTGGAGGAAACTGACACCATGAATCCTGCATGGCTGTCCACAAATCCGTAGGAGTACGAGGGGTGGAAATCTCTTCGGAACAGCACGTTGTAAGGCATCCCAGATATGCTCAACAATGTTCATGTCTGGGGAGTCTGGTTGCCAGCGGAAGTGTTTAAACTCAGAAGAGTGTTCCTGGAGCCACTCTGTAGCCATTCTGGACGTGTGTGGTGTCACATTGTGCTGCTGGAATTGCCCAAGCTTACAGCTTCCTTTAAGCACTTTTTCTACACGCCTTTTTCATTTCATAGAAGCTGAACGAACTGTACTTGCGGTCTGAATCTTTACATAAGAAGGTGGGCGAATGGAATGTGTGTATATATATATGATTGTGAAAATTTCAGTATCACGAAAGAATCGTCATATTATGAAATTTACGTGAATCCGAAGAGGAATGGACTGCTATCAGAAATGAGAAGTGCACAGAGTGAACAAAAGTATGGAAACACCGCAAACACAACTTATTACCATGACTAATATATACACTGAAGAGCCAAAGAAACTGGTGTAGCAAAACGGTTGACATTCAAAACAGTTTCCACTCATCTCGGAATGGATTAATACAATTCCTCTTTGGTTTTCAAGGGAATCTTATACCATTTTTCCTGCAAATTAGTGGCAAGTTCAGGTAACAATGATGTCAACAATATCGAGATATGGTGACTTTGGCAGGCAGGGGAGATGGGAAAACTCATCCTCGTGCTCACAAAATCAGTCCTAGACAATGCGTGCTGTGTGAACAGGGGCCCTCTCGTTTTGGAACACAGCATCACCATTGGGATACAAACACTACTCCATGAGATCGTATTAATCTTCGGCAGTAATGTGTCCCCGCAGAGTAACCATGTGAGTCATGGAATACCACCACTGAACACCCGCAATGTTTCACTCAAGGGACGCAAAACCAGAAATTGGAAACAGTGTGACACAACACTGATCCGACCAAATGACATTCTTCCTTTGCTTTTTAGTCCAGATTTTATGGCTTTGGCACCACATTTTCTTGTTAGGGAATTTGTATTACGATGTGGTTTCGGAATTCCTGCTTGCCCTGCAATTCCCTAATTATGTAGCTCTTTTCGCGTTGTTTTGTTGCTGACAATATTCAGCTCTGCAGTGATGTTTTTCAGCTGTCGTCCTCTTATTCTACGTCACAAACCTCGTTAACGACCGTCCGTCACGAGCGCTCAACACACACTTTCTTCCGCTTTCTGACTTAGCAGGTGAGGTTTTCCTGCTTTCCTTGTCTGCAGTATAAATCTTCAATAAGCGCCTCTTGAAAAACCAAACACTTCGGCTGCCTTGGTTACGGAAACACTTACCATGAGCACCAACACATTGCTCACGTTCTAAGTCGCTTAGCTTCGACATAATGCACTCACAACTACACAAACACTTTTCTGAGCACGACTGACGCTTGCAACGTATTGAAGACATTGCACAGGTGCTGCTCGTGGCTAATACAACAGCGCAACCTGCAGGTTTGGCTAGCATCTGCATTTATGTTCAAGCTGGATTTTTCGCGGTGTTTCCTTATTTTTGTCCAACGTTTATACAAGCTAATGACTGGGTTCCTGTTACCCCGCGAACAACACTGTGGGAACAGACAGCAGCTTGAGACGGAAGTTGATGTAACTCGCAGTGGGACGAATTTTTATAGGGCATCATTTGGCCTTGTCGACACAAGACGCGAAGATTTACGCGCCGGGGACATCTCTACAGCGAGTCTGCTGCTCGTATGGGGCGTACGGCAACGTCTTTGATGCAAATAGTGAAGGACTAAAGAAGGTCGAATTAATATAAAATTCGTTAGGTCACGAAATTTCTAAACACTAGGGAACGACAAGATAGCTTAGAAATTTCACAGTGAAATTTCGGAGTGCTTATTGAGTGCTGGCGCAATATATAAAGTTCCTTACAGAAGTGACTTTATCTACTTTCACCATTCAACGACGTCACTTGTGTGGGGGTGTGTATAAGTGTTGTACAGCATTGACTTGACCCTGAACTGAAGTTCGTTCTGGCTAGTTGAAGCTCACGAAGATGGCACATCTGTTCCAATGTGCGTGAGCGCCATAAAGGGTGAACGACAAGGGGGGGGGGGGGAGAGGAGGATAGGGGGGGGAGGGGGAGGAGGAGAGGGTGGTAGGGGAGAGGGGAGACATACAGTTTAATGTACCACAGATATTGATGTCCTTAGAAAAGGGAACGGCCAAAATGATTAGGTCATTACCTTTGTTTACCACCGGCAATTTTGGTCTCCTTAAACAAGGTTGGCGCTGAACTACAAAGATAGGAATCCCGACCACATTACATGGCACCTTGAATGATCTGGCCCAATTCATATCGAGTCAGAAACCGCTTCTGCATGATCTTTGGCCAAAGATGTTGCTGATCGGTTACACATAGGGCCCACTTATTCGAAAAATAGCTCAGCCGTGTTATTCAGGGCTTGGTACTAATGAAATGTTCACCTGGACCGATGGAGTCTGGTAAACAATACCCCTCAGGAGTACAACTAATGCTTATCTAATTCAGTACTCGGAAATCGTGAGAGCTTGACAAAGTATTTCGTGCCTGTAATACGTTTTGTAGAGATGTCAAACTAAGCGCATATTACATCATAAAAACTTTAAATGAGATAGATGATATACTTCCGTCTTCACAGTTTTCGGTGAATCACCTTCCACAGACATAATAATATCGTTATGGAGTGAAAAATTATATTTTAGACCCTGAAGGTCGATTCGGTTAGGCAACAATACAATTCCAGTGCAACACACAATCAAAGGAGAAAGCATTTTTTTCTCTCTGAACAGATTCTGATGTTGCGATGTCAAAAAAATGGTTCAAATGGCTCTGAGCACTATGGGACTCAACTGCTGAGGTCATTAGTCCCCTAGAACTTAGAACTAGTTAAACCTAACTAACCTAAGGACATCACAAACATCCATGCCCGAGGCAGGATTCGAACCTGCGACCGTAGCGGTCATGCGGTTCCAGACTGCAGCGCCTTTAACCGCACGGCCACTTCGGCCGGCCAGTTGCGATGTCCATAATTATACACTCCTGGAAATGGAAAAAAGAACACATTGACACCGGTGTGTCAGACCCACCATACTTGCTCCGGACACTGCGAGAGGGCTGTACAAGCAATGATCACACGCACGGCACAGCGGACACACCAGGAACCGCGGTGTTGGCCGTCGAATGGCGCTAGCTGCGCAGCATTTGTGCACCGCCGCCGTCAGTGTCAGCCAGTTTGCCGTGGCATACGGAGCTCCATCGCAGTCTTTAACACTGGTGGCATGCCGCGACAGCGTGGAGGTGAACCGTATGTGCAGCTGACGGACTTTGAGCGAGGGCGTATAGTGGGCATGCGGGAGACCGGGTGGACGTACCGCCGAACTGCTCAACACGTGGGGCGTGAGGTCTCCACAGTACATCGATGTTGTCGCCAGTGGTCGGCGGAAGGTGCACGTGCCCGTCGACCTGGGACCGGACCGCAGCGACGCACGGATGCACGCCAAGACCGTAGGATCCTACGCAGTGCCGTAGGGGACCGCACCGCCACTTCCCAGCAAATTAGGGACACTGTTGCTCCTGGGGTATCGGCGAGGACCATTCGCAACCGTCTCCATGAAGCTGGGCTACGGTCCCGCACACCGTTAGGCCGTCATCCGCTCACGCCCCAACATCGTGCAGCCCGCCTCCAGTGGTGTCGCGACAGGCGTGAATGGAGGGACGAATGGAGACGTGTCGTCTTCAGCGATGAGAGTCGCTTCTGCCTTGGTGCCAATGATGGTCGTATGCGTGTTTGGCGCCGTGCAGGTGAGCGCCACAATCAGGACTGCATACGACCGAGGCACACAGGGCCAACACCCGGCATCATGGTGTGGGGAGCGATCTCCTACACTGGCCGTACACCACTGGTGATCGTCGAGGGGACACTGAATAGTGCACGGTACATCCAAACCGTCATCGAACCCATCGTTCTACCATTCCTAGACCGGCAAGGGAACTTGCTGTTCCAACAGGACAATGCACGTCCGCATGTATCCCGTGCCACCCAACGTGCTCTAGAAGGTGTAAGTCAACTACCCTGGCCAGCAAGATCTCCGGATCTGTCCCCCATTGAGCATGTTTGGGACTGGATGAAGCGTCGTCTCACGCGGTCTGCACGTCCAGCACGAACGCTGGTCCAACTGAGGCGCCAGGTGGAAATGGCATGGTAAGCCGTTCCACAGGACTACATCCAGAATCTCTACGATCGTCTCCATGGGAGAATAGCAGCCTGCATTGCTGCGAAAGGTGGATATACACTGTACTAGTGCCGACATTGTGCATGCTCTGTTGCCTGTGTCTATGTGCCTGTGGTTCTGTTAGTGTGATCATGTGATGTATCTGACCCCAGGAATGTGTCAATAAAGTTTCCCCTTCCTGGGACAATGAATTCACGGTGTTCTTATTTCAATTTCCAGGAGTGTAGTTTTATGTAACAGCGTTACTGGCTCACGAGTTTTTCATAGACATTTAAATACCTCGTTAAGACCCTACCTATGTAACATACAGAGTTTAACGTCCTGAAAGAGACCGACAACATGTAATAACAATAATACCAATTCACTTCATTTCAGCTGCATCCTCGCTGCTCCTGGATGTTTTCTAATACCATTTATCGTCTTGCATTACGTCGTGATCTCGATCTTTTTTTATCTCTGGAATGCTTTTCTTTAACTCTTAGAACACGGTAATGATCTGCCTTGGTCCTTTTGTTAACCATTTCGCTGGCTACTAGTCCTACCAAACTCCATTACATTTTCATTGAGGTCCCAATTAAGGCTTCCAGTTCAGCCTGCTATCAACGTATTTGTGTGTCTTTTTTTAATTTCTACCAGCTCTCAATATACGTCTGTCCACTGCTCGTTGAGAAATATTCATTTTCATAAGTACGTCAGTAGACGCTTTAACAAAAGCACCCCTAATAGAAGTTTATATCGACTGCAGACAGGCGTCAAGTTCTTTGTTTTAAACACTAGCGAGAGTTGTTGGCCGTGGCGAAACGAGACAGAGGAAGCAAAAGCAATAATGAGGACCAGTTATGGAAGCAGTATCCGCTGGATGCAGCACGCGAGCTTCCTGTGCGTGACCAGCTCTCGTAGCTGCATATCAGGTCGGCAGACGCGACTACACCCTGTCGCCTGACGCGTCTCAATGATGTGACGTCGATAGGTCGACGTACCGAAGTGCAACCACCTCTTCTTAGGTTCTAATAGCAAATTAAAACGCAGATGTTTGTTACATTAATCATCCAACGCTAAGAAACTATGTCTCTCTCTCTAATGTTACAATGCCAGGTTTTTTTTACACATCATTGTCTAAGTTAAAACGAGCAACATATGATTCTGAGAATACTACGTCGTATTTTATACTTCTTAACAATGATCCCTTTTGTAGTCAAACAATAGCGTGTTTTAACAGCAAGATACGGCACTCTTTATCCCATATACTGGTTTTGGCTCTACAGTCTTTTTTCACCTCATGGATTGGGGGGCGGGGGGGGGGGGGGAGGTGAGAAGAGAAAAAAAGAACATTGTAAACAGTCACAATTCAAAAGACAATTTATTTATCTATAACTTGCGACCCACCCCGACTACGCACGGGTAGCACTGAGTATCTATCGCCGGAAGAATTGTCCGGCATAGGACTAAAACATAATATACACAAATCTCCCTCGTGAATCGGTCTATCTATTAATGCAAACTGTACCAAAATTTTTACAGTGGTCCCGAGATTAGACTTAACGTACAGATATAAAAACGCGACCAAAAACTGTAATCTGTAATATGCGTAGGTAAGTTTAAAACACACCTATTTCTTCAGAATACTTTTCTAGGCGATATTACACATTTCTCATTAGGAGAAAGAGATCACGTTTTACTCACAGGTCAAAATAGCGAATACAAAGCAATTTGTAGTTTCTAAGTTATATTAGACAAAACAGGCCTAATCATAAGAAAGATTTAAACTTGCAAGTCATCATTTCAAGATGGTCTTAGGTCTCAAATTCGTTACGGAGAAATAAATCCTTCATTCGGCGATATTGTGGCTGATGCAGTGTTTATTTCTATTTCACAGTTATTTTTCTATAGAGCCGCGGAGTTTTCAAGTCGACATGGATAATATAATTCCCATATTATACACACAATTCCTGAAAAACTCTTGCCTTGTTTTATTCATCAAATAACTTTAAAAAATGTCGTCTAGCTGTTCTCTGTCTTCAATTCTTCCATTTCGATGTCACAGTTAATGACTCATGAAAAGCAAACAAAGCTAAGAAATCCTGTGCGCTTCGCCACGGAATTGCACAGCTCCCACTGCAATTTCCATGCTAATGCTGGCGTGGTTCCACGGACCTGTGGCCGGTTTCTTCCCGAGCATTCAGAAAATGCAGCAACTGGTCCCGTTTTTAATGACACTACTGCACATGTTAAGTGAAAAGCTACAGGGCATGCAGCAAAGCCAGTGGAGTAAGATGCGATACAGAGCAACTGAATTCACTTCCTTCACGTAACGTGCACGATGAACACAGTCCGTTTAGAAATGCCTAATGGTTACCTGTCAGACAAGAAGGTGTCTGACGGCGTGGGCCCTAAGCAGGAATTAACTGTGCTCGACAGGCGCGAACTTTCTCCTGACAAGCACGACCTTAAACTTTTGATCATAAACATCAAAACATTAGTTTTCCCTGCAGTTATAAACTTATTTTTGCAAGCATTCTAGTTACAAACATATTAAATGTATGTCACAAGCATCATTCCTTAAAAAAAATTCTGCTATTTGTTTTCAGGGAGGGGGTTCTACCTCATGGCGACAGTAACGTCATTAAAGATGAGGCATTAAGTATAACCTAACACAGCTGATCGAAAGTTGCGAGCGTGGAGGGAACATTATGGCCAAGTAAACTGAACACGTGTGTGAATTCACAAGTAAAATAAAAAATAATGTCGCGGAAAAGTCACCAAGTATGTCAGATCCACTGAATACTCTAACACCTTAGACGGGGAACATGAAATAGATTCATGTCTAGCAGCTTTTTATCCCAGCCTTCAAAAGAAAGTTTACAATCCCAGTATACTTTAATTACATTGCAATAGAAGCACTGACGTATTTTAAAGTAACTTCTGCGTCAGATATGTCCATAATTTCCAAAAAAAAATCAAAGAGAAGCCTTTCAATAAAATAAACTAACAGCTGCTTTCAATATACTTACTGGCGGCAGTGAACATTAAAAAAATCCATGTCCTCTCTCAATGAATTATTCTTATATCATCGACACAGTAAAATAGACTCTCATACGTAATTTCCTGGAGTTTCTCTCTTTCACATTTATGATAAAACTCGTCGTTCACAATCATATAACGGCGAAATGTGACACTAGTGTTATTTTATTACAATGCTGGAAGTAACCTATATGAACCTTCCATCTGTTCAATACTAAAGTACCTTTCTAGCCCTGGTGTTAAAACCTCTATTTCAGGGTGCGTACTAAGACAAATATTAAGCTCATCTCACTGTTTCTGTATTTCCTTCTTCTGCCTAAATGTGATGCTCACACTTTATTCACATAACTTTTTCCGAATCAACATAAAGCTCTTCGCAATATCCTGTAGTCACAAGCACTGCAGCCGTGCTGTTTTAATGTGTCTGGTTTGTTTCTTATGGCATCACACAGGATCAGGTAGGTCCAAAATTGTGCGTATGCATAAAAATGGAGCTCACGGTAAAGCCTGGAGCACACTGTGCCCTTTGATCAAATTAACCAATGCCTGTAATGGATAAAGACATTTAACTTATTTGAGCTTACTAATTTCTCAGCCGACACACAAGTTATCAATCTGCAACACTACACGGACAACGTACAAGTAATTTACATAAAAATAAGGAAATGGTAGATTTCTTTAACGTGCGTTGTGGAGTAATCTACTGACACCACATCGTTTATATGCTGAGATCCGGAAAATAATAATATTTAAATGATACACACAGATTCAATAGCAGGAACATATCCTTCAATGATAGGAAGAGAGAAGCATTTTCACAATAAAAGCTATAATTTGACAAATGTTGTACATGAATTAGCTATGATGCATATTTCATGATCTAATTTTCTTTAATCGAACGCACATATCCTGCATATCGCGCGTTGACATTTCAAACGATTGGCATGATGTCTGGGTCGGTCCTGGGGCGTGATCGGATGGCCAAGGAGAATGGTTACGATAAACAGAAAATCTGGGTGCGAAATCCATCCAAAAACAAATTTTCAGCTGTCTCGAGACATGAGTAATATGCCGATGATCGCATAGACAATAAGGAAATATGTAAGATTTGTGGTGGATGGTTTCTGATTTTCTTTTTTAGTTTACCGAAGGATTTTAATGATTTCCTTCTGAAGGCATGCTGAGTGTGTAAAATTACATTGGTCGGACAAAAATATGGGAACACCACGAGAAATGCATGCTTGAACATAAATGCAGATGCTAGCCAAGCCTGCAGGTTGCGCTGTTGTATTTGACCACGAATGACGCCTATGCAATGTCCTCTACATGTCGCAAGTGTCAGTCGTGCTCACGAAAGTGTATTTCTGAGGTAAGTGCATTCGAACGACGGCAAATTGTTGATGCTCGTAAGGTGAGTGCTTCCGTAACCACGGCAGCCGAAGTGCTTGGTGTTTTAAGAGGCATCAATCGAAGATTTATATCCCATACAAAAAAAGTGGAAAAACACCATCCGCTAAGCCACATCGCGGACGAAAGTGTGTGGTAACGGATCATGACAGAGGGCCACTGAAGAGTGTTGTGACGAAAAATAAAGAGGACGACAGCTGCAAAAATCACTGCAGTGCTGAATGTCGCACTCGCGAACCCATTATGCATCAAATCAACACGAAACGAGCTCCATACGCAGGGAATTGCAGAGCGAGTTTGGACTCCATAACCATACATCACTGATGCAAATGCCAGTAACAGGAAAACGTGGTGCCGAAGTCATAAAAAGTGGACTTTGGAGCAGTGGAAGAAAATCATTTGGTCGGTTGAGCCGTGCTTCACACTGCTTCCAACATCTGGGCGAGTTTGCATCCCATGAGTGAAACATGGCGGCGGTTCGGTGATGATTTGGGCAGTCATATCGTGGTATTTCATGGGCCCATGGTCACTCTGCAAGGTCGCATTAGTGCCAAGAATTATGTGACCGTTTTGGTTGATCAGCTCCATCCCATGATGCAATGTTTGTTCCCGAGTGGTGATGCTGTGTTCAAAGACGACAGGGCCCCTCTTCACACAGTTCATCTTGACCAGGTATGCTTTTATGAGCACGAGGGTGAATTGTCGCATCTTCCGTTGCCACTACACTCACCAGATTTCAGTGTTACTAAGCGTATGTGGTTTTATTTGGAGAGAAGGATGAGTGATCGTTACCCACCTCCAGCATCGATGTCTGAACTTGCTACTGTTTTGCAGGAAGAATGGTATAAGAGTTATTTGAAAACCATATAGGACCAGTATTTATCCATTCTGAGGCGACCAGAAGCTGCTTTGAATGCCAACGGTTTTCAACACATTATAAAACATGGTAATACGTTGGGCTTGTGGTGCTTCCATATTTTTGTCCGCCCCTGTAGGTGCTTGCACTTTTTCTCCTATAGTTTAATTATATAAAAAGGGATGTGTGTCCTTTTCAGTTTATTTCAAATGATTCACCTGTGTGTTCGGTATTTCTCGGTTAGTATATTATTCTCTCTCTTGCCTATGGCATAATATTGTGGAGCTAGTCCTAACTTATCCCATAGATATGCATACATCCTGTATTTCATCAAGTGAAGGTCGCGGTCAAATGCCCCCCCCTCCCCCACCATACTCCGCTCTCTCCCTACTGGATCATGTTAACTTTATTGACCTTGAATAATATCGATGAGAAACGCTAATATCTTCTCTGAAGTCGTAATGTTTTTCTTTTTCCAGTGTGGATTCTAGATCGCACCTTGGCATCTATGGTAAACATCTTAAAATATCGAACGTTATTTCATCCTACAACCAACATACGTTGAATTCCGTAGCTGTAACGGCACATTTAACAGCCATGTCCTCGCCCACGCCAAAGGCGGTACTCGAAGCCGCGACTTCCGCTTTACGAGAGGTTGCGGTCAGGACGATGAATAGCCGTCGCCGAAGGAAACCACAGTACAGCGCGTGCACAGCGGCTATTAGACTCTTGCCATTGGAACTCCAAGCATAACATGCCTTAAAGAGTATTATAGGATCATTCGGTACACGCACGCGCACGGAACCAGATCACATTTAGCAGGTTACAGTCTCTTTCGAATCGATGAAAAACACGTTCCGCATGGAATCGTCTGAGATGACGTGAGATAAGACTTTCATTGCCAGACAGATCAAGCATTAGGTACGTTCAAAAATGGTTCAAATGGCTCTGAGCACTATGGGACTCAACTGCTGAGGTCATTAGTCCCCTAGAACTTAGAACTAGTTAAACCTAACTAACCTAAGGACATCACACACATCCATGCCCGAGGCAGGATTCGAACCTGCGACCGTAGCGGTCTCGCGGTTCCAGACTGCAGCGCCAGAACCGCGCGGCCACTTCGGCCGGCCATTAGGTACGTGCTTCCAGCAAAATTTTGTGATAGTTGTGACTGGGCATTAATGTCAGACGAACCCATTTAAGTATGCCAGGTGGTTTATTGAGGACTGCTCCCAAAATCTCTCATGTATGAAGGCGTAAGTCTGTAGCATTTTCGTAATTCGTGCATTCAGAAAGGGATTCAATAAGGCAAATGAGAATGGGGAATACTCTTTGCCAAACCAAAAAACTTAGCATAGCCAACGAGTAAAAAAGAGTGTTGCACCGCTCTGTATGTTGCATTCACATGAGGCGCTTATTTTCGGGCGCTACAGTCTGGAACCGCGCGACCGCTACGGTCGCAGGTTCAAATCCTGCCTCGGGCATGGATGTGTGTGATGTCCTTAGGTTAGTTAGGTTTAAGTAGTTCTAAGTTCTAGGGGACTGATGACCTCAAAAGTTAAGTCCCATGGTGCACAGAGCCATTTGAACCATTTGAACTTATTTTCGGACCAGACAAACTCTAATGTGTTGCCGACAGTGTGTCGGCATCGTCTTGTTTATACTCGGGAAGGTTCAAATGGCTATGAGCACTGTGGGACTTAACATCTATGGTCATCAGTCCCCTAGAACTTAGAACTACTTAAACCTAACTAACCTAAGGACAGCACTCAACACCCAGTCATCACGAGGCAGAGAAAATACCTGACCCCACCGGGAATCGACCCCGGGAAACCGGGCGCGGGAAGCGAGAACGCTACCGCACGACCACGAGCTACGGACGTACTCGAGAAGGGGTTACAAAATAGGTATACTGAAGTACTGTTGAAGCGTAGAGAATTTACCTTGCACTGTTACAAATAGACTGCTTTTAAACACTATTCGAATAAAGCATCACTAAAATTCCTCCCAATTTGTTACAAAAAGACTAATATGCCCATTTTTTCTTTATAGTTCACGAAATTTCGCTGTAAGTACGGCCACAATCATTTTCTATAGTGATATAGCCATCTTAGTCAGTTGTAACAGTAGAATTGTATTCTGCCGAGAATGCTACAGATTTTAACAATAATAACTCTTCGCTCTCTGTATATTTGCGTTCTAGCCGATATTAAGAAATTTTGTGTTTCACCGTCAAATGAAGCAAGTATCGGCCAACAACACCCACACATTTCTCTAAACTGATCTACATGTTGCTACTGAAATTATTACAGCAGAAAAACTCGATGCTATTTTCAATATTAGGTTACTGAAGACGGAAGTGAAACAGCGTTGTCGCCTATCCCTGATGTTATTCAATCTGTAAATTGAAAAAGGGCTAAACGAAACCTTAGAGAAGTTTGGGAAGGGAATTAACAGCTCGGGGAGCCAAAATAAAAGCTTAATGGTTTGCCGATGACATTGTAACGCGGTCAGAGGCAGAAATGGAATTGGAAGATCAGTTGAATCGAATGGATAGTATCTTCAGAATAAGTTATAAGACGAATACGAAGGACAGTAAAACAACGGAAATGTGACGTAGTTTTATTAAATCACGTGACGCTGAAGGAATTAGGTTAGCAAATCAGACACTAAAAGTAATACATGCGTTTCGTTATCTGGGCAACAAACTGCCAATTGTCGAAGCACAGAAGGTATAAAATGCAAACTGGCGTTTCTAAAAAAAAGGACAAAATTTGAACATCTAATCCAAATTTAAGTGTTAGGACGTATTTTCTAAACGTGTCTGTCTAGAGAGTAACATTGGACGGACGCGAAGCGTGGACAATAAACAATGCATACAAGAAAAGGATAGAAGCTTTTAAAAATTGGTGCCACAGAAGAATGATTAAGATTAGAGAGGAAGATTCGGTAGCTAATGAAGAGATAATAAATTCAATTTGGGAGAAAAAAATAATGACACAACTTGACTAAAAGAAGGAATCGGTTTATCTGACACATCCGAAGGCAGGACGCTTCTAAGGCATGGAAGTAAGTGAGAAAGGTAATAATTGTAAAGCAAGACTAAAGGGTCGTAAAAATTGCATAATGCCGATAATATATCCAGACAATGCTGTCCAGCAACACTTCAGCCACATGTACTACTACGCTACCGGCCAGCAATGTTTGCAGCTGTACATTTCCGGGCCAGAAGTATTTACAAGGGGATACATTATTGTCACGAAATGGACGAACGCAGGCTAGTGAAAATGAGTGCGGCTCTACTGCTGTTACATTCCACGAGGAATAAAGTTAGAAAGAAAAAGAGAAATCGGGCTTTGTGGATGCGCTCTTTTTTAACCAAAAGGAATGCTTTAGAAAATTTAACTCGTTAACTGATGCTGGATACATATCTTTTCCAGAGTTTTACCAGAACGCCGAAACAAGATTTCGAATATCTCGTACAAGCAGTCGGACGAAGAATAGCTAAAAACCAATAGAAATATGTGAAATCAATACCAGTTACAATCCGTTTAGCGATCACCCTCGGTTTTAACTGCTGGCGATTGATACAGAAGTTGACTGTACCTCTTTGAAGTGCACTACACATCAATAAGCCTTTTGGCACAAATATGCAATGATTTAGTAGAAGTACTAAAGGATTTCATTAACGTTAGTTTGAAATAAGAATACAATTTTTATTTTTATTTTCTTTTTGTTCACCAACTTAGAGATAAAGGTCACAACAAAATGATGCGCGATTCCGATTTTCTCGGCATTATCTTGCGAACTGTCCCTATTCAGAATGCGATCCAGAATTGCATACATGAAATTCATAATTCTCTCATGCGCCCTCTTCTCCATTGCTGCACCCCAACTTTCGAACAGAAGCGAAACAATATTGTTTCCCTCCAGACACATAACTGTAGCGTTGTCGGTGAGAGAAGTAGGAAACAAATGTGAGAGCGAGAGGGAAGCATTTACAGACAAGGTCAGAGATAAAGTTTGCCCTGCAGTACGGAATATTCTCCACCCTTGGTGGGCAAGGCCAAAATCCCTCAGCAATACGTCGTCAACTACTTGCAACATCAGCAATACTGCACGGCCATACTGTAAAACTGCCGTCTATTGCAGTCACATTGCAGCAATGTTGTCGGGAACGCTATAGCGGCCAAATAATTGTCGTTTAAGATATGCCCTACGTACACGAACCTTAAAGATTGACTTAAATAAGCAAGTTCAAGCGAATGCAGGTTGCAGCTTATGCAGGGATCGGGCAGAAGACTACCAACATGAACATTAACAATGAAAACAACAAAGAAATAAAATCGTGTTAATACCATAAAAGAGATGTATATTGTGTGACAATACCTTCCGTAGTAACAGTTACTTATGGAAATGCCATATTGAACGTTCATATATCAGAATGAGTTTGAACCTGCTATGTCACTTGTCTCATTTCAGGAAATACTTGTGAAAAGGAGCTTACAGTTTAAACTAGTTGTTTGTAAGAATAATAACGGAGAATTGCAGTCGATGTAACGATAGACATATAAAGCATCAATCTGGCATCCTTTATTCCGAATGTTATGAATTCACTACGTTGAATCAGATGCAGTAGCCCTTATTATTGGCACCGCCTCTTTTCTTCTGAATGGCAATTACTTTAATTGCATTAACAGCATGACTCAATTGCTCGGAGAGCTGTGTGCTGACGCCAAGTCCCTCAGAATGATGCCCTCAGCATAGGATGACGTGGCGCCCGCTTGGTACTGAATAGCCCGTTAGGGTCAGACATCGCATATGTCTGTCAACGTATTTCGTATCATGGCTTGCAATGCTTATACGAGTACGCACATGAACGCGATAGTAGCTGCTTGTCAAGTAATCCAGTTAAGCCACGTGACGGTAGGGTCTGCACTTGGATATGTCAGGTGCACGACTGACAGCAATTACCTCTATTTAAAGCTCCAAAAAATGTTAAAAATTATCTTCATTTTCGATGGTCGGCCTCTTTCAGCTACTTAGTCCAACAGATGATTAATGGGTGCATCTAGCTCGGTTGAATATCAACTGATGGCCTAGAAAATATACCAAAATAAGCACACTGGTCCTAAAATTAGATACTCCCAGCAGGCAACAGCCTGATACCGTGTAATATAGACACTAATCTTGATAACTGCCTCAGTACGGTCAGGAAGAGGTTTCACAAGTTTCTTGATCTACATCTATGCTACGCAAGCGACCTGACAGCGTGTAGCGGAGGCTACTTCTTCTACCACTATCTGATCCCCTCGTCCATGTTCCATGCGCGAATAGCGCGTGGGAAGAATTAACTGTCGCTAAATCTCCGTATTAGCTCTAATTTCTCGCATTTATGTTGGCCGACCCATTCCGGAATTTACTCTCGAAATTTCAACAGTAAACCTCTCTTATAACATCTTCCACTGGAGTTTGTTGAGCCTCTCCATAACGCTCTCTCGCCAACTGAACCATCCCGTTATGAAACGCGCCACTCTTCGCTGGACCTTGTCTATCTCTTCTATTAGTCCAACCTTGCAAGGGTGCCGCACTGACAGGCAGCACTCAAGAATCGGTAACAAACTTTACTAATGTTTCACATCTTTAGTCTTCATGTCTACATATTTACTTCTCAACACAGCATCTCCGGTGACGACCACATTTCTCCCAACGAGAGACCAGTTTGTTGATGCCTCACTGTAGAATGCTTGACTTTGTTGATGGAGCCGCATCATCACGTCTGTATTCACCGCCTCATCACTGTCAAAGTGGTGTCCTCGAAGATGTTCTTTAAGTTTTGTAAACAGATGAAAATCGGATGGGGACAAGTCGGAACAGTATGGAGAATGATCTATAACAATGACTCCAAGGTGTCGGATTGTTGCAGATGTCGCAGCGCTCGTGTGTCGTTTGGCATGGTCAAGCTGAAGGAGAATATTCCCTATGTGTGAGTTAACTCTTCGAATTCGTCCTTTCATTTCTCTGAGGGCTTCTCACGCGCCGACATAGTCACATCACACACCGCCATGCTACATTCTACAATTCGCAGCCCTCTAGCGGCAGAGGACCGTAAATATGTACACATGAAGAATAAAGATGCAGAATGTTAATAACGTTAGTTTTATTTAAAAAGCTTTAAGAGTATTCACATACAATATACGGAGGTATTACTTTTCCGCAAGCCCTCGTACATTTCCTTAAGATTATTCCTATGAACCTCAGTAACTCTACAATAGGGGATTTCTTCTATGTATGCGCAATATGTTACAGTACTTACGCCTGGTGTCACCTGCCAGTTCCCGCACCATTTATTAATTCTCAGGAGGTCCTTGTGCAGTTCACTACAGTCTTCTGATGTTGCTGCCTTCTTACAGACAACTGTATCATCTGCCAACAGTCTCATGGAGCTTCCTATATTACCCACTATATCATTTACGCATATTGTGAACAATAACGGTCCTATCATACTTACTTGCGGTACTCCCGGAATTACCTTCATATCTGTCGATTTTGTTCCGTTGAGTTCTATCTACGAGGAAGTCTCGAATCCAGGCATAAATCTAGTCCAATACTTGATAAACTCGTAACCTTTGCACTAAACGGCAGTGCGGGACAGTGTAAAATGCTTCCTGGAATCGAGAAACATGGAGTCAACCTGAGCACCGATGTCTACAGCGATGTCGATTTCATGGAAGAGCAGAGCAAGCCGAGTTTCGCAAGCTCTCTGTTTGCAGAATCCAAGTTGATTTTTAAAGAGGAGATTTTCTTTCTTCAAAAATGTCATAATATCTGAGCATAAAACTGTGGTGTCACCGCCAGACACCACACTTGCTAGGTGGTAGCCTTTAAATCGGCCGCGGTCCATTAGTATACGTCGGACCCGCGTGTCGCCACTGTCAGTGATCGCAGACCGAGTGCCACCACACGGCAGGTCTAGAGAGACGTACTAGCACTCGCCCCAGTTGTACAGCCGACGTTCATAGCAATGGTTCACTGACAAATACGCTCTCATTTGCTGAGACGATAGTTAGCATAGCCTTCAGCTACATTTGCTACGACCTAGCAAGGCGCCGTATTCAATTGATATTTATTATGTGAAGCATGTATCATCAAGAGCGATGTTCTACAATTGTGGATTAAAGTTAAGTATTATATCAACTACGTACTTTATTTGCTACTATTAATTCCCTTAACTGTTCCAGACCTCACGTCAGTCAGCGTGTAATTAAACGCGTGCATTTCGGCCTCCTCTAGCAACACAGTGTTGGCACTTCTGCCAACACTACAAAAACATGTTCCATAATTCTGCAATAATAATTATGTGTACCTGTCTTACCACCCTATTCGAAAACAAGAATTATCTGGGATTTTTTCCACACGCCACGTAGCCTTCGTTGCTCCAGCGACAAACGATGAACTGCATAATCTCTGTAGAATCTTACAGGTATCTCGCCTGGTCCAGACGCCATTGCACTGTTAAGCGATTGTGGGTTGTTATGCTATTTTGCGATCACTTATCTCATTATCTTCCATTTTGGCATCCGTGTGACGATTTGAAGGAGAGGCCGTACTGCGGTCTTCCACGATGAAAGTTTCGGAAGACCGAATTCATTATTTTAAGCTTCTCTCTGTCATCTTTTGTTTCGGTGGCAGTATGGCCACTGAGTGAATAGATGATTTCTATCCGTTTACTGATTTTACGTACGAGCAAAACTTCTTAGGGTACACCATATCCAGCTGAAGCTGTTCATTGATGATCAGATTCTGTAGAGATAACTAATTGCAGCAATGCTGACTGCTACGTTTCGCTAACTTCAAATGGCTCTTAAGCACTATGGGACTTAACATCTGAGGTCATCAGTCCCCTACACTTAGAACTACTTAAACCTAACTAACCTAAGGACATCACACACATCCATACCCGAGGCAGGAGTCGAACCTGCGACCGTAGCAGCAGCGTGGTTCCGGACTGAAGCGCCTAGAACCGCTCGGCCACGGCGGCCGGCTTTCGCTAACTATTCCAAATAGTCTGAGACCTTTCTATGGAATGAGTGATCCCAGATTATGGTGCGAAAAACACCCCATAAAGTTCTTTGGACCACCTGGGGCCTGAACTGCACCCTCTAAACACTGTGGGTTAAATGCCCCAACACCATTGGCGCATTCGACATCTAGCATAATTTGGGAAGAGAGAAAATCGCGACTCATTGGAGCACACGACACGCTTCCAGTCAGCTGCTGCCTAGTTGTATGGGCAATTCAAGACTACGCATTATGTGCTGCTGTCAGCAAATGCCTTTTGCGAGGTACCCGATTCCAAATGTCCGCCGCACGCAAATCCCTTCGTAATTTTCGCTCGCAAACTGGTTGAGACTGACCTGTATTCATTAACAGCAGCTATTCCTGTCGGCTTTAAAACCGACTGCCGTTTGCAACTTGCAACACTCGTCTCAGACCCTATCGATAAGGATCTCTTATAAGACCACTCTTCCTTCACCGTGTTATATGGCTGCGAGTGATACACCATTCCTTCTAGACACGTTGGACAGGTTGATATACCATAGAATCGAACAACTTCATTCACAGGGTGGTCATGGACAAGTCCAATCACGACAGCTCCTTTCTGGCATTTTGTCACTTCTCCACGCCGATTCATCTTCCTGCGCTGATTCCATACAACCGATAGGCACATACACACCACTTTGCTTCCATGATATATGATAGCGTTGGAGATACATGTGACCACTTGGTATCAGTTCTACGCTATCTATACCGCTCTAAAGCGGCCAATGTGGTCCTTTAAAGAGATGACTAAATTTTGTCTGGTGAGCTCAGTGTCTGGTAAGAATCAAGCTACCTGAAATTTATGAACGGATTCACACACTCTAAGATCGCGTCACAATGCTCCCATCATCATCCAATATTGTTAAGTTTTTGTCACAAAGGGTAGGGGTCGGGTGCGGGGTGAGGGGGCACTGCTGAGTCTCAAAAATTGCAAGGAATTGTAGGAAATTACTATGTATAACACAGGATACTTTTCAGTTTCTTGCCCACGTGGGTAAGCTTGTGTCCATTAGCCTTTGGAGGACATTCCAACCAGGTAAAGGCCCCATTCCCTCGCTGACTATACTTGCCTGTAAAAAAAAAAAAAAAAAAAAAAAAAAAAAAAAAAAAAAAAAAAAAAAAGCACAGCTATAGCCCGCATACCCGTGATCACAATCGATAAAGGTGAATGCATACTTCAATGCTGTGATGATGTCAAAGTTGTGATAGTTTGTTGCTACCGAAATTCATTTATTAATTTATGACATGTATTCATATTTCAGACGAATGCTTTTTAAATCTTAACTGAATTTTATTCGAAGTTGTGCTAGAGGGATGAAATAAGCACGCAGTAAACAAATTATTACATTAAAATTTTTTTATATATGTTGTTGCTGTTGTGGTCTTCAGTCCTGAGACTGGTTTAATGCAGCTCTCCATGCTACTCTGTCCTGTGCAACTTCTTCATCTCCAGGTACCTACATCCTTCTGAATCGGTTTAGTGTATTCATCTCTTGGTCTCCCTCTACGATTTTTACCCTCCACGCTGCCCTCCAACACTAAATTGGTGATCCCTCGATGTCTCAGAACATGTCCTACCACCGATCCCTTCTTCTAGTCAAGTTGTGCCACAAGCTCCTCTTCTCCCCCAATGCTATTCAATACCTCCTCATTAGTTATGTGATCAACCCATCTAATCTTCACCATTCTTCTGTAGCACCACATTTCGAAAGCTTCTATTCTCTTCTTGTCTAAGCTATTTATCGTCCACGTTTCACTTCCATACATGGCTACACTCCATACCAATATTTTGAGAAACGACTTCCTGACACTTAAATCAATACTCGATGTTAACAAATTTCTCTTCTTAAGAAACGCTTTCCTTGTCATTGCCAGTCTACATTTTATATCCTCTCTACTTCGACCATCATCAGTTATTCTGCTTCCCAAATAGCAAAACTCCTTTACTACTTTAAGCGTGTCATTTCCTAATCTAATTCCCTCAGTATCACCCGACTTAATTCGACTACATTCCATTATCCTCGTTTTGCTTTTGTTGATGTTCATCTTATACCCTCCTTTCAAGACACTGTCCATTCCGTTCAACTGCTCTTCCAAGTCCTTTGCTGTTTCTGACAGAATTACAATGTCATCGGCGAACCTCAAAGTTTTTATTTCTTCTCCACGGATTTTAATACCTACTCCGAACTTTTCTTTTGATTCCTTTCTCAATATACAGATTGAATAACATCGGGGATAGGCTACAACCCTGTCTCACTCCCTTCCCAACCACTGCTTCCCTTTCATACCCCTCGACTCTTATAACTGCCATCTGCTTTCTGTACAAATTGTGAATAGCCTTTCGCTCTCTGTATATATATATATATATATATATATATATATATATATATATATATATTATTGTTATTATAACTGCAAGCATCTGTACCACATTAAAAGTGTGAGTGATAGCAACCTATTTTAAGAAGATGGGCGAAGAGGGGGGAGAGGGAGGGGGGAGAGGGGAGGGAGAGGGAGAGGGAGAGGGAGAGGGAGAGAGAGAGAGAGAGAGAGAGAGAGAGATCTCATGTATCTCACATACTAAGTAGAATAGTTTTGTGATTTTTGACCACTCCAGGCACCTTGTTTCTACTTAGGACTTTCAGTCCCACTACCAAATAAACTGGAACTTGGATCCGCGCCTGTCTGGGACGAAGCGACACTCACCCCATCTTTTCATGTCCTTAAAAAAAGTTACTAAGGACAAGTGGCGAAGAACCGCTTGCTCCTGTGCTGCTTCACGAAATCTATTCTTCAGTACTGGGACGGCTTGGCGGTCCTGGGAAACGCGCCAGGCTGCGCCGGGAGCGGCGTTTCCGCGAACTATGTGGCCGGAGGCAGCAGGGGAACAACAGCGACGGAGGTGGCGGTGGCGGCAGACGAGCGTAGGCACGTTCAATGGAGCGCCTCGTGAATGAACAGGTGTCCTTGGAGCGCGCCCGGAAGCTGCAGCCGCCGCAGCCGCGCGCCAGCCGCCGCAGCCGCGCCGCCCCCTCTACGGTGAAAGTGCACTGCCAACGGCCTGATATATCAGGCGAGCTGATTTCGCATTTTAATTTCAGCCACTATCGCTCCTGTTCCGCCATCCCTGGCTAGAAAGGAATCAATTATACCCTGCAAGAACGGAACGTCGTCCCCTGCCACCTTATACGAAGTAACTTCAGCACGGAAGTGGCAGACACGGAAGCTCCTATAGCGCATTCTGGATATTGGATTAAGCAAAATACCGTTGGCTCCGAGTAAGAGAATTCAATCGCTTTCTCCATTGAAGCAGATTTTTTTCCTAGCGAGAAGACAATATTAATGTACAAATGCACCCCATCACAAAAATGTGTAAGAATGTTCACGTTTTCCTCCCCTGGATAAAACATTTTTTTTATTACTGGGTTGGTGCATAAGTTCGTAGAGTTTTTCCATAAGTTTAATAAACACAACAGATACACATAATAGAGCCTTTAGTCGCCAATAACATATTTTCCTTCACTATTTATAATAGTCTGCGAACGCTGGGGTAACTTTTAGATTCGGCGACTGTAGAAATCACGTGGTTTTGATGCAAAGAACTCGTCGGGCCATGTTCAGAGCACATTTTCATCCAGAAAGGAAGTCCTTGAAATGCGTTCAATAGAGAGCGGAAAAGGTGAAAATCTGAGGGCGCAATATCAGGTGGACACGGTGTCTCTTGTGAGTGTAACAGAATGTGGGCGTCAGTCTTCCAGGTCATTGTTCTTTGACTGCGTCTGCAAGACGTTTCATTTGTTAACAAATATCAGGACTAAGGGTTACAAATAGGGGAAGCAATTCGTAGTACACCACATCGTCGCTGTTCCACCAGATGTATAAGATTATCTTTTGTGGATGCGAGCAGGTCTTTATACGGGGAGTAGCTGCTTTGTTTGGATTTAACCATTCCTTTGTTTTCCTTGTGTTACCATTCCTCATCACCAGTAATGATTAGTCGGTGTTGTTCACGAGTCAAATGACGAGCAAGCAGAGATGCACATATGACCAACCGCTAATTTTTGTGATTTTGTCGCCGGCCGGAGTGACAGAGCGGTTCTAGGCGCTACAGTCTGGAACCGCGGGACCGCTACGGTCGCAGGTTGGAATCCTGCCTCGGGTATGGATGTGTGTGATGTCCTTAGGTTAGTTAGGTTTAAGTAGTTCTAAGTTCTGGGGGACTGATGACCTCCGAAGTTAAGTCCCACAGTGCTCAGAGCAATTTTGATTTGTGATTTTGTCTTAGAGCATGTGGACCCCAAACGCCCGAGTTTTGAACCTTCTCCGTCGCATGAAAATGTTGCACAATGGTGGAATGATCACAATTCATCATTTTTGCCAGTTATCGAGTACACTGACGCGGATCATTGTGGACTAATACGTTTAAACGATCTTTATCAAACCCTGAAGGTCCTCCTGAACGTGGAGAGTCACCAATGTCAATCCTCATACACGGCGCAAATGTTTCTGGCTGCCTACGCTGCTGCCACCCCTCAATTGAACTCAAACAGAAGAAAATGTCGGAAATGTTCCGATTTCTCAACTTGGTGCTTCATTTTCTAGCCTCCACAGCTCCACTATCTATCTCCAAATGACAAAATGACCATGTATAAACTCAAATAGCGAATGTGAACTATAAATAAAAAATAATAATCGACAAACAAACCCAAAGCAACCGGAATACCAAGATGCAAAGCAAAAACGCTACGAACTTATGCACCAACCTAATATATTTATCTGGCATCTAGCTGCGCAGCTATTTACCCAAGACACTGTTATCTTATATGTTTAGAAATTACATATCTATTTGTTACGTATACAGTGAAGTTTTGATATACTTCACTCTTTCCTAATTATTACTCGACAAGGTGAACTGGTTACCCGGTTGAGCGGAAAGTAACTTGGTCACGTGACTAGGTACAGTCACATTCCAAGTCAAAGTAGCGCGCGGTTTTACCTCGCAGTGTCAGCGGGTAAAGTGTCTGGAAAAGCGATCATGGAAAATACCTTCGCAGGAAGCCGCGACAACTTTCTGTTAACGCCATTAATTTTACTAACAATGACAGCGAGAATCGCATGACAGTGCCAACAGAGAAGGCAACGGAAGCTATGATGACCTGATTACAAGCAAAATCACGACAATGGTATTCACATTACGGAATGAGGGACACGATGCCGAATGGAGCAAGATTCAAGTATTTGCCCATGGACGGAATAAGTAAAACAAATATTTCATTAATGATATAGATAAATGTGTTATTAGACAGCAGTTTGTTATATTACGAATAATACAGGAAATATCATCTTTGGAAAAACCTCACAGCTTTTGTCGCAGAGAACTGGACTTACAGGCTAGCGAAGATATGGTTCAAATGGCTCTGAGCACTATGGGACTCAACTGCTGAGGTCATTAGTCCCCTAGAACTTAGAACTAGTTAAACCTAACTAACCTAAGGACATCACAAACATCCATGCCCGAGGCAGGATGTGAACCTGCGACCGTAGCGGTCTTGCGGTTCCAGACTGCAGCGCCTTTAACCGCACGGCCACTTCGGCCGGCTAGCCAAGATACTGAGGTAAACTGTTCCATGTACGGGATTTAATCTTCAAAGGTGCCGGAATGAACGAGTCGTCATGTGCGGAAGAGAGAACACATTTGCAAGAAGAGACTCTTTTTTTGCGAAATATGAAGCATCACAATTAAAGCGGCCACTGGTTTATTGAGACGAAAGGTGGATTCATACACACTACACTGTGAATGAAAGACCAAATGGCTCTGAGCACTATGGGACTTAACATCTTAGGTCATCAGTCGAATGAAAGATCCAAAGTCACAATATGCGAAGAGTACTGTCAAACAAAAATGCCAAGCAACGTTTGATTACTGTGAATGTGAAGCTTCGTTTTTATTCCTGCTCTATGACTACAACATGAATACTTGGGATTATCATATAAAAGTGGACAGAAAAAACTAATAAAAGTACATTGAGACAAGGAATGCCGAACTTTTGATATTAATTGAGGAACACGAACATTCTCCTCTTTACAAAAATTTACAAGAAAACTCTTCCCTTCCTCCTCCTCCCGTACTATCTAGACCTAAATCCTACATAACTGGTCTGGAATGTTGCTTAGAATAAAACCCGTAATCGTAATATGTAAAGCATCTCGCTCTCTAAACCACAAAACTGACGTAATGCTACCTCGGCGACTTATGCGTCAATTTCGCTGTCTTTATAATCCAGCAGCTTGAAGTTGGACTAACAAGGCTGACTGGACCTCCTTCTAGAATCTTCTACCAGAGAAAAACTTTGAGGTGGTCATCAGCAATCGAACTCGGGACTTTGGCATTACTAACCAAAAACGCTAGCCGCTACACTAAGCGGTCAGTCTACTCCTACTGCTATAACTTTAAGTTTCACTGTTGTGGCATTAGAAGACTTGAAAGGCGGTGTATCACGCCCAGAAAAGCGCGTGATGACTACTGGAGGAAAGGTACTCTGACGACCAAAGAAACCGAAAATATATTAAAATCAGACGGCATAAATTCGAACAAAGAGTTCCGTGACTGAAGCAACAGGCGATGGAATAGAGACACAGCTGTGGAAGATAGCAATACCTTTGGGAAACGTAGTTTTACACATACTGCCAGCTAAACGTCGTGAGCAACCCCTGTGAAATATAAGAGTACTGTACGACCTGTTTCTGTTCTTGTGCTAAATGTTCACTTGGTTTAGTGGTGCGTACAGAGAAGTAGCGTGTAACGGAGCTCCACTTGTAAGAGTACAGGAGTGTACACTGTTATTGCCTCCCCACACTGCTTCTCGGGCGTAAACACGTCGGTGCTGCCTCCCTCGCCAGGTGACCAGTTCGCTTTACGGGGTGATACGTACTATCTCTACAAATAACATAAACCGATATTCGTATTTCACTTGTGATAAGTTTTATGTCCCCCCCTCCCCCCCAATGAACCATGGACATTGCCGTTGGTGCGGAGGCTTGCGTGCCTCAGCGATACAGATAGCCATACCGTAGGTGCAACCACAACGGAAGGGTATCTGTTGAGAGGCCAGACAAACGCGTGGTTCCTGAAGAGGGGCAGCAGCCTTTTCAGTAGTTGCAGGGGCAACAGTCTGGATGATTGACTGATCTGGCCTTGTAACACTAACCAAAACAGCCTTGCTGTGCTGGTACTGCGAACGGTTGAAAGCAAGGGGAAACTACAGCCGTAATTTTTCCCGAGGGCATGCAGCTTTACTGTATGGTTAATGATGATGGCGTCCTCTTGGGTAAAATATTCCGGAGGTAAAATAGTCCCCCATTCGGATCTCCGGGCGGGGACTATTCAAGAGGACGTCGTTATCAGGAGAAAGAAAACTGGCGTTCTACGGATCGGAGCGTGGAATGTCAGATCCCTTAATCGGGCAGGTAGGTTAGAAAATTTAAGAAGGGAAATGGATAGGTTAAAGTTATATATAATGGAATTAGTGAAGTTTGGTGGCAGGAGGAACAAGACTTCTGGTCAGGCGAATACAGGGTTATAAATACAAAGTCAAATAGGGGTAATGCAGGAGTAGGTTTAATAATGAATAAAAAAAATAGGAACGCGGGTAAGCTACTACAAACAGCATAGTGAACGCATTATTGTGGCCAAGATAGATACGAAGCCCACACCTACTACAGTAGTACAAGTTTATATGCCAAATAGCTCTGCAGATGACGAAGAAGTTGAAGAAATGTATGACGAAATAAAAGAAATTATTCAGATAGTGAAGGGAGACGAAAATTTAATAGTCATGGGTGACTGGAATTCGGTAGTAAGAAAAGGGAGAGAAGGAAACGTAGTAGGTGAATATGGATTGGGGCTAAGAAATGAAAGAGGAAGCCGCCTGGTAGAATTTTGCACAGAGCACAACTTAATCATAGCTAACACTTGGTTCAAGAATCATAAAAGAAGGTTGTATACATGGAAGAAACCTGGAGATACTGACAGATTTCAGATAGATTATATAATGGTAAGGCAGAGATTTAGGAACCAGGTTTTAAATTGTAAGACATTTCCAGGGGCAGATGTGGACTCTGACCACAGTCTATTGGTTATGAACTGTAGATTAAAACTGAAGAAACTGCAAAAAGGTGGGAATTAAGGAGATGGGATCTGGATAAACTGACTAAACCAGAGGTTGTACAGAGTTTCAGGGAGAGCGTAAGGGAACAAATGGCAGGAATGGGGGAAAGAAATACAGTAGAAGAATGGGTAGCTTTCAGGGATGAAATAGTGATGGCAGCAGAGGATCAAGTAGGTAAAAAGACGACGGCTGGTAGAAATCCTTGGGTAACAGAAGAAATATCGAATTTAATTGATGAAAGGAGAAAATATAAAAATGCAGTAAATGAAGCAGGCAAAAAGGAATGCAAACGTTTCAAAAATGAGATCGACAGGAAGTGCAAAATGGCTAAGCAGGGATGGCTGGAGGATAAATGTAAGGATGTAGAGGCTTATCTCACTAGGGGTAAGATAGATACTGCCTACAGGAAAATTAAAGAGACCTTTGGAGAAAAGAGAACCAGTTGTATGAATATTAAGAGCTCAGATGGAAACCCAGTTCTAAGCAAAGAGGGGAAATCAGAAAGGTAGAAGGAGTATATAGAGGGTATATACAAGGGCGATGTACTTGAGGACAATATTATGGAAATGAAAGAGGATGTAGATGAAGATGAAATGGGGGATATGATACTGCGTGAAGAGTTTGACAGAGCACTGAAAGACCTGAGTCGAAACAAGGCACCGGGAGTAGACAACATTCCATTAGAACTACTGATGGCCTTGGGAGAGCCAGTCCTGACAAAACTCTACCATCTGGTGAGCAAGATGTATGAGACAGGCGAAATACCCTCAGACTTCAAGAAGAATATAATAATTCCAATCCCAAAGAAAGCAGGTGTTGACAGATGTGAAAATTACCGAACTATCAGTTTAATAAGTCACGGCTGCAAAATACTAACGCGAATTCTTTACAGACGAATGGAAGAACTAGTAGAAGCTGACCTAGGGGAAGATCAGTTTGGATTCCGTAGAAATATTGGAACACGTGAGGCAATACTGACCCTACGACTTATCTTAGAAGCTAGATTAAGGAAAGGCAAACCTACGTTTCTAGTATTTGTAGACTTAGAGAAAGCTTTTGACAATGTTGACTGGAATACTCTCATTCAAATTCTGAAGGTGGCACGGGTAAAATACAGGGAGCGAAAGGCTATTTACAATTTGTACAGAAACCAGATGGCAGTTGTAAGAGTTGAGGGGCATGAAAGGGAAGTAGTGGTTGGGAAGGGAGTGAGACAGGGTTGTAGCCTATCCCCGATGTTATTCAATCTGTATATTGAGCAAGCAGTAAATGAAACAAAAGAAAAATTCGGAGTAGGTATTAAAATCCATGGAGAAGAAATAAAAACTTTGAGGTTCGCCGATGACATTGTAATTCTGTCAGAGACAGCAAAGGACTTGGAAGAGCAGTTGAACGGAATGGATAGCGTCTTGAAAGGAGGATATAAGATGAACATCAACAAAAGCAAAACGAGGATAATGAAATGTAGTCGAATTAAGTCGGGTGATGCTGATGGTAATAGATTAGGAAACGAGACACTTAAAATAGTAAAGGAGTTTTGCTATTTGGGGAGCAAAATAACTGCTGATGGTCGAAGTAGAGAGGATATAAAATGTAGACTGGCAATGGGAAGGAACGCGTTTCTGAAGAAGAGAAATTTGTTAACATCGAGTATTGATTTAAGTGAAAGGAAGTCGTTTCTCAAAGTATTTGTATGGAGTGTAGCCATGTATGGAAGTGAAACATGGACGATAAATAGTTTAGACAAGAAGAGAATAGAAGCTTTCGAAATGTGGTGCTACAGAAGAATGCTGAAGATTAGATGGGTAGATCACATAACTAATGAGGTGGTGTTGAATAGGATTGGGTAGAAGAGAAGTTTGTGGCACAACTTGACTAGAAGAAGGGATCGGTTGGTGGGACGTGTTCTGAGGCATCAAGGGATCACCAATTTAGTATTGGAGGGCAGCGTGGAGTGTAAAAATCGTAGAGGGAGACCAAGAGATGAATACACCAAGCAGATTCAGAAGGATGTAGGTTGCAGTAGGTACTGGGAGATGAAGAAGCTTGCACAGGATAGAGTAGCATGGGGAGCTGCATCAAACCAACCTCAGGACTGAAGACCACAACAACAACAAGTTTTATGTGGCTCAGCAATGGAAGCAAATTGCTAATACGGCAAGACATTAACACGGTGCACAACTAACTAATTACATAAATGAATGCAGGCAGTTTCATCTTGTGGAATCATGTGGCTCATGTGCTCTTGTGGAGCCTACCTAGTAATGTGGTTGCTGTGGCTCGGTTTCCTCACATCTTGGAATTTAGAGAACAATGTCCGTCTCTTGCGATGTGGATACACAGTTTTGGCTGTCGAGCAAGATTCGTGACACTTGTGGGTAAGGGAATTCCCAGTTTCACGATTGCCTTCTAGAGTTGGCCTGCTGATTGCCGTAGCGGTAACAGAGGAGTAGATTACTGGCAGTTTTGAAAGATGATGTTCGCAATATGAAGAATTAAAACTTTGATTCTGAGGTGATGTGCAAGGTAACACCCCTCCTCATTGCGTACAACACTGATGATGTATGACGTCGTGGAAGGTTTACCTTATTCTTATAGGAATAAACGCTTGAATCTGTTCTAAGTTTTGTTCTCTCATCATCTGACAGGTTCTCAGAATCGGTACTATTCATCAAATGATCTTTCGTTATAACAGTTGCGAAGTTCTTGTAAGTTATACAGGGTGTTTCAAAAATGACCGGTATATTTTAAACGGCAATAAAAACTAAACGAGCAGCGATAGAAATACACCGTTTGTTTCAATATGCTTGGGACAACAGTACATTTTCAGGCAGACAAACTTTCGAAATTACAGTAGTTACAATTTTCAACAACAGATGGCGCTGCGGTCTGGGAAACTCTATAGTACGATATTTTCCACATATCCACCATGCGTAGCAATAATATGCCGTAGTCTCTGAATGAAATTACCCGAAACCTTTGACAACGTGTCTGGCGGAATGGCTTCACATGCAGATGAGATGTACTGCTTCAGCTGTTCAATTGTTTCTGGATTCTGGCGGTACACCTGGTCTTTCAAGTGTCCCCACAGAAAGAAGTCACAGGGGTTCATGTCTGGCGAATAGGGAGGCCAATCCACGCCGCCTCCTGTATGTTTCGGATAGCCCACAGCAATCACACGATCATCGAAATATTCATTCAGGAAATTAAAGACGTCGGCCGTGCGATGTGGCCGGGCCCCATCTTGCATAAACCACGAGGTGTTCGCAGTGTCGTCTAAGGCAGTTTGTACCGCCACAAATTCACGAAGAATGTCCAGATAGCGTGATGCAGTAATCGTTTCGGATCTGAAAAATGGGCCAATGATTCCTTTGGAAGAAATGGCGGCCCAGACCAGTACTTTTTGAGGATGCAGGGACGATGGGACTGCAACATGGGGCTTTTCGGTTCCCCATATGCGCCAGTTCTGTTTATTGACGAAGCCGTCCAGGTAAAAATAAGCTTCGTCAGTAAACCAAATGCTGCCCACATGCATATCGCCGTCATCAATCCTGTGCACTATATCGTTAGCGAATGTCTCTCATCCAGCAATGGTAGCGGCGCTGAGGGGTTCCGCGTTTGAATTTTGTATGGATAGAGGTGTAAACTCTGGCGCATGAGACGATACATGGACGTTGGCGTCATTTGGACCGCAGCTGCAACACGGCGAACGGAAACCCGAGGCCGCTGTTGGATCACCTGCTGCACTAGCTGCGCGTTGCCCTCTGTGGTTGCCGTACGCGGTCGCCCTACCTTTCCAGCACGTTCATCCGTCACGTTCTCAGTCCGTTGAAATTTTTCAAACAGATCCTTTATTGTATCGCTTTTCGGTCCTTTGGTTACATTAAACCTCTGTTGAAAACTTCGTCTTGTTGCAACAACACTTGTGTTCTAGGCGGTGGAATTCCAAGACCAGAAAAATCCTCTGTTCGAGAGGAATAAACCATGTTGTCTACAGCACACTTGCACGTTGTGAACAGCACACGCTTACAGCAGAAAGACAACGTACAGAATGGCGCACCCACAGACTGCGTTGTCTTCTATATCGTTCACATCACTTGCAGCGCCATCTGCTGTTGAAAATTGTAACTATTGTAATTTCGAAAGTTTGTCCGCTGAAAATGTACTGTTGTCCCAAGCATATTGCAACAAACGGTGTATTTCTATCGCTGCTCGTTTAGTTTTTATTGCCGTTTCAAATATACCGGTCATTTTTGAAACACCCTGTATATACAAAGGAAGATACCCATTCGCGATAACCGCTTTGATTAGGGTTTACCGTCAGGGTCTTGAAACAACGATACGGCATTCATCAGAAGTGAGTTAAGGAAACTTATATCTGTAATGCCAGAGGGGGATCTGAAAGGTGCTCCCCACAAATATGAATCCAGTATCTTAACCAATTCGAAAAGTCGCTTAGTACGTACACAAAGGTGCGGCCAAACAGATGCGCGAAGTAATATTCCTTTCAAGTAATGAAAGATAAATAAGTTAACACAGAAAGCCGCTGTGCTGTTATACCAACTCACACTGCAACTTGTTAGATACCATCTTCTTAATTTCCTACCTTTCCGCAGTTTCTTTAAAGGTGGAATGTAAAGAAGGCAGAAACAAAGGAAGCGAACTTCGAGGCAATTCTTGGAAAGGGATGAGCAAGTAGATGAAGATGAGATGCGAGAGATGATATTGCAAGAATAATTTGGCACAACACTGGAAGCTAAACAAGCATCTGAAGTAGGCGGCATTGCCTCAGAATTGTGAAGATCCATTGGAGAACATACCGCGACAGAACTTTTCCACCTGGTAAGTAATGTATACGAAACAGGCGAAATAACGACGGACTTTACGAAGCATTTAATAATTCCAATTAAAAAGAAAGGAGGTGCTGTCAAGTGTTAATACCAGCAATTATTAGTTGCATAAGTCATACTTGTAAAATACTGACACGAATTATTTGCAGACGAATGGAAAACCTGGTAAAGCCGACCTCGGAGAAGATCATTTTTGGTTGATGATCATTTTGGGTTCCGGAAAAATATATGAACAAATGGCTCTGAGCACTATGGGACTTAACATCTATGGTCATCAGTCCCCCAGAACTTAGAACTACTTAAGCCTAACTAACCTAAGGACATCACCCAACTCCCAGTCATCACGAGGCAGAGAAAATCTCTGACCCCTCCGGGTATCGAACCCGGGAACCCGGGCGCGGGAAGCTGTCTTAGAAGATAATCTGACGAAAGGCAAACCTTCGTTTAGAGCAACTATAGGTTTAGACAAAACTTTTACCGTGTTGACTGGAGTACATTCTTTGAAACTCTGACAGTAACAGCGATAAATTACAGGGAGCGTAAGGTTGTCTACAACTTGTAAGGAAACCAGACAGCAGTTATATGAATTGAAGGACATGAGACGTAAAGGAAGGAAGATTACAGGTTAACGTCCTGTCGACATCGAGGTCATTAGGGACGGAGCACAAGCTCGGACTGTTGTAAGAATGGGGAAAAAAACGGTCGCGCCAGGAACCAGCCCGACATTTACCTGGAGCGATTTAGGGAAAACTGGACGGCGGATGCGGATTTGAGATATGTAAGGTAGGCAGAATTTAAGAAGGCAATGAGACTGGGTTGTGGTCTATCTTCAGCGTTATTTAATCTATACACTGAGAAAACAGTGACGGAAAAAGGAGAAATTTTTAAGGGAACTGAAGTTCAGGGAGATGAATGAAATCTTATAGGTTTGCCGATAACCATGTAATTCCGTCAGATACGCAAAAGATATGAAAGATCAGATGCACGGAATGGATACTGTGTTGAAAAGAGGTTACATGACAGAAGCCAAAAAAGTAAAACAATAATAATGCGTGTATTCGAATTAAAGGAGGAGATGCTTAGGGGACTGGATTACGAACTGAGGCATTAAAAGTAATAGATGAGTTCTGCTACTTGGGAAGCAAATTTGAAGACTGTCAATAGGTCAATAGTGAGAGAAGCATTTCTGAAGAACAGAAGTTTGTTAACATCGAATTTACACTGACGGAAAAAAATTGCAACAGCAAGGAGTTGGACGATATAAACGAAAGTTGATAGGCATGTTTCTACATCTGGAAGATCACGTCCATCCAAAATTCGCCCAATATGTATAAGAGTGGCGTCAGTAGCGCCACTATAGGATTCAAATCATGTTTAGTTTAAATACGCACTATAACGGTCGTCAGCGTTAGTTAGCTTTGAGATTGGATGGGATGAGCTGATGTTTTTAAGACGACACAGACGCCATGATCAACACTTCACCATGTTTGAACAAGGTCGTGTTATAAGGCTATGAGAACCTATCGCAGAAGGACTTGGCAGGAATATACATGATTACTGGCACGTGTTCGGCCTATAGCTCTGGTGCATCGTACTGTATCTTCAGCAGCAATCTGAGCAGTAGTTGGCACCACAGTCACGCAACGAACTGTTACAAATCGGTTACTTCATGGACAGCTCCCAGTCAGACGCCCCGTACCGTAAATTTCATTGACCCCAAACCACCGCCATTTGCGACTTCAGTGGTGTCAAACAAGAGTTCATAGGACGGAAGCGTGGAGGTCTGTTGTGTTTTCTGATGAAAGCTGGTCCTGCCTCGGTTCCAGTGATGGCCGTGTGTGGATTACAACGAGGCCAACTGTGAGCCTGCAACCAACCTGTTTCCATGTTAGACACGCTGGACCTACACCTGGAGTTATGGTCTGGGGTACTATTTCGTATGACAGCGGGAGCACTCTCGTGGTTATCTCACGCACCCTGACTGCAAATCTGTACGTCAATTGGGTAGTTCGACCTGTTGGGCTGCCATTCATGAACAACATTGCAGGGGGTGTTATCCAACAGGACACCACTGTTATAACCCAACATGCTGTACAGAGTGTCGACATGTTGCCTTGGCTTGCTCTCTCACCAGATCTGTATTCAGTCGAACACATATGGCATACCATCGGGTGACAACTCCAGCGTCATCCACATGCAGCATTAACCGTCCCGGTACTGACCGACCAAGCGCAACACGTATGGAACTCCATCCCACAAACTGACATCCGGCGCTTGTACAACGCAATGCATGCACGTCTGCATGCTTGCATTCAACATTCTGGCGGTTACACCGGTTATTAATGTATCAGCATTTCACATTTGCAATGACTTACCTCACGCTTATATTAACCTGTGATTTTGCAATGTTAATCATTTAAATATGTTACCTAGACATACGTATTCCCGAAATCTCGTTACTCTACGTTCATTATTTTTCGGTGTTGCGATTTTTTCCGCCAGAGTAAATGTAAGTGCTAAGAAGCCTTATCAGGGGTCTTTGAATGCCAAACAGCGACGATAAACAGTGCAGACAAGAATAGAACAGAAGATTTTGAAAGGTGGTGCTGTAGACTAATGTTGAAGATTAGATGTGTAGATCGAATAACTACTGAGGAGGTGTTGAACGGAAATGGGGAGGAACGAAATTTATGGCACAACTTAACTAAAGCGGTGGTCGGTTGATACGAGAAATCCTATGGAACCAGAGAATCGTCAGTTTTGTAATGGACTTCAATGCAAGATACTTGTCACAGTTCCCACAACAAAACTTTGTCTCGAAACCTGGCAGAAAATCCTAAGAGATTCTGGTCGTATGTGAAGTATGTTAGCGGCAAAAAACAATCAATGCCTTCTCTACGCGATAGCAATGGAGATACTATCGAAGACAGTGCTGCCAAAGCAGGGTTACTAAACACAGCTTTCCGAAATGCCTTCACAAAAGACGACGAAGTAAATATTCCAGAATCCAAATCGAGAACGTCTGCCAGCACGAGTAACGTAGAAGTAAATATCCTCGGAGTAGTGAAACAACTTAAATCACTTAATAAAAGCAAGTCTTCTGATCCAGACTGTATAGCAATTAGGTTCCTTTCGGAGTACGCTGATGCATTACCTCCATACTTAACAATCATATACAACCGTTCGCTCGACTAAAGATCCGTAAACAAAGACTGGAGAGTTGCACAGGTCACACCAATGTTCAAGAAAGGTAGTAGGAGTAATCCACTAAAGTATCGTTAACGTCGATATGCTGCAGGATTTTGGAACATATATTGTGTTCAAACGTTATGCATTACCTCGAAAAAAAAAACTGTCTATTGACACACAGTCAACATGGGTTTAGAAAACATTGTTCCTGTGAAACAAAACTAGCTGTTTATTCACATGAAGTGTTGAGTGCTATTGACAAGGGATTTCAGATCGATTCCGTATTCCTGGATTTCCGGAAGGCTTATCACACTGTGCCACACAAGCGGCTCGTACTGAAATTGCGTGCTTATGGAATATCGTCTCAGTTACGTGACTATTTGTGATTTCATATAAGAGAGGTCACAGTTCGTAGTAACTGACAAAAAGTCATCGAGTAAAACAGAAGTGATTTCTGGCATTCCCCAAGGTAGTGTTACAGGCCCTTTGCTCTTCCTTATCTATATAAACGGTTTGGGAGGCAATCTGAGCAGCCGTCTTAGGTTGTTTGCAGATGACGCTGTCGTTTACCGACTAATAAAGTCGTCAGAAGATCAAAACAAATTGCAAAACGATTTAGGAAAGATATCTGAATGGTGCGAAAATTGACAGTTGACCCTAAATAACAAAAAGTGTGAAGTCACCCACATGAGTGCTAAAAGGAATTCGTTAAACTTCGGTTACACGATAAATCAATCTAATCTAAAAGCCGTAAATTCAACTAAATACCTAGGTATAACAATTACGAACAACTTAAATTGGAAGGAACATATAGAAAATGTTGTGGGGAAGGCTAACCAAAGACTGCGTTTTATTGGCAGGACATTCAGAAAATGTAACAGATCTACTAAGGAGACTGCCTACACTACGCTTGTCCGTCCTCTTTTAGAATACTGCTGCGCGGTGTGGGATCCTTCCTAGATAGGACTGACGGAGTACTTCGAAAAAGTTCAAAGAAGGGCAGCACGTTTTGTATTATCGCGAAATATGGGGGAGAGTGTCACAGATATGATGCAGGATTTGGGCTGGGCACCATTAAAAGAAAGGCGTTTTTCGTTGCGACGGAATCTTCTCACGAAATTCCAATCACCAACTTTCTCCTCCGAATGCGAATATATTTTGTTGACACCGACCTACATAGGGAGAAACGATCACCACGATAAAATAAGTGAAATCAGAGCTCGTACGGAAAGATATAGATGATCGTTATTTCCGCGCGCTATACGAGATTGGAATAATAGAGAATTGTGAAGGTGGTTCGATGAACCCTCTGCCAGGCACTTACATTTCATGTGCAAAGTATCGATGTAGATGTAGACGGAAGTTTGGGGGGGGGGGGGGGGGGGAGACCTCGTACGGGAAGGACAAGGATTGACTACAGAAAGCAGGTTGAAACGGATGTAGACTGCGGAAGTTATGCAGAGATGGAGAGGTTCACACAGAATAGACCAGTGTGGAGAGCTGCATCAAACCAGTCTTCGGGCTAAAGTGCACAACAATTACTATGCGAAATAACAGCATTAGAGTCTTTAATTTAATGTGAAAACTAGAAAAAACAACGCAAATCTAAGAATGCTCCCCAATGCATACCTCGATTTTGGTATGCACTGTCTAAATAGTATGGAGGTGTTATAGGTCAGATATGCGTGAAATGTTGCTAAAGTCGCACCCGGACCTGCTTTTTAAATGTCGCTACTACTACTAGGTGTTAGAACAGAAACCGAGACTAAATTGCGTTGAAATGAAACAACAACTCTCGCAGACGACCTATGGTCTTACTTTCTCCCATTACATTGCTCTACTATCGGAAGCGGGAGGAAAAGGCACTGACAAACATCGGACGTTCACTGATCCTATCACCTTGAAAGCTGGACGCAGGTATAGCGAACACAAATAGGACAATCGATAGTGGCTGTCTACATTCACCATTCTAAATCACATCCATTCTGGGTCGCTTGTGGATAAGTATTCTATCAGAAGCCGGCAGACCATTCAGGAGTTTCTTTTCTGCGAGAAAGAAGTCTTACTGACTGGTATATGACGATGTTTATAAATCTCGTATTCAACGCTGACGAAACTTTTTGGGTTTTATTGGCGTGGTCAAAGAAATATAAGGATTTTTACACTCTTCGATCGCGACACTGAGGGACACCTTCAGAGTTTTCCACCAGCTTCCGAATTCTGCTACTCACACGCGTAAATTGTTCATTACTCACGACTCTATTGCTCTTCTTTGTTAGCGCCAAGCCGACAAATTACTAACCCGCCCGGATAGCCGCGCGTGTCAGTACACCGCTTCTAGGACGGGAAGACGAGCCGGTCAGCCTGGATGTAGTTTTTAGGCAGTTTCCCACATCCAACGAAGTAAATACCAGGCTGATACCCACGACCCACCTTCCCACGGCCCGCCTCAGTTACACGATTTGCAAATGTTTCGAAAGCGTTCGCACACTTTCACATGGGTAACACTAGAGGCAAACATCTGGAGGGGGCGAAGGGCAAATTCGGTCCCGGGGTAAAGTGGTGGCGACAGGAAGGGCATCTGGCCACCCAGTAACATTAACAATGCCAAATCTGAAAACTAATATGTCGACCATGAGTCGATATGGCAAAAAGAGAGATGCCCCCCGAAATCATCGACGATACATCAGTTTTGCGGTATGCCTTGTCGACCACGGTTACTATGAATATTTCGTCTTCAAAATAAAAATTATCTAATGTAATAGCGTACTGTCCACATCCGTCTATAGCTTACTTCTGTTGTTGTTAAAAATAAAATTATCTGAACGATTACATTCTGACACAATGGCTGCCGTTGAACGGATTCAAATGTTGTTTTCATTTGTGTTACATTTTTCAAGCTATTGTATTGTATAATCCATCAAATGAACGTACTTGAGTTACAATCAATCATTCATCAAGTCTCATAATAGGCTGCAGGAGGCTGACAGTACGTGTTTCTTGAATAGCACTCGGGTAGCATGGTACTTATGGGTATAGGAACCTACACAGCAATTCGACGGTATACAGCCTAATTATGCTGCGCTTTTTGTTACATGTGAAACGTTTTCTATGTTCTTTGAGTTCGTTTCTTTCACTTATCCGGACAATAAATTATCTACTCTTATATCTCTGTCAGTTACTATGACTTATACCCCCTCCCCTCAAAAAATGGTTCAAATGGCTCTGAGCACTATAGGACTTAACTTCTGAGGTCATTAGTCCCCTAAAACGTAAACCTAACTAACCTAAGGACATCACACACATCCATGCCCGAGGTAGGACTCTAACCTGCGACCGTAGCGGTCGCGCGGTTCCAGACTGTAGCGCCTAGAACCTCTCGGCCACTACGGCCGGCCCCCTCCCCTCCTTCCAAGGAAACTTTTCATTGCTCTGTGCTTTTACACACTTCTCTCGTTCCATTCGCGAATAGTTCCTAGGAAGAATAGCAACTTATAGACCTCTATATGTGTTGTAATTCAACTAATGTATCTACAAGGCCACTACTAGAACAAAGGTACAGCTCCCATTCAATCATGCAATAAATGAGCTCCTAGCAAGGAACCAACACCTTCAGCTGCAACAAGCTCGAAGAAATCCGTATTCCTGAAGTCAGTGTTGCCTCGTTTAAATAATATTATTCATGATTTTTCAGACAGTACCTGAGCTTTAGTGCCAAAAAAGTTCATCCAAATAATCAACTTAGACATCAAGCGACCATCTGTTCTCAGACGCTAAGTTACTTCATAGCGAGCTGTCAGTTACTACCATCTCAGGTAACATTAAACCTTCTAGTATACTCTTATCATTATCTTGCCGCATCACATTATAAAAAAACATACGGTTTTTAAAGCACACGAGGAATCTGTTGAAGTTCGACCTGAAGGAACACACACTGCTCGGCGCAGGAAGTTCCTGCTTCCTGTGTATCCATGTGCTGCGTCTGGCATTTTCGCTGCAAAGTTCAAACGGCTGCGCCGGCACCGATACCGCGCCAGCAGCTGACTCTCGCCTCGGAACAGGTACGTGAGCGCGAGCGGACCTACATTCTAACCGATTACGGGCCTGCCCGCCAGCTCCAGACGGTCTACATATTTACTTCGGCTGGCCAGTAATGTAAGACCAACTCGCAGCCTCCGTCCTTGACAGTAAATATCTCCGTCCTGAACTTTCCAATTACTTCCACCCTTCATTGCCATCCGACGATCCAAGTGAAAGAACAAACGGTCGTACAAGAATGAGCGCAGAAGTTTCGTGAGCATGATGTGAAATTGTGACCTGAAAACTAAGTAATTCATTGTCAATTGGCGGTATGGAAATGAAGAAACTGTTGAAAGTTCTCAACACTCTTACTGATCCTTACTCAATATTTGTATATCACACGCGATGATGTGCATCTGCTTCCATTAAAGTTTACGCCATGTCATGGAAACATCTGACACCTCTTCTAATCTCCTTTCAAAACCGTACTGTTTGACAAACTAAACTGAAAACAACTTAGTTCAAATGGTTCAAATGGCTCTGAGCACTATGGGACTTAACATCTGTGGTCATTAGTCCCCTAGAACTTAGAACTACTTAAGCCTAACTAACCTAAGAACATCACACACATCCATGCCCGAGGCAGGATTCGAACCTGCGACCTTAGCGGTCACGCGGTTCCAGACTGAAGCGCCTAGAACCGCACGGCCACACCGGCCGGCCAAACAACGTAGTAATTCCCTTACAAATAAAGGACAACGTCTGCTTGCCTGTAACAAATTAGTGGTTGCAGTTCATGTTTGAAAATGTGAAATCTTACTTTGTATTTATTATTGTGAAGACACACACACACACACACACACACACACACACACACACACACACACAATGAGAGAGAAAGAGAGTTTCATTGGTTTGGGGTATAAGAGACCAAATTATAGGGTAATCAGTCCCTTTTTCCTGAGGGAAGCAAGGCTCAAGGTACAGAAACACCTAAAGTACGTCTGAGAAAGTAAAAGGGGGAAAAGGAATGGGGAACAACACCTAAAAAGAAAACGAATGGAACGAACAAACAGCGGGGAAAACACATCACAAGGAAAAGTAGAAGGTATTAAAACCATAGAGCGGATGGTCTGGGGTGGCTGGCCACAACAATAAAACAGGATGAGCCAGCCACTCTGCAACACATTAAAATATCCACCCCAAAAAGACATGGCGAGATGAACATATGTAGTGAAAAGACGACCACCAAGACAAACATGCGCAAAGAAAGTACGACAGAGTTAAAACGGAGGGAGGGTGGCGGTTTCGGAGAGGAGGCTAAATGCTCACCCTTAGATGGTACAATAAAAAAAACCCTCACGAATAAACATAAAGCTAAATCTGCTGTTGAGGCATTTCACCCAACACCGAAGGTAGGGTGCTGTGAATGTTAAAAGTCCGCCGCAGAGGGGCTAAAAGTGGGCAGTCTAGGAAGATGTGCACAACAGTCATATGTGAGCCGCAGTGACATCGAGGTGGGTCCTCGCGACGGAAGAGATAGCCATGTGTTAACCATGTATGGCCAATGCGGAGCCAGCAGAGAACCACAAAGTCCCTGCGAGAGGCCCGCATGGAGGACTTCCACACATTCGTAGTCTCCTTAATGGCATGCAGTTTGTTGTGCGTACTGAGATTACGCCATTCCGTCTCCAAAAGCTAAAAAACCTTGCAGCGTAATAATGATTGCAGGTCAGTTACGGGGATGCCGATCTCCAGAAGCAATTTCCGTGTAGCCTGTTTGGTCAGCCTGTCGGCAAGTTCATTTCCTGGGATTCCGACGTGGCCTGGGGTATACACAAACACCACAGAACAACTGGACCGTTCCAGGGCATAGATGACTCCTGGATGATCGCTACCATAGAATGGCTGGGGTAGCACTGGTCGGCAACTTGTAGGTTGTATGCTGCTCAAGGAGTCAGTACAGAGAAGAAACGACTTGCAACAGCATGAGCGGATGCGCTCAAGAGCACGAGAAATGGCCGCCAGCTCTGCAGTGAAAACACTGCAACCATTTGGCAAGGAATGCTGTTTAACATGTCCTCCATGAACATACGCGAAGCCAAAGTGACCATTAGCCATCGAGCCGTCAGTGTAAACCACTTCATGGTCCCAGTACATAGCAAGAATAGAAAGGAAGTGACAGCAGAGAGCCGCGGGATTAACTGAGTCCCTAGGACCATGTGAAACGTCCAGGCGAACCTTCGGTCTAGGTGTACACAATGGAGGTGTACGTGAATGGACCTAGAGTATAGGTGGTAAAGGCAAGGTGTCCACTTCACACAGAAGAAATCGGACGTGAACCGCAATCGTAAGCCCTGACCTGGGCCTCCGATGCGGGAGATGAACCGCGTGGTTGAGAAAAGGATAATGTAATTTGGATGCTCAGGAGAACTACGAATGTGTGCAACGTAACTGGGGAGCAGTTGTGCACGCCTAACCTTTAATGGAGGGGGCCTCAACCAGGACACTGGTCACCGATCTCGTCCTAAAGGCTCCTGTTGCCAGTCTAACGCCACAGTTGTGTACTGGGTCGAATAAACACAAAGCTGAGGGCGCCGCCGAAGCATAAACCAGACTTGCACAGTCAAGGCAGGATTGAACAAGGGCTCTGTAGAGCTGCAGCAGCGTAGAGCGATCTGCACCCCAGTAGGTGTTGCTCATGCAGCGGAGGGCATTGGGTTACTGCCAGCACTTCCGCTGAAGCTGAAGAAGGTGAGGAAGCCAAGTCAATCGAGCGTCGAAAACCAGTCCTAAGAATCGATATGTCTCCCCTACAGTAAGTGGATCGTCATTAAGTTAAAGTTCTGGTTCCGGATGAACGGTACGACGCCGAAAGAAGGGCATGACACACATCTTTGAGGCTGAAAACTGGAAACCGTGGGCTACAACCAATGACTGCGCCTTGGGGATGGCACCCTGCTGGCGCCGCTCAGCAACACCTGTACTGGAGCAGCAGTACGAAATGCAGAAGTCGTCTACATACAGAGAAGGTGAGACGGACGGTCTGACAGCTGCTGCTAGACCGTTAATGGCCACTAAAAATAGAGATCCACTCAATACAGACCCCTGGATATGGGGGGAACTATGGGAGGCACCAACTTGGAGACGGAAAGTACGGAGCGATAGGAAATTCTGGATAAAAATAGGGAACGGGCCCCGGAGACCCAACTCATATAATGTGGCAAGGATATGATGTCGCCAGGTCGTGTCGTAAGCTTTTCGTAAATATAAAACGACGGCAACCAGGTGTTGGCGTCAGGAAAACGCTGTTCGGATGGCAGACTCGAGGGAAACTAGATTATCAGTGGTAGAGCGACCCTGGCGGAAACAGTGCTAGCATGCAACCAGTAGGTCACGTGACTCCAGGACCCAACCCAACCTGCGTTCTAACGGCTTACAAAGAACGTTGGTGAGGCTGGTGGGCCGATAACTATCCACATCAAGCAGGTATTTGCCGGTTTTGAGCACTGGAATGATGGTGCTCTCTCACCATTGCGAAGGAAAGACGCCATCGCACCAGATCCGGTTGAAGATGTCGAGGAGATGTAGTCGGACCAGAGATGTTTGACCATCTGACTGTGGATCCCATCTGGCCCAGGAGCTGTGTGGGGGCAATGTGCAAGGACGCTGAGGAGCTCCGACTCCGTAAATGGAGCATTACAGGGTTCACTGTGACGTTCAGTGAACGAGAGGGCTTTCCTTTCCACCTGCCGTCTGAGGGTGCGAAATGCTGGGGGATAATTCTCCGACGCGGAGGCTCGAGCATAGTACTCAGCAAAGTGCTCGGCAATTGCGTTTGCGTCGGTAGATACCACGCTGTTGATGTTAATTCCAGTGACACCTGTTGGGGTCTGGTACCCACAAACACGTCTGATCTTCGTCCAGACTGGCGGCAGCCTAAAGAACAAGGGGATCGTGTTTTCCGCCGCAGAAAAGATCGTTCTAATGACCCGCTCAACTACCATATCGATGGTACCATGTGGGGGAGATTCAATAGTGACAGCAGAGGTGAAAGCTTCCCAGTCTGCCTTGTTTAAAGCCCATCTTGGTGGACGTCCGGAGGAATGGCGTTAGGGGAGTTACAGGAAGATGGGAAAGTGGTCACTACCACGCAAGTCATCGTGGGCTCTCCAGTGGGCAGATGAGAGAAGTTCTGGGATGCAGAGGGATAAATAAATGGCCGAGTACGTGCCATGAGCCACATTTCAATGTGTGGGGGCCCCAGTATTTAAGAGGCAGAGGTCGAATTGAGACAGGAAAGTTTCGACATCTCTACCTCAGCCAATAAGCACGGTGCCACCCCACAAGGGGTTATGAGAGTTAAAATCTCCCAAAAGTAGGAAAGGTTTAGGGAGTTGATGAATCAGTACAGCCGATGCGTTCAGGGATACTCCACCATCTGGAGGAAGACATACGTTGCAGACAGTTATTTCCTGTGTCGTCCATATCCTGACAGCCACAGCTTCAAGAGGGGTGTGAAGGGGCACAGTTCACCGAATACTAAGTTCAGGACATAGACACACTGCACCTGACACACTATTGTAGTCGCTATAGTTCTTGTAATGTCCCCTATAGCTGTGGAGGGCAGGAGTCTGCATTGCTGGGAACCAGGTTTCCTGGAGGGCAATGCAGAAAGGAAGTGTAAAGTTTATTAATTGCTGTAGCTCAGCCAGATGGTGGAAAAAACCGCAGCAATTCCACTGGAGGGTGACGTTATCGTGGGGCTGGGAAGACATGAAGCAAACAAGGAGGCAGGTTACACCTCAGGGTCACCTGCTGCCACCGATTGAGTATTTGCGTCCATTCCTATTGTGGACGAGGCATCAGTGAGATCCGGGTCCTCAGGGGACGCTAAGATCTCCACCTCATCCTCAGGTGCAGAACTGGTAGGGAGTGGTGGTACTGGGAGCACTGGAGGGTCCTTTTTCTTAGCAGACTTCTTTGTTTGCTTGCCCTCTCGCTTCTCGTTAAGGGCTTGCTGGGAGGACTTCTCCAAAGTAGCTTCAGGCACGGAGGAAAACCGTGAAGCACTTCGTCCTGCAGCTTTTGGTTCCTTTAGCCACTGGCGAGTGTCCGTTGTGGCATTAGTGGAGACCTTGGGACAGAGGGTCCAAAGGGATCCCTTCTGCACGAGAGGAGCCGGAGGAGGCTGTTGCTTCTCCGGTTGGGGGGAGGGGACTGATGTTCCCTGCGTTTGTGGGGGGAGGGCTTGCTCCCGAAGTACCTACTTCGGGACCAACGGAAGGAGATTTTCTCCCTACTACCAAGGGGCCAGATGTATTCTGGAGGGCCAGAGGGCCCACTGTTCGTGGCACAGAGTGTGATACGACTGGTACTTGTGATGGCGATGGTAATGTAATTGCAGCATATGTGTACGTCAACTAAACGGGGTGTAATTTAAATTTACGTTTAGCCCCTTGGTAAGTCAACTGGTCCATGGTCTTGTACTCCATGATTTTCCTATCCTTTTGGAGTACTGTGCAGTCTGGCGAGCAGGGGGAGTGCTGCTCTCGACAGTTGACACAAGTGGGAGGAGGCGCACATGGAGTATCTGGATGCAGGGGGCGTCCACAGTCTGGAAATGTGGTGCTGGAAGTGCAGCGGGCATGTGCCAGAATTTCCAGCACTTAAATCACCGCATAGGGAAAGGGACGTATGGTTTAACGACACAGCGGTAAACCATAACCTTGACCTTTTCAGGCAATTAATCACCCTCAAAGGCCAAGATGAAGGCACCAGTAGCAACCCTGTTGTCTTTGGGTCCCTTGTAAACACGCCGGATGAAATGGAACCCCCCCCCCCCCCTTTCCAGATTGGCGCGAAGCTCGTCGTCAGACTGCACAAGGAGGTCGCGATGGAAAATAATCCCCTGCACCATGTTGAGGCTTCTATGGGAAGTGACAGAAACAGGAATATCACCCAGCCGGTCACAAGCGACTAACGCCCGGGGTTGGGCTGGGGATGCTGTTTGAATCAAGACTGCGCCGCTTCTCATTTTGGACAGCGCTGTCACTTCCTCAAACGTATCCTCAAGACGTTCAACACAAAACTGAGGCTTCGTAGGTAGAAAGGAGTCCCCGTCCATTTTGCTACAGACTAAATACCGAGGCGAATATGGCATTCTTCTTTTCCCAGCCGTACGTTCCTCCCATGGTGTAGCAACGGAGGGAAACGATTTAGGGTCATATCTGTCAGCATTGTACTCTATCTTGTTCTTCTTAAAGACTGCTGGCACTGTACAGTCACCATCAAGAGATGACTTAGTTCACTTCATTGCAGGTCATCCGCACTGATGCCACCCACTCCGATCAGGGGCTCTCCCCACGGGCACCACCCAGTCACAGCAAAGGCCACCTGGCATGATGGCCGTTGCCGGGAGTCCTGATGCCCCAGGGAGACTTGCATCTACGCCTTGGCATACGTGGGGAGTTCACAGCTCAGGCATCAGCACTGCGATCCCTGTGTTGTCAGGGGGCTACCGCCAATTGGTTTCACGACGGCCCCACCACAACAGACTGGCTAACGTGCTGGATATTGGGCGCAGAGAAATCCAGTATTGTCATGGGGGCGGAAGATGGCATACCCTAGGAAGTGTCCTCGCACAAATAGTTGAATTGCAGGTGGAGATGCAACGCCATGACAAGAGGTTCAGGAGATCGAAAATAAGGATAACTCATGCATCTCGTAAGGCGTCCTTCCCCATATGGCCCGCACTTCTGTAGAATTTGGAAAGTGGCAGGCCAAACCATAAGATGGGTCCTGAACTTACAGGGCCGAAAAGTTGGAGACTCCTTTTAGTCGCCTCTTACGACAGGCAGGGATACCTCGGGTCTGTTCTAACCCCCAGACCCGCAGAGGGAGGGGGAGGGGTAGGTAGGAGGTAGAGAGAGAGAGAGAGAGAGAGAGAGAGAGAGAGAGAGGGAGAGAGATCGTTGTGATTGAGGTTACTACTAATTCAGTTTCTAAAGTGCCAAACCATGGGAATCCTTTTCCCGAAGTACTTTGGTAAGCGCAACGTTAAAAGCAGTTCATACAACTGGAGTAACCACACGTTGTCTGTTAATGTCATTTCGGATATTCCTATCCGAATCGTATTCTAATGTGATCGTGACGTTAAATGTTTATGTAAGCAACTTGATATAATTTCGTGCTGTGCCTGATGTTAAGGAGTAGTACAGCAAGTCTTGGTGGCCAACATAGCTGCAGTGCCGCTGGCACTGCAAACCCATCCTACAGACGCATGCAATGTTTCATAATACTCAACTTGGTTTTGGAAATTATGGTGTCCAATTTCGTAACTTAATATTGGAGATACGTGTTCATTTGTAGACACGAAACGAATTTTTATAAATTGTTCTTTTGTGTGTTGTGTTTACTAATACAGTGACATTGATTCTTATGAATAGTTTCCTCATACAGCAAGTATATTTTTAGGTCGCTAATGACTCTTGAGTGCATGCGGAAATATTTTAACCCTAGTAAATATACTTAACGTTCTAGCCTCTTACGCTATGTAACTAGTTCCGGACTTTCTCTAAGATGCTGCTACTGTTAGTATGTCAACCAAAGCTACTACTGCCAAAATACACTGAAGTCAATTCAAAACTATACGCATGGCTTCAGCAAACGGTTGGTAAGAAAAGGAGGGCAAATTAAGTTTTACCGACTCGTCGACAAAGTCATAAGAAAATTACGAGAGGTTCGCAATGGACAACGGTGCGGAAAGAAATTGTTTGCTGTAAGCTAGTTCGAGTCTCTGCTGGCATAGGCGGATTTCTGTGGTTGTCTGGAGATTGTGTAAGAACAGTTCATACACTGGAAATATAATATGCAAAATAAATTGACATTACAGTAAGAGAGAAAGTGCAATGTTTTCACTTAGAAGATTATTTTCGGCATGAAAAAAATTAAAAAACGAAGAGGGCTGCCAGATATTTATCAACTTCCAGGCACTAACGAATTACGACAATGGCGATTCATCTGTGGACGTTTTTCTAAAATAAGCACTGGCGAAGTAGAATACAACTGCAATATATCATCATAGCTATTTTCTCCACTGCAATTGTTAATTTAAACGAAAAGTGCTAATTTTTTTTCAACATTAACAGTCAGAAAATTGTTTTTATTTGTGAATTACCCAATAAGTCGCAGCCTTCCAATAACAGCCCGATGGACGAGGTGTTTGGGTAGATCCGTTCACTTATGAATTCACTCCTCACTGTCTTTCTCTCGCTCTGAGCCACAACGGCGTTACTTTTTTTTCTTTTCTTTATGTTGTCCTCTGTCAGCAACGAAGTTATCAGACATGGATTAGCTCGGATCAGCCAACAACCTGGGAAGGATATCGCCGTCTCTTTAGGTGAAGCACCATTCCGCTACTTGCCTTAATGCGATTATGCCAACGACGGGAAATAAGTCAGCGTCAACATAAACCAAGAACTGCGCTCCTCTTCACTGCGAATCCAGCGTTTTAGCTCTCTGCCGCTATTACATTATTAGACGTGAAGTGACACATTCAGACAGCGCACAGAAAATTAGTCTAGAAACACATCTTGAAAATGGGTACGGAAACGACAGTATGGCACCTCTATAGCGATAAAAAATTGATCAACCACACTGTAACTAACGCAGTATCGTTAATAAATATTCAGGGTTGTTTGGCGGCCTGAGTGGTTTCGCACTCATGGCACTGCTGGCGGTGATGTATCTTTGCCTTTCTCCATACAGAGAAGCAGCTTACCCAGTCAGTTACGAAGGAACTTGTAATTCAGCATGGAAACCTACCAAAGGCGAGACTTGGCACCTTTCACATTGAGAAAAAAACTTCATGTATGTGAAAGTCATCTTAAGTGACACAGAAAAGCGACGAGCCAATAGGAGTTTCTATACGCAACTGTTCACCTGCAGGCTCTGGCGCCTGCTGTCGCACATTTAGTTTTGGGGCGTACAGTGCGACGAGGATTCACTTCCTCCACTGAGACACGTACGCTCACCGCGGCGTCTATTAACTTCGTGCCTGCTCTGAACAAAGGGACTGAATGGAATGGAACAGGTGGGTGCACACAAATACAGTGAAGAAGTCTCGAGAGAGAGAGAGAGAGAGAGAGAGAGAGAGAGAGTTGGGGTGGGCAATGCAATCATCAGGCGCAGCCTTTTTTTTCCAGACTGTGAGCATGGTGTACAATTGGGTAGCGTCAAAATGTGAAATGCAGTCACTTACCAACTATAACAAGACATGGATCTGATAAGTGACACCAAAGCAGCACTTCTAGCCTACACAGATTTCCTAGATAAGTTGGTTTGATCAGTAATGACGACTACGCTAGATGCCATTACGAATGGCGAAAGTGACAAGAGAACTCAGCACATTCTAATCCTAAAACTTTGGACAACTCGTGTGGCAGTGAACCAGTTTAGCTTCGAAGCCACATTAGTAATGTTGTATGAAGTGTCAACGGGGTAACAGTTGCTGCTATATAGCGTACGAAAATGGGCTTAGCGAATAAAATATGACACAAAGTCAGTTTAAACTGATATCTTTTGTTCGTTAATCATCTACAACGTCAATATTTAGATTCAAAAAGTTATTGGTATTTGTATCGTGTCAAACGAAAATACACTTTTCATGATATTTTCATCGAGAAGTAAGGTCACATATTAAGTTACTTACCATCAAATCCCCTAATGGGTGAGTGTGTCTGTGATTAGTTAAGAAACGGTACACAGTTCCGTCCTGAAACCGTGATGGTTTGCAATGGTATGACAACTGCCCGCCAAGAACTCCGAAGGAAGCCAAGAAGTCGTGCAGCGGCACCTTCGGAACTCTTGCACTGTCGGCAAACAGGAAGGTGCAGCCTCCGGCGAAGAGGAAGGGCAGCGCACTGCGAGAGGGAAGTGTCGCGTGCGGGTGCGTGCTCTCGAGTTACCACAGCTCACATTGCGAGCCAGCCTACGCAACCGGAGATGCCGACCAGCAAAGCGCACCGCGTAGCCTAGCGCCGCTATCGGAACAGAAGCCCACGCACTCTGCATGTGAGTCGCGCGCTCCACTCGGGCGCTCCACGCTGGGCAACGACTTCAAAACTTCTCAGTGAAGCGACTTCAGCGACCTCACTATACAGTCTTCGGCTCCAACATCAACACGCTTCTCCATGTACATAAACCGCAAGTCACCATATGGTGTTTAGTGAAGGCATACTTCGTAAAAGCTATTTCCCCCCCTCACTGTCCTACTCCTAGACGACCAGTGTGTTTCTGTACGCATCGCTTAATCATGGCAAAGTAATTACGAGCGACACGCAATACGTACCAGTAAGCTGGTTGCACCAAACTCCCCTGAAAGAAAACACTGGTAGCTTTGATGCGATGTAGACGGTATAAAACTGGTACCCCGTGGTCATGTGAACCTTCACCGCTAACGTACGTCATTGTAGCAAGGTGGGAAAATCATGATTGCCATAAATGAAGTGGGTTTCCAGGCGCTGCCAAACCCACTGTATTCTCCCGATTACCACCTATTCGAGGCTATGATGAAACACCTCTGCGCGGACATCTTTCCGTAGACTTCCAAGAACTGCGAGTTGTTGTCCTGCGGTGGACGCGACAGACTCTAAAAACGTAGTTCGAGGAGGGCCTACAGAAGTTAGAAGGGCCAAGTTGGGAGAAAATAGTGGGTGTGTCATTGCCTCGGACTCCATTTTAGCCATGGAAGCCGTGATTTTCCGACTCGTATGGAGAAAGGCATTGCTAGAGTACTTTTTGTGACGGTGCACGCTCCCTACACTCTCCCACCAATTGCGAATGAATATCCGCAGTGTTTATACCCCACATCTTCCTTCCACAGAAGCCACGCCGTCCTCTATAGTCACACTTCATGTTGTCCGCTCACATAATGACAGCAACCGGGTATATGGGCAGCACACTGCATGGTTTACACTTCTAGCGATAGTCCTGCCACCTACAGCTACACCAAAGTACTACATACTTGAGGTTGTAAAGATGAGTCAAGTGGAACAGCACAAACGATGGGAAAATTTGTAAATCAGTATGGAATGCCTCTCGAATATCATGATTTTTGCATAATATGGAAAACGTCAATAAGTGGCAGCACTATATTTCTTACAGTTACAAAATAAAAAGGCAGTTCAATGAAGTCGTGATACTCGAGGTTCGCCATCAATTGCCACTTCGCTGCCTTAGCATCTAACAACAGATTAGACCGACACTATGTCGCTCCGCCGCCCGGTCTAGCTGAAGAACGACTGACGTCGACATCATTCATAATTACAAATAATCGTGCAACCACCAGGAACATACGGGCTGTTCAATCTACAAGATAGGATTATGAATATATATATATACTGTAGCTACTTTTCTGAAGTATTATTCTGCGGCCTAGAGTCTGCTTCACTTTACTGGTATTCGAATTTCGCCTTCAGACAGACGCACCCTCTCTTTCTTCATGCATAAGAAGCAGCATACCCTGTGCCTTGTAGGTTAAGTTCGATAGTAAGCTTCATAATCACCGTATGTGAGAACAGAGCAGAAAAGGGTAAGCTAAAGCGTGGGAATTTCCAACCAGCCTAAATCTTCACTGGCAGGAAATGATTCTGATGATAAAAAAAACAGATTCTCCCCGAAAGTCTGTTCAAACATAGAAATCAGTTCACCTCGGCGTTTAAAATATAATGCAATTAAAATATCGTTTGCTTACGGCTGTTTTAAAATGTTAATAGCACAGGTTTTTCCAGCATTACAACTGATTACATGAAAACATGTTCGAAATACAAAACCTATGCTAAACAGTTATCGTAGTAACAGTTTTACAAAGAAACAATTGGTTTGTTTTAGCCTTATCAAACTCAACTAATGATGTGAAGTAACCTGCTACTGTTGTGGCGCTGCCGCCCTGAGCAGCACTATATTGCCTGGGGACGCTCTGTCAGTCTTCCTGCTCCCCCTAACACAAGCTCCCTCCCCTAACCACCCACCATCGGCAGGACCGATTCTGTTCGGTACTGGGGTTTCCGCTGCGTAGTTGTCTGATTTCCGGTGTCGTGGATCCCTGCCCAACGCCCGGCGCCTAAAACACACCGACCTTGCATATCCAAAACAGCATCTCAGTTCAACACTGCGCACACGCCGCTATAGTTAAAACTCATTCACTCGACACGTATCCGTCGCACCATTATACTTAGCGTAAGGCGATCTCTTACTCAAACAGTGGAAAGAGTTACATTTCTAGTCCTTAACAAAAGCTTACCAGTTCCGCGCTGGAAACGCACCAGCAACAGTGTGCACATGAACTACCCTTGCATCTTCCCATGACAGATTACTGACAGGATAAAGACAGTGAACATTCGAGATATATAGATCATATTCGTCACATGGTTTGCCTTTCTGTTCGTTACATTTGTAATACATCTGCATGGACTAAGTCTGAGAGGCCACATTAGTGAAAGCTGCGGAATTGCATGTGACACTTTAATGACAATTACGACGTCTTTGTATCGTCTGAAGACGACCGCGATTACTAAAATAGTTGAAATGTTATTCTTGGTGTTTTCTTGGCGTACAGAATATTCGATGAGGTTTCGGGATTGCTGCCGGATCATGTTGACATGTTGCGAGTATCCGCCACACTCACCTGAACATAGCTGGACGATGGCCAGTCTAAATATTGGGGCAAGAAGTCAACATGATCCGGCTGCAATTCCGAAACCTCATCGAATAAGTTAAAACGTTTTTTTCTGATTTTCCAACACAATCACAATTGTCCTTACACATGACCGGTTTCGAACATCTCAAATGGCCATCTACAGATGCTAGTGCGCAGCAACTGGACTTGAAAATGGCCGTTAGAGACGGGGGAAACATATCATCTGTAAGGATAATTGTGATCATGTCGGAAAATAATAAACATTTTAAATTATGGTGGTCAGATTTAGAGATTAATCTGTACTATTTTAAAAGAAGTGTCTGGTTTAAAGGTAGTGAAATTAAACTCCCCGTTTCATATCCGTTTAGCAAGCTCTAGGGTAGTAATGGAATTTTTCCTCTCTGCTTCATAGTTCGGGCACAAGGTCATCTTATGTAAAATGAAATTAGAATGTGATCTTTTACAGAGATTCCTTGTAGTTTCATACGGCGTGTCATGATGCTTAAGTACTTAATCACGAGTGTAATTTCCGACGGTTTATAAAAAGCAATCAATTTTCAGAAGACATAGGATAAGTATGATTTTAGTATTCCCTTGTAGCACACAAATTTCACAGTGGGGGGAAAGGTGAGATAATATGACATCCTTGAATGTAGCGTGGGAAAGCACATCCTACAGAATACTTTTTATCACAATGAGTGCGCTTTCCGGCTACTATACTTTATATGGTTCTTTTTAATTTCCGATTCCTTACTATCTCCCTCCACTCTTCACTTCTAATAGGGCGTAAATTCAAAGGATTCCCAGCACTGATGCTGTTTCTTGAACACGTGATTCGTGCAAATCCAAGATTAAGCTCGGAACAAAAGCGCCAATACAAGTTCAAACGACCACACAAAAAGTGTTGATAGGGACACGCAGGTCTTCGTGATGCAGAGGTGTGTCTCCATTGGATACAACAGAATGGAACTGCGATGAACATTATCATCTTAAGACGTCACAGAATATTAAAGGAAAAATCGATTGTTTCCTGGGTTTGGACGTACCAATTTGTACAGGGTACGAGAAAAGAATAATTTGATAGACAGCCAAAGAATGAATTGTTAACTTTCGTCGCAGCCTCCATTTAGCCTGCTTGTGTACATTTCACAATAATTTATGTAAGACGAGTAATAGAAACGTACTCGAGACTCCTCACCACGAAATAACGACCAACGTACCACCAGAAAGTAAGTTACACATGTCCTATACTAAGACCACTAAGCAACAAGAGTCGCGTATTGTCGGAATAGAGTACATGTTCGGGTTGTCCTGCAGGCACAGTTCTGTTGCGGTACGGGTAATAGGTGCATCACAATGCGCGGCTGAAATGGCGCGGCAAACGGAAACGTACCCCATAGTGGATGTACGTGGCACAGTATGATTCTTGAGGGTAAAGCAGTGCTCCCCTGCAGAATGTTAACAAAGGTCCGAGCATACAGAATAGACTCTCCAATACGTGAATACCTCGAAGACATTTTAAGTAACAGAACCCTGTACATTGTTCTAGATGGCGACTGTTCACCAAAGAAAAGAGTATCATCAACAGTCCCCAGGCAAGTGTGATAAGACTGCTCTTGTTCTCTATGTACATAACTGTCGTCCCAAGTTAAGACCATTGCGTAACACTAGTGGTGCACTGTCAGAAGAGAGTGCATGTTTCGGGTTCCCTGCAGACAGCGTTACAGATGCTTCACAGTGTCCGAGTAAAGTGGCGTGGCAACTAGAAACATACTCCAACTTTGGACAGCTCAATCCTTGTGAGTACAACATTTGAGTTGCACACAGATACACCCTGAAAATCTGGCGGTTTATGGACCAACTGCAATTTTGCGCCGAACCTTCGTGAAATGGTGTCAGCAATTTGACCTAGGCCGCACAGACTTGGGTGATGATAATCGGGAAGTCCAGATCTTGCATGATGTGATTTCCATCTTTTGGACAAGTTCAAGAACATCTGGGGAAAGGGGGGGGGGGGGGGGACGTTCGCAAACCAGTTCTCGAATGGCTCCACGACCAACGTAGAACTTCTTACTATTGTTACGGAGTATTGGTGACTAGGTTTAGAAATTTTGTCATATATGTGTGGCACTCTGAACTGTAGTGCAGTAGTCAAGAACAGATGCTTGCCCTGCCACTATAAAGTGCAACTTATTGTTTTAAACCCTCGTAAATATTGCAAAAGTCTCCTCGCTAATAATTTTCTGCGTCAAATACTAATACAAAAGTGTATCTTCAGAGTAATTTAGCACCGTTTGTAGTTAAGACCGTTTTCATTTGTGATCGACGCCTTTCTTAGCGGGGTTTCCTTACCCAATAGAAACAGGATGTGAGAAAGATGCAATTTACATACACTAATCCCTGCTGTGCTGTTATGTCTGCATAACGTGGGGAATGAGAGGGCAGGAACAGTACGTCTTCCACCACAATCGTAATACACTGAAGTGCCAAAGAAACTGGTATAGGCATGCATATTCAAATACAAAGATATGTAAAAAGACAGAATATGGCGCTGCGGTCGGCAACACCTATACAAGATAACAAGTGTATGGCGCATCTCCGAGGTAGAGATGAAGTGGGGATTTTCCCGTGCGACAATTTCACGAGTGTACCATGAATATCAGGAATTCGGTAAAACATCAAATCTCCGACATTGCTGCGGCCGAAAAAAGATCGCGCACGAACGGGACCATCGACGACTGAAAAGAATCGTTCTACGTGACAGAATTGCAACCCTTCTGCAAATTGCTACAGTTTTCAATGCTGGGCCATCAACAAGCGCCAGCGTACGAACAATTCAACGAAACAACATCAATATCGGCTTTCGTAGCTGAAGGCCCACTATGTGCCTTGCAAGGTGCTGTTCAGAAGAGACCTCCACCCCTTCGCACTCTTACGAATTTATGGTCAGCCCTGTAGGATTCTTGGTGTCAGTTCCCTCCAGCACTATTTCTGACATTCGTCGTGCCCATGCCACGTCGTGTTGCGGCACTTCTGCGTGCTCCAGGGGGCCCTGCACGATATTAGGCAGGTGCACAAGTTTCTTTGGTTCTTCAGTGTAACTGCTTTGACTCAGCACAGATGTGGTCACTTCACTCAACCCGGTGCGTCAAAATTACTTACTTCGTTACACGCAGAACATTCACACAAGCCGGCAGGAGTGGCCGAGCGGTTCTAGGCGCTACAGTCTGGAACCGCGCCCGCTACGGTCGCAGGTTCGAATCCTGCCTCGGGCATGGATGTGTGTGATGTCCTTAGGTTAGTTAGGTTTAATTAGTTCTCAGTTCTAGGGGACTGATGACCTCAACAGTTAAGTCCCATAGTGCTCAGAGCCATTTGAACCATTCACACAAATCTCCAAACTGTCCCTTGGATTATAATAAAAAAAAAACGTCTTTTCTGCAGTTATCAAAAACACATATGCGTGTTAATAACGAATATACACACTGATGGAAAAAGAATCGCAACACCACGAAGGAGTTGGGCACATAAACGAAAGTTGGTAGGCATGTTTCTGTGTCTGAAAGATTATGTCTTAAAATTTCGCGCCAGTCGCTCAAAGTGGCGCTAGTAGCGCCACGATGAGAATGAAAGTCAGGTTTGCTTTAAATACAAGCTGTAACGGTCGTGAGCATTAGTTACCTTTGAGATTGGAAGTGGTGAGTTGATGATAGTCAAGAAAGTCTTCAAGGTGACAAAGACGTCATTACCAACACTTCACTAAGTTTAAAGGAGGTCACGTAATAGAGTTAAGAGGAGCTGGATGTTCCTTCTGCGATACTGCAGAAAGACTTAGCAGGAATGAAGAGACTGTAAGTGACTGCTGGCAGCGGTGGCCACGAGAATGTACGGTTACAAGAAGACCGGGCTCCAGAAAGCCACATGGCACTACCAAGAGAGAAGACCATCGTGATCGGCGTATGGCTCTGGCGCATCGTACTGCATCTGCAGCAGCAATTTGAGCAGTAGTTGGCACCACAGTGATACAACGAACTGTTGCGAATCTGTTACTTCACGGACAGCTCCGAGCCAGACGTCCTGTAGCGTGCATTCCACTGACCCCAAAACCCCACCATTTGCAACTTTAGTGGTGTCAAGCGTAAGCTCAATTGAGGGGAGAGTGGAGATCTGTTGTGTTTCCTGACGAAAGCTGGTTCTGCCTAAGTGCCAGTGATGGCCGTGTGTTAGTTAGGAGGCGGCCAATTTGAGGGCCTGCAAGCAGCCTCTCTGCGTGCCAGATCTGGAGTTATGGTCTGGGATGCGATTTCGTATGACAGGAGGAGCATTCTCGTGTTATCTCATGCGTCCTGACTACAAATCTGTACGTCAGTCTGATGATTCGACCTGTTATGCTGCCATTCATGAACAGCATTCCAGGGAGTGTTCTCCAACAAAATAACAATCGCCCACACATCGCTGTTGTAACCCAACTTACTCTACAGAGTATAGACATGTTGCCTTGGGCTGCTCGATCACCAGATCTGTCTCCAATCCAGCACATATGGGACATCATCGGACATTTCCAACGTCATCTACAAACAGCATTAAACGTCCCTGTATTGACCGACTAAGAGCAACAGGCTTGGAGCTCCATCCCACAAACTTATGTCCGGAACCTGTACAAGACAATGGAACACGTTTGCATACTTGCATTCAACATTCTGGCATTTACACCGGTTATTAATGAACCAGCATTTCACATTTGCAATGGCTTATCTCGCCCTTACATTAACATGTGATCGTGAAATGTTAAACACTTACATACGTTACCTAGACAAATGTAGTCCCAAAATTTCAATACTGTACATTAATTACTTTTTGTCATTGCGATTTTTTTCGTCAATGTAATTATATAACAGACGCGAAAAATGTATACACAAACAAACATGCAAATTGTGTAACTCACTGGGTTTTCGTAGCCGATGTCCTTGAAGGTAAAACCTTCTAAGTTGTTAGGCAGCGTCATGTCCCCATTCAATTTCTCCAATATGACAGTAGAATTTAACAGATTCATGATGCGGCCGAACAATCTAGAAGATTTTATGCACAGAACTTGGTAACTCCCCAAAAACTTGTTAACTCTCCAAGATACTTTTACTTCCGTGCAGCAACGTAGCTGACACAGGCATTCAAGCGCGCGCGTTCACGACCACGCACCGTCGAACAATCTGTGCAGCTTATCAGGGACAGTACGTGTACAATGTTTCTAACAGATCTAAACGATATACTGTAATATATAAGAAGTTCATTCCAAGTATGGCTAGTAATATAAATACCTCGGTCCGAATGTCCATTATGTGCACTTGTGGCCACCGAAGCAAAGACATCTGATAAAAACCAGTAAAAGAATTAAGGGTGTCACGCTTGTTAGAGGACTTGTCACCATGAGACACTAACGTTTATACTATCATCGATTAAGAAAGTCCATCTGTTTCTCCAATACAAACTTCCAGTTACTACTGGGAATTCCTAAAGCAGATATTCGCAATGGACGCATGCTACACGCGAACGCTACATACATACTGAGGCCAGAGCACGTTACCCTTCCACAATACCGTAAGCCTAAGTGTACGCGCCCAGCGATCTCAGGTGTTTGGTTGGATGCAGATAAGGGCTACACTACCACTGACTGTGATAAGATTATCTGCAACCAATAAGAATACAGCCCCAGCGCTGTGTTAAAACAGTATTCTCATTTAATGGCTGGACGAAGAAAGATTTCTGCGTAGTCCTAACAATAATTTTGTTGAGTTCAGACTGAGCACCAATACTATCAGTTTAAGATAACGTTCCCAGACGCATAACAAAGAGGGCTTTCAGCACAACCGACACTGGAACAGCACCGTACCAGTTCCTTTCGAGTGAATTTCTATGAATACTTGGCCATTTAGGAACGCGTTATATTGAACAAAAAACTTGCCTGTGTTGCGAACGCGTTTTATTTGCTTGCGTACTACAACGCGAGATCGGTTAATAGGAGAGCGTGGTGTGAGGCTTCAAACTGATTACCCATGCGAATGAACTACGCGTATTTTTAAATTATGATACATTTAGTAATGTTTCCTTTATTGTGTAACAACATCGACATGTATTGCGATTCAGGAACTCAGGTACTTGTTCTACAGTGAACAGAAATACACGCAGTGAAAAAGCTAGATGACTTTTACTAAATAGCAGTGTAGGTAATAGATCCTTTTGAATCGGCTACATGGTAGCGGCAAAGCTTCTGTATTACCTACTCACACTCTTCGAAAAGGAAAGCAAAAATAATAAACAGTTACTCGCCAACGTCATTATTCAACATTTTTCACATGAATATCACAAAAATTTCAGTAAGATAAAGCGGTCCTCAATCACAGATACAGATAGTTGCCAGAGGTAAAAAAAAAAGCGATTACCGACAGAATAAATTATAGAAACAACTGAATAACAAATTTCGGATCTTTGGATTTGCAGTCTGACACTTATCCACTGTCATCTGCATAATTCAAATGCGCGGCGCTATGAAAACGTTACTTTTGCTCAGCGTTAAACAGTAATGGTGAAAAATAATCAAACGAAATCAAACATTTTGTTAATAATCGGTTGCGAGTCAGGTTATACTGCAGTAGTATATACACATTTAAGAATATGTAAAAGCTTCCAGTCGCAATAAAAATTTAATTTAACTAATTACTTACACAATTTGAACAGTTTTGTTTAAGTTGACTATATGTACTGTCTCCACGGCCGTCCTCACAATCATCATCATACAATCATCGCAGGTAAGCAAGTTACACAGTTGTTTTTACTAGTACTGATTTAAAATATATGTGACGAATACAACTTAACACACAATTGCGGTACAGTGCAGAATCAATATCGTATTTGTACACATCTTGCATCTATTGCAAGTAAGAGTTTCATCTCGACAGTGACAGCGTTAGCAATTAGAAGTAAACTGAGAGACTAATCAAGGCAGACATACGTTATATTAAGTTAAGTTATATTAAGTCAAAGCAAACTACTGATAAAGAAATAAAAAACAAGTGGTTGTTGTGAGATAGGAAATTGTTTGGACCTTTACTTCTAAATAACATAATAACATACAAGTGCTCCTGACATGAATTTTCAAGCGATCACCGCAGAAAACGACGAATAACTAAAGGCTCAAATAAAATATTGAACAAAAATTTTCGGAAGTCGCAGCTAACAGCCATTGACTCTCTTTGTTTATGTATATCAAAATTATGATCATCATTCTTATGGGCAATGCAGAAATAGATGTAGCCATGGTTCTGCACCGGATACTATATTCAAGACACCTACATCTACATGACTACTCTGCAATTCACACTTACGTGCTTGGCAGAGGGTTCATCGAACTACCTTCAGACTATTTCTCTACCGTTCCACTCTGGAATAGCACGCGGGAAAAACGAACACTTAAATCTTAAGTGGGAGCTCTGATTTATCTTGTTTTGTTGTGAGATCATTTCTCCCTATATAGGCGGGCGCCAACAAAATATTTTCGCATTCGACTGAGGAACTTGGTGACTGAAATTTCGTGACAAGATCTCACCGTAATGAAAAGCGCCTTTGTTTTAATAACTGCCTCTCCAACTTGCATATCATACTCGTGACACTCTCTCCCCTATTTCGAGGTAATACAAAACGAGCTGGTCTGCTTTGAACTTTTTCGATGTCCCCGTCAATCCTATCTGGTAAGGATCTCATACAGCGCAGCAACACTCCGAAAGAGGACGGGCAAGCGTACTGTAGGCTGACTCTTTAGTGGACCCGTCACATGTTCTAAGTGTTCTGCCAACACATTACCTATGTGATCGTTCCAATTAATGTTGTTCGTGATTGCAACCCTTAGGTATTTAGTTGAAATGACGGTCTTTAGATTTGTTTCATTTATCGTGTAACCGAAGCTTAATGGCTTACTTTTAGTACCCATGTGACCCAACCTCACACTATTCATTATGTGGAGACAGTTGCCATATTTCGCAGTATACTCTTATCTTGTCTAAATCATTTTGCAATTTTTTTTTCTCCTAGTGACTTTACTATACAGTAAATGACAGCATAATGTGCGAACAATCAAAGAGGACTGCTCAGAGTGCCTCCTAAATCATTTATATATATACTACTGGCCATTAAAATCGCTACACCAAGAAGAAATGCAGATGATAAACGGGTATTCATTGGACAAATATATTATCCTAGAACTGACATGTGATTACATTTTCACGCAATTTGGGTGCATAGATCCTGAGAAATCAGTACCCAGAACAGCCACCTCTGGCCGTAATAACGGCCTTGATACGCCTGGGAATTGAATCAAACAGAGCTTGGATAGCGTGTACAGGTACAGCTGCCCATGCAGCTTCAACACGATACCACAGTTCATCAAGAGTAGTCACCGGCGGATTATGACGAGCCAGTTGCTCGGCCACCATTGACCAGACGTTTTCAATTGGTGAGAGATCTGGAGAATGTGCTGGCCAGGGCAACAGTCCAACATTTTCTGTATCCAGAAGGGCCCGTACAGGACCTGCAACATGCGGTCGTGCGTTATCCTGCTGAAATGTAGGGTTTCGCAGGGATCGAAAGATGGGTAGAGCCACGGGTCGTAACACATCTGAAATGTAACGTCCACTCTTCAAAGTGCCGTCAATGCGAACAAGAGGTGACCGAGACGTGTAACCAATGGCACCCCATACCATCACACCGGGTGATACGCCAGTATGGCGATGACGAATACACGCTTCCAATGTGCGTTCACCGCGATGACGCCAAACACGGATGCGACCATCATGATGCTGTAAACAGAACCTGGATTCATCCGAAAAAATGACGTTTTGCATTCGTGCACCCAGATTCGTCGTTGAGTACACCATCGCAGGCACTCCTGTCTGTGATGCACCGTCAAGGGTAACAGCCATGGTCTCCGAGTTGGTCCATGCTGCTGCAAACGTCGTCGAACTGTTCGTACAGATGGTGGATGTCTTGCAAACGTCCCCATCTTTTGACTCAGGGATCGAGACGTGGCTGCACGATCCGTTACAGCCATGCGGATAAGATGCCTGTAATCTCGACTGCTAGTGATACGAGGCCGTTGGGCTCTAGCACGGCGTTCCGTATTACCCTCCTGAACCCACCGATTCCATATTCTGCTAACAGTCATTGGATCTCGACCAACGCGAGCAGCAATGTCGCGATACGATAAACCGCAATCGCGATAGGCTACAATCCGACCTTTAGCAAAGTCGGAAGCGTGATAGTACGCATTTCTCCTCCTTACACGAGGCATCACAACAATGTTTCACCAGGCAACGCCGGTCAACTGCTGTTTGTGTATGAGAAATCAGTTGGAAACTTTCCTCATGTCAGCACGTTGTAGGTGTCACTACCGGCGTCAACCGTGTGTGAATGCTTTGAGAAGCTAATCATTTGCATATCACAGCATCTTCTTCCTGTCGGTTAAATTTCGCGTCTGTAGCACGTCATCTTTGTGGTGTAGCAATTTTAATGGCCAGTAGTGTATATTAGACACTGCAGAGGAGCTGTAACACATCCCTGGGGAAAGCCAGATATAATTTCTGTTTTACTCCATGACTTTCTGTCGATTACTACGATCTGTTATCTTTATGACAGCAAATTACCAATCCAGTCGCACAACTGAGACGTTTCTCCGTAGGCACATAATATGATTAGAATTCGTTTGTGCAGAACAGTGTCAAAAGCACACAGGAAATCTAGAAATATGGAATCAAGTTGAGATCTCGTGTCGATAGCATCCATTAGTCCGTGTGAATGAAGAGCTACTTGTTCTCACAAGAACGATGTTTTCTGATTCCGTGCTAACTATGTTTTCTTCGAGGTAGTTCATAATGTTAGAACACAGTATATGGTGCAAAACACTACTGGAAACCAATGTCAGTGATTTGGTACTGTAATTTAGAGGATAACTCCTATTTCCTTTCTTAAGTATCGGTATGATCTGTGCAACTTTCCAGTTTCCAAGTACTGACCTTTCTTCGATCGAGAGGTGGTATGTGATTCTTAGGTCTGGAGCTATCGTATAAGCATACTCTGAAAGCCGCCCCCCCTCCCCCAATGAACCATGAATCTTGACGATGGTGGGGAGGCTTGCGAGCCTCAGCGATACAGACAGCCGTAGCGTCGGTGCAACCACAACGGAGGGGTATCTGTTGAGAGGCCAGACAAACGTGTGATTCCTGAAGAGGGGTCCGCAGCTCGTGGTCTAGTGGCTAGCGTTGCTGCCTCTGGATTACGGGGTCCCGGGTTCGATTCCCAGCCGGGTTGGGAATTTCTCTGCCCAGGGACTGGGTGTTTGTGTTGTCTTCATCATCATCATCATCATCATCATCATCATCATGTGTGACAGTGAGTAGATTGAATTGTGAAAAAATGGACTGTGTAAAAACTGGGACTTGGTACGGGCGCTGATGACCGCGCAGCTGAGTGTGCCACAAGCCAATCATCATCATCATCATAATCATCCTGAAGAGGGGCAGCATCCTCTTCAGTAGTTACACGGGGAACAGTCTGTATGACTGACTGATCTGGCCCTATAATATCAACCAAAACGGCCTTGCTGTGCTGGTACTGTAAATGGCAGAAAGCAAGGAGGAACTACAATCGTAATTTCTCCCGAGGTCCTGCAGCTCTACTACATTGTTAAATGATGATGGGTAAAATATTCCGGAGGTAAAATAGTCCCCCATTCGGATCTCCGGACGGGGACTACTCAGGAGGGCGTCGTTATCAGTAGAAACGAAACTGGCGTTCTACGGATCTGACCGTGGAACGTCAAGATCCCTTAATCGCAGCGTGGTATGTCAGGTAGGTTAGAAAACTTAAAAATGGAAATGGCTAGGTTATAGTTAGATATAGTGGGAATTAGTGAAGTTCGGTGGTAGGAGGAACAGGACTTCTGGTCAGGTGGATACAGGGTTATAAATACAAAATCAAATAGGGCTAACGCAGGAGTAGGTTTAATAATGGGTAAAAAAATAGGAACGCGGATAAGCTACTATGAACGGCATAGTGGACGCATTATTGTAGACGAGATTGACACGAAGCCCACACCCACCACAAACAAGTTTATATGCGGACAAGCTCCGCAGATGAGGAGGAGATTGAGGAAATGTACAACGAGATAAAAGAAATTATTCAGATAGTTAAGGGGGCCGAAAATTTAAAAGTCATGAGGAACTGGAATTCGATGGTAGGAAAAGGAAGAGAAGGAAAAGTGGTAGGTGAATATGGACTGGGGGGGAAGAGATGAAAGAGGGAGCCGCCTGGTAGAATTTTGCACAGAGCATAATTTAACCATACTTGGTTTAAGAATGATGAGAGAAGGTTGTATACGTGGAAGAGAAATGTAAACACCGGAAGGTTTCAGACGGATTGTATAATAGTTCGACAGATTTAGAATCCACATTTTAAATTGTTAGACATTTCCAACGGCAGAAGTGGACTCTGACCACAATTTAATGGTTATGGACAGCAGATTAAAACAGAAGGAAATGTAAAAAGGGAGGACTTTAAGGAGATTGGACCTGGAAAAACTGAAAGAAACAGAGGTTGTAGAGGATTTCAGGAGGAGCATTAGGGAACCATTGACAAGAACAGGGGAAAGGACTACAGTAGCAGAAGAATGGGTAGCTTTGAGGGATGAAATAGTGAAGGCAGCAGGGCCGGCCGAAGTTGCCGAGCGATTCTAGGCGCTTCAGTCTGGAACCGCGCGACAGCTACGGTCGCAGGTTCGAATCCTGCCTCGGGTATGGATTGGTGTGATGTCCTTAGGTTAGTTAGGTTTAAGTAGCTCTAAGTTCTAGGGGACTGATGACCTCAGATGTTAAGTCCCATTGTGCTCAGAGCAATTTGAACCATTTTTTTTAAGACAGCAGAGGATCAAGTAGGTAAAAAGACGAGGGCTAGTAGAATTCCTTGGGTAACACAGGAGATACTGAATTTAATCGATGAAAGGAGAAAATATAAAAATGTAATAAATGAAGTAGGCGAAAGGGAATACAAACGTCTACAAAATGATACTGACAGGAAGAAGTGCAAAATGGCTATGCACGAATGGCTAAAGGGCAAATGCAAGGATGTAGAAGCATATGTCACTAGGGATAAGGCACACTATGTGATCAAAAGTATCCGGACACCTGCCTGAAAATAACTTACAAGTTCATGGCGCCCACCATCAGTAATGCTGGAATTCAGTATGGTGTTGGCCCACCCTTAGTCTTGATGACAGCTTCTACTCCCGCAGGCATACGTTCAGTCAGGTGTTGGAAGGTTTCTTGGGGAATGACAGCGCATTCTTCACGGAGTGCTGCACTGAAGAGAGGTATCGATGTCGGTCGGTGACGTCTGGCACGAAGTCGGCGTTCCATAACATCCCAAAGGTATTCTATAGGATTCAGGTCAAGACTCTGTGCAGGCCAGTCCATTACAGGGAAGTTATTGTCATGTAACCACTCCGCCACAGGCCGTGCATTATGAACACGTACTCGACCGTGTTGAAAGACGCAATCGCTATCGCCGAATTGCTCTTCAACATTGGGAAGTAAGAAGGGGCTTAAAATATCAATGTAGGCCTGGGCTGTGATAGTTCCGTGCAAAACAACAAAGGGTGCAAGCCTCCTCCATGAAAAACACGACCACACCATAACACCACCACCTCCGAATTTTACTGTTGGCACTACACACGCTGGCAGATGACGTTCACCGGACATTCGCCATACCCACTCTGCCATTGGATCGTGTACCGTGCTTCGTCACTCCACACAAAGTTTTTCCACGTCCAATGTTTACTTACGCTCCTTACGCCAAGGGAGGCGCCGTTCGGCATTTATTGGCGTGATGTGTGGCTTATGAGCAGCCGCTCGACCATGAAAGCCAAGTTTTCTCACCTCCCGCCTAAATGTCATAGTACTTGCAGTGGATCCTTATGAAGCTTAGAATTCCTGTGCGATGGTCTGGATAGACATCTGCCTATCACACATTACGACCCTCTTCAACTGTCGGCGGTCTCTGTCAGCCAACAGACGAGGTCGGCCTGTACGTTTTTGTGCTTTACTTGTCATTTCACGTTTCCGCTTCACTATCACATCGGAAACAGTGGACCTAGGGATGCTTAGGAGTGTGGAAATCTCGCGTGCAGACGTATGACACAAGTGACACCCAATCACCTGACCACGTTCGAAATCCCCGAGTTCCGCGGAACGCCCCATTCTGCTCTCTCATGTCTAATGAGTGCTGTGGTCGCTGATGTTGAGTACCTGGCAGTAGGTGGCAGCACAATGCACCTAATATAAAAAACGTATGTTTTTGGGGGTGTCCGGATACTTTCGATCACATTGTGTAGATACCGCCTACGGGAAAATTAGGGAGACCTTTGGAGAAAAGAGAGCCACCAGTATGAATTGCAAGAGCTCAGATGGAAAACCAGTCCTAAGCAAAGAAGAGAAATCAGGAAGATGGAAGCACTATATAGAGGATCTATACAAGGGCGATGTACTTGTGGGCACTATTATGGAGATGGAAGAGGACGTAGATGAAGATGAGGTGGGAGATATGATACTGCGTGAAGAATTTAACATAGCGCTGAAAGACCTAAGTAAAAAAAAAAAAAAGGTACCAGGAGTAGACAACATTCCATTATAGCTACTGATAGCCTTGTGAGAGCCAGCCATGACAAAACTCTACCATCTGGTGAGCAAGATGTATGAGACAGGCGGAATACCCTCAGTCTTCAAGAAGAATATAATAATCCCAGTTCCAAATAAAGCAGGTGCTGACAAGTGTGAAAATTATCGAACAATCAGTTTAATAAGTAACGGCTGGAAAATACTAACACGAATCATTTAAAATAGAATGGAAAAACTCGTAGAAGCCAACCTCGGAGGAGAGCAGTTGCCGGCCGCAGTGGCCATGCGGTTCTAGGCGCTACAGTCTGGAACCGCGCGACCGCTACAGTCGCAGGTTCGAATCCTGCCTCGGGCATGGATGTGTGTAATGTCCTTAGGTTAGTTAGGTTTAACTAGTTCTAAGTTCTAGGGGACTGATGACCAAAGAAGTTAAGTCCCATAGTGCTCAGAGCCATTTGAACCATTTTTTGAGAGCAGTTTGGATTCCGGGGAAATGTAGGAACACGCGAGGCAATACTGCCCCTACGACTTCTCAAGGAATACAGGTTAAGGAAACGCAAACCTACATTTATAGCGTTTGTAGACTTAGAGAAAGCTTTTGACAATAACCTTATCTTGGAACTCTTCCATTTGGTCCGTGTTTGCATAGAAAAACAACAATATCAGAAACTGAGTCCGCCTTGATGCAAAACACCTTGTTATTTGTTTACTTATTTATTTTTCCACATTAGGTTCGGCGACAAATATCACCATCAGCAGTAGGGCTTCTTTAAATCTAAAACATGCAGAAAATAGCATAGTTATTCAAACACAATAACATATTATTACATTTTTGCTGTTCGTTTTTTGAAATACAGTTTTCTATGGATACTTTCATACTACCTTCTTTATTGTATGTTATGGCATGTTTTTTTGGAAGTATTCTCGCTGTATGCGGCATATTTTCTGTGCTTTTCGTTGTTGCCGTTTATTCTCAGCGTACATCATGTCATCTGCAACTGTGTGAGCGGCTGTTAGTAAACAAATACTACAAGGTGAACTTAGTATGTCAGCAATAGGCACTTGGGGTTGCGGTAGTGTTGTGGAATCCAGTTTTGGTGTGAATTGAGCTGTTAATTAGTTATTTGTGTACTCACGTTCGTTGAACGGCATAGTGAAAGGGAAAAATGTAATAAACGGAAACACAACACTTTGCAACAACACACTCTTTATCGCTCTGAGAGAACTGACCAAGGGCACATAACAGAAAGCACACACACGCAAAAGAACCACTGCCCCATCACACACAGATAAATAGAAATGGAACAGTAGTCGTCGTAATTCCCGCTACAGTTTTCATTGCCTTCTCGCAACATGCGATACACCTCTCGCGACACAAGAGAACAGCAAGATGGTGTAATGTTCTTGATCATAAACAAAGTGCGAAAGCTTTGTTTTTCTGTGTACAGAATCACCTACATGCTGTCTAACGAACGTGAGTACAATAATAACTAATTAGCAGCCCAGTCCACCAAAACTGGATTCCAAAAAAAATGGTTCAAATGGCTCTGAGCACTATGGGACTCAACATCTTAGGTCATAAGTCCCCTAGAACTTAGAACTACTTAAACCTAACTAACCTAAAGACATCACACACACCCATGCCCGAGGCAGGATTCGAACCTGCGACCGTAGCAGTCCCGCGGTTCCGGACTGCAGCGCCAGAACCGCACGGCCACCGCAGCCGGCAACTGGATTCCACAACACTACCGCAGCCCCAAGTGTATATTGCCCCATACTAAGTCCACCTTTTAGTATTTGCTTACTAACAGCCGCTCACACAGTTGCAGATGACATGATGTACGCTGAGAAAAAGGGGCAACAGGAAAAAGCACAGAAAATATGCCGCAAACAGCGAGAATAATTCTTAAAAACATGCCATAATATATAACAAAGAAGTTAGTATGAAAGTATCCATACGAAACTATATTTCAAAAAACCAACAGTAAAAAAGTAATAATGTGTTACTGTGTTTGTATAACTCTGCTATTTTTTGTATGTTTTAGATTTAAAAAAAATAAATTGTTTTGCATCAAGGCGGATTCAATTTCTGATACTGTTGCTTTTGACAATGCTGACTGGAATAATCTCTTTCAAATTCTAAAGATGGCAAGGGTAGAATGCAGGGAGCAAAAGGATATTAACAATTTGTACCGAAACCAGATGGTACTCATAAGAGTGGAGGGGCATCAAAGGGAAACAGTGGTTGAGAAGGGAGTGAGACAGGGTTGTAGCCTGTCCCCGATGTTATTCAATCTGTATATTGAGCAAGCGGTAAAGGAAACAAAAGAAAAATTTGGAGTAGGAATTAAAGTCCAGGGAGAAGAAATAAATACTTTGAGGTTTGCTGACGACATTGCAATTTTGACAGACAGCAAATAACTTGGAAGCGCAGCTGAACGGAATGGACAGTATCGTGAATGGAGGATATAAGATAAACAACAACAAAAGCAAAACGAGCATAATGGAATGTACTAGAATTAAATCAGGTGATGCTGAGGGAATTAGATTAGGAACTGAGACACTTGAAGTAAAAAAAAAAAGTGTTTTGCTATTTGGGAATAAAAATAACTGATGATGGTTGAACTAGGGAGGATGTAAAACGTAGACTGACAATGGCCAAAAAAGCGTTTCTGAAGAAGAGAAATTTGTTAACGTCGAGTATAGGGTCAAGTGTCAGGAAGCCCTTTCTGAAAGTATTTGTATGGAGTGTAGCCATGTATGGAAGTGAAATGGACGATAAATAGTTTAGACAAGAAGAGAATAGAAGCTTCCGAGATGTGATGCAACGGAATAATGCTGAAGATTAAATGGATAGATCGCGTAACTAATGAGAAGGTACTGAATAGAATTGGGGAGAAGAGGAAATTGTGGCACAATCCGACTAAGAGAAGGGACCGGCTCGTAGGACACGTTCTGATGCATCAAGGGATCACCAACTTAGTACTAGAGGGAAGCGTGTGGGGTAAAAATCGCAGAGGGAGACCAAGAGATGAATACAGCAAGCAGATTCAGAAGGATGGCCGCGCGGTTTGAGACGTCCTGTCACGGACTGCGCGACCCCTCCCGCCGGAGGTTCGAGTCGTCCTTCGGGCGTGTGTGTGTGTGTGTGTGTGTGTGTGTGTGTGTGTGTGTGTGTGTGTGTGTGTGTTTTGTCCTTAGCGTAAGTTAGTTCATGAGGAGCTGCATCATACCCCTCTTCGGACTGAAAACCACAACAACAACAACAACAACAACAACAACACTCTGAAAGGAAACTAACTGGTATACAATCCGGACCAGGTGACTTGCTTTTATTAATTGATTCGAGTTGTCGAGTTGCTCAGCTACTCCGAGGATATCTACTTCAAAGTTACTCAGGTTGGCAGCAATTCTTAACTCGAATCATGGAATATTTACCATTACTTCTTTGGTGGAGGTATTTCGGGAAACCGTGCTTAGTAACACTCCGCGCTACATTTCGAGCATTTGTAAAACGTCACCAATCTTGGAGATTTTGTGTTCTTTTAAATTTGGTATGCTTTTTTTGCTCATTTCTGCAACAGTATTCTGACGTGTTTTGTGCACTATGGGGGCGAGGGGGAGGGGCTGGGGGGAGAGGTCAGTTCCGTCTCTTTTTAATTTATTTGGTATAAATCACTCAACTGCCTCGATACTACACTCTGAATTTAAACCACATCTGGTCTACTCTAAGATGGTTGGGAAAGTGTGGAGCGCTATTCCTCAAGGTAAAATGCTACAGCAGCCGTAGCATGCGGTTGGCGCTTGCCAACCTGTAGGGCAGACTGGTGCGGCGATGGAGAAAGTGTGGGTGCAGACTCGGCTCGTAGTATTGATCTGGTGGGTGGGAGCGGCCTATCTCGTGGCCCCTGCACTCTACTCAATCTCCCGCTCGTCACGCACTCTTACCCCCCACAGCCTAATTTGTAGATGAGTGCAATATGCAGCATCCTGCTACGTTATACACGTCATACGCTGTACAAATGTCGGGTACTGTTCATTAAACATGCTGGAAAGCTTTTGCCTGAGATTATGCCGAAGAGGATGAAAATTCAGTTACAGCCAGTTTTGATCTGACACACTGCAGTTTACTGACAACTTAGTCAAAAAATAACGAGCAATATTAACTCAAGTGTTTTCACTCAATCAAGTAGTAACTATCAATTGTTGTCCTTGTTGTCGTCTTCAGTCCAGAGACTGGTCTGATGCAGCTCTCCATGCTACTCTATCCTGTGCAAGCTTCTTCATCTCCAGGTACCTACTGCAACCTACATCCTTCTGAATCTGCTTAGTGTATTCATCTATTGGTATCCCCCTACGATTTTTACTCTCCACGCTGCCCTCCAATACTAAATTGGTGATCCCTTGATGTCACAGAATATGCCCTACCAACAGATCCCTTCTTCTAGTCAAGTTGTGCCACAAACTCCTCTCCAATTCTATTCAGTACCTCCTCATTAGTTATATGATCTACCCATCTAATCTTCATCATTCTTCTGTAGCACCACATTCTATTCTCTTCTTGCCCAAACTATTTATCGTCCATGTTTCACTTCCATACATGGCTACACTCCATACAAATTCTTTCAGAAACGACTTCCTGACACTTAAATCTATACTAGATGTTAACAGATTTCTCTTCTTCAGAAACGCTTTCGTTGCCATTGCCAGTCTACATTTTATATCCTCTCTACTTCGAGCATCATCAGTTATTTTGCTACCCCAATACCAAAACTCATCTACTGCTTTAACTTTCTCATTTGCTAATTTAATTCCCACGGCATCACCTGATTTAATTCGACTACGTTCAATTACCCTCGCTTTGCTTTTGTTGATGTTCATCTTATATCCTCCTTTCAAGACACTGTCCATTCCGTTCAGCTGCTCTTCCAGGTTCTTTGCTCTCTCTGACAGAATTACAATGTTGTCCACAAACCTCAAAGTTTTTATTTCTTCTCCATGGACTTTAATTCCTACTCCACATTTTTCTTTTGTTTCCTTTACTGCTTGCTCAGTATGCAGATTGAATAACATCGGATATAGGCTACAACGCTGTCTCACTCCCTCCCCAACCAATGCTTCTCTTTCATGCCCATCGACTCCTCTAACTGCCGTCTGGTTTCTGTACAAATTGTAGATAGTCTTTCGCTCCTTGTATTTCACCCCTGCCACCTTCATAATTTGAAAGAGAGTATTCCAGTCAACTTGTCGAAAGCTCTCTCTAAGTCTACAAATTCTAGTATCGTATATTTGCCTTTAGTTAACCCATCTTTTAAGAAAGTCGTAGGGTCAATATTGCCTCACGTGTTCCAACATTTCTACGGAATCCAAACTGATCTTCCACGAGGTCGGCTTCTACCAGTTTTTCCATTCGTCTGTAAAGAATTCGTGTTAGTATTTTGCAGCTGTGACTTATTAAACTGATTTTCACACCTATCAACACCTGCTTTCTTTAAGTCTGAAGGTATTTCGCCTTTCTCATACATCTTGCACACCAGATGGAAGAGTTTTGTCACGGCTGGCTCTCCCAAGGCTGTTAGTAGCTCTAAAGGGATGTTGTCTACTCCCGGGGCCTTGTTTCCACTTAGGTCTTTCAGTGCTCTGTCAGACTCTTCACGCAATATCATATCTCCCATTTCATCTTCATCTATGTCCTCTTCCATTTCATAATATTGCCCTCAAGTACATCGCCCTTGTATAAACCCTGTATACTGTACCGAGCGAGGTGGTGCAGTGGTTAAACACTGGACTCGCATTCAGGAGGACGACGGTTCAATCCCGCGTCCGGCCATCCTGATTTAGGTTTTCCGTGATTTCCGTAAATCGCTCCAGGCAAATGCCGGGATGGTTCCTTTCAAAGGGCACGGCCGACTTCCTTCCTCGTCCTTCCCTAACCCGATGAGACCCGTGACCTCGCTGTCTGGTCTCCTTCCCCAAAACAACCCAACCCCCCTGTATATACTCCTTCCACCTTTCTGCTTTCCCTTCTTTGCTTAGAACTGGTTTTCCATTTGAGCTCTTGATGACTCCTGGCATCTGGCAGCGCTTGTTGCTAGCTTTCAACCGCAAAGTTCAAAAAGCTGCAGCGAAAACAATAGTTGTATATACAGCTGTGACAACTTTGTGCCGTTGCCATACAGACGTATACGAAATAGCATCATGCGATTGGTTAAGGTAGATGCGCGAAGGACACGCACCAGTCCCACAGCAATTCTCAGGATGTTATATCGCCGACCCTAATTCAGGATCCAGTTACGCCCCATCTCCGATAGCTTTGGGAGGCGATTGAGCGGCCATGGGTCATAGTGGCTTCTCAACCCTTCCTGTGGCGTCACTTCAATGATCAGGGCGTAAGAAAGTGCAACACATTACTCCGTAACTATCTGCCAGCACTTCTTCTGATGCTCCTCCGGCTTATCACAATCTCCAATAATCAAAGTTTTGCACATAATTCACAAAATGTGCACCAGCGTTATACAGACAGAAAGTTTACTGCTAGTGATCTTATCACAGCACGTTCTTTCGAAGGCACGACATTGGTCGGTTGGGTCAACTCCACAGGCACTGTCTCATACGTTGCGTATAACCAACGTCATGTGAAAAGCCGTTATGACTGAACAGTATGAACATCAATTTAATAAAAATTAACACGGTTTCTGAGATTGTCAAACAAGTAAAAGCAGTGCTGTAAAAATAAAATTTGGTACGGTAGACTGGAAGGCTTGAAGAACTGTGAACACTGAAAAAATGTGTGCGCTGCATTTAGCCACTCTACTTCTACTGCTGCTGGTTCCCAGTGACTGTGCTTCAGTCGTTCCAGACAATACAGACATTTACTTTCAGCCTAGGGCAACTCAGCTACCGCCACGGATAACAAGGGTACTTGAAGTGACACTGTCTTGCGTTCGATAACGTTATCGGTCACAAGGTCGTATGCACCATACCTGTTGCAAGACGAGAAGTAAGCCAACACTAAAAACTGACCAATGTCATCTTGTCAGAACATTTAAACCGAGCAACCTCTGAATAAACGTCTAAATCAGTCCGACACTTAGACAATGAGCGTTGGCGACAATGAGGGTATCCTCTATAACTAGCCACAGAAGGTGACTGCTATTTCCTTCTTCCGACCTTTCATGAAGTGTTCAGTATCACTCCAATGACATCATCTAGCACATCCTGTTGGGTGGCGGTATGGTGTCTGGCAGCAGCGACAGATCCCAGGTTCTAATCTGAATTGCCATCCTAAATTTACCCACAATTTACCTTCTCTAGATGCATGGAGTCGTGTGGAATCTATTCTAGATGCACAGATTTGGAGACAGGGCTGGCGAATGTTGTTTACGCATACAAGGACGGGTGAATGATGTTTAGGAAAACTGGGAATCTAGGAAGGAAGATTAGGGCTTAACGTCCCGTCAACATCGAAATCATCAGAGAAAGGCCGAAGGAGGTCAAAGGCAGAGCACCTTGTCTGCGGCGGTAATACGGGAATCTGATATCCATGGCAGGTACTGGCCATGAAAATACTGCTGCTCTGACCGAGGAGAAAAGGAAATACACGGTTTCCAGAGTTTATTTAAACCAAGCTCACAATTGGAGGAATAACAGTAATAATAACAACAACAGGCACACAAGCTTTCACGTTTAATGTCCCACAATTTATCCATAAAGTTCCAAAGTTGGCACGACGCAAAATTAAAGGCAATAAACAACGTCTACCGCCCTTACACATGTCACTGTTTGTTGACGGGCAAGAGCCCTATGTTCAGGTACATTCAAAGAACCAACGTATCGTCAGTATCGAACATAGCAGCTGGAAGTTAATGTAAAAATCACAAGTTGAAAGTTACAGTATTCCTCTAGATAAAATGCTACTCACGGCTCTGTGCTTCTGGCAGAACATAATAGTGTTAACAACGTAATAGATACGCGGTGGCCACAAAGTCAAATTACCAGCCTGTTTGCAGTAGCAAGCAAACGATATCTGATATACTGGCTGGTTCCTGGTCCCCCAAACAGGCTTCTCCGATCGCTGCACTCAAGCAAATTGCGCTTGAGTCTACCATAACGATGAAAAATGTTCTCCACCGAGTTTACCGACAGCAAAGAACAGCTAAAGTAATGACGTTTGAGGAAACGTTCTGAAACAATTACACCGATGACAAAAGTTATTCAGCTAGCAGTTATAACGGCTCATGTTCGTAACCATCATTAGCACTCCGTGTATGACTGTAGAGATTATTTGAGTGTAAGTTCGTTATCACTAATCATCTGTTTCACAGCATTACTTGTGCACTATGTATATTTCTGAGATTCTCTTGATGTACAGTTTGTCAATACACATTGTTGCATTTATGTTCCGCAAAACAGTTCGTATCTATATGAAAACTGGACCCCGAATATTACAATGCTGCAATCATCACTCTATAAAGCATCAAGGGATAAGCTACATTCAGTTTATGAAGTGTACGATACCAGTCATTAAATTCACAATTTGATACATAATTGTCAGACGAAATAAAAACTTCATTTGAAACTCGCAGCACATTTCGTTCGTATGTCATACTTCACAAAATGTTTTTCATTTCAGTTTATACTTAATTAGTTAGACATCTATTTCCGATGGTTGGTTTTGTCAAAAAAAATTATTTGAGGAATAATTACGAAAAAACAATAACTAACCAAAGGAGTATAGGATTTGTTCTTGGAGAAAAATCCAATTTTTGTCTTTTGTCTTATTTCCAAACTTGTATCGCTTAAAATTTCAGCATAATCAAGGGCTTTTATTACCTTTCTTGTTAGCACATGTTGTGGTGAAGACCTACTCTAACCAAATTTCACTGTCACTGTTTAAAAATTACGGAAACAAGATGCGGACAGCTTTCTGCAGATCGTAAACGGTGACAGTGACAGTTATTTAGTGCAGGTCTTCACATTGAAGATAATGGGGAAGCCAGAAAAAATGACGACCTGTGAAAGAAAACAACTGCAAGAAAAAACATAAAAATCTAGGAAAACCACAGTATGTGGTAACAAAAAACATAATGAGAGCGCACTGATGATGCTGTAACTTCAGCGAAACATGTCTTGGAAATAAAAGAAAAGATAAAATTTGTGTTTTGCTCAAGGCAGATCCCTCCTCAAAAATAAAACTATTTGTGAGCAAACACGGACAGAAGAGCTTCAGCCTCGAAAAAAAGTGTAAGTTTCATAATCTACTAATTTCAGAACGAAAACTGAAATCAAATTAAAAATTGATAGGCCTATCACTGTTTTACAGCAACAAAATTGTAGATTCTAAAAGAGCATAATTCTGTAAAAATTAATTTTTCAGGTGGGTGAGTCCTGTAATTAGAAAAATATAAATTTCCAGAAATTTCGCGCACCAAACACTAAAACTATATAACGATTGAAAGAGTGTCAATTGCAGGTTTAATCAGTCAGTTGTTATTCAGATTTTAGACGCTTGATCTGTACTTCAGTTGTCTGCAACATGTACATATGTTCCGCGTATATCAGTATACAGGGTGAGTCACCTAACGTTACCGCTGGATATATTTCGTAAACCACATCAAATACTGACGAACCGATTCCACAGACCGAACGTGAGGAGAGGGGCTAGTGTAATTGTTTAATACAAACCAAACAAAAATGTACGGAAGTATGTTTTTTAACATAAACCTACGTTTTTTAAAATGGAACCACGTTAGTTTTGTTAGCACATCTGAACATATAAACAAATACGTAATCAGTGCCGTTTGTTGCATTTAAAAATGTTAATTACATACGGAGATATTGTAACCTAAAGTTGACGCACACATGAGTACACGGGACATTGCGAGAGCCGGTGGACTGAGTCAAAGTAGTGTCATGCGCATACTGCATCGTCACCACTTTCACCCGTTTCATTTGTCGCTACATCTGCAAATTACATGGTGATGACTTTAATCATCCAGTGCAATTCTGTCAAGGCATTAACAGAGAATGCGTTGCAGTTCTACCTGTTTACCGATGAAGCGGGTTTCACAAACCACGGGGCACTGAATCTACGGAACATGCATTACTGGTCCGTGGACAATCCTCGCTGGCTCAGACAGGTAGAGCGACAGCGACCGTGGACAGTAAATGTATGGTGTGGAATCATTGGCGACCACCTCACTGGTCCTCACTTCACTGCAGGGGCCCGAACAGCTGCAACATACATCGCGTTTCTACAGAATGATCTGCCAACGTTGCTCGAAAATGTCCCACTGGAAACGCGTCGACGTATGTGGCATCAGCATGATGGTGCACCTGCACATTCCGCAATTAACACTAGGCTGACTCTTGACAGGATGTTCGACGGGCGATTCATAGGACGTGGAGGACGCATAAATTGGCCAGCCCGTTCTCCTGATCTTACACCTCTGGACTTCTTTCTGTGGGGTACGTTAAAGGAGAATGTGCACCGTGATGTGCCTACAACCCCAGAGGATATGAAACAACGTATTGTGGCAGCCTGCGGCGACATAACACCAGATGTACTGCGGCATGTACGATATTCATTACGCCAGAGATTGCAACTGTGTGCAGCAAATGATGGCCACCACATTGAACATCTATTGGCCTGACATGTCGGGACACACTCTATTCCACTCCGTAATTGAAAACAGAAACCACGTGTGTACATGTACCTCACCCCTCATGGTAATGTACATGTGCGTCAGTGAAAAAGACCAATAAAAAGGTGTTAGCATGTGGACGTAATGTGCTGTTCCAATCTCTTCTGTACCTAAGGTCCATCACCGTTCCCTTTGGATCCCTACGTAATTCGGTGCTCTCCGATACACACGATCGAACAGCGGAGGAGCGTTACTCAAGCGACAACTTTAGGTTACAATATCTCCGGATGTAATTAACATTTTACAATGCAACAAACGGCACTGATTACGTATATGTTTATATGTTCAGATGTGCTAACAAAACTAACGGAGTTCCATTTAAAAAAAACGTAGGTTTGTGTTAAAAAACATACTTCCGTGCATTATTTATGGTTTGTATTAACCAATTACAATAGCCCCTCTCCTCACGTTCGGTCGGTGGAATCGATTCGTCAATATTTGATGTGGTTTACGAAATATATCCAGCGGTAATGTTAGGTGACTCACCCTGTATATCGTGTACATTCTGTGATGTCTTTAACAGAATGTGTCTGGAAGAGGATAAATGTAGAACCTATCACTGGAGAATAACGGTGTAACTGCATGATTCATGAAAACGCGTCTCCTTCACAACGAGGCCAGAAAAGTTTCTGCAAACGATCGTCTAGAAAAGGCTAAATACCAAAAATGACTGATTTGTGAATTTTTCTTCTAGCAGAGTTGCCAAGTGCTCAGATAGCTGTTATTTATGCTAAAGCGGCATTTAGAAGTGTTTAAATTACATATTATCGTATTTTCTGAAATATTGCTTAGCTACATGAAATCGTTTAAAGGTTATGTAGTAGCGAAGATTATGATGTATATACAGTAGCTCATTTGGGAAGTAAATTTACAACTCGCTACGGCCAAATAAATGTAGTCAGTATTACAGACATTGCAAAAAGATGATTTTACAATCAGTCAGTACAGGATTCGTTGTTTCTCTCTCACTTGTTCATCTGTTACGCCAGACAGATATTATAGTTTTTTTCCTACAGTACCAATAAAAAACTAGATCTGTGCATTATTCGATAATGATAATAATAATAATTAATACAAGCGCTACAAGAGATTCATGAAGGTGCAAATGAGTACCAGGAGCAGAGTGTGTAATATCTATTCAACCAGCCCGCAATAAATATAAACATACTTCGTACACTGAGATGTAGAATAATACTTTACTGAGGTTGCTTCTGCCATTATGTACTTCCATCTACAACATTTTTTAAACTGCTTTCATCGCCATTTAATTTTCTGCGCAACCCTGCACTTTTGCTGCTAATGAATGTGTATCTCCCCATGTGCCCACATGACGCTGCCGGCTCACTATCAAAAACCGGTTGCTTTCGAGAACAGAGATCGTTATTAAAACTAAAACGAAAAACACTAACACTGTAATTCATCTCAAGAAAATATAGTTGGCAGATGGTTTGGTTTTCGGGCGCCTTCCGCGCTGGGAGTTTCTCAGTCATTCTATTAAGAGGTTAGAACATAGAAGAAACGTCTAACTAGGATTGTTGAAGTAAAATATACCACTGAGTTCGACTCATGTTCCAGATGCTGCACGGTAACGAGCGTTCCGCTTCAGCATCCATTTATCCGAATTTTCATTGATTAAAAAAAAAAAAAAAAAGTTCGTGTCTTCCTCGCAACCCGGGGCTGAGACCTCATGTGCACCGGTGGTAGCTGAAGTGTGCATGCAGATTGCGGTTATAGAGGACCAACGGTGCTGACCAGGTTCCAGCACAGCAACCACAAATTTGCCACACATGAACGCAGTTAAACCTAGTTATGTTCCCTAAGGTAAAAACAATGTTCGCGTCTTCAAAAACACGAGCACTTTGACATCAGTTCTTCCAGTAATCCTAAAATGCAATCGCTAACACAGTGCAGCCACTTTCTTTCTGCACGGATCTATGAAGCAATTGAAAGCGGTATTGTATAACATGCCGTTGATATGTTCATAATGACTGATTTCGGAAAACAATACTTAAGATATCTGTGAACAATGGGACATATATTCTAACATTCTGCGTGGTGTCTGTTGTTCTATATCGTGTCTCCCTACCACTTTCGCGCAACGACGCTCTGAGCGTGTTTTTTAGGGAATTGACTAGTTTGAACCTGGGACCTGTTGCTGGTAAGGAGACGTCAGACCACACATGACATGTAGAATTCAGAAGAGTTCAGTGAGACTAGCGATGATATAACCAAATACTTAATGATTTCAGCGTCAGCTCCACTGCACTCTCTGTAAAAGAATCTTAATACTAACTAAATTTAGTGGAAGGGGTTCAATGCTTTCCTATTTTTAGTTATCTGGTAAAATAACGTCGAAAAAGCAGCTAAGTTTACCATTGGAAATTTTATTCTACTCACAAAACATTGTTTATAAATTGCACTATTGATAAAAGGAAATGTTTTAATACAGGATGGTAAAAACCAACTGCGTTCAACAAAAATGTGAACGAATATTCCCTGAACGGGTTTCCAAGTTCTACAATGGATCGAAGGATGACCTATGCCATATCACATCTATAATCTAGGTTTAAATTAAGTTTCACAAAAGAGAAAACTATCAAAATGGTCTACAGTGACCCTCAATTATCTTTAATTACTTATCTAACTTGTCGTAAATTACAGTGGCTGATGTGGCTTCTCAATAACTATATAACAGAAAAATCATCGCGTTTCAGATTTTTACTTCAAGTGGCAAATATGAACACCATGAGCTTTAATTGACGATCGACACTAGTATTACGCAAAAAGGGGGTGTAACAGATGAGACTTCTGCAGTTCTGAGTGAAGCTTTATGCGCTGTTATGCGGCATCGCGTGCGTTCATTACCTTGTCAGTGTTCGTCAGTGGCCGACGGGCAGCACAGCTCCGCTCACCTCGCCGTCTCGGAAGCAACTCTTTCCTAACTTCTCCTTACTATAATTTACCGAAGTTGGTTTAAAAAAAACTATCTGGCTGTGTTTTCATCTGACCAATCAGGGTCTCAATGTTAACCTTAAGCTCCGCCTACAAAAATTCTGTCTATCCAATGAGAAACGTTATACTTTTCGTGGTGGGGCAATGTTTTTAAAATTTGCAACGTAACAGAGACGCGACAAAGTCTCACGCTAAAACTTGCGGACTGGGGTGGCCCATTTTGTGTTATCGTAAGATCTATACTGTTCTTCTGGAGGGCTCTAGCTTTTAACATGGGCTGGGGGGTGGTCCTAGCGGTTAGCTGGCGACGTGGGTGTCCGTCCCTTATCGTAGGGCCTTCAGCTTAACACGGTTCTGCTCTCGGCTTCTGTTCTCGTTTCTCCCCTCGGAACTGCGTCTGTCTCACGGTGGAAAGGTATGACATGCATTTAGGCACTCTTGTGTTAGTCTGTGGTACTCCATTTGCTCACTCGTTACTCGAATTACTTTGGTTAATTTAATGTCACGTGTCCGCAGCTCGTGGTCGTGAGGTAGCGTTCTCGCTTCCCGCGCCCGGGTTCCCGGGTTCGATTCCCGGCGGGGTCTGGGATTTTCTCTGCCTCGTGACGACTGGGTGTTGTGTGATGTCCTTAGGTTAGTTAGGTTTAAGTAGTTCTAAGTTCTAGGGGACTGATGACCATAGAGGTTAAGTCCCATAGTGCTCAGAGCCATTTTAATGTCACGATTTATTCGGAGCTATGTGACATACTACTGGATTTGCTTATCATGTCAGGGTTTTCATGGAAGGTGTTGGATTTGCTTGACACCTTACAATATCCAACAGGTGTCGTAGAGACGTCACATCTGGATGGGGAACTAATACAAGGTAGTAACCGCAATGACTCACAGCGCTATGCAGTTGACGGAGTAGGAGTATGAAAATGTTAAAATTATAACTTCATTTGAGCATCGTACTGTGTTAGTAAACATGACTGGATAAATTGGACAAGCGCCAATTGAATTTCATTGAAGTTATATTATGGGAGTATGAATGATCCTACCACGGATTTGCCGAAAGAACTTCCGAACGCTTTGACGATAAGTGTCAGGTATCAGTGTTCGTGCAATGCCCTAACGAAGGTTGTTCCGATTCCGGACGGCAACTGCATATAGATTCAAGCTAAGACTGGAGCATCAGACGAGCAAGCATTGCTCCTCGCATGGTTGACAACAGCGCATCTTATATCAGTTTTGCACGAGGAACGATTTTGTAATCGATTGGCAGCCAGTTGCGTGAATGGCGGTCGTCCATGGTGTGAACGGGCTCACTATTATGACCGCGTTAGTAGCGACGCGCCGTAATTCTAAGGAGAAATGAATAGGGCCAATTCTAAATTCGGTACTAGTGATCTCACTGCACATGCGCGAGCTACTAGCTATCTGCTGCGGTCACGTCAGCTGAGTGCTGAGTCTACAATATTGCTTTCTGGTGCACTTACCGTATTGAGTTGTGTTTCTGCTTATGGTCGTTTCTTTATCACAAGGAATTTTATGAGCAAGTGAGTATAGTGCACTTTTCGTAAAGACTTTCACGGAAGTTTTTAAATCTTTGTAAATTTCATAGATAATTAATGATACGATAATGTGATATCACGACTTCGGCACTGTTATGCTATTAGCGGTACGCTGTGTTTGCGTTTATTATTTAAACACGCTGCGACAAGATCTTGTACGGGAATAGTACGCTTGGAGCGCTTCAGTAGACTATAATCTTTCTTGAACACTTTCGTTCATCGTGTAAAAAAGGCTCTAGAACCATTTTCGCAAACACAGTCTCAACTATACCAGTCAGGTGCCGTTTGTTGCAAGCTACGAAGGATGTCACTCTCCAGGTTTCCTCCGGCGCCTCGCAATCGTGGAGTCCACCTTCGATGGTCAAGCGAAGACCTAACTGGGATAAACGGCGCGACGTTGTATTTAATAATGACAGCAGATTGTATCTTGACGTTTTCAAGCGTGGTGTCTCCAAGGGAGTAGCAACTACCGATGTGTATGAGGCTGGGACATAAAGGACGCACTCCGGTCGTGTGGGGTACCATAATCTAGAACGACCGAGTTGAGGGAAAACGGAACACTGGAGGGTGCGTCAAGAGAATCCTGTAGTACATTCTCTTGACGTCCTACGACGTCAGAGATATGTGCTATTCCCCTAGGACAGTGCCCGTGCACACATTCTAGCGCACCCAAAGTGCTTTCCTTGATGTTCAGTAACTTCGAAGGCTAGCATACATGACTCTGAGCAAGTGTGAAACACAGTGGAATGTAGTCTGGTCTGGTATATATTAGCAGCAACTTCTCCTGAACATATTATATAACAGGTAGAAGGTGTCCGATACAGATTTGCACTCTTCCATATGAACAAAATATAAGGGAGCGATCATAAAAGTTTCCGTTCGAAGGTTGTACAGTCCATAATCGGTATGCCAATCAGGCAAAATCGCCGTGAGCAATCATCCAACCAACGCACCAGGTTGAAGACGCTTCTTTGATAGAACACCGTTTCCTGATGCGTGGAAAAGTCCGTAACTGCGCACTGCACATAATCTTTTGACAGAAATCGTCGATCCTTCAAGGCCTTTTTAAAAGGACCAAAAGAGTGATCATCGCGTGGGGAGAGATCAGGACGATAGGGCGGGTGCTCGAATGTCTCCCATTTGAGTTGGCTTAACTTCTGCGTTGCGACATTTCAGATACGGGGACGTGCGTTACCATGAAGCAGCAGGACCCCTTGTCCCAGTTTTGCACAACGATGGTTTCCGACAGACATTCTGCCCCATACTCATTCTTCAGCCTCCGATGGATGCTAACGCTGCCTGTCCTTTGGCAGCCAAAAAAAGAACGGAAGGTCAGTGGTCCTGTTTGGAAGCATTTGGTAATAGCGTCGCTATAGTTCACACTTCCGCATTTACCGTAGGCAAGTTGGAAAGACACGAATGCCACACTAATCCCTTGCCTACATGTCGGTGCTTACATACCCGCATCGGAGTAGCACTAAATTGCATATATGCACGGAAACTTTTTGACTGCCGCTTATATAAAACACTTCCTAGCAAAACAGAACATAGCTTGTCACACTTAATCGACAGGAATCTTTCTTGAACTTCGGGCGTACCCCAACGAAGTGTTACGGGACCATTACTGTTGACGATATACACCGACGAGCCAAAACATTATGACTACTGCCCATCATGTGACTGAATACCACCTAGTGTTGTTGTGGGCATGTGATGCGACAAGAAAAGAATACAAAGCGGAGCAGAAAAGAATCAGGAAACATTCTAGCTAGAATATGGGCCGCAAATACCGAATCTGACACAGGGAAGACTGCTGTGGCCTGACGCCCCGGAAACTGCGAAGCTGATAGGCTGTTCGTGTGTTACTGTCACGGGCATCTATGGAAAGTAGTTGAAGGACGGAGAACCAACAACTAGGCGACAAGTTGTTGGACATATACGCCTCACTACGAACGTCGAAATCAGCGGCTTGCCCGCTCTAAAGCAGGACAGGCAGAGATCTGTAGCAGATCTGACGACAGAGCAAAATTCTGGTGCAAGCACAGGTGCCTTGCAGCACACCGTTTAGTGCACAGTGTTGAACAGGGGGGCTCCGCAACAGACAACTGCTAACGTACTCCCATGTTGGCCCAACGACATCGTCAATTAAGCTTTTGTGGGCCTCTGAGCATCCAGATTGCACTGGATATCAAGAGAACTGTGTCATCTGGTCTGATGAATTATCTTTCTTGTTACCTCGATGAATCACATTTCTTGTTACCTCGGTCGATGATCGTGTCCGGATAAGCCGCCATGCAGACGCACGGTTGCTGGAAACGCACCGCGTCACGAACGCAGGTCGGTATGGGCAGTGCTATGCTACGGCGAACATTTACTTGGACTTCTACCATGGGACCTGAGGTACTAATCGAAGGCACCATGACAAAAATCTTCCAGCAGGATAACATACTGTCCGTGTCACAAGGCAAGGATCATGCTACAGAGGTTTCAGGAGCATGGCATAGAGCTCCTACTGAGGTCTTGGCTACAAAATTCCATAGAACACATTGGGAGGTTACCGGGTGCCAGAAATGCGCCCACAAACCGCTGGTTCGTAACTTGCGGGAATTGCGTGACCTATGTGTAGATATCAGGTGCCACATAATTTTGGAAATCTACTGAAATGTTTTGGTTCATCATTGTATATAAATGACCACGTGGATAACGTCGGAAGCTCCATGATGTTGTATACAAAAAAAAACCGCAACGCTAGAAAATTGTAGCGCAGGACTGGAATACCGGCAGAAGATCGACTCTTACTACAGGGATTGCCAGTCGATCCTCCTCATAAACATATGTAATGTACTGTGAATAAATAGGCAGCAAGACCTGTTACTGTATGGTTATACGATTTCTGAACAATCACTGGAAGCAATCACATGCACTAAATATCTGGGAGTATGCGTACAGAGTGATTTAAAGTGGAACATTCACATTAAGCAAATCTCATGAGTGGCAGAGGCCAGACTCAGATTCGTATTAAGAATCTTCAGGAATTGTAGTACACACACGATGGGGGTAGCACACAAAGCCGTCGTTCGTCCGATATTTAAATGTATTCATCAGTCTGGGACCAGTACCAGATAGGACTGATAGAGGAAATGGAAAAGATCTAAAGAGGAGCACCGTGTTTCGCCACAGGTTCGTTTACTACGTGCGAAAGCGTCACGGATATGTTCATCCAACTGCGGTTTCAGATGTTACCAGGGAGGCGTTGTGGTTTAATGTTACAATTCTGAGAGCGTATGTTCCTCCACACAAGTCAGCCAGTATATTATTGCTTCCTCCTACGTCTATTTCTCGAAAGTACTCTGAAGGTAAAATTACAGAAATTCGAATTCCCAAGAGAGCTTACTACCAACAACCGTTCTTCACGCGCACAATTCGCCACTGGAACACGAAAGGAGGTAAGGGACAGCGGTACATAAAGTACCCTATGCGACAACACACAATGTGGCTTGAGAAGTATACATAGATGTTGATTAAGTAGCGTGGGACACTCCTCTCCAAGATGAGCTCCGGCAACTCTATGATCGTCTCCAGATCATGTGCACGCATCGTGTACCACTTCTAAGTATGTTAATAAAACGTCTATCATATACATTCATTTTTCACTAGATGTTACAACTCTGGAACCTCTCTTCTCAACTATGGACAGCTTCCTGTAGTTTACAACCTGTTTCTGGAAAATTAATTATTTACTGGTATGTCTTCTACAACGTCGGGCTGGAATTATTGAAGATCAACTAATTGGAACTTATTTGCTGTAACCTCACTTAAATGGTTAACGCTACCTAGTGTTAATTTGGTATGTGCTGGCACGGTTGTTGGAGTATGCACACCTCCTCCGCGTGAGGATATGACTTCAATAAGGTGGTGCACTGCCACATTTCGACAAAATGTTCATGAACAATTGAACAACAGATATTCTCACCGCTGGATTCGATGACCGCGAGCTTCACGCCTACGTATTTTTCTCGTGGAGCGGACTTCAACCCTATTTATTTTTTCTTGTGGGGCTACATGAAGTCGTCGATGTATGGAACTCCAAAATAAAGTGAAGGGGATTCGTCTGTTAGGACTTTTCTGTCTGCCTCTTTGCACAACAGACAAATGCCATGTGCGAATGTAGACTTTCCGGATTAATACTGCTGATTAAATCAGAAAGAGCTTCTCATAATACAACAGAGATATTGAGAGAGAGTGTGGAGTAAAATTATGCGGCGTTGTAATGCATGCATTGAAACTTACGGTTAGCACTTACGAACAGTTGCTATTAGCGTAAGTTGTTGCTCTAAGATGCAAGGTGTTGATGTCAGCATAAAATAAACAATTTCTGACCGCTACTTCCTTAACTCAAAGTAATAAAATTAGGATCTTCTACCATCTTTATAGTTTGGTCCTACGCTCGTATTTGTAACACCCTGTTTATTCTATTGAACGCACATTTACTAGAGGACTGATAGGCTCCGAAGACGCAACCTCCGTAAGACGTTCTAAACACTCTACGTCGATTAAAAAGATTCAAAATCAACATTTTAAATCAAAATCCATGTTATCTCAACAAGTAACACTGAGAATATTAATTCGCTACATACAACTGTAACTGACGCGACTGATTGATCACCAACAGTGCAACTACTTCAGGTTGAAGAAACACCAAATAACTTATCTTAAGAAGTAATTTTGCATCGTTGATACTTTATTTCAGGCGTCGCTCCACTTCGTACGGTTTGCACCTGAAATACCTTTGATCGCCAAATAGTAGACGTGGCACTTCTTTTGATGACTGAATACTCTTTCTGAGTGCAGAATATTGCTTTAATACATGTGAGTAAATACTGATTACACCACTGGCTCGTGACACTTTAATACTCTGATTTGAATATCTTCGTTTTTCGTCCATTTGTGTGTTGAGAGAGGAGGTGGTGTAAAGGAACCATCCTGGAATTCTATTCAACAAGTGTGGGAAATCGCCTAAAAAATCACACACACAATCTGCTCAGTGCTAAACACCAATGGCCGTCCATCCGGTGTCCGATTTCCGTACGGGTCTGGTTCACTTCCGTATTTCGCAGGTTAAAGAGCTAAGGTTACTGTATACCGACAGGTATCAATGTATAATTCTGCAACCCCCCCCCCCCCCCCCCCAAGACCTTCTTTTTTTTGACATTAAATTTTCCACTAACAATACTTCGGCCAATGAAACTGATATAGGTAACAGTGTTTAGGGACATCGAATACTAAGTCGCTGAATAAGAGTATCATCTTCGTCTAATGACGTTATTTATTTCTTTCATTCTCTACATCGACACAAACAACGACACACCTGTGGCTTATCCGGATTGCTATGAAACAAGCGAAAACTAGAGATACCACTGGGCTTGCCCAGTCATCTCGTTTTACCGACGAAGTAAAGGACACCAGCCAGCACTACGGATGTTCCGCGACGTTGCGCACACAGATGGCTGACCAGCACGAAGATCACGCTTCGCAGCGAGCCTGCGTTGTCGAGGCATGACAGCTACGCCGGAACGGTTTCGGTCAAGTATAAGTCAGGAAAAAACTCAGACAGACAGAAACCAACCACCTACAACCAATGGTTCTCCAATCTAATAAACATTATGACATTTCCAAACAGAGAAACATTGTCTCAAACATATCTGGTCAATTGTAGGACGGAAATTACAAACGAGTTTATTTACGATTCCTGTCTTACAACCGCTAGAAAGCACACATACTGTAACAGATAGAAAAAAGAACTAAAGCGAAGTAGGTGCTATTATTCACTTTCTACAATGGCGTTTTGTTTAAGAAATGTTTTTGAAACAAGCAGGTGCTAAAACAAGGTACAGGTGTCATGACAAAAATCGTCTTCGCCCACGATCAAACCGACATCAATAAGACACAACATTCTCTCGTCTTTCGATACTTTTTACGAGGGACGTTGGTTATGTAAAACGGACGTCACGTGAAAAAGTTTCAATTTATAAAGCAGTAAATAGTAAAGACGATCTGTAGTGTGTGAAGAAAACAAACGAGCAAAAAAATCAAGTGACCAGAATGTCATACATTATCCATGAAATGGTTGGAAACCTGTAAAAGAGCCGGCCGGAGTGGCCGAGCGGTTAAAGGCGCTACAGTCTGGAACCGCACGACCGCTACGGTCGCAGGTTCGAATCCTGCCTCGGGCATGGATGTGTGTGATGTCCTTAGGTTAGTTAGGTTTAAGTAGTTCTAAGTTCTAGGGGACTTATGACCACAGCAGTTGAGTCCCATAGTGCTCAGAGCCATTTGAACCATTTGAACCTGTAAAAGAGCAGCATATTATAACACTGGGGATAATAGTGACCCGAGTAGGCAGAAACGAAAAATACACAACTAATGATAAGGAATACTCGATTCTAGAATAAATCTTTCACTCTGCAGCGGAATGTGCCATGTATTGAGACCTACCGGCAAATGTGCCAGAGCGGCTCTCGAAATCGGAACTTTGTCTGTCGTGGGAAATGCTCTTACCAACTGAGCAATCCAGACACGATTCACGACCCGTCCCTGCAGCTAAAATTTTGTGGGTCTTTAAAATTACTTTTACCGCCATTATACCGGTGGCTGTACGTATGATTTCCTGTGGTCAAAAGTGTCTCGAGAAATAGGTTACCCAATCAAAAAAATTCCAATTATGCAGGACATAAGCATGGTGTAAAGTTTCTTTTGAACGTTTATGAGTGTTCAACAATATAATCCCTTCACTACCGGGTTTCATTTACCAGTGAATAATATGTGAGTTTGTAATTACGGTATTACATCGCCTCCTCCTCCCCAACCACCGCCCCACATCCACAGCGAACGACAGCGATCGAAATTCCTCGCATGCAGTAGTGTTCGGAAACACGTAAATACCGTGCGTCCAGAAATTTAAACATACTGTTATCATATACACGAAATGGCATTGTATATTCCGTGCGAAAAACATGGCAAATCATGAGTGAGTCAAATACACTAGAGAAAGACAATCTTTTTTTCAAAAGAAAAAAAGGTTTTAAAAATATTCAGAAGAATGTGAGTCGAAATTTGTTATGCTACTTATGAAGTAATGCAGCCTTTGCCTCATTCTTTCTTGATTACTTGTTGTAATGTACCGGGCTACTATGGGCAGAAATGAGCTTCCAGTAAAGGCACCTGATATCACCGGGGCAGCAGCTCACTTGCTTGAAATAAATTTTTCCCTATTTACCCAAGTGGGATTAACTTTGAAGGTTGCCACAGTTGCCACATCAATGCGGATTTACAGATAATTCACCAAGACAGAAACCGTTACGTACACTCATGACAGAGCATTCTTCTCATTATTAAGACTGATCTGCCGGGTAGAACGAATTGGCAGTAGGAAGCTCTTAACACATTGCAGTAGTTGTAAGCACCATCTTGTGCTGAGAGAATATAACATAGGAGTATTGTCCATCGAACAGACAGTAACAGTGTGGCAGTTGTGATTTCCAAAAGTATATGGCAGCTGACATGAAGCTTTTCTCTTTTGTTTTCCTTATTTCAGTGCCGTAGCGATTCACAACATAAACATTACGCCTGAAATTGGTACAAGGCTATACTTCACACTGTACCGTTACAAATATGGGAGACATATATACACTATCTGATCAAAAGTATCACCACACACACTAGCGGACAGTAGTATCGGGTGCGTCCACGCTTCGCCATGACGACGACTTGAACTCTGCTGGGAAAACTTTCAACCAGGCGTTTGAATGTCTTTGGAGGAATAGTAGCCCATTCTTCCTCAAGTGCTGAAATTAGAAAAGGTAGTGTTGTGCTGGACGCTGGGGTCTGGAGTGTAGTCGACGTTCTAACTCATCCCAAACGTGTTCCACTGTGTTCACGTCAGGACTCTGGATAGACCTTTCCATTTCAGATACGTTACTGTCCACAAACCATTGCCTCACAGATGGTGTTTTACGACAGGGTGCATTGTCATGGTGATACTCCGAACTATTCTTCTACTTTACACAATATACAGTGCTGTAAAATGTGTTCGTATCTTTCCGCATTTAGCATTTTCTTCAGTTCAAGATGAGGATCACATCCTAACCCAGAACAAAACCCACATACCGTAACACCGCCTCCAAATTACTTTACTGTTGGCATGGTAGGTAACGTTCTCCACGCATTCGCCAAACCCAAACCCTTCCATCGGATCCCCTCGCAGTATAGGATTGTTCGTCACTCCAAATCACTGGTTTCTATTTATCTACTGATCAGTGAAGTCACTCCTTAAACCACCTCAACCGTCGCTTAGCACTGACTACATAAATGTGTGGCTTGGCAGGAGCTACTCGGCTATTGTACCCCATTCTTTTTAACTCCCTGCGCACAGTCATTGTGCATTTTGGAACTCTCGAGTGATTCATTCCGAGGATTTCATGCAAATTTTTACAGCCACTCTCCGCAATGCTCGACGGTTCCTATCTGTCAGCACAAGAGGCCTGTCTGGTCTTAGTTTAGCTGTGATTGTTCCTTGTGTTTCCACTTTACAATCAAATCGCTAACGGTAGACTTGAGCAGCTTTAGAAGCGTTGAAATGTCCCTGATGGGTTTGTTGCTCAAGTGACTTCCGAAGACACTGAGCTGTCCCGACCAATCCATTGTGCTCTTAATGCTTCTCTACTGACAACACTCCGTGCCTCCTTTTACACTGGACTCTCGTGAAATCTAGTGGTCAATTCCGCATCACACAGGGGGAGGGGGGGGGGCGGCGTGGTGGTTGGATACCTTCTGATAAGACAGTGTAGGTAGGAGAAAGATAAATACAAGCAACGTATATGTGGGTAACGTATTTGCCCTGGGTCGTCATCAGCAGAACAATGCTGCTACTGCTTGCAAAATACGACTTGCATTTTTGAATTGGAAAATAGCTCGTAATATATCGGCTTTTAGGAATAAAAGATGATGTGACAATCAACGATTTCGATTCTTTACTCTCTTCCTCGCAGTTTCAAATCGTTCAAATGGCTCTGAGCAGTATTGGACTTAACATCTGAGATCATCAGTCCCCTAGGAACTACTTAAACCTAACTAACCTAAAGACATCACACACATCCATGCCCGAGGCAGGATTCGAACCTGCGACCGCAGCAGCAGCGCGGCTCCGAACTGAAGCGCCTAGAACCGCTCGGACATAGCGGCCGGCCCTCGCAGTTTATTCACAAATTACCCAAAGCAGCTAATTTCCACCGAGCACCGCCAAGGAATATTGTTTTCCTTTTATAATGGAAGAAGTATTCAGCTGGTAACACCACATAGCTTAATGCTATGGGGAAGGGGGATACGGAATAGCTGAAGAACATCGATGCACATGACCGTAACAAAAACCTCTACTGCCTCAACGTCGGTATCTGAAGACATGTACTGCACCAGACCTTCGTAAAAGACGCGAGCTGTACAAACGCGGTCGCCCCACGGGGCGTCTAACAAAAAACGAGGGAGCCGACGAGAATGAATGAGACGAAAATACGGTGGCGGCCCTATAAATGGGCACCGGCCAGTAAAAAGGCCGTCTGACTTGGACGCCATGTTAGAGAGGCAGGCCGGCAGCGTATCGTATTAGCAGAACAATGAGAGCCACAGCGCGCGTGTACACCGACGCATTTTTGTGACCACAAGAAACTGTATCGGCAAGCAACCCGTTACACAGCAAATTCCCGATCATGAGGTGCATTTGCGATACTTTGTTAATTAAGTTTTCAGCAAATTTAATCGCGGTATCACACAATGGTGAACACACACAAATTCGTTTCCAACATGTTATATACCACACTTGATAAATGGCTTCCGAAAGCGCATATTGTAATAAAATATACAGGGAGTCCCAGGAGGAATAATCAACATTTAGGGATATGACAGGAACGATCGTTTGAAGCAAAAAACTACACATGACCATATTCCTTATTCCGAATGGTTTCCGATGTAGGACACATTTAATGTAAATTATTATTTATTCTCTGTGTTATTAAACACACCGTCGGGTTTAAACATGTAAAACGCTTAGTTAACATTACAGCATGCGTTTTGCGAAGCATCGACTCAAAAACGCGTATTTTTAACTCATTCACCCCCATGCATTAGCGTACACGTCATATTACATCAGTTTGACAGTTCACAGAAGTATTAGAATATCCCATCGTCAACTTCAATGCATTTTTGCTCTCTTGGGAGAACATATTACGCTGCTTGTCGGGTAGTGCCTTTGCACGTTCCCTAACGAGGGCAGCAGCGTCCTTGATGCGGCCAAACCGTTCATCTCTCGTATTCACCTTTCGTTTGTACACCTCAGACTTCATAAACCCAATAAACAAATTTCTAAGGCGTAAGGTATGGTGATCTTGGTTGCCAGTTTGTACTACCACCACCACCAATCCATCAATTAGGGTAAGACACACACGTGCGCTTCACTAGCCCAAGAACAAATGTACGTTAACTGAGTTTTATCTCGGAAATCATTTGGGATAGGGCTTACGTACATATGAGGTATTTGGTTTCATATGAGCGTTCCCCCCAAATACTGATCATTCTTCCTGCAACAACCTGTGTTTCCAACCTGATAATTTAGAGACGAACTCAGCGAGAAAAATACAACGGTGAAAACCATTTCGGACTATTGATAGTATATTTAAATATTAGATACTGAACAAAAGAGCGGGACATTCAAAAGGAATATATTTTCAGTTTATTTCTGTGAATTATATTGGTGGCGTCTCAGAGATGTTAAAATATTTGTTTGGCAACGAACGACGTAACGTGGTTGCTTGTTTTATGGGGAGTCCCTTAGGTAGATGGCAGGAATATGACCTCAAGCTGCACTGTCTACATGTCAATTGCACTCTGAAAATACCGTAATGCTAGGGATTTCTTCACTTGACGAAAATTTGCGACGACTAAACAAGATGTACGACAGTGACGCCACCAGTAAAAAACTAAGCAAGGTGCAACGTACCGATTACAATGGAAAGCAGACTGAAATGCACACAGTGAAGTTTTACTGTCAATACACTTGACGTACATCGATCTCAGTGTATTCTGAAGTGGCTCTTTATGTATATTCTACTACGAATGGACGAGAAGAAAATATACACAGCGAGCACAGAAATATTCGTTTTGTAAGTAGAAACCGCCTTTTCTTGCTGAAATGTATTTTAATTCTTACAGACGCGTTTCGCCTTGTACTTTAAGGCATCTTCAGTGGAATCCAGAATGATACAGTTTTGTTTTGATACACTGATCAGTCAGAACATTATGACCACCTACCTAATAGCCGGTATTTTCATCTTTGGCACGGATAACAGCGATGACGTATCGTGGAATGGAAGTAATGAGGTCTTGGTAGGTCGCTGGAGGGAGTTGGCACCACATCTGCACACCCAAGTCACTTCATTCCCGTAAATTCCAGGGAGCGTGGCGATGAGCTCCGACGCCACTTTCAGTCACATCCCAGATGTGTTGGACCGGGTTCAGATCTGGCAGTTGGAAGGCCAGCACATCAACTGGAACTCGCCATTGTGTTCCTCGAATCACTCACTCACACTCCTGGCCTTGTGACATGGCGCATTATCTTGTTAAAAATGCCACTCACGCCGGGAAACATTATCGTAATGAAGGGGTGTACGTGGTCTGCAACCAGTGTACAATACTCCTTGGCCGTCATGGCGCCTTGCACGAGCTCAACTGGAGAAATGGATGCCCAAGTGAATGCTCCCCAGAGCATAACAGATCCGCCTCGAGCTTGCATGCATCTCGCAGTACAAGTGTCATAGAGCTCTTCCCCTGGAAGACGACGGATTTGCGCCCTCTCATCGGCATGATGAAGAAGCTATCGGGATTCATCAGAACATGGAACGCTCTGTTACTGCGCCAACGTCAAGTGCTGATGGTCACGTGCCCATTTCAGTCGTAGTTGCCGATGTCGTGGTGTTAACATTGGCATATACATGGGTCGTCGGCTGCGGAGGCCCATCCTTAAGAGCTTTCAGTGCACTGTGTGTTCAGACACTCTTGTACTCTTCCCAGCATTAAAGTCTGATGTTAGTTCCGCCACAGTTCGCCGCCTGTCCTGTTTTACCATTCTGTCCAGCCTACGACGTCCGATATCTGCAATGAGGAGTGGCCGCCTGTCCTGTTTTACCACTTTGCCCAGCCTACGACGTTCAGTATGTGTGATGAGGAGTGGCTGCCCAACCACATGACGTCTGGACGTGGTTCGCTTGGTTTCGCCACGTGCTGAAGACACTCACCACAGCACTCCTCGAACACCCGACAAGTCGTGCAGTTTCCGAAATGCTCGTGCCGAGCCTCCAGGCCATCACAATCTGCCCTCGGTCAAACTCAGATAGATACGCGCCTACCCCATTCTACAAACGGACAGCACACTCATTGATACTGCATGCGTGTGTGTCTTGACTAACAGTCACTTCTCGCAATATGACGCTCCTGTCGCCTGGACGGGTTTACTTCGATAACAGGTCGATTGTCATAATGTTCTGGCTGATCAAGCTATGTGATATTTGTAGATTATAGAAGAGTTCACGTCTTGTTTTTGACGTAAGTAAGTGATTACTTGTAGTTCTTCGCGTTTTTGGTTGGCATCTGCATTTCCTCACATCTGGTCACATGCTGGAGGCCGCACAGTAACTTCACTTACCAAGTTATTAGTGTGACCTCCAGCATGTGACCAGATGACAGGACACGCAGATGGCAACCAAAAACGCGAAGAACTCGAAGCAATCACTTATTACGTAAAAAACGAGACGTGAACTCTTTTATAATCTATAAATCTCACATCTCAAAACATAACTGTTTTATTCGAGAGCTCACTGAAGATGTCTTAAAGTAAAAGGCGAAACGCGTCTGGAAGAAATAAAATACATTGCAGCAGGAAAAGGCGGTTTTTATTTACAAAACTAATGATATAAATTAATTTTTAATTGATCGAATTCTGTAGTGGATGTCCAAGACGAGAAAACTGCCGCCGCCATATCGGGCCCATTTCACCATACTGTCACTGTTGTGCGTGCCGAAAGGGTGCTCTTAAATGAACAGACGGCCTGAATCAGCCTCCGTACGAAGCCAAAACCCACCCGTGTGCAGGAAAACTCAACTACTGATGGTTCCACTCATGTTGGGTCAGAATCACGTCGATACTTTCACGTGATGTCTTTATGTAAGGGTAATGCATCTAGCGAGACGCCGAGCGAGGCCGTAATCTCACATTCCGATAGGAGTTGTGTGTGACATAATTTGCTTTGCAGCTTCTATCTACGGCTGCTGATGCACTGGTTTGACATCTTCTGGCACTTAAGGCGAGGTAACTAACCTGGCACTGTGTTTTAGCATGTTGTCGACCTTGCACTATTATCGTTGAATGTTTCCTCCATCCTGCAATCTTTTCCACAGCCGTTAACTCTTAGATCACATTATGTTGACAGTGCGCAGCATCTAATGTGCTAACTTTAACGTCTCCGTGTGTTCATTGTACCAATCTTCTTACCTACGACTGAAATACGGGGTGCCAAAAGCACACGACAATTAGAAGCACTACGCCCAAGACTTCCGCCAACGCATACTGTTGCAGGTACACTATGCGGTCTCGTACAGTCGTGCAGTGCAAACCACTTGTTTCAGCGTTATCCTGCCACAACTGCGTTTGTACAGTGCTGCCACGACGCAATGAATTTTCGTCGATGTCGAAAATCCCTTAACGTAAGACCTTCATTTTACTTTTCCTAATGTTACTACTGAAGCACTGCTCACTTCGTGCTGCCTTTCACCGTAGTACTAAGTACCCTACATACATTTCAGAACATCTTGTAAGGTATATTTTAGCTTCCATCACAACTTCCCCGCGTATTTAGTGCATCACCAGCTAAGCATATGATCTAGAAAACGTCAGACATTCTTGGTAATATTCCATCTCTTGACAGCGGTATTAAAGTCATTAATCTACGTATCTACGTTACCAACGTTACAGACATCTTACACCGGAAGGAGGTTAATATTTATCACTTTACTGTCAAACAAATGACCTTCCGGAGAAACTTGTATTTGCTGGTTAGTGTCATTGTACAGTCTTCCCTGCACATATCTGGATAGTTCACCGAGTTCTTAGAATGAACGAAAGTGGAAACCTGCAAAGCGAGTTTTACCTGTACTCAGTCATGCTTCCAAAATGTGTAACCATATTTACTCCTCTGCTATAATCACTAATGTGAGTTAATGACTTGGGTCATTGCCAAAAGCATGTTTTGAATAGATCGTAAGGGTCATATTCGGCAGTTCCAGCATAGAGGAAGTTGTACGTCAATGTAGAACACAGATCAAAGAAAGTTTTAAGGTGTTAAAATATTAAAAGAATTCTTATTATAAAACTGCTGTTCTAGTGTCAAAATATTACTAGTATGAACCAGTACTCTGTAGCATTTTGTCGGATTATATTTTGATTAACAACTATAGTTTGGTATTATTCATTTTAATTACTATCAATCACAAAACTTTGCTTTCATTTCGTGATTATACCAGGGTTTACTTTTATACTGATACGGCAGTTACAATTTATATACACATGGGTCACGAAAGAGTGCCATAACTATCATACTTGATGCAAGCTTTTCGTTAATATGACACGGCCGACCATGTATGAATGCACTATCTTCGAAACTTCTTCTCTTGCAGGGGTGCTAGTCCCACAAGATATGCAGGAGAAATGTGAAGTTCTCAAGGTAGCAGATGAGATGCTAGCAAAAAGTGGAGCTTTGAAGGGGAGTCCTGAGTCGTGCTTCGATAGCTCAGTCGGTAGAGCACTTGCCAGCTAACGTCGAAGGTCTCGGGTTCGACTCTCGGTAAGCTACACAATTTTAATTTGCCACGAAGTTTCACATCAGTTACTATTAGCTCTTAATAGTTTATGATGTCTTATCACATTACTTCTAACGAAAGATGGACAGTGACTAAAGAGGTGAAGGATCTTCATGAGATTTGGGAGCCGAATGCAGAGGCACAATTCCACAAGAAGAGAAATTTTCTACACGAGTTTTTCGTTCTGCAAAAGAAAAACTGAGGCTTCATCAGTACACAATGTGGTGGAAAGCAGTGACACAAGCGAAACAAAATAGCTAAAAAGTCATGGAAAACTCTAAGACAGCTGTTCACGACTTGTAATAAGTTCCGTTTGGGGTTATTGCGGGGATACAAGAAGTCGTGCCATACCATCGGTGTATTGTTCAAAACCTTGACAGTGGATTTCAAATGTTGATAGCCACACGTGTGTGACTGTTAAATGATTTAAGTTCTACCCGCTGCTTAACGTGTCTGCTTGCGCCACAGCGAGGCCTCGCAGTTCTTACAGCGTGCAATCGTCACAGGTTCTCGACTCCAGTCAATTGCATCTCCGTCCCTCCACCTGCACACATCATCACAGTTCACCGCAGCTAACCTGCAAGGAGAAAGGTTACGGCATTCTCGCATCTAAAACAAGTCTCACGCCCCCGCTGTGCAGTGGGCACGACCTGTAAAAGTGAATGAAGGTAACTTCACTCAGCACAAAAGACCGCAGCTGGCGGGGAGCGAACCGCTCACACTGATATTATCGCATCAGACGTTTCGACAACGGCGTAGCTGTCCTGGAACGTGACCAGAAAGCAGCGCTCCCGTACCATTAGGCTCTCATTCATCTCCTTGGACGTGACCTTACAACAAAATGTCTGCTCTGACAAGATCAACTACTTTCACCATTACTCTCCACCCTTTTCTGTATAATGCTATTTCGACGTAAGGTGCAAGCGCTAAGGCGGTTATACTGTGTTGAAATAATATTGTTGTTGTTGTTGTTGTTGTTCAAATGGTTCTGAGCACTATGGGACTTAACATCTGTGGTCATCACTCCCCTAGAACTTAGAACTACTTAAACCTAACTAACCTAAGGACATCACACACATCCATGCCCGAGGCAGGATTCGAGCCTGCGACCGTAGCGGTCGCGCGGTTCCAGACTGAAGCGCCTAGAACCGCTCGGCCACACCTGCCGGCGTTGTTGTTGTTGTTGTTGTTGTCGGTGTTGTTGGTAGTGGTGGTGACTGCCGTTGTCAACTTAATTTATTAACTACACAAAACTATAAACAGCTGTTCCCACCTTCATAAATAAACGTACACAGGATATACGTCATCTTCCTTCCAAATATACACTGACGAGCCAAAACATTATGACAACCTGTGTAATAAATTGTTGGTCCATCTTTGAAACGCAATAGTCACCGACTATGCTTTTCGTGGATTCAACTGTTTGTTGGTGTGTTTGAGAATATATGTTGTACCAGGTGTCCACGCACAAGTCGTGTGATTTCATTCGACAGCGGGCCTCTGATTTGTGTATCCGGTGCTGACGCTTGATAGTGACCCAAATGTGTTCCATTGGATCCACATCAAGCGAATTTCATGACCAAGACATCAACGCGAGTACACTATCATGATCCTCAAACCACTCTGGCACGGTTCTGGCTGTGAGATACGGACAATCATCCTGCTGCAAGATGACATCGCCGGCGGGGAAGACATCAAGCATGAAGCGGTGCAGGTGATCCACAGCTGTCAGCGTGTCCTCGATTACTACCACAGATTCCACGCGATCGCAGCAGAATGTATCCCACAGTACGAGGTGCATTCAAGTTCTAAGGCCTCCGATTTTTTTTCTAATTAACTACTCACCCGAAATCGATGAAACTGGCATTACTTCTGGACGTAATCGCCCTGCAGACGTACACATTTTTCACAACGCTGACGCCATGATTCGATGGCAGCGGCGAAGGCTTCTTTAGGAGTCTGTTTTGACCACTGGAAAATCGCTGAGGCAATAGCAGCACGGCTGGTGAATGTGCGGCCACGGAGAGTGTCTTTCATTGTTGGAAAAGCCAAAAGTCACTAGCAGCCAGGTCAGGTGAGTAGGGAGCATGAGGAATCACTTCAAAGTTGTTATCACGAAGAAACTGTTGCGTAACGTTAGCTCGATGTGCGGGTGCGTTGTCTTGGTGAAACATCACACGCGCAGCCCTTCCCGGACGTTTTTGTTGCAGTGCAGGAAGGAATTTGTTCTTCAAAACATTTTCGTAGGATGCACCTGTTAGCGTAGTGCCCTTTGGAACGCAATGGGTAAGGATTACGCCCTCGCTGTCCCAGAACATGGACACCGTCATTTTTTCAGCACTGGCGGTTACCCGAAATTTTTTTGGTGGCGGTGAATCTGTGTGCTTCCACTGAGCTGACTGGTGCTTTGTTTCTGGATTGAAAAATGGCATCCACGTCTCATCCATTGTCACAACCGACGAAAAGAAAGTCCCATTCATGCTGTCGTTGCGCGTCAACATTGCTTGGCAACATGCCACACGGGCAGCCATGTGGTGGTCCGTCAGCATTCGTGGCACCCACCTGGATGACACTTTTCGCATTTTCAGGTCGTCATGCAGGATTGTGTGCACAGAACCCACAGAAATGCCAACTCTGGAGGCGATCTGTTCAACAGTTCAACAGTGATTCGGCAATCCCCCAAAACAATTCTCTCCACTTTCTCGATCGTGTCGTCAGACCGGCTTGTGCGAGCCCGAGGTTGTTTCGGTTTGTTGTCACACGATGTTCTGCCTTCATTAAACTGTCGCACCCACGAACGCACTTTCGACACATCCATAACTCCATCACCACATGTCTCCTTCAACTGTCGATGAATTTCAATTGGTTTCACACCATGCAAATTCAGAAAACGAATGATTGCACGCTGTTCAAGTAAGGAAAACGTCGCCATTTTAAGTATTTAAAACAGTTCTCATTCTCGCCGCTGGCGGTAAAATTGACAATGAACGCGGCCTCATTTTAAAACAATGTGCATGTTTCTATCTGTTTCCAGTCCGGAGAAAAAAAATCGGAGGCCTTAGAACTTGAATGCACCTCGTATAACACGGGTCCCACCAGCCTGCTCCTTGGCGCGGCGCACATTTCAAACCGCCGTTCGCGTAGATGACGGCATTTGTGGAGACGACCATCGACTTGTTGTAGCAAAACCGTGATTCATTCGACGAGGCGACACGTATCCATTGATCCACGGTCCAATCTCTACGATTCCCTGACCACTGCAATCGTAATTCACGATGTCGCTGGACCAACACGTGAACACGTTGGGGTAGTCTGCTGCGGAGTCCCATGTTCAACAATGTACGATGAACAGCGTGCTCCGAAACACGAGTACACCAACATTGTGCTCTTGCGACAGTGATACCACTGATCGCCACCTATCCTGCTTTACAGAGCATAAAGCCTCCAAATCCCACGTTCTGTCAAGAGTCGTGGATGTCCAACCACTTACCGCCCAGTGGTAGTTTCACTAGCGTTCTACCACTTTCCATAGACGCTCACTACAGTAGCAAGTGAACATCCGACCAGCTATGCCGTTTCCGACACTCGTTCACAGGCTCTATGTAATAATAGTATCACCTTTTTCAATGTCGCTTATGTCAGCAGATATCCCCATTCGCGGGCCGTGTTGTCGCTAGAATGACTTTCCTCACCATATCACATTCTCGCAACGCTACCAGGCGACAACCAACCTCGCGGTGGGCAGTGGTCATAATGTTTTGGTTCAGCAGTCTATGTAAGTCGATTCGCCCTCATTTACTAATTACTTTTTTAGATTGGTATTAACTAAGAAAACTAATCAAAATGAAACAATTGCATGTTTTTGTTAGTATGCTTGAAGCACTTTCCGTTTAATTTCTACGAAACATCTTCATCAGCATACCACCGTCAGATTTTACATTACAGATAATTTTCATGTTTATGAACTATCACTATGAAATCCGTTAGTGGACACCCAATGAACTGTTCCTGCACCAGACTATTTTCTTGGTAACGAGTATTTGTGGTTTTTGCTGAATTCGTGTGCACGTCACTGTATTTGTCTATTTACGCAAAGAAAAACGGTTCAAATGGCTCTGAGCACTATGGGACTTAACATCTGAGGTGATCAGTCCCCTAGAACTTAGAACTACTTAAACATAACTAATCTAAGGACATCACACACAACCCTGCCCGAGGCAGGATTCGAACCTGCGACCGTAGCGGTCGCGCGGTTCCAGACTGAAGCGCCTAGAACCGCTCGGCCACTGAGGCCGGCTTTACGCAAAGAGGGATCATGAAACATATTTTCGAATATCCGTTTGTTTTGACAACTTTCTGAAGTGTGATGGTCATGTTCGTACAAAAATTCGCCTGTTTCCATGAACGAAAGAATCACAATTTAGGAAGTTGTCAGAAGAAACCGATATTCGAAAATGTTTCATGATCTCTCTCAGCGTAAATAGACAGACAGTGACGTGCACATGAATTCTGCAAAACAACAAATACTCGTTATCAAGAAAACGGACTGGCACGGAAACAATTCACTGGATGCCCACTAACTGGTTTCATAGTGATATTAAATAAACATAGAAGTGATCTATTATGTAAAATCCTACGGTGGTGTGCTAGTGAAGATGTATTTTTATATAGCAAAGAATACTCACTGAAAAGGAATTTGTTTGAAACGATCGATGAGTAAATGGAGAGCTGAAAAAAGTGGCACTTTAATAGATGGACGGAAAAGGGGATACTGTAGAAGGCTAAGAACCGACTAATGTTAACTTATTACTGTAAAATCTAAGTGCACCGTGAATGGTTACTAAGCAGCAGCTTTATGTCCCTAGTGGAATAACTGAAGCACAGTCCCCGTAGACATATGGCGCGCAGTTGACGGATGAGCTACTGCAGCATGGCAGACTTAATAGCCAACACTTGTGTCAGAAGTCGGTGGTGCTGCTAAATGGCTAAACAAGTTCTAAGAAAGCAAATCAACGTACCATAACAAAAATCAAACTGCTCGTGAAACTTTGTAGCAGCGATGTTGTTTCCCTAGCTACAACTCATATTAATAGAGAAAGTCTCATATTTTCAAAGCGTCCTTGCTTACTTCGCTGACTACAATATTTCTGACTTCCGACTCTCTTAAGAATCAAGATAAATTTCCGGGAAACATTTCCAAGCACTGACGGAAATACATCTGATACAAGAGACCTATATGGACCAGAAAAGCAAAATTTATTTTAATGGTTGAAATAGATTACATCACTAATCTTGTTTTAAGTTATGTCAAAAATACATCCCCCACACCTTCCCCCAACACAAATATTAAAAAAAAATCGCCAACAATACATACGTGTTAGCTTCTATTATCATGAAGTAAGAAATACTAGTTCACGGTATTTGTGGGGTGCACAGAAGTAGGGAAAAATATAATTTCTTCGCCATTTGGGGATATGTATCCGTTCAGGACAGAGGAAAACTCCAATGGATCCTAATTCAAAGTGAGGGTGAGGAGTAGCCAGCAAATAGGTACATCATTTAATAAAACGCGAATGGACAGACTAGTATGAATTCTCGGAAACCTTCAACACGCCGTTCTAGTTAACGTTTCATCACTTCTTAATGGTGGAACTACGAGACGTACATTTGTCAGGACAGTGAAATGATGATTTTAGTTTCCATGATACACAGAAATCTGTTGGGACCATTCCTGGTAAGCCCATCGAGTATGAGCCAACGTCTCATTAAGTGACCACTTGGTCACATCGTACAGATCTTGCTTGACTGTACGAATAATGGCAATAGTTGTTTCGAGCTGACAGCCGATTCGGATGTTCCGAGTTCCTTACCTGTGTGGGGTGTTGTGCCATTGCATAAATTAAGTTCATTCCTCTTTTGTATCCATCTCATTATTGCAAAAAATTATGAGAAACTATTCGCCTACGTTACGGACGCTTAATGCAGCTCTTCGGTGTATTGCAACGTACAGGGGGTAGAAAAAATATGGAAATACCATAAACACAACACATTACGATACCTAACATGGTGTAGAAACTTGTTGGCATTCCAAACTGCTTCCAATCGTTTCGGAACGAATAAATGGAGGTTCTGTACGGTATTGACGGGAGTTTTACACCAATCTTACTGCAAATTAGTGGCAGGTTTAGGTAACTATGTCGGAGGTGAATAACGATCACACACCCTTCTCTCCAAAGCAGACCACAAACGCTAAATAATATCGATATTTTGTGACAATGGTTGACAGTAGACATGCGACAATTCATTCGTTCGATTACAAAACCAGTTCTGAACGATGCGACCGTGTGAATAGGGGCCCTGTCCTCTTGGAACTCAGCATCACCACTGGTGAGCAAGCATAGTAGCAGCCAAAATGGTCACATAATCCTAGGCAGTAATCCGACCTTGCAGAGTAACCATGGGCCCATGCAGTACCACGATATGGCAGCCCAAATCATCACCGAACACCTGCTATGTTTCCATACTTGGCCCGAAGTTGCAAACAGTGTGAAACAAGACACATCCGACCAAATTACTTTCTTCCATTCCTCCATAGTACAGGTTTTATGGTTTCGACACCACGCACCACGATTTCCTATTATGGCATCACTGATGAATGATTTCGGTACTACACCTCGCCTTGCAATTCCCTGCTTATGCATCTCCCTTCGCGTTGTTCTTGTGTTGATCGGGTTCGCGAGTGCGACATTTAGCTCTGCGGCGACTTTTGCAGCTACCGTCCTCTTATTTTTCTCCACAGTCTTCGATGACCGTCAGTCACGATCACTCGACACACACTTTCATCCGCGTTGTAACTTAGCGGATGATGTTTTTTCCGTTTTCCCCGCATGCGCTATAAGCCGTCGATACGATGTCTCTTGAAACACCAAACATTTCGGCTACCAAGGTTACGGAAGCACCCACCATACGAGCACTAACAATTTGCCCACGTTCGAAGTTACTTTGCTCCGACATGATGGACTCACAACTACACAGAACACTGTTCTGACCATGACTGACACTTTTAACGTATTGCGGACATTGCACAGACGCTGTTCGTTGTCAAATACAACAACGCAACCTGCAGGCTTGGCTAGCATCTGTATTTATGTTCAAGTACGCATTTCTCGGGGAGTTTCCATTTTTTTTTTCCAATCACTCTATGTGTCACGATTAATGAAGTGTTTAAATAAAATGTCTTCATGATTAGATATAAGAGATGGTCTTACGATTATAATCTTTATACTACAAGGAATTTCCAATCGTATGAATATTCCGAGGAATTTCAGTCAATAACCTATTCGTCCCCTTCGCCCCCTATGAATTTAATCGAGAATTTACGAGGTTGCTGAAGGGTATGCGTACGATCCTGTACGATCCTGCAACTCTACGAAAGTGCTATGGAGCTGGATTAGATGTTGCAACCAGAATGCCAAAATTTCTCGGAAATCCACTTGCTGGGTCGTTGCAACTTAAGGTACGTATCACATGAACTTCTTCTACACAGTGTATTTTGGAAAAAAAAAACAGGCCTTTCAAGGGACGTTTTAAAAAGGAACAACGTAGACAGTCACACGAAATTTTTCTTACAAAAAGGTTTCATTTGGCTGGAGCTATTAAACTTTGCCGCGCGGGATTAGCCGAGCGGTCTATGCGCTGCAGTCATGGACTGTGCGTCTGGTCCCGGCGAAGGTTCGAGTCCTCCCTCGGGCATGGGTGTGTGTGTTTGTCCTTAAGATAATTTAGCTTAAGTAGTGTCTAAGCTTAGGGACTGATGACCTTAGCAGTTACGTCTCATAAGATTTCACATACATTTGAACATTTTTTTTTATTGAACTTTATTTTTTACGGAAACGAACATACAGCATTGTCTAATAGTCTCAATGAGTAGATAATCACAGAAGTATTGCGGAAAGTTCATTCCGAAGGTCTATGCAACACGATAATTTTTAATTTTTTTTATTGATTTCAGTTCGCGTTACTAAATATATACGTACAGTGTCAAAGCTGTGATGGTGAAGTCTGCTTTAGTATCAGGGAAAATCTTAGTGACTGAATGCTTGCACGAAGCCCTCTTCGCTGGAGGAACCTTCGGTCATGAAAATCAATAAATCTTTATTGAAACACTGCTGTATGGTTTGATAAATCGTTTCAGTCGGCAGATTTAGAATTTTAGGACACACATACTGTTGCCAAGTGAATTAACTACGTCAGAAGAACCGAAGATTTTTTTTTTCACCTTGAGTGTTTCAGCTCAGCACATTGCCTGAAAGTCATCCATTATAATGAAAATTTCACTACATTCGCGGAAAACAAATTCCAGTAAGATTGATGAGACCAAGGCTTCCTGAGTCGTCTCCTCTATCATCAACAGGAAACAGGACAAAAAGTAACGCAAATGGTTCGTGACAACTGTATACAGTTTATTTCAGTCATTGCTAGCTATGTTGTTGTTGTTGTGGTCTTCAGTCCTGAGACTGGTTTGATGCAGCTCTCCATGCTACTCTATCCTGTGCAAGCTTTTTCATCTCCCTGTACCTACTGCAACCTACATCCTTCTGAATCTGCTTAGTGTATTCTTCTTTTGGTCTCCCTCTACGATTTTTACCCTCCACGCTGCCCTCCAATACTACATTGGTGATCCCTTGATGCCTCAGAACATGTCCTACCAACCGATCCCTTCTTCTGGTCAAGTTGTGCCACAAACTTCTCTTCTCCCCAATCCTATTCAATACTTCCTCATTAGTTATGTGATCTACCCATCTAATCTTCAGCATTCTTCTGTAGCACCACATTTCGAAAGCTTCTATTCTCTTCTTGTCCAAACTATTTATCGTCCATGTTTCACTTCCATACATGGCTACACTCCATACGAATACTTTCAGAAATGACTTCCTGACACTTAAATCTATACTGCATGTTAACAAATTTCTCTTCTTCAGAAACGCTTTCCTTGCCATTGCCAGCCTACATTTTATATCCTCTCTACTTCGACCATCATCAGTTATTTTGCTCCCCAAATAGCAAAACTCTTTTACTACTTTAAGAGCCTCATTTCCTAATCTAATTCCCTCAGCATCACCCGACTTAATTAGACTACATTCCATTATCCTTGTTTTGCTTTTGTTGATGTTCATCTTATATCCTCCTTTCAAGACACTGTCCATTCCATTCAACTGCTCTTCCAAGTCCTTTGCTGTCTCTGACAGAATTACAATGTCATCGGCGAACCTCAAAGTTTTTATTTCTTCTCCATGAATTTTAATACCTACTCCGAATTTTTCTTTTGTTTCCTTTACTGCTTGCTCAATATACAGATTGAACAACATCGGGGAGAGGCTACAACCCTGTCTTACTCCCTTCCCAACCACTGCATCCCTTTCATGTCCCTCGACTCTTATAACTGCCATCTGGTTTCTGTACAAATTGTAAATAGCCTTTCGCTCCCTGTATTTTACCCCTGCCACCTTTAGAATTTGAAAGAGAGTATTCCAGTCAACATTGTCAAAAGCTTTCTCTAAGTCTACAAATGCTAGAAACGTAGGTTTGCCTTTCCTTAATCTTTCTTCTAAGATAAGTCGTAAGGTCAGTATTGCCTCACGTGTTCCAGTGTTTCTACGGAATCCAAACTGATCTTCCCCGAGGTTGGCTTCTACTAGTTTTTCCATTCGTCTGTAAAGAATTCGTGTTAGTATTTTGCAGCTGTGACTTATTAAGCTGATAGTTCGGTAATTTTCACATCTGTCAACACCTGCTTTCTTTGGGATTGGAATTATTATATTCTTCTTGAAGTCTGTGGGTATTTCGCCTGTTTCATACATCTTGCTCACCAGATGGTAGAGTTTTGTCAGGACTGGCTCTCCCACGGCCGTCAGTAGTCCCAATGGAATATTGTCTACTCCGGGGGCCTTGTTTCGACTCAGGTCTTTCAGTGCTCTGTCAAACTCTTCACGCAGTATCATATCTCCCATTTCATCTTCATCTACATCCTCTTCCATTTCCATAATATTGTCCTCAAGTACATCGCCCTTGTATAGACCCTCCATATACTCCTTCCACCTTTCTGCTTTCCCTTCTTTGCTTAGAACTGGGTTTCCATCTGAGCTCTTGACATTCATACAAGTCGTTCTCTTATCTCCAAAGGTCTCTTTAATTTTCCTGTAGGCGGTATCTATCTTACCCCTAGTGAGATAGGCCTCTACATCCTTACATTTGTCCTCTAGCCATCCCTGCTTAGCCATTTTGCACTTCCTGTCGATCTCATTTTTGAGAAGTTTGTATTCCTTTTTGCCTGTTTCACTTACTGCATTTTTATATTTTCTCCTTTCATCAATTAAATTCAATATTTCTTCTGTTACCCAAGGATTTCTACTAGCCCTCGTCTTTTTACCTACTTGATCCTCTGCTGCCTTCACTACTTCATCCCTCAAAGCTACCCATTCTTCTTCTACTGTATTTATTTCCCCCATTCCTGTCAATTGCTCCCTTATGCTCTCCCTGAATCTCTGTACAACCTCTGGTTCTTTTAGTTTATCCAGGTCCCATCTCCTTAAATTCCCACCTTTTTGCAGTTTCTTCAGTTTTAATCTACAGGTCATAACCAATAGAGTGTGGTCAGAGTCCACATCTGCCCGTGGAAATGTCTTACAATTTAAAACCTGGTTCCTAAATCTCTGTCTTACCATTATATAATCTATCTGAAACCTTTTAGTATCTCCAGGGTTCTTCCATGTATACAACCTTCTTTCATGATTCTTAAACCAAGTGTTAGTTACGATTATGTTGTGCTCTGTGCAAAATTCGACCAGGCGGCTTCCTCTTTCATTTCTGTCCCCCAATCCATATTCACCTACTATGTTTCCCTCTCTCCCTTTTCCTACACTCGAATTCCAGTCACCCATGACTATTAAATTTTCGTCTCCCTTCACAATCTGAATAATTTATTTTATTTCATCATACATTTCTTCAATTTCTTCGTCATCTGCAGAGCTAGTTGGCATATAAACTTGTACTACTGTAGTAGGCGTGGGCTTCGTATCTATCTTGGCCACAATAATGCGTTCACTATGCTGTTTGTAGTAGCTTACCCGCATTCCTATTTTCCTATTCATTATTAAACCTACTCCTGCATTACCCCTATTTGATTTTGTGTTTATAACCCTGTAGTCACGTGACCAGAAGTCTTGTTCCTCCTGCCACCGAACTTCACTAATTCCCAGTATTTCTAACTTCAACCTATCCATTTCCCTTTTTAAATTTTCTAACCTACCTGCTCGATTAAGGGATCTGACATTCCACGCTCCGATCCGTAGAACGCCAGTTTTCTTTCTCCTAGCTATATCGTAAAATATTATTGTAGTATTTAATCTCTTCATAGAGATACTAAATTCATAGCTTTTCGGCTATTTTAGTACTGATCTTGGTCACTAATAGAGAAGAAACAACTAAGAGGCACAGGACTGTAGTAATGATCTGACTTCCAAGCATGTCAGAAGATGTAAGGCCATGTTCACACTCCTACAGGAGACAGTGTCCTTTTCGACTAACTCGGGAAGTAATCAAGACAATCTTGTATTCAACAATAGGAAATCCATGCAAAATGATCTTTCCCGGAAGTTGTTTCCGATGGGCAATAATAGATCAAAGGGAAAGCGCTGACCACAATCGATGTTCTCTCCCGCAAACTATACACGTAATGCTTCCGGAAGGTGAAATTGGCGTCTCCAACTGCTTGTGACAGTGAGTAGTCTCCCAAAAGGGAAAGTCAGAATGAAGACGTTAATAAAGGATAAATGATTTGCGTTGAGGGTTATTTCAGCACAAAATCTGACAAAGTTTATATCTTGCTGAGACAAATTTCTAACAATATTTGTGCAACGAGGGAAACTGAAAAAAATCAAATAACAAAATTTCAATTCAACGTTAGAACTAAGGATTGAATATCTGAGCGAAAGGTTCTAACTAAAATCAGATGTTACAAGTAGCTCATACCACGTCGACACGGCATGTGATCGAAAGCCGCCGATCATTTCCATTGCATTCGATTAGGGCTCGCAACCTTTAAGCGAGAGAAAGCTGTGGGTGTGGTGCCCAGCAGAAAGCATGGCGGCATTACTGCAGCTCAAGAGACCAGCTTGCCACGTTAACAAGCTCTCTGAGAAAACAGCTGCCAAGCCATTTAAGGGCAACGTTCTGTAGAAGCAGGCCGGCAAGTCATTTCAATGACAAGCCTCTTCTCATATACACGAAATTTGTATGTCGAGCTACAAGGCATACATGATAACATCGGTCCGAGGACATGTGTCTGAATATCTTGCTGGTCCACTTATTAATTTATATTCCTGATTGCTACTTCCCATAGCATTTTCTCTTTTTTAAACGACTGCAACAATAGTAACACTGACACAACTGATTTCTGATTGGACCTTTCCTCTTAATTCTGCTCCAAATTTCCATATTACTAAGGTATTGTTTAAAGGACTTCCGAATGCTACTGAGCAATTTTTAGATTTTTATTTGCCGAGACCACTAGTACATTCATCACAAAAGATTGGAGTTACATCATGACGAAGGATTTAGCAGTACTGCATTTATATCAATTATTGAACGACTAAGTAATTAACTGGTAGTGAAGGGACATTTCTTCATCTGCAGTTCTCTGAAGTCTGTTTATGTTGTAAAGCGAAGAGGAAGTTATGTTTGATTTGAAAACAGAGTCTTATTCCAAGCCATGAACAGAATTACATATGATATATGGTTATGACACTATGCTAGCCACATTAATTGCAAAATATGAACTTTGTGTCATTATCGAGTGTTGTTCGCCGCATAAGAAACAATAACGTAATGGAATCCCGGACGTTTACTATTATTAATACTAATTCTGTGGTCACAACAGCCATTACAATATTGGAGTCAAGTAATTATTTTTCCATGTTACTCCTTGCTCATGTAAGCAAGTCACACCTAAATATACAGTCGCAACAAATACCTCCTTTGCATGTGCTCCGGTAGCTAATTTTGCCAAGAACTACCAGTGGCATCATACGCGTACCGTTGCAACAGTTTACGAACATTATACGACATTCCTTATGCGAAATGCCACCCAATTTTCTAACGCCATTACTCGTACATTATTGTTCATAGTGAAGACATGTACAAAGGAGCAAATGAAACATTTCGATGTTGGTCTTGCCATTGGAAACATCTGTCTTTTAGCAACCGGTTACGTTTAATTCGACAGTGCAGTGCCATATATTATGAGATGATTTAGTAAGCAATAAAAACAAGTCACCATGAACATAAAACGCTCTCAAGCGTTTTAAAGATATTTCATGGAACTAATGTAAACACATATATCTCAGTTACCCAACGGTCGGAGTAGTTGCGGCACACATTGCCCCACATAATCCATTGTCGTGACCACAAAATTATGCGAAAAGAGTCGCTAATTTAAAAAAATTAACAGAAAGTTCGAGAAAAGATAAGTGTTTTTCTACGTGTAAAGCTGTAGACAGCCAGTTTCGGAAACTGATCTAGCTTGAAACTAGGGTTCTTGTTTCTCAGATATTCACTTCATCTGAAAATTGGGATGTGGCTGGAACTGAAGAGTAACTGCTTCAAATTCATATTATATGCGACAGCCATGAATTCTTAAATATTTATTTTCTTTCGTGATTAATACAAAGTACAATAGAAATAGGACAACAATAAATTATTTCGTAATTAATATACAGAACAATAGCAACAGGACAACAATAAATTCTGTTATCTTACAGAATAATAGTAATGACAAAAGCAGTTGTTTCATCTACATAAACTCATTCTTCTAGTGAGTAGTTTTGTAGCTCTTTTAGATGGCATGCAAATATTTACGCTAGTTGAGTATCATTAATAGCTTCACACAACGAAAGCTAATACTTGCAACTACACATTTATTTTAGTATTAGTTATAAATACAGAGTATTTCGAAATATCCTTTACAAACTCAATTGGTATGTAGGCGTCGGGTAGATTATTACTTAACTCATGTCGGGGAATGTACCGTTTCCTTACTACAGGAACAAACGCGTAAGACAATGTATTTCATTTTCCCGCGTATCAGGGTGAAAGAGCGATTCTAACAGTGCATCTAGTAATTGCTACTGATGTAACAAACTAAGTAATCTGGTGGCAACTCCTATCACTAAGATAAACACGAAAGGAGAGCTTCTGTAACGTTTGGAAGGTAGGAGACGAGGTACTGGCAGAAGTAAAGCTGTGAGGACGGCGTGTGAGTCGTGCTTGGGTAGCTCAGTTGGTAGAGTACTTGCCCGCGAAAGGCAAAGGTCCCAAGTTCGAGTCTCGGTCCGGCACACAGTTTTAATCTGCCAGGAAGTTTCACGAAAATTAGAGTTCTCACGCGCCACACACTGTCTCTTCTTCCACTGATGGCCTACTTCATCTACATCTACATCTACATCTACATGGATACTCTGCAAATCACATTTAAGTGCCTGGCAGAAGGTTCATCGAACCACCTTCACAATTCTCTATTATTCCAATCTCTTATAACGTGCAGAAAGAACGAGCACCTATATCTTCCCGTAAGAGCTCTGATTTCCCTTATTTTATCATGGTTATCGCTGCTCCCTATGTTGGTCGGTGTCAACAAAATATTTTCGCATTTGGAGGAGAAAGTTGGTGATTGGAGTTTCATGAGAAGATTCCGCCGCAACGAAAAACGCCTTTGTTTTAATGGTGTCCACCACAGGACACAGAGGAATATTCGTGTTGATGGTCGCTCGTGGCATATTATAAATGTGTGCACCATCAGGACAGAAACCTGAACGCATGCCTTTCGTGGTCAGTGTAATCAACTTCACTATCATTTAAAGCAGGCTTCAGCTAACTGCATATTTTATCTTGGCTTTGCTTCCGACCAGCAAAATTTGACAAACAAATTACAATGTTATCAACGAGCGTTCACACAAAAGTCACATTTCAGGGCACGAAAACTGTAAAACTTCAAGTGTGCATTGTTAAAAATACGCTCATCACGTTACGAAGATGATGTTCACGGTCGCAAAGGGCGATTCCTTACCTATTTCTGGAGGATACTTTCTTCTCATAAATCTACGTCAAAGCAAGAAGCCACTGAGGGTGAAAGGAAAAAATTACCGATGTTTGGCATCTAGCGGGGAAAGTTTCTACAACGTGTTGCACTTCCACCACACGAGGAAGCTTGCACACGCTTTCCACAATAAATTCACTTATTCATACTAAAATGGCAGCTTAACGTCGACCTCTCCTTGCAACAAAACTGATGACCACAAAGCTCAAAATAATACTTAGCTCAAAAAATTCGTTCTTATATAATGAACGGAATATTTAAGTTCTAAGACATTTAGCTTAAACACGGAAACATCAACATAAAAAAAGAAGCGAGATCTGAATTAAATGGCACACGTATTAAGGAATTTGGGGACAATGGACAAGATCAGAATAGATAAAGAAACGGAAAGAAATCATCCGTGGCCTTGTCGAAGCGAACACCCTGACATTCACCTGCAGTGACGAAGCAAAACCACGGATTACGTATATCAGGATTGTTACATGGATATTTGAACTCTACTTCTCCCAAATTAAGTAGCAACAGTATATTTGGTTTAGTAATGGCAGGAATTGTTACAACATACGGTGTTAATACACTGAGGTGGCTAAAGTCACAGCATACCGCCCAATATCGTGTCGGACCACCGTTTGCACGGCGTAGTGCAGCAACTCGACGTGGCATGGACTCAACAAGTTGTTGGAAGTCCTCTGCAGAAGTATTCAGCCATGCTGCCTCTATAGCCGTCCATAACTGCGAAAGTGTTGCGGTTGCCAGATTTTGTGCACGAACTGACCTTCTCGATTGTGTCCCATAAATGTTAGATGGAATTCACATCAGGTGATCTGAGTAGACAAACCATTCGCTCGAATTGTTCAGAATGTTCTTCAAACCATTCGTGGCACAGTGACATGGCGTACTGTCATCCATACAAATTCCATCGTTGTTTGGGAACATGAAATCCATGAATGACGGCAAATAGTCTCCAAGTACCCGAACGTAACCATTTCCAATCAATGATCGGTTCAGTTGGACCCATACCATTATGGAGCCACCACTAGCTTGTATAGTGCCTCGTTGAGAACTTGGGTCCACGACTTTGTCTGGTCTGCGCCACACCCGAGCCCTACCATCAGCTCTTACAACTGAAATCGGGACTTTTCTGACCAGGCCACGATTTTCCAGTCGTCCAGGGTCCAACGTATATGGTCACGAACCCAAGAGATGCGCTGCGCAAGATGTCGTGCTGTTAGCAAACGCACTCGCGCCTGTCGTCTGCTGCCACAACCCATTAACGCAAAATTTCGCCTCACTGTCCTAACAGATACGTTCGTCGTACGGCCCACATTTATTTCCGCGGTTATTTCAAGCAGTGTTGCTTGACTGTTAGTACTGACAACTCTACGCAGACGGCGCTGGTTTCAGTCGTAAAGTGAAAGCTGTCGGCCGCTGCGTTGTCCGTGGTGAGAGGTAGTGCCTGAAATTCATTATTCTCGGCACATTCTTGATGCTGTGGATCTCGTAATATTGAATTACCTAACGATTTCCGAAATGGAATGTTCCATGCGTCTAGCTCCAACTACCGTTCCGCGTCCAAAGTCTTAATTCCCATTATGCGGCCAGAATCACGTCGGAAACCTTTCCTTATGAATCGCCTGAGTACAAATGAGAGATTGTTCCGCCAATGCACTGCCCTTTTATACCTCGTGTACGCGACACTACCGCCATCTGTATACGTACATATCGCTATCGCACGACTTTTGTCACGTCAGTGTATGTAAAAGTTGTTGCAGATTAAAATACTGCCCCGGACCGGAACTCACACCTGGAAATCTTGCCTTTCGGAGTCAGTGCTCACACTGACGGAAGTAAGGCTTTGTGGTGAGTCGCCTCTGGATTGCCTATTCGGTAAGAGCATTGCCCACGAAAGCCAAGGTTCGGGGATCGAGTCCCGATCCAGCAAACAGTTTTCATTTGGCAGGAAGTTTCTACACGGTGCACACACTGCTGCACAATCAAAACTTCACTTTCATGTGAATTTGTACATAGCCACAGATGATTCTCCTTCCTTTTCAAATCGGGATGGGTGCCAAATTAACGACAATTATAGGGAGCCAAATGACATGAGTTTCAGATCGTTATAATTAAAACGTGCTTCACCATATTCACGTTCCAGCAGTTTCATTTGCAGTTCTTTCCTTACTCTTTCCGATACTTGTTAGAAACGTCAGTTATATTTCATACAAGATGATTATTGTATTAATGAGAAATTGACCAGAGTGACTTGAGCAACTGAGTTACATGACGTATAGTCAATAAATTACCTTAGTTTGTTATAAATCCTGAGAGCCGGCCGTTGTGGCCGAGCGGTTCTAGGCGCTACAGTCTGGAACCGCGCGACCACTACGGTCGCAGGTTAGAATCCTGCCAAGGGCATGAATGTGTGTGACGTCCTTAGGTTAGTTAGGTTTAAGTAGTTCTAAGTTCTACGGGACTGATGACCTCAGAAGTTAAGTCCCATAGTGCTCAGAGCCATTTGAACCATTTTTTTGAAATCCTGAGATGTGTATTGAACGAATTGTTATTTCTATGTCATGTAATGCTCATGTTCCGAATTTACTGGATTACCATCTTCTATTTGGTTAATTGCAGATTGTGGCTGCACTGGATGTATGGATCAAGGGAGATCAGGTTCTAACTTGTATCGAATTAAACCGATCGAGAGGCTGAAGCTCACTCTTGTGTCCGTGTTTGCTCACAAATAAAATTTGTTTTTGGACAGGTTCCACCTCGAGCAACCACCATTTTCTTTCCTTCTTTTTATCCACACATGTATCGCTGAAATTACAGCACCATTTGTCGGTAATGTGCTTATAGATCAAATAAAGCAGCTAAAATCATTAAAACGAAAAATTAATTAAAATTACACTGCAGGTACTTCTACATCTACATCTACATGGATACTCTGCAAATCACATTTAAGTGCCTGGCAGAGGGTTCATCGAACCACCGTCACAATTCTGTATTATTCCAATCTCGTATAGCTCGCGGGAAGAACGAACACTTATATGGTGATCGTTTCTCAACAAAATATTTTCTCATTCGGAGGAGAAAGTAGGTGACTGGAATTTCGTGAGAAGATTCCGTCGCAACGAAAAACGTTTGTCAACAAAATATTTTCTCATTCGGAGGAGAAAGTAGGTGACTGGAATTTCGTGAGAAGATTCCGTCGCAACGAAAAACGCCTTTCTTTTAATGATGTCCAGCCCAAATCCTGTATCATTTCAATGACACTCTCTCTCTCATATTTCGCCATAGTACAAAACGTGCTGCCCTTCTTTGAAGTTTTTAGACGTACTCCGACTATCTTATCTGGGAAGGATCCCACACCGTGAAGAGGACGGACAAGCGTAGGGTAGGCAGTCTCCTTAGTACATCTGTTACATTTTCTAAGTGTTCTGCCAATAAAACGCAGTCTTTGGTTAGCCTTCCCCACAACAGTTTCCATGTGTTCCCTCCAATTTAAGTTGTTCGTAATTGTAATTCCTAGGTATTCAGTTGAATTTACGGCCTTCAGATTCGACTGATTTATGGTGTAACCGAAGTTTAAAGAATTCTATTTAGCACTCATGAGGATGACTTCACACTTTTCGTTATTTAGGGTCAACTGCCAATTTTCTCAACATTCAGATATCTTTTCTGAATCGTTTTACTCTTTGTTTTGATCTTCTGATGACTTTATTAGTCGATAAACGACAGCGTCAACTGCAAACAACCCAAGACGGCTGCTCGGATTGTTTCCCAAACCGTTTATATAGATGAGGAACAGCAAAGAGCCTATAATACTACCTTGGGGAACGCCAGAAATCACTTGTTTTACTCGATGACTTTCCGTCAGTTACTATGAACTGTGACTTTTCTGACAGGAAGTCACGAAGGCATAAGCAAGCAATTTCACTACAAGCCGCTTATGTCGTATAGTGTCAGAAGCCACCCGGAAACCCAGAAATACGGAATCGATCTGAAATACCTTGTCAGTAGCACTCAACACTTCATGCGAATAAAGAGCTAGTTGTGTTTCAGAAGAACGATGTTTTTTAAACCCACGTTGACTGTGTGTCAATAGACCGTTTTCTTCGAGGTAATTCATAATGTTCGATCACAATATATGTTCCAAAATCGTGCTGCATATGGACGTTAATGATATGGGCAGCAGTTCTTGATTCGAATACTGGAATATTTACTTCGTCTTCTTTTGTGAAGGCAATTGAGAAGGTTGTATCTAGTAACTCTGCTTTGGCAGCACTGTCTTCGATAGTATCTCCATTGCTATCGCGCAGAGAAGGCATGGATTGTTTCTTGCCACTAACATACTTCACATAAGACAAGAATCTCTTTGGATTTTCTGACAGGTTTCGAGACAAAGTTTCGTTGTGGAAACTGTTATACCCATCTCGCACTGAATCGCACTGTAGTCCGCGCTAAATTTCCAACTTCTGTAAAATACCGCCAAATTTGGGGATTTTGCGTCTGTTTAAATTTGGCACGTTTGTTTCGTTGTGTCTGCAACACGTCATACTCCCCATATCATATGCTTAAACTACTGATGAATGAAACTTCGTGGCAGATTTAAACTGTGTGCAGGACCGAAACTTGTACTCGGGTCCTTTGCCTTTCGCGGGCAAGTGCTCTACCATCTGAGCTCCCAAGCACGACTCAACGTCCCGTCCTCACAACTTCACTTCCGCCAGTACCTCATCTCCTACCTTCCACACTACTGATGAATGGTAATCACGGATACCCACAGCCGTGTCACAAGGCTCGGTTATCCACGTGAGTGCGTTCCACGAATTCCGTTACGGCCCCTCCCCCAACTATCTCAATGTAAGGAAGCTACAGACAAACGAATTCATGAGAAGGGTTATTTGTGCACACGCCCTCCACAGCCGAGGTGACGGTCCCTAGCTTCTCTTCCAAAAGAAAAAAGCACAATAGCAAACTGTCTTACCCTTTCTTCACGAGTTCCTTTAGTGCCGAAGTTTCCTTACGCGTTTGGGAACGTTTATTTGTCGCTTGCCCACGATAAGCACGTTTAAAATTGAAAATAAAATTTTAATTACCATCAAATACACGCACGGAAAGATATCTAAAATTAATGAGAATGAACAAATGTACCGTTGGTACAGTACTCACTTTTTAAACACACTCTAAGACAAAAAAAAAGACGCACCTCGAAGAATTCATCCGAATGGGATGGAGGTCGGTAGATGTGATGTACATGTGCAGACAAACAAATGATTACAATTTCAGAAAAACTGGGTGATTTATTCAAGAGAAAGAGCTTCACAGATTGAGCAAGTCAATGACATGTTGCTCCAGCTCTGGCTCTTACGCTTGGCATTGACTGCTAGGGTTTTTGGTTGTCCGCCCGGGGGGTACTGTGCCGTATTCTCTCCAATTGACACATTAGAGCGTGATAATCCTGAGATGGTTGGAGGGCCCCGCCCACAGACTCTCCAAACGTTCTTAATTGGGGACAGATCTGGCGACCTTGCTGTCCAAGGCAGGGTTTGGCATGCACGAAGACAAACAGTATCAACTCTCGCCGTGTGCGGGCGGGTATTATATCTTGCTGAAATGTACGGCCAGTATGGCTTGCCAAGAAGGGCAATAAAACTCGGCATACAACGTCGTCGACGTACCGCTGCGCCGTGACGATGCCGCAGATGACAATCAACGGCGTCCTGCTGTGAAAAAAAATAGCACCCCAGACCTGGATGTCGCGCCCTATGGCGGGCGACAGTCAGGTTGGCATCCCACTACGAATCGGGCGCCTCCAGAAATGTCTACGCTGGTCATAGGGGGTCAGTAACAATTCTACTCCAGTCAATGAGATTGCAGGTCGAAGACGTGCTGGAGATGACCCGAACAGCGGTGGGATATCAACATGTCGCCCGCCATACGGTCCGATGCAACCAGGAGTGAAGGTACCTGGGGTGCTTTTTTTCCATAGTAGGACGCCGTCGGTTGTAATCCGCGGTAGCCTCACGGCACAGCGGTGCTTCGACGACATTCTACGCCCCGTTTCGTTGCCATCCTCAGCCAACATTTCAACAAGGCAATGTCCGCCATCACGTGTCAAGAGTTTCTGTTACTTGTCTTCACGCTCGCCAAACCTTACCTCGGCCAGCAACGTCGCCGGATCTCTCCTCAGTTGAGAATGTTTACAACATCATGGGCAGGGCCCTCCAACCATCTCGGGATTTTGACGATCTAACGCGCCAGTTAGGCAGAATTTGGCACGATAGCCAACAACTGTCAACCAATGCCAAGCCGAATAATTGCTCGCATAAGGACCAGAGTTGCTGCTGCTGCTGCTGCAGCAGCAGCAGCAGCAGCAGCACCACCACCACCACCACCACCACCGCCGCCGCCACCACCACCTACTGCGACAAAAAGTCCACGTCTTTTTTTGAATAGTTACAATTATTTTACGTTTTTGCAATATTGGGCTGGTAACATCAGAGTTACAGTATCTACAGGGCATGATCCGGCTGTATTTCAGTGCGTCTCATGAGAAGTTCTGTGGTCACGGCTCCCAGGGAAAGAATTAGGGTCTTCTACGAAGAGAATCCAGAGCAACAGCCAACAGTTTTATGTTATTTCATTTTTAACCTATTAATATGTAGTGAGTACTGAACGCAAATCAATGTGTCCTGGCATCATCCTCATCAAGCCACAGAAAATAAATAAATAATTATTATAATAATAATCCAGTTGGTACGTGTCAACAGCACGCGCACACGGACACGCACACGCACATACACTTGCCTACGTATTTATCATCTATCACTGGAGTGCATAACAGAGGGTACTTTTTTACTTACCCAATACTGAGTCTTCTTCCTGTTCCATTCATGGATGGAGTACGGGTACGGGGACTGTCTGTACGCCCCTGTGCGTGTTGCCGTTTGCCTTAATTTATCTTCGCAGTCTTTACGGGATCGTTACGTAGGGGACTGAAAAATATTCATGGTTTGTGTCCTGATAAACGGTTCTTCAAAGTTTATACGCAGTTTCTTGCGAGACGTACGACGTCTTTCTTCGAGTGTGTGCTAGTTAACATTTTTCTATACTTCCGTTACAGTTTCTCGGCATTCAAACAAGCTTGTGACCACTCACATCTCGCTTCTTTGCATATGCTCGATGTCCTCTATTAACCTGACTTAATTTGGTTCCCATACACATCAACATTACTTAAGGATGGCCCGTACAAGTGCTCTGTGTTTAACAGACACACTGTTGTGAGGCCAGCATCGAACGAGTGAATTGTAGTCAGTCATTGGCTTTCATTAGAATTAAGCCTCTGTGGTAATTTCACGTGATATCTACACACGTTGTTACTCCGGAACATTTTTGGGATATGACTAACTCTAGTTCTGATTCATTTACGCTATAGTCCTAGGATACCACACTTTTGCGTTTCGTGAAGCGCACAATTTGGTGTTTTCTACATAAACTGCAAGTCGTCCAGAAGGCTGTTACTTTGTCGAGATCTAGCTGGATATAACTGCAATTTTTAAGAAACTAAATTTTCTCGTAGGTAACTGTATCATCTGCGAAAAGTCTGAAACTGAACTTATTAATATTCGGCCGGCCGTTGAGGCCGAGCGGTTCTAGGCGCTTCAGTCTGGAACCGCGCGACCGCTACGGTCGGAGGATCGAATCCTACCTCGGTCATGAATGTGTGTGATGTCCTTAGGTTAGTTAGGTTTAAGTAGTTCTAAGTTATAGGTGACTGATGACTTCAGATGTTAAGTCCCATAGTGCTCAGAGCCATTTGAACCATTAATATTCGCTAAGTCGTTCATGTATAATTTGAACAGCAACGGTTCTCTTACACTGCGCTGGAATACACAAGATATTACTTCAGGCTCTGCAGATGACTCTGCGTTCCGCCTGCCGGGAAATTTTCTATCTAGTCGCAAACCTGGTTAGATATTGGATAGGTATATATTTTATTTTCTGAAGCCTCAATGTGACACTGAATCACACGTTTTTCAGTAGTCTACAAACGCCGAATTAACATTGTTTCCTGTATCCATCGCAATGGGAACATCATGTGCGTAAAATAAGGTCAAGTTTCGTATGATTGATATTTTCGAAACCCATGCTGATTTCCATGGAAAAGTTTGTTTTCCTAGATACTTCGTAAATTTTGAAATCACAATATATTTCAGTATTCGGCTACAAATAGACTGAATGATACAGGACTACAGCTGTGTGAATCAGTTCTACTTCATTCTAGGTGTGTATGGCCAGTCCTCTTTTCCAATTAGAGAATATATGCCTGCACAAGGGAGCTACGGTAAATTATGGTCAACAGCGGAGATAACTCACTCCGAACTTCTCTGTAGAAGTCGACAGGGACTGTTTTGGACCCTGGGCCGTTATTTTGTTTTGTCAATTTAAGCTGCTTTCCAAGACTGCTAGCAGCACAGCGGCACGGCTATTGAATGATACTATCATTCAATGATTTGCCTTTTTGAAGGAACATTTTAAAACAGAATTCAGTATTTTCGCTTTTGTTCTGCTATTTTCTATTTCGGTTCCTTTCTCGTCGATACGCGTCTGGAAATAGATTTTTGTGTGACGAGCCTTAATATAGAGTCAACACATTTTATTATTGATAGACAGGTCTCTTGGTGATGTTCTGCTATGATAATTACAGAAGGCTTCTCGCGTTGTCCTTCGGATAGCCTGGCGAGTTTCAATTAGCATCTCGCTATTCTGCAGTAGGCACTGTTTCTTAAGAAGCTTCCTGATACTGTTTATACAGCGAGGGAGATTCCTATCATCTTTAGTTATTATCCCGGATATATATTTTTCCACAGATCGGGCGACTACAGCTTTAACATGAGCCACAGTTCCCCTGCGAATTCGCTGCCTGAATCTAATGATTCTAGTTTGTTTGAAATGTGTCGGTAAAATGCACATGACAAGCGACCTGACACGACCGTAAATTCAGCCATGAGGTTGATAACGCAGGCAGTACACCACACTATGTCTGTGAAATGTTCGTTTATGGGAAGTATTTGCTGAGTAACTATTGACAAACATATCTACAACAGAAAAAAATACCACGCACATTCGAGGCTACAGTTTGTCATCGCGATTTTAGATTAAGCAACGAGTCGCGCCGCAGGCTTTGAGATGCTGATACCAACGGACTCGAATTCGACATGTGACACTCAAGAGCTCTCTAGATACCATTATCAGTACTACTTTCTACTTACATGTGTATCATGTTGCGAGTTCGTGTGAGAATTCATACTGTTGGATTAAAAATGTAACATACCAGATACGTGGGATTATATCAAGATGTGACGGTCATAAACCCCTTTGGAACTGCAAAGGATTACAGACTCGCAAGATGCAGAACAAAAAAAGATACATTGCTACAAAGAAAACAACAGATCACGCAAGAAATCAACAGTTTACATTATGAGATTTATAGAAGGGCTGCGTGAAAATCCAGATTAAATTAAGCAACAAATTAATATTATACAGACACAAAAGAAAGTGTCAATTATTTAATAAATGCACTTGTGCAAACAGTAAAATGTGTTTTTTCAGTTTAAATTCTCATCAATGTGGACTCCTAAAAATTTGGAAGTTTCCCGCCAAAAAATTATTCAGGAACAAAGGTAAAGAAAATCTCAAATGAAATAAAGGCAAATATTAAAGAGAAAACAAGAGTTTCAAGCAAATAGGACAATAGGAACTTAACTAAATAAAAATATTCGGAAATTTCAAAGACAGGATGTAAAGAAATAAGAAAATTCAGTAAGATAAATAAAAACAATAACGGAATGAAGAAAACAAAACGAGTTATGTTGCACAGGCACAGCAAAAACAGAAACAGTGCAGAAAATTTGCTAGGAGTCAGCAGTATGTTTACTTTGACCTTTACGGTTGTCATGCGATCCTGAAGGTTACACATCTGTCTATCACGTGCACACATGACATCATCAGTGACTGACTGCATAACACCATCAAGATGGCGGATGATGGGAAATACTGAAATATGTAATCCATCACTAATTCAGAGCATCTTCAAAGACAGATTGAAACATGCCATTCATTGTTAAGATCCTACATAGGAAAGGTGACAGGAGAGATGTCAGTAACTATCGATCCGTTTCACTATTGGAATTATTTTCCATATTTTTTTTTGGGGGGGGGGGAGGTGTGTTCTAGAACAATATCCCACCAAACAATAATATTCTCAGGAAATCGCAGTTTGGGTCTTAGAAGACTTGCTCAACTGAGAAAGCCATGTACACCTTTACTCGCCAAATTTTACAAGCATTAAATAGGAAAATAGCAATTGGTTTCACTCTCTATTTCAAAAAGACACAATACTTTCAGTTCTACGTAACAACAAGTACCACACCAATGATAAGCGTGACTGATGGTAAGAAAATTATAACTTGCAAGGAAACTTTCAAATTTTTAGAGGTCCATATTGATAAGGATTTAACTGAGGAAACACATTTTGGAAAGCTTAGAACAACTTAGTTCAGACACGTATGTACTTAGAATGATTGAAAATCTTGGGGAGAGACAGTCAGTAAATTAAAATATTTTACCTATTTTACCTCAGTAACATCATATTTAATAATGTTCTTGGGAAACTCATCTTTAATAAAGTCTTCATTGCTCAAAAACTTGATGTAAGAATAATATGTGGTGCTCGCCAACCACCATCTTGTAGACATCTGTTTAAGAAGTTAGGCACTTTGACTACTGCTTCACATTGTACACTCCTGGAAAAGGAAAAAAGAACACATTGACACCGGTGTGTCAGACCCACCATACTTGCTCCGGACACTGAGAGAGGGCTGTACAAGCAATGATCACACGCACGGCACAGCGGACACACCAGGAACCGCGGTGTTGGCCGTCGAATGGCGCTAGCTGCGCAGCATTTGTGCACCGCCGCCGTCAGTGTCAGCCAGTTTGCCGTGGCATACGGAGCTCCATCGCAGTCTTTAACACTGGTGGCATGCCGCGACAGCGTGGACGTGAACCGTATGTGCAGCTGACGGACTTTGAGCGAGGGCGTATAGTGGGCATGCGGGAGGCCGGGTGGACGTACCGCCGAACTGCTCAACACGTGGGGCGTGAGGTCTCCACAGTACATCGATGTTGTCGCCAGTGGTCGGCGGAAGGTGCACGTGCCCGTCGACCTGGGACCGGACCGCAGCGACGCACGGATGCACGCCAAGACCGTAGGATCCTACGCAGTGCCGTAGGGGACCGCACCGCCACTTCCCAGCAAATTAGGGACACTGTTGCTCCTGGGGTATCGGCGAGGACCATTCGCAACCGTCTCCATGAAGCTGGGCTACGGTCCCGCACACCGTTAGGCCGTCTTCCGCTCACGCCCCAACATCGTGCAGCCCGCCTCCAGTGGTGTCGCGACAGGCGTGAATGGAGGGACGAATGGAGACGTGTCGTCTTCAGCGATGAGAGTCGCTTCTGCCTTGGTGCCAATGATGGTCGTATGCGTGTTTGGCGCCGTGCAGGTGAGCGCCACAATCAGGACTGCATACGACCGAGACACACAGGGCCAACACCCGGCATCATGGTGTGGGGAGCGATCTCCTACACTGGCCGTACACCACTGGTGATCGTCGAGGGGACACTGAATAGTGCACGGTACATCCAAACCGTCATCGAACCCATCGTTCTACCATTCCTAGACCGGCAAGGGAACTTGCTGTTCCAACAGGACAATGCACGTCCGCATGTATCCCGTGCCACCCAACGTGCTCTAGAAGGTGTAAGTCAACTACCCTGGCCAGCAAGATCTCCGGATCTGTCCCCCATTGAGCATGTTTGGGACTGGATGACGCGTCGTCTCACGCGGTCTGCACGTCCAGCACGAACGCTGGTCCAACTGAGGCGCCAGGTGGAAATGGCATGGCAAGCCGTTCCACAGGACTACATCCAGCATCTCTACGATCGTCTCCATGGGAGAATAGCAGCCTGCATTGCTGCGAAAGGTGGATATACACTGTACTAGTGCCGACATTGTGCATGCTCTGTTGCCTGTGTCTATGTGCCTGTGGTTCTGTCAGTGTGATCATGTGATGTATCTGACCCCAGGAATGTGTCAATAAAGTTTCCCCTTCCTGGGACAATGAATTCACGGTGTTCTTATTTCAATTTCCAGGAGTGTATTTATTCCCTCATGAAGTGTTTTGTAAACAACTCAGTACATTTCAAAAGAAACTATGACGCCCGTAACTACAGTACTAGAAGATTGGACAACGCTGTCACCAAGATTACTGATCACTTTCCAAATAATATAAATTGTTTGATAGATAGCAAAGTTAAATTTGAAAATAAACTGAAAAAATTTCTCTCAGACTACTCCTAATTCACATCTATCTTTAAAAAAAATACCTTGTAAGTGGTCAGCAATATAGTCATATTTACATATGAATGTAATGTGAATTTAAAATGACTCGTTCCATTTCATTATGATTAATCGTACAAATGATCCATGGAACATGACACTAACTAACTAGGAGAAACGCCGAGAAATTTGTGCTGAACCCGGCCGTACGAACAAATTAATGACTTCAAGTACGAGCTCATTCATAATTACGGTATTCAATTAATGCAGTGGGGTGGGTCGTTCGTTTCGTCTGACTGGAAAGTGATTTCGCGCGGAGACTACACAATAGTTCGTCTAGGAAGAAAAGACAACCGACTGCCACGACAACGGTGCAGTGCATATGACCATGGTCAGAGTTCGTTCTCAAACGTACTTCCTCACTTGCAAGATGAGCGGCAGATCGCCAACATCCGTGCCCATTACCGCGGCAGTCATAGCATGTGCTAAGTATTTGACTACCTGAACCACACAGTACTGTTAATGTTAAACCACAGGCATGATTTCGTGCAGTCAAAAGTTAGTCACCTACCAGTTGCGTGTCCCACTTCTGGATTGGACTGGAAAACTACTACAAAAATGCGAAAGAAATATCCATGCCCTCAAGAACAACTTACATATTCTACAAATTAGGCATAGTTTAGAAAGACATAAACATACAGCATGCCAAACAGCAGCATTACGCCAACATTGTGCAAACAATATTGATAGTAACAAAGGAAAGACACATATACCTTTATGTGCTAACAATTATGGGCACTTGTCAGCTTAAGTAAGTTTAAGTTAGATTAAGTAGTTTGTAAGCATAGGGACCGATGACCTCAGCAGTTTGGTCCCATAGGAACATACCACAAATTTCCAATTTTCTTAACTTTATAGTGAGAAGCAGCAATCTGTCCATAATTCTAGTGGATGGGAAAGATACATACAAGTATTTTACTACATAGTCCGAAAAAATAGTTCTGTACACAGTAATTTCTGTAAAGCAAGACTGTTATTAAATTCTGCAGGGCCAGATAAAAAGCCTTATACAGACAGCAAACACACAAACTTTATAACTGACATGCGAAAGATTCCATAGTTGATACTTCCAGACACGAAACGAACAGAAAATCATAGTAATAAATGGAGATGGGATTCCATGTAGATGCAAAATTGGCACAGTACCCTGCACTGAAAGAATGGACCACCACATTCACTAGTTTCTGCCGCAGAATGGTCTCAGTAATCTGCCTTGCGATCTCTTCAGTAGGCTTAACTGCTCTGTTTACCTTGACGTATGTGAACCTTTGCAACAACAGTGAACAAAACGAATAATTCAGTGGCCCTTTTTCGTAATGACGTGGCACTACGAAGTTCCGCAGTTGAACTGCATCGAGCAAGACGGTCGATGTGGAATGCGTTCAAGGTTACTTTCTTTTTCCGTGCAACGCACAATTCATTGCTACCTCGCACGCTTAGCAGCTCGACACGCGATCTGGAACTGAGCCACCCGGTGGAGTTCAATACGGCAAGGTCTCGTGTAACGCAGATAATTAACATCAGACGTTGTTATCAATTTCGCACAGTAGTCTAACGAAGTCGCCGGGATTATACATGAATCTTGCACGTGATTTTTTAGTCACGCCCTCTGCTCGTTGCCTTTCATTAGAATCCATCCGGCTAGTGTTCTTGAATGTGTTCTTGAATGTACGATAGTTCACACGAAACGTAAGCTCCGCTGATGAATCCTAACACTGCAATGCAAATATCATTTCGCACTGCCACCATGAAAACGTTGTTTCAAGGAATACACGCCGTTTGTCTTTAGTTGCGATCTGTGTGCGAATGATAAACTGTTTATAAAGATGAACGAGACAGAATCAGCCACCGGCTACAAATTTCTGAAGTGCGAAACATTTTAGCGTCACATATTCACCGTTAGATAAGCACTATTAACGGGAATGAAACAATGAGCGAATCAGTCATTTGTAGATAGATACAATCACTATTTTGAGAATGCCACACTGTTAAAATGAAAAGGCTAGGGGGAGCAATGTTACAAATGAATGGTGAGAACGGATAGTAATTGGTCGAAACCTTTTCAGTGGAGCAACTCCTGCATTCACCTCGTTGCTTTAGGAAAAATTATGGAAGACAAACAGAAAATCCCCAAGATTACTAAACAGTTTCAATGAAACATGAGATATCCTAATGAAATCTTACTGACTCACACATTCAGGGGAACAATAGGACTAAGTACGGAAGTAAACCAAAATCCCGGCCGTCAGTACGTGGAAAGCACAAGAAATTCATGATGACTTTTTCGGTATTGGCTAATGCACGAAATGACCGTACAACGGTAACAGTCCGCTGCCCTATAAAACCCACTCGTGCTGCTTACAGACTGTTACAGATACTACGACCCACAGTCCATAAGGTCCTACAAAACACCGTATGATTGTACGCCTGTAACTGTTGCAGTTCATATGCACTACAGCCAGATGAAAAGCGCAAATTGGAAAAAAAAGGTTAGCGGTGGAGATGCTGAAACGAATATCGGAGAATGACACGCTCGCCAACCTAGTTTTAGTGGTAAGGTAATTTTCCGTGTTTCAAGGAAGCTACATACCCATAATGAAAGAATCTGAGGCTCTGAGAACACACAATCAAAACTTTAATTTCTCTGGGGTAGCTCAAAGGTGAATGTATGATGTGACGTGAAGTGCAATCGAATCACTGGTCCAGATTCGTTAGGGGATGACTTGGGAACTGCAAGCTGCTATAAACGGATATGGACACAGAACGACTGGGAGAGGGTGAAACCCAGCGACATGTAGTCAACTTTAGAACATCGAAGGGGGGAAAATAGTTTAACGTTCCCATCCGACAAACGCATCACCACCTAGTATCTTAGTACAGTCACGTCCAAAAAATAAATGATTTTCTCAATCTACGAAAAACACTTGCATCATGGCGGCGTTATGCGGACTAAACTGTTGCAATACAATACGGAAAGACGTGACTACATGTCAGAGCAGCATCAGAACTTGTAATGCATGTGTTACAATCCGTGTGGGTCGAGATCTTGTGTACAATGATTCTGACTGCGTGTTGTGTGCATTTGGAACACTATTCGCATAGTAAGGAAATAGAATTACACATGGAATACGTATGGATGGCATTACAGTTGGCCGCATTGATGAAAGATTAGCGGCCAGCCACAGTCGATGCGGAGTTGGCCGGCAGTTAAATGTCTCTTGTAGCGTCCTTTCGCAGTTTTCGTGAAGATCCCGGGAATACGGAAACATTCCAAGGCAGTACGGTTAAGCTCGATCATGTATTACAACCCAATGCCAAGATCGTTATCTAAGTGCAAGTGCCTGATTATGCGCTGCTAGAACAGAACCAATCCCGGCTAGAGACCTTGCGGCTGTCGCTGAGTCATACGGCTCCCGTCAGAATTTTTATTGCCAGCTTTCAGAAGTGGCTCTGTACACATGGTAGCTCATCAGATTCATTCTCCCCTCCCACTAAGCCACAGCGTAGCTTGGCGTCTGTTGTGCCCTTGTCCATCGAGAGTGGATCGAGGCACACGTCACCAGCACTCTTTCCGGCTGAGTTCTGGTTTAACGTTGACAATGATTTTCGCCGTGCGCTCACCTAGAGTGCCTCTAGAGCACGTTATAATCACGACGTTGTGGGAGACTGCATAATGTTAGGAAGACGCAAGCCACTGCAGGTGTTTCATAGTGGTATTGTGACAGCTGCAGTGTACAAGGATGACATCCTTCAACGGTATGTACAACATTTGCATACCAAAATTTGACTTAGATTTCATAATGCAAAAATGTAGAATGCACGGATGCACGTAAGCTCGATAAGTACTGTGCAACACTTTTAAATGCATCTTGCGACAGAGCTACTGTGTTGACAATTATGACATTGTCTCCTACAATACGGTTCATGGAACACAATATGAGGAAATATTAAGGGCCTGAGGAGATTATAAAGCACACATTCAACTTCAAACTGTCTATCAGTTATGAACTTAATTTATTACTTGGAGGAAAAAAGATAGTTATGGCAAGAAAAAGGTGCAGAAACGCTGAAGAGACTTAAATTTTCACTTTCTACGTGTGGTGTAATAAATGGATATTATCAACAGTGCAATGTAGATACTAATGCCAGACTAGCTGTGAAATCACGAAGTAGTGTCATCTATTAACGCATTTCTCGCTCGAAAGATTTAGTTTCATTATTCACTTGAAGGTCTGATCCTTGTCAAAACCAACATTAGTTTTACGTCAGTGGTTGGAAGCACTTCTACATATGCTAAGATGAAAGGAGAAAGTCAATAACGAATGTCCTGCGAAACGGGCAGATTCCTATAATAGCAGTTACAAGGTCGCTACAGAAACTTTAAAAATACAAAAAGAACTTGTAAGAAATGTATCTAACTCTTAAAGCAATGCTTTATCAATAGGTCTCGTTTCTCCAACATTCTACCGTTTTTCTAGTGTAAACATATTTATTTCTCTTTTTGTTTTCTTCGTTATACACTGTCGAGCAGATCTCACACACACACACACACACACACACACACACACACACACACACACAGATCCATATAAATGTGCGTGTGAAAAACTAACTCCGTCTCCTCCAGACAAAAATCCTTTCTGATCTGTTACGTATGGGTAGTAAATCACATGGAACAGAACAGCCTTCCCAATATTAACAGGCCGGCCGAAGCGGCCGTGCGGTTAAAGGCGCTGCAGTCTGGAACCGCAAGACCGCTACGGTCGCAGGTTCGCATCCTGCCTCGGGCATGGATGTTTGTGATGTCCTTAGGTTAGTTAGGTTTAACTAGTTCTAAGTTCTAGGGGACTAATGACCTCAGCAGTTGAGTCCCATAGTGCTAAGAGCCATTTAGAGCCTAATATTAACAAACGGTATCAACATAGTTTACTTGACAGCGAAACAGTCGAAATCCTCTGAATTAAGTATCGACACTGTGTCAACGTACTCTTGCAGGATACAACATAAGCCGCTAGAGGATTCTCAGCTGAATGTATCAGATAAGGCGCACGCTGCCCTTGACGGCGAACTGTGACGGAAAACGGTATTAAAGATGGCTAACGGCCGATAAAAGATTTGACCGTTAATGGTCGGCACTGCCTTGACACGAGCTAACAGAACCAACTGTAGGAAAAACAAAGCTGCATGTGATACAATGAGAGGGTAGGTAAACAGCTGATGACGTTTACCGGCTCACGGAAATCAAAACATCTACATCATACCTCTACTGGCTTTCACTTACGGAACCATTCAGGCTTTTTAAGGATATGCTAGTGTGCATGGGTCTGTACGTGGGTGCCCCATTACAGCTACAGTTTACTGAGGTGACCAGTTACCATTCCCTCTGTTTACCAGATAAGTTACGAGCTGGCTGTACAGGAACTTCAAAGTAAGTTTCAGTTTTGCGCCTGAAACGGTTCCGCAGTGCCTGCGTCTGGACTTTCACACAAAACTACTGAAGCACATACGCCTGCGAAAGCGTTGAATTTAATACCTACATCCAGCGTATCCATTTTATGGAGTGTCACTGTTAGTAATAGGAGTTAATGGTTGAACTGAGCAAAATAAAAAGGTGTTTACTAGGGCTGGACAAAAATATGTAAATACCGCGAGAAACGCTTGCTTGAACTTAATGCTCACGATAGTCAAGACTGCACGTGGCGCTGTTGTATTTGACCACGAACGACACCTATACGCCGGCTGCTGTGGCCGAGCGGTTCTAGGCGCTTCAGTCCGGAACCGCGCTGCTGCTGCGGTCGCAGTTTCGAATCCTGCCTCGGGCATGGATGTGTGTGATGTCCTTAGGTCAGTTAAGTTCAAGCAGGGGGGACTGATAACCTCAGATGTTAAGTCCCATAGTGCTTAAAGCCATTTAAACCATTTTTTCGACACCTATACTATGTTCTCAGTCGTGTTCAGAACAGTGTTCTGTGTAGTTATGAATCCATTATATCGGAGCTAGTGAATTTGAACGTGGTCAAATAGTTGGTGCTCGTATGGTGGGTGTCTCCGTAACGAAGGCAGCCTAAATATTTGGTGTTTCAAGAGGAACCGTATCGACGATTTATACGGCATACAGGGAAAGCGGAAAAACATCATCCGCTAAGTCACATCGCGGACGAAAGTGTGTGTCGAGTTATCGTGGCGGACAAACACTGAGGAGGATTGCGCCGAAAGAGAAGACAGGTGCAAAAGTCACTGCAGAACTGAATGTCGCACTTGCGCATCCTATCAGCATGAAAACAACACCAAGGGAGCTCCATAAGCTGGGAATTGCAGGGCTAGCTGTAATTCCAATACCACTCATCAGCCGGCCGGAGTAGTCGAGCGGTTCTAGGCGCTACAGTCTGGAACCGCGCGACCGCTACGGTCGCAGGTTCGAATCCTGCCTCGGGCATGGATGTGTGTGATGTCCTTAGGTTTGTTAGGTTTAAGTAGTTCTAAGTTCTACGGGACTGATGACCTCAGATGTTAAGTCCCATAGTGCCCAGAGCCATTTGAACCACTCATCACTGATGCAAATGCGCGTTGTCAGGAAAACGTGGTGGCGAAGCCATAGAACTTGGATTATGAAGCAATGGAAGAATGCCATTTGGTCAGATGAGTCTTGTTTCCCACTGCATCTAACCTCTGACCGAGTTTAGAAACATGACGGGGGTTCGAGGGTGATTTGGACAACTACATCGAAGTATTCCTTTGGCACCATGGTTACTCTACAAGATCGCATTACTGCCAAGGATCATGTGACCCTTTAGGCTGATCAAGTCCATCCCCTGGCACAATGTTTGTTCCACAATGGTGATGCTGTATTCCAAGCCGACAGGCTCCTGTTCACATAGCTCGCATCGTCCACGACAGGTTTTGTGGGCACAAAGATGAATTGTCACATGTCCCCTGGCGACCATAATCACCAGATCTCAATATTATTGAGCTTTTGTGGTCTACTTTGGTAAAAGGATACCTGATCGCTGTCCACCTCTATCATCGTCACCTGAATAATGGTGCAAGATGCCCTAAAAAGCCATACAGAACCTCTATTTACCCATAACGAGACGACTGGAAGCTGTTTTGAATGCCAATGATTTCCCTACACCGTATTAGGCAGGGTAATGCGTTGTGTGCACATTTTTGTCCAATTCTTGTACTTCTGACGTCGATACCATCAAAATTTCTTGTTTTAAACACTGCTTCAAATTACATGCCTTTCAGACGACATTATCATAACAGTATTGGAAGAAAGACTGACAAAAGTGCCAAGCTATGTGCAGATACACCACCTCTGGGATGCTGAAAGGCACTGCTTTAAGATATCAGTAGCGAATCGGAAACAGACAGCTTTTATATACACATGTGTTTTGATGACGATACAAACTTTCTATTATGGAGAAACTCAAAAACATCAGATTAAAACAATGATTCTGAATCAAGAGTTACAAGTCGAAATAGTTGGCGACCGTTCGCGAGAACGATCTTTTATCTAGTATAAGTAGGTCGAATTTTCTTTATTCTAATTCCTGACACAGTGCTTCGCATGTCAGCAGTAGAGTATATACGACAATCATAAGGCCTGACTTGGTAAGGTACACTGAAAGACTTTCTGATATCAAACTTGCTGATATTGTTTCAAAAGATCGTCTTTGATGGAAGAATAAACTCTAGAACGGATCTGATAAGAGTAGATCTAAAAATATTTTGCGTTATTATAACGCATTTTGAGTAGTATTTCTTTGTAGTGGACATGAGAAGTACAAAGGTCAAACAAGCAATGAAGACCTTGGAGAATGCGTTGGTTAAAACGCTAGAAAACGCTGAAGGAAACATCCCTAATGGCACTGAGAACATTTACATTCGCTTTTCATGTATTCAGAGCTAAGTGTCTTTCGAGTACAAGCTCTCATGAGGAGCTGCATAGAAAGCTACACAGAGAAGACAGCGAGATTGACAGCAGGGAGGTGAGTATCTACTCACATTAGAATAAGTATCATAGGATCGGGGAATTGTTCGAATACATACATTCTGCTCCTATCATTCAGCATACACAAAATGGAAAATTGTGTCCCACATGGTGTTTGCAGGCCAAGCAATCTGGTGTTTGCAGGCCAAGCAATCAGGACAGTGAATAACTAGTTCTGGACATTGACAATGCTGAGTGGCAACATGAGAGGGACTTGAACCCCCTGCTAACACCCACCCTCGGAGAAGTGGTCCCCTCAGTCTATTTTTCACTTCCCATATGTCGGCGATGGTGCACAGCATACTACAGACAGCGAATAAGGGGTGCAAATATATGCACTTCCTTCACGTGCATCAGCCATAGTCTTGTCGAAAGGAGACGACGTACAAACAAAGGAGGTTCACCCCTGCCCAGATCAAATGCATGGAGATGCAATGTGAGCTAGCCAAATGACGGGTGTGCTTGAGTTAACATCATCTCTGCTGTTACATGAAATGGGATATTTAGTAGAAAAGTTCTTACATCTCATTCGTCACGTTCCCCCTACATGTTAGAAGGCTTTTTTTTATCTCATTACCGAGCGAGGTGGCGCAGTGATTAGCAAACTTGACTCGCATTCGGGAGGACGACGGTTCAAACCGGCGTCCGGCCGTCCTGATTTAGGTTTTCCGTGATTTCCCTAAATCGCTTCCGACAAATGCCGGGATTGTTCCTTTGACAGAGAATGGCCTATTTCCTTCCTCATCCTTCCATAATCCGAGCTTGTACTCCGTCTCTAATGCCCTCGTTATCAACGGGACCTTAAACACTAATCTGCTCCTCCTTTATCTCATTTATTCTGTGAGGGTAGCGGTTACCTCCGGCTGGCTTTCGGCAACTGTTTTATCTTACAACTGTTTTATTCCGTACTGAAGCTTCTTGTCGTATTACTTTACTTTAGTTCGAGCATCATCAAGGGATTGTACCATTAAAAAGCAAAAATTACGGCATTTAAAGCTTTACAGAGAACACAGAAGTTACTCCCTGTTACGTTGCATGTAGAATGATTAGTTACTGTTTGTGTAGCTGTTCCATTAATACTAAAGACGCCAGAGAGGTAAATCAAATGTGAAAACAGTTACACACTTTTAATCAAATTAATATAATGTGAATATACACACTGCATATTTTGAAACTTTCGATGTGGCAAAGAAAAAATGTTTGCAGCAATTATCATTTTACCCAACTTCGGCGAATAATCTTACCAATATCGTAGACGGCCAGTTTTCCCGAGTACGTATACATTTCTGATTATTGCTACAAACATCTCATTGGAGTATAGGCGACTCGAATAATTTACCCATTTACAAACTTATCGTATTCCACATAGTAGAATCCCCAGGCCTGAATTACCTTCACTTACAGATACACCGGTAGCAAAGAAAACAACACCAAGAAATTGACACAGGTGACGCTCGAAAGGGACTAGTTACGCGAAATCGTTGAAATTTATGACGTCAAATTCTAGAATAAATTAGGGCATTCGTTACCTTATTCTTCAACAAATGGCTCAAATGGCTCTGAGCACTATGCGACTTAACTTCTGAGGTCATCAGTCCCCAAGAACTTAGAACTACTTAAACCTAACTAACCTAAGGACATTATACACATCCATGCCCGAGGCAGGATTCGAACCGGCGACCGTAGCGGTCGCGTGGTTCCAGACTGTAGCGCCTAGAACCCCTCGGCCGGCATTCTTCAAGATCTAGCTAAGATGTCACTCACATAGATCAATCTATACGATAGCTCTAGTATCCTACTGTTGAAAATCCATCTCCATACAGAAGAAAGGAGTACTCTGTTGTTTTCTAAAGCTCCTCTCTAGAAGAATAGCACTATAGCACTTGTCTTTCTTTGTAGATGATAATGATTTTTCGATTTATGGGCGATTACCAACACATAGCTAGTACGGAAAACGATGTTGCAACCAATAACAATCACTAGCATTCTATGAACATATAAAAAGAAAATTCCTAAGGCTTCCAAGGATTGATTGTTTCACCTGGTACTGCCATCTGGCCGGCCGCGGTGGTCTAGCGGTTCTAGGCGCGCAGTCCGGAACCGCGCGACTGCGACGGTCGCAGGTTCGAATCCTGCCTCGGGCATGGATGTGTGTGATGTCCTTAGGTTAGTTAGGTTTAAGTAGTTCTAAGTTCTAGAGGACTGATGACCACAGATCTTAAGTCCCATAGTGCTCAGAGCCATTTTTTTGAACTGCCATCTGTACTTAACCTCCTCCCTGCCCCGCCCTCCTCCTCACAGTTCATCAGCAATTCGAGTATCCTGAAGTACGTGGTAGTCATTATCGAGCAACTGTCCTCTGAAGCATGCAGATGGAATGTTCTCTCGAGCCGGCCGGGGTGGCCGAGCGGTTCTAGGCGCTACAAATGGTTCAAATGGCTCTAAGCACTATGGGACTTAACATCTGAGGGCATCGATCCCCTAGACTTAGAACTACTTAAACCTAACTAACCTAAGGACATCACACAGATCCATGCCCGAGGCAGGATTCGAACCTGCGACCGTAGCAGCCGCGTGGTTCCAGACTGAAGCACCTAGAACCGCTCGGTAACCGCGGCCGGCTCTAGTCCCATAGTGCTCAGAGCCATTTTTTTGTTCTCTCAATCTTCTGAGATACAGCACTCTCACAAATCACACTTAATTTGCACAGTTCCCCTAATGTCTGTGATTATATTTTTTGTGTGAACTGAATATACACTGAAGCACCAAACAAACCGGTATAGGCATGCGTATTCAAATATGTAAACAGGCAGAATACAGCGCTGCGCCCGGCAACGCCGATGTTGTTGTTGTTGTGGTCTTCAGTCCTGAGACTGGTTTGATGCAGCTCTCCATGCTGCTCTATCCTGTGCAAGCTTTTTCATCTCCCAGTACCTACTGCAAGCTACATCCTTCTGAATCTGCTTAGTGTATTCATCTCTTGGTCTCCCTCTACGATTTTTACCCTCCACGCTGCCCTCCAATACTACATTGGTGATCCCTTGATGCCTCAGAACATGTCCTACCAACCGATCCCTTCTTCTGGTCAAGTTGTGCCACAAACTTCTCTTCTCCCCAATCCTATTCAATACCTCCTCATTAGTTACGTGATCCACCCACCTTATCTTCAGCATTCTTCTGTAGCACCACATTTCGAAAGCTTCTATTCTCTTCTTGTCCAAACTATTTATCGTCCATGTTTCACTTCCATACATGGCTACACTCCATACGAATACTTTCAGAAATGACTTCCTGACACTTAAATCAATACTGGATGTTAACAAATTTCTCTTCTTCAGAAACGCTTTCCTTGCCATTGCCAGCCTACATTTTATATCCTCTCTACTTCGACCATCATCAGTTATTTTGCTCCCCAAATAGCAAAACTCCTTTACTACTTTAAGTGCCTCATTTCCTAATCTAATTCCCTCAGCATCACCCGACTTAATTAGACTACATTCCATTATCCTTGTTTTGCTTTTGTTGATGTTCATCTTATATCCTCCTTTCAAGACACTGTCCATTCCATTCAACTGCTCTTCCAAGTCCTTTGCTGTCTCTGACAGAATTACAATGTCATTGGCGAACCTCAAAGTTTTTATTTCTTCTCCATGAATTTTAATACCTACTCCGAATTTTTCTTTTGTTTCCTTTACTGCTTGCTCAATATACAGATTGAACAACATCGGGGAGAGGCTACAACCCTGTCTTACTCCCTTCCCAACAACTGCTTCCCTTTCATGTCCCTCGACTCTTATAACTGCCATCTGGTTTCTGTACAAATTGTAAATAGCCTTTCGCTCCCTGTATTTTACCCCTGCCACCTTTAGAATTTGAAAGAGAGTATTCCAGTCAACATTGTCAAAAGCTTTCTCTAAGTCTACAAATGCTAGAAACGTAGGTTTGCCTTTCCTTAATCTTTCTTCTAAGATAAGTCGTAAGGTCAGTATTGCCTCACGTGTTCCAGTGTTTCTACGGAATCCAAACTGATCTTCCCCGAGGTTGGCTTCTACTAGTTTTTCCATTCGTCTGTAAAGAATTCGTGTTAGTATTTTGCAGCTGTGACTTATTAAGCTGATAGTTCGGTAATTTTCACAACTGTCAACACCTGCTTTCTTTGGGATTGGCATTATTATATTCTTCTTGAAGTCTGAGGGTATTTCGCCTGTTTCATACATCTTGCTCACCAGATGGTAGAGTTTTGTCAGGACTGGCTCTCCCACGGCCGTCAGTAGTTCCAATGGAATATTGTCTACTCCGGGGGCCTTGTTTCGACTCAGGTCTTTCAGTGCTCTGTCAAACTCTTCACGCAGTATCGTATCTCCCATTTCATCTTCATCTACATCCTCTTCCATTTCCATAATATTGTCCTCAAGTACATCGCCCTTGTATAGACCCTCTATATACTCCTTCCACCTTTCTGCTTTCCCTTCTTTGCTTAGAACTGGGTTTCCATCTGAGCTCTTGATATTCATACAAGTGTTTCTCCTTTCTCCAAAGGTCTCTTTAATTTTCCTGTAGGCGGTATCTATCTTACCCCTAGTGAGATAGGCCTCTACATCCTTACATTTGTCCTCTAGCCATCCCTGCTTAGCCATTTTGCACTTCCTGTCGATCTCATTTTTGAGAGCAACGCCGATATAAGACAAGTATCTGGCGCACCTGTTAGATTGGTTACTGCTGCTACAATATCACGTTATCAAGATTAAAGTGAGTTTGAACGTGGTGATATAGTCGCCGCACGAGGGATGGGACACAGCATCTCCGAGGTAGCGATGAAGTGCGGATTTTCCCGTACGACCATTTCACAAGTGTTCCGTGAATATCAGGAATCCAGTAAAACATCAAATTTTCGACATCGCTGCGGCCGGAAAAAGATCCTGCAAGAACGGGACAAACGACGACTGAAGAGGATCGTTCAACGTGACAGAAGCGCAAGCCTTCCGCAAATGGTTGCACATTTCAATGCCGGGCCATCAACAAGTGTCAGCGTGCAAACCGTTCAACGAAACATCATCGATATGGGCTTTTGGAGCCGACGACGCACCGCACTCATGTACCCTTGATGACTGCGCAACACATAGCTCTACGACTCGCCTAGGGCCGTCAACACCGACAATGGTCTGTTGATGACTAGAAACAAGTTGCCTGGTCGGGTGAGTCTCATTTCAAATTATAGCGAGCGGATGGACAGGTACGGGAATGAAGACAACCTCATGAATCCATGGAACCTGCTTGTCAGCAGGTGACGGTTAAAGCAGGTGGAGGCTCTGTAATGGTGTGGGACGTGTGCAGTTGGATTGATGTTGGACCCCTGATACATCTAGATACGACTCTGACAGGTGACACGTACGTCAGCAAACTGTCTGATCACCTGCATTCCAACGGACTTGGGCAATTCTAGCAGGACAATGCGACACCCAACAAGTCCAGAATTGCTGCAGAGTGTCTCAGGGAACACTCTTCTGAGTTTGAACACTTCTGCTGGCCACAAACCTCCCCATACATGAACATTATTGAGCATATCTGGGATGCCCTGCAACGTGCTATTCAGAAGAGGTCTCCACCCGATCGTACTCTTACGGATATATGGACAGCCCTGCAGGATTCATGGTGTCAATCCCTCCAGAACTACTTCAGACATTAGTCGAGTCCACGACACGTCGTGCTGCCGCACTTCTGCGTGCTTGTGGGGGCCCTACACGATATAAGGCAGGTGTACCAGTTCATTTGGCCCTTCAGTGTAACTTACCGGCTTCGCCTTTCAGTGCCGTCAAATACGCCACAGCAAGAAAAATTGGCTTCTCAGAAGCACACAAGTGACAGAACACTGTTTCTTTCTTATGGCTGGAGGTGTGTTTCACTGAAAGAGGTCAATATGATTTTTCGTGGATAACACCTCAACATGAAATTCATGCCAACTGTAACACCCCAATTATAGAAACCCTAATAAACAACCCTTTGTTGTAAAAGAAGTAGGAAAATTAGTCACCCTGACAGTGGCGTCAGCTACTGACGACAAATTTTACACTTGTGATAATTTGATCAACAGGAATGCACGATGTCATGTGAATAATAATATTTATCATGAAATAGAGACTGAATGAAAGAATATGATAGGATATGCAACAAAAACATCAAAGAAAGAATTGCAAAATAATTAATAACGAACGTTAAAGCCCAGATGGTAAACTGGCAAAAGATAACATTTACCATAGAAGAGAGTTGTAGCCGCATCGAAAAGGAAGTTCGGTGTGACTACAATGTAACTCGGAAATGGAAATGTTAGCTTTAGTTGCTATCTAGTCGCTCTCTAGTACTGTTGCGATCGTAGTATGCATGTAACCGCTGACATTGTTTTAAGGTAATCGAAAGTTTTGCGATATAGACTGAAGCATTATTCAGAAGTCATACTAAAGCAAAGTCATCTTTACTGTTAGCAAGATAACGGGATACGGTGATTCGCGACAAAGTTAAATCGTGTGATGGGACTTAGCCTTCGTGATACTGAATAAGCACGAACATTCAAGGACACTGAAAAACAAAGATCGCCGACAGAAAAACAATTATTAGTCTCGAGTAGGTAACATACAAACGCCAATACGAAGAACGTACAATTGCGCCGAGTTGTCAGTTGTCGTCAACGACAGGATTACTGATGCAAACGGAAACAGTTCACTGAGTGAGAAATCGGTGTGTGTGCTCAGCGTAGGGACAATTAGTTACAAGGAAGAATAAAATTGGATTCAAACTTTAATTCTTCGTGTCGCCTACATAATTGAATACACATTATCAGATGTATTAGTGAAAATTAATTGATTATTGGAATATTATGAAGTGAAAAGTGTATTCATGACTATTTAACAGTGAACAGTCATAGATTTGTCCCAAGATTACGACGCATTCTGAACATTGCTTAAGTATATGTTATCTCTGGAATTACGCAGTTACTGAACACGCGACATAGCGACGTTTTGACGATGGAATAACAATTTATCAACTTAACATCCTCGCAATTCCATTATGTGGTCACGACTTGGGTGATGGATTGAGATTCGAGACTTCATATTATTAATATTCAACATCCATTATCTAATGGGGAATAATAAAATGAAGAATCAAGAGCGGCTTACACATTCTCACGCGCTGCTCTATCGAAATATTGACATTAATCACGAAAGACGGTACCTGAAATATGAGCAAGCCACGTGACGAGTTTGTGTTTTTCTACTAGTTACAGGGTGGCGTTGTCGTGAGCGACGGACGCCGTTCCACGTCATACCGACTGGAACAACCATCACCGCCGAGTCCTGTCAACTCTAAGGAGACGCAGACGCCACATTATTTGGCGCCTACATCGCGGGGCTCGACGACGACACGCCAAACGACTTGGGTGATGAACTGAAGATTCAAGACTTTATATTATTAATATCCGACATCCATTATCTAGTGCATAATAAAAAGAAGAAGCAAGAGCGGCTTACACATTCTGATGCGCTGCTCTATCGAATATTGACATTAATCACGAAAGACGGTATCTGAAATATGACCAAACCACGCGAGGAGTTTGTGTTTTCTTACTAGTTACAGGGTGGCGGGGTGGCGTTGTCGTGAGCGACGGACGCCGTTCCACGTCATACCGACTCGGACAACCATCACCACTGAGTCGTGTCATCTCTAAGGAGACGCCGACGCCACATAATCCACCAACTCAACACTTTTTCAGTCTTTCTTTTGACTTGTTTTGGATTCCGTCTTCTATGTTGTTTATTTTGTGTTTATCTTTTAACCTCTGCATAACTGAGCATCTCCAGTTACATGTCTTGCAGATTGTTATGTTTGTCTGACCGTACAGTTTTCCGCCAAAAGTAGGTCTGAATTAATACGTCGATGCTCCACTAACCTGTCCACTATTCTCGTAAGTATCTCTGATAAGTTTATTTCCAACCTTTTTTATACTACCCACTTTATCTTACAATTTGTCCACTTCTCAGCCTTTCTCATTTTATCTCCTTCCTCCTCATCTTTTCCCCACGGTCCGCATTTCACTCCGATGCTGTGTTCCACACGCACATTTTCAGTACCATCTTCAACATCCATATCCGATTCCTATGGAGCCCTTCCCTGCCAAACAGTTTTCTTCCCCACATCAATCTGCTTCCGCTGTCAAACGTCGGTTGTCTTGCTTAATGTTGCTTCCTAGACAGCAATGAGTTTTCACTTCGTCTGCTGTGTCGTCCTTAACAGAGTGGTTAGTGTGGCACCATTTTCCTTTCTATCACTTCACTCCTTGACTTCTTTATCCTGAGGCCAGATTATAAGTTAAGAAGGAAATATGACCAGTTTTAACACACCGATGACATCATCATTTAGGGTTGGTGCAATTCTAGGATTGAACGAGAACAGAGATCGGCTGTGTATTTTTCAAAAGATTCACCCCAGGATTCTCTTTAATAAATTTAGGGAAGCCACAGAAAACCTAAATCTGAATTTCAGACCAGCTGCCCCCTTATGTGACACCAGAGTCTTAACCACGCCGCCTAGCTCGTTTTCTGCGCTAAATACGAGTATGCTGTCTAGACGTAGAACCATGTGATTTTTGGAAAGCTGAAGTGGAGTTAAGGCGCAGCGAAAAAATACGAGATGTGGCTATAAAATAATGGGACTGATGCTTTCACAGAGTAAGCAAGCATTCGCCAAAGATTAACGACCAATAGCTGTGAAGCGTGAAGTCTTCTCAGTCGAATGCGGCATCTCTGGTGTCTTAGACAAATAAGTGTGGCCGAGGCCTTCGTTTGTGTAAGAGCTGTTAGTAAGAGTTGTTATTTTGTTTTGCCAAGTGTAATATTGGAGCAACGAATTGTCATGAAGTTTCACGTGAAATTTGGAAAAACTGCTAGTGGAATCTGTCTTTTACTCAAAGGAGTGTATAGCGAAGACTATTTAACACGAACGCGAGTTTTTGAGTGGTTCAAGCATTTCCAACATCGCCGAGAAGACGAAGATGACCGACGCCTGGGACGTTTTTCAACATCAAAAAAGGATGAATATATGAAAAATGTAGGGAATCTGATTCGATCTGACCGTCGACTAAGTATTCGACAGCTTGCTGAAACTGTAGGAACTGACAAAGAATACGTTAGGTAAACTTGGTATAAGCAATTTAACACGAGTAAAGCGTGTGCGAAACTGGTGGCGAAAAGTCTCGTGATCGAACAAAAAGAACCTCTTGATAATGTTTGTACAGACACCTTGACTACCAATCCTAATTTCGTGGAAAGAGTGATAACATATGACGAATCATGGTTTTTCACTTATGATCCAGAAACTAAGCGCCAATCCATGGACTGTAAGGGCCCAGCTTCACTAGCAGCGAAAAAAAGGTCGAATGAGCAAATTAAGATTCAAAGCGATGATGACTGTGTTTTTCGATATTCATGGAATTGTGTATCTTCATTGGGTTCCTAAAGGTCAAACTATTAATCAACACTATTACATTGAGGGTCTTGCTCAACTCCGAGAAAATTTTTTAAAAAAGATCCGAATTGTGGAAGAACAAGGCATGGGTTCTGCATCAAGACAACACACCGGCTCATATCGCATTGTCTGTGAAGAGGTTTCTAACGATGTACAGAATCCCACTGCTGGACCACACACCTTATTCGTCTGACCTAGCACCATCTGACTTATCTACTCTGCAAGGTCAAATCTGTACTAAATGGAACAAGATTTCAGTCCACTGAAGCAGTGAAAGGAAAAGCGGCACGCGTCATCAAGGAGCTCACATAGGAAAATTTCCAGCAGTGTTTCCATCAATGAAAAATTCGCATGGAGCATTGTAGGAATAGAAGAGGAGGGCATATTGAGGACGACAATAGCTAAATGCTAATGTTTTTGAAATAAAATGTTTTACAGCAATGGTCCCTTTATTTTATAGCCACATCTCGTATGGCTGCCTACTGCCTTTACTTTCCTGCTCAATGATGCCATCTGTACGCGTTTATTAAAATCAGTAATTGTCATAACAATAGAAAACGTTTGGCAAGTTGAAACTTTTTTCGCTAGTTTTGGCCTTTATCTTACACCCACGACAATTTTAGCGGCATCCTTTCTGCGCGTCGAGTCTCCACTCTGTGTACCTGTTTACTGCTCGATGACTTACCATCAAGCAAAGTTGCAGTTAGAGTATTATCTGCAACCATCATCAATATTCTATGCAGACTTGAAAGCCAAGATAATGCCAGGAACGCAATGCGTGGACGAACCATTTGTAGGCGCTGGTGGTAAGATGCAATCGAATTAGAAACAATAAGCACCACAAAATGTAAATTACTGGAACGTAAATTGTCTGCCACTTGCAATGGTCGATTTTTTCAACACAGCCACTTGCAACGTAGTCTTGAGAATCCAGAACTGAAACGACGCGGCGTAAACGTTCCACTAGGCTGACCCTAGAGTTTCGTAAAACAAATTTCTCTGCGCTGCTTCCTTGTCGGCGACTGAGCAACAGCTGCGCACAGCGCGCGGCGCGAGAAGCGTGTCCACGAGAGGCAATACTTAATCCCAACATCCGGCCACGGAAGTTGAGCCGCCTGCTTGACCGCACGCACTACCACTTCCCACGCCGCCTCCTTACCTACTCACTAACGCAGGAGAACGCTCTTCCGCTTCCCCAATCGGCGCCGTAGTCCTTAAAACATAGCACTCTTCTTCAGCAGAAGCAGCGTTCACCGAAAGTACGTTTCCTTTGCCTTCCATAAGCCACTTCAGGTGAATGCCCGTAAGGTATTCCCATAAAGTTCTCCCTATTTCGTTCCCTCATATTTATTCGACCTAACTAGGGTTTTGACGCTGTAAGCTCCATGTTCATGGGACGCCTAACGCTAATCCTACATTTTTGCAACAGTACTAAGGTGGCAACCGAATACACGATGACAACCTAGAGATTCGATATATGAATGGACAAAAACGGTACCTGTTTTTCCACGTACATACACTAGTAGAAAAGAAGCACTCAAGCTTACAAAGATGAACTTTTCTCGCTTAGTGTCACAAAATACGAACATAACGATCACAAAACGATTAGTCCGCTTGCTATTTTTCAACGTTAAGGGTAGTTGCAATTGAGAACTGGACTACGATTTGAAAAGCAATGAATCACTGCACTTATAATCGCTGACATTGAGGCTGTTAAATTGTGTTGGCAATCGATAAAATTTCCCAAGAAAGACGAAATTAACTGATAATCTGTAATCTGACTGCAGCTGCCAAGAAATACTATGTAATATTTTCTCATTACAGTGCCAAGAGTAAGAACATGATTGCTTGGTGATATTTGGGCAATCGAAGCCGTCACCTGTCTCACCAATTCCTACAGGGCGCGAACGCGCCATTTAGTCAGTACGCTCTTCTCGCGGCTGAAAAACGTCGCCGCTACGCTAGCAAAACGCGAGTGTGGCCGTATCCATCACGAAGCCGTATGCCACTGCCGAGGGAAGCCATGTGAAACAAGATACCGCCAGCGGTCTTCTGTATGCGAAAGCCGTATCGGCTAATCGTGCCTGGTATACAGGTAGTTGACACAACGTCGCATATGTGCCGGATGCGGAAACACGACTAGCTAAAGCTGCATCATCGTCTCCCTCTATATAAAAACTTATACGGAAAGGAAAACCAGTACCACGACAACTACCACGGGAATCAATACACAGTTTAACCTCTATACATCGAGCTGCATTCAAAATCATCTTCCGTAGCGCTTCTTAATGGCACACATCACCCTGAAGTTCTTACCGTCGATAAAACTATGTGGTAATCGGAATGGTCAGACTCTTATATTGACTACACATTGCTCTGCCTCAAGCAATCTGGAGAGGGCAACAATCCGAACAGAAAGAATAGATAAATAGGAGCATTAACGTACAATATAATAATCACGACAGGCAGAATTCTGAAATACTTGGGCATCTGGGCATCAGTAAAGCACGACTGAGAAGACGTCATGATAAAGCACCTCCATAAAGTCACATCGACCGCCAAAACTATGAAGATGCAACCACACACATTGATGCTGCCTCGTTAAGTAAGAACTGCGAGAGACATACGTATATTATACTCAAATTAATAGTTTTTCATAGAAGTCTCCATGCGCACCCTCGCACCAGAAGTTCAGAGGAAGTGGAAATCGACATCACAGAAGCACAAACTTCGGAGAAGACGTAATTGTTGATTGATACGGGAGACAACGACGCAAAACTCGAACTGAATAAAAGATGGAGAACTTAATGACACCCACCAATATGAATTAAGTAACGCAAATGATCTGGGTAACAAAGTCTGTTTTGCAGGAAAACGTTTTACCAGCAGAAATTTAACAGGTGTGGATCTGAGAGAGCCTACATGAGCAAACAAAAATACAATGAGGTGACTAAATTTAAAGGATACCTACTAATATCGTGTCGGACCTCCTTTATCTTGGCGTAGTGCAGCAACACTCACGTGACATGAACTCAGCAAGTCGTTGGAAGTCCCCTGCAGAAACATTCAGCCATGTGCCTCTATAGCAGTCCATAATTACTACTCTCATGTCAGGCGATCACGGTGGCCAAATCATTCGCTCGAATTCTCCAGAATGTTCTCTAAACCAATCGTGAACAGTTGTAGCCCAGTGACAATTCCACCGATGTTTGGGAACATGAAGTAAATAAATGGCAGCAAACGGTCTCCAAGTAGCCGAACGTATCAATTTCCAGTCAATGATCGGTTCATTTGGGCCAGAAGACCCAGTCCAATCCATGTAAACACAGCACACGCCATTATGGAGCCATAACCAGGATGCACAGTGCCTTGCTGATAACATGGGTCCATGGCTTTTTGTCGTTTGCGCCAAACTCGAACCCTACCATCAGCTCTTACGACTGAAATTGGGACTTTTCTGACCAGGTCACGATTTTCAAGTCGCCTACAATCCAACATATATGGTCACGAGCCCAGGAGATGCGCTGCGCACGATGTCGTGCTGTTAGCAAAGGCACTCGCGTATGTCGTCTGCTGCCATAGCACCTTAACGCAAACTTTCGCCGCACTGTCCTAATGGATACGTTTGTCGTATGTCCCACATTCATTTCAGCGGTTTTTCACGCAGCGTTGCTTGTCTGTTAGCACTGACAACTCTACACAAACGGCGCTGGTTCCGATCGTTAAGTGAAGGCTGTCGGCCCCTGCGTTGGCCGTGGTGAGAGATAATGCCTGAAATTCGGTATTTTCGGCACACTCTTGACGCTGTGGATCTCGGTATATTGAATTACCTAATTCCGAAATGGATTGTCTCATGCGTCTAGCTCCAACTACCATTCAGCGTCCAAAGTCTGTTAATTCCCGTCATGCGACCATGTTCTTGTCGAAAGCTATTCACATCAATCACCTGAATACAAATTACAGACAGCTCCGCCAATGCACTGCCCTTTTATACCGTATGTACGCGATATTATCGCCATCTGTATATATGCATATTGCTGTCCGATGACTTTCGTCACCTCAGTGTAAAATATATTACATCACTACTAAAATCAGGAGTACTGTAAAGATGTGTGTGTATAGTACAGATTTGACATAGGATAGTACCGGCAATGTTCGCCTTCAAATAGTTCAAATGGCTCTGATCACTATGGGACTTAACGTCAGAGGTCATCAGTCCCCTCGACTTAGAACTACTTAAACCTAACTAACCTAAAGACATCAGACACATCCATGCCCGAGGCAGGATTCGAACCTGCGATCTTAGCAGCAGTGCAGTTCCGGACTGAAGCGCCTAGAACCACTCGGTCACAGGGGCCGGCAATGTTCACCTTCAACGTCATAGTAGAACGCTCAAGATTTCCAACGAAGAACATATCATTTCCTACGGATGCACCAGAAATGATTCTGAAGTGCTCTTCCTTGAAATCCTCGTCCAATGGAAGCTGCGAGACGTTTAGAATTGAAAAATATGGTCACAGAAAATATCTTGGAATTTTTAGGAGACTGCAAAGGATATCTCGTCCTCTCGTCACATCAGTTCAGGTGATGGAGTAAAGCCGGCCGAGGTGGCCCAGCGGTTCTGGTTTTAGTTGGGCAGCTTTCGGTTCTACCGTGAAGATTTCCACAATGACTCCACTAAACCACTCACGACACACTTGAACCACGGAGATACGCCTACAGTTTATAAACTTGGACGTTTCAGGAATGCTATCCCCTCTTCTCTCCACATCTCCCCAAAAAATGACTATGGGCATCTCTCTCTCAGCGGATGGCGAACTGGTATTCCTCTCAACTTCATCGTACTCTCAGTTTTGCTCTAAATAACTTTATTTTATTAATCAAATGTAAGAAATTTTTTAACTAAATAGATTAGAACAGTCTTAACGATCTTTAATTTATTACCTTTTACTTCTGTCCAACCTAACGCACAACTTCTGAGCATGCGCAAGTTAACTATGTTCGAAAAATATCGAACGCAGACAATTTTACATACACTTCACTCGCCAGGGGATCAGCGTATTGATTATAACGGTGGGATCCATGTGTTTATGCTTATTAAATGAAAATTTATTACCTTTTGCGATTTTCTTTTCAGTATGAGTAGCTATTATCCTTAAATCTCTGCACCTTTTTGTTGTGTAGTGGTCCGTGGCTAACAGTAGCCACTGTCTGACATAGAAATGGAGCACCCTGAAGGAGAGCAGGAAATGAAATGTAATTTCAGTGATTACAAAAGCGAGTCAAATTTACGAAGAACTTGGTAGTATAAGCCCAACACTTACTCATACGACGTTGTAATCCCCCCCCCCCTCTCCCCCCCGAACCTGGATTTATGCAGTGATTCGGATGGGAAGGGTGTCAAAAAGTCGTTTGTCTTCTACCCTGAGGCAAGCTGGCCCACTACTGTTGAAACTCGTCCTTGATATCCTGCATAGTGACATTGGGACGGAGTTGACATCCGAGCCGTTCCCACACATGTTCTATCGGAGACCGGCCTAGGAGGTCTTGCTGGCCTCGGGAGTACTTCAAAATCACTCAGATAGGTCACAGAGACACGTACCATGTGTGTAAGAGCATTGTCCTGCTGAAAAGTGGCACTGTCGCATGAGAGATAACTCATTAGGGCGCAGGATGTCCTTGACGCACCTTTGAGCAGTTATAGTTCTTTCAATCACTACCAACTGTGACCTGCAGGCCCGCCCAGTTAGCCGAGCGGTCTAACGCACGGCTTTCCGGAGCGGGAAGGAGCGCCTGGTCCCCGGCACGAATCCGGATTTGTGTCGAGGTCCGGTTAGCTGGTCAGTCTGCGGATGGTTTTTAGGCGGTTTTCCATCTGCCTCGGTGAATGCGGGCTGGTCCCCCTTATTCCTCCTCAGCTACACTATGTCGGCGATTGCTGCGCCAACAAGTTCTCCACGTACGCGTACAGCACCATTACTCTCCCATGCAAACATAGAGGTTACACTCGTCTGGTGTGACACGTTCCCTAGGGGGGTCCACCGAGGGCCGAACCGCACAATAACCCTGAAAGAGTGGTTCGGCGTGGGGCGGCGGAGGGGTGAAGTGACTGCGATAGTCGTCGTGGGGTTGTGGACCACTGTGGCTGCTGCGGGGACGGAGCCTCTCCATCGTTTCTCGGTCCCAAGTTAACATACAACTGTGACCTGAAGTCATACTGATGGCATCCCACACTATGACGCTAGGAGTAACACCGCTGTGCCTTTCCAAAACCTTGGAAGGATGGGACCTCCCCCAGGTAGCCGCCATACTCTCCGACGGTGGCCACCCGGAGTAGTGCAGAACCGCGATTTATCGCTGAACACAATGCGACGCCATTCATCAGCAGTCCATGCTGCCCGGTCAATGCAGCACTTCAAACACAGCCATGTCTGTTGTGATGTTAATGACAGCCTTCGGATGGGACGGTAATACCCTAATTTAGCTGCTGACATTCTCCGATCAGTGGTGCAGGAAGCCAAACAATGTTGCAGGGAGACCATCATTTGTTTTCGGATGGCAGGCGCAGATGTGAAGGGGTTAGCTGAGCTTCGTGCATAATACGGCGATCTAGATACTGTCGACCGGAATCTTGACAACGAGTGTGCCTGCCTCCTCGTTGTCATGCAATTCTTACGTCGGGCCACTGTCACACCCGAATGCGTGAAAATCCAGGCATTGCAAAATTCCAATAACAGACCAAATGGAGAACCACATTGAGGCCCCGTTCTGTTACCGTTAGGTGTTGATACCGCTGTCTCACGCGAGTCCACGACAGAGATCACTCAGCATCTGACGCTGCTCACGCTCCTTATATTCCCTACCAGGCCTGGTAACAACACTAATCCACTGCTATGACCGTTCTACCCGTTACAGAGAATTGCAGCTCTAATCATTGGCATATCCGACGATGGTATTTATGTGTACGAAGTCGGCCGGCCACTGTGATCGAGCGGTTCTAGGCGCTTCAGTCCGGAACCATGCGACTGCTACGGTCGCAGGTTCGAATCCTGCCACGGGCAAGGATGTGTTTGATGTCCTTAGGATAGTTAAGTTTAAGTAGTTCTAAGTCTAGGGGACTGACCACCTCAGATGTTAAGTCCCATAGTGCTTAGAGCCATTTGAACCATTTGTACTAAGTCACATTGACATCCAACACCGCTCCTGGGTTTACATTTTTTGTCAGGCAGTTTACATATAAATCGTTAGTATCTTTTATTGTACCTCAGTCCTGAACGTGTAATCTGTGAGTTTTGATATTATTTCGGAAAGATGAAAGTATTCAGAAGACGTTCGAAAACCAGCTCTATTGGTCAGATGTAGATTACTGCGATTCTCTTCAGTCTAGTAGAAACAACCTTTACCCAGTGTCTACAACTTTTATCAGTCTCGATAAATCTTAATAGTGATCAGCAGAGGGTACTGCAGGTACGACCCCAAAGATCGCTGACGCCAGCATCCAACACTCGGGCAATTACATTATCCCCAGAGTTCCCTATCCCTCACACTTCCCCCTTGTCACCAATGGCATTACGCGTTTTTGCGAAAGTGCGAAGGGGTCCCCAGGGGAACAAAAGCGTCCAAGTTCGTCCCCTCACCCTTCGAGAAATTTTAATTTTTATTATTCGCTTGCGCAAGCGCCGTCATTTCTTCACTGTCTGTGCGTAAGTCCAGGTCTCACTGTTCAATTGATGAGACGCTTGCTTTGAACAAAGACGACTAACTACTCTGTTTGTTGTAAACATGTATCAGAGATATGTGCTCACAGCTTTCTGCATCTAGAATGGACAGGTATGGAAACGGAGAAGCATATGACTTTAGACAGGAGGAATACTGTCCAACAAACAATGACTATGAAACAGAATGGTAAGAAGATGCATTACCTGATTGGGTCCATCACGTGTTGCATTTGCTGGAACTGCACACCCTTTTTGAAATGTATATTTAGTCTCCCACCAAGCAAGAAGCAGCTGTAAGATTTGCAGGAAATATCTATGAGGAAGTATTTCATCAATACTTTATTTTCAACTCTATCAAAACACACAATCATATAAATATGGCGTATACATCGGCGACATCGGCGTTACGCCGGTGTACGTATCACATATACGCCATACATACGTCGCGATGTGGGCTCATTGCCCGCTACTTTGCCTTTGACACACAGAGGCTATTGTTGGGCACGTGACAGCCACGTGCTTCTTTCTGTTAAGTGACGAACATCCCAACAGCTGTGCTTGTTACATACTAAGACAAGGAAATAAAGGGAGTGAGGAAAAGAGAGAGGGGTAGGAGGAGCCGGACTAAGAGGAGTAGTGGGCATAGGAGATGGAAAGACGGAGAAGGAGCAGATGGACAGAGAGAGTAGGGCCCAGTAGATGGGCTAATCGAACCGAAATAAATATATACCCGGGCAACGCCGGGTCTCAGACGGTCCTTAATAACTTAGCTGCATATTATATATGAAGATCCTGAAATTTAAAGTTGTCTTATTTCAAAGCCATTATGCGATGCAGTACGTTAACTCCGGTTGACATGACGTTTAGCAACCAACCATATCATGTTGGTTGGAATGATTAGAGGAATGTTCCACTTTCTTTCTTCTGAAATCAGCGCAATTATATACACTGTGTAAGTGGTATCATACAGTGTGCTTTAGTAACACCAACTCACTGAGGATTTTTGCTGTGCAACAACATACTGACATTAGCTTGGCATATCTGCGTATTTTTCGTAAAAATCACTGAATATCACTGAAAAGAATTAATCGTGACGGCGAAACCTAAAATAGAATCAATTTTTTGCAAGAACTCTTACTGCTCTAATACTGTTTCTTCGCCTTAGTCGATGTCTTCCAGTCCAGTGGTCCTGTCTAAGTTCTTCAAATGAAACGGATAAAAAAGAACTTGTTTCCTTATTCCACAGTCATAGACTTCTTCGTTTTCTTTCTTCCATACCATACGACTAACAAACATCAGGTGTTAAATTATTTTAAAGACTGTATAAATTACAAGTTCATATTTGTTTGATTATATGTGTAACGAAATTGTGTTGCACAAATCATATTCGACGTGTTTATGAACGGACCACTGTGTAAGTTTGTTTTTCTTTTGAGTTCTCATTTAAGTTTCCAAAATGAATTTTCACTCTACAGCGCAGTTTAAGCTGATTTGACACTTTCTGGTGGATTAAGACTGCGTGCTGGATCGGGACTCGAACTTAGGTACCTCTGCCGCAAGTACTCTGCCGACTGAGCTATCCAAATACGATTCTCGATTGGCACTCACATCTTCACTTCCGTCAGTACATCTCCTACCTTACAAACTTCATTCTCATTTCAGTTGTTTTCGTGTAGTCATGAGTAATGTTTGTATCATTTAGAACAATGACTGTTTATTTAAGCATTATATCTGTTAATTACATTATTCTTAACAAATTTAAATTTATTCCACTGAAGAATTACCATTTCTTTCCTTTAATCTATCAAAAAATAACTTTCACCATTTTTTGAGAAGACAACAATGAAAGTGACTTTCAGTCTCCATCTTACAGAGAGAAGTTGTTCAAGCACGTCCCTTAAACATAACTAGAGAGTATTTCTGAAGATTCTCGATCTACTGACAGTGCTGATTCTTTTCAGTTTCTAAGCTTGTGACGCGAGGTAAAAACAGGGAAGAATGTGACTGAACGTCACACCCGATCGAGAGGTCATAAGAAACCGAGTGCCGGCCAGGGTGGCCGAGCGGTTCTAGGCGCTTCAGTCTGGAACCGCGCGACCGCTGCGGTCGCAGGTTCGAATCCTGGCTCGGGCATGGATGTGTGTGATGTCCTTAGGTTAGTTAGGTTTAAGTAGTTCTAAGTTCTACGGGACTGATGACCTCAGAAGTTAAGTCCCATAGTACTCAGAGCCAGTCCGAAGACTGGTTCGATGCAGCTCTCCACGTTAGTCTATCATGTGCAAGGCTCTCTACCTCTAAGTAGCTACTGTAATCTACATCCACTTGAATCAGCTTATTTTATTCATGCCTAAGTCTCCTACAATGTTTACCTCCCACACTTGCCTCCATTACCAAAATCGACTATTTCATTATACCACAGGATGTGTCTTACCAACAGATCCTTTCTAATATTCAAACTGTGCTATAATTTTTTTTCTCCAATTCGATGCAGTACCTCATTAGTTACTCGATCAATTCACGTTATCTTTAGCATTCTTGGCTCTGAGCACTATGGGACTCAACTGCTGTGGTCATAAGTCCCCTAGAACTTAGAACTACTTAAACCTAACTAACCTAAGGACATCACACACATCCATGTCCGAGGCAGGATTCGAACCTGCGACCGTAGCACCTGCGCGGTTCCGGACTGAAGCGCCTAGAACCGCTCGGCCACAGCGGCCGGCTTTACTCTTCTGTTGTTCACCACACAACCTCTTTTCAAGATACTACCCATTCCATTCCACTGCTCTTCGAAGTCCTTTCAAACCGGTGTCCGGCCATCCTGATTTAGGTTTCCAGTGATTTTCGTAAATCGGTCTAGACAAATGCCGGGACGATTCCTTCGAAAGAGCACTGCCGATTCCCTTCTCTATCCTTCCCCAAACCGAGCTTGTGCTCCGTCTCTAATGGCCTCGTTGTCGACGGGACGTTAAACACTACTAATATTCTTCTTCTTCTTCTTCTGCTTCTGCTTCTCCTCCTCCTCCTCCTCCAAGTCCTTTACCGCCTCCGACAGAATTACAATGTCATCGGCAAACGCAAAGAATTTATTTCTTCTCTCTGAACTTCAATTCCCTTTCCAAATTTCTTCTTGATTTCCTTAACTGCTTGATCAATGTACAGATTGAATAATATGGAGGACAGAGTACAACTCTGTCTCATTCCCTTCTCAAACACTGCTTCCCTTTCATGCTCCTCGACTCTTTACAACTGCCATCTGGTTTCTGCACAAGTTGTAAATAGTCTTTCGCCCCCGTATTTCACATCTGCTACCTTCACAACCCCGAAGACCACAGTCTAGTCAACAGTGTCGACAGTTTTTTCTAAATCTACAAATGCTACAAACGTACGTTTGCCTTTCTTCAAGCTCTTTTCTAAGATACGACGTAAGGTAAAGTACTGCCTCAAGTGTTCCTACATTTCTCCTGAACCCACAATGACTTTCCGAGGTCAGATTCTACCGGTATGTAAATAATTCATGTTAAGATTTTGCAACTATGGCTTATTAAACTGATGATTCGATAATATTCACATGTCAACTCCTGTCTTTTTGGAATTGGAATTATTGCATTTCTCTGGAATTCTGGGGTTATTCCGCCTGTCTCATTATCTTGCCCACCAGATGGAATAGTTTAGTCATCGTTATCTCTCGGAAGGATCTCAATACTTGTAAGGCAATGTCGTCTACTCCAGGGACTTTCTTCCCACTGAGGTCTCTCTGAGCTTTGTCAAAGTCTTCTCGCGGTATGATATCTCGTATCTCATATTCACCTACTTCCCCGTTTCTTTCCACAATACTCTCCTCAAGTTTTGTTTCCCCTTTATAGACCCTCTATAAATATTTCTTCTATCTTTCAGCTTTCCCATCTTTGGTTAGTGCAGTTTTGCCATCTGAGCTCTTGATATTCATACAGCTGCTTCTCTTTTCTCTAAATGTGTCTAATTTTTTTATAGGTGACATTTATATTTCCCATGATCTTGCATCTTTCTACAGCCTTGTATTTGTCATCCAGCCGTTCGTGCTCAGCCTTTTTTCATTTCCTGCCAATTTCATTTTTAGAAGTCCGTATTCCCGTCAGAGAGCTTCATTCTACTGTATTCCTTCCCTCCGTTTGTCAATCAAAACGTAAAGCTCACTTTGAAAATCTCAATAAACCATGTTTCTTTCAGTTTATGAAGGTCCCTTCTCCTTTAATTCCCACCGTTTTGTTATTTCTTCAGTTTTAATCTGCAGTTCATAACGAATAAATTATGATCAGAATCCCCATCTGCCTCTGGAAATGTCTTACAGTTAAAATCTGCTGACGAAATCTCTGCCTTAACATTATATAACAATGTGAAACCTTGTACGTACACAGCCTTCTTACATGATTCTTAAGCCAAGTGTTACCAATCATTAAATCATGCTCTGTGCAAAATTCTAGCAGGCGGCTCCATCTTTCATTCCTTCCTCCGGTCCAAATTCTCCTACTATTTTTTCTTGTCTTCCTTTTTCTACAATAGAATTCCATTCACCCATTACAATTAACTTTTACCTCCCTTAAGTATCTGAAAAATTTCCTATACCTCATCATGCATTCTTTCAGTTTCTTCGTCATTAGCTGTTTAGCGTATAAACCTATACTTCCGTACTGGGTGGTGCTTTTACGTCTGTCTTGGTTACTATATGGGTTCACTATGTATTCATAGTAACTTAAAGACGTTTCATTTTTTCTTGTTTACTGTTAGGGCCAATTATGAAGTATCTTTGTCTGATATTGTGTTGATAAGCCTGCACCGACCAGGCCACACGTCCTGTTTTTCCTGCCACCGATCTTCACTAATTCTCACTACATCTGAACTCATCTGAACTCAACTTACTATTTTCCCTTTTGAAATTCTCTGCTTTATTGCACGATTGAGTGTCGAGTGAGAGTCGGGGGGGGGGGGGGGGGGGCAGCTGATATTGCGCGCTCTCATATCTGTGTGTGTGTGTGTGTGTGTGTGTGTGTGTGTGTGTGTGTGTGTGTGAATGTGACGGAGGGGGGGCGGTGGGGGGGGGGGGGGAGGAGGCGGGTGCGCGCAAGCGCTCAACTGTAGTTGGAAATTCTCTCTATTTTAATTCTTCTTTCTTTGAGTTCTTGTTGTCGTAAGGGCACAAAGATTCGAAAAATTATCAGCGAAGCCCGGTCATCCACCCATTAATGAACGTCCATTTGATTCCACTTACTGGACGTCTGACATTTGTCAGTCAGTCCAGTTACATTCACGAATGTAGAGAGACGTGCTTTAGGAAGGTCCACCATATTCCGCACAGTACATACTCTTCATAATGTATGGAAGTGTGAAATATGCGTTCGTAAAAGATACTAGAACTCTGATAATCTGTCAGCTCAGTAAAGTGCTGGCAGATTACCAAGGAGCGAGAAACGGACCATTAGTGCGCACTGCGGGTTCTAGATATGCGTCAAACCAAGCGAGCGATATTGGCCACTCTCCTTTTCTGGTTACTGGCTAAGTATTCAGGATAGTGAATCAAATTACTATGATACGTTGCTTTGAGCCGCCAACTGCAGCGATCCAGATACATCCGACAAGATCTTGCAATCACTATTCATCAGCGAATAGAGAGACGCAACAGATTCCAACGTTCATAAATTTCACTACAGCGTTACAGCCTGCTGGAGGAGAGCTACACGATTGTGATTAAATAATGCTAAACTCCTTTCAAACTGCAGAACGGAAACTTGTTTCACAAACAGATGAATTATTCAATAGCTGCCTGCGCACCACCTGCGAGCAGCTGAAACCGTGCGTAGTGGCTACCCGCTGTTAGCGTGAGAGGTGCGAACGTAGCACGAGTAGGTATGCCTTCGCACTGTGTTATACGACATGCACGGAATACATGGGCCACTTTAATCACAGGAGGTTTACATGAACTATAAGTCCTGCTAAAGCTACCTTGTCTAGATGATAGGTGGTGATAATAGCTATGTCGGCCTCTATTAGTTTCACTTGCTGATTCTTAAACCTTTCTGTACTATTATTTCAAACAAGTACGTATATTATTTCTGGGAATTACATTATACTGCTAAAACACACACGGTTTTAAATTAACTGTTACTTTAAGAACAGAAAGCAAAAGGTAATTCTCCGCAATATTGAGAGTGGTAGTGATGTTCAGTCGCAATGGGGCACTGTTAAATGGGGCGTTCCCTAAGGGTCGGTGCTGGGGCCACTGCTGTTTCTTATTTATACAGGGTGTTACAAAAAGGTACGGCCAAACTTTCAGGAAACATTCCTCACACACAAATAAAGAAAAGATGTTATGTGGACATGTGTCCGGAAACGCTTAATTTCCATGTTAGAGCTCATTTTAGTTTCGTCAGTATGTACTGTACTTCCTCGATTCACCGCCAGTTGGCCCAATTGAAGGAAGGTAATGTTGACTTCGGTGCTTGTGTTGACATGCGACTCATTGCTCTATAGTACTAGCATCAAGCACATCAGTACGTAGCATCAACAGGTTAGTGTTCATCACGAACGTGGTTTTGCAGTCAGCGTAATGTTTACAAATGCGGAGTTGGCAGATGCCCATTTGATGTATAGATTAGCACGGGGAAATAGCCGTGGCGCGGTACGTTTGTATCGAGACAGATTCCCAGAACGAAGGTGTCCCGACAGGAAGACGTTCGAAGCAATTGATCGGCGTCTTAGGGAGCACGGAACATTCCAGTCTATGACTCGCGACTGGGGAAGACCTAGAAGGACGAGGACACCTGCAATGGACGAGGCAATTCTTCGTGCAGTTGACGATAACCCTATTGTCAGCGTCAGAGAAATTGTTGCTGTACAAGGTAACGTTGACCACGTCACTGTATGGAGAGTGCTACGGGAGAACCAGTTGTTTCCGTACCATGTACAGAGTGTGCAGGCACAATCAGCAGCTGATTGGCCTCCACGGGTACACTTCTGCGAATGGTTCATCCAACAATGTGTCAATCCTCATTTCAGTGCAAATGTTCTCTTTACGGATGAGGCTTCATTCCAACGTGATCAAATTGTAAATTTTCACAATCAACATGTGTGGGCTGACGAGAATCCGCACGCAATTGTGCAATCACGTCATCAACACAGATTTTCTGTGAACGTTTGGGAAGGCATTGTTGGTGATGTCTTGATTGGGCCCCATGTTCTTCCACCTACGCTCAATGGAGCACGTTATCATGATTTCATACGGGATACTCGACCTGTGCTGCTAGAATATGTGCCTTTACTAGTACGACACAACATGTGGTTCATGCACAATGGAGCTCCTGCACATTTCAGTCGAAGTGTTCGTACGCTTCTCAACAACAGATTCGGTGACCGATGGATTGGTAGAGGCGGGCCAATTCCATGGCCTCCACGCTCTCCTGACCTCAACCCTCTTGACTTTCATTTATGGGGGCATTTGAAAGCTCTTGTCTACGCAACCCCGGTACCAAATGTAGAGACTCTTCGTGCTCGTATTGTGGACGGCTGTGATACAATACGCCATTCTCCAGGGCTACATCAGCACATCAGGAATTCCATGCGACGGAGGGTGGATACATGTATCCTCGCTAACGGAGGACATTTTGAACATTTCCTGTAACAAAGTGTTTGAAGTCACGCTGGTACTTTCTGTTGCTGTGTGTTTCCATTCCATGATTAATGTGATTTGAAGAGAAGTAATAAAATGAGCTCTAACATGGAAAGTAAGCGTTTCCGGACACATGTCCACATAACATATTTTCTTTCCTTGTGTGTGAGGAATGTTTCCTGAAAGTTTGGCCGTACCTTTCTGTAACACCCTGTATAAATGATATGCCTTCTAGTATTACTGGTGATTCAAAAATATTTCTGTTTGCTGATGACACCAGCTTGGTAGTGAAGGATCTTGTGTGTAACACTGAAACAGTATCAAATAATGTAGTTCATGAAATAAGTTCGTGGCTTGTGGAAAACAATTTGATGCTAAATCACAGTAAGACTCAGTTTTTGCAGTTTCTAACTCACAATTCAACGAGAACCGATATTTTGATCAGACAGAATGGGCATATTATAAGCGAGACGGAACAGTTCAATTTCCTAGGCGTTCGGACAGATAGTAAGCTGTTGTGGAAAGCCCATGTCCAGGATCCTGTTCAGAAACTAAATGCTGCTTTATTTACCATTAGAACAGTATCTGAAATAAGTGACAATTCAACACGAAAATTAGTCTACTTCGCATATTTTCATACGCTTATGTCGTATGGTATTATTTTTTGGGGTAATTCTTCTGATTCAAAAAGGGTATTTTTGGCTCAAAAACGGGCTGTTCGAGCTATATGTGGTGTAAGTTCGAGAACCTCTTGTCGACCCCTATTCAATACTCTGCGAATTCTGACATTGCCCTCACAGTATATATTTTCTTTAATGTCGTTTGTTGTTAGCAATATTAGCCTATTACCAAGAGTTACCAGCTTTCACTCAGCTAATACTAGGCAGAAATCAAATCTGTATGTGGAGTGCACTTCCTTGACTCTTGTGCAGAAAGGAGTGCAGTATTTTGCTGCATCCATTTTCAATAAGCTGCCACAAAACCTCAAAAATCTTAGCAGTAGCCCAAAGTCTTTTAAGTCTAAACTGAAGAGTTTCCTCATGGCTCACTCCTTCTATTCTGTCGAGGGGCTCCTGGAAGAGCTAAAAAATTAAGCAAATTCCAGTGTTACATTGTTGATTTTCTTTATTTAAACTTACGACTTGTCGCCTGAATATGTTTTTTATATTTCATTTTATCTGTTTCTACTATCGTGTTATAATTTGATGTATTGACTCGTTCCATCACAATGCAGATTTCTCCTTAATTTGGTCCCACGGAACAATGAATAAATAAATAAATAAAATAAATAAGTCATATGTAATCAGTAAAAATATATTTCGTGTTCATCTGCACCTCCGTCTTCAATGTACTGTATCTCCGAATTTTCTTGACAACACCACGTGTAACTCTTCTGAGGTCGTCATAGGTTCTTTTATGAGGGCAGCACCACTCATAATAAGAACGATCAAGTCGTCTCTTGTATATACTTTTTCTTTGTAGACTTCGCTTTTCAACTATACCCACAGGCACAACGCTAAAGAAGTAAGGTCCGAGGGCCCCTGGACGCCACGAAACTTGACCATGTCTGCCGATCCATCTTCCGGGGACTGTTAGGTTTACATGGCTAGAATGGGCAGGGGCCTGACATGCCAGAACATCATATCCATCCTTGTAGCCAAAGTCACCTCTTTCAGTAACACTGGAATCTCGTTTATAAGGAAGTCTATATAAAGGCGCCCCTGTAAGACGATGTAGCAACACAACAGGCCCAATCATGAGTGGCCATCATACCGCACCACACATTTACAGGAAATTAGTCTTGATAATGTGTCTCCACAAAAAGCACGTGGGTTTTCCCCAGACTATGAGTGTGAGTTACGAATTTTATTGACACCGTCACGACGGAAAGCGGTTTCAACAGTAAACAGTATTAACAGGATTACTCGGCCATCTGAAATTAGCCAACGACCAAATTCCAATCGTCTAGCTTCATCTCCATCACTAAGATGTTTGATTTGCGGCATATGATACGGCTAGAAGCCTCTCATAAGTAATGGCCGCCACATTCTTGTAGGTGGAACACCGACACATGTAGAAATTCTGAGTGTGCTTGCAGAATGACTTCGTTCTAAGAGCTGAATAATGTTTCCTACTTCATCCACACACTTCATTTACACGTTCAGGTGAGATACGACTGTTAGGCACTGCCATACTCGCCCAATTTAGTGAAAGCAGGAGAAAATACTCATATGCATGGTACCCTGCCGTTAGGAAATAATCTGCCGTGTTATTCACAGGCAGCAGTAGCGTTTCCATTACAAAACCGATACACAAACACATGGTGTCCATAACTAAAGTTCCAGTTTCAAAACGCTGTAGAAAGAGAACCACTGCTTAGAATGACTTAAATTTTGAACAGCATGTGCTGACGCAGGAGGAAACGCATTGAAAAAAAAAAAAAAAAAAAAAAAAAAAACAAAAACAAAAAAAAAAAAAAAAAAAAACGAAAATCTGACTAATAGATGGCGCTACAAGCATCATAATATGCATATCAACAGACGCGCGGCACAGGGCTGTTCCTCAGTTTGTGTCCGAGATGCTCGGCATCACTGTCTCCATGAAGCATCGCGCGGCAGTGGTAAATCTCTTTTACAAGAACGGTGCCTGTGAGCCAGTACCCCTACTGACATTGCGAACACTCAAGGGTATGAAAAAGACATTAGTCTGATGTCTGCTAAAGGTATGGAGAAAATGATAATAAAATTTAAAAAGACAGGTTCCTCTGAAGTGCTATGTGGCAGAGAGAGGAAAGCAATTGATCTGACATCTGTCGAAGATCTGGCCACAGCATTGCAGGTGGGGTCGGGTGCTGGTGTGCAAACATGCAGCGCACTTGGAACTGCCCGAACGCTGGACACGCCTGCGAGCACGGTGCAAATAAAATCCTAAGAAACATCCAGCGTTGGTATCCTTACAATATTACCCACGTTCAGGAGTTGCTTCCTGCTGACCTGTCAGCAAGACGAACGTTCTTCTTGCTCGCGTGGACAATGAATGGCCATGGAACCTTCTGGGGACAGACGAAGCCCATTTCCGTTTCCACTGACATATCAATACTCAGAGTTGCAGAAATATGGGCAATAGAAAATCCGCACACACATCAACCGGTAGCACTTCAGACTGTAAAACTGACTGTATGGTGCGGGTCGACAGCATCGTTTATCATAGGGCCGTATTTTTTCGAGGAGTCCCGTGTGTCATGTTACCTGTACCGTCACTGGCAAACGCTATGAGAGTCTTTTGCGCACCAACGTCATTCTAACCCTTGAACGGCGTATAGTGTATGGGTAGGATGCAAGGTGGCGCTCCTACGTACATTGCACAGTTAGTGAAGCGCCTGCTGGAGAGCCATTTCGGAAATACTAGAATTATGTGTGATAATTTCCCTACAGTCTGGCCGTCCAGTTCACCTGATCTTAGTCCGCATGACCTCTGGCTTTGGAGTTATCTGAAAGACGCTGTGATTAACGCTCCAGTAACGGACGTAGCTTAACTGAAGACCTGCATTGCGCAATACATTCTGAAAGTGACCCCGACACACTTCGATGTGTCGTGGAAAATGTTGTTTCTCGATTCCCCCTTGTGGCAGAAAACTGGACAGCATATCGATCATGTCTTGCACCGCCTGACTCACGACTGTTAGAAACCAATGTCCTTTCGATTTTTATGTGATTGTCGCACCAGGACAATTAAAAACCTATGTCATTTTGTTTTTTATGCGGTTTTTGGCCTCAGGACAGGTAAAACCCGATTTTTCCTATCCAATGTGGTACGACCTTGCAGTGATGGACGGTTTTACCTAACAGTGCTACAACTGTTGACTGCCAAACTTGTGCAATCATGCACATTACCGAGCGAGGTGGCGCAGTGGTTAGCACACTGGACTCGCATTCGGGAGGACGACGGTTCAATCCCGTCTCCGGCCATCCAGATGTAGGTTTTCCGTGATTTCCCTAAATCGCTTCAGGCAAATGCCGGGATGGTTCCTTTGAAAGGGCACGGCCGATTTCTTTCCCCATCCTTCCCTCACCCGAGCTTGCGCTCCGTCTCTAATGACCTCGTTGTCGACGGGACGTTAAACACTAATCTCCTCCTCCTCCTCATGCACATTGAATAATACGGATGGTGTAATGTGCAACTCAAACTATGGCCGGCGTAATGGGATTCATCTGTCATTTGTCGCCGACCATGCGCTTACAGCGCCATCTATTGGTAAATTTGTTAAATTTTTTTAAATTTCTGTTCCATGACACTTCCCCTGTGTCAATAATACGCCGTTCAAATTTGACGTCATTGTGAGCAAAGGTTCTCTTTCTACAGCGTTTTGAAACTGGAACTTCAATTATGGGCACCTTTTGCCCTGTCAGCATACTCAGAATTAGTAATACGTATGCTGAAACGATATAGTAGAACTGACCAACAAATTATAATCTCAGTTGAAAAATACAATTGAGTTAACTCAAAGACAACTTGAGAAGCTTAACTTCAAAACAAAAATGAGAATCGATAAATAAACTCATAGGTACTAGAGTATCAACTCACGAAATTAAAACCTCTCTCTGTAACCAATAAAAAGAAACACTACTGTGGAGGCTATCTCGAACATTGATCCTTATCTACCCAGTTTTTAACATGATGTGGAACGCGAATGGGAAGACGGAAGATTAGTGTTCAACGCCCGTCGATGAAGAGTCACTGGAGACGGAGCACACGGTCAGGGCAAACTAGAATTGGTGAGAGCATCAGCCGAGTACTTGTCATAGGAACGACGCAGCATTTCCCTTAATCGGTTTAGGGGAACCACCGAAAATCTCGATCAGTATGGTCAGACGGTGATCCGAATCCCGCTTCTACCCAATGGGATTAACCATAGCGCCACCTGGCTCGATGTGGTACGCGCCGTCGCTAGAGATGCACACCCAAGTCACTTATCTCTCCCTGTGCTTGGCATCTCAGTTAAAATTTCCTTCTGATACGCATCACATTCCGCGGAACTCACGATTTACCATCTCCTCATTTGTCACTGTAGTTTCTTAGAAGTTTTCAAGCAATCTGATGTCCTCAATTTGTATCGGCTAATACCGACCCCCTCCTCCCGAACAGCGGCCCGGCGCTTGCTAATAAGCGGGAAATGCGCAATGTAGCTGCTGGCAAGCTGCGAGGCTGTGAACGACTACGGAATCGGAACATTAGTGGCCTGACGGCGACGATTACAATCTGGAAAGCGACGGTAATGACTTGAAACTCCCAGCAACTTAGTTGGAAAAAATAATTATAATCGTAAGACTATCATCAAAGGACGATGGCAATTTACGTTAAGTGCATCTGTAATAATGCGAATACGAGGAGACAGAGAAAACTGCGGATGGTGCTACTTAACACGAGCATTCTTTTTCCAGATCGAGTGAACAGCGTTGCGGCGGAAGTAGCGCATTTCCCGCATGCAAGAGTTAGGAGGAGGGGAGAGGAGACAGGGTAGGGTAGGGCCGGCGCCGAGCGCCTTTCACCGGAGCCAGAATGTGAGCTGCCGGAATATCAGCGGCGACGGCAGTCACGACCGGCCTCCGTGTGTCCGTGGCGCGCGCAGCCGCGCACGCAAAACCTGCCCCGCCGCACCAGCTCTCCCTCGCCGGTACGCGATTCATCACAGCCGCCGCAACTCATCTTCCTACCGGACGCCACTCCGCTCTGACGCTATCTTCTAGACGCCGTGTTCACTGGACCTATTTCGTCTACGGCAAGATCCAAACTCTGCAAACCTCTGTTAGGTGCGCGGCAGAGGATACTTTCCACTGTACCAGATACACCGCTGGCCATTAAAACTGCAGCGTGATCAAAGCGGCGTACAACTAAAGTAAAATTAGAACGAGCTGTACAACATGCTCGAGTGTACAACATGCTCGAGTATGCAAATGATTAACATTCCAGCGCAACCGCATAAACTAGGTACGAATAGTGCCATCCACATTCCGTATACATGGAGAGATTACGCAGCCAGTTTCTCAATCACAAATCTTTCTTAACTGTTGTTTGCTCGTGAGAAGATTGTGTTATGTGTCTTGTAAGAAGACACGTGTCGCAATTAGACAGCGGCAGGATCGTAGTCCATCGAGACTGAGGTTTATCGTTCCGTGATATTGCTACTAGCATGGTCGGGATATTGTGACTATCACGTGAATGTGGTATCCACGGATTCAAGAGGGCCATACCTGACACCACGAAGAGTTTCAGCGGCCCCATACGACTAACACCTGGGACAGACATACTGTTCGCTTAGCCGCACAGCTTCGTACAACGACGTTATGGACCTCGAGTCATGAAATGGGCTTGTTTCTAGCAACACAATTATTCACACTGACACTAGACATTCCTGATTTTATGAACAGCATCAGGACGGACGTATCCGTATGTGGAAGCCCTGAGTAGTGCGAACGTTTTCAGGTGGGATTCTTCTTCTTTGTACGGACCCAACACCTGGCATTATGGTGCTGCTCGCTATTGGGTACGCAACACTACCTCTTCTGGTTCGCATAGCCAGTAATTTGGACGGCGGCAGTAATGTTTCCGACGTGTTAAGGCCGGCGATTGTATCTCATCTTCGAGATACACTTGACGTTATTTTCCCAATAAGATAACGCAAGATGGTATGTGTCCCGTGCTTTCCTGACCTACCTCGAGTTCTATTGGTAATAAAAAGGTAGAGTCAGGTGTTCTGGATAGCCCTTGGGTTGGGGCCATTTGTGCCTTAGTGTCACTATCCTACAGTACAGGGTCAAAGTATGAATATTACACAATTCCTCCGGCTTAGTCAAACGGAACAAATCCGTTGGTTCTTTTCGTATTTGGTGTGGTCTACGGTTGGCTTGATGGGACTTAATGGAGGCATCATTAGTTCATGGCCGGTTCCTCGGAAAGCCCCACAAAACTGGATTTTTTACTGGATTTTCACCGTTACCAGTGAACAAAAACCCAACCGAGAATTCCAAGGCCACTATGCACAACACATCTGAAATTTTTAAGATTTATTCCGAAGATACCGATCTCGAACAATCTTGAAAATTTTCTTGATATCTTAATCCGTTTGCAAGATACCGAGGTCCCAAGTTATCCTACTTCTACAAGTAAAATCCGGTATAAGGCGAAATCTAAATACTAAATACGTAACAACAGCAAATTGCTCAAATTTTGAAGGTATATACTCTAGGCATTTATCTAGAAGAACCACATCCCCGTTTACAAAAATCTTTATCCTTTATCTAGAAATATCCTAGCAACTTGGGTTTATAGGTACCACAAGCCACCAGCGGATTTCGAGACGGCTATGCACATTAATTGGCTGTAATTGTTACTATGTATTCCTAAGACGCCGATCTCTAACAACCTTGAAACTTTTCTTCATATCTTTATCCGTTTCGGAGGTATAGAGGTTCAAAATTACCCTACTAGTACACGTACAATATGCACGTAAAATCCAGTGTGAGGCGAATACGAGAGACGGAGAAAAAACATTGTAAGGTATCTCCTCTCCTCTACCCTCCCCCCCTCCCCCTCCCCGCCGGCCGCAGTGGCCGAGCGGTTCTGCGCGCTTCAGTCTGGAACCACGCGGCTGCTAAGGTCGCAGGTTCGAATCCTGCCTCGGGCATGGATGTGTGTGATCTCCTTAGGTTAGTTAGGTTTAAGTAGTTCTAAGTCTAGGGGACTGATAACCTCAGCTGTTAAGTCCCATAGTGCTTAGAGCCATTTTTTCTCCCCCCCCCCCCCCCTCTCTCTCTCTCTCTCTCTCTCTCTCTCTCTCTCTCCCCCCCCTTTTTTTTCACGTAAAATCCGGTCTGAGGTGTAAAATAAATTTTGCGTCATTTCAATTTCACATATGTAAACCATCTAAATTTTACTGACTTCCACATTTCTTTTCATTTGAGTCATACGCCCTGTGGCAACGGGAAAAGAAGGGAGCACAAGAAATGAGAATATGTTGCTGTTTGTTTAAAAGACTCGCACCGAAGAGGGATACCAGATGCCTCATTCCACCTTCCTCGGCACCTTTAAAAATTTTCCCAAAAATGTTGGTAAGCGAACATCTTCGCCTTTTTTATGCTGAGAGAGAAGAAGATGGTGGCAGCTACCGCAGAAACGGAAATACAGAAACACAGAGAACAGTAGTTTTGTTACAAAGGAGGCAATAAAAATCTGAGAGAAAGAGAGGGACACAGTGGCAGGGGAACATGGTTGACAGTGATAGAACAGTGCTAGGAAAAGAGTGAAGGAGACAATACCAGGGGGAAGGAATAAAGAGAAAGAGAAATTAGAAATGGGTGAGAGCCAGTGATAATGAGAGACAGAATATAAGATTGGTTGGTTGGATTATAAGAGGGGGGAAAGGGACCAAACTACGAAGTCATCAGTCCCTTGATCCGAATAAAACAATGCCACAAGTGTGAGAATAAAACAAACGAGACTGACAATTCAAAACGGAATGAAAGGAAAAAATCACAAGAATGATGAAGGGCAACTAACATGTAAATGGACAGAAGGGGACAAGAAAACCACAGAAACGCAAGAAACTGGATGAAGAGATTAAAACAACAAAGCAGATTACCATGGCTGGCTGACCATGAGAATGAAAAAGGAGAAGCCAGCCACTCTGCAACGCATTAAAACCTCCACCCTAGAAGCATTAGGGTGGAGGACACAGAGGGACAAAGGACACGCGCTAAAACTTAGATCAAATGATAAAACCCACCCTCACGAATAAAACGTAAAACTAAATCAGCCGATGAGGCGTTGACAGATAAAATTAGCGACAACGAGTCCGGTAACCCAAGATTCCGTCGCTGGGCAGTCAAAGTGGGACATTGCACCAGAATATGGTCCACTGTCAACCGGGCACCGCACCGACACTCAGGCAGGTCTCCACGGCGCAGGAGGTAACCGTGGGTCGCCCAAGCGTGGCCAATGCGGAGCCGGCAGAGGACAACTGATTCCCTGGGAGAGGCCCGCATGAATGTCTTCCACACATTCGTAGTTTCCTTAATGACACACAGTTTGTTGTGTGTACTGTTATACCATTCCGTCTCACAAAGCCGAAAAACCCTATGGCGTAAGTCAGAACGCAGGTCAGGTTCAGAAATGCCCACCTCCAGAAGCGGTTTCCGCGTAGCCTGTTTGGCCAGCCTGTCGGCAAGTTCGTTGCCTGGAATGCTGACGTGTCCTGGGGTCCACACAAACACCACTGAACGACGGGACCGGTCCAGGGCATAGATGGACTCCTGGATGGATGCTACCAAAGGATAGCGAGGGTAGCACTGGTCGGTAGCTTGTAGGCTGCTCAAGGAGTCAGTACACAGAAGAAACGATATAATGAAGTGCACGAGCGATGGCTACCAGCTCTGAAGTGAATACACTGCAGCCATTGGGCAAGAAATGCTGTCCAAAATGGCTTCTGTGGACGAAGGCGAAGCCAACATGACCATTAGCCATCGAGCCGTCGGTGTAAACCACTTCAGAGCCCCGTAACACGTCAAGAACCGAGAGGAAGTGACAGCAGAGAGTGGCAGGAGTAACTGAGTCCTTAGGGTCATGCGAAAGATCCAGAAGAATCTGCGGCCTAGGTGTACACCGTGGTGGTGTATACGGATGGAGCTGGATGGGAGGTGGTAAAGGGAAGGACTCCAGTTCAGACAGAAGGGATCGCACGTGAACCGCAATCGTTAGCCCTGACCTGGGCCGCCGATGAGCTGCCGCTGGTGGAAAAAGGAGACGGTAATTCGGATGCTCAGGAGAACTACGAATGTGTGCAACGTAACTGGCCAGTAGTTGTGCACGTCGGATCTGCAATGGAGGGAATCTGGCCTACTCCAGGACACTGGTCACCGGACTCGTTCTAAAATCTCCCGTCGCTAGACGAACGCCACAGTGGTGCACTGGGTCGAGAAAAAACAACGCTGAGGGCACTGCCGAACCATAAACCACACTCCCATAGTCAAGGCGGGATTGAACAAGGGCTCTGTAGAGCTGCAGCAGCATAGAGCGAAAGATACCCCAGTTGGTGTTGCTCAGGCAGCGGACGGCATTGAGGTGTTGCCAGCACTTCCCCTTAAGCTGACGAAGGTGAGGTAACCAAGTCAATCGGGCATTGAAAACCAGTCCTAAGAATCGATATGTCTCCACTGCAGTGAGTGGATCGTCATTAAGGTAAAGTGCTGGTTCTGGATGAATGGTACAACGCCGACAGAAGTGCAAGACACACGACTTAGCGGCCGAAATCTGGAAGCCGTGGGCGAGAGCCCATGACTGTGCCTTTTGGATGGCTCCCTGTAGGCGCCTCTCAGCAACACCAGAGCTGGTGCAGCAGTATGAAATGCAGAAGTCCTCTGCATACAGAGAGGGTGAGACGGACAGCCCTACAGCTGCTGCTAGACCGTTAATGGCCGTTAAAAATAGTGATACACTCAATACAGAGCCCTGCAGGACCCCATTCTCCTGGATATGGGGGGAACTATGGGAGCGAAAGGAAATTCTGGATAAAAATCGGGAGCGGGCCTTGGAGACCTCACCCGTATAATGTGGCAAGGATATGATATCGCCAGGTGGTGTCACACGCTTTGCGTAGATCAAAGAAGACGGCAACAAGGTGTTGGCGTCTGGAAAAGACTGTTCGGATGGCAAACTAGAGGGGCACAAGATTATCAGTGGTAGAGCGCCCCTGGCGGAAGCCGCCCTGACATGCAGCCAGTAGGCCGCGTGACTCCAGGACCCAACCCAACCGCCAACACACCACACGTTCCAGCAGCTTACAAACAACGTTGATGAGGCTGATGGACCGATAACTATTCACATAAAGTGGGTTTTTGCCGGGTTTGAGCACCGGAACAACGGTGCTCTCTCGCCATTGCGATGGAAAGACGCCATCGCATCAGATCTGGTTGAAGATGACGACGAGATGGTGCTTGTAGTGAGACGAGAGACGTTTAATCCTCTGACTGTGGATCCGATCGGACCTAGGAGCTGTGTTGGGACAATGTGCAAGTGCACTGAGGAGCTCCCACTCCGTAAATGGGGCGTTATAGGGTTCACTGTGGCGTGTAGTGAACGAGAGGACTTTCTTTTCCACCCGCCGTTCGTGGGTGCGAAAGGCTGAGAGGTAGTTCTCCGACGCAGGGGCTCGAGCATAGTGCTCAGTAAAGTGCTCGGCAATCGCATTTGCGTCGGTACATAGCACGCCATTGATAGTAACGCCAGGGACACCTGTTGGGGTCTGGTACCCAAAAAGACGTCTGATCTTCGTCCACTCCTGTTTCCGTCGTTTTATAAGCTGGCATACCCGGGCACGGAGCCGCTTTAAGGCTATCAGATGCTCTAGGGAAGGGTGTCGCTTATGTCACTGTAGAGCTCGCCGACGCACTATAATTGCCTCAGCGACTTCCGGCGACCACCATGGGACTGTCTTTCCCCGTGGGCAGCCTAAAGAGCGAGGGATTGCGTTTTCTGCCGCAGAAACGATTGTGGTAGTCACCTGCTCAACCATCACATCGATGTTACCATGTGGGACAGAGTCAGCAGTGACATCAGAGGTGAAAGTTTCCCAGTCCGCCTTGTTTAAAGCCCATCTGGGCAGGCGTCTGTGGGCCTGACGCCGGGGCAGTGACAGGAAGACGGGGAAGTGGTCACTATCATACAGGTCGTCATGTGCTCTCCAGTGGATAGATGGGAGAAGTCCTGGGCTGCAAATTGATAAATCAATGGCCTAGTAACTACCTTGAGCCACACTGAAATGTGTGGCGGCCCCTGTATTTAAGAGAGAGAGGTTGAACTGAGACAGTAAAGTTTTGACATCTCTGTCTCGGCCAGTAAGCACGGTGTCACCCTACAAAGCGTTATGGGCGTTAAAACCTCCCAAAAATAGGAAAGGTTTAGGGAATTGATCAATCAGTGCAGCCAATACATTCAGGGGTACTACACCATCTGGAGGCAGATATACACTGCAGGCAGTTATTTCCTGTGTCGTCCACATTCTGACAGCCACAGCTTCAAAAGGGGTTTGAAGGGGCACAGGTTCACTACAGACTGAGTTTCGGACATAAACGCAAACTCTACCTGACACACTATTATAGTCGCTACAGTTCCTGTAACATCTCTTATAGCTGCGGAGGACAGGGGTCCGCATTGCTGGGAAACAGGTTTCCTGGAGGGCAATGCAGAAAGCAGGTGTAAAGTTTAACAGTTGCTGTAGCTCAGCCAGGTGGTGGAAAAAACCGCCGCATTTCCACTGGAGGATGACATCATCTTGAGACTGGGAAGGCATGGAACATTCAATGAGGCAGTTTATGCCTCAGGGTCACCTGCTACCACCGACTTTTTGCCTGAGCAGTCTATATCCATTGTGTCTGAGGGTCCGGCGAGATCCATGTCCTCAGCGGACGCCAGAATCTCCACCCCGTCCTCAGATGCAGAGCTTGTAGGTAGCAGTGGTGTGGGTGCCACCGCAATTTCCTTGTTCTTAGGGGTCTTTTTTTCGATTTCTCGCGCTGTTCCTTGGGTTTCCCTGGCTGGGAGGACTTCAATGAATCAGTCTCTGGGATTGAGGATGAGGTTGAAGCCCTACGACCAGCTGCTTTTGCATTCTTCAGCTGCTAGCGGGTGTCATCTTTCCCACTAGCAGAATCCTGGGAAGGGAGTGACCCAAGGGACCCCTTTCTAGCGAGAGGAGCAGAAGAAGCCTTACGCTTCTCTGGCCCAGAAGTGGGGACTGAAATCCCCGATGGTTGGGGGGGAGGAGGTGGTGTTGCTCCCAAAGTAGGTGGTGCGGGAGCAACAGGAAGGGAAGTGCCCCCGACCATCAAGGGGTCAGGAATTCGAGGAACTGATGGGGCGACAACTGTTCTCTTAGGGGCGGTGTATGAGGTCATAGCCACAGGATGTAGAGGCTCAAATTTCCTCTTAGCCTCAGTGTAGGTCAGTCGGTCCAGAGTCTCATATTCCATAATTTTTCTGTCTTTGTGTAAAATTCTGCAGTCTGGCGAGCAAGGTGAATTATGATCTCCACAGCTGACACAGATGGGAGATGGGGCACATGGAGTATTGGAATGTGATGGACGTCCACAACCTCGACAGGTGGGGCTGGAAGTACAGTGGGAAGACATATGGCCAAACTTCCATCACTTAAAGTACCGCATCAGGGGAGGGACATATGACCTGACGTCACAGCAGTAGACCATCACCTTGACCTTCCTGGGCAATGTGTCACCCTCAAAGGCCAAGATGAAGGCACCAGTGGCAACCTGGTTATCCCTTGGACCCCGATGGACGCGCCGTACGAAATGAACACCTTGCCGCTCTAAATTGGCGCGCAGTTCGTCGTCAGACTGCAAAGGAAGGTCGCTGTGGAATATAATATCCTGGACCATATTCAAGCTCTTATGAGACGTGATGGTAACAGAAACATGCCCCAACTTGTCACAAGCGAGTAATGCCTGTGACTGGGCAGAGGATTCTGTTTTTATCAAAACTGACCCAGAGCGCATTTTGCACAAGCCCTTCACCTCCCCAAACTTGTCTACCACATCTCCACAAAAAACTGAGGCTTCGTGGACATGAAAGAGTCCCCATCAACTCTCGTACATAAGAGGTACCACACCGAATAAGCTTCAGTGCCATCCTTAGCCTGGCATTCCTCCCATGGTGTGGCCAGGGAGGGGAACGACTTGGGGTCATATTTCTTAGCATTAAAGTTAGATTTTGCCCGCTTAGAGTCTGCTGGCGGCGGACCACCAGCAAGAGATGAAGTATTACGCTTCATGGCGTGTCATCCTCCCTGATGCCACCCACTCCGACCAGGGGCCCTCCTCACGGGCGCCCCCCAGCCACAGCAAAGGCCACCTGGCAAGATGGCCATTGCCGGGAGTCTCGATGCCCCAGGGTGACGGGCATCTAGTCCTTGACATACGTGGGGAGTTAACGGCGCAGGCATCAGCAGAGCGATCCCTGTGTTGTCAAGGGGCTACAACCAAGAGGGTACATGGCAGCCCCACCGCAACGGACTGGCTACCGTGCTGGATATGAGGTACAAAGAAGTCCATGGTCATCGTCGGCACAGAAAGTGACACTGCATAGTGCATGGTGAAAAACGCACCCAGGAAGGTGTACTCGCCCAAGAGATGGAGAATGGGTGGGGCTGCAATGCGATGACGAGAAAGTGGGCTAAAGATCTCAATGCACGATGGACACGATGCACCATGTAAGGCGCCCTTCCCCAATTGGCTCGCTCTTCTGGAAAATTTTGAAAAATGGAGGTCAAACCTTACAGGGGACCAACACACAAATGCCGAAACGTGTGAGACTCCTTTTAGTCGCCTCTTACGACAGGCAGGAATACCTCGGGTCTATTCTTACACCCGGCCCACAGGGGGAAGAGTATATGACAATGACAACGAGGAAGAGCGAGATAGTAACAGTGAGAAGCGACAGCAGCAGTAGGAAGGAAGAAAGGAATGAGATATTGGAAGTAAGAGAGAGCAAGAGGGATACAGCGAAAGTAAGAGGAGACTGTAGTAGTAGGACAGAACGAAGAGGACTGTGGCTGTGACACAGGAGACAATGACAGAGACACTAAGAGATAATGGCAATGAGTTCGGCTGAATGAGTGGGTGAGAAAGGTGAACAGGGAGTGGATGTATATAAGCGACTTACAGGGATGGACTTGTGAGTGTCAGTGAGTTACAGTTAGAGGAGCTTGTGGGAGTCTGAGGCAAGTTGCGTGTTTAAAAAAGGGAGGAATATGTTCACATGCCAAAATATTTGGGAAAATTGTTAACGGTGCTGAGGAGGGTAGAATGAGGCAGCTGGTATCCCACTTTTCAGCCAATCTTTTAAATAAACCGTAGCATATTCGCATATTTTGTGCTTCGATACGAGCATTTTTAGGCTCTTACCAAAATACTTGGAAAATATCCCGAACCTCCGAAATTTTGCGGGAGAAGTTCGGGTTCACCCCGCATTTATTTTATGAGCTAGGAATCGTCCTGTTATTTGTATGCACGTTGCAGCAATAAACCACAGTCACTTCAGTACAAGAGCCAGGAAATGTGAGTAACCGTACTCTTAACTTAATTCGTAAACATTACAGTGTTATCGGGTTAATGACAACGTTTCGGTATCAATGGTCTAACAGAACACTAAAGATCTTAAAGACCAATAGCAAAAAGCAAAAACTCTCACATGCACAAGAAATATCGCATAAAAATGATGCAAATGCAGTGAAGTTTTGTCTGGCGCTGTGATTTTGAGAACGACCAGTTATTTGGTGACATATATTCTGAGCACGAACTATGAATGTTACGAAACAATATTCTCCCTCCGCTTTAAGTAGTTTTATTAGTCCACGTTCATTGTAGGAATGAAAAGATAAACTCACTGTCGGATCCCTGTTCCTCTCCATTCCACACGCATGTCCGCAAGTTAGGTCTCGTCTAGATCCACGAAAACACATTGTGACAGTGTTCGGCCTAAACTGGGTGGGGCAGGACGGACATGGCACGCCAGTACGAGAACGCTTATTACGGCTGCGATTCTCCGCGTCGACAGAGATCTAAGATACATGATTCTGACTTTGTCATGTGTGGATCTTCGCTCAGAGTGTGCATGTGTTGGATAAGTAACCTGACATAGAGAACACAATTCGACGTCACGCGTGACGGATCACTGGCAGATTAGTAACCGGCCACAGTAAGCCCAAGGACGGGCGGGGGTAGGGAGGAGGAGGGAGAGAGTTGAATATCGCTCGTTGAGACATTTCTGGGCAGTGGATACATTTCCAACGAGGGAGAGGAGGGGGCAAACATTCAACGGCAATATGAGCAAGGTCGACCACGTGTCACTACCCAATGCCAAGATCGTTATTAAGTGCCTGCTAGTACAAGAAACTACTAGAGATCTCTCGGCTGCTGCTGGATCACATACTGTACCCCTTGCCAGAATGCGTGAGGTCACCTTCGACAACCCGAATGATGCAAATCCTCACATGAAAAGCACCGCGTTGCACGGCAGACGTGGTGTCTCCCCACTGTACGGGCCCACAAACAGTGGGGTGGTGCCATATTCACAGGTGAGGCGCAGTTTAGCCTACTAAGTCATTCTTCCTGTCTAGTCTGCTGGCACGCACGTAGAACACGTTACAACCCTTTCAGTATTATGGAAAGAAACAGGTATTGCGTCGGCAGTTTCCTCGTTTGGGACGGCATGTTACGTGCACATACGCCACTGCATGTGTCTCCTGTGGCATACAGGGATTCGTCCTACAAAACTATTTGCGCCTGTTTCGTGGTGCGTCTTGACCTGGGTCCAGATTGAGTGGGCGAGTACCTGCAACGTGATGACATCACCTGTATAGAGAACCCACCGGACGTGAACAGATTGGAAATGGGTAGGGGCTCTAGGCCGAAGCATTGGAGCTGCAACACTGCCGCCATGGACAATTTATAATATTCATCAATGGTAGGCGTAACTGCAATCAACGCTGCTAGAACAGGTGCACTGCATGGGGAGCCGTTGTGCATCATGTGTTACGCGAGGGCATCACACTCCAAATTGATCTTCTGTATGAAATCGGTGGACGGACTCCACACACGATAAGGGCCAGTCAAAGCTCATTGCATTTTTCCCGGTGTACGTTGCGTCTTTACTTTCACATGTCACAATATTACCATATTCCTCTTAGTTAAAATATTATTGCCGTGATTACAGCTGAATATTTGATCCATACAACTCCATAATTTTGAGATCTGAATGTATAACATTCAGAAAGCACGTCTAATATAATATAAACTACACACCACAACCAGTACAATGTCCATATTAAAGGAGAAGAGGCCATGTCACCTGCCTGTGAAAAGTTAAGCCAGTAAACTCGTATTTAAAAACACTGCTGGTTGCTATGAAATCAGATTTAATACGTATCAGCTAGTATGATTGTTGGGTACGGTAGGCCTCAAAACAGTCTTCTAAATATAGAGCAACACCATTGCCAAGCACATTTACTTATTTCTCCTCTTGAGTAACACACAACCCACATTTACGCAATTTTTTTTTCAGTTCGCAAATGAGCCCATGTTTTTTTTTTGTTTTTTTTTTTCCTAAAGTCTCATAGGGCTGGTACTCGTTGATGGTCGCTCGTGAACAGAGTACTTAGATAGCTGTGCACACACTAGCAGCTGCTGTGCAGCGTTGGTCCTGTAGTCAGCGTACCGGGTTTTATCTTTCCACTGTGATAACCAATGAAGGAGTTGAAAACACGTATAAGGAAGAAGAAAAATCTTTCTACACTCCTTCACTCTGCGTCGAACGATTGGAAGGAGAGCTGTCATCTAGAACGGAAGGTTTACGGTAGCCATTCCCTTCTGATACTCAACGGCACATTCAGGTATTATTGCCTCTTCTCCGGATGATTGACTTTCCTTTTTTCTTAGTTTGTCTATTCCCATCATGTCAACAGAGACATGTTTACTACACAGGAAACAAGTGTCTTTGTTATCGCATAATGTTAAGAAAATGGTTCAAACGGCTCTGAGCACTATGGGACTTAACTGCTGTGGTCATCAGTCCCCTAGAACTTAGAACTACTTGAACCTAACTAACCTAAGGACATCACACACATCCATGCCCGTGGCAGGATTCGAACCTGCGACCGTAGCGGTCGCGCGGTGCCAGACTGTAGCGCCTAGAACCGCGCGGCCACTCCGGCCGGCTAATGTTAAGACGACCATCTCTGATGGTCTACATGTTTCAATTTTGTTCTACTTCTACATCTACATCGATACTCTGCAAATCACATTTAAGTGCCTGGCAGTGGGTTCATCGAACCACCTTCACAATTCTCTATTATTCCAGTCTCGTATAGCGCGGAAAGAACGAACACCTATATCTTTCCGTACGAGCTCTGATTTCCCTTATTTTATCGTGGTGATCGTTTCTCCCTATGTAGGTCAGGGTCAACAAAATATTTTCGCATTCGGAGGAGAAAATTGTTGATTGGAATTTCGTGAGAAGATTCCGTCGCAGCGAAAAACACCTTTCTTTTAATGATGTCCAGCCCAAATCCTGTATCATTTCTGTGGCACTCTCTCCCATATTTCCCGATAATACTAAACGTGCTACCCTTATTTGAACTTTTTCGATGTACTCCGTCAGTCCTATCTGGTAAGGATCCCACACTGTGCAGCAGTATTCTAAAATCTCCTGAGTACATCTATTACATTTTCTTAGTGTCCTGCCAATAAAACGCAGTCTTTGGTTAGCCTTCCCCACAACGTTTTCTGTGTGTTCCTTCCAATTTAAGTTGTTCGTAATTGTTATACCTAGTATTTAGTTGAATTTACGGCTTTTAGATTAGACTGATTTATCGTATAAAGGAAGTTTAGCGAATTCCTTTTAGCAGTCGTGAGGATGACCTCACACTTTTCGTCATTTAGGGTCAACTGCCAGCCGGCCGGAGTGGCTGAGCGGTTCCAGCCGCTACAGTCTGGAGACGCGCGACCTCTACGGTCGCAGGTTCGAATCCTACCTCGGGCATGGATGTGTGTGATGTCCTTAGGTTAGTTAGGTTTTATTAGTTCTAAGTTCTAGGGGACTGACGACATCAGATGTTAAGTCCCATAGTGCTCAGAGCCATTTTAACCATTTTTCAACTGCCAATTTTCGCACCATTCAGATATCTTTTCTTAATCGTTTTGCAATTTGTTTTGATCTTCTGATGAGCTTATTAGTCGATGAACGACAGCGTCATCTGCAAACAACCTAAGACGGCTGCTCAGATTGCCTCCCTAATCGTTCATATACATAAGGAACAGCAAAGGGCCTATAACACTACCTTGGGGAACGCCAGAAATCACTTCTGTTTTACTCGATGACTTTCCGTCAATTACTACGAACTGTGACCTCTCTGACAGGCAATCACAAATCCAGTCACATAACTGAGACGATATTCCATAAACGCGCGCATCCAGCCACCCCTTAAACATTAACATGCCAAATCCGATTAACGATGGCTGACCCTGCGTAACTGCGGGACAAGGCTCAAGCGATACATAAGACAGTAGCCAGTCATAGACTCACGAATTTTTTAGTATTTTATACCAAATCTTGTACATTTAGATACATTGCATTCAACACATGCAAGACAGTCTCCGAATTCCACTACACTTAAGTCTAGAGTAACGTCCTAGTACGGAGAGCAGAAATGACAAATTTGAAAAAATGCTCAATGACTGATCAAATTTTTCAGTTTATCATGTTGATCTTATTTTTCATCATTCATGAAATGCCAAAAAAAAAAACGTTAAGTAAGGGTGAATCTTTCTCCTCTTTGTTTAACTAAAAACAGGTGTCTCCAAATACCCGTTTTTCCTCCATTATAATTAAATTCTTGATTTTCGCACTTGTGACATCACAATAACTAATGGAAAATATGTCCTAGGCTCATCGGGTGTAGTTTCAATCCACTTATCGTTCTCTTTTATTCTTTCGGACTTTATTGTTCAACTGTTTTTTTTTTTTTTTTCGCGCAAAGCGTTGGTCTCATCAGGAATAAGTTCGAACAATGGCCCTATATAATCTTAAACAAACAAAGTTTAAATGCTGGCTGTGATTTATATTTATTCAATAAATCTTCACGAACTCCAGCGTAAACACTGTATGGAAAGATAACAGTTATCATCATTTCTTGATTTCTCTTTCACTCTGCTTAGAGTGCGTCGTAATACGAATACGTGCTGAAGGAGTCAGTGTACAGTCATCACTATCGTCACTTCCATCGCTGCTTTCGTAACTAGATTCACTCTGAACTAATGCTTGCAGTTACTCAGAATCTGAATCACTCACTTCGTTATCGCAATTGAAAACACTATCAACAAGCTTCTGTAAACCAGCGTCTTCAACACCACGAACCACATATTGATGGTTTACTAAGTTGAAGTTTAGAATACATTTAAGAGCCATCTGTCGGCTAGAAATGAACTCCATGCATTAGCCTGTCACTAAACTATACAGGCCACTGCCGTAAACCACACAGCGTATGGAAAACAAGTCGACGCTACGTCGACAACCGGAAACGCAATACACAGCGAATGTTACGATTACTAGTAACGTGAGCCCGATTCAGAACAGATGAACGACACACAGATTTGTCTTACACAACACTACACAATCCAACAGAAGTCAAAGGCCAGGTCCAGAAAGCGAGGTAATAGCGGTATTCGAGAGTCAGCGTAATTATGGGTTCAGTAACGAAACACGAACTGCTTGCTCCCATGCCCGGTATTTATTTACAGTAGACAGCCAACGGCCATCCCCACGTGACGTGTTTTCCGCGATCACTAGGCCTGCAGCTGTCGAAGACGGAATTATTGAGCCGTACACAAAATATCGCTGCCACTCTCCGTGTCCGCCTCCATACCGTTGAAATGGCGAATATTATAAATTTTATTCACATTGTACGTTATTTGTACTACTATTCGCATAGTATAGTCCTGAGGCAGGGATTGCGGAACTCCTGCTGCATTGTATGCAGGTATTTTGCACCGATAATAAGTAAGTGTTTTTAACAAAATCGAGTTGTTTCTATCAACCTTAACTTTCCCTTACAATTATCGATGAATCACAATGTAGCGTTGTTTAATCTTCAAAGGCAGGTACTAAATATATTAATGAATAGAAATAAAAACCAGTAGAAGGACATAATCTTCTGAAGAAATGAAACACATCCACCCATGCTTACATACTACATCTCACTAATACTTTCAAAGCCATTTACGGGTACAATCAATTCAATAAGCTCATTGGTGCTTAAATGAATTATTGTGTACAATACCGCCAGAAATGAAGCACATCTCAAAAACTGGTAAGGACTGCAGAAGAAACTGACCACTGCGTCAGGATCATCTCGACATTCATCTGGTTCATTTTAAAAAAACCAATGTAAAATTCGAAGTTAATGTTTCGGCATGGCAGCCACACTTTTATTTAGTGTGATAAACGTTAGGTGTTATACTTTTGCAACTTTCAAAATAATAATATTTTCATCGGCTCCAAAAGCTTCACATTTGTAGGCATTATTCAAATGTAACCCACTTACCTGGAATTCACCCGTCAAAGACATACTTCGTGTAGCAAAGCGTTAAACTTAGGGTTCTCGTCATGAAATATGTTTATTGGATTACAGCCCATCATCGAGTCCTCTAATAACAATAGCTCAAATACATCAGTGTCTTCGTACACAAACGAGAGACGGGACTCTGCCACGACTGACCTACACCTCTGTAGACACTGTGGCACTGTGTGTGTACTGTGCTATCTATCGACAAGAAGTGTATTATCTGCAGCAGATAAGATACTGGAGCGCTTCTGAGGCAATATATCTTATTCTGAATATAACTCTGGTCACGCCCACAATGACCATTTAAGGTCGGTTACTGACATCGAATCCTTCCTCAGGATCAGTTTGTAAGCCATAACTTGAATTTCTGCCACTCTTTATTTATTTATTTGTGCATTTATTTCACCTGGCAAGACTGGGGTCTTCGGGCATTATGTTACTTCTAGCCACACATCCCTATAGAGTTACCACGGCAGTTTGCATAGTACACGAACAATATAAAATAATAATAATAATAATAATAATAGGAAGAAGAAGAAAAAGAACGTATATTGTAATGCGTATGTGGAATTTAATAGTATAAGTCTCATTAAGCAATTTCCGCATTACGTTCATATCGAATTTGCGTAATGACTTGTATCAGGAACTTGTGACAACAATACAGAAGGAAGTAATGTGGAGAAGAAGTTGCCTGATGATAGGAAGAGCAAGAAATAATGATGTAAGATTATCAGATGAGATGGAAGGGAAACAGAAATAGAAATGAAGGAGAAGAGATTGTTTACAACGTGACAGGGAAGCGGATTCCCTCTTGGACAGAAAGAAAACAGCAGGAATAGGTCTATGGTTCAGATTTTAATCCATATTAACAGACGCAAATACATCTATTCAAGCTCATCATTACATTATACTCTATTCGATCGGCACTGGGAAATAAGGACGAAAACTGAAAACGGTGTAAGAGAATATTATTTCACGTGTTTGCCTATGTTCTGTCGAAGATTAGAGAGAGAGAGAGAGAGAGAGAGAGAGAGAGAGAGTCTTGCTTCGTTGTATGTTAAGTGTTCCTACTTTTACCCTTGAATGACGAACTGTGGCAGCATGTTTTCTGCTTCACCACATAATTTAATGCAACAGTGGCCAGAAACCACATACATATTTCTTGAACTCATTTGCAGAACCGCCAGATTATAGCTCACGCGATGCCAATACGCGATACTCAATACACGACCACAGTCGGTATTACTACACTGCCGGTGTAATGTTATATCCTATCAGCTGATACTTCAAAATCTAGAATAAAACTTCGCACGAGAAAAATCAGTCGGTCGCAGCAGCTGGAACCAATCTATGTTTTGTTGTGCACCTGACGACTGGTTGCTGAGCTACCTCGCCGCAAGCCTGTAAACTGCCCGAGGGAGGACTAGAACCTCCGACGGGGGGAGCCGCGCAGACCGTGACAAGACGCCTCACACCGCGTGGCTACAAAACTGTAGTACACAACAGGACGCTTCTTATTGCAGGAGCCATGTAAACTTATACGACCAAATCTGGGCGAAGTACAATGCAGACTTTTCTAACCAGAGACAGATTTCAAATTTATATTCTAAATTGCATCAGTTGGGACGCAAGGGTTCAAAGTTAGATGCGTTCAGAATGAGCGACGGGAGGAAAACGGTGGTCAGTTCCTCGAGACATGCGAAGCAACTTATCACGTTACTTAATTCGCAGCATTAAAACTGCAAAGCTTCAGATTTAGAAGATGAGCAGTAATAGGCGTACATGAAACAAAGATTCTTTCTAAAAAGCAGATGCATGAATATAGGGCAGATCGGTTTATGTGATCTGCGAGGAAACTGAAGACAAACATTATCTTTTAGTGCGTCTAGTTAGAAACAGCAGTGATGCCGGTAACTTTTTTGTGCCAAAATAAAAGTAACCCAATTCCAACTGTCGTTGGGAAACAAATAGTTTTGTATCACGACCAAATATCAAATCAAGTCTGTTACTCCTTTTAAAACAAATATCAATAATTCTGGTTACAAAAGCTGTGCATAACGTTAAAATTCAAGTCCAATCACTGTCAATCGACTAAGGAACGATTATCTCCTATTCAAATGCTAGCATTGTGCGGATTCACTTGAACCACGAGAAAAAAAACGTTGATCCATTTAAAAGAAGTTAGTACTGACTGTCTATTCGATATTCTGCTGAACTCTGACGCTAATTCGAAAAGTCAGTCATGGTCTTAATTGTCTGCATAAAGGATAAACACACGGCCGATGTGTACTGTTGACTGCAACTGCTTTCAAAACTCAAACTATCTGAATCCAAGTTTGGAAGTGATGTATTTGGTAGCTAATTTACTAAAATTTTAAACTTACATCTCCTTTCTGAAAATCACTTTAGTTTACTGTACTTGAAATTACCCAATGTACAAATTCCTTAGAAATTAAAATGTGCTTGCAGTTCTTCGTCTCCATAATTACTGAATGGTGCACTTCCAAGCATTCAGCATTCCACTCTGAACCCTCTCCCAACTTACGCTGATAAGTCAAAACATTAATAGCTTATTGGTCCACTTACGGAACGCAGCACAGCAGCTGGTCTGCGTGACATGGATTCAACAAGTCTTTGGCAGGTTTCCGAAGGTATGTGGCACCAAATGTCTACGCACAGGTCCTATAATTCCCATGAATTACTGGCCGATGGTTTGTCGGCGCGAAGGTGGCGCCAAGTAGCGTCCTTGTCGCCTACTTGTGGTTTCACCGTCCTTCAACAACATTCCATAGATACTCACGACAGCAACAAGCGACCGCCGACAAGCACCCAGAGAAGCTCCTTTCTAGGCATCTGCCTTTATCAACGTGGCTTATGTCAGTGGATCGTCCCATTTACAGCCCGTATCATCGCTAAAGTGATTCCCCATTCGTCTCTGCACCACTTATATACTTTTCCTACCACGGCACGTGCTCGCAACGCCACCAGCCGGCATTCTGTTTCATGGTGAGATGTGGCTCATCAGTGGATTTCTGAAATCGGGAATTCCACGGTTTCCCAAAAGCTGCAGATCGCTAACTTCAAACGAGTTTTCCTTGTTGCTTCCATCTTCTGGCGATCTTTACGCATATTAGCTTGAAGCTTAAACAGCTGCGTGACCTTGGCGACGTGACAGAGTGGGGTGATAGTGACCGGCAGTTGATCGGAGGCAATATCTAAACGCTACCGACTCTCCATTCCCAGCGGTCGCCGCAAGCAATCCGTTCCAGAATATTCTGCAGCCGCGCAATCGCAAATTTGTCACACAGAATGTTGCTCTCCAACACTATCACAGACATACGAAAGTTCCAAAAAGTATCTTCTACTCCGTGACAACATCTGAATGAGTGCCTTGATACGTGTAGGAGTCTGTAATTATGCGTATCTACTTGTAACTGAATATTAATTTCATTTTACATCGGTTCTTAGCAAGACGATCAAACCACAAAAGAAAAAAAAATGCTTACCTTCATATGCTATAATAGTTTTAACATGTTCGTGAGGAAGCTTCGTAGTTTATCGTGGACAACTGATTGATGGAACAACAAAGAATAATAGCACAGATAGAGACACTTGAGAATACACAATACACATTTTATACGAACAGCAAACTGGCACATAAAAAAATCGAAGTTTAGACTTTGGTGTAACTATCGAGTTTTCTCATACATTCTCGAATGAAATTACTAGTGCAGCTTAATTTAACGAAGAGGAAAAAGGAAACTTTCTTTTGTTTTGTTTTTCCTCTGATGAAAGCTAGAAGTCTCCTGCGCCATATGTATAGGATTGGACAGAAATATGGAAATAGCAAAAACACAACGCATTACCTTGCCTAATACGATGCACGAAACCTGTTCGCATTAAAAAACAACTTCCAGTCGTCTCACTCAGAATGCATAAATACAGGTTTTGTATCGTTTTCGATGGCATATTATTCTATTCTTCCTGCAAAATTGTGACAAGTTCAGATAACGTTGAAGAAGGTGGATTGCGATGGATAACGACCACGCACCATTCTCTCCAAAGTAGGCTACAAATGCTCAATAATATTGAAATATGGTGACTGCGGTGACCAGGGGAGATGTGCCAATTCAGGATCACGCTCACAAAACCAGTCCTGGAAGATAGGGGAACAAATGTTGCAGCATGGGATGGTCCTGAACAGTCAAAATCATCACATAATCCCTGACAGTAATGCGACCTTGCGGAACACCCATGAGGCCCATGGAATACCACGATATGGCTGCCCATGTCACCACCGAACTCCCGCCATGTTTCAATCTTGGGACGAACACGGCCAAAAGTTGGAAACAGATGAAACAAGACTCATCCGATCAAATTCCTATCTTCCATTGCTCCATAGTCCGGGTTTTATGGCTTCGGCACCACGTTTTCCTGTTACGGGCATTTGCATCATTGATGAGTAGCTCAACCCGCTTTTGGAGCTCCCTTCGTGTTGTTTCGGTCCTGACACGGTTCGCGTGTGCGGCATTCAAGTTCTGCAGTGACTTTTGTAGCTGTGATGCTCTTATATTTCGTCACAATCCTCATCAACGACCGTCCGTTACAGTCTCCCAGTACACATTTTCGACCGCATTTTCACTTAGCGGACAATGTTTTCCGCTTTTCCTCTATGCGATATTAATCTTCGATACTGTGCCTCTTGAAACACCAGACATTTCGGCTGCCTTGGTTACGGAAGAACCCACCACGCGAGCACCAACAATTTGCCCATGTTCGAATTCACTTCGCTCAGAAGTAATGCACTCACAACTACACAGAACACTGTTCTGAGCACGACTGAGACTTGCCACGCATAGGGGACGTGGCTCAGGTGCTGTTAGCGGTCAAATGCAACAGCGTAGTCTGCAGACTTGGCTTACATCTGCATTTATATACGAGGCATGCAGTTCTCACGGTGTTTCCATATTTTTGTCCAACCCAGTTGACGTTTGATAATTTCACTGATGGAAACTTTCTACCTTTCTACCCTGCATGGAGAATGCCATATTGCCCAAGATATGGACGGTTTTCAGTCAAAATTTTCTCAGCCGTAAGTGTGTGTATTACCTATTCCCCAGCTTCTCCTGCCTCGGGCATGGATGTGTGTGGGGGTCCTTAGGTTAGTTAGGTTTAACTAGTTCTAAGTTCTAGGGGACTAATGACCTCAGAAGTTGAGTCCCATAGTGCTCAGAGCCATTTGAACCATTTTGTACAGCGAACATAACTGTCACAGTGCAGTCCTATTGCTCTACGACTCATTCTCTACAGTTCTTAAATGGGATCCTATGGTCGTTATTCCGGAATAACTGTCTGAAACACTGCTAGAAAGAAAACATCGCTAAAGAAAAAATAAAAGAACTTTGCATATAGTTTTCGTTGACGTAGTTAATGCTTTACTCGAATGCGTTACGATACCTAAAGCAACTGATGAGTTTATGGCATTGTCTCTATACAGAATTTCGCCATGCGTATTTATAGGGCGGTGACAAAACGTTTTTATTACCCACATATCTTCTGTTCTGTAGAGATTAAATAAAATACGTTTTAAAAACCTATTATATTTCGATTTTGAGAGCATGGCTGACGTGGAACCACACAGTGTTTTTTCGTGACCGCTCAAGATTATATCTGACAGATACCGACAGCAAGGTTACTGCTATATTACGTACAAAAAAGGTTTCAGCGAATGGGGGCACGCAAGCCGAGAGCATGTAGCTGTGAGAGAACGTTGCGGGTAAAATTCAATACTTGAAGTAGATACTACATACTCTAACTAGGTGGGCAATGTTTGGTTTCATCGAAGGAAGTAAAATGCTGATACAGCCCATACAGTATTTGACAATGGGAAAACAGCCTTCAAACAAGATTTAGTCTTTTCGCTACTCAGCACTACAGTACAATTGATAATGTACATATACTGTGAAAATCCGCCCCTACCGGCTCGTAAATGATGAGTTACAATTTCTTCCCTCACAATCAAATGCCATGCTTCACAGGGAACTTATTATCTATCACAATAAGATCTGTACTGCCCAATTAGGGCAAGGAGAGCAAGGGGTAGATTGTTATAGTTGAACGCTGAGTCAAATTTGAGGTCAGACGGAGCGCAGTTCAGGTAAAGGAATGCGGAGGAAGTCGGTAGCAGGATCAAATTTGAGGTCAGACGGAGCGCAGTTCAGATAAAGGAATGCGGAGGAAGTCGGTACCAGGATTATTCTGAAAGCGCCATCCCACATCCGCTCGAAATAATACAGGGAAAAGGTGAGAAAGCTTGAATCAGCTTGGCCGGATGGGCATTTGAACCCTGCTCCTCTTGAATATCAGTCCAGCGTCCTAAACACTTCGCCTTTTCGATACAATGGAAGACTCGTTACGGAAACTAAGAGACGATTAAATTTATAGACCATATGAACAACATTATATGGCCAAAAACATTATTTGGCGAAGCAGTATGAGCGTCTACACGCACTGGCATCAACTGGTATATTATCTGAGCGTATACCTAAAGAATGGTATTCTAGACAATTTTTCCGAGTCCAAAGTGCAGCTGTAATAGTTACTGGAAAAGTGTGGCGACGAAGTCGGTGATTAATAATACTTCAGGTCTGTTCAGTACAGAGTAACATGTGGACGAACTTCTCCTTGCTGGAATACATCTCAGATATGCTTAACTTCCTTATAAGACACCCTCTGGTGTCGACTAAAAGTGATGTCTCATACAACTTTACCGACTGATACATGAAATTCAACACTCTTATTCAATAACACATTTAGTGTCACAGACGTACAGTACCAACCCTATTACTAGAAAACTGAGTCAACCTGTCTTTCCCGGTAAATGTGTTTTAAACGTTTACGGACGAAGTGATCGGTAACTCGCTTGGTACTCGAAAGTAGAGGAAAAGAAATCAACGACAGAATTTCAAATGGGAAGATGACAAAATTATTGTCGTCGAATAATACCATAAAACTCTTTGTCCTGAAGTTTTTTGTCGTATTCTACCAGTTCCATAATGACGTCAAAAAATCTCGCTTGTGTTGACAAACAGAGCAACGATTAAGTAAAGAATTTTAATTTTTCGTTCACCTTGTGTACTACCGAATTAAGTCTGCAGTGCCCAGCGACTGGCATCTTTCTTTGTCTAAGTACTCTATCGACGTACTGTGTCTTTGAGGCGTCAAAAACTATAAAGAGAAAGTTTTGTCTGGTCACACTTTCCCACTCCACAGCCGACAAAAACTACAAATATGCCATCCACCAAGGGAAAATCAGCTAGATGTTCGTCCAACTACAGCAGTTTTTAAGCACTTGGATAATGCTACTGATTGTCCTTTCCTTAAATTTTGCTTAGCTCATCAGTATAACGAATATTTTTCGAAAACGTCATCGAATAGGTACAACATACCAAAATTCTTTCCAGATAAATGAGGTGCAATTTTTAGAATTCAATTCAACGATACAATCTTCCTATTTGACATTCCAAAACACATCTCGTTTCATCCTGTTTCCAAAACATTTTCCACATTTTGAGATTTGCCAGTAAGTTCGTTCGTACATATTTTACTAAACCAAATTTTACGAGACATAACCTCGTTTTAAAGACTGGTACGATTAGTGTAGTTCCCCCGGTATAACCAAAGAGGTATTTAAAGTTTCTGTTGCTTCTACTCATTTACATGCCATACTGTGGGCACTGGTGCAACGTTCATATGACCGCACTCTGCATTTTTTCCAGATGTGCCCAAGATGGCGACGATGACGTCATCCAAGATGGCGGCATATAGACTCGCCAAAAGCGCATGATGTCATCCAAGATGGCGCCCATGACGTCACTGATGACGCAAGTACCGTTACCCAAAATGGCGGCTTTTGATGGGAAAGTGCCACACCCACCTTCCCTCCCCTCCCTTCCCCCAGAAAAATGGCGCAAAGTTCAAATTCCAACAGGATAATGCATCACACCACGGTTATCTATATTAACCTAAGATAGGTCACTTGAGCTACCTCCACTAACCTAAGTCACCCGACCGCCACCTCCTCCTAGGAACTGGTGCCAAGTTTGAATTTTGGCAGTAAAGAAAGGTCACTTAGGGTTTCGCTACCAACCTAAGAAAATTGCGGAACAAAGCTCACCTCCACTAACCTAAGTCACCCTACTGCCACCTCTTCCTAGGGGTCTGTGGGAAAAGGACTCAGTCTGCACTAGGCTGATGGAGACATGAATGAGTGTACTATATTTATTTTGGAGCAATTTATTTAGGGATGGAGTATATTTATACAGTGATACAGAACACACACTCTGACATGCCCCACAGCATACACACCTGCAAATTACTACTACATAACTCATGTATGCTGTACACATGCACTTGCTAATTGTAAACTGTCAAAAATAACTCATTGCACAGCCTACAGACATGCAAACCACTCGTAAATAATGCAATACATTTACATCCAGGGAGCCAAACAACTCCAAAATTGTCAAAATAATAATCCATCTGAAAGATTCTGCAAACATGCTTGCTAATTGTGAACTATCAAAATCATGCACCAGTCTTTATTTAAACAATTATACACAGCACCACCATCCAGTGTGTTCGCCAGGTCTGTGGACTCCAACTGAATTAGTAAACACTACCACCAGCAGAGGGCGCTGTCGTCCGTATGAGGCAACTACCATTATTCAAGATGGCGGCATATTTTGTGTTCACCACAAGGCCTAGTACCTTCCGCCAATGCCATGTCCACCTGGACTTCGAAGGAAATAGTTAAAATCTCCACTACGATCCTCAACTGACCGCCACGTCCCTTACCAACCCATGTTGTCAAGCTAACGTGTACTAACATGTACTAAAGTGTATTGAGGTGCACAACGTATGACGTAACCCAAGATGGTGGTGGTAAATGGCGGGAAAACGACTCTGCCTGTGCTGAACGTGAGTTTTTATTTTGCAGGCAGTGTCTGCATCATGAGATTTGGACTCCAACTGACCTAGTACACAGTACCGGCACCAGAGGGCGCTGTCGTCCCTGACAACATCTGTTCAACCACTTTCACTCTATCGCTATTCTAACGGGACACGTCCAAAACGCTATTGACGTCACAGCATCAAGCCCATGCACTCACACTGAGGTTACAGATCGTGCAATGGTAATCCGCCCACGATTCAAACGGAACACAAGGGCAACGCAGTACCCCCAGCCACGACCACGTCCCGGCCGCGGCTGGGCACTCCTCACGAAGTGACGCAGCCATCAGCTGCCTCACAGACGTCCGTTTGGGTCCCGCACGCATGAGGCGGCAGCATCCCCATCGTACTTGACACATCTGAGAAATTCCTCTCCAAATATGTTATCACCTAGGGACCTTTGCTGACGCGATTGTATGGGATCGAAGACCTATTTTCACAGCGCAGACGCTCCAAGGTGGCCCGCACGCGCGTGCACGCATGCAAAAACACCATCATTTCATCATAAGAGCATTATCCTTGTTTGAAAATAGATCACTGTCTAAGCACAGACGGGGGTGATCGTCGCAAGCGCATGTAACAATGTTCTCAACCTTATACTGACGTCAGAAGACTATGCAAAAATAAGAACCGAGTCGACCTCGCGAAATTCTATATTGTCCCAGAAATGTTTTACGCTCGCTTTCTTGATGTCTCAGCTTGTATGGACGGAAATTCTTGCCCTAACAGAATCTGTTTACGAAAACAGCGCATAATAACATCAAATGCAGTCTTCCTTGTGGACCTAACAAGGTACCCCCCTCGATCACGTGTTACCCTTCCTGTTTTCAACACACACAAACGTTCCCTCCGCTATGTAGAGGCTCCTATATCCCAACACGAAAGATGTCAATGAATCGAGCATTATGATTGGCTCTTATCGAATTTACCCGCCGAATTACTGATGCCGCCGGTATCGAAGCACCATCCATCTTTTCTTTCTTTTTGCAGACGGGACTTTCAGCGGTAAAATTAGTTTTCACAGGTCGCTAAACTGCACATGCAAAGTTGTCTACACATCGTCAAATACATATTAGGCTCACAAGAATATTGGAAGTCAGGAACATATTTACCAGTCTAACTACAATAAAATATTATTACCATTGCCGCAACAGTCTGACAGTCAGTGATCGATTGAGATAGAGCTGTAATGAGGTACAGTTTAATGGTTGACTGATTCATTCTACAGAAGAAGTTGCTGCAGGTCAATTTCTTTCCAGTGTTCTGTCCGGATGCATCAGTCGCGTGACATAGCCTGCGTTCTACTCGTATACAGCGACGTGTTCTGTATGCAGTTTAAAGCACTGTCTACTTGCGATCATTAACGGTAAACCTGTTGGTAATCAGAGGACTTCTATCTCATGTGTGACGAAACTTGACATATTCCTCTAAACAAACTTTTATTTATGTGATGTATTCCATCCCCCCTATCGCATGTTGGGTGTAAAATGGAGACTTCAGTGTCATAACTAAGTTAGCAGTAGGAGCTTGTGAGGCGTTGCAATCCCTGTGTACACATTTGCCTGATAGATGTGCTGTTTACAGAGTTAGTGATAGAAGGCGTAATTTTCACATGTCGGACGCTGCTGCTATGCGTTTATTTGTTTCCCTGTAGGATGGATCGCCCACTACTAATGATCATTTTATACAGGTCTGATGCAGGCATCATATAATTTCTGAACAGTGTTCAGATGTGAACAGTGGACACTATACGTCTCCGGAAAGCTATATTGTGCTATATCACGCAGAGCAAGTGTTTTGTGGTTCGATAACATAGTTTTTCGTAGAGAAAGGGGGAAGGAGGATGTATGTCATGCGCTTGAAATATATTTCTCACAAAGGAATATTAACAACGCTACATTCCATACGCCTGGTAGGTCATAAACGCAGGTGATCTAACATTATAGGCTCGTTTTAAGTGCAAAACGTTATAGCCTTAGGAGTGCGTTCTCTCTTACCAGTACCTTCCAGGTACCGATCCTAGACTCCAGAACAATACTTTAGAGTTGATAGCTTAGTTGATTTACTTAAAAATGCGTCGAACTCCATCCGTCTGGAGTTCAATCACCTATAAAAATCATTCGTTTCTTGACCTTCTTAACTGTCTGCTATTACATCACGGTACTTTGAAATCTGTTACTATACATCGATAAGGAGTGCTAAGCTCCTCGACATGGACGCATCTCGAGATGGGTGAGGACACGGAAAGCCCCATTCATTCACGACAGGTGGAGTGTAGCAGTCTTCTTCTTGTTGGTTGCACATTAATTTGCTAACGGTGTTGCATGGCGGATTGGTCAGTGACAATGTGAGAAGGGTCTTTAACTCTGTAATTTCACCCTAAGACAGCGAGAATGCTCTGTGACTCCCATACACAGAGAGAGAGAGAGAGAGAGAGAGAGAGAGAGAGAGAGAGAGAGAGAGAGAGATCGTAAATTAAACACTATGCTCGATGTGATGGAAATATGTGGAGCGCTGTCTGGTATACTTTGATGATTTATGTGTTTGAGAATTAACACTGAATGGATGTACTGCACAGTCATCTAGCCATGTTCGCACTGATACTCGCAAAGTGGAGAAGGGGTGGTTTAGCTATGATACTGAAATTGGGAAAACATGCTGTCACAACACTGGCCGGTGTTGAAGTTACTGTAAAATTGTTCGCACTATCAACTGTGATGCTTATTATTAGAGTACATCAATGTATTTTCCATCCCATCCGTGCACTGGTTACCACATAATGTGGTAAAAAAGTTTTGGTGGAGGGACAGCAACTTCCGGCGTGGATAGCACTGAAACACTGATCGCGTACATGAGTGCAATATGAGGAATCAGTCTAAAGGCAACACAGAGTCATCAGCTATTCCGTCAGTGTGAGAGACGAGTCTAAATGTAGAGCTCATGATTCACCTTTGGAATGTAGTTTGGAGACCTACGCCAACACGGCAAAACTCTTCCAGTTTGCTTATGTTGTAATTGTCTTTTATTTAAAATCAACCGATATGTGGTGTGTTATGCTATCCACCATAGGAATATGATTTACACGATGCAACGTCTAGTTTCTAGTTTTGCCGTATTGGCGTAGTGTAACTGATATGATACTGGCTTTGCGTTGGGCATCATTAAACCAAAGGTGTTTTTCGTTGCGGCGGAATCTTTTCACGATATTTCAATCACCAACTTTCTCCTCCGCATGCGAAAATATTTTGTCGACGCCGATCAACATAGGGAGAAATGATCGTCACAATAAAACAAGGGAAATCAGAGCTCGCGCGGAAAGAAATAGGTGTTCGTTTTTTCCGCGCGCTGTTCGAGATTGGCATAATAGAGAATTACTGCGAATGTGGTTCAATGAATGTGAATTGCAGAATATTATCGATGAAGATGAACTGCGCAGTTCAGCGCCCGACAAAACAAGTATAATAATCATGCACTGTATCAACAGACAAAGACAATATTTCATAAATAAACGTTTTCGCGAGAGGATAATATAAACATTAAGACTCATCTTTATCACTAATTGCAGTCTTCTTGTAGAAACAATGAGCGAAAACAGCAATTATAAATAAAAAAATTACTAAACATGGGCATCTGAAGAAGGAAAGGAATATTTTATGAAAAATTTTTTGTATCAGGAAACTACAAAATGTAAATGTAAGTACGTAAAACTGCAACCAGTCAATGTTTTGAAACAGCTATTTATTCATTCCATGAACCGGTCTTCGAACCGTTTTAGGCTCATCTTCAGATGGTGTTTAAGAAGTTACATAGCTATTTCAAGAATAATGCTGGATTGCGATAGTATGGGCCGTATGTTGATAGTATCCATCTGCCTGCTTCCACTGTAATGATCAGTTGGTACCACATCACTCATTTTTACAGAATATGCATGCATAACGAATGTGTGGATAACGTGTGTATGTATACATATTCTGTAAAAATGAGTGATATGAAACCAACTGGCCATGGATAAGCTTAATCTAGATAAGTCGCCTTTATCTTAAAGAATGAATTCTTGCAAATATCAGAGAAGACATTCACCAAGGAAATGCTGCAGAGTTAGCATCGTGATTAACATTTGGATACAAGCTAGTAGCCTTGTCTACGTTGGGAATTCCCCGTATTTGTCACTATGAGGAAGTCAAGAGCATTACAGCCGGCTAGAAGACATCCAATTGCGAAAGCACTGCTGACACGTAACACAAAAATATCACTCAGTCTTACGCCTTCCGCGTAGTATTGTTGGTTTCATCTAAACCCGCAGAGAAGGCATAACTAAATGGAATTCCTTAGTAGGCTACGTGTCATCAAAAGTTGTTCGGTCACTACCAACCGAATTATCATGGTAGGATATTATCTGTTCGAACATGGTACTGTTACACGCTGGAAAGACACTCCATACCAACAGATTCTCGAAGTTCGCTACGTAAAAATGTACTGTACAAGTAAAATACACATGCTAGAGATGAAGTAACATTTACAAATGGTTAATAGTGGATAGACGAGCTTCAATCTAGCTACAACTGACGCACTTATCACTACAAGAAATTCAACACACATATTTTCAAAGTCGTTTATAAAATCATACGCAATTTATGTCTGTTAAGGCGTAGTTGTACAGCAGTATTCGTACTAAAGCCATGGGAAGATATAGTTTTAATCTTTCATTACGAACTTGTGATACCTTGCCAGTATTTCCTCCCCCTCTTTTCTGTCTCCATATACACTCCTGGAAATTGAAATAAGAACACCGTGAATTCATTGTCCCAGGAAGGGGAAACTTTATTGACACATTCCTGGGGTTAGATACATCACATGATCACACTGACAGAACCACAGGCACATAGACACAGGCAACAGAGCATGCACAATGTCGGCACTAGTACAGTGTATATCCACCTTTCGCAGCAATGCAGGCTGCTATTCTCCCATGGAGACGATCGTAGAGATGCTGGATGTAGTCCTGTGGAACGGCTTGCCATGCCATTTCCACCTGGCGCCTCAGTTGGACCAGCGTTCGTGCTGGACGTGCAGACCGCGTGAGACGACGCTTCATCCAGTCCCAAACATGCTCAATTGGGGACAGATCCGGAGATCTTGCTGGCCAGGGTAGTTGACTTACACCTTCTAGAGCACGTTGGGTGGCACGGGATACATGCGGACATGCATTGTCCTGCTGGAACAGCAAGTTCCCTTGCCGGTCTAGGAATGGTAGAACGATGGGTTCGATGACGGTTTGGATGTACCGTGCACTATTCAGTGTCCCCTCGACGATCACCAGTGGTGTACGGCCAGTGTAGGAGATCGCTCCCCACACCATGATGCCGGGTGTTGGCCCTGTGTGCCTCGGTCGTATGCAGTCCTGATTGTGGCGCTCACCTGCACGGCGCCAAACACGCATACGACCATCATTGGCACCAAGGCAGAAGCGACTCTCATCGCTGAAGACGACACGTCTCCATTCGTCCCTCCATTCACGCCTGTCGCGGCACCACTGGAGGCGGGCTGCACGATGTTGGGGCGTGAGCGGAAGACGGCCTAACGGTGTGCGGGACCGTAGCCCAGCTTCATGGAGACGGTTGCGAATGGTCCTCGCCGATACCCCAGGAGCAACAGTGTCCCTAATTTGCTGGGAAGTGGCGGTGCGGTCCCCTACGGCACTGCGTAGGATCCTACGGTCTTGGCGTGCATCCGTGCGTCGCTGCGGTCCGGTCCCAGGTCGACGGGCACGTGCATCTTCCGCCGACCACTGGCGACAACATCGATGTACTGTGGAGACCTCACGCCCCACGTGTTGAGCAATTCGGCGGTACGTCCACCCGGCCTCCCGCATGCCCACTATACGCCCTCGCTCAAAGTCCGTCAACTGCACATACGGTTCACGTCCACGCTGTCACGGCATGCTACCAGTGTTAAAGACTGCGATGGAGCTCCGTATGCCACGGCAAACTGGCTGACACTGACGGCGGCGGTGCACAAATGCTGCGCAGCTAGCGCCATTCGACGGCCAACACCGCGGTTCCTGGTGTGTCCGCTGTGCCGTGCGTGTGATCATTGCTTGTACAGCCCTCTCGCAGTGTCTGGAGCAAGTATCGTGGGTCTGACACACCAGTGTCAATGTGTTCTTTTTTCCATTTCCAGGAGTGTATATGACATTTTGTTGTGGCAAAAGAAATTGTTCACTTAACATCTTCTTTGACACACTCATACAATTTCTTTTATAGCGGGCTACTATCGGCCGTCACCAGAATGATTGAAAGCAGCATCAGGTCTTCACCAAGTACTATTTTTACAAACTGTGAGATAAAGTATTACTTGGTTAACATCTGACACAGTTTTCAATCATTCCGACCGCAAATGGTGGCGATACCAGCTGACGATATAAAACATTTTCTCTCTCTTTCCTTTCACGACTAATTCTTTTAGAAGCAAGACTATCACAGCTGCCCAGGTGAGTTACGTGAACAGTTTGGTCCGTTGCACTGGAATCACAACTATAAACAGTTTCCGTCCGCCCCCGGTAGCTGAGTGGTCAGCGTGACAGACTGTCAATCCTAAGGGCCCGGGTTCGATTCCCGGCTGGGTCGGAGATTTTCTCCGCTCAGGGACTGGGTGTTGTGTTGTCCTAATCATCATCATTTCATCTCCATCGACGCGCAGGTCGCCGAAGTGGCGTCAATTCGAAAGACCTGCACCAGGCCAACGGTCTACCCGACGGGAGGCCCTAGCCACACGACATTTCATTTCATTTCATTTCAACAGTTTCCTAGTTGTTACAAATTTCCTGCCACTCTAGAGCCATTACACTGAATAGCATTTGCCAGTAATGCACCATGAGTCGCTCGCTGACTCATATTTCGATAATGCGTCCAGAGAATATGTACCTCCCGGCGCAAGAAGAAATTTGGCGTTGTACTCTGACAGATTTTCTAGTGGTCTTGATACTTCGAACGGCGTTCATTAGATTCACAAGTTACATCCGGTGACTGTCACATTACCTATTGCAAAAACTATATTGTGAAATTGTTTCGTTATGTAACCCCCCCCCCCCTAAACCTCGCCCCCCTCCCTTAGTGACTGTATTGCCAACAGCAGAAGACTAATTTCATTAGCACTGTGTACTGGAGCATAGCGAAAAAAAAGACAATGGCGTACCTTTCGCCGTAGGAAAGGTGTCTAGTGAAGAACGATGATTTCTTTTACTTTTTACCTGTCGATAATGCTTCTATGTTTCGAAATGGTGCAGCCTAATATTTGAGGAAGAGCTCTCAAAATCAGTGAACGGTAAAAATAACATGCACTGTCCGACCCGAACTTTTTAACAAGATATGGGCTATAACGTCAATAGAGACGAGGCGTTGTTAATTTGTTACATAAAATAGGGCTCTAACAGGCCAGAACAGTCAATACGACACTGTCAGTGTGTCTCGAATAACTTAAAATCGGAAGAAAGATAAAATTTTCGAAAACGGCACGCAGATTAATTTTAGAAACCGGTCTCTGAAAAACTGTAGCGTGAATCTGTTGCTTCCATCGTTTAATTATGCAGAGAACAGAAGGATAAGAAAAGTTCGACTGGTTTATTTTTCTCACCACTGCTCGGTCGCTACAAATATGTACCAGCTTGGACTAAAGAGGCAGAGAAGATACGCGAGACCCATCGTGAGTTTAATTAACGTTTTATACTTGTTTAAACTGACATGGCTTAAAGCCACAAAAAAGGAAGTAACATGCTTACGCAATTGCATTGTTCATTTTGTATAATCGGCCGAATATCAAGATACACAACGATTTTGTTAAATAATTTACAAACATTCTGTATTTTTCAGCTGCACTTGATAATGGCCTAAGGCCGAAATTGCAATCATGAAATAAAGAAAGTGTTACAGTCACTGGCGTAAATATGTCTTTTATAAAAATCATCGTGAGTTTGTTTAGCAGAGCGAGAGCGTCACATCAGGACCACCTGCTTAGTAGCGTTTTGGTCCACCGGTGGAACGTAATACTGTAGCGACTCTACGTGACATGGATTTCAGAAGCCCTTTGTAGGTTCCTGAAGGTTTATGGCACCATATGTCTACATACAACTAATACAACTCGCTTAAATTACGGGCGCGTGGTTTGTTGGCGCAGAGTTGGCACCTGATAGCGTCCCATATGTGTCCCATCGGGCTACGAGCAGGCGAATTAAGTGGCCAAGACATCAGCATGAATTCACTATCATGGTCCTCAAACAACTGCTGCACGATCCTGGCTTGACTTGTGACACGGACAGAAGTTATCCTGCTGGAAGTTGACAACAATGACGGGGAAAACATCAAGCACGAAGGGTTGCAAGATGTTCTGCAATAATATTCACGTAGTCCACAGCTGCCATGATGCCTCTGTTTACTAACACAGGTACCATGGAAGACCAAATGAATGTCCCCTATAGCATAATACTGCTCCCACCGGCCTGCGCCCGTGGCGGGAGGGGGGTGTCATGTTTCGAGTAGCCGTTCGTCTGGATGACAGCGTATCAGGATATGACCATCGCCGTGGTGTAACAAGAAATGTTATTCATCCGACCAAATGACACATGTCTATCGTTACACAGTCCAATCTCGATGATCTGGTGCCCACGGAAGCTTAGTTGGCGATGTTATTGATACGTTAGAGGTCGTCTGCTGCGGAGCTCCATGTTCAACAATGTGCGCTGAAAGGTGTGCTCCAGAAACACTTGTGGCTGCAATAGCATTGTACTCTGTTCTAGGATCTGCCACAGATCGTCGACTACCTTGCTTTAAGGAGTGGGCTAGTCTCCGATCTCCATGCTCTGTGACGAGGCGTGAGCGTTTCACACCTTGTCGCCTACTCGTGGTTTCACCGTCCTTCAGCCATTTTCCATGCATGCTCACGACAGGCAAAAACAAGAATGATTTGTGTATCATTAGCTTCCTTTGCAAGATTAACCCCTTTGATCCTCTTTCAAGCATAACCAAGCTGCAAAAAAATAAGTCAATAAATAATATTGCAACTGACATAAAACCTCAAGTTTTGAAGTAACAAGTTCTGTATCAGTCTCCATAAAGTAACATTTACGTCGCCAAACAACAGTAATAAGGCGACAACAGTAATTAATAACGGACCTGTCCCATACTATGTGTCAGCGGTGGACAAAGCAAAATAATATCACAGAGCGAACAGTTAGTTTCATGTTGCACTAACAACAGAAATCACAGGGCTGAAAGCATTACAGTTACATTAAGGTAAAGTCACACGTTACACAGATTCAGTGCCCATCGTCCCACGCCCCCCCCCCTCCCGGGGGGAAGGGGGAGGGGGAAGGGGGGGGGGAAGCAGAACGGATAGCCCAAACGTTAGTGCTTCCGAACTTACGCTTCAAAATTATGTCTGGAGAGATGGAAATTCATACGCCACGCTAGCCGCACATCACCAGTAACGAAACCGCAGTAGAAACTGAAGATCAACTGGTCGATAAGACCTTATTTGCCTGCAACATTGTACAATGGACAACATGGATATTTGAGAGAGTACGATCAAGTGTTACGTACCGCTGTGATGTATGCATTACGTCCGCCAGCGTCACTTCGAACTGTTCCTATGAGCTTAAGCTGTTACTGTAAGATTATCTATGGTAATAAAAATATAAATATCAACTTATGACCACTAGTTCCTTCTTCTTCTCAGGTCTACGCCAAAATCCCTGTTCTGTCTATCCGATGCTATCTGTATAATTTTGACCATACAGATTTAGGTCACCCTCTTTATGGCAAAGCATATGAAATATCTCTAACACAACACAAAGAAAACAATGGGTCCAGTGCGACTCCACAATACACGTTTCCACTACCACGAAGTTGAACCATCTATTCCATATGTGACCTTCAGGTGGCTGTCTAAAAAATTTAATGATCTAATTTATATCTAAAAGTAAGATTTATATATAAAAGTAAGATGTTCAGGTCAGCAGTGTCAAATGCCTTGCATAATAGTAGAGCTTCTCGTCTTGTGCACTTGGCGTGGTCTTTGTGAAAGCTGTATCAATATCCTGGTGCTCAGTTTGTTAAGACTTCTGACATCGTCAGCTTAGGGCGATATGTAGTATTATGAACACTGAATAACTTTTCAACTGCCAGCATGGCTAAAATCATTTATTCATATACACTCCTGGAAATTGAAATAAGAACACCGTGAATTCATTGTCCCAGGAAGGGGTTACTTTATTGACACATTCCTGGGGTCAGATACATCACATGATCACACTGACAGAACCACAGGCACATAGACACAGGCAACAGAGCATGCACAATGTCGGCACTAGTACAGTGTATATCCACCTTTCGCAGCAATGCAGGCTGCTATTCTCCCATGGAGACGATCGTAGAGATGCTGGATGTAGTCCTGTGGAACGGCTTGCCATGCCATTTCCACCTGGCGCATCAGTTGGACCAGCGTTCGTGCTGGACGTGCAGACCGCGTGAGACGACGCTTCATCCAGTCCCAAACATGCTCAATGGGGGACAGATCCGGAGATCTTGCTGGCCAGGGTAGTTGACTTACACCTTCTAGAGCACGTTGGGTGGCACGGGATACATGCGGACGTGCATTGTCCTGTTGGAACAGCAAGTTCCCTTGCCGGTCTAGGAATGGTAGAACGATGGGTTCGATGACGGTTTGGATGTACCGTGCACTATTCAGTGTCCCCTCGACGATCACCAGTGGTGTACGGCCAGTGTAGGAGTTCGCTCCCCACACCATGATGCCGGGTGTTGGCCCTGTGTGCCTCGGTCGTATGCAGTCCTGATTGTGGCGCTCACCTGCACGGCGCCAAACACGCATACGACCATCATTGGCACCAAGGCAGAAGCGACTCTCATCGCTGAAGACGACACGTCTCCATTCGTCCCTCCATTCACGGCTGTCGCGACACCACTGGAGGCGGGCTGCACGATGTTGGGGCGTGAGCGGAAGACGGCCTAACGGTGTGCGGGACCGTAGCCCAGCTTCATGGAGACGGTTGCGAATGGTCCTCGCCGATACCCCAGGAGCAACAGTGCCCCTAATTTGCTGGGAAGTGGCGGTGCGGTCCCCTACGGCACTGCGTAGGATCCTACGGTCTTGGCGTGCATCCGTGCGTCGCTGCGGTCCGGTCCCAGGTCGACGGGCACGTGCACCTTCCGCCGACCACTGGCGACAACATCGATGTACTGTGGAGACCTCACGCCCCACGTGTTGAGCAATTCGGCGGTACGTCCACCCGGCCTCCCACATGCCCACTATACGCCCTCGCTCAAAGTCCTTCAACTGCACATACGGTTCACCTCCACGCTGTCGCGGCATGCTACCAGTGTTAAAGACTGCGATGGAGCTCCGTATGCCACGGCAAACTGGCTGACACTGACGGCGGCGGTGCACAAATGCTGCGCAGCTAGCGCCATTCGACGGCCAACACCGCGGTTCCTGGTGTGTCCGCTGTGCCGTGCGTGTGATCATTGCTTGTACAGCCCTCTCGCAGTGTCCGGAGCAAGTATGGTGGGTCTGACACACCGGTGTCAATGTGTTCTTTTTTCCATTTCCAGGAGTGTAGATTAGCTGTTTCGGCAATTCTCTGTTGCCATCTTCGGATCTGCAAAAGATGGGACTGAACTGGGTATACTTATGTGCTGTTATGTCAGTCGCTGTAACGTAGCATTTTCGGTCCCATCTTTTAGAGGGCTGAAGATAGCAACAGAGAATTGCCAGAACCGGTCATCTATATGCATAAATGATTTTAGCGATCTTGGCAGTTGAAAATTTACTCGGTGTTCAACACTGTGTTAAAATAATGCAATAAAAAGCCACTTGGGCAGCTAATCTACACGAAATAGTAGGAAGATACGGCCTACCTTTCTTACATACAGATCTAAATAAGTGTTTGCACTGACAAGGGGTGGGTCTGACTTGTAGATCACTGATTTTGATCAAGTTTTGCAAGGACGTTCTATACTGAAAATGAAGACACACGTATTTCGGCATTTTGCTACACACTCTCTAGTTTTTTAAAAAATCAAAATCAAAGTTGATGACGTAAAATCACATTTTCAGTGCTATACATGAAAAGATCGCCTAAAAAAAATGTTTTGATTAATTTTATATGGGGTCAGACAATAATGTAGTAGTTTCAAAGCTGTAGCTTCAGTGCCTGTCACCACCCGCCAGGGTAGCCGAGAGCTCTAACGCGCTGCTTCCTGGACTCGGGTAGCCGCGGCGGCCCCGGATCGAATCCTCCCAGCGGATTAACGACGAGGGCCGGTGTGCCGGCCAGCCCGGATGTGGTTTTTGGGCGGTTTTCCACATCCCGATACGTGAATGCCAGGCTGGTCCCCACGTTCCGCCTCAGTTACACGGCTCGCAGACATCTGAACAAATTCGCACTATTCCATGGATTACACTAGATGCAGACAGTTGGGGTACACTAATTCCTTCCCAGGGGGTACAGCCTGGTGACAGGGAGGGCGGATTAGCCGAGCGTTCTAAGGCGCTGCAGTCAGGGACTGTGCGGCTGGTCCCGGCGGAGGTTCGAGTCCTCCCTCGGGCATGGTTGTGTGTGTTTGTCCTTAAGATAATTTAGGTTAAGTAGTGTGTAAGCTTATGGACTGATAACCTTGGCAGGTAAGTCCCATAAGATTTCACACACATTTGTTTTTTGAACAGGAAGGGCATCCAGCCACCCCTTAAAATTAAAGTGCCACATCCGATTAACAAGCAGACCCCACAAGTCGGGATTAATACTTGGAAAGAGAGAGAGCTTGAGAGCCAGTCATTCAATGTGCCCAGCAGAGCGAAGTCGCTGGTCGAACAGTCAAGGTTTTAGCCTACCAAACCGCTAGTACATATTAGATCCTTGGTCGTGGCTTTTTTTTTCAGTCGACAATTTTTCGGCGTGTCTGATAACATTCTGATAACTGGAATACCTTTCTTTGCCTTATTTTGAAGTGAAACATCAGGAGGTGTGATTAATAATGAAATAAGCATATATTATAATACATTGACAGTTATTCTCATCGTGATACATGGCACAAAAATACACCTGAAGTATGTTATTGCGCAACCCTAAGTGTCTATTCGTGAGCGTTCTCGCAATCAGTGGAATGAAACTTACCATTGTATTGTATTGTAGGGAACTGGAGACCTAGAAATGACGGAGAGGCTTCGTGTTCGCCGTAGCCCGCAGTGGTACACAATCCCACAATTGGCTACAGCAGTCCACTCATCCCACCGCCGCCTCACACCAAACCCAGGGTTATTGTGCGGTTCGGCCCCCAGTCCTGTACTCTTCATAAGTGTAGAGTTCAAGCGTTGGTTTTCTATTGAACCTATTGTTTGTGTGGTACTTTTGTCTCTCATCTGACGCCCATCTGCAATCAGCCATAACGCAGGTAAGCTCCTGATAATGTCTAGACGATCATTCGTCGTAAGTGTCTCTGGATCTGCAACTGGTTCGCGTATTTTTCTATCTACTGTTTGTCTTCTCTTTATTTTCTACAACTGGATTTCTAAGCTGTTTATAGCTATGGCGCAATGGTTGGTAAGTTTTTGCATCTGCACATTATTCACGATGTCCATATGCGTGTGACTATGTAGCTTATTGTCTGACGTAGCTATAGGTTCAATGTTCGCAATGAATTGGTACACAATTCATCTCACAGCTAACTTCTTATTGCAGGTCTGCATTCGTGTCTATAATTATAAAAACACGCTTGTATTGTAACATGAAACTAGAACGAGGATATAGAACCGACTTCGGGTAGTTGGTAGATATCTCCAATCTAACTTGGTTCTGTAAGTTTACTTACACGTTCTCCTTCACGTTAGCGTGTGAGGTGTCTAACATTCTTGGGGTTAAAAGAGATGTACACTATCTGTTCAACAACATCCGGACATCCGTATGCAATCTGGAAATGACGACTAGATTTCAGGAGGGGCGGACCCGCCAATGTAAAGAAAGCTGAAAGTACAGGGTTATTACAAATGATTGAAGCGATTTCACAGCTCTACAATAACTTTATTATTTGAGATATTTTCACAATGCTTTGCACACACACATACAAAAACTCAAAAAGTTTTTTTAGGCATTCACAAATGATCGATATGTGCCCCTTTAGTGATTCGGCAGACATCAAGCCGATAATCAAGTTCTTCCCACACTCGGCGCAGCATGTCCCCATCAATGAGTTCGAAAGTATCGTTGATGCGAGCTCGCAGTTCTGGCACGTTTCTTGGTAGAGGAGGTTTAAACACTGAATCTTTCACATAACCCCACAGAAAGAAATCGCATGGGGTTAAGTCGGGAGAGCGTGGAGGCCATGACATGAATTGCTGATCATGATCTCCACCACGACAGATCCATCGGTTTTCCAATCTCCTGTATAAGAAATGCCGAACATCATGATGGAAGTGCGGTGGAGCACCATCCTGTTGAAAGATGAAGTCGGCGCTGTCGGTCTCCAGTTGTGGCATGAGCCAATTTTCCAGCATGTCCAGATACACGTGTCCTGTAACGTTTTTTTCGCCGAAGAAAAAGGGGCCGAAAGCTTTAAACCGTGATATTGCACAAAACACGTTAACTTTTGGTGAATTGCGAATTTGCTGCACAAATGCGTGAGGATTCTCTACCGCCCAGATTCGCACATTGTGTCTGTTCACTTCACCATTAAGAAAAAATGTTGCTTCATCACTGAAAACAAGATTCGCACTGAACGCATCCTCTTCCATGAGCTGTTGCAACCGCGCCGAAAATTCAAAGCGTTTGACTTTGTCACCGGGTGTCAGGGCTTGTAGCAATTGTAAACGGTAAGGCTTCTGCTTCAGCCTTTTCCGTAAGATTTTCCAAACCGTCGGCTGCGGTACGTTTAGCTCCCTGCTTGCTTTATTCGTCGACTTCCGCGGGCTACGCGTGAAACTTGCCCGCGCGCGTTCAGCCGCTTCTTCGCTCACTGCAGGCCGACCCGTTGATTTCCCCTTACAGAGGCATCCAGAAGCTTTAAACTGCGCATACCATCGCCGAATGGAGTTAGCAGTTGGTGGATCTTTGTTGAACTTCGTCCTGAAATGTCGTTGCACTGTTATGACTGACTGATGTGAGTGCATTTCAAGCACGACATTCGCTTTCTCGGCTCCTGTCGCCATTTTGTCTCACTGCGCTCTCGAGCGCTCTGGCGGTAGATACCTGAAGTGCGGCTTCAGCCGAACAAAACTTTATGAGTTTTTCTACGTATCTGTAGTGTGTCGTGACCATATGTCAATGAATGGAGCTACAGTGAATTTACGAAATCGCTTCAATCATTTGTAATAGCCCTGTATTGTGTTGTCAGCAGAGAAACTCCATCAGAGACATTTCAGCCCTTTTAATGCTAACCAGATCGAGTGTTGGTGATGCAACTTTGAAGCAAAAACACGACGGAACAGTCACAACTAAACCAAGACCAGGCAGACCTCATGTACTGACGGACAGGGACCGCCGAGCATTGGAGAGGGTGATTGTATAAAAGTTCATGAATTCAGCGGAAGCGGCCGAAGTGGCCGTGCGGTTAAAGGCGCTGCAGTGTGGAACCGCAAGACCGCTACGGTCGCAGGTTCGAATCCTGCCTCGGGCATGGATGTTTGTGATGTCCTTAGGTTAGTTAGGTTTAACTAGTTCTAAGTTCTAGGGGACTAATGACCTCAGAAGTTGAGTCCCATAGTGCTCAGAGCCATTTGAACCACTTTTTCAGCGGAAGGAGTCACTCGTAGGTTCCAAAGTGCTACCAGCATTCCAGGTAGCACAATGGCTGTGCGTAGGGAATCAGAAAGAATGGGGTACAATGGTCGAGCTGTCCTCATGAGCCGCACATTTCAACTATGTTAGGCAACGGTTGAGGTGGGGTAAAAATGAAAGCTACTGAACAGTGGATGACAAACGAGTGTTTTGGAGCGACGAATGACACTGTACCCCACGGCAATCCAATGGAAAGGTTTGGGTCTGGGTTTGGCGACTGCCTGGAGAACCTTAACTGCCATGTGCTGCGCCAGGTGTGAAGTATGGAGGAAGTGACATTATGGTATGGCGGTCTTTCTCGTGGTTAGGGCGTGGTCCCCTTATAGCGCTGAAGAAAACGTTAATTGCAGAAGGATTTCAGCATATTTTACAGTACTGTGTACTGCACACAGTAGAAGAACAGTTGAGAGACGATTAGTGATTGTATCAGCATGACAATGCAACCTGTCATAAATCAGTATCTGTGAGGCAACAGTTTGTGGGCAGTAACATTCCTGAAATAGACTGGCCTACCCGAAGTCCAGATCTGAACCCAGTACAACACCTCATGTTTGGGATGAGTTAGAACGTCCACTTCGCGCCAGGCGCCAGCGTCCATCACCACCTCTTCTGGTTTCGGCTCGCGTGGAAAAATAAGCTGTAATTCCTCCACAGACATTCCTACACCGCACTGGAAGTGCCCCTAGAAGCATTCAAGAGTAGACACACCCCATGTTAATGTCCACTAACAAGCGTCCGTATACTTTTGATCGGACAGTGTACAAGGCCACAGCGAATCTCTTCAAACTCCTAATTCTCGGAAAGTCATATCCTAAGGAACTGAAGATAAGAAGAAATTCTTGGTTTGCACCGAAACTAAGGTAGAAGAATCACTTGGAAGTTCACCTGAAGGACTAGGACGTGAAACTTGTCGAAGTACATACATCACATTTTTAAACATCATTGCGTAAGTCGGAAGTTAACAAAACATTGAGGAGCACGGGCGTATTTGACGGTTACTAATGGATATAGAAGACACTGGCGTATTGATTAAGAAGAGAAAATAACCCCAATGGTCGTTATCGATTTAAGGGGAGTCGTAAGATCCGGTGTCTTGCTTCTAAAACACGCAAATACAAAGATTTAACGGTTCGTCAACAAGGCTATTAGAGACGGATTGGTACGGAAGAAACAATAAGACATTTTCTGACATCGAACAGAAGAGACCATAGCATTTCAGAAATAAATATGAAAGTTATCCAGCGTCATACACTGGAATCTGACTTTTGGGCTTGCATCTGGTATGTTCAATCCTGAGCGACGAGGTCGATTGTACACAGACAGGATCTGAGTAATTCTCTTCACATCTGCTGTTAGGTCTATTAGGTAGGATCTGAAAATGCTGGGGCGCTGCTACACAACTGAGTGCACTAGCGTCTTGTAAAAGGTTATCCACCATTTACTTTTTTGTTTTTAATTTATTGGGTTTCGGAACGTGCCCATACAGCCATTTTAATACTGATAATGTTATGCTACTGTTATACTTACTTTCACTTCTACGTGTTTCAAGCGCTTTTTCAATTTCAGATCGATTGGTAGTAATAACACCCCTCTCCCCCGTATTAAAACGACGTGACAGCCACCGGAAGTTTACCACTAATCTTTAACACGATAGTATCAGTGTCGTTTTCTTTGTTAAGGACATTATCCAGCAGCACTTACCCACATTTAAAGAAGGCTAGAAATTTATTTGAGCCTGTTACATTTCTGAGAAGATACTCCACACCGTCGTATCTACGTCATCAGTCGACTATATTCTACAGCGAAGAACGCCTTTCAGAAATCTACCTATTCTCTTAGTATACAAGATATCGTTTGTGAAGAAATGTGAATTGTGTTGAGAGTACATGACCAATTTTAAGGTAACACCGTTTTAAAGAAAGAAAGAAAGAAAGTGTGTACTGGAAACCGTTATTGCGTCTCCTTCAAGAGACTGTTTTCCTTCTTGAGAAGAAATTTAGTACAGCATTATAGATTTTATTTTTGGGATCACCAGATTACTGTTCCGTAGAGTACAGTCAATTAATTTTTAAATGTACAGGCTAAGGAATATGAATATTAAACATGAAACATGGGATATCCCACTTTTTACTATAAATACACCTGAACATGACTCCATGACCACTGCTATTGCCGGCCGCGGTGGTCACGCGGTTCTAGGCGCTCAGTCCGGAACCGCGCGACTGCTACGGTCGCAGGTTCGAATCCTGCCTCGGGCATGGATGTGTGTGATGTCCTTAGGTTAGTTAGGTTTAAGTAGTTCTAAGTTCTAGGGGACTGATGACCACATATTTTAAGTCCCATAGTGCTCAGAGCCATTTGAACCATTTGAACCACTGCTATTAATATTTTTGTCTCTGCCAAAAAGCTATTCACTTCTCAAGGCTTGGATTTGGACATTTATTTCCTCAATGAACGTAGCCAGTTCACGTTTCAAAGTAGAAGTCACCCGCAGCCACGGAGATGAAAGAAGATCTTATTCTCTAGTAACCACTCCGAAATTTCCGCCAATAGCTATCTCCTGACACGTTACACAGCTGTCATCAGTGGCAGCGCAACTGATTTCACAGAAAGAGCCAAACTATAACGAATATTGGAGACGGTAGCGATTCAGTTGTGGACATTTCTGTTCACATGCAGTCCCGTGCTATACTACAATTACCAATTGTGTCGCTAGTGCAAATGGTTCAAATGGCTCTGAGCACTATGGGACTCAACTGCTGTGGTCATAAGTCCCCTAGAACTTAGAACTACTTAAACCTAACTAACCTAAGGACATCACACACATCCATGCCCGAGGCAGGATTCGAACCTGCGACCGTAGCGGTCGTGCGGTTCCAGACTGTAGCGCCTTTAACCGCTCGGCCACTTCGGCCGGCCTGTGTCGCTAGTCACTGGGGTCTTGAGCTATACGGTTCTGTTTATGTATATAGCTTCGCTTTAACCATAGCATAGTTCGGCTTGAGGAAAGCTTTACATTCAAGAAGTAAGGTATTTAATTCAATTAACTGAGCTCTTTTCTACATATTCGATATTATTTATCAAATAACGCCTGATTGATTCGATTTTCTTCGGCGATTATCTTAAGTGGGTGTTTTTCCCATACGGATCTTCAGTTGTAACACTTTCCCATTAAATCTCAGAGATGCCACTATACGTACAAAACGGAGGGCTTAGAGTTCTGTCCGCGGGGACGTCATTAGAAAGGGAGAACACGCTTCAGACTGGAGAAGTAAATCGGCAAAGTCCTTTTCAAAGGTTCAAATGGCTCTGAGCACTATGGGACTTAACATCTGAGGTCATCAGTCCCCTAGAACTTAGAACTACTTAAACCTAACTAACCTAAGGACATCATACACATCCATGCCCGAGGCAGGACTCGAACATGCGACTGTGGCAATCGAGCGGTTCCGGATAGAAGCGCCTAGAACCGCTCGGTCACCACGGCAGGCCCTTTTCAAAGGAACCACGCTTGCATCATAGGGCGATTTAGGGCAACCACGGAAAACAAACCTGGTTGGCCGGACGAGGGAACTGAATACCTGTCCTCCCGAATGCAAGTCCAGTGTCTAACCACCGCTCTACCTAAGGCTGCGCTTACAGTGGCACCAGCAACGGTCGTCAGTCGCCTGATAACATCGGGCAACAGCGTGGTCACAGTGCATCCGATCTCCTCCAGTTTTTGCTGGGGTCAAGGAGGTTAGGTTTGAATTTATCCTGTACATGAAGTAGGTCAGATTTAACCTCCCAGGGTGGGATGGATACCGCGGCGCTCTGCTTGGAGGCGAGTGCTGCATTAAGGCTTTTGCTATTAAAAAGACGTCGAATGGATGAGAATAAGCTATACCTGCCTCGAAAGGAACGTGGCGAGTGCTGCTCAAACTGTCCTCAGTTATAAGGGAATAATCACATAAGTTTTACGAATATATGAACTGATGGGAGAAACGTTCTGTTACATACTCGAGACGATTTCAGGTGACCTTGAAAAGTAAGATAAACACACTGTCTCGCTCTATTTATTTGAAGTTGTGCAGACATACGTCAATTAACCTTAAATGACCGTCGTTCAACATGCATGTGAAAGACAAGCATAAAGTTTAGCATGAGCTACTCTGAACACACAATAAATGAAAAGTGGACATACATACCGTACACAACATTTTCAAACCACTTCATATAACAGTCACCACACGGTTGGGATAAAACGCTAGTAAGCAGTAATAATAATTTGCAAACAATTAATGTCAGTCTACCACAGTCCAAAAAAGTTCCACTATAGTAACTATAAGCACTGGACACGCCACCCTTCTCACTTGAAATTATTTTTATAATTTACGCTTAAATTTCCAATAAATATTTTGCTTACTTGTTGTTTCCAATAAACCTGCTATTTCAATCTATAGAGTCCAAGCTATATCCCGATAATGGAGTTTTCATCCTCAGGACGCTGCAAACTCACTCTTTCTTAGACTAAACTTATCAGATTCTCACATTCCGTATTTCCTCTATGGGAACGTCCGTGGATGTGACAGAACAGAAACTGATTTGAATTTCACCGATTATGTTCCGAAGTCTGTACGTTCGGGCCACGAGATCGGCTACAGTGTGACCACGCACTTACTGATCTGAAAAGATCGGCCGACTTTGGCCTACACCGGTCGTCAGCGGAATCCACCGATATCGGTGCCACTTTGACTGCAGCCTAAGTTGGTACCAGTCGTTCAGCGTTAACAACACATACAAAAGGAATTTTTTTCCCTATTGTAAGACTAAAAGACATAGCCTTGTTCATATTTTGGCTTCACCTCAATAGCGAATTTACTAGAGAAACTAACACCAATTTAGTGTGTTCTTGAACATTCTCTGCATGCAAACATGAAAATACCACGACACAGTTCTGTCGAAGTAAAACGCGCCAGCAGCAAGCTCATAACCTAACTGCACCTACTGCCGGTCTCTGTTAAGTAACTTCTGACGTTTGGTCAGCGCATTCATGTAACAAGTGTGGAGGCAGGAACGTCCATTTAGAAGTGTGGTCTTAGCGTAAAGGAAGGGAAAAAATGATAGATTAGAGACTAGCTCATTAATTTTTACTGTAAAATTGCCTAATATTCTTGAAATTTGTCAGTGTCATTGCAGCACGCCCTTTAGGCTTTATAGGTCGATGACACCACCTCAATCGTCAACAAAAATGAAGAAAAATTTTGCATCACCTCGGTTCCGAGAGCTCCGGAATCTGTACAGAAAACTGGAATAGAGATCAACATAAACATAATTTCCGCCCTTTTCATTGCTCATGAAAACCACACATCGCATGTTGTACCACCATACCGCGAGACCTGCACATGTAGTGGTCGAGACTGCTGTACACACCGGTACCTCTAATACCCAGTAGCACGTCCTCTTACATTGATGCATGCCTGTATTCGTCGTGCCATACTATCCACGTGTTCATCAAGGCACTGTTGATCCAGATTGCCCTACTCCTCAACGGTGATTCGGCGTAGATCCCTCAGAGTGGCTAGTGGGTCATGTGGTCCATAAACAGCCCTTTTCAATCTGTCCCAGGCATGTTCGATAGGATTCACATCTGGAGAACATGCTGGCCACTCTAGTCGAGCAATGTCGTTATCCTGAAACAAGTCACTCAGAAGATGTGCACGAAGGGGGCGCGAACTGTCGTCCATGAAGACGAATGCCTCGCCAATATGCTGCCGATATAGTTGCACTATCGGCCGGAGGATGGCATTCACATTTCACACAGCCGTTACGGCGCCTTCCATGACCACCAGCGGCGTACGTCAGCCCCACATAATGTCACCCCCAAAACAGCAGGCAACCTCCACCTCGCTGCACTCATTGGACAGTGTGTCTAAGGCGTTCAGCCTGATCGGGTTGCCTTAAAACACTTCTCCGACGATTGTCTGGTTGAAGGCACATGCGACACTCATCGATGAAGAGAACGTGCTGCCAATCCTAAGCGGTCCATTCAGCATGTTGTTGGTCCCATCTGTACCGCGCTGCATGGTGTCGTGCTTGCAAAGATGTACCTCGCCTTGGACGTCGGGAGTGAAGTAGCGCATCATGCAGCCTATTGCGCACAGTTTTTGTCATAACACGACGTCCTGTGGCTGCACGAAAAGCATTATTCAACATGGTGGCATTGCTGTTAGGGTTCCTCCGAGCCATAATCCCTAGGTAGCGATCATCCAATGCAGTAGCAGCCCTTGGGCGGCCTAAGCGAGGCATGTCATCGACAGTTCCTGTCTCTCTGTATCTCCTCCATGTCCGAACAACATCGCTTTGGTTCACTTCGAGACGCCTGGACACTTCCCTTGTTGAGAGCTCTTCCAAGCACAAAGTAACAAAGCGGAAGCGATCGACCCGCGGTACTGACCGTCTAGGCATGGTTGAACTATAGACAACATAAGACGTGTGCCTCCTTCCTGGTGAAATAACTGGAACTGATCGGCAGTCGGACCTCCTCCGTCTAATACGCGCTGCTCATGCATGGTTGTTTACATCTTTGGGTGGGTTTAGTAACGTCTCTGAACAGTCAAAGGGACTATGTGATACAATATTCACAGTCAACATTTATCTTCACGAGTTCTGGGAACTGGGGCGATGCAAAACTTTTTTTGATGTGTGTAGTTTGTACTTAGCTGATTGTCTTTAATTGGTTTCGTTGTCTCCCTACGGCGCTATAATGCGCAGGTCTGTTTCGTACGAAGAACATCCGCTGAAGCTAGGATGCTGAAAGTCTGGTAAATTGCTGTCTAAGAAATATCTACACTTTGAATATTTGTATTTTAACTCTTCGAACCTGGGAATAGCAATATAGTCAGTCATGTCTAGTCTACAAATGACTGCCTTGAGTTCCGGTAATGTTCCATGTCATGAAACTGAAAGCGATTTTTTCCCATGGATTAATTTTTGTTCGACAGCATCAATCTTGTCCGCCATATTTGTTACAAAATGATCCTCCCCTTGCATTAGAATACTTAATGAAATTAAATAATAGTTGCTATCGACCGTCGTCTTGGAGGCTGGTGTTGTAATGATATTCCAGTGAATGTTTTTCCCGCTCATAATAGTGCGATGGCGTATTAAAGACTCTGCATGGCCTTCAAATAATAAGAAAAGTAATTCCGATTCAGAATTTAATGATGTGACGTCTGTAGATAGTATCTGCTATTTGGAGGATGCCCTGCTGTTCTGATGCGACATTAATCAATCATAACGTGGATTCTTCCCCTCCTGGCTCGTTAATACAGCAGGAAAAGGTACAGAGCTATGGAGAATCGAGCTATGGTAAAGTTACAAGAGTCGGATTCAGGATGAGCAGCTTTCAAACAGCCGTGCAGTCATCGATATTTATGATTTTCGTGATTTCCCTTAATCGCTAAAGTTGAATGTCGGGATATTTCCTTCGAAAACGACGTGGTCGATTTTATTTCTATCCATGCTCAATACTACTTGTTCTCCGTCTCTGCTGAGCTCGCCATCCGCGGCATCTTAAAAACCTAACCTTCCTCCCCCCACTGTTATTTACTGTGAGATATGTTCCGGTAGGCTCAGTCATTTGTAGTACATTTCTACCGATTCGTTTTGTGCTACTTCCCAGTACTGTTGTGAATATACTGAGGAAACCATAGCAGCAAGTCACATTTGCCGGGTATCTTGTGGACGCCACTTACGTGATGGCGGTAATTTTACTGGTAAATTTCGTTTTTATCCAGTTAAAGGGATTTCTGTTTGTGCACTTTAGTTTAAATACTCAAGCATCTCTGCATAATGGTAACCATCTTCATGATAACGGTCCTCTGCACGTAACTGTTGCCTAGCGTCGTAGATGACGCGGCAACAGCTATCCACACAAAACTACTTTTCTACTCTCACTTTTATCGGAGACGTTAGCTTCAATCTTATTTTCATGAACTTCAGTTTCTTTTTTTAAGTCCAGTGTACAGTTCACTCGGGAACTAACTTTCTCCAAACCTCTCTGGGCTGACGTACATACACTTGTGACAATTACATGGCTATGCGAATTTGCTAATTCAGTCTCCGTCAAGTTAAATTAATGAAACGAATTCTTAACTCTGATATATTTTTAATAAGAGGATTAATGGTTTCCTTCTCCTCGACTGACAAGTGAATCTTATTTGGCTCAAAACTAGAAGCTGCAAATGTGACTATTTTCAGCTGTCAATAGGATGTGCGTGGCGTATGCCGAATTAAGCTGGTGGTATAAATTTAGGTTGCACTCTATTATTTTTAAATTTTTTCACACAAACCTGTGGTATTTGGAAAAAAATGATAAAATCAAATATTAACATGTAGTTGCGCCTAATGACACAGTAAATGAAGACCAAAGTGATGTAAAAAACTATAGGCTAACACAATGATTCTACCCATATCAATATGGACCGAAAAAACAGCAAATTTGAGTGTTTACGGTGCGAACCACAACATAAAAATATGGTAAGAAAACGCCGTATGTAAAAGTATAATTCCACTAATACGAAACAGGAAATTTCAGTCTCTCTTCACCATAGATGACGCACGCACTAAAACCTACACTGGTCCTTCCTTTGTAACGAAAAAGGTGGTTCTCATCTTGGGTGCTGAGTCATTAGCTGTTACTGAAGAGGGCCCAATCGTATTATGAAAACTGTTCTGAAGACTTTACATGTTTATACGTAGTTTTAGTGTTACTGGAATACAATGCATTCGTGTATCAACCTCCAAAGTTGGAGGGGTGGTTAAGACATTTGATTTGTATTCGAAAAGGTGTAATGTTCAAATCCCTGTCACGTCATTCTGATTTAGGTTCTCTGTGGTTTACATAAATCAGAATTGACGAATGTAAGAATGGTTCATTAAACAAGTCACGATTCAAATGGTTCAAATGGCCCTGAGCACTATGGGACTTAACTTCTGAGGTCATCAGTCTCCTAGAACTTAGAACTACTTAAACCTAACTAACCTAAGGACATCACACACATCCATGCCCGAGGCAGGATTCGAACCTGAGACCGTAGCGGTCGCGCGGTTCCAGACTGTAGCGCCTAGAACCGCTCGGCCACTCCGGCCGGCAGCCACGATTCAGATCGTAAGTGTGCTCAAGGCATCGACGTCTACGAGAAGATAAACTCTAACCTCCGCTTGCTCGTATATGTAAGATTCGTAGCAGCGTGATACAGAGCCGTCATGCGCCATGGAAGAAAGGTCCCTGACGAATATAAAATAGTCTACTGTAGATATACTAAAGCTAGAAGAGCATTTCGAAAAACGCTTCCTAGGAAAACACAGCGGGTGGAGAAAAACATGGAAACATCAAATACACAACACAGTACTACGCCTAATATGGTCTAGGAAAACCGTTGAATTCAAAACAGCTTTCAGTCTTCTTGGAATGGATAACAACAGTTACGGTACGGTTTTCAAGGGAATCTTACACTATTCTTCCTGCAAAAGAGTGGTAAGTTCAGGTAACGACGATGGAGGCGAATAACGACCACGTACCCTTCTTTCCAAAGAACACCACAAAGGCTCAATAATATTGAGATCTGGTGACTATGGTGGCCAGAGATGCGACGATCCACCTTTGTGCTCAAAATCCCAGTCCTGGGAGCTTTGTGAACAGTGCCTCTGTCGTCTTGGAACACAGCATGATCTTTAGAGAGGAAACATTGTACCATGGGATAGACCTAATCTGCCAGAATTGTCACATAATCATTGGCACTAATGCTAGAACATTATGTCCACCTACCTAATATCCGGTATGTCCACTTTTGGCTCGGGTAACAGCGGCGACGCGTCGCGGCATCAAAGCAATGGCGCCTTAGTAGGTCGCTGGAAGGAGTTGGCACCTTATCTGCACACACACACGTCACCTAATTTTCGTGGATGAGGGCCATGAGCTCTGGCGCCACGTTCAATCACATCCCAGATGTGTTCGATCAGGTTCAGATCTGGCGAGTTGGTGAGGGTTGGGGGGGGGGGGGGGCAGCACCTCAATTGGAACTTGCCACTGTTTTCCTCGAATCACTCCATTACACTATCGGCTTTGTGTCAAGGCGCATTATGTTGTTGAAAAAGGCCACTGCCGTCGGAAAATATGGCCGTCAAGAAGATCTGTACGTGGTCTGCAACCAGAGTACGATACTTCTTGGCCATCATGGTGCCTTGTATGAGCTGCACTGGACACCTGGAAGCCCACGTGAATGTTCCTCAGAGCATGATGAAGTCGCCGCCAGCTTGTCAAAGTCCTGCGGTACAGGTGTCGAGCTGTTCCCCTGGAAGACGACGGACTCGCGCCCTCCCATCGGCATTATAAAGAAGGTATCGGGCTTCATCAGACCATGCAACGCTCTGCCACTGCGCCAGCGTCCAGTGCCGATTGCAACATGCCCATTTCAGTCTTAGTTGCTGATGTTGTGGCGTTAACATTCGCACATGCATGGGTCGTCGTCTACAGAAGGCCATCATTAGGAGTGTTCGGTGCCCTGTGCTTTCAGACACACTTGTACTCTGCCCAGCATGTAAGTGTGATGTCAGTTCCGATACTGTTAGCTGCCTGTTCTGTTTTACAAGTCAGCATAGCCTACGTCTGACATCTGTAATGTAGGCTGGCCGCCCAAGACCACGACGGCTGGATGTGGTTTCACGTTCACTTCGCCACGTATTGAAGATACTCACCACAGCACTCCTCGAACACATGACAAGTCGTGCAGTTTCCGAAATGCACGTGTCAAGCCTCCGGCTCATCACAATCTGCTCGAGTCAAACCCCGAAAGCTCGCGCGTCTTGCCCATTCTACGCACGGACAGCACGCTCACTGACACGGCAAGCACCGTGCGTGTGTCTCACTAGCAGTCATTCCTCGCCAGTTGATGCAGCTATTGCCTGGACGGGTTTATATCGATAGAAGGTCGGTAGTCTCAACTACGAGGTTTGTAACTTTAATAGTGACAACTATTTATTTACAGCTCGTACAAAATAGATACGTGTTTCAAAGTTTTACTGACCTTCAAAGTAGTCACCAGCATTGTGTATAACCCGTTGCCAGCGATGTGGAAGTCGTACGATACTCTTAGCAGTGCCAGTTGTGTTGACAGTTCGAGCGGCGCGGTCTATTGTCCGACGAATTTGTAGCAGTTTTGAAGCGAATGCCGTAAAGTGTTTCCTTCAGTTTAGAAATCGAGTTGAACTCACGAGGGCTTATCTCAGGGGTGTGCAACAGGAGGTATAGCACTTAACAGCCCCATCAGTCAAACAAATCAGCAACACCTTGAACTGTACGTGCTTGAGCATTGTCCTGCAAAATGATGGTCAGATCCTGCAGAAAGTGTCATCACTTCTGTCTCTCAGCTGGTCGTAGGTTGTGTTCCAAAAATTAATAGCATAGACACAGAAGTGATGAAACTTTCTGCAGGATCTGACCATTATTTTGCAGGACAATGCTCAAGCACGTACAGTGCAAGCTGTTACTAATTTGTTTGACTGATGGGGCTGTTAAGTGCTATACCACCCGCTGCACTCCCCTGACTTAAGCCCTAGTGAGTTCAAATAGATTCCTAAACTGAAGAAAACACTTCACTTCACGGCATTCGCTTCAGAACTGCTACAAATTCGTCGGGCAACAGACTAAACTGTCAACACAACTGGAACTGCTAAGAGAATCCTACGACTTCCACATCGCTGGCAACGGGTTATACACAATGCTGGTTACTACTTTGAAGGTCAGTAAAACTTTGAAACACGTATCTACTTTGAACGAGCTGTAAATAAATAGTTGCCACTATTAAGTTCCAACGCTCGTATTTGCCCACATTCGTGTCCACGTAGCTCCGACATAATGCATGCACTCACAACTACACAGATCACTGTTCTGACCCCGACTGACACTTGCAAAGTACTGAGGACATAGCGCAAGTGCCGGCTGTGGTCAAATACGACAGTGCAAACCGCAGGTCTGTCTAGCACCTGCATTTATGTTCAAGCAACTATTTCTCGTGGTGTTTCCATATTTTTGTCGCCCCATGCAGTCATGATGGTTATCAATGACGCAAAAGTGGTCGCCTGTACAAGGCATTATTTCCAGCAAAAATGTTTGCCCAAGCTTCCATAAAATAAAGGTAATAATTCTTTCATTCACTGCGAGTGGTGAACAACAATTATTAAACACATGACATATACCTACATAACATGTAATCAAGCCAAATAAGAAGCTATGATAGTATCAGACATGCACAGCAATGAAAACCAAGATTAACACACACTAGTGTGTGCAGCCTAAGGACAAAAGTAACTTTTGTATGAAATTTCACCGTCAAGTAACATACATAGCTCTATGAAACTTGGACCATACATAGAAAGAACTGCTGCAGTGAAGTAAAGAAGGTAACTGAAAGAAATACGGAGCGAGACGAAGAGAAATGATACTTTTATTCCAAAACAATAACTACAGTGTAGTGACCACGATTCATGATGGTACCTTGGACATGACAAAGATTTGGAGGTCAGTACGCCCATGCAACATTATGCCTCCGCACACCATAACACCCGGACCATCAAAACGATCATGTTGGACAATGTTCCCGCGCGTATTAATGTACCCCCATATAGAGAGAGGTGGGAACTTCTTGAAGACGGCGCGCTTACCGGTAAACTTTGTTGTGACACTGTACTCCTTTCCCAAGCGCGTCTTTTCAGAGGCGCATTCGGCCCTTACTTCATTCTTATGGATGAAAGTGCGCGACCGCATCGAACAGTGCAGGTGAAGCAGCTCTTGGAACAATACGATGTTCGGCGAATTTACTAATCTGAACGTTCCCCCAACTTAAATCCTGTCAAGCACAAGTGGGATTTGTTGGGGAGACGTATTGCAGCACGTGCAGATGCATCAACGACCATCCAGCAGCGGTCAAACACAGGGGTGGAGCAATGGAACGCCCTACCACAACAAACAACTCTCTATCCTTTTTGTGGCTAGCATGGGAGTACATTGTACAGCTTTCAGTGGCAGCCGTTCTAATCACACAACCTATTAACAACTATGTCCCGCCTTACGTAATGTCCAGCGGACCAACGTGAATTGCGGTGACTTCAGTGTAATTATTGTCTTTGATGGAGGTGTTATTTCTGCTCGTCTCATTGCAGATTTCTTTCAGTTACCTTGTGTACTAAACTGCAGCAGTTTCTTCTATGTACTGTCCAAGTTCCATCGAGTTATGTTACCTGTCAGTGACACGTCATACGCAAGTCACTTTCGTCCTCAAGTTTTGTTTTGCATACAAGTGTCTTTTCTCACATTACTTCCGAGTGTTATCGCAGAATGTTTAATAGTACATGAACGGCGCTGGAGTTTTACAGTTGTGCGGTATTAGTTTATATTACAATCGAGCATTTGTCAAGTAGAGGAAGTAATTACTGCTTACTGACTGGACATAAGGTCAGCAAATCGACATGAGATAGATCTAGGGTTGCCATAAATGTTGGTACCAAAATCGGGAGAAAATCCACAGTAATCCAATCATAAGAAGAGGATAAGGACGGTCTTCAAACGCCTGGAAAAATTTATCTATGCGTCACTACCTATCATTATAAATATATTTGAAAGGCCATATTTCTATGTATCCGTCATAGGAAGAACACTCACGTTTCGCTTTTGACATCACAAAACAACGAGATCTCTCTCTCTCTCTCTCTCTCTCTCTCTCTCTCTCACACACACACACACACACACACACACACACACACAGAGTTACTCAGCGTAAGTGAATAATGGTTGTTATACATCGTTGCCAGCAACAGTCATAGAAACTACACACGGTATAAGAGCAAGCCGCTGGGGGTTATATATGTTATATATTAAGACAGTAAAACTTGCTCAAATCGGCACGTGTATGATTCGGAAATCTGCCCAAACCGTACAAGTATTTCAGTCTCGACGCATTCAGTGCACTTTTATATGCTGATTTATTTATTAATTTTTTTTTTTTTTATGTGTATAAGACGGAACGTGCCTAACGCGGAAACGGAAAGCAAATCTTAGAACATACTTAGTAATTCATTGCATAATGCGGAAAAGAGCCTCAGTTCATTAGTTATTCACGACTCTACAAGGACGTTACTTTTAACACCTCTGTTCAGCGGCGCAAAAACCAAGAAAAGAGGTCCAGCGCAGCGCGGCGCTGCTGGTGTGGACCCAAAAACCGCGCCGCTCTGTGCAACAACTATTAAGTTATGCTCAGTGTCGGTACCATCAAAGGAAACGGTTCGTTCGTCAGCGCTCTGTTTGTCGGCTTTCTCGTTTTCCTCATTATTGACGTACGCCGACGCATACAGTAACACTGCTGCGCATCTGCCAACATTCTGCTCTAATGTGCGCAGTGAAAGAGGTGGGTATTGTTGCGTTAAACAATGGTTTTACCCGGCAGGGTCATTATTTTCTACTAGTTTCAGTTGACTAGTAGCACTTTATGAGATACAGTAGCATGACGTCGAACAAACGGTATGTGCCGTTAACACTTAACGAAAAGATTAATGTAATCGAGGCGAGTGAGAAAGACAAACTCTCTGTGCGCAAAATAATGTTGCGTTTCAAGTGCGGTAAAACAGAAATTTATGAGACTTTAAGAAACAAGGATAAGATTCGGGACGAATGGATGAAAGGGAACGGGCAGATTAGAAGAAAGCCGAAGAAGACTGGAAATGAATAAATTAACGAAAAAGTGTGGGAATGATTCCATGTGCGCGGGCATGAAACTACTTCTAAAAGTCACTAAAGAGCTTGGAATTACGGAGTTTAAGGCATCCACAGGATGGCTGGACAGTTTCAAAGTTAGGCACAACATCGTGTGGAATGAAGTGTGTGGGGAAGCTAAGGATGTGCAGGAAAGTGTAGCAACAGAATGGAAGTCAATACTGTCCAACTCAATGGTGAATTATGGTCCGAAAGACGTGCTCAATGCCGATGAAACGGGACTGTTTTATTGCGCGCTGCCTTAAAAATCGCTAGCAATTAGAAGTGAAAAGTGCACCGGCGGAGAAACGTCCAAGGAAGGACTCCCTGTACTGCTGCGTGGAAACATATTAGGTGAAATGGAGAAGCCACTGGTGATTGGAATGGCGTCAAAACCACACTGTTTCAAAAACATAGACGTCAGTAAGCTTCCAGTCACATGGCGAAGCAATAAAAAGGCGTGGATGGTGAGTGGTCTTATGAAAGAATGCCTCGGCTCTTTCAATGCAAAAATGGAAAAAGGAAATCGCCAAGTTCTCCTTTTCCTAGACAATGCAACCTGCCACCCGAAAGTAAAGTTATTAAACGTGAAATTGGCTTGGTTCCCTCCAGGTTCAACCAGCCTCACACAACTCATGGACCACGGGGTTAGGCGATTACTGATGCAATCTCTTATTCTTAGTGTTGAGGAAGTCGAAAGTGCGTTTGCTCTTGCACAGTCAGTTTCTGTTCTGGATGCAGTAAAATGAATTGGCTTGGCAGTAAAGGAAATAAAACCCAAGACTGTCACCAAGAGCGTCAATAATTCGGGGTTTGAGGTTTAAGAAAAATTCGTGAAAATGCGAAACCGGAGTCACACAGGGAGTGCGGGCTCTCCCCTTTGCTCTGTAACTGTGTACCGGTACTTGATAATGATCAGGAATGGCGATGAGAAATGAAATGAGTGGAAGAAATACGACTGGAGAACAAGAAAAAAGGAATTCGGGTAGACGGTCTGACATTCACAGACGATGTCGACATATTGTCTGAATTATTAGAAGAGACAGTTAATCAAATCACACAACTACAAAGTCAAGCCGCTAAGGCAGGCCTACATATCTCTATCGAGAAGACACGATACATGACAAACCGTAAGTAAACTCTTAGATGGATGACAATAGGAGGGGAAATTCCGAAGGCAGACGAGGGCCGGCCTCGGCTGGCGCGGATCCATGTGCAAAACTTGCGCGCGAGCGTCCCCCGCATCCCTCTTTTAACACAGGTGATACTCGTCATTTTCAAAACAATTCAAAGTTTCGTCACTGACATACTACCAATATCTCAGGAGACTGTTGTAACAGCAGACCTACTGTTGTGATAGGAAAATAATTAATCAGAGAAGGACTCTGAACAGGCTTGGTAATTACTAAAATGTTAATAATTAGAAGTAATTAGCTATGGGATTTCTTCCAATTTAATGAAATTCAAAATTCTTTAAGGTTCTCAAGTTTTGTTCAGGATATACACTCAAATGTTTTCATCACTTGACTGTGTTCTACATTTACTCCAAATTAAATGAGTTTTATGTTATAAACACTAAGGGTTTTCTGCTTTACACATTTTACACGAACCATCTTTTCCTTGCTTTCTGACAAGCAAGTCCATCAATAATATCTTCAGAATTCAATTTTGAAATCACGTCGTGTTCCACTGACAGCATGGCAAGAGAAGACAGACATTCTTGTGAGATGCTGCTTCTGAAATAATTCTTCATAAGCTTTAAACGTGAACAGCTAGTTTTAGCGGAGGCGACAGTCGCTGGCACAGTTAACAAAATCTGTAAGCAATATAAATGTTGGGCAATGGGTTTCCAATGTCATTCAAGTATTTCAGTATTAACATAAGAGTTGTTTTCAGACTTTTTAACACTGTGTCAACGAGAGGGTAGAAAAAATCGATTTTGCATTTCTCCTAAGAAAGTTGAGTTCTGCAAACCATGTCGTCACCTTCATAATCAAATTGCTTTGCCTTCTTGTCAATCCTCTTTTCTCCAAATTTTGGTTCAGTCTGTAAACTTCCAGCTATCTCTTTCGCTGATCTGCATTAACAAGACCTTTTTCGCGGAATTTCTCAACAAATTTCACAAGACTTTCGAGGGCTTTAGTTGCTACTTTCACGTCCATGTTTTCCTTTTTCTTGCTGCGTTAACGGCAAAGAGATCATACCATATCACAAAGTCTACAATTAATTCGAAGCTTTCTTCGTTCACAGCAAGAGAGTGTGCTTCGCTCTTTGTTTTCGATTCAGTAGTGCTGTTGCTCACCTCAAAAAGGGCGTCTCTGACTTGTCTTGTCTGGCACCTTACAGCTTTGACATTCCCCATCGAGTATCTGAAAGCTTCTTCATTGTTAAAGTTGGTAGGTACCCTGTTCAATAAGATTTCCCATCTCTGAGTCGATGCTCTGAAAACAATGTATATTCTTTGAATTACACAAAAAAAAAATTTAGTACTTAAATTTTGTCGCGTCTGATAACCAAGGTTAAGACTGTGGCTGGCACATGGCATATAAAATGCTCTTGGATTGCACTTTAGGGTTCTGTCTTGAACATGACTTCGATAACCTTTCGTATTTGCTTCATTATCGTAATTTTGGCATCTGCAATCATGAATATAGAGTCCTAGTTGATGTAGTCTCGACAAAAGGATTTGTCAAACTTTCTACTGTGGAAGTGACGTTTTGAAAGTCGAGGAAATGCTCTTCTACAGTCACTGCGTTTTCTGATAAATTTACCAACCCAACAACCAATATAATTTGTTCACTGTTATCAGGAGTACAATCAAGCATGACAGAAAAATATTTACTTTCTTTTACAAAATAAACAATGGCGTTTTTTACTTTGTTGACAAACAAATTTGTGTGTTCATTTTGAATGTTTTTCCCAAGATAATGGCCATGAATTTTTTGAGCTTTTACCTGACTTAAATGTTCCTGCAAAACAGGGTCAAATTCTGCTGTTATTTCGATCAAACCAAGAAAATTACTATTATTTTCTTGACAGAGATTGTCGCTGGTTCCCCTTACGGCCACATTATGTTGAGCTAGGTAGCTGACGGTGAGTATAATTCTTTTTTGAACCTGACGTCAATGTTCCTTCTCTTTTTCCAGTTGACAGCTTGTTTGAAGGAGATCCATAAATTTACAACAAAACAAACTTTGTCGGTAGATTTCGAATATACAAGGCATTTACGATGTCTTTTTCTCCATTTGGTAAAGTTCTTACGTAAAAATGAGTTGAAAACTTTCTTCTGTTTTCACTTAGGGATACTAAAAATTTAAAATTTTAGTAGGGCCTTTCTGCACAATTTCGTTTATCATGGATGATGTTAACATATTAGGCCAGATGCATGGGTCTGAATTTGTATATACTCACAACTGCTGCTACTAGGCCTACCTGAATGTGGGATAGCAGGCAGTCCGCATTCCAGTGCTTCATGTTCACTTGTGTCTAAAGCACCACATGATGAGTGGCTGCTGTTGGTGCCATCGTCCTATAAGCACACTTTAGCCTCACTGTCTGGAGTTTCTGCTCGAAGAAATTTTTCGAAAGCGCCTTCTCTTGAGTTCAAAAATTTTTCATGTTGTATCTTTTTCTTGAACTTTTGAGCACCTGAATCGTATTTTCTAAATATGTCCCTGTCACGACATGGCACTTTGAACTTCAACGGACAGGCAAATACACTGTATCTTCACACAGTGTGCACACACCAGACGTGAAACAGTGTGAACTGGGGAAGTACCGTACGTTTAAACTGACCACAATGAACAAATCATTCTGTGTGAAACACCTGCTGACGGAAGAATGTAATGCCCGATTGTTGGCCACAACAGTGAGTAGAAGGGGGCGGAGAGGCGCCGAGAAACAATGAATCGCGTACCTCTTAATTTAGACATGAGCTTAGTCATATGTTGACAACAGATATTACTATAGAGCATCTGTAACATAGCCTCTGGTTCCTCCACTCCGATGGACGCGTAATTTTCTGAGACTTACTCCAGTGGCCAAAGTCGTGTCACAGTGGGTATACAATTGAATTACATTACATTATTTTTTTCAATTTATCAGTAATAAAAACTTACAGAAGACAGTTTTCAAATTACCTTCTAATTTTTTGCGCGGTACCCTGTGCGGTTGCACCGTTTGCACATGCCTAAGGCTGGCCCTAGGAGAGAGATACCTGTCGGAATGGACAGAACCTGGTCTGACAGAAAAAGAAGCATTGGGAACACGAATAACCAAAAAAAATTCAATATGCAAACTAACTATGATCGTCTACAGTAAGAAGAATATTACGATCAACGCAAAACTGAGACATTGCCCGACAGTGGTCCGCCCTGACGCTTCTTTATATTCAGCACGAATTCTGAACCTTGTAAGGACTGGGTTACTTATGAGACTGTAACTTATGGAGCGAAGGATTTTCAGGAGGATATTGGGGTCTCGAGGACAGGAGACGGTCAATACAGAAGGCGAGCGAACCAAGAACTGTGCATCCAGATAGAGATAATCTTGGATGCAATCAGGAAAACAAGAGGAATCACGTTTTTCGGGCACAATCTTAGAATGGGGCGGGGGTTGGGGTTGACACCTCAAATAACGGTTTCTTACGAACACAAGAAGCAAAGTACGATGGATCCACGAGGTAAAAAGGGATCTGGAACAAATGGGAATACAGGAAACAGATTTACAACAGGGTGATTTTCAAATAAAAAATTCAAGTTGTTACAAGTTTCCACAACAGAATCAGACCCAAGACAAAATCATCATGGGCAGAAGGACGAATTAGATTGCAAAATTTAAGAATCAAAGAATACTGGATAAGGATAAAGACTAGAAGGAACGACGCCGACACGAATTAATGTGGCGTTAAGTTGGCGATGAGGATGAGGTGGTCATTTGGAATAATGTTTTGGGGCAACTCAAAGCAGAAATTCAGGTACTCAAAAAGGTGATTTATGGATAATATGTGGTGCTCAGCCACGTTCATCTTGTAGCCATCTGTTTAAGGATTAAAACATTTTGACTACTGTTTCCGGGTATATTTATTTTCTTATGAAATCTGTTGTAGATAACCCACTACCATTCAGAAGGGACAATGTTGTGCATAATTGCAGTACCAGAAAGAAAACATGACATTAATTATTTCTCATTAAGGTTGTCTTTAGCACAGAAATACTACCACTAAAATTTTTGATCACTTACTCTAGGATAAGTTAAATGTGAAAAATAAAAATTTAAATTGTCAGCATGTAGCCCTATTTACATATGAATGTTTAATGTGAATGGAAAAATGACTCGTTCCAGATCATTACGATTAATCGAAAATGCATCTAACGTGAAACTAACAAAAATTTTAACTGGACCAACTGAAACCAGCAATTAACATGTATAACATATTTTTTTTATTTTATAGTCAGTTACACGAAATGTCAACGTAAAGAAAATATCAGACAATGAAAGGTTATTGTTTCGAAATAGTGTGTCAGTCCATGTATGGCATAAATGAAGAAAACTTTCAAGCCGGCTAACAACACTTCAAGAATCTCAGCTTCAGCAGAACCCTAGAATGTCTTTTCTTCAATTTTAAACAACAGTAACTGGAAATACTTACCCACACAAATGTAAGGAGTGTGTCACCAGCAACTGCCCATCGGCTTTAACAACAGGCGACCAAAAGCTTGGCATTCCGCGTACAAACGCTCTTAAGCCATCCTTTCACGTAAACTGCAATTTCCAAACTGCTGACTGCTGCGGCTTCTATTATTTGATAGTGTTGCCAACATAACTTGCTTACATTCAAAATCACAATATGACATATACCATTAGAGAACAATATATCCGTACAGTTGTTCCTATTTGAATTCATTAATCATCGAAAAGTAGCCTGTTATTCAGAACTCCTAAAAAAATGTAATTCGTACTTGTTAACATTACAGGCATAACATTTAGTCTTCGCGTATTGGCCACACTGTGTCGAAGGTAGTCAATCTGCACGGCCGTCTGTTCCGTGGTCGTACCGTCTATCCCGACATAACATTGACACGACAAGTCACTCAGGAAGTCGAAGTCGTACGTGTGCAAAGATAATTTATTAATGTGAACGAACTGTTTAGATATAGCTTTTCAAAAGCGCTCATCGCGATAATACGTCCGGTATATTTCAGCAGGTTCATTAGTTAGTAGCGTTTGACGCAGAACGGTAACTAAACTTGAAATTCAGTTTATTTAGTTGGAACAGTGATGATACACATGTGCCGCACGTCCTACGATTTTTTTTGTCGTGTTTTTTGCCTACCATTAATAGGGTCTAGTGCAGCAGGGGATACAACCCGTCGGCTTTGGACAATGACGTCACAAGTCGCCAGATAGCAGTTTACCATTTTCGCTTTTGCTGTTATGTTTCAGTTTCGTTTTTTTACTGATTGCTTAATAAAGTGGATCTGTTTATTCTATCTCGTGAGATTTTTTTTTAAAAAAGCCAAAAAACACTTATCAGCCACTGAAGGGAGCTACAACACTAAGAAGAATCGCTTCTCGATTGGCGACTTGTGACGTCAATGTCCAAAGCCGACGGGTTGTATCCCCTGCTGCACTAGTCCCCATTAATACAATTTTAGAGAAACTGTCAACAACACATCTACTCACAGAAATGCATCAATTAGTGGGGGCGAACACTGCCATAAAACGAAATAATAATAACAAATGCAAGACCGCAAAAAATTTGTGGTAATTTTTGAAAAGATCAGTAAAGATAGTGGTACATTGATACTACAACAAACGTATGTTGTTTGAATGACACGAAATATGGCTCTATATGGATTAACACTTACTTTGACGCATGCCCTAGCGTTTTACTAGCAAACGAAATCGAAAAAGTGTTTCCTTTCATGTTTGAGAACTGTGCGGTACAGCACAATTTGTTCAGCTGGTTTCAAAAGTTGATATTCTTATTGACTGGACGTGAAATTCGGCTTATGTTAAATGCGAACCTTTTGTTCTGTGTTAACAAAATAAGTCATGAACTGCTCTGGGAGAACAATTGTGTGTGTATTATTCTCTTGTACGTATCTGATACTGGACTCTATCCCCAACCCTTGTACTTTACTTATCAGATTTGATAAGATGTAGTGCAACAGATGTAAGTGGCACGATATTTTATTATAGAAACAGGTTTGTAATAGCCTTTACAATATAAAGACCAGATTCCTTGATTAAAGTATGTAAAATTCAAACTCTGAAAAGGTGAAATCACTCTTGCTGCCTGCAAATTTCTGTCGTTCCTCCTTAAAATTCACAAAAATGTAAGTATTTAGGGGTATCTCTTACCTACTGATTGAAGGAAGAAACACCAATGGCACTATCACTAATTTTGATGACCTCAGTACAGTTGCCCATACCTGTGTTTATTCATCCTCACACTAGTGTGCGATCGTTCCATCTCAACAATTCAGCAAGAACTAATAAAAACATTCAATATTTATTTTACAATTCAGCTATTATTATGATCGTTAAGTTAAAGTACTTGTGCATGTTATGAGATAATGTTTGTGTATTTAAGAAAGAAGTGGCTTTGGAAGTACATGGTAGTGTGAGGAACTTGCAATTGAAACTTTTATGGCAGCTACAAGCAGCTCACATGCAAACTTGGCAAGGAATTTCCAAAACAGGTTAGTGCAGCATTAAGTGCTACAGCAACAAATCCAAAAAGAAATTGGTTTTAAAATAAAAGGAAGCCTGGTAATTGAAGCATTTTATTTTTAGAGAGCTGCCAGGAACAGCATATGGCATTTTAAATATTCACAAACTGACCAAGAGTAGACGAAATGAGAAGTCTTGGTAAGCTACAGATATTAGCAAAAGTACACATATAATAGAAATATAATGGGCAAAGAATGAAAAAGCAAATTTTTCAATATCATGAATGATTAATAAAAGTAATAAAACAAAGAACTTGGAAAGCAAGTCAATGGGATGTGTGTTTCCTAAGTGAGGCAGTTAATGATCAAGAACAGGTTTCAGTTACATTAACAGTACTTGTAAGCTTAATGTTGTGAATCAAGGAGAATGCTGCAACCACACTGCACAGCTTGAGCTTTAGTATGCAATGGAAATTGAAGTCTCTATGATAAGAGACAGATTAAAACAAGTTAAAAATAATGTAAAAGATTGAAGGAGAAATAAGATAATAACTGACACAGACAATTATGTTAACAAAGAAAAATAAGTTTTCACTACTTTCAGTCATCACTGTGGTTCAGCGTAATTACTGTGTCAGAGGTTTGTGGAGAAATAAGAAGAGAAAGCTCAGCAGCATGTAGTTTCTTTGCAGGAGTTGGTGAGACATCATCATGGAATATACAGGGTGATTCAAAAAGAATACCACAACTTTAGGAATTTAAAACTCTGCAACGACAAAAGGCAGAGCTAAGCACTATCTGTCGACGAATTAAGGGAGCTATAAAGTTTCATTTAGTTGTACATTTGTTCGCCATTTCAGCCAATAAAGTTTTTGGTCCCTTTTTCTTCGAAGGTGCTACTGTAACTGGACTACAGTATCTGGAGATGTTAGAGAATTGGCTGTTCCCTCAGCTCGAACAAGAAGCACGACAATTCATATTTCAGCAGGATGGAGCGCCACCACATTGGCACTTATTTGTCCGTAACTACCTGAACGTCAACTACCCGAGGCGATGGATCGGCCGCCAGGCAGCCCGTGACAGAGCACTTCATCACTGGCCTCCAAGAAGCCCTGATCTTACCCCATGCAATTTTTTCTTATGGGGGTATGTTAGGGATATGGTGTTTCGGCCACCTCTCCCAGCCACCATTGATGATTTGAAACGAGAAATAACAGCAGCTATCCAAACTGTTACGCCTGATATGCTACAGAGAGTGTGGAACGAGTTGGAGTATCGGGTTGATATTGCTCGTGTGTCTGGAGGGGGCCATATTGAACATCTCTGAACTTGTTTTTGAGTGAAAAAAACCTTTTTAAATACTCTTTGTAATGATGTATAACAGAAGGTTATATTATGTTTCTTTCATTAAATACACATTTTTAAAGTTGTGGTATTCTTTTTGAATCACCCTGTACTTTCTTGCAAAGAAGAATTAAGTGATAACAATTATTCTAAGACAATAGCAACTACTTGATGACACAGTGGAAAGAGAAGAGCAGGTGAGATAGTCGATGCACTTCCAACCAGTTACAGAAAGCTGAAAGACTATGAAGTGTGCAAACACAATACAGAGGTACAGCTGGAAACGACATCATTCTGTACAAAAGTGTCTTTTTGACGTGTGATATACATTATGTTCCAGTACTGATGCACAATATGAGTGTCACCAATGCACAATGTGTCTAAATTAAAGACATTTTATGGAGCAATGTAGGTGTGAAGAGAGAGAATATGATGAGAAAAAAGATAATCTAAGACTGTTGAATTCTTTGGAGATGATGTAAAAAAAATCATGGAAAAAATGTATAAATTAGGACATTTTTTATATGGAAATGAAATAGTCCCAAAGATGAGGGTAATGAGAGATGCATGTTTTAATTAACTATGCCAGTTTCTTGTAAACGGACATGGTCGCATTCTAGGAACACTTCCGCATTCTTGTTATTATTATTAACCTAATTACTAAAACACCCCTTTCTCTTAATAGGCAGCTTATTATAGTTTAAAGTCCTTACACTAAATACCCCTATTATTAGGATATTGTTCTGTTTTTTCCTCTGTTTCAGAATGAAAGCATTTTCAGGTCACATCATGTTCATGAAAAGTCAGTCATGACTCTGTTAATAACAAACTGCTGTCCATACACACCATGGAATGATCCATCATTAGTACCTAAAAATACATATTTCATAAATGTATAAAGAAGCAAAACAATAAAACATTTATTAACTCATAATCCTGTCTGTCACTATTTCTGGAAGAGGCTACTAGTTGTATTAATACTATTTGATACGATCTACATATATAATTTTCAAATCATCTTTCGGTTTATGAAGGAGGGCACTACTGGTACCATTATGATTTATCACCTTTCCAGTTCCTATGGCAAGTAGTGGACAGGAAAAATGACTGCTGCTAGGCACCCATATAAGCTCAAAATTCTTCAGTTTTTCTCGTGATGGCCATTTTGCATGTGTGAGGAAGTAATTTGTTTCTTGACACATCTTGGAAAGCATGCTTTTGGAATTAATCCTATCTCTCTAACTAATCATATCAGGCAACAGTCCCAGACTGGTGAGCAATAACTCTCTGGATTCAGGGGTTTTGTCACCTATCTCTTTCTTTCAAGGGTTAATCAAATTTCCTTAAAATTAATCAGCCATGCATCTGGTTCTCCTAGAAATAGTTTTGAATCCGAGTTCCTCCAATTCACTTCCACATTTTTTGTGTTTGTTACAGTTTACAATGTTTAGTCCTCAACCATGTAGTCGAATAACAACAGGTCTTTAAACCTATTTATGTATAACATGCTATATTTATTTACATAAAGAGGTCAGTTGCTAGTCCCTGCAGCAACTGTTAATCACTGCGAGCCTTCCTGCATTTTGCTAGTTTTCTTGTGTTGTGAGCTTCCTATATACAACAGCATTATCCATTAACAACCTCACAGAGCTTTGAACATTATCCATCAAAGTACAACCAGCAATGTCCCTACAACACTGCTCTGGAGTATTCTCAAAATTGCCTCTACATCACATGATTTAATCTTATCAAGGATTTGTTATAAGTTATATCTGGCAGGAAGCCCTGAATCCAGCCATAAAAAGTCAAAGTGAATAGCGTGTGTGTGTGTGTGTGTGTGTGTGTGTGTGTGCTAATTAAAGTTTTACAACAATAGTAGCAAAATAATTGCAGGAGGTAAAATTATTATTGTCGTTCAAATAATAGCACCTGCAGACAGAGACAGACGAACAGAATCATTAATTTGTGATTGAAACTTGTCTCCCACTGTATTAAAAGAAGCGTAGATTGTTCAAATGAGACTGGCGCTGAAATATTTCCAGACACTACATATTATGATAAAGCAAAAGTAGTGGCATTTATGATCCTGGACATAGGGTAACTGTAGAACTTGCTCATAGGAAGTTATACACATTTAGGTATGCAAGTGATGAATCCACAAGCACATTTAGCAAAAGTCAACAACAGCGACAATCAAAACAGGTTTACACTGAAAACACTTTGGATGAAAAATTTATCTTATTTTGAGACTTGTTTTTTTCAGTTCTTTGAAGCCAGGACAAAGTCAGACCATACAAAGTCAATTGAGTATTACTCTTGCTGTGTAGCCATCAACAAATGTTCTCATGGGACGAGTGTATGTTCAGTGACACCAAGCCACACAAAGTGGGACAAACATCTATTAGATAATCTTGTTTTTGTACCTTATATCTTAGTAGCATTTACACTCAGTGCTCTCATGTATTGTAATTATTCCTCTCTCAGTCTTTGTCTGTAATTTTTGCCCTCTATGGGAATTATTTCCTGATGTCTTAGCATCAATTCTATCCTCACATCCCACCCTTAATTAGCATTCCAAGTTGTTCTTTCTCTACCTGTTCTGCAGAGAACCACCTCATTTCTTTTCAGTCCACTTAATGTTTCAGCCCCTTTCTGTAACACTAAATCTCAAACACTTATATTCTCTTCTTTTCTGGCTTTTCCACAGCCCCTGATTCACTTCATGCAATACCGTGCTCCAAAAGTTTATTCTCAGAAATTTGCCAAATTAAAGCTTATGTCTGACCTGATACATTTCTTTTTACATGCAATACTGTCTCTGCCCGAGCTAGTCTCTTTCTTGTATCATGCTTGCTTTGTCTTACATGTATTATTTTGCTTCCAAGGTAGCAGAATTGCATCACTTTGTCTAATAAATCATCCCCAGTTTGATGTTAAGTTTGTCACTAATCTCATTTCTGCTGCTCCTCAGTACTTTTGGCTTACTATAAATTCATATCCTGAGCCTTGCAGTGAGTTCATTCTGTTCAACAGGTTCTGTAATTCTGACTCACTTCACTAAGGACAGAACTGTCATCAGCATATCTTATCATTAATGTTGTTGTACCATGAATTTTAAGCCTACTTATGAACCTTTCTTTTATTTCTTTCATTGCTTCTTTGATGTAAGAGTAACTCTGAGAGGACAAATACTGTATGCTTGCCTTACTCCTCTACTTTAATGCAAGTGCTCCTCCCTTGGTCTTCAACTATGATTGTTCCCTCTTAATTTTTGTGCACACTGTGCATTGCTCATCTTTCTATGAAGCATATACTTGTTTCTGTGAAGATTTCGAAAGCTTGCACCAATTTCCATTGTTAAGTGCCTTTTAAAAATCAAAAAATCCTATGAAAGTGCCTCCCTTGTATTATGGGAGGTAATATGTTACCTGCCTAGGATCACTTAACAGAATATATGAACACCCCACACAAAAGTGTGTGGTGATTGTTCCACAACTTTAAAGGATCTTCTACAAAGATTTTACACACAAATAGCAGTTTAGATTATGAAGAAATGCAGGAACACGTGAGGCAGTACTGACCCTGTGACTTCTCTTTGATGATAGGTTAAATAAGGGCAAGCCCACATTTAGAGGAAGTCTTTGACAATGTTGGCTGGAATAAATTGTTTGAAATTCTGAGGGTAGGAGGGGTAAAATACAGGGGGTAACAGCAGTTCTGAGAGTCAAGGGGAATGAAGGGGATGGAGGGTTAAGAAGGGGGAAAGGCAGGGTTGCAGCCTATCCCCAATGTCATTCGATCTGAACACTGAACAGCAAGTAAAGAAAGTGCAGGAAAAAATTTTGAGAAAGAAAGTTCAGGTAAAAGCAATAAAAACTTTAAAGTTTGCCGGTGATAATGCAATTCTCTCAAAGGCAGAAAGGAACTGGAAGAGAAGCTGAATGGAATGAACAATGTATTGGAAAGAGGATATAAGATGATCATCAACAAAAACAAAACAGTGGTACTGGAATGCAGTCAAATTAAATCAGGTGATGCTGAGAGAATTAGGTTAGGAAACTAGACACTTAAAGTAGTAAATGAGTTCCATTTTGGCTGCAAAATGACTTATGACGGGCGAAGTAGAGAGGATATAAAATACAGACTGGCAATGGCAACAAAAGCTTTTCCGAAAAAGAGAATTTGTTAACACACAATATAGATTTAAGCATTAGGAAGTCTTTTCTGACAGTATTTGTCAAGAGTGCACTAGTTGTTCGGAAGTGAAATGTGGAAGACAAACAGTTCGGACAAGAAGAAAACAGAAGCTTCTGAAATGTGGTACTACAGAAGAATCCTGAAAATCAGATGGGTAGATCATGTAACTAATGAAGAGATACTGATTGGAACTGAGGAGAAAAGAAATTTGTGTGCACAACTTGACTAAAATAAGGGATCAGTTGATAGGACACCTTTTGAGACATCATCAGTGGTGTCACCAGTTTAGTGCCGGACAGAAGTGTGGAGGTAAAACAAGAGATGCATATAGTTATCAGGTTCACAAAGATGTAGATTGCAGTAGTTATTTGGAGAAGAAGAGGCTTGCACAGAATAGAGTAGCATGGGAAACTGCATCAAACCAGTTTCGAACTGAATAGCACAACAAACAACACAGTGCAATAGTTAACACACTTGATTGGAATTCTGGAGAATGACAATTCAGATCTCTGGCTGTTCATCCAGGTTTAGGTTTTCTTATGGCAAATTCTGGGATAATTCCTATGAAAAGTATGTGGCTTCCCCAGTCAAAGATTAAAAAGTTTTGGTTGTCTATTGGTGTGTCTATGATCATGTGTCACTGACACACAGGTCCAATGAAACAAAAATAAATATACTAACCTCTGTAAAATTGCATCACAAAAAAGTGTAATATAACTGAAATGAACCTCCTATTACATATGGAACAAACTAACAATACATTAAATGTTATGGCACGAAACTAAAGAAACTTGATATGTTCCTGAGGATTCTCCCATCATGTAGTTTGTATGCATGTCTAGAAAGTGTCAACAATGGTTGCTGGAGGATTGTAATGACCATGCTGCCAACCATGTCCCAGATATGTTTGATGGGTGACATGCCACAGAAACATGCAGGCAGGGTAAGCAGTGCCCCCCCCCCCTCTAATTTTTTTTAAAGGTTTGTCCTGTATACATATGGTCCACGAGTTTCCTGAATGTGGTCTAGTAGGGTAAGCTCTCAAATCTGCTTGATGATGCGATTTCTGTTTATATTGCACTCAATATGTTGAAGTCAAGATCACTTGTATTCAATGGTGCACCAAATAATTACATTATAAAATAATGAGACATAGTTGCTGGCAGTATGTACATTCAGGAGATGAAATTTCAGTACTGCCATTAGGACCATATAAAAATACACAACAACATCCTAGCTTTCGGAACTAATAGTTCCTTCCAATATGGGAGACAGCGATAGGCTGGCGTTGGCTGCTTTTTTAATTTCTCTCCTCCCCCCCCCCCCCCCCCCCCTGCACTCCTCTCCCCTCCTCCCTACTCTGGTGAAGAAGGAACTATTCATTCTGGAAAAGAGGATAGTGCCAGATATTTTCATGTGTGCCTATTGACAGTACTGAAATTTCGCCTCCTGAAGGTAAGTACTCACCAGCAATTCTGTTCTGTAACTTCATAGTTTTCTCGAGTGAATTAGTCTTTAGGTACAGTTACATTGCAGTAAAAGATATGAAAACAGGTATCTTCCCCTCAAATGTGTGTAAGTGGATGTTTATACAGAACAGCACTATATTCAAATTTCAGTTAGGAGTGGGATCCCTGCCGATTCGTTGCATGGAACTGTGAGAACCTGGGAGTAATGTGAAGAGTATGCACCCTTTTCTCAAACCCCAAGGATTACACATACAGCAATGTGGGAATAAAATGTACAAACTATGTTAAATGATGGTTAGCTGGAGGTAACAGTACATAAGATTCCTAACTACAAACAACAACTACTTAGATGATACAAAAGGATATGAGCAAGAACAAGTGAACATGTTGATGATACAGTCACAGGCACTTGTCTTTGTGCCCATACTAAAATACTTAAGAGGCTGAGTATTGTTGTAAGTGAAAAAAAAGGAACACTCACTATTAAACTACATATTGCAAAACATACATCATAAACATGTTCAGCCTGCCTACAGGGTGAAGAGCCACAAATATGGAGACTACACTGTACACACAATTTATGGTTGTAAGTTCATTATCTCTCTCTGATGAAAAAAGAATGCCGCTGTCCGATTGTTACTTGTGCCAATCATATAAGTATGTCCAGGTTCTACAATATACACATGAGCTAGTTGATTCATTTTAATTTTTTCTCTTGTAGTGTCATAGTTTCACTGTATCTGACCAGTACAACAGCTCAGTGGGACATGGAATACATTTCTGTTACACAGCTGTCAAAATGCTAATTTCAGATTTTCTGTTGCATCCATTAATATCATGCATCTTAAAATTTCATGTGCATGGATGAAGTTGACAAAGCACCGTGTCAGCTTAATTTGTCTCTAAAGAACTATAATGTGACTCATTTGTACATTTATCATTTCCTGAATAAGAACTGATCAACACATATCAATTTTTTCTTCTGCAAATACAGTAAAATATTTCACATAATGGGAGCTGAGGAAAAGACTGTTACGTATGAGGGAATTGTCAGACTATGTTTTCACAGATGTAATAATAGAACACAAATTAATCAGAAGATTAAGGTTTTGTTGGAAAACGTGTAATGTTCCCATTTCAACTGCTTGATTTGTTTCTCCAACATTTGTTTTCTATTAAACAAAATGTTGATGGAAACAAAAAAGAATTTTTTCCTTCACTTATGATGCCCTTTGACACTAATAAGAAAATTATCTCAGATCTTTTACAACAGTTTAATACTTATATATATACACACACACACACACACACACACACACACACACACACACACACACACAGAATGACATGAAAATACAAAAACTTCTAACACACAGAAAAATAACAATATATTATACATATTGTACAGTAAAATTTACAGAGTATGACACAGTAAACTGGCAAATCTAAATGCACACAAAGAAGCAACATTCACAAATTTTGCAAAATTTATAACCTCAGTTATTTTGTACTTTGTGCCTAAAGATTAACAGGGGCGATATCAGAGTTATACAGCTTACATTAATCATATAAAGATACAGCCTCTCTTTCATATATGTTTTATATAAAAGCACAATACAGAATTTACATGCTCCAGTCAAAATCTCAGATGGTCAGTCCTGCAAGTGAATGTTCTTTATGAGCTTTCACCAACACACATTAAAGGTATGAAGCAATTCTGGACGTGTAAAATGGTAGAACTGTAAAACCAGTTCTCATCATTTTTCCAGGTTTATTTACAAATACCTACTACAGTTTCCCTGAAAACACAACTAACAATTTTGGGTATGAGTCTGATTGTTTAACTGACAACAAAATTGGAAAGAGAATGTTTGTAATGGAAACTCAGAGACGGCAACTTTACTACAAATAATTTCTTGGAACTGGGATCCACAGCCTGCATAAAATTATGAAGTGACTTTATCTTTCCTTTATTAGGGTTTAATTATAGAGAAATGTCTGTGTTTCCAAAAAATCAGTTGATTTTGGCCTCTGTGGCTATATATTCAAGTGATTAGTACAAATAAATAACTTGGAAATATGACTGAGAAGTCCAGATTACATCTGCCTCTGTCCACACATGTATCAGGTGTCTACAAAATTTTTTACCATCATTTAGCAGTAGAAAGTCCAATTCCATACCTGATCACTTACACACTGCATTAGATGTATACAATTTTACCTATTAAAGGAAAAATGGTATATCTCACTAATTTTATCACAAATGCAGAAAACTGGGTGATCTGAATACACACACCATCATGAAAAGTTGTCAGGCATGCAACATGTGATCATCCAGTAATGTTATACAGACACTTCTGTAGAATAGTTTATCAACAACCAGAACACTTACTTTGTTTCAGAAACTCTAACCTGAATAACTTGCACCAGAAATGTTAATTTCATTCACTCTTCAGTTAAGCCACATTTATACAGAGTTTCAAGCATAACACTGTTTCTGGCCTGCAGCCACTAAATACCACTGTGTGGCACTAGTGTTTGTTTATTTTACGACTTACTTCATGCAACAGACTATAGTAATTGTGTTGTCTTGTACAGCGTGGTAACTTCAAACATATGTTGTCAAAATCAAACACACTGTGAGAAGAGTACCTGTGGAGTGTGTGAAGTGCAAATTATAAAAAATCCAAGTTAAAACAGGACTCGGTGCAGTAAATTGCTGCTGTGCTTAACAGCAGCAGTGACATGGAAAAGAAACTGAGGTATCTACAAATACAGTACAGACAAACTGTATCTGGATCTCTTTGAGGCAGAACTGGATTTATGCGAGAGAACAGAGAAAATATCAGTGAGCTTGGATGTGGCAGGAGGATTGACAATTTCCTCATCACAATCATTGGTACCAACTATAACATAACTCTGGAAGAGGAGGGCTGTGTTGATAATGAAGATGATTTGATTATACAGTGTGTCTGTAAAGTCATAGTGCAGTTAGGAGTGCTGGTTGTGGCTAACATAAATGAAATGAAAGGTTGAAGCTTTCGCTACACTGGACAGCATTGCAAAGAGTTTATGTAATGAAGTTAAATGGTGTGCGCACGCAAGGTGATGACACAACACGACTAACCATGTAGCAGGAGCACATCAGGCCACATCAGTTGAGGTGTGGATGGTGCAAAGGAAAGTTCACTGTCTTTTGCAGCTTGCTAAATTTGAATGTGTGTGCAGTGTTCAATCTGAATATCATCACATGTACAGTGAAGAGCCACCACATAGAAGTAACATTAATTGGTAGGATATGCAGTTAAAGGGCCTTCGGTAAGAGACAAGTCTGAAGAAGCTATATGCCACAGCTACCTAAGGAGCACCAAAAATTGGTGCGCGCGCGCTTGAGGCTTAAGCCTAAAAAAGACTGCTGTTCATAAGGTTTTGAATTAACATATTTGTTTTTCGGGTTGCAGATTGCAATTATTGCATACTATCAAACGGACTGATAGACCAAAATGATTCGAGTTTGTTACAGTTAAGTTTAACGAGACTGATTATGAAGAACAATTTATGAGGAAGATTGTGTTTAGCGATGAGGCCACATTCCACGACTGTGGTCATGTTCATCACTGTAACATCAAAATATGGGCTTCTGAAATTCCTCATGCCCACATTGTGTATAAACCCAACACCTCTAAGGTGGATGTGTGGTGCATCCTGACATATGAAGTAGTTAAGTGCCTGTTTTTCTTTGCAGAGCAGACTATGACATCAAACAATTACCCTGACATGTTGTAATTCCACAATTTCCACAAAGAGTCCTCTTAAACAAGACAACACTCCTCTCCACACTACACGAACACGGTTCGCCAGTTTCTGGATACAAAATTTCCCCTGTGGTGGACAGGAAGGGGTGGTTTTAAGTCATGGCCACCAAGATCCCTGGACCTAACACCATCAGACTTTTACTTTTGGGGTTATGTGAAGCAATTTGTGTACAGAGAATGTATCAATGACATCAATCATTTAAAACAGAGAACCACAGACGCAATTCACTCTGTTACACTAGATGTCCTTACAAGTATGTGGGAAGGAAATACCAGTTAGATGTGTGTAGAGCAACAAATTGAAGTGACATTGAACTGCGCTGAACAGGTAGACACATGATGATAGTGTTTCTTTCACTTCCTTCTTGTTTCATATTTCTGTGTTGTTTAATTGCTTTTCTGTTACTGATCAAAACTGGATCATGACTTTATGGACTCACTGTCTTTGTTAATGTACTGAAAGTATTTATTTGCAATAAAACATGTCTCTCAATGTTACTTACATACTTAAATTGCCTTGACCAACTGCTGCAACTATGCATGGTGGTCAGAAACAATCTGAAAAGCTTGTAAGGGTGTTACAGGGTAGGTTGTGCAGAGAAATAGTTGTTAAGAAAAAAATTCAATATGTTGCACTGTTTCCGAGTTAATTAACATTAAAGTTTGCCAATCAGGCCATTGCGCATGCAAATTCAAGTGGACCACCAAATACAATTAGTGTCGGTTGTTCTCATAGCATGAACAACAGTGCACAAAAGTGCTGAGGTTTTGGCTCACGTTTGATCCGTACTACTGTCCTATGTCCAGTTCTTGTATTGCTGTCAGGTTCATTTTAAGGAAACCAAACAAAAAAACACTTTCTCTGGGACCACTTGAATTTGCATGCACAATGGCCTGATTGGCCATGCTAATTACATCACAAATGATGCACTAGCTAATTTTCTTCTGAACAATTGTTTCTCAGCACAACCTACCTCACAACACTCTCACAAGTTCTTCGTACTGTTTCTGACCATCCTGTATAAGCTATACCTGGCTTTGAGGAACTGAATAAACTTTGAAACCAAGCTACTGTTGCCAAAAAATAAATAGCAACAAAAACTCTTTGCTTTACAGGAACTGCTCTTCTGAAATGTGTGTTTTTCTTTGAAACAAATTGCACTATCATATTCTTTAGAATTTCAAAACCGGACGGTGATTTCCTGGTGAAGTTACAAAAATCAGCACCATCCTCCAAATTCTGCTTGCACAGCATGTAACTCCTGCCACATTTTTTATAGTCTGTTTTTAACCACCAATGCTTCCTTATATTCTCCATTATTATTAATGCAGCACCACATATAATTAATTCACCATTTTTGTTGGACATAGCATAGAATGCAATTCAAACACACAACATGAAGTGTTTGCCACTAGCATTGACATAACAGATGATGCTAATAAACATACATAAATACTTTTTACTACGGCAGATGGAGATACAAACAATGAACATAGCTGCGAACATGTTGCAGATTTTGTCAGAAACAATGTTATGTACAGAAATGTGTTTTTAAACTCTGTGTAAATGTGGCTTTAAAAAGATAACAGTACACACCAAAATTTACGCTACTTTTTAACATTGACTATATTTACACTCACTTATGTACTATCATAAATTGTCTACCCTCGATCCCTTACATATTGTTTCTGACATATACAGTTTTGGTCAATAAAGGAATAATGATGTAATTTAATAATTTCATCACAAATACAAACATCATCAAAAAAAAGATAGTTGTTTGTGTAGTATAATTTCAGAAGTAGCAAGGTCATATATGACACAGAATGTACGAATTGCGTATCTGAAACAGTCTAAGGTATGTAATAATTAGTACCAGGACATTTTTATTTGCTAAGAAAACAGCAGTTGCTTCTGCAGAATATTTCAAGTAAAATTTCTGTGATAGTACAATGGTAATAGCAGGCCACTATAATTTTCCGACTACTTAAGAGGTTGTTGGTTACTACTGGATTTGCAGCAATCTCTTTACAACAGATGCATATCAATGGGCACTCACGACAATGATGATCAGCTCCAGTAGGAAAATAACAATCTGAAGCATACATTAGCATTTTGTTAGAAGTGCTGTGGGCAAAAACTGGCTATACAGAAAATGTACATGTGATATGCCATTATAATTGAGCAGCTGCAATGGAAGACACTAGAGGGGAAATCTGAAAAGATAAATAAATATAAAACCTACCCCAACACAATAAATGCATTGCAGGAAGGCTTTTTGGTGAATTACAGAAACTGATGAAAAGGTAAATTGCAAAAAGAACTACTTTTACTAAAAATTAATTTATTTGTCTGTATTGTCCACTGTGGCATGCACATGTAAGAGTGGCAGGATAGAAAACTATATAAAGAAGGCTAAAAAGGACACATGGTTTATGGAGTTTCTGAAAAAAAATTAAAATTGAAAAAAGAAATTTACAAACCTGAAAAATAATTATGTGCAAGTAATCATTGCTAGGAATGTAAATATCAGGTTTCTGAGGCAAATGTTCACATGGCAATAGAAATGTAGGTGATATGATGTTATAGTGGTGCGCACACAAGAAGGCAGGTGGTGGGGTGATGCGCAGTGACCAAGATCAGTGAACCATGTGACACACCAGCCAATAACATAATTCTGCGACATCTGTCAGTAGCATGTGCATCGGCTTGTGTGTGAACATTTAGCATTCATTCTCATGTTAGTGTAAGTATAGTGAGGTTACTTAGCCACTGTAGTGTTCATTATGTGTGACATAAAGCAAACATTATGAGTATTACATCAAGAAGTGACTGATAGTTTCCCGAGCATGTAAATTCTGCTAGGCAGAATCACAAATAGAAACAGTGGCTGGGTGTAGTGCTCACCCATGCATTGCCGGTTGGCAATGACTGGAGTGTGAGCATAGGACAGACACACAGAGAACACTAGTGACACCACAAGGAACTCTGTCACTCTCTGCACAGAATGTATCACGCTGTTGTCTTCTTGTGTGGCACCCAGTTATAGCAGGCGAAAACTAACTCCCCAATATGTACAAGATAAGTAAAACTATATAATGAATCATATTAAAAGCACCTATACATTGCAAGGTTATCTAATAATAATGATGATGATGATGATGACAAATATTGTCTGAAAGACTTCAGTTTTCAAGTATATATGTGTTAAATGAAATGACATTGCTTAGCATCAACGTCTCTCCAAAACTTCAACTTCAAGAATACCAATGTGTGTGCGCATGCGCGCACGCCCGCCCACGCCCACGCCCACACACACACACACACACACACACACACACACACACACACACACACAAACTTGAAAATGTGAAACGTCTTTCAGTGGACAATAACACAGGCTGTAATAGTCCTTGGTACAGATTTATGTTACTTAATATGAGACATAGAACTAAATATCTACCTGCAGACTTGAAAAGGTGATACTCTCACAGCAGGCAAATGACATTATCATCTTATACAAAGGAACAAGTCTATCAAACAATAATAATAATAATAAGAAGAAGAAGAAGAAGAAGAAGAAGAAGGTACAGAACAGAACCAGCAATCAGTCTGCCTCACAAGTGTCAGAATTACTTATACAATTTATGTGATAGATTTAGCATTTGATAAATTTTCTATCAAACCATTCATAGAGTAATGTTACGACAATATTTTCTCCAAATGAACTGAATGTTGTGGACTATTTCCACTTAACACCTAAATGTATATGTATCTATTACTAAGTCCTGTGTTTAAAACTACCACAACATGATAACAATGGATTTAATTTTTAATGTATAAAATAGAAAAGTCACCAGCCTCTACATTAGTTTGAGAACACAGTTCTTTACTAGGTATTGTTCTATTGGAGACTGCATGTCCCTGGTATCATCTGACCTGTGAACTGGTTCACACAGCTAGTAGAGGGCACGCGAGGGGGCTACAGTTTTGCATGTAATGTGGAATATATGTACCTAAAGTCTATCACATAAAACACTCAACAGCAATAACATTAGAAATAGCTGGTCACATGACTGAAAAGTCGACTGACCTCAAACTGGCCACTCGAATGACAGCTGAGTGCAAGATGTGCAACATCAGTGTGTTTAGTCACAGCCAAATTATTGTTTTCTTATGCATGGAACCTTTCATATCCAAGGCCATGCAGGCACTGCGATTTTCAGATATTGTGTCAAGTCTAAACAGAGTATCTCGATTCTAGGAAGACCGCTGCTGCTAGGGTCAACTGTTGTGGTTTCTAACTGTGACTAGACAAGCCACAGTGAAGCAAATCACTCATTAAGTTAATGTTGGGCAACAATAACCAGTGAGAAGCAGTATCATTCCAGAAACACGAACATGCTGTTGGGTACAGAAGCCACTGGCCCACATATGTACCTCTGTACACAGCAAGTCACAGGGTGCAGAGATTAGCATGGGTGCACAACCACCATCATCGGACTTCCAGAGCACGGAGAAAGGTCACCTGGGATTAAGGAGTAATGGTATATGCTGATACACACCAAACAACATAAAACAATGCACCACACTTATCAACAGGGCACCACTGGAGCATGTAGTAAAGGTATTCTTATGTGGAGGATGTTTACACAGGATTAAATAGGGCTCCTATTAGTGTGCCTTAATCTTCCACTACAGAAAAATACAAAACCAAACGATCCAGCCACATGCATACATTAGTTTGCTTACAGAATTCTGCAAGCAATGTGTGCCCCCGAGACAACGCACCTCCACAATCCTATCATTCCTCAACAATGTCAGAATGATTTGAAGAACACTCTACAATCATGAGATTGCTTGTGCGTTCTCCCCCTCCCCCTCATCCTCCTCAGCTCCAGCTCCCATCCATCACATGAAATGAACCCTATTGAGCATATGCAGAACACTAATCATGTGAGATGCATGCCTTGAAAACAGCTCTGTCTATTTTCCATTAGTCGTGGCCAGTGGTTGAGCGGTTGTCGGTCAGTATGTCTCTCCCCATCCCTCCCCCTCTCCACAAAAATTCCTTTTAGCGCCTCAATGTCTGTAGCATGACAAGACACCAGTATCGTCAGGTCAAAACAGCGTGCGACATGCTACTCGGTATGTACCTCTAATTCAACTGCTAATGAGTGTATATCTTATAGCAGCTATGCAAAGCAGAAAGCAGAGCACACAAAACTAACAGCACAGATGGAAATAACAGACAGTAACATCTGTGTTAAGAGGATTATGTAAGGCACATCATATGTCTAGTTTTGTATGTTTTGTAACATTTTATGTAGTTAGTACAGGGTGGTCAGCTAAATCTAAATTATATGGTTTATTTCAGACTTAATTTGCCATGTGAAAGGAGCTGATTAGTGACGAAATTATAGTAATCATGTTTCAACAAACATTCTGTAAGCATTTTAGTATCAACACTTCACAAAAGGATTGTATTAAGGAAATAATGGAAGTATGCAAGTGATATTGACACTCGTCTCCAAATTTGGATGTATGGGGAGAGAAATCAAATGACACCAGTGCCAATACTTTTCAACCTCTTGGTTCATCATTGTGAGTTATCTCGGCTATGTCAAATGTTTACAATGCACTATCCTGAGGCAGTCCAAGTGTTCATCTACTTGTCCATATTTTTCTTGGTGCCTTTACTTCATTCCAGTTCTGTATATAAAATGTAGAGTCCATTTCCTTCAATTTCTTTGTGATTACTCTTATTTTTGTAACATGATAACTGAACAAAATAGATACAGCTCTAGCGTACATGTATTCAGGCTGCTTTCTATCACGAAGTGAAGACAATGAGGAAGAATGTACTAGCTTGTGAACGGGGGAATAGTGACTTGAATAAACTATAAGCCAAAATAACTTTTCAAGTCTTCCGTGAGCTAAGATGCAAGAACTGGTAGGGAGTTACGTAAGAGAAGGAACACTATTAAGCTAAAGGCCATGATATTCTTTTGTTTGTGACACCTCGTTTTGGGAAATTTTCATCAGTAAATATTGTTAACCCTTTCGCTGCTACAGATGTGCTTTCTGCATTCCATGCTGAGGATGGCTTTTGTTATGGCCACATTGCTTGCACATTGCTGGTACCTGTGTTGAGAGACAGCATTCCGACCGATATGAAATACTTATACAATTTTTTAAAAACTATTACATGAAACAAATTGATTTTTGCACATCTTACTGACTGATATCTTTGTGCTTTATAAAGAGCTGAATTTCTTTTCATTATGTGCCACAGTTACTGCACTGCAGAAAATTAAGTAAAGTACCGAGCGAAATTTATAGATTCTGCAGAGGTTAAACACACTACGTAAGCTTTGTGTATGGCTGATTTTAACCCATACAGTGAAGTGAATGAAATACACACACACATATATATAAGATATCAAAATATTATTTAAAACTGAGAGCAGAATGGTATCTCACTTCCTTCTTGAGTTATTGGGTTTCATATCTAATGGATGCCCGCATGTGATGCACCCATTCATGTCCTTGAGCATCACAAATCGTGGTTATGACAACCGTCATATCTCAAATGATTCAAGATACCTAAATGAGGTTTTTTTTTGTGAATAATAGCACACAATGAGGTACACATGTTGTACAATAAATACTCAAACTTTTTTATCCACAGAGATATGGAAGTAACTTCTCTGCAGCAGTGACAAGTCAGCAGCTCAGGACGCATCCAAACATCCATAGGACTGTATGAAAACCCAAGCGGCGCGTGTATACGTGTCTGCAGCACCTGGGGAACAGCGTAGTATGATGTGTACACAAGATCAGAGCAGCAAAATGGTTAAGTAACACGTATAATGAAAGTGATTAATGAAACAGAAAATAATTTGCACGTATGTTAGTTTCTGTTGAATGTTGTGCACTGAGGATAGTGCTATGCAAATATTTTGCTTTCAGATACTTCAAATAAATTAATAATTTTTGAATTATTCCTTTGCAGAAATTCTTCATTTCACAATTTAATCTGGATTAAATATTAAGATATGTAATACAGATATAACTGTTGATGCATGTATGATATTGCGACAAGCAGCAAAATCATACTGTGGTGTTCTGGTCTCATAACCTGCGAACAGTTAATATTAGCAATCAATGAAGTCGTTTTCTTCACAGCATCAGTAGAGATCTTAATTATTCTTTCCTGATTACATACTGTTCTGAACATTCATCACACTGTCGCAACAGACTGTCTTAGCAAACGCTCAAGTTATTTTCCAAGCCAGAGGGTTGTAGAAATACATTTGAATTCTTATTTACACAAAGTATAATGTGATTTCTGTTGGTACAAAAGGATGACCACCTAAATTTGGCCATCTCAAAATTTGCACTTAGATCTTCATTATTAGTACTGAAATAATTCATCTTCATCATCATCATCATCATCATCATCGTTATACTAGTCATCCTTAGACTTTAGGTGACTTCTCACTGCAGCTATTTTGTCAGTATCATGTATTAATACATGATGAAGGAATAATGGTCATCATTACTGGAAAGCTGTGTCTTCAGAATATAATAATACACACACCGTATTAGTCGTATAAGCGCTCAATGCTTCAGTAGTATTAACGGCCTTCACTTACAAAACATCATGTATTTACATTTCCTGTATTTGCAGTGCAAGGAATACTCAGAACTCTAGTAACCCCCCCCCCCTCCCCCCCCACAACACACACACACACACACACACACACACACACACACACACACACACACACTCTCTCTCTCTCTCTCTCTCTCTCTCTCTCTCCACCTACTGCTTCAGACAAAGGTAGGGCCCACACATCTCAAGTTGTGCAGTGCAGAAGCCAAGAGGGAACCAAATGAAAATTACATAACTTAAAATTGAAGTGAGCTGCCTTTGGAGATACTTCTTCAAAGAATGACAATGCAGTCTGTTTGTACAAATTAAGAAAACTGTGTATTCAAATTATTAGACTAAAGCAAATTATTGTAATACTTTGAAATTAAACTGCATAAGTTAAAGAAATATCCTCTTTTTGTTTGATGTTGACATTTTTGAGTGCTGCAGATGCACCTCTTTTTGTAATAAATCACACAATGATTTAAATTTTACAGTGTGGGCACACTACTAGTGCACCTCTAAGTGGACACACAGTGATTTAGTGGTATAAACAGCATTACTTCTTGTTTGTGAGAAAAGTCATTGGCTGTTATGTCCCTGTGCCTTACACTTTTTTAAATGTTAATCAGGTATTATAATGTCTGTTGTCACAATTATCATCAATTTAAATGTGTAGTTGTAACTTTAAAGAAGAAATGTTACAGGAAATATTTTCATACCATGTGAAAAGTTGATGAAAACAATTCCACAGCACAACTTTCTATGATGAATAAAGGCGCGCTTGGTATTAAGTGCATGAATGTCAATTCTTGTGTATAGGTTTGTAATAAATTTATCTTCTGCAAGGTAAATGACTTTAGTCTAATAACTTGAGCATGTATGTAGTACAATTATGAGGGCAACATTCATTCTAGTGGTGCCCTGGATTGCTTTTTTTTCCATTTTCATTCTTTCTTACTGCCCTTATGAATGTAAATTAGTGGTAACAATAAGCAAAACTAAAAGACTTTTTGAAATTATGCAACAACAGGATACTGAGTATCATTAGGCAGACATAGCACAGATGAAGATCTGTACATTAGACATGAAAAAAGTGTTTCTTTATATTGCTTGGATTGTCAAAGCAGTGAGTATTATTATTTTAAAACATGTTAGGATGAAAGATAAACTGCCACACAACACACTATGGGTGTCTCATGCAGTATCAATATACTGTTAGTAATAGAGCTATGCATGTGGAGCCTGAGGAGTATCAGTGTATTTTTTCTTACAGTTTAACTTCAAAGTCTTAACTGATGGATACCCATTTGATCTCTCACGAAAAGCAAAACCAAAAATACAAATGCAAGCACATACTTTAAGTAGCTGCTATGAATCACACAATAAAATTAAGTCTGCTTTGCACTAATAATAATAATAATAATAATAATAATCACATTAGCACTCCAAAAACCATGTGTAAATTATTAGATGACAAATCGACGATCATGCTCATTGTGTGATGCACAAAATGTTTAGTTCATTTTGAGAAAACTGTAACACACTGAAACAAACCAAACGAATACTGTAAAACCATTGGGAATGATTGGTATAGCATTAGCACAAATATGAGGTGATATTGCAGGCAGATGATGGACAAATAATAGGTACTACTGAATGGTGACTTCCATTAGGAGTGATATAAAGATGTTGAAGCATAGTAAGCACCATAAAATTCCACTTATCAGAGTGTTATATTTCTGTACAGTGCCCACAGACCTCTTTATCAGTTAGAACAACAAATACTGTGTAATTAAGGTATTTGTTGTTAGAATGCTGCTATTTACCAGAGTTGGACTCTGGTACAGAAAAGTGCAACAGTCATGCAAAATTACCCTCCAGGAACTTTAACTAGTGAGCACATCCTTGTATACATACAACCTGTCAAAGACACAATCATCTACAGAAACATAGGAAATGCACACATGCTGTTTTTTTTTTTTTTTTTTTTTTAAAAAAAGACTCCCACAGTGCCTTTAGGACACTGAAGAAATTGTCTCCTTCCTGGGAACCAGTCAGGTGCCTGCCATAGTAACAACTCTGTGGTAACAAAACCACAACAATTCCTCATGAACCAGATCTACTCACAGCATTTGTGGGTCTTGGTTACACACACACACTGAAAAATATATTGAAGATGACCAGCTATCCATGTTGTTATGACAAGTCATTACTGTGAAATGGGAACAAAGATGTCGAACATGAAATCTGAATGGAAAAAATTACAAGACAAGGCATCATTTTCACCTAAATCATGGAGGATTGTTTCAATCTCTCACTTTATACCCTTAAATTACAGTATGACTGTAAATTTCTTTTCACTTCATACATTGTGTGTGTCTTCAAAAGGAAGATATACTTAACTCATTTTGCCTGCCGCACAAAATTTTAATCAGGTGAGTGGGGTACACTTCTCTTTACTGGATTTTAGTTAGTAGAAAAATTTGTATATGATACTTTTGAAAGTTTATCAACAACTTGTACATGCAGGCCCACTGAATTTATTTCTTGCTATTTTTACTCTCATTTTCTCAATTTACATTCAAATCATTTCAAACGTTAAATTTGAGAAGACGTTCAATTTTGTAACAGGCATGCAAAGATGTCCAAATTCTAGATACCATTCTGCAAACTTCGTAACTATTAAGATCGTAGATAGAATACTCTTCATTTCTTTTTTTGCACTGAGTAATTATTTGGAAGTTATAAATAAACCAAACTGCAATTTTCATACTCGAATGTACAATAAATATGCAGTATGTGTCATCACTGTTAAACCTATTATCACTTATTTCCAAAACCCATTAGGTTTCCAAGACCTCCTGTTGCTCCTTGTTGCAACTGCCTCATCATATTCTGAAGTCCTGGCATTCCACCTAAAGCAGAAAGGAAAAAAATAATGTAAATTACTACAGGGAAATGTTAAAAATTTAAACACATGCAAAATAATATGCTCATAAGAATGAAAATACCTGTAACTTATCTGAACCAGTTACAGTCTCAAGCTTTACATTCTTTTTCTTGCTGATCTTAGCTATTGAACTACTTGCATGAATGCTTTAAATAAGCACACCCATTGTCATCCAATGCTCTGGAATGAGGAACATCCTAGCCAAGATACTTCCAAACCTACCCAAAGTGGTGTTCCACTGCCCACCCAACCACCACAACATCCTAGTCCATCCCTATGCCATCCCACCCCCGATCTTCTGCCACACGGATCATACCCTTGTGGAAGACCCAGATGCAAGACGTGCCCAATCCACCCACCCATCATAGGCTTATTCTACCCCATCAGGGGCAAGGCCACCTGTGAAAGTAGCCATGTTATGTACCAGCTCTGCTGCAACCACTGTACAGCATTTTACACTGATATGACAAACCACCAGTTGTCAACTAGAATGAATGGCCACTGCCAAACTGTTGCCAAAAACAAGGCGGTAGCTGGCCCACAGATGGTTCCCCACTCTCTCACGAGGCACTTCCCACAAACCCCATCCCGCCTCTCTCCATTCCTCACCCCACCTCACCCCAGTACACTCACCATGGGACTGGAAAGGGCTGGCAGTCAACTGAGCACAATTTAGGGAGAGACGTTTGTGCGTGTGTGTGTGTTTTCCCTACAAGCTTTGAAAAGAAAGTGCATTCCAAAAGCTAGCCAAGCTCTGTACCTTTTATTTGTGTACCTATCGATGATGCAGGGCTTCTGCCTTTCAGCGAGTTGTCTTCTTTATTCCTAAATAATTCATAGTTATCACACTTGGGTTTAAAATCATTGCATGTTCTATAAAGAATACACTCGTGACGATATTTGCCTGAAGAGAAAATATATAGTAATGAGCAGATTTTTAAAAAGCTAACAGTACAATCAATCTCTGACACTTTCTGAAACATATTATAAATAAATTTTACTCTCAGTACATCGAAGACTGTGGCCTCTATATTTGTTCTTTAATATCTCAGTGGCATAAATAAATTCAGCCATTACATCATTATGAAGTAAATTTTCATATAACATTTTACACTGTTGGTGTATCTACAGTTTTCATCCAGTTCTACAAATATTCACAAGCTCAATACAATAGTATGTTACTTTCTCAACTTCAAATTTTGTTCTTATGTGTAAGAAACTAATATTATTACATGGTTGTACTCATCATATACAGCAAGCTCCTGATCTTCAAGGTGAGGATTATCCATGCATAGTTTGACAAATTTTGAAAAATAAAAAAATGAAGCCTGAAATATTGTTATAATCAGAACCAATATTTTCATTTAGAACATAAATTTCTGGTGGTTCAGTAGATCAGGAATAAATGTGTGACTGGTTTAATAGCTATGTCTCTGAACCTGGATCTGAGCCGATATGTGACATGGATGTAGTGAACAAAGCGTGTTCGGTAACAGACGAGAGCAAACATGCGGCAATCTGGGAGCCAATCAGCACATATATAGCAGTACAAAAATGTGTTTATCTGTCACTACAGTATGCCAAACAAATTTTGATTGACTGCACTGATGTTTTAACTCTCCAAAATACGAGAAGCTACCTTCCTTCTTCCTTCCTTCCTGTCTGGCGCCCTTTATCTGGTCAATGCCATGTTGGGACTGGTATGATGCTGCTTCTGTTGTGTGGAGAACCAATCGTGTCTGCATATACAGGTAGAAGCTGACCTCAGGGAAGATCAATTTGGATTCCGTACAAATATTGGAACACGTGAGGCAATACTGACCCAACAAATTATCTTAGAAGATAAGTTAAGGAAAGTCAAACCTACATTTCTAGCATTTGTAGATTTAGAGAAAGCTTTTGACAATGTTGACTGGAATACTCTCTTTAAAATTTTGAAGGTGGCAGGGGTCAAATACAGGGAGTGAAAGGCTATTTAAAATTTGTACAGAAACCAGATGGCAGTTATAAGAGTCAAGGAACATGAAAGGGAAGCAGTGGTAGGGAGGGGAGTGAGACGGGGTTGTAGCCTCTCCCCAATGTTATTCAATCTGTATATTGAGCAAGCAGTGAAGGAAACAAAATAAAAATACAGAGTAGGTATTAAAATCCATGGAGAAGAAATAAAAATTTTGAGGTTCGTCGATGACATTGTAATTCTGTCATAGACAGCAAAGGACTTGGAAGAGCAGTTGAACAGAATGGACAGTGTCTTGAAAGGAGGCTATAAGATGAACATCAACAAAAGGAAAACGAGGCTACTGGAATGTAGTCAAATTAAGCCGGGTGATGCTGAGCGAATTAGATTACGAAATGAGACACTTAAAGTAGTAAAGGAGCTGTGCTATTTGGGGAGCAAAATAACTGTTGATGGTCAAAGTAGAGAGGATATAAAATTTTGACTGGCAATGGCAAGGAAAGCATTTCTGAAGAAGAGAAATTTGTTAACATCCAGTATAGATTTAAGTGTCAGGAAGTCGTTTCTGAAAGTATTTGTATGGGATGTAGCTATGTATGGAAGTGAAACATGGACAATCAATATTTTGACAAGAAGGGAATAGAAGCTTTCAAAATGTGGTGCTACAGAAGAATGCTGAAGATTAGATGGGTAGATCACATAACCAATGAGGAGGTATTGAACAGAATTGGGGAGAAGAGGAGTTTGTGGCACAACTTGACTAGAAGAAGGGATCAGTTGATAGGACATGTTCTGAGGCATCAAGGGATCACCACTTTAGTATTGGAGGGCAGCGTGGAGGGTAAAAATCATAGAGGGAGACCAAGAGATGAATACACTAAGCAGATTCAGAAGGATGTAGGTTGCAGTGGGTACTGGGAGATGATGAAGCTTGCACAGGATAGAGTAGCATGGAGAGCTGCATCAAACCAGTCTCAGGACTGAAGACCACAACAACAACAACACTCCCAAAGGCATTTTAAAGCTACTGCCAGCTACCTTTCTCCTCTTGGGGGTGGAATTTGTGTACTACTGCTACTACTACCACTACTACTGTCTGTGTGTAGTGGAACCAACCCACTATTCACTGAAGAGAATGTGGAAAACCATCTAAACCAACATCCAGGCTGACCAGCACACCACCCCATATCATTAATCCATGAGTATTCAATCTGGGGCTGGCATTCCTCCCTGTGTCCCAGAAGCAGGCACTTTAGCAAATGAGAACTATTGTCAGGAAAAATGTGAATTGAAATAGAAAATAACTGATGATTATTTTGCAAAATTGAATGGATGATACAAAGTACAGTATGTTTTAAGTGTAACTTTATAAAATAGTTGTCAGCTTCTGGTGAGTAACCTGTAAGCCATGCAGTGGGCTTTCAAATGTGACATGTGGCTTATTTCTTAGATACAGAAAATTGCCGTTCCCAGTAAAAAACATATTTATTTTGGACTATCCATGTTTTGTAGCATGAGTTTTGTATTAACCGGGACAATCCGGAGCTTGCTGCACATTTCTTCAAGTACTTATAAAAAAGACTTGCACAAAGAGACAGGTAACATTAATTTTCATTTTGTGATTTCATTAATACAAAGTATATCAGATATAATACATGCTATCACATATTCTTTACTGAAAGTGTGTTATGTTTATGTTGTTACCAAGTCTTTAAATATAATATCCAATGACAGAATCCTATTATGTACACCTGACATACCACATTACAGGAAGTCTTATCGAAGTGCAAATCATTTCCTGTTTTGTGTTGACAAAATTTTTAACCATGATCTCAGAGAATCTAGATTTTTTTTAATAACATTTCTTTAGTATGTCTGCTTATTGTCGACACAGAATCACAATGAAGTGTCTGGTATATGTTGCGAGTGGTTGCCAGGCTTACACAGTTTACTGTGTCCTGCGGGAGGTCTCTCATAAAACTCATAGTCTGCCACTTATGTCCAAAACCAACTAACTGATCACTAAGAGTTAAGTTTGATCATTGATTCAAATGTGCTATGGCTCATTTGTCATCTTGTTCATCTGAAAAGCTGATTGCAGCACAATGTTCCTTGGTTTACACAGCAGCTCCGGGTCTGCAGAGAGATATTAGTTCATGTTTGCTTGGTTTGTAATCAGGTACACAAAAATCTGACTACATTATTGGAGCCAAAATTGGGCCTATACAAACCCTGCAAACCAAATTTTGAGAAGCTTGTAAAAAGTTAAACATTTGTTAAGAGATACTCCATTAAAATTATAGTAAACTCGGGGAAGTTCATTTATTTATTGTGATAGGAGACACACAGGATATGCTTGCTGATCATTTTCAATGGGGAATTATAAAACTTTTTTGACAAAATTAACCACAATTTACATCTTGTAAGGTGAGAATTATTATGAAATGAATGACGGAAAATGTGTAAGTTCCCAGTTTTCACCAGCTATGAGAAATTTCATGCAGAACTCTCGACATGCCGCTCTGAACTTTGTTCCACTTCATTCTACTTTTGTTTACTATTCTGATGGTGAAAATGGGTTTCGTCTCACAACAAGGATGCACCAGAGCACATTTTGTTGATATAAACAACAAAAAACATAATGCAGTAGAGCCCAGCTTTTCAAGGAACTTTTTTTGTGTGATATACAGGGTCTTACAAAAAGGTACGGCCAAACTTTCAGAAAACATTCCTCACACACAAATAAAGAAAAGATGTTATGTGGACATGTGTGCGGAAACGCTTAATTTCCATGTTAGAGCTCATTTTAGTTTCGTCAGTATGAACTGTACTTCCTCAATTCACCGCCAGTTGGCCCAATTAAAGGAAGGGAATGTTGACTTCGGTGCTTGTGTTGACATGCGACTCATTGCTCTACAGTACTAGCTTCAAGCACATCAGCACGTAGCATCAACAGGTTAGTGTTCATCACGAATGTCATTTTGCAGTCAGTGCAATGTTTACAAATGCGGAGTTGGCAGATGCCCATTTGATGTATGGATTAGCACGGGGCAATAGCCGTGGCGCGGTACGTTTGTATGGAGACATATCCAGAACGAAGGTGTCCCGACAGGAAGACGTTCGAAGCAATTGATCGGCGTCTTAGGGAGCATGGAACATTCCAGCCTATGACTCGCGACTGGGGAAGACCTAGAACGATGACGACACCTGCAATGGACAAGGCAATTCTTTGTGCAGTTGACGATAACCCTAATGTCAGCGTCAGAGAAGTTGCTGCTGTACAAGGTAATGTTGACCATGTCACCGTATGGAGAGAACCAGTTGTTTCCGTACCATGTACAGCGTGTGCAGGCACTATCAGCAGCTGATTGGCCTCCACGGGTACACTTCTGCGAATGGTTCATCCAACAATGTGTCAATCCTCATTTCAGTGCAAATGTTCTGTTTACGGATGAGGCTTCATTCCAATGTGATCAAATTGTAAATGTGTGTTGTTCTGCCTCTCTTGCACTGTAATGATGTTTATGAGGTTACAAAGTATACTATGCCTCCTCCATTGTGCAGAAAACTGCATGTACACACACACACACACACACACACACACACAATATTTGTTTGTGAAAAATCCCAGAAAACACTTACATAAATATTTGCACTTGACAATGAGAATAACTTCTTGAAACATGCCATGCTAAGCATGAAAAAATATGTAAGTGGTGCAGTGTTTCATTACTCAAGCCAGAAACATTTGAGCAACAGAAAGAGAGCAATGGTGTCAACTAGCACTACAAATTGCCAAACAACATAACATATCCAATGAGTGTTCACACAAAGGTGTCATAATGATCATGAAGCTGTGCATGCACAGAAAAAACAATTTGAAAACAATTGTGATCAGTCATGATACCTTTATTTGAAAGAACTTTTACTCCCACAGTCATCATGCCGAAGTGTAGGGGGAGGAGACTAAGCATGGATTGTTCCGAATTTTACTGATTTACATCTGCTGAGCAGAGCACCCTGGTTTCAAGAAATTTAACTATGTAATGTTTGTAAATGCTACTTGAAGGCCAACAACATTCCACGGGATTATCTGCTTTCAGCAGCAGAAGCACTACCAGTGCATGTTGATACATTTTGCAACACAGAGATCTTGCTGCTGGTTTAAAATGTTTTATGACTGTGTTGTACCATTTGAATCAACTTAACGTCATATTTGTGCTATACTGCATCTATTTAGTCTTGATGAACATCTATTCTGATAGCATACAAGGATCTCATAGCAAGCACTGACATGCATGCTCTGTTCGGAAGAAAGATTTTCTGACAACAAGCTTTTGGAAGCTCAAGCCTAAGGACTGCTTGTAGCAGATCACCACAGAACAATGCAATTAAAAATTTCCCACAGAGAAATGATTGGGAGAGCTGTATGATAAATCTGTGCAGAGGCTCATTGCCTGGAGTCTCATTAGGGGGCAGGTAAATGGAACATATTATCACTGTACTTGGTACATGTACACCTGCAGGAACTGCTCGTATGTTTCTACTTGCGTGAAATGTGAAGTTACATGATTTGTAAAGTCAGTCACACTACATTCAGCTCTCCCTCCACTGAGATGGCCCTTTCACAAGAGGCTAAGAACTTTTAGCAAAGAGACATTAGTAGTTTAAGAATTAATCTTTTAGAGACAAGGCAATACAAGTCTCACTTGTGCCATGAGCCTCAATTCCTCCACATGAATTATTAATAGTATGGGAGCAACTTCATTGGTTAAGTATTTTTGTGCTCCTCTTTTCTCTCAACATATTTGGAGATATGTGTTACAGGGAAATAAAATTACTCCCTGCGTCCCTCAGAAGGAATTCCATGTCTTCCACAAATTGGTTCTTGTCACACAAAAATAGCATCTAACACTCTGATACTTTTGGAGATAGTCTTTAAGTGTTTTAGCTTTTGACCTGAAGTTTAGTCTTTGTGACACTGGAATTTTTTGTGTACTATTTGCTACCTCATTTGGTGATTTGTTTACACCCTAAATATTCAAGCAAGTGAAATGAAGCTGAGATGTGGGGAAACTATCCTATAGCTTGCCTGACTGAATTGCCTCAAGAGCCATCCACCCCATAAACACAAAGTACACCTTGAGATTGACAAGGCTCTATAATGATTTGCATTGTCCCCACAGTTCCACTTTTGTGCCCTGCAGTGGTTGGTGAATCATGGCCACTTTCCTAGAAGCTCTGCGTTCACTGCCTTGGAAGAGTTTAAATCCTCTGCTGTCATAAAACTTACTTCCATCTTTCTCCAAGCACTATTAGATTTTTCTTGATGTTCAGCTATTTGACATCTTTGAACTCCTGTTCATGTTGAGCTTAGCAACAAAGAACCATATTTTCCTTTTGATGTTCACAGCAAGTGTATGAATAATACATCCATATAGCCAAGTGCATCATATGACCCTTACCAGGAGACCATGGAGCACATTGCCCCCATCAAATCTGCCTAGCTGACTAATGAGGGGGGATTGGTGTTCCAGTTAGCCTGGATATGATTTTTAGGCAGTTTCCCACTTCTTTCTATATATACAACAGGCTGTTTCCCATGTCCCACCTCAGTTACACAATGCACAACCACTTCAAAAACTGTCACATGGCATATGCGCACACTTGAAGGGTACACAGATTCCTGTCCTGGAAGAGCAGGGTGGGGGTGGGGGTAGGAGGGGCTGGCAGTAAGTTTCAAAATGCCTTTGGGAGTGACAATCCCATGGTAATAATACAAATATGGCTGGTTCTCCGCAAAATTGGAGAGGCAACATATCATTCTTAATCATGCATCAGGTGGATACAGGGCAACAGAAAGAAAGTAAAGGATTAAGTGGACAAATAAACAGGACTGTTTGAGCTTCACATGGTCAATCATTTACTCCCATGACCTGTGTATGCGGCAATGACTTGAGAAACAGTTGCTATTGCCGCACACATACAACTATGATCTTTACTATGTGTATAAACTGTCCATTTGTCTTTGTGTGTCTTATAAGCACTTTGCAGTGATTATTTACAAACTGTTTCAAAAAATACAGTAAGCATCATCATCACACAGAACACAAAATAATGAAATGTAACTGTTGTCAAAAGCAGAGCTTCAGATACACTACATCAATAAATGTTTTTTGTTGAAGATGAAGTGATGATATTATATTGAACAATTTCTGTTTGTGAATTAACTAATGTAGTGAAAGCCTAATTTTTAACAATATTCTACATGTGCACTTCACTACAACAACTGTTCAACATATACCACCAAGAAGAAGAGAGAAGATTCAGTTAAACATAAATATGTATGAATGAAAATAAATACCCATGTGTTGAAGAACCCTAGGATCCATCATCTTCGCCATCTGTTGATTAAGTTTCGTCATCTGGGCTTGATTTACATTCTTTGCCATATCACCACCTTTGAATAATCCTTTTATTCCACCCATCTTCTTTACAACTGCAGCAAATTTTGTGTACTGTGAGATAAGTTCTTTAACTTCCCTTTCAGTCACTCCTGAACCTTGTGCAACCCTCACTATTCTTGAGGATTGTTTTGTAAATAGTTTCGCACCATCGCGGCTGTCTAATTCTGAAATAAAATTAAACCACATGGAAAATGAGCAGACAGAGAATTATTAATTAGGGTGAACGCAATTTTTATTTCAGATAAACGGTTTTTATAGAAATAAAATAAAATTATTTCATACCACCATCATTCATGCTGTCCATAATTGTCATGAGCCTCTTCAATCTGGCCATTGAATCCTGTTCACTACCTTTCGATAAGAAATCTGTACTAAACCCAGGTATCATACCCTAAAACAAGATGAAATGACAATCGATAAATACTGACTGTGGGAAACACAGGACTCACTGATTATCAGCTCTGTACTATTTGAAAATTTTATATACTATTAGAAAGCAACTCACCATTATTTGTGAAAAAGGACCCATTTTCATAATATTCTGAAACTGCTCGTACATATCACGTAATGTGAACTGCCCATGTTTTATCTTTTCTATTAATTCCTCATTGTCATCTAGTTTCAGCTCATTTACTTTGTCAATTAAACCTTCTATATCGCCCATCCCTAAAAGCTTACTAATGAACGGTTTTGTTTTAAATGGTTCAAAGTCATCAATATGTTCTCCTGTTCCAATGAAAATAATAGGACTTTGTGTAGCTGCAACACTAAGACAGAAAAAGGAAAGCCTCTGAAAATTTATCACAATTTGAGACGGTAGTGACAACAAATCTACAAAATAAAAGTAACACTTACGCACTGAGAGCACCTCCACCTTTAGCATGTCCATCAAGCTTTGTTATTATAACTGAACCAACATCAACCTTCTCCTTGAATGCACGAGCCTGTGCTTCACAGGCCTGACCTATTGTTGCATCCATCACGAATATGATATTATCTGGTTTCTGAGGAGAATAAAAAATTTGTTGAGTTTAGTTAAATAAAATAATTAACAAACAACAAGTTTCAGAATATTACTTACAATTGCATTTGAAACTTGCAACATTTCTTCAAAAAGTGATTCTTCTTGTTTATGTCGTCCACTTGTATCAACAATTATTATCTCAAAGCCTTCTTTCTTGAACATTTCTACACCATCTTGTGCTATAACTACAGGATCTACTTCAGTGTAACTGCATCAAAGAAACAAAGATAAATGATTAACTTAATAGGAAATGTGAGATGATGACTCACTGAAACAGAAGTTCAACAAATTTTAGACACCTGCACGCATTGAAGAAAAGCAAACAAAGAATACCTATGGAGTACTGCAAGCAAGTAAAAGAATGTCTATCATAGACATTACAGCAAAAAAGAAAAGTCCACAATACAGTATCTACACCAACCACTTACTCCTAATTGCTGTGACGGTAAAGTTAAGTAGGTGATACTGAAAAAAATGTTGAAAAATCTGAACATTAGATTCCTACCCAAGCACATATTTATCAAAATTAAAATTATTTATTCAGTGGGATATCATAGGAAAGGGTACAACAATGCTAAGACATCAGAAGACATGAAATGACTGAAAAGAGCATGCTGCAAAATACACTTTTTGAACTTTGCAGGACTTACAATACACAAACAACAAGGCTGAGATAAAACTGGCCCAGAAAATATTTATAATCCTGCTGTGAAATAAGTTATACTAGTCAATCAACAGGAGAACTACTACTTATGGAAGCGAATGGAAATGACTACAATTGTTATGAAATGCAGAAAACGCTTTTTGGACCTTTTTAATTTTAGACACCTGTACAAATAGTGTAAGGCATGTACATGATGCTAAATGGCTTTAGAGAAATTCCAGTTACAAATCCCTTTGATATGGCACACTGTTCATTGTGTTAGTTGACCTTCTAACCCAAATAGTTCCAAAATATACCATTTTCAAATTCTGTTATGCAGTTGACCAAATAATGAATAATTATTGTGTGAATCACTCAGCAGGTGTTATAAAACAACTGTTAATATTAATGAGATTCCAGTGACAATGAGCATGATTGAAGCCAGATGAGAATATTCCAATTTTTCTATTAATGAAATTGATTATATGAAAAATTGGATTAGGTTTGGATTGTCATTTTCTCCCATCTTTTACTTGCCCTGGACTATCAGCAAGCGCCCCCCCCCCCCCAACTCTCCCACTAAAAAACTGTAACATTATTTAAACAACTAGAGAATCAAAAGTAACTATTTCCATTACAATACTCACATCTTCAAAGTTTATTATGATGATAAAAAAAAAAAAAAAAAAAAAAAAAAAAAACGGATATAAGCACACCAGATAAAAAAAATTGTCACCACCAGGAGACACCTTGCTAACACATTTTATCACCACCTCTAGACTTGATAATGGCCTGAATTTGGAAAGGAAGAGAGTCCATAATTTTCATCAGGTATGCTACATCTAGCTGATGTGACCCATTGATAATTAAATTCTGTGGAGGCACCAAACTGCAAATAATGTATTGGCTGTCTTATGCAATTAAGATCGGGTGATTTAGTACGGTATTCAATATTTGATAGGGTGACCGAGTGTTTGTCAAACATGGAATGTATGCACACACCCGTGTGAACAGGGCTGTTGTCATCCCTGAAGATGGGAGTGTTGTTAACATATTCACCATGAAAATACTACAGAAAGGCAACACCAGGACACCAAGAATGTTGAAATAAACATCCTATGTTCCCGGTAACCTGAATGAGTGATCCAAGGTCACAGTGTGAAAAACACCCTCAAAATCTCACAGAATCACTTTTGGCCTGAATTAGATGCTCCACACACTCACTGAGCTGTCAATGTACTCGATACCTTGCATCACTTGAAAGGACACAAAATTGTTACTCATCAGATCACACTACATGCTTCCAATCATGTACTGCCCAGTTTCTGTGTTGTTTGGTTCAATGAAGTTAACATGAGCAATGATCTTTTGCAAGATACCCCGACTCCAAATGACCACTACATGTAGTTCACTCCTCATTGTTTGCTTGGAAACTGGTTGAGACTGACCTGCATGCATTAACAGCAGCAGTTCCTGTCAGGTTTGATACTGATTGTCACTGACATGCTGTGACGCTCACCTCTAGTTCCTGTCAATTACTATCTTTTTACAACCACTGCTCTTTCTTACACTATGTTAGATGGCTGCTAGTGGCACACCATTCTTATAGACAAAAAAAGTCATGTAGCTTCGTTCACAGTGTGATCATGGGTGCATCCCAACATGATAGTTCCCTCCTGACATTCTGTCATGTCTTCACATTACACATCATACTGAACTGCTTCCATACAACTAATTGTGAGGTACACATCACTTCACTGCCATGACATATGTCACCAGATGGCTTTATAGCAATGCAATGTTTTAAAATATTTATTGCTCTTCATTCTTTTGAGAGGTTTAGCCATTTCATCTGGTGTGTTTTGGTTGCTACTCTTTACGTCTAATCTCACTCCTGTATCTTTATATCAGGGGCATCCAGGTCTTCAGAGTTCTAAAAATTGAACATAAAAAAATTATTTCTCCTGCCTGGATCCTTTGTTCTTGTTTTACTGTTAAGAAGTAACAGTCTGTTCTTTAAAGATTATAGGGACTGCCACAGTTTTATAAAATTTCATCACCAACTCAACACTGGCACTGTCATTTGAACTTGTTTTAGTTGTGCCACATAAGATATAGAATGCTTTTATTTTGAAGTTAATATCTCTTAAACTGTCTAAATGTTAGTTATATACAAGGTTATCCCAGCAGATCAAATATTCCATCATCTTTTGGTCACACATCTGGGATATTATTAATTCTTTTTCTGATATTTCAACTGACAACCTTTCAGCTGTTCTGAGGGTGAGTCACTTGCAAGACTTTTAAATCACTTTACGCAATACTGTGCAGTAATCATGCATATGTCAGAGGTAACACTGTTGGTAACAAGAGCATCAGTCATAGCCAAAATTTTATGCATTTAAGGGTAATATAAAACAAGTGCAGACTCGGCAAATACACAGTTCTTACGAAGTATATGGTTGATTATTACACATGGCATGTGATGGGATGCTACACAATGAAGACTTACAGCAATATTTCTTTTGAAAGTGCAGATGTGAAATGACATGGAATGAGTTTCTGCAATTTGCTGAGCTGGAAGTCCTCATCTCAGTTGAGTAGGTTGTCTGCTGATTGTATTTAAACAGCTTCCTTGACCACTTGATCTCAGCAGGATGAGGCTGTTGCCAGTATCTTAACTTTCTCATAATCCATGGAGTGAGCAGTGGAAATACAGTGTTAAGCCACTGCTGACTTATTGGTCTGTAGAAGGTGGGTGTATTTCAGGTGCTCACTGAAATTTCTTGTGAGTGAGGTAAGACGTACATAGGACAAAATACATGCACTGTAAAAGTGTGTTACATTGAACGCCAGTGACAGATCCATCTTCTACAGCTAATAAATCTGCAGTGGCTGAACAATGTAATTTGACTGGCTATTCCATGGATTATGGGTAAGTAAAGAGACTGGCCCCAGTCACATCCTACTGGGATTCAGTGGTTAAGGAAGCTATGGAAATATAATTAACAGACAACCTGCTCAACTGAGGTGAAGACTTCCAGCTAGACAATTTCATCTCTGTGCTTCAAAAGGAAATATTGTTCCAAGTCTTTACTGCCTGGCATACTAAAATACACCATTCACAATAATCAATCAAATACTTTGTAAGCACCATGGATTTGCTGGCTCTGCAGTTGCTTAGTTTTACTCTTCAGATGTGTAAAGTTTCATCTAGGACTTATAACCTGTTACTAACAGTGTTATCTCTGACATGTGTGATTACTCCACAGTATTGTTAACTTAAAAACCTTGTAAAAGACTCACCTTGAAATTATAGCTGACAGTGTCAGCTGACGTATTGGAACAAGAATTTATAATATACTGGACACATGCCCGAAAGATAATGGAATATGCAGGATATTTCAGAAATACTTTAGCAAACTTTGGGGACATGTTCCTTACAGCAAAACATGAAAAAACATAATATTCCAAATATTAAAACATCACTCATTTTTCAAGTTAATGAAATCTGACTTTCAATGGCTTTCTAGGAACAACCCAAAAATTGCACTTATCTCTGAACCCCTTTGATTCCTAGTATCCTAGATGGGGCTGTGTTGTTATTGTGCACATGTACTATAGGTAGTGAGTTAACTCTAAGTTCTCCATTCAAACAGGACAGAATGTTCATTTCATGGGCAGGTAGACATTATATTTATGTGCAGCCACACAAATGGTAATGGACATCAGGCTGCAAGGCTGTATTGTATGGCGTTTCCAGACCAAAGACAGCAGAGTCATCCAACCTTTGATGCTGCGTATCATCGTATTGCTGAGACAGAAACAGTGGCACCATCTTCAAGTTGAGCATGGAGGATATTTCATGAGCAACTTATGTATCCATATCATCAACACAGTGTGCAGGGCCTTCCACCTGCCAATCACCCACCATGGAGACCTTTTGCTGATGGTTTGTTGCATGAACTGCCAGCCAGTTGCTTATCTCTTCAGTTTTGTTTACAAACAAGGCAACATTTGGAAAAGATGGAAAAACATTTTCCATACCCAACACATAAGGCCCAACACCAATCCTCACGCTACAGTACAGGCTAGACATCAGCATCAGTTTACGATTAATATGTGAGCTGGAATTATAGGTGACTGGGAGGATCATACGTTCTCCCATCATGTCCTATAACTGCTGCCTATAGGAACGTTGCTCAGAACATCCTCCAAGACTTACTAGAAGTTGTTCCCCTGCACACAAGAACAAACATGTGATTTATGCATGATGGAGTTCCAGCACATTTCAGTCTCACTGTTTGAGATGCACTGGCTAGTATCTACCATGACATATGGATACGTAGAGGATGACCAGTACCAGGGCCCACATGTTCTGTCTATGCAATAGATCACCGGGATGCAGAAACTCCTCACTGATGCATCAAGGAAGCCTGCAATACCATTCAAAACCATATGATTTGATGAGTGCATGCATGTTTACAAGCAAGAGGAGGACGTTTTGAGCATTTATTATGAGTTTATATGCTTATGCGCTCCTACCACCTATAATTTTAACTTTCTTTAATAACTTGAAAACAAAGTATTTTCAGACATATGTTTATAGCTTTTTTCCTTGTTTTGGTGTAAGCAACCTCTCCCCAGAGATTGTAAAAGTATTTTTGAAACACTCTGTACACAATGTATTTAAAAACCTTGCCTTTTCATCATATTGGACTCATATCAAGAGCTTTTCTTTTGCCAAACATTTCCTTGTAGATGCTTGTATATAAGTTTTTTTAAAGATAATTCAAAGTTATATAATTTTTTGATTAAATACAGTTTGTGGACTGTCTTTTGTAAATCATTTTCTGAATCTTTTACGATACCTACATCATCTGCAAACAGTTTGTCTTTGGTAGCTCTTTATCATATTTCAGAGCAAAACTTTTTTCCAGTTGTGAATGATGATGTCCATACAAAAGTTAAATAATACAGACTCCTTTACTCACAGTTATGTGCTTGTCCCCCCCCCCCCCCCCATTTACCCTAAATAGCAGTTTTAAAAAACAGTTAGTAGATGGGCTGAAGCTCCTTCCTCTTCCACAATTTGTGTCTGACCACTTTGTCGAAAGCTTTAACATAATCTACGAAGCCTACAAATGTGTAAGATTATGGATATATCTGTGTCTTTCAAATAATTGTGTCATACTAAATACACAGCCCGTACAGGACCTTCCAGTTAAAAAGCCGTGTTGGTAATTAAATATCATGGTATATGTTACAACATTTCATGTCCTTGTTACTATTTTACCATAAATTTTGTATCCCAAGTTTAGGCCCAAACCCAGCAATTCCCACAATTATTTCTATTTGGTACAACAAGGGCTTCAGTATAGTCGTCTGACAGATAGCATGTCAAACAAAAATCATCACTGATATCTACAGCCTTTTAAGGAAGAGAATAAATGAATATTTTATGAGTTTCATGTTAAGAGCAGCTATAGTCAGTAACTTTATGGTGGCTCTTATTTAGCACTCTTTTGGGCTATACCCCTAGTTTGTTCCTACCTTATGTAAAAATGAGCAGTGTGAAATTTTGGCATTCAAAATTGGTAAACACACAAAAAATCAACCTCTGCAAAATATTGCTTCTGATTATTACCTAATATAGACAGATTGTTTACTTAATTTTCTTAGTTGATTGCATTCTCATTGGTAAGTGTGCTGAGCTGCCCCTTTTGATGGTCGAGCCTAGACCAATCCAGCAGTCTTTCACCTCCAAGGAGAGTGTACAATGTATTCGTCTATAGTTCATTTATAGTACATAATTTATTTGCTAGGATATTACTCTGATGAAATAAACTGCCAATATCAAATAAATGTGAATGGTTTTCATTTATAATTTGTCATGTACAAATTAACTGAGCATCAAAGTGCTGTCCCAGCTATACGAGATGTGATGATTAATTGGGAAAAAGCATTAATTTCAACAATGACACTATGAAACTAAATACCAAAATTAGAAGCTCTGTATTATCAATGGAGCCAAGCAGAAAAAAAATCATAGTCGGAGGTTCACAAGTGAAAAGAAACAGGGTTTTTCAAAAAACTTGAGGAAATAGCAAATGTTAATAGTTTGTACATCATCAATAATGGAAAGGATACTCCATTTTTGATAACTCAATGGCCGAAGGATGGGCCAAGGTTAATGTATGGGACTGATTACCAATCATTTGAGAAAAAGCGTTTCTGAATAAGCAGCGACAGCTTTAAAAGACAAGAGCAAGAGTGAAACAAATCGGAACCTCTACAATTCAGCATATATGTACTTATATTATAACTTATAGAACACTTATAAACCACTTCTCTTTCAATGTTGGTACTTTCATGCATATATTGCTTGCTTAACTTACTATGGAAAGGAGCAGACAAAAGTTGCCTACAAAACATGTTGAATCAGGTTTTTAGTCCTATGTTAAAGAATTAGTTTCTGATAAAACTACCAAATACAAGCACTTTTAGTGGTGCAAGTGCTTTGACTGAATTTTTTTAAAGACCTTTTGTATCTACCTTGCAGGCATAAATATATTAAATCATTCTTAGGAGAGTTTTTGTGGAAATGATGAGGTGTGGAAACACAGGTCCGACTAGATCAGTTTTGAAAACAATTCAAAACATTAGGTCAGCAAATAACGTTGACAAATTCCAAACTGCAATTCAGCACTGACAGTCACAGAACACTGGGATCAAGTTGATATGTCTTGAATCCTCATTTTACTTTGAGATACAATGTGAGAACAGAGTATTATTTGGAAGGTTTAGAGTTCAATGGTATGTGTCTTAACAAATCAGAATCTTGTGGAGTATTTACTCATGCTCCGATGCCATCCATCATGCAGGGTGGATGGCAAAATGCATTTATAATTAGAATATATGTATGTTCTGTCATAAATATTAATTATGGCCACAAGAAGAGAATGCAATTTGCATATTTTCACAACTGTGTACATTGAAGTATGATTCTCATCTCTTCAAAACTTAAAGCAATTTATGTGTATTTGGATTTCAGTACCTTTTCCAAAACCAAATAACAATCACATTTGTTGATCCACTATATTCCACACATGGCATTATTAAAACTGAAAAATCTTTTGTGGTACCTCCCACCTGTTCTGTCATTTTGGCCACTTTTAATCCTTATTAATCTTCTGCGTTAAAAATGGAAATGGTATATGCACTGCTTTAGAGGCAAATATTAGAAGAATTGAAGTAGACATCAATCAGCTCTCAGAAATTTTTAATAATGGTATTTAACAGTTTGCTTCAAATAAAACAGTAGTATTTATTACCAAATTTGATTTGGGTGACAATTATGTAAGACAGGTCCTTCACAGTGGCAGGAAAATAAAGATTTTCAGTCATTAATCTGAAAGTTGTAAATGATCCAGATAAGAGAGGCATTTAGCTCATGGGGGACTACAGTAAATAATTAAAAAAAAAAATGAACAGAAGCAGTATGTGTCACAGGTTTTACCTGAGAATCGCAATAAGTTTCCATGGCATAAAAAGCAACTATCAAAGAACAAGGGTTTTTACAAGGAAATGTGGTTTTATGATCATATTTACGTCACAAATGTAGTGCACAGCAGCTTGATAGATGGTAGTAATCAAAGTTAATACAGTGCTTTTTCACATTTAGTTAGAAAGTTTTTTAACCACCTACATGAGAAAAAAATAAATATGACTTATGTATATTGAAACAAAGCACCTGGAGCAGATGATATACCCTTAAAATTATTAATATCCTTGAGAGAACCAACCATGACACAATAGCTCCACCAGGCAGGCAGGTTATACAAGACACAGGGAATATCATCAGACTTCAAGGAGGATGAAGTAATACCTGTACCACAGACAATAGCTCCACCAGGCAGGCAGGTTATACAAGACACAGGGAATATCATCAGACTTCAAGAAGGATGTAGTAATACCCGTACCACAGAAGCCAGTTGCTTCCATATGTGAACATTACAGAACAATCAGTTAATAAGTCATGGCTGCAAAATAATGGCATGTATTACCAACAGATGAATGGAATGATTTACAGACACTGCCCTTGGGGAGGAGAAACTTGGGTGAAGGGGAATATGGGAACACATGAGGCAATATTGATCCTACAGCTTTTCCTTAAATGTAGAATGAAGAAAGGCAGATCCACATGTATTGCACTTGTATATTTAGAGAAAGCTTTTCATGATGTTGATTGAAGTACATTCTTTCAAATTTTGAAGGTAGTGGGGGTAAAATACAAGGGGTGAAAGATTATCTACAATTTATGTGGAAATCAAACTATTGTTAAGAGTTGAAAGACATGAAAGGGAAGTAGTAATTGAGAACAGAGTAAGGCAGGGTAGTAGCCTACTCCTGATATCACTGTATCTGTACACTGAGCAAGCAGTAAGGAAACCAAGGCGAAATTTTAAAAAGGAGAAGAAATAAAAATTTTGGGGTTTGTCAACAACACTGTAATCCTGCCATAAATGGCAAAGGATTTGAAGGATCAGTTGAACAGAATAGAATGTTTTTTGAAAAGAACTTATGAGATGAACATCAACTAAAGTAAAAGAGGGATGAGGAAATGTAGTAAATTAAAATACTAGGTTAGGAAATGAGAAACTAAAGGCAATAGATGAGTTTTTCTTTTTAGGCAGCAAAGTAAATGACAATGGCAGAAGTAAAGCAGGTACAAAATGTAGACTGGTAATAGCAAGAAACTTTCAGAAAGTATTTGCCTGGAGTTGTGTCATGTGGAAGTGACTCATAGATGATAAAAAAATGCTGACACAAAGAGTATAGAAGCTTTTGAAATGTGATGATGCAGAAAAATGCTGAAGATAAGATGAGTCATTAGGATAAACAATGAAGAGGTACTGAAACATAATGAGGAGAAAAGAGATGTATGGGACTACTTGACAAAGAAAAGCTGATATGATGCATCTTGAAACATGAAAGAATAGTTAATTTGGTAATGGAAGAAAGTGTGGAAGGTAAAAAGTATAGAGGGAGGCTGAGGCCTGATAATAAAGCAGGTTTAGATGGACATTGGCTGGAGTAGCTATGAAGAGAGGAAGAGACTTTTGCAGGACAAGCAGCTGCTATCTGAAGGAAGATGGAATACTGTAGGGTGGTAAGGTGGACTACTATGTTCTTGACCTAGTTTGTGTGCCTACCTATTGCTGAAGACCTCCACTATACAGTGGCCATCTTCACTCAATCTGTTGTAAACAAATATATGGGATTGATTAAGCCCCGCTACCATTTCAAAAAAAATCATAACTTGGAAACTATCAGAGATAGAGAACAAATGTTTGTTGTAAAATGTTTAGGAGCTTTCAAACTTTTTCCTGTTTGCCCTTTGTTGCAGATCTGACTTATGAGTGTGCATGAAAATGGTGACAAACCACGAGAAGGTGCACTGTGTCATCTGACACGCAGAATCCATGTATGTGACAACGGTACTGCAGAATTATCAATGCCAGTACCAGAGGGCAGCGCAAGCAAAAGCAAAAATTTGAAAGAGATGAGCAGTGTCAAAGACATTCCTCGAAGTGGAAACTGCCCTTTGTCTCAAGCACATGTTGACAGAGTACAATTTGTATTTCAATGCAGCCAGCACAAGTCACTTCATTGTGCAACACACAAATTTCAACAAAGAAGATCAACTGCTCATTACGTGTTACGTAACCAATTACACCATTTTACATACAAAGTGCAAATGGTCCATGCATTGTTGCCAACTGATCTCCATCTGCAGTAGGCATTTGTGTTTTCCATGGTGGCCTCTATAGATGCTCACAAAAATTACCTGACAAAGTGCCTGTTTTCAGATGAAGCAATGTTCCACATTTCTGGACATGTGAGTCACCACAACATTGGGATTTTGGACTCCAACAACCCACACAACATGCATGAACACATCTGTGACAGCACAAAGCTTAATATTTGGCATGGCCTAATACGCAATAGGGTGGTAGGCCCATTTTTCTTCATAGATATATCCTTAAATCGAATTTCAACAACATGGGGTACCACAACATCGGAATTTGAATGAGTGGGATGCCCCACATAACATATTTCCTAGGAGAGGGATGGGTCATTATGATCTCATTGTATGGCCCCTATGCCCCTACATTCTCCAGATGTCACACCATTAGACTTGGTTTGGTGGGGTTACATCAAGGATCACATGTGCCAACACCAGTCCTTCGTGGAGGAGTCGCTACGTACGTAATAAACAGTATTCCATTTGAGTCCCTAGATGTATCACAGCACTGCACTGAATAGATATTTGAATGTTGTGCAGCGGCAGTTGAATTTAGTGAAACTAAACTTCTAATTGATGCTGTTTATAGGTCCCCTAACACTTACTTCAGAGCATTTCTGATCAAGGTAGAGAGCGTTCTTCATTCACGTTGTAGGAAGTACCAGAAATTAGTTATATGTGGTGACTTAAATATAAATTTTGTATATGATGGAGCAAGAAAAAGGATGTTGGTAGATCTCCTAAATTCATATGATCTGATGCAGACTGTGTTTTTTCCAACTAGGGTGCAGGGAAACAGTAGCACAACCATAGACAATATGTTAATTAATTCCCCATCACTAGATGGGCATTCTGTTAGTAAAAGAGTGCATGGCCTTTCAGACCATGATGAACAAATTTTACCACTGAAACACTATTGTACTCAAACAAATGTAACATATAATTACAAACTGTGTAGGAAAGTTAATCCAAAAGCAATAGAGAGGTTTTTAAACCTTGTCAAGGAACAAGAGTGGCAGGATGTTTATAGTGCCGATGACACAGATGATGAATGTAATGCTTTCCTTAATACATTTCTCATGCTCTTTCAGAGTTGCTTTCCATTATAACATTCTAAACGGGGTACTAGCAGTAATATGCAGCCCAGGTGGCTGAGTAGTGGGGTAAGGATATCATGTAGAACAAAGAGGGAATTATATTAAAATGTTAGAAGTAGTCACAATCGAGCTACAGTAGTCCATTACAAACAGTATTGTAAGGTGCTTAAAAATGTTATTAGGAAGGCAAAGAGTATGTGGTATGCAAATAGAATAGCTAATTAGCAGGATTAAATTAAAACCATATCGTCAGTTGTGAAGGAAGTGTCTGGTCAGCAGCACAAGGTTGACAATACAGTCAGTTCATAGTAAAAATATTTCTGTTACTGATAAATTAGATACATCAATCATTTTCTGAGCATTGCTGATGACTTAAATAAAACTTCAGTTTCTACAGGGAATCATATAATTCTCTTGGCAAATTTCTTTCCAAGACTGATGTCTTAAATACTCCTCTGTGGTACAGACAAGGGGGAAATTGGGTCAATAATTAAATCACTGAAGACTAAGGACTCTCATGGTTATGATGACGTGCCTAGCAGAACATTATAGTACTGTGCTGCACATGTTAGCCCTGTATTTAGCCATATTTGTAATTTTTCCTTTAAGAATGGTCAGGTTCCTGAACGATTAAAGTATTCAGTAGTAAGGCTGCTTTATAAAGAGGGACAAAGAGATAAAGTAGACAATTTTAGACCTATTTCTATGCCATCAGTGTTTGCTAAAGTTATTGAAAAGGCTGTGTATGTAAGGATAATGGATCATTTTATATCACACAATTTGCTGTCACATGTACAGTTCACCTTTAGAATTCGTTAAACAACTGAAAATGCTATATTCTCTTTTCTCTGTGAGGTTCTGGATGGGTTAAACAAAAGGTTTTGAATGCTAGGCATATTTTTTGATTTAACTAAGGCATTTGTTGTGTTGATCACAAAATATTGCTCTAGAAATTGGACCATTACGGAACATGGGGAGTAGCTCGCAATTGATTCACCTCTTACTTTAGCAACAGACAGCAAAATGTCATTATTCACACTGTTGAGAATGGCTTTGATGTGGGGTCCGAGTGGGGTACGTTTAAGTGGAGGTGCCTCAGGGATCAGTGTTGGGGCCACTCCTGTTCCTTATTTATATAAATGATATGCCCTCTAGTATTACGGGTAACTCTAAAATATTTCTGTTTGCTGATGACACTAGCTTGGTAGTAAAGGATGTTGTGTGCAATATTGGCTCTGTTTCAAATAGACCAGTTCATGACATAAGTTCATGGCTTGTAGAAAATAAGTTAATGTTAAATCACAGTAAGGCTCAGTTTTTACAGTTTATGACACACAATTCAACAAAACCTGACATTTTAATTTCACAGAATGGGCATATGATTAGGCCTAGTGAAACTGAACAGTTCAAATTTCTAGGTGTTCAGATAGATAGCAAACTGTCATGGAAAGCCCACATTCAGGATCTTGTTCAAAGGCTTAATGCTGCCATTTTTACTATTCAAACAGTATCTGAAGAGAGTGACCGTGCAACAAAAAAATTAGTCTACTTTGCTTATTTTCATTCGCTTATGTCATATGGTATTATGTTTTGGGGTAACTCTTGCCATTCTAAAAGGATATTTTTGGCTCAGAAACGGGTCGTTCGACCCCTGTTCACAAGCCTGGGTATTTTGACATTGGCTTCTCAATATATACATTCTTTACTGTCATTTCTTGCTAACAGTATTACCTTATTCCCAAGAATAAGCAGCTTTCACTCAGTTAATACTCAGCAGAAATCAAACCTGCATTTGGATCAGACTTCTGTAATTCTTGTGCAGAAAGGCGTGCAGTATAGTGCTGCATCCATTTTCAATAAGCTACCACTCGAATTCAAAAATCTTAGCAGTAATCCATGCGCTTTCAAATGGAAACTGCAGTGTTTCCTCACAGGTCACTCCTCCTATTCTGTCAAGGAGTTCCTTGAAAATTAAGCTGATTCTTGTTGTATTGCTGACTGCGTTGACTTGAACTTATGGACTAACTTTTTTTGGGTTCATAAACATTTTATTTTTATCTGTTATTACTTTTATGTTGTAATTTCATATACTGACACATTCTATTACCTTGGAGATTTGCTCCTCAATTTGGTCCTATGGAATTTGACATCTAAATAAAATAAATAAAATGTTGCAATCAGAACTATTGATGATGTAATGCTGACTTGCTGACTCATACTAGTGCAGACCTCTAATATCATCTTGAGAGAGTGGGGGCACACACTGATATTCTGGCACAGCAGTACAAAACTATGAGAGCTGCTAATTTTTTTTACAACAAACCCTGATTTTCTATCTTAAATAGTTTCCAAGTTATGATTTGTTTAAATGACAGCAGTACTTTATGGATACCTTGTACTAAAAAGTGGAAGCTCCAGTGTCTTTCTGTTCAGAGATTTGGAAACCATGTGTTTAAGACTTTTTGTACGTGTGTGTGTGTGTGTGTGTGTGTGTGTGTGTGTGTGTGTGTGTGTGTGTGGAAGGGGGGGGGGGGGAGGAGTTGTAAATGACAGTTTTTTTTTCTTTTCACTTTAAGGCATTTCTTTAAAATGTGACAGTTTCACTAATGAAATAATGTTTGGTCGGCAGTTCCTCAATCGTAAAAACACCCATTTTGATAAGTTAAAAACAAAAAATAATCTATCCAGTTGGAAAACCCATCACTGATGTTATGAATGTTACTAGTTCAGTGACACTGATATAAAAGCTTATGAGAACAATCTATTTTCACAAATACCACCTTCTGACAAAGCAGAGCCATTTAAAACAAGAGGTGATGTTTTTTTGGTTCATCATGGTTCTCATACATCCACCCAATACTTCTTTATTTGTTGGTTCTCAATGAAAGCAACAAAATTTGATTAAACAGAAGAAAATATTAATAAAGATAATTACATGCAGATCAACTTTTTAGACCTGTTTTACATATTACCTCCCGTAAAATGGAATTCTTGCTTTTGTAGCATTCTGCTTGAGTTGGTCATAAGCACCTGCACGGAATGTGTCTGCGCAAACCAAGCATGCCTTCCAATTCTTCTTCAAATAGTGGTAAGCAAGTTTTGTACAAGTTGTTGTCTTTCCAGAACCTTGAAGCCCAACAAACATTATAATATTCGGTTTTCCTTTCACAGGCTGGTGTGCTTTCACACCTGGATCGACTAACTGAAAACAGCAAATAGCATGACAGTAATATAATCCAATAGGTAATTACAATGAATACAAACTTCAAGAAAATTACACAAAATTTATGAATCATTTTCAATAGAAGAATGTAAACCAACATACGGTTGGACCTGAGGATTCACTGACAGTTATACTGCTTCAGTCAAATTACAATGAAAAACTGAACTTAGATTTAAAAAGTGCTGCTGAATATGGAAACAGAGAACAAGATTTTGTATGTGATTTATTCTAAAAACTGCACTTTTTAAAAATGAACACTACTAAAAATTTTGACATATGGCAATGGTGGCTACCTCAACAAATTTCACTGATGAAATCTCTTCTGGTATCAGCTGACTAACAGATTTTTAAAATACTGGGTATTTCAATGCAAATTCATCTGCATAAGTCACCACACAGAAAGAGTACTTTGATTTTACAATCCACTTTTTTATGCAAGGAAACTAAATAATATTGAACATAATTACTATAAATAAATAAAATATAACGTTCTGTCACAAAATGATAATAGTTTACTTCTTTAACTTGACTGGGACTCTTAATTTAATGAAACATTTAATTTTATGTCACCATGTGAACATTATGAAAGATTTCTTACATAACAATAGCCTGCATGGTAAATTATGTGATTATCCTTGTTAAGTACCATTCTCACTCTCTGTGTGAGGCAGTAATGCACTGGGATTTAAAACCAACCTTAACGAGCTCCTTGAAGACAGCACTCTGTATCATTCTCCTCTTATTTAAACCACCTGCCATTTCATCAAAATCTATAACCGAGCGTACATTCTCACGAAGTTTCTTTACCAATCTTATATTCACATCAGCTTCTAGGAGAGCAGCACATATCTCTTTTAGCATAGCATTGAGGACCTGAAACAATAAGCAATGAAAGCACATCATTTCTGCACAATCTTGGTAATATTAACAACTTACTAAGCTATTCTGCTGACTGACATTCCATGAGTAGTTACTGTTTTTTCCTTTTCATACTTGGTAACTGTCCAAAGTACTTTTGGTACTGAGCACTTGCCAATTACAAAAAATGGTTCAAATGGCTCTAAGAACTATGTGACTTAACATCTGAGGTCATCAGTCCCCTAGACTTAGAACTACTTAAACCTAACTAACCTAAGGATGTCACAAACATCCATGCCCGAGGCAGAATTGAAACCTGCGACCATAGCAGCAGCGCAGTTCCGGACTGAAGCACTTAGAACTGCTTGGCCACAGCTGCCGGCACATGCCAATTACATACAATATTTTATCCTGGTGGTAACTGACAGAGCTTTAAACCTGAAGTATTAAAAGTGAAAAAGCATCTTGATCTTGCAACATCATTTCCATTTAAATCCATTCTTTCACTTGAGTTACTAATCCAGTTGCCAAGATATTACAACTGTTCACCATTATTAGCACTTGTGCAGTTATCCATTTCTAAGGCTTTAACTGAGTTAATTTTTATGAAAAGTGTTAGGTATTTGATTTTATCTTGGTTAGTCACTAACTCAATCTTTCATGCATGTTTGAACTGTGAATTACATTATTTTACAAAATATATACCCTTCTTACTTAGCAGTACTATGTTACCTGCATATATGAGACATTTATATGCCATGCAATCCAGTTGGAGAACCACAACCAACCACTGTCTCCACATCTCATAACCCTACTTCATTACAGAATTTACAGTGTTGATCCTCAAAATTTGATTACAACTCGTAAGCTCTTTGCGTCCAACTGAGTCGTCTTAGCAAACTTTATTGGCCAGTTAAAGACACTCATGTCTCTATACAAACAACAACCATATGTTGCCATGCCCAACCCTCCCCCCCCCCCTCCCCCCTAAAAATCATTGAAAAAGAAATGCACAGTTTTTTTATACACCCAATGTTGCTGAAGGTACAATTTTGTTGTCAGCAGTGGAATGTATGGTTTCAAGAAGATAAAGCAGAGACTGAGGGGCAAATGGGGAAGGAGGTTTGTAAGTTATGCTAAGAAATTGGTCCTTCTAGTTTTTGCTGGCAACCCTTTACTTTTCTAAATAGGTTTCATTTCCACAAGCCAACTCCAAATTTCACATATCATACTTGTGAAGCCTATGGATTAAAGAGTGCATGTATATTCCAACTTCCTTCTAATAACTGCTGGTGTCTGATCATTATCAGGCAGCTAAATTAAAAAAAAAAATTCATGTTGCCATTCATCATACATTTGGTGACGTTCCTGCCTCAAATATCAGTTTTGGCCATTGTCGTACTGAAAGTATCTTGTGGATTTAAACAGTTAATTAGTTCGTAAAAATATTCCCTCCAGTTGGCTGTTGTTCAGCATTTACTAATTTGTTTTTCCCCTCTCAAGAGCACTTTCTCACACATTTAAGATTTTGGACAGCTACTCCCTTGTCTCCATTCTTCGAATTAAATGTTTTTATGTTCTCACACAGTAATACATTGGTTGGTTTATTGTGTCTCTTTATTTTAGACACTACACTGTACATCACAGTGCTTGAACTTTTAATATTTATTTGACAGATGTAATTCTCATTATCCGCTTTAACTCTACAGCATCCAAGTGGTAAGAATTCTAAATATGCTGAAAGTCATCCATGCTAACCTCACTCGCAAAGCTCCCACTAACTGTTAAATGTTCATGTTGTATCGTAAGTTCTTCACTGTTGCAGAAGATGGCTACAGGATGCAACCTCTGTGGGAAAAATTCCTGTATCACACAGCCTCTGTTCAGCACTGAATAGTACTCACTGAAACCAGTCTGGAAGTGGCTGATGAGTTACACAGGTTCAAGAATACAACTTAGGTGACAGTTCATCACATGTTCCAAAATCTTTCATATGTAGCAGGTAACAACAGAATCAATACAATACTAGAGGATATAGAAACCTTTTCCCGCTTTAGTAGAGATATTTTACTGGCTTCCTGTCACAAGCTGAAGTAATTTCTTTCAGGCCAAATAAAATTAAAAAGTCCAAGACGGATACCTGCAGATTTTATAGGTCGATTTTGCAATACATCATTCTAGTTTCTAGGCCTGGCACTGTAACATTAGCCAATGTTAGAAGGCATTTCACATTCCTTACAGATAAGTGACAGCTGTACTATTTGTGGTTGGTTTTCCTCATTTCGCCACAGCAACAACCAATGTTTATTTACCTTTACCAGAGGTCCCACAGACTACAATACAGTGGTAGCTGGTGTGGAACAAATGATTGATGTTATTAACTTCTATCATGATCTCCAGCTTTCTATAGTTGCTGTACTTGATTTTGCTCTTGTTATTTGAAATACTGCAATGTCTTCTGTTGACAGTTTGCATCTCGACCTCTGCAGAGCAATCTGCTTGCCCCTAACGCCAGAAAGTAGTCTATCTTCAAATCTGATTCAATGATTTTTTGATGAATGGCTTAGTGACTTAGAGGATCACTCTGATACAGACAGCTGGACGAACAGCATCCATTTCACACTGAAATGTGTGTATCTTCATGACCTCCTTTGAAGCAGGCAAGTAAACATAAGGAAGTAGTCACTTGAATGCAAATGGTTACAATAACCTAAGAACAGTATCCACAAGAGCAAGTAAGAAAAAGGAAGAGGAGAGGCCCATGGCTGAGATCAACTCAGTTGCAATGCTGAGGTGTGTCCCTTACCCACTGCACAAAAGATGCATTTCCTTATGGAAGAAAGGAACAAGTTTTAACATACTGTTGACGATAGGCATAAGAGACAACAGCACAAGTTGGAAAGGATAAGGATGGGAAAGGAAATTCACCTTGGCCTTTTCAAAGGAACCATCCTAGCATATATACACAATATGATCAAAAGTATCTGACACTCCCAAAAACATACGTTTTTCATATTAGGTGCATTGTGCTGCCACCTACTGCCAGATACTCCATATCAGTGACCTCAGTAGTCATTAGACATCATGAGAGAGCAGAATGGGGCACTCCGCAGAACTCATGGACTTTGAAGGTGGTCAGATGATTGGGTGTCACTTGTGTCATATGTCTGTACACGAGATTTCCACACTCCTAAACATCCCTAGGTCCACTGTTTCCAAAGCGATAGTCAAGCAGAAACATGAAGGGATATGTGAAGCACAAAAGCATACAGGTCGACCTCGTCTGTTGACTGACAAGAGACCATCGACAGTTGAAGAGGATCGTAATGTGTAATAGGCAGACATCTATTCAGACCATCACACTGGAATTCCGAACTGCATCAGGATCCACTGCAAATACTATTATATTTAGGCGGCAGGTGAGAAAACTTGGTTTTCATGATCAAGCAGCTGCTCATAAGCCACACATCGTGCTGGTAAATGCCAAAAGTCGCCTTGCTTGGTGTAAGGAGCATAAACTTTGGATGATTGAACAGTGAAAAAACATTGTGCGGATTGACGAATCGCGGTACACAATGTGGCAACTCAATGGCACGATGTGAGTATGGCAAATGCCCGGTGAATGTCATCTGCCAGCATGTGTAGTGCCAACAGTAAAATTCGGAGGTAGTGGTGTTACGGTATGGTCATGTTTTTCATGGAGGGGGCTTGCACCCCTTGTTGTTTTGCAAGGCAAGAGCACAGCACAGGCCTACATTGATGTTTTAAGCACCTTCTTGCTTCCCACTGTTGAAGAGCAATTCAGGGATGGCGACTGCACCTTTCAACATGATCGAGCACCTGTTCATAATGCACAGCCTGTGGCAGAGTGGTACACAATAGTAATATCCCTGTTCTGGTACCGCGCGCCGCGGAATTTGGATCCGCGCCAGACGTCATGGACGTCGAAGACCCATAGAGGTCGCTGCACCATAAGCTGTGGCGGCGCGCACCTCCTGGCCTGCTTTTAGTGTGGGGGCACCACCAGTGGAACACGTGGTCCCAGCGGCCAATAGCGCCGCCCCCAAGAGCGTACTTAAGCACCGGCCACTCGCACATCAAGTCAGTCTTATCTCGCTTACGTCGGTTTGCACCTCGCTTGCGCTAGACTGCTTTCTTCCTGCTTCGTGTACGAGTTTGTTTCCTTGTGACTCTGTTGTTCGGTCTTGTCATATTCGTTCTCTCCTACGTTGGTTGTGTCCGTTCTTTTCCGTTGTGTTGTTGTTCGCGGGCCTCTCTGCGGGTCCCGCCGCGCCTTTCGCCAGTGCTACCCCACGACAGTCCTGGTCGCAATTACAACACCTGTAATGGACTAGCCTGCACAGAGTCCTGACCTGAATCCTATAGAACATATTTGGGATGTTTTGGAACACTGACTTTGTGCCATGCCTCACTGACCGACATTGGTAACTCTCCTCAGTGCACCACTCCCTGAAGAATAGGCTGCCATTCCCCAAGAAACCTTCCAGCACCTGATTGAATATATGCCTGCAAGAATGGAAGCTGTCATCAAGGCTAAGTGTGGGTCAACACCATACTGAATTCCAGCATTACCGATGGAGGGCGCCACGAACTTTTAAGTTATTTTCAGCCAGGTGTCTGGATACTTTTGATCACATAGTATACATCTACAGGGATTCTCTGTGAATCATACTTAAGTGCCTGGAAGAGCATTCATCGAACCATCTTCAAAATAATTCCAATTATTCCACTCTCAAACAGTGCACAGAAAAAATAAACACTGATATCTTTCTGTCTGATTGTTGATTTCCCTTATTTTATTATTATGATCATTTCTCCCTATGTATGTCAGCATCAACAAAATATTTTCACATTCAGAGGAGAAAGTTGGTGATTGAAATTTTGTGAGAAGATTCCTCTGCAAAGAGAAAAACTTTTGTTTTAATTATGTCCACCCCAAATCCTGTACCATGTCCATGACACACTCTCCCCTATTTCTCGATAACACGAAATATGCTGTCCTCCTTTGAACTTTCCCAATGTACTTGGTCAACTGAAGGCTGAAAAAATGGTTTTTTTCTGTACATTTCACAGTTGCTGACGGGCTGCAATATGTTAAAGATTTGTACTCGGTCAACCCTATCTGGCGAAGATCCCACACCATGAAGCAGTACTCCAAAAGATGACGGGCAAGTGTAGGGTAGGCAGTCTCTTTAGTAGATCTGTTGATCTTCTAGATGTTCTGCCAGTAAAACCCAGTCTTTGGTTCACCTTCCCTCACAACAATTTCTATGTGTACTTTCCAATTTAAGTAGTTCATAATTGTAATTCCGAGTTATTTACTTGAATTTACAGCCTTCATATATGATTGATTTATCATGTAACCGAAGTTTAACAGCTTCCTTTCAAGCACTCTTGTGGATCACATCACACTTTTCATTATGTAGTGTCAATTGCCAATTTTTGCATCATACAGATATGTTTTCTAAATAATTTTGCAATTTGTTTTGATCCTCTGATAACTTTACTAGATGGTAAATGACAGTCCATCTGCAAACAACCTAAGACTGCTGCTCAGATTGTCTCCTAAGTCATTTATATAAGTAAAGAACAGCAGAGGATCTACAACACTATGCTGGGGAACACCAGAAATCACTTCTGTTTTACTTGATGATTTTCTGTCAATTACTATGAACTGTGACCTCTCTGACAGGAAATCATGAATCCAGTCACGTAACTGAGACAATATTCCATAAGCATGCAATCTGATTACAAGCTGCATGTGAGGGATGGTGTCAAAAGCCTTCCGGAAATCTAGAAATACAGAATCAATTTGATATCCCTTGTCAATAGCACTCAACACTTCGTGTGAGTAAAGAGCTAGTTGTGTTTCACAAGAACAATGTTTTCTAAATCTGTGTTGACTGTGTGTCAACATACCATTCTCTTTGAGGTAATACATAATATTTGAATGCAATATATGTTCCAAAATCCTGCTGCATATCGACATTAATGATATGGGCCTGTATGTTAGTGGATTAACCATTGACTTTCTTGAATACCGGTGTGACCTGCACAACTTTCATGTTTTTGGGTACGGATCTTTCATTGAGCGAGCGGCTGTATCTGATTCTTAGAAGTATGGAACTGTTGTATCAGCATACTCTGAGAGGAACCTTATTGCTATACTGTCTGGACCAGAAGACTTGCTTCTATTAAGTTATTTACGTTGCTTCACTACTCCAAGGACATCTAAGTTATTCATGTTGGAAGCTGTTCTTGATTTGAATTCCAGAATAGTTACTTCATCTTTGATGAAGGAATTTCAGAAAGCTGTGTTTAGTAACTCTTGTTTAGGAGCACTGTCATCGATAGCATTTCCATTACTGTCATGCAGAGAAGGCATTGACTGTCTCTTGGCACTAGCATACTTTACATGCGAGCAGAATTTGTCCGACTTTTTTGCCACGTTTTGAGATAAGGTTTCATTGTAGAAACTACTATAAGCACCTCACATTGAAGTCCATGCTACATTTCGAGATTATATAAAAGATGGCCAATCTTGGTTGTTTAAATTTGGCATGCTTTTTTGGTTGTTTTTTCAACTGTGTTCTGACCTGTTTTGTGTACCATGGGGATCAGCTCTGTCATTTGTTAATATATTTGGTATAAATTTCTCAATTGTTGTCAATACCGTTTCTTTGAATTTAAGCCAATTTGTTCCACATTTACATGGTTAATATGGAAGGAGTGGAGATTGTCTCTCAGGAAGTTGTCAAGTGGATTTTTACCTCCTTTTTTGAATAGATATATTTTTTGTTTATTTTTGGAGGATTTGGGTGTTATGGTATTCAGTATCACTACAACAACCCTGTGTTCACTAATCCCTGTATACATTTTGATGCTCATTATTAGCTCAGGATTATTTGTTGCTACGAGGTAAAGTGTGTTATCACCTGAGTTGGGAGCTCGGTAAAAGGATCCAATTATTATTTTATTCCAGTTGCCAAGAATGACCTCTAACCCAACTAAAACACAGGAGTCAAGTGTGTTTAGCCTACTGTTTTTTATCATCATTAGGTCCTTTGCAAAAATTTTGGCTGAACTTATCTCCAGCTTCAGCCAACTGTCAGTGCCTATAACGATGCTTTCCATTAGTGCTTGGAGCTCTGGTGCTCTTCCAACACAGCTACGACAATTTACTGCTGTTATACCAACTGATCCTAGATAAATGTTATTCCTGGGTTCAAACTGCACCCTTTGAGACTGAAGCCTTTTTTTTTTGTTTCCCCAAGACCCTCTAACCTAAAACACTGCCGAGTCCATGCCACACAGTCCCCGCTACACATGTAGTTGCCTCCTGCATGTAATGGACTCCTGCCCTATTTAGTGGAACCCAAAACCCCACCACCCTATGGTGCAAGTTGAGGAATCTGCAACCTACATGGTCGCAGAGTTGCCAGAGCCTCTGATTCAGATCTTACATTTTGTTCTGTACCAGAGGTCCAGGTCCGCAATTGGCCCTGTTGACTACACTGCAAATGGGGAGCTCTGCTTTCATCTTGCAAACAAGACTGGCAACCCTTACCACTTCTGATAGCTGCTCAAAAAGCAGGGAGAATCTCTTCCAATCCAAAGTGACACACATCATTGGTACCAAAGTGAGCCACCATCTGCAGTTGGCTGCACCCCGTGTTCTTCATCCGGAACACTCTTTCCATATCTGGAATGACTCCACGGGTGGTGTATGCACATGGAGTGCACACTGGCTTTCTAACCCTCCTTAGCAGCCATATCCCTAAGGGGCTCCATAACATATCTAACACTGGAGCTCACAGCTACCAATAATCCCACCGTCTGTGACTGCCCGGGTCTTGCAGGCTGAGAAGTTTCCTCTGAAATAGGAGAAGTGACTGCATCTAGCCACAGATAGCATCTGGAGCCTGTTGGTCAGACTGACTGGGGAGGCCTTAGGTTCGACCCCCTGGGAAGTCTTTCGCTGCTTCCCACGCCTCTAGGCAACCTCCCACTCAACCACGGGTGAGGAGTCAACCTCAATGCAAGCAGTAACTGGGTTGGCCACTGGTGCAGACCAATCGTTGGACTCGTGAGTCATGCTGGATGTCTGTTGGATCCCCACTGCCATCCCACAACAGCAATGCCCATCTACTGCAGCCTCAAGCTGTGTAACCAAAGGCAACACACAGCCTGGAGCTGAGAGCAAAGTGTTACTGACGGGGCTCACATCTGCACACAGCAATCACAGTCCCTATCCATACTAAAGACCATGGAAAACTACACTACACGGACAAACAAAGAACTACCAACATGCAGTGTGGAACTCTACTGTACATACTGCCAAAAACGAAAGGACTGTGTCTAATAAATTAGATTAACATGTAGAGATTAAAAAACAAAATTACCAAAGTACACAGGTGAGACTAAATAATTTGCTCCTGGTTAGGAACTTACAAAATGTCACAAAATCGATTTACTTTCTGATACAAACAAAAATATGAGAATTGTGTCTAGTAAACATTACCTACCTACCTACACGAACTCAGTTTGCTAACTACTTTGCAACCTTCACCCATAACAAATTTCTTTAGTTTGGATGAGGTCCTCTATAATTTGACCACTTGAGATGTTCATAGAGCCCCATATCAAATTATGTACATTGAATTCTTTGAGGATGTTGATTGGGTTAGGGAATTGTCTACAACAGTCTCTACGAGCCTCTAGGTCTACAGTGGCATGTGGCAGGTACAAAGAACAAACCATTTTTTCAGCGGAAAATGTTTTAAACCTAACGTTTAAGAAATAATTAACACAGGAGAATCATACAAATATACTATCATTTGACAACTGCACAGACTCCCGTGTGGACGACATAGTAATAGAGCATCCATGTCATAGAGAAACAACTGAAAGAGTTGGAAACTTAAGTCTCCAGGTCTGGACAGAATCCCAATTCAGTTTTACAAAGAGTACTCTATGGCATTGGCTCCGTACTTATCTTGCACTTATCATGAATCTTTCGTCCAGTGCAAAGTCCCATGTAACTGGAAAAAAACATCGGTGACTCCTGTATACAAGAAGGATAAAAGAACGGATCCGCAAGATTACAAACTAATATCCTTAACATTTGTTTGTTGCAGAATTTTTGAACATATTCCAAATTCGAAGAAAATAGATTTCCTGGAGACCAAAAAGATTCTGTCCATGAATCAGTGCCATTTTAGAAAGCATTTCTTGTACGAAACTCAGCTTGTCCTTCTCTCACATGATGTAGAGTGAACTATGGATGAAGGACAACAGGCAGATTCCATATTTCTAGATTTCTATAAAGCATCTGACATGGTGCCCCACTGTAGACTGTTAACGAAGGTACGAGCATATGGAATAGGTTCCCACCTATGTGAGTGGCTCAGAGACTTCTTAAGTAATGGATTGATCTTGATGGTGAGTGTTCATCATCAGTGACATGGGTATCGTCAGGAAAGTCCCAGGGAAGTGTGATAGCACCACTGTTATTTTCTATTTATATAAATTATCTGGTGGACAGTGTGAGCAGCAATCTGAAGTTGTTTGTTGATGATGCTGTGATGTAAGGGAAGGTACTGTCATTGAGTGGCTGTAGGAGGAGACAAGATGACTTAGACAAAATTTCTAATTGCTGTGATGAATGACAGTTAACTCTAAATGTAGAAAAATGTATGTTAATGCAGATGAGTGGGAAGAACAAATCCGTAAACTGTTTGAATACAGCATTAGTAGTGTCGTGCTTCACACATGTCACATCGTTTAAGTATCTGAGTGTAACAATGCAAAGGGATATAAAATGAAACGAGCATGTGAGGATTGTGGCAGAGAAGGCGGATGGTCGACTTCGGTTTATTTGGAGAATTTTGGGAAAGTGTAGTTTATCTGTAAAGGAGAAGGTTCAAACAACATCCAAGCATTACGGAGATATTTTGGGAACTCAAAAGGAACCCCTGAGGAAAGGCATGATCTATTCAAGGAACCCTATTGAGAAAATTTAAAGACATGGAATTTGAAGCTGACTGCAGACTGATTCTACTGCCGCCAACAAACATTTAGCGTACAGACCATGAAGATACGATATGAGAAATTAGGGCTCATATGCAGGCATACAGACAGTTGTTTTTCCCTCACCCTATTTGCGAGAGGTGTAGGAAAGGAAATGACTAGTAGTGGTACAGGGTACACTCCGCCATGCACCATACTGTGGCTTCCAGAGTATGTGTGTAGGTGCAGATTCTGTTGAAAACAGTAAGAAACAAGTAAGCTGGATCAGTAAGGAGTAGTAAACATTTGAAAACACAGCCAACTGTACACAGACATTTGGCTCTGTCTTCAACAAGTTCGTGCCTTTTATGTAGATTGTAGTTCTTCAGCACAGGTATGTCAATGTCTTTAAAATGTATCTCCTGTAGGACACAAGCATGTGCAAGAAGCTTCAATTCTTCCACAAGAAGCTTGGATACCTTCATATTCCACTGAATTAGAGAGGTATTTCAGTGGCTAGTTTGATCTTATCTTTCTACCCGAGTGATGATGAAGACGAAAGGAGATGCCATAGGACATTATTATTCTTGATCTGTGTGTCGAGCGCTATTTCACAGCCATCTCCACCTGGTGTACGAGATTCAACTTTTGACATTTTAAGGATTTGTCTTCTTAATGCAAGTTTTGCATTCCCTGCTCTCTTTTCTTTTCTTGGAGAATGTGGTGTAGTTAACAATGGATATTCATTATTTGCATTTTATAAAGGCTCTTCGCGAAACTGTATATTTTTATACTTGGAACTGCCTTTTCATTCACTGGTGGCATCTGCTTTAATCATGTTGGAAGTGGATATTACTTTGGAAGTGCACAGGGTACACAATGCAGTACCATCATGTGTCCTTGTGACTCCATGCAACTTTATATTTTTCTTGGAGGCTCAGGCAAATGACATACAAAAGACTAGGGTGGTATTCACTTTCTTGGTTCACAATAAAATATATGATTTTCTTCAGCAATCATAATACAGCTTCACGTCAAATGCTTACCAGATCTGGTACACATTTTTCGCATCTTGCTTTGTCTCGACATGTAATAATATACTCTCCAAACTCTTGAGAATTATAGTTACACATGGGAATTGGAATACAGGACCTTACCTTTAAATACCAATTTAAAATAATGTCTGCGTGTAAAAGAAAAGAAGAAAACTAACTTCTTTGTGACACTCCATTTTCTCTCTTCCTGACATTGAATATATTTGAAACACTTTCTGCTAGGCACTACTCCTTCATGCCTGATACTGGGATGCGCATCAGATGTTTGCATGTTACAATACCCTAGTACAAACTACGAATGTTGAATACTTATTCTACATTTTTCTTTTTGGTGAAGCCAATGGCCCTTTCAGACATTACTGTTTCAAAAAATATAGTCTGAGACATTGCCATATCTTGCTACAATTAATAATAACTGCTTTGTAGAATAGTTTTTACTTGTTGTCATAATTGGTTGTGTATTAGCACTAACCAATGTTCCTCATTCTCTGCTGAGGGTTTTTTTTTACCCCCCCCCCCCACCCCCTACTTTACAGAGCCCTGTAGACTGAGTAAGCCTGATACAGCTGTGATGCAACAAATGACCTCGAGTTTGTCTGCTAACAACTGTTCTGACTTAAGAAATATCCACCTCATGGCACACAACTCACCTTGAGGTTGAAGTGATTCACACCCCCCTCCCCCAACCCCCATTCCCCTCATTAGTTGTACCTTCTTCATGATATAGGCAGTTAAGCCAATACCACTGCTCCCATAATGTTCAACATTCCTTTGCAGCACTTCTCACAACAACCATGCATGAGATCCCAAAGACCTCCTCATGGTACCTGACAGCAGTTAAATCTTGCTGATTCACCCATACAATTCCATGAAGAGGTGTTTGAGTGGTCAACCCTGCCCACACAATTCCGCCAAGAATCGCTCTCCAGACCACATCAGGACTCATCTGTCTAAACAACATCGACCCACCATTTGACCATCCAGGTGGCATGTTGACGTCTTCAATTTCGATGTTCCCTTCAGTGAAGAGACACCAGATGTAAACAGACAGCAGGTCTCCAACAATAAAGGCCACTCTGCTGAAGCCTTCTGTAGACCATTTGCTCCAATACAATATGTCCACGGGATACTGCAAGGTCAGATGCCAGTTGCAGTGCAGTATTAAGGTGGTACTGTCGTGCCCCTACAGACCAATAATGGTCCGCTCTTTCTGATGTCACATGATGTTGGCCCTGTCCTGGTCTCTGGGATACAGTTTTGGTCTCTATAAACTGTTGCTTCATCCGAGAAACAACAGAATGACTCACATTAAGTTTGCGACTCTCCTGCTTCCACTCTTCGGATGGCCCTCCACAGCAGAGGGACTGTAGGAGTATTCTCTGTGCCATACTGCACCGTCTGTGACGTTGCACAGCAACTGTGGGTGGGACTACTCTGCAAACACTACCCCGCTTGATACGTGCCCTGACTGTCATTGCTGTCATGGTTGTCTGTTGATTGGAATGCCATCTTCCATGCAGAACACTGTTGTAATGACACCTGTTGACAATTTATATGATTATATTGAGAATTAGACGCAGGATGGGGAAATAGCAGTTTGTTGCTTTAATTCTGAACACCCGCCTAATACCCAAAACCACACACACCTCCATGGTCTCTTGTGTTTACACAGGCACTATGAGTTGCATAAACTCTAACAAAGTATATGTTTTATATAAAAACAAAGATGAGGTGACTTACCGAACGAAAGCGCTGGCAGGTCGATACACACACAAACAAACACAAACATACACACAGAATTCAAGCTTTCGCAACAAACTGTTGCCTCATCAGGAAAGAGGGAAGGAGAGGGAAAGACGAAAGGAAGTGGGTTTTAAGGGAGAGGGTAAGGAGTCATTCCAATCCCGGGAGCGGAAAGACTTACCTTAGGGGGAAAAAAAGGACAGGTATACACTCGCACACACACACATATCCATCCACACATACAGACACAAGCAGACATAGTTTTAAAATACGAATAGCCATCTGAATAAGGGTTAAAACATTTTATGGAATGTGGCTGGATGATAAGTTACAAAATAAATGGACAAGCTTATTACCTTGAGAACACGCTAAAATTTTTTACCCACCAAACTAGGAAGGAAGATATCTGACAAAACACAAAATATTAAAATGCATACAACATTTCTTTCATTTCTGCTAAAATAAAGAGTTCAAATTGTGTGCTTGCATCCTACTGAGATGTGCATTTAGAAGCAGCATCTCAGTTAAGCAGCAGGATGGAGAAATTTCATAGAAGTTGGCTTCAATGGACTGTTAACATCAGCCAATTTTCTTCACACTCACACATGGTTCTGTGTTTTAACAATAAATGTGAGAGCATCTAAGGGGATGACACATTCTGACATTGTTTTATTAATGTAGACACACTTAATGGTTCCATTTATTGCTCGATTTCCCAGAATTCCTGCATACTATAGTACCCAGCAGAATGAGATCTCCCAGCTCCAAAGGTAGACATGGGAGACAAGCTCAATTTTTTTTTTAGAATAGAGGCAGGTAGGGGGTATCCATGATTGATAATGGCTACTTTAATGCTGGAAGTTGGTGCAATCAATGAGGAATGCAGATCAGAAAGTGCAGTATGCTTGTTTCCTCAAAATATCAGGGAAATTAAAGTTACAATAGGTGAACTGCTATCAGATCTTGACACTGACATTATCAGTACCTCACATCACTATCCACACAGCTAAAAAATTATTAAGGCTTCCTTTGATGTGTACATCTTACTCAATTTCTATACAAGGAGTTCATTGCAGAAAGAAGGAGTGGCTATTTGTGCTAAGTAAAATGTTTCATTCAAAAGAGCTGACATGTCGAAATATTTTAAATACCAAATTTTTGAAGGTTGTGCAGAGGAGTCTGAATTTTCAAGGGGGGGGGGGGGGAATTTTCATTGTAGGCCTCTACAGAGCCCCCAGTTCACACTGCATGGTTTTCCTCACCAGACTAGATGCTATGCTAAGCTTGCTTCTTAAGAGAGACACTAGCTTGATTTTGGATCAGGATTTCAAAATAAACTTTCTGACTGATTCCCCAGAGAAGAGAATGTTGATGGATTTACTTGAATCTTACAAACTGGTACATATTTTCCAACAAATGTTCAGGGAAACAGCAGTACTGTAGAGCATACATTTTTATTAACACATACACATAGGTGTGCCCCAAGCCCTCAATTCTTAACCATGGGATTCTTTTCTGGGGGTCAAAGGTGCAAAACATGGACGAAGTTCTCTAACTTCAGGTAAGGGCCACAAGATTAGTAACCAAAAGTAGGAGTCAGGCTTACTGTAAAGAACGGTTTAAAAAACTGGGTATTCTTAATGCATCAAGTGAGTGCATTTATCAATATGTTGTGTGTGAGAGGGAAAACATTGTAAGTACTTCAGCAATAGTTCTATAAACAAACATTTAACAAAAGCTAGTTTGAACTAGCATTTACCAAGGGGGGGAAAACTCAAAATTGCATTTTCTAACAGGGAACAAAATTATATAACAATCTGCTCAATGAGATGAAAAAAATTACTAAAATACAAGGGGCAGTGAAATGAAAATGAGACAGATGGAAAAAAGTAAGTAAACTGTTTATTGTTTCAAAAGCAGCTGCTGTAAATGTCATACATTTATCCCAATGTGAGGTAATATTGTCAATGCCTTCATGGAAAGAAGTTTTGGTTGCCTACAGAACTATGATTCCACCTAGGTGTTCACCTATTCGTTCTACATAAACATTTTTCTTCAGGGCCCTAAAAATATGTAAATTGCATAAGAAGAGAGCAGGACTGTATGGAGAATTTGTAAGGGCTTCCCAGCAAAACTTCTACAACATACTCAAAGCAACCTTAGCAACATGTGGGTGGCCCAGGAAGCAGCCAAATAAGGCAGTGCATTTGATTGGTTAGTTGGTTTACAAGATAGGGGAAGGGACCAAACTACGAGGTCACCAGTCCCTTGTCCCGAAGAAAACAATGCCACAAGTGTGAGAATAAAACAAATGAGACTGAACACACAAAATGGAATGAAAGGAAAAATCACAAGAACGATGAAGGGCAACAAATGTGGAAACGGACAAAGGGGGACAAGAAAATCACAGAAATGCAAGAAATGGGATGAAAAGAGTAAAACAACAAAGCAGATGACTATGGCTGGCAGACCACGAGAATAAAAAGGAGAAGCCAGCCACTCTGCAACACATGAAAGCCTCCACCCTAAAAGCAGTAGGGTAGAGGGAACAGAGGGACAAAGGGCACACGCAAAAACTAAGATCAAATGATGAAACCCACTCTTAACGACTAAAACATAAAACTAAATCAGCCAATGAGGCGTTGTCAGATAAAATTAGTGGCAACGAGTCCGGAAACCGAAGATTCCGTCACTGGGCAGCCAAAGTGGGACAGTGCACCAGAAGATGGGTCACTGTCAAGCACATGCCACATCAACACTGACGCGGGTCTTCATGGCACAGGAGGTAACCTTGGGTCGCCCAAGCGTGGCCAATGTGGAGCTGGCAGAGGCCCACATGGAAGACTTCCACACATTCGTAGTCTCCTTTATGACACACAGTTTGTTGTGTGTACTGTTATGCCGTTCCGTCTCCCAAAGCCGAAAAACCCAGCGGCATAAGTCAGAATGCAGGTCAGGTTCCGAGATGCCCATCTCCAGAAGCAGCTTCCACATAGCCTGTTTGGCCAGCCTGTCGGAAAGTTTGTTGCCTGGGATTCTGATGTGACCTGTGGTCCAGACGAACACCACTGAACAACTGGACCGTTCCAGGGCATAGATGGACTCCTGGATGGTCGCTACCAAAGGATGACAAGGGTAGCACTGGTCGATCGCTTGTAGGCTGCTCAAGGAGTCAGTACACAGGAGAAATGACTTGCCTGAGCATGAGCGGATGTGCTCAAGAGCACAAAATGGCTGCCAGCTCTGCAGTGAAAACACTGCAGCCATTGGGCAAGGAATACTGTTCTATATGTCCTCCATGAACATAGGCAAAGCCAATGTGACCACCGGCCATTGAACCATCAGTGTAAACCACTTCATGGCCCTGGTACATGCAGAGAATCAAGAGGAAGGGGCAGCGGAGAGTTGCAGGTTTAACTGAGTCCTTAGGGCCATGTGAAAGGTCCAGGCAAAACTGCGGCCTAGGTGTACACCATGGAGGTGTATATGAATGGACCTCAAGTATAAGTGTAAAAGGAAGGACTCCAGTTCACACTGAAGGGATCGCATGCAAACCGCAATCATTAGCCCTGACCTGGGCCACCGATTTGTGAGACAGGCTGCCACGGGTGGGAAAAGGAGACAGTAATTCGGATGTGCAGGAGAACTACGAACATGTGCAACCTAACTGGCGAACAGTTGTGCACGCCTAACCGCCAATGGAGGGACTCCGGCCTCCATAAGGACACTGATTACTGGACTTGTTCTAAAAGAACCTGTCACTAGGCAAACGCCACAGTGGTGCACTGCGCTGCGTAAACGCAACGCTGAGAGCATTGCCAAGCTGTAAACCACACTCCCATAGTCAAGGCAGGATTGAACAAGGGCTCTGTAGAGCTGCAGCAGCATAGAGTGAAATATACCCCAGTTGGTGTTGCTGAGGCAGCGGAGGGCATTGAGGTGCTGCCAGCATTTCCACTTAAGCTGACAAAGGTGAGGTAGCCAAGTCAATCAGGCATCGAAAACCAGTCCTAAGAATCGATATGCCTCCACCACAGTGAGTGGATCGTCAGTAAGATAAAGTTCTGGTTCCGGATGAACGGTACGACGCCGACAGAAGTGAATGACACATAACTTAGTGGCTCAAAACTGGAAGCAGTGGGCTACAGCTTATGACTGCACCTTATGAACGGCTCCCTGTAGGCGGTGCTCAGCAACACCAGTACTGGAGGAGCAGTAAGAAATGCAGAAGTCACCCGCAAACAGAGAAGGTGAGACGGATGGCCCTACAGCTGCTGCTAGGCCGTTAATGGCCACTAAAAAAAGAGATACATTCAATACGGAGCCCTGCGGGACTCCATTCTCCTAGGTATGGATGGAACTATGGGAGGCACCAACTTGGACACGGAAAGTATGAAGCGACAGGAAATTCTGGATAAAAATCAGAAACGGGCCTCGGAGACCCCACTCATATAATGTGGCAAGGATATCACAATGAGATTTTCACTCTGCAGTGGAGTGTGTGCTGGTATGAAACAAGGATATGATGTCAGCAGGTCATGTCATATGCTTTTCGTAAATCAAAAAAGATGGCAACCAGGTGTTGGCATCTGGAAAAGGCTGTGCGGATGGCAGACTCAAGGGACACAAGATTATCAGTGGTAGAGTGACCATGGTGGAAGCTGCCCTAACACGGAGCGAGTAGGCCACATGACTCCAGGACCCAACCCAATCACAAACACACCGTACGTTCCAGCAGCTTACAAAGAATGTTGGCGAAGCTGATAGTCCGATAGCTATCCACATCAAGCAGGTTTTTACCGGATTTGGGCACCAGAATGATGGTGCTCTCCTGCCAATGCGATGGAAAGATGCCACCATACCAGATCCAGTTGAAGATGACAAGGAGATGTTTAATCATCTGACTGTGGATCCGATCTGGACCAGGAGCTGTGACGGGGCAAAGTGCCAGGGTACAGAGGAGCTCCCACTCTGTAAATGAGGCATTATAGGATTTACCATGGCATGTAGTGAACAAAATCAGTTTCCATTCCAGCCGCTGTTTTGAGAGTGCGAAAGGCTGGGGGGGGGGGGGGGGGGGGTAATTCTCCGACGCAGAGGCTCGAGCATAGTGCTCAGCAATTGTGTTTTATCGGTAGATAACACGCCATTTATGTTAACACCGGGAACACTTGTTGGGGTCTGCTACCTAAAAAAAACGTTTGATCTTTGCCCCGACTTGGGAAGGTGACATATGGCACCCAATGGTTGAGACGTATCTCTCCCAACACTCCTGCTTCCGTCGTTTGATAAAATGGCGAATGTGGGCACAGAGCTGTTTAAAGGCTATGAGGTGCTCCAGGGAATGGTGCTTCTTATGCCGCTGTAGAGCTCGCCCGTGCTTCTTAATTGCTTCAGTGACTTCCGGCGACCACCAAGGGACTGCCTTTTGCCAGGGGGAACCCTAAAGAGCGAGGGATCGCATTTTCTGCTGCAGAAACGATAGCTGTAGTCACCTGCTCAACCATCACATCGATGTTACCATTGGAGAAGATTCAACGGTGACAGCAGAGGTGAAAGTTTCCCAGTACGCCCTGTTTAAAGCCCATCTGGGCAGGCGTCTGTGGGCCTGATGCCAGGGCAGTGAGAGGAAGATGGGGAAGTGGTCACTACCACACAGGTCGTCATGTGCTCTTCAGTGGATAGATGGGAGAAGGCCAGGACTGCAAACCGAGAGATCAATGGCTGAATATGTGCCATGTGCCACACTGAAATGTTTGGGGGCATCTGTATTTAGCACACAGAGGATGAGGTTGAGCTGTGACAGTAAATTTTCGAAATCTCTGCCTCGGCCAGTAAGCACGGTACCACCCCACAAGGGGTTATGAGCATTAAAATCTCCCAAAAGTAGGAAAGGTTTAGGGAGTTGATCAATCAGTGCAGCCAATGTGTGCAGGGGTACTGCACCATCTGGAGGAAGATATACGTTGCAGACAGTTATTTCCTATGTTGTCCTTATCCTGGCAGCCATAGCTTCAAGAGGGGTTTCAAGAGGCACAGGTTCATTGCATACTGAGTTCAGGACACAGATGCTAATGCCACCTGACACTTGATTATTGTAACTACAGTTCCTGTAATATCCTTTATAGCCACAGAGGGCAGGGTTCTGCACTGCTAGGAACTAGGGTTCCTGGTGGGTAATGCAGAAAGGAGGTGTAAAACTTAACAGTTGCCATAGTTCAGCCAGGCGTTGGAAAAAACCGCCATAATTCCACTGGAGGATGACGTAATCGTGAGGTTGGGAAGGCATGGAACATTCAATGAGGCAGTTTACGCCCCAAGGTCACCTGCTGCCACCTATTTATTTCCTGAGCAGTCTGTAGCCAGGGTGTCTGAGGGTCTGGCGAGATCTACGTCCTCAGCGGACACCAGAATCTCTACCTCAGCATCAAAGCTTCTACGTAGTGATGGTGTGGGTGCCACCGCAAGTCCCTTGGTCTTGGGGGTTTTGGATTTCTCTCACTGCTCTTTGGGTTTCTCTGGCTGGGAGGGCTTGACTGATTCAGTCTGAGGATGATCATGAAGCCCTACGACCAGCTACTTTTGGGCACTTCAGCCACTGGCAGGAGTCATCTTTCCCACTAGCAGAAACCTGGGAAGGGAGTGACCCCTTCCTAGCGAAAGGTGCCGAAGAAGACTTCTCTGGCTGAGAAGTGGGGACTGACGTCCCCAATGGTTGGGGGGGAGGGGGGGGGGCAGTGCTCCCGAGGTAGGTGGTGTAGGAGCAACAGGGAGGGAAGTGCCCCCCACCATCAAGTGAGCAGGTGTAATCTTCTGGCTCAGAGAGCTGACCAGAATTTGTGGAATGGATGGGGCTACAACTGTTCTCATAGCGGCGGCGTAAGAGGAGGTCATAGCCACAGGATGTAGATGCTCAAATTTTCTCTTAGCCTCAGTGTAGGTCAGTCTGTCCAGGGTCTTGTATTCCATGATTTTCCTTTCACACTGTAAAATCCTGCAGTCTGGCGAGCAAGGGGAATAATGCTCTCCGCAGTTGACACAGATGAGAGATAGGGCACATGGAGTATTGGCATGTGATGGATGTCCACAATCTCAACATGTGACACTGGAAGTACAGTGGGAAGACATATGGCCGAACTTCCAGCACTTAAAGCACTGCATAGGGGGGAGCGATATATGGCTTTACATCAGAGCGGTAGACCATCACCTTGGCCTTCTCGGGCAATGTGTCACCCTCGAAGGCCAAGATGAACGCACAACTTGGTTATCCCTTGGACGCCGATGGACGTGCTGGACAAAATGAACACCTTGCTGCTCTAAATTGACGCGCAGTTCGTCATCAGACTGCGAAAGAAGGTCCCTGTGGAATATAATACCCTGGACCATATTTAGGCTCTTATGGGGTGTGATGGTAACGGAAACATCCCCCAGCTTGTGACAAGCGAGTGATGCCCGTGGCTGGGCACAGGATGCTGTTTTTATCAAGACTGACACTGACCGCATTTTGGACAGGCCCTCCACCTCCCCCAAACTTGTCCTCTAAATGGTCTAAAAAAATGTGGCTTCATCGAAACAAAGGAGTCCCCATCAGTTCTCGTACATACGAGGTACCTGGGTGAATAAGGTTTGCTGCCATCCTCAGCCTGGCATTCCTCCCATGGTGTGGCCAGGAGGGGAATGATTTGGAGTCGTATTTCCTTGCATTGTACTGAAACTTAGAATGCTTAGAGACTGCTGGTGTTTGATCACCAGCAAATGATGACGTGCCACCCACTCCGGCCAGGGGCCCTCCCCATGGGTGCCACCCAGCTGCAGCAAAGGCCACCTGGCAGGATGGTCATTGCCGGGAGTCCCGATGCCCCAGGGTGACAGACATCTACTCCTTGGCATACGTGGGGAGTTAATGGTGCAGGCTCAGCAGAGCGATCCCTGTGTTGTCAGGGGGCTACAACCAATAGGATACATGACGGACCCACCACAATAGACTCACTACAATGCTGGATATCAGGTGCAAACAAGTCCATGGACATCGTCGGCACAGAAAGCGACACTGCAAAGTGTGTGGTGGAAAACACACCCAGGAAGGTTTCCTCACCCAAGAGATGGAGAATGGGCGGGACTGCAATGCAACGACGAGAAAGTGGGCAACAGATCTCAAGGCACGATGGACACTATGCACCATGTAAGGTGCCCTTCCCCAATTGAACTGCTCTTTGGAAAAAATTTGAAGAATGGAGGCCAAACCCTACAGGTGAACATCACATAAAGGCTGAAATGTGAGAGACTCCTTTTAGTCACCTCTTATGACAGACAGGAATACCTCAGACCTATTCTTACCCCCAGTCCTGCAGGGGGGAAGTGCAGTTGTTAAGACACTGATTTCATATTTGAGAGGATTAAGTTTGCTCTGTCTGGCCATTTTGATTTCGTTTTTCCTAAATCATTTCAGGCAAATGCCGGAAAGGTTCCTTCAGCAAGACCATGGCTTACCACTTCTCGTATCCTCATAAACATACTAAAATATTCTGTGTGTATGTGTACTGAAGATCATTATTTTTGTTGTCTTGTGATGGCAAATTTTATATTAATGGGTAATGATCCCTGGATGGATGGATAGATGGATGAATAGGTAAATAAAATAAATGGTCATAGATTACTTGAAGGGGTCAGTGAGAGAAAAACAAGCACTGGCCTATCAGATCATGATGCACGTGTTGTAATACAGAAAGGATTCAAGGCAGAATCATATCCTAAAGTAGTGAACAAAAGGTTTAGAGATACGAGTCAATTTACAATGCACACATTTAAAGTCAATATCGAAGGGCCAACTCGGAAAGAATTCTACAGTTTGAAGAACAAATATATTACATTTCTTAAAACCTTTATCACATTCTTTTTTAGTTCTTTCCATATAAAAACAACTGCAGGTAGATATGCAGTACTGATTTTGTTGTGATCTTCAGACCGAAAACTTGGTAAGCCTATGTAGTCAAACACACACATTTCCTTCCAATACTAAATTGGTGATTCCTTGATGGCTCAGAATGTGTCCTATCAACTAATCCCTTCTTCCAGTCAAGTTGTGCCACAAATTTCTTTTCTCCCCAATTCTATTCAGTGCCTCCTCATTATTTATGCTATCTATCCATATAATTTTCAACATTATCCTTTAGTACCACATTTCAAAAGCTTCTATTTTATTCTTGTCAAAACTGGCAATGATCAATGTTTCACTTCCATACATGGCAATGCTCCAGACAAAACCCATCAGAAAATACTTCTTAACACTTAAATCAATATTCAATGTTAACAAATTTTTCTTCTTCAGAAAAGATTTTCTTGCGATTGCCAGGCCACCTTTTATACCCTCTCTACTTCGACCATCATCACTTATTTTACTGTCCAAATACCAAAACACACCGAGCGAGGTGGCACAGTGGCTAACACACTGGACTCGCATTCAGGACGACGACGGTTCAATCCCACGTCCAGCCATCCTGATTTAGGTTTTCCATGATTTCCCTAAATCGCTCCAGACAAATGTCGAGATGGTTCCTTTGAAAGGGCACGGCCAACTTCCTTCCCCGTCCTTCCCTAATCTGATGAGACCGATGACATTGCTGTCTGGTCTCTTCCCCCAAACAACCCAACCAATCAAAACACATCTACTACTCCAACCGTCTCATTTCCTAATCTCATTCTCCAGCATCGCCTGATTTAATAAAACTGCATTTGGTTATCCTTGTTTTACATTTGTTATTGTTCATCTTATATCCTCCTCTCAAGATGCTGTCCATTCTGTTAACCTGCTCTTTCAAGTCCTTTGCCTTCTCTGATAGAATTATGTCGTCATCGGCAAACCTCTACGCTTTTATTTCTTCTCCCACAACTTTAATTCCTTCTCCAAATTTCTTTTTTGTTTCCTTTATTGCTTGCTCAGTGTACGGATTGAACAACATCAGGGATAGGTTAAAACCTTGTCTCACTATCTTACCAACCACTGTTTCCCTTTCAGGTGCCTCAACAACTTTTACAGAAACCAAAAGGAACACTAATATAAAACTGGTCTGGATTACTAATGGCATTAAAATTTCATGTAGGAGGAAATAGGGACTGAATTATAATATGAAGGGCAGTCACCACAGCCCAGCAATAGAATCTCACTAGAGAAAATACCAACACATGCTGAGGAATGTCATCAAATGGGCTAAAACAATGCATTATACGAAGAGAATAAAAAGCTCTCGGAACAAAATTGAAGCTATATCGTCAACTGTGAATGAGGTATCAGGGCAGAATGTGGGTACTCGGCATTTTATACCCATCTTGTGTGAGAATGGAACTACTGATGATCCGTCAACAATGTGAAAAATATTTAATAATCAATCTTGTCCAACGTGTTAAATCAAAAATTTATTGGTACAGGTAAATATGCCAAACTCTTAGAAGCTCGTGCTCTGACAGAACTACATCACATGCAGTTACAGGAAACAAGCAAAGAAGTAATTGAATCCATTATTATTATGGGAAACAATAAAAGATGTAATTGAATCCATTATTACATCATTAAAGAGTGGGCCCCCATGGGTACGATGAAACTTCAAGTATGATTATGAAGATCCACTCACCACACATTACTTCTGTATTCATTCACCTGTGCAATGTGTCTTTCAGGCACAGTCAATTTTACGACAAGACTGAAATATTCTTCAGTGAAACCACTTTATAAACAGGATGAAAAAGGGAATGTGGACCACTGCCAGACAATTTTTTTGCTTCCTCTGCTTTGAAAAGTTTTTTGAAAGCAATGAATGAGAGAGTAATGTCATACCTCAGTGCACACAGTTTGCTGTCAGACTTGCAATTTGGCTTCAGGAAAAGGTATGTACAGAAAACATAGTTTATTCTTTTGCACAAGACACACTATCAGGCCTCAATGATAGGTTGAGAACAGTATTTTCTTTAACTAAAGCATTTCGTTGGTGAAGCATGCAATACTTCTGCATAAATTGGAACATTATACGATTAGGGGAAAGGCTCAACAATGGTTTACTTCATATCCAGAAAGTAAGAAGCAGAAAATTGTACACTAATATAACTGGGAAGAGGTTTGAATGTGACAGGATGCCATGAAGTGGGGATACCACAGAGTTTTGATGTGTGTCAATTGCTTTTCTTGATATATATCAATTATCTGCCATTAAATGTGACAGATGACAAAAAATTCTTCTTTGTCAATGACACCATTGTTTTTGTGAAATATATGCAATATAAATGATGCAGCTAACATGGTAGTCAATAACATCTGCAATGGCTTTCAGAGAACAGAATGCAATGCATACAGTTCCCAATACAAAACTACATCAAAAGTTAAATTTTATTGTCGCCAAGCTAGTCTGAGTGTCAGTCAAATTGATCATTTTGATGTGGAGGTCATCCGTCCCATCAAATTAGGGAAGGATGCAGAAGGAAGTCAGCCATGCCCTTTCAAAGGAACCATCCAGGCATTTGCCGGAAGCATCAAGGGAAATCACAGAAAACCTAAACCAGGGTGGCTGGGTGCAAATTTGAGCCGTCATCCTCCTAAATGTGAGTCCAGTGTTCTAACCACTGTGCCACCTTGCTCTGTTATAAATTTTTTAATCAGCATTCTGTAAACTCTGTACTGATTGGTTCAATGATCAATGGTCTCTTGCATGATCCCAAAGAGTGTGATACATAAATAAATGTCCTGTAGTTATTCATCTGCTGAGAATAAGCAGCAGATACCTTGAAGGGCAGCTAAGAAGGAACTTTGGTGGTATGATTACATTTCATCTATTCCTTTGCCTTCAGAACTATGGAGCTTTGCATCAAAAACTGTAAATTAGTTCACTGTGCTAATCTCTGTAACACTTACAGGGAATAATACAACCCTGCTTGAAGAAGAAAACGAAGCACCCAGAATGGGAGGAGAAAACAAAAGGAAACTCCAGGGGCGGAGAATATATGTGACATAACTTCAGTAATTACAAAATCCAGATAAATTTCAAAGAACTTGGCAGTATGAGCCTATTATCAGTATGATGATGTATGCCCTCCGACCTGTATGCACACACTGATTACTTTGGAAAGTGTATCATAAAGCCGTTGCATCTTCTCCTGAGGTAAACTGGGCTACAACTGTTTTAACTGGTCCTTAATATCCTGGATACTGGCACAGGGACATAGCTGATGTCCAGAGCATTATGGCGGTAGTGCACAATCAACTGTTAGAAAATATAGCCTCAAGCACATTTCTTTCAGTATCCCAGGAGGATGGCACTAAGTAACTCTTACCAAATGAAAGGAGCTGTTGTTTAACAACTTCACTTATGCAAAAACCAAAAGAAGTTGCAAGTACCAAGAGAGCAGATGGAAATAAGCACAAATTCAAAGAGGCACCCAACACCAAAGTTTGATGGAAATCATAATGGGAACATGATAGAATACAGTGAAACAAATGAAACTATTCTGAAATGCTTCTGACAAAAACACTTGTACGGCTAGACACCACATTTCAACATCCGAGATACCCACACACGGAAAGAGAAAAGTATGTCGTTGACTAACACTTGTCATCTATCTACTCTACAAGCTGAAGAGCACTGTCAATAAAGAACTATCATTATATCCATATTTTGCACTCTCCCACTCCAACGTGTTATGGAATGCTACTAAGGAGTAAATCTGTCCCTGAAAATTAGTGTTTACATGGTAAAAGAAAGACCATATGAATTATGTACAGACTCCAGAATGACATTTTCACTCTGCAGCGGAGTGTGTGCTGACATGAAGCTTCCTGGCAGACCAACTATGTGCCGGACCAAGACTCAAACTCGGGACCTTTCTTCCAGGAATGCTACTTCTGCAAGATTCGCAGGAGAGCTTCTGCGAAGTTTGGAAGATAGGAGATGAGGTACTGCCATGTAAAGACTATTTCAAACAACTAAATAGAATGACAGTAGCTAGCATTTATGTCGACAACTGCCTTGTCTTTTTGTTAGAAAACCTAAGTATGAATGACCTAAGGTCAAACCCATGACTGTAACACAAAAAGTGGGCATACAATTAAGATGGAATATTTTAGGTTGCCAATGACTCTTAACAGCTATATTACCTTGGCACTGTCCACTTCAAAAAATTACCCAAGTGTCTACAGAGTGCCAATAAATATATCTCAATCTAGAATAGTAAAATGGAAAAAACAAAGGATTTTACTCTGCTCAAGAGCATGTAACAAATTACCTACATTTCTGATGCGAATGAAATACAAATAAACAACCGATTTCATTATGTAATCACATATGCCATTTTGTGTAACTACTTTACTATCATCTTGCACTTATCATATCATCATGCTCTATAGAGCATTTATCTTGTAGTTGATCTTTTATGTAATTATTTTTTTTGGAGTCATTTACTTAATTATGCAGTGCATCTACCTTGTATTATCTTCTTGAACTTAGTGACAATTTTGAGAGTATTTGTTTTATAAATTATATATATTTTCGCAGATAATAATTATCTTTGAAGAGATCAACTGCACGTAAAGACTTTCGAAGGTGAATGAAGTATCTATATTTATAAGATAACAGGTGACAAAGTAACTAACAATTCTCATAAAATTGTAGCCTACAAACATTTTAAAATTTATTTATGTCTTTGTGTGGTTCAAGATATGAATCATACACACAGTTAGTAGATAAATAAATAAAATGAAATTCCAGAAGTAATGCCAGGTAAAGCATGGGACATGAGCTAAGGGGCAAAGAAATAAAGGCATTTCAAAATAAAATGTTAAAGCTGGAAGGAAAATATTAAAAAAAAGGAACTTCCAAATTCGTTTAAGGAATTTCTTCAGAAGACCATTCTCAAAACCTGGTACAAGCACAATGAAGTAACCATTCAACTTCTATAGCTCTGTTAACACCCTGTCAATAAACTATGATCATCTGCAGCAAAAAAACTATCAGATTTTAATGAGGAAATGAATATGCTGGCTTCAGAAATGGATATAGCTCAGAAGACTATCTGGAGATTGCGAAGAAAATTACAGAATAGAGCAACAAGCATGAATTATTACCTTTTATGAGAGGCATATAGTTTAAGAAAGCTTCCATTTAGCTTAAAAAACTGTACTAACACTGATTTGTCAGATGTTGGTATGCATACAAAATACCCGCCAATGCTCCATTAAACTTAATCACACGAGTGAAAACTTAAAAGTGGAGTCAGGCAACGAGATTTCATATCATGACAACTAATCTCAGTAGTCTAAGAGGAAGATTACAGGTCTTTAAACTCTGAAAACAAAGAGAGCATATGTATTTATTGATTATATCTGGGCAATCTCCGTTTTAAAAATGACACTGTACTATTTGCTGCTTCAATAGGATGTCATATGACTGATGTGATTTAAGGAAATAAACTGTACTTCAGTGTTTTATTTTCAGGTTATGACTGTTGGCAAGTTTCGAAAGGAAATAACAACAGTGGAAAAAGTTGTATCCAGAACTAAATGTGATAAAAATCTACAAAATATAACATTTTTCTATCATAATCCTGTGTTAGGTGATTCTGACAACACAGATTATGATTATTATGTGATACGCTCAAGTCATTAGCAGCAGTGGGTATATACACAGAAAATTTCAATACAGGTTCCCCAACAATTAATTCGAGATGAACACCTCTCCAGTAATAACTAGAATTTGTTGCGCTGTTTGATAGAATCTAAAACAACAGCATTTCTAGCAACTAAAAGTAAGAGACTGAGGAACATGAAGATGGTATAGTACTTCTATGACTGAGTCTGCCCAAGCAATTGGAAAAAATTATGTATATTCAGAAAATCTTTCCCCCACAAAGTAAATACAAAAATATTTGATCACTCGTACAGGTGACGTAACCCTTGTCTTAATTAATATTTTCTTATATAATGTTATTAGCGCAGAAAACCAAGTCATTTCAAACAACAGTAAATCACAAATAAAGTGCCAGCTGTTAATCAACAATGAATGTTTTTATAGTAAAGAGTGTTACCTCTTCATTAATGACCGTGGCATTGCTTAGAGACCTCAATGCCGAGGTGATTTTTCGTCCTAGATCTGCTAAAACCATTTTGTCTTTCTTGTTAAGTCAACACAAACCGAAATTTACACTATTACTCTACAACTACAAAACGACACACTCGTGCGACAGCAGATGATGCTGGCCGTGTTTTCCAAAGATGTAACATAACAGCAAAACAATCAGCGGGAAGATATCGTGAAATGCACTTCAACATCCTGACGTTTAAAAACGACAGAGATGACATACAAGTAATACATCGAATCTCCTGCGAGATATCGCCCCACTAGTTGATAACACAAATAACCCTGGATAGAGACAAATAGAGGTGCTGCGAGTACGAGAGTGTCTCACACCAGCGAAACGCATGGCTGCACTGACGCTTTTGGCTGGAAATAGACGTCAAATGATCATATTTCAGAGACTGACTTCAGAGAACACCTGTCTGCAAGTGTTCCACCAATCTACCGTTCTAAAATGGCTCTGAGCGCTATGGGACTTAACATCTATGGTCATCAGTCTACCGTTCTAAAACTTGCTGCTAAGACGTGTGCTACACTTTCCTATTCCCATGTAGCTTACTTGTTCCCATTTCGCTTGTTTTCTGTGTTATATTCCCTGCTGGAATTTACTTTTATAAATACAGTGTATACTATTAAGAACAGACAACAGGTTCCCATGCCTAAATAGTATCTCCAGCAGTTTAAAAAATCGTCCACAAAACAGATTTCAACACTTCAAATATCACATACACCAGATGACACAAAGAAAAACAAACCATTGGAAAGAGTAACATGGGGCATTTCACAGACTTAAAAGTCCTCCATAAAAACACGCAATCAATAAAAAAATAAAATACAACTATTAGAAGTTGAGCTCCAATCTTTGAACTGCACAGTAGTTTGTATTACTGAACACTGGTGTAGAGACACAGAAATCCAACATGTAGTATTATCATCATATGAAAAGGCAAACTCTACTACAGAACTACTTCAAGGGGTGGAGGATCATGCATTTATGTCAGAAAAGGAACACAGTTCAAATCAAGACATGACTTCAGTACAGTGAGTGAAGATAAACACTTTGAAATATCACCTATTGAATTAACAGGGCTTGATATCGCCAAGAAATTAATCATTTTGTGTGTGTATAGATCTCCCAGTAGTAGTGTGGACACTTTTTTCAATAAATCAACAGAAATTCTAGATAAAGTCTCAGGTACAAAAGTCAACATAATTCTGTGTGGGGACATTAACAGCAAGACTAATATCATAAATGAATCCAGCAGCACCTTCATAAACATCCTTTAAAGTTTTGGCATATCTCTATTGGTCAATAGTGCAACAAGGATTACTACAACGACTGCATCAGTAATTGACCATGTGGCCACAAATATGGACAGTGAAAAATGTGATGTAGCTGTAAAAGATCTCGGACTATCAGACAATCTCTGTAAATAACAACAGTAAAATCAGGCATCGAATCATTCCCTAAACTACAAGCCTACAAACGATATCTATCAGAAATCGAAATAAAAGATTTTTCAAAAGAACTAGAAAAACAAAGCTGGTATGAAGTGTATGAGGAAACCATTGTGAATATGAAATTCTCTGAATTCTCCACATTGTTTAAACTGAACTTTGAAAAGGCATTTCCAAAAGTATGCATGTCTGTATCAACAGCTCACAAAAACAGATGGATAACAGCAGGCATTAAGAAGTCCTCCCAATCACTTAAACACCTCAGTACCATGAAAAAGATATGCAATGATTCAGAATTATTAAATTCCTATCATAGATACAAAAAGATCTATAGGAAGGTGCTGATTGCTGCAAAAAAGTAATTTAATGACAAAATAATATATAATGCAGAGAATAAAAGCAAAGCAGTTTGGGATGTTATATAAAAGGAAACGGGGAGAGGCAAACAAATGCAGAATAACATACTGCTAAGGGAGGGGGATAAAAAAAAGCACTCTGTCTTCAGGATACGAGTGGCCTACCGGGACCATCCGACCGCCGTGTCATCCTCAGTGGAGGATGTGGAGAGGAGGGGCATGGGGTCAGCACACCACTCTCCCAGTCGTTATGATGGTATTCTTGACTGAAGCCGCTACTATTCGGTCGAGTAGCTCCTCAATTGGCATCACGAGGCTGAGTGCACCCCAAAAAATGGCAACAGTGCATGGCGGCCTGGATGGTCACCCATCCATGTTCCGACGACGCCCGACAGCGCTTAACTTCAGTGATCTCGCAGGAACTGGTGTATCTAATGCGACAAGGCCATTGCCAAAGGAGGGGGATAAAGTAATAAATGACCCACAACACTTACCAAACTATTTATACGAGCATTTTTCAAGTATAGCAGAGAAGTTACAGCAAAAATTCCCCAAAACAAACACAACACCTGTAAATAATGTTGCACCTAAATACAATGACATTACTTCCAACCACAGACAATGAAGTCAATGAAACTGTTCAAAAACCAAAAAGTAAAAAGTCAGTAGGCTTAGATGAAGTACCAATGTGTGTACTGAAACAATGCATAGGGATTATACAAGGCCCCTTGACAAATATAATAAATGAATCCTTCACATCAGGGACATTTCCAGAGCAGTTGAAACACGCAAGAGTTGTACCTTTGCTTAAGAAAGGTAATACAGAAGACATAGAAAATAACCAGCCCATTTCCCTACTGTCAGTATTCTCAAAAATAATAGAAGCAATTATGAAAGACAGATTAATGAATTACTTGAAGAAATACAATCTTTTAAGCGAATCACAATTTGGTTTCCGAAGTGGCAACAACCTGGAGTCAGCCATAGTAGAATTCACAAAAGTTGTACTTGATGATCTTGATAAAGATGAGTGTGTCACAGGCATATTTTTGGATCTTTCTAAGGCATTTGATTCAGACGACCACAAGATTCTATTAAATAAATTAGGAGCATTAGAAATAAGAGGGGTAGCTAATGACTGATTTCAGCCATACCTAACATATAGGCCACAAAGAGTAGAGATAACACATACGTAAAATAGATCTGAACCTTTAGTAAAACACTTATCAGAATCAAAATACATTCATATAGGGGTTCCGCAGGGTAGCATATTAGAACCAATACTGTTCCTGATATCCATCAATGACTTTCCCAGTAGTGTTACTCCTGGTGAAAAAGTACTCTTTACTGATGACAGCAATATTATAGTCACTGCGAAAACAAGAGAACTCCTTGCCAAGAAAGCAAATGAAACTCTCAGGCAAGTTTATGATTGGTCAATAAGCATTAAAGTGACATTGAACATAAAGAAAACTAATGCCATGAATTTCAGTTTGAAGAGGAAAAATGACAGTGTTAAATTACATGTAGATGGTACCTCTATAGACTGTATAACAAATGCAAAATTTCTAGGAATGAATATTGATTCTCAGTTGAAGTGGTGTCAATATGCAAAGGTACTTGCAAACAGAATGTCATCAGCATGTCATGCCCTTAGAATCCTATCACCCATGTGTAACATGCAGTGTATTTTAGTTATATATTATTCATATGTACACTCAATTCATAGCTATGGCGTTCTTTTTTGGGAAGCAAATACGCAAAATATGAACACAATTTTCAAACTCCAGAAAAGAGCCATAAGAAAAATAACCAAAAATGCTAGTCGAGCTCATTGTAAAGATCTGCTCAAAACACTGGGGATTTTAACTGCTCCATGTGAATACATTTATCAGTCAGTTGTACACATCAAAAATAACATTGGTAATTACTGCACAAATAGCCCTGTCCATGACCATGCAACAAGAAATAGACTCAACTTACATTTACCAAGAAAAAAATAAACCTAAAACTCTAAACAGCATTTTCTACCAAGGAATAAAATGGTACAATAAATTACCAAAAGAGATTAAAGAAATTGCAAAAATACACTTATTTAAAAAGGAAGTTAAAAAGTACCTGTTATGCAATACATTTTGTACATTGAAAGATTACTTAGATAAAACAGAGGAGGGTTTGATAAAAAAAATGTAATATGGATAAATAATAATAACAGTGATTATAAAACATCCAACATTCCACATAACACCTTCACTTTACGTTTTTTCCCTTCTGTTTTCCTTTCTAGAAATACTTACCCCCAAGCTATGCATAGCACAATACTAATACCTCTTCGTCTTTCTGAACTTAACATCTCACTCATTATGGAGGGATGCTGACTCAGTTTTTTAGGAAAGCAAATGGGAAGTTGCGGTACAGAAAATGTCCCAGAGATCACCAGTGTGTGTGTGTGTGTGTGTGTGTGTGTGTGTGTGTGTGTGTGTGTAGTGAATGAGGTGTTATGAAACGATGTGTGTATAGTGTGTGCAGTGACTGATAGTGATATATGAGTGAACAGTGTGGCATTAAATTATTTAGTAAGCTATTTATAGAAAAAGTATTGTATACCAGGAGTAAATCTAATGATTGTCTCTAACAAGAAGTCTGTAAATATATGTGTATACGAAATAGCTTATTTTAATTTGATCTAAACTTGTAAATAATTTGACATGTCCTATATCCTTGTAAAAAGAGATCTATGAATGAATAAAGCTACTACTACTAGAATTTAAATACAGTAAATAGATAAAAAGATGTAGGTTGCAGCAGGTTTTCGAATATGAAGAAGCTTGCTCAGAATAGTGTGGAGAGCTGCATCAAACGAGACATTGGTTGTTATGGTGATGATTGGCACTGTTTAAAGAGTCTGCTGTTCCTTGCCCATAACATTAGTTTTTTTAGAAATGAGAGTCTCCAAAGTGTACATTCATGATAAAGGTAGAATACCTAAACTTTTAAACAGGGGATTACAGGAGTTTCTAGGTTTACTTCCTTTATGGTTCTAATGGTCTTTCTTTCTGTTCTGAAAACTCGCTTAACTGCTGTCAAGTTACCCTAGAATATGAATCTGTATTTAAGGTGAAAATGAAAATAGGCATTATGGGTACTCTTAACTGTTTTTTCACATGACATCCACATTTTAAATAACACTGAAACTAATGCTCTTTACTATTTCCATCACAAACTCAGTGATGGAATTAATAAGTATGCTCAGTCAGATGGCTAGTCCTATGTCTAAATCTCAAACTGACGTGGTAGACCAGGGGCCATAGATAAAGTGTGGGATGAGGAGCTCCAGTCTTCCACCCCCCCCCCCCCCCCCCCCCTCTGAGCCAAGGGCTGTTTTCTTTAAGTTGCCACATTGAAATATTGCAATTATTAGTTGTAATAAATATGAGATTAAATTTTTACTGTTGAATACTTACAATAACTGTTAGACTGCATAGTTTGGCAGCAGCAAGAACTGGCACAATGTCTGTAATTTGTCGATGCTAAGCTGAGCTTTGGCTCCCTAATTGTTACCAGTGCATGTCAGTACCATTTGTGTAGACTCTCTTATACTTACGACTGTTGACAATTTCAGTGCTCTAACAGCTATACCACCATAGAGGCAAGGCGGAGTCATGTTGTGTCTGTCAACTGAAAAATAAATACCTTAAAAAGTGTGTGTGAACATGAAAAACTCTATGATATTCTTTCATATAGTCTTGTAATTTACACCACAGTTGCTGATTATCAGTGCACATGTATGCCTAAAGATGTATGATTGTGTAGCAGATGGATAGCATTCCCCTTCTTCATCCCTTCTCAATGTGGTAATGGAGTTCTCCTTCCTGCTACCTCTGCACCTCACATTCCGCAGAGGTCGAGACGTAACTTAGGTTCGACAACTTATATAGACTTCTATCGACATCTACAAAGTGGAATTATGACGTCTGAGATTATTAAAACTTGAAGCAAAAGAAAAATGGGTTAAGCAATATAGTGATTACCAAAATCACGAACGTATTTAAAACTTTAGACTTTAGAGCGTCTCACAGGTTCAATCATAGTAATGTAACAACAATGTACCTAATACTAGGTTGGCCTAATTGCCAATAACGTAAGACCACTCAGGGTTGTGTCCTAGGGTCACTGACCAATTACTGAGCTTGTGTTTGTTTACATGAGGGTTAAAAGATGAACGGAGTTTGTGAAAGTTTTAAAACGTTTCGTCAAACTGATAACAAAAAGGTAGTTGCAGTACTTAGTGTGACTGAGACTCTGTTGATTGTCCAGTTCGACTGAAGTGATATATCATGGTAAGTTTCTTTATTATTATTTCGTATGAATGAAGTGTTAAACCAGCGGAAAAATGCTCCTGTCAAAGCACAAAAAAGGCGGAAACGTTCCTCTTTAAAAGGACTAGGGCAGAAAGGTGAGGAACCAGTTGCCTCAATCCTCATTCCACTTTCCTCACCAAAAATTTTAGCATGGGAACATGTCCACACTCTAGTATCACAGAACATTCTAAATCCTTTTACCCAGCCTCTCTTTGTAGTGAAGCTGTCATACTCAGCATCTCCCTCTTAGCGACACTGTCTATATGTGTCTCTCTCCCTCTGCTTCCTTTGCAACATTGATTTACAGTATATTCAACTGACACAGTCTCCTTTCTAACTTATACTCTCTTCTTTTGTCTTTCTCTCCTACTGCCACTGTCTCCACCATACCTTGACAGCTCAATTATTGTGGTGGGTCCTACTGATTTTTTCCCCAGTAACCATGTGTTTAAAATTTCAGTCTAATATGTGCCCTCGTCTGTACTAACATGCTAAAGTTCGCCATTCTGGGAGGGTCCAGATCCACACTCATCTGTATTTTTTCATTTCGACTGTCTTCTCTCTCTCTGCCTCCTACTGCTGTTGTCTTCATCCACCTCTCTTTCTCTTTCACTGCCATTTTCGCTCTCCAACCATCATTGTCTCTTCTCTCTTTCTTTCCCACGGTTCTGTCTCCCCTTTCTTCCATCATCATTGTCTCTCTGCTACTCTTTTTCAGCACAAAAAAGTATGAATACGTTCACATGTCAAAATTTTTGATGAGGGAGGCAGACCGAAGACTGAGGCAGCATGTTCACCACTCTTCTGGCAGAGTCTTTTAAAGAGGAACATATTCACCGTTTTTGAGTTGCGATCGAAGATTTCCCTCTTTTCCCTGCTACAGCAGGATGTGCTCCTTATGCATGGTCCAGTCACATTACTGTGACCACCTCCTATGTTCCACGTCAATGTACAATAAACTCTCATAGATGGCAAGTGAAAGCACTAGCAGTGAAGGGTATGTAAAGTGCATTGGGGGCACGTGGAACACAATGCAGTCGTTGTTTTAATGTGGAAATGGAGCAATTTATTGTTTCCCAAAGGGCATGACTATGGGCTTTCAGGCCAAGGGTGAAAGCATTCCAAAATTGCAAAGTTTGTAAACTATTCACATGCCACCACAGTTAAAGTATACTGTGCATGGCAAAATTGCGCCATCCAAAACCATTGCCGAAGCAACTGCGGTGCGCTACAGGCCATAGATGGCAGGGGTGAATGACAGTTGCACAGATGTGCACCGGCAAATAAAAATCCAACTGTTGAGCAACTGTCCACCTAGATGAACCCATGGGACTACCAAGAGAGTCTCCTCAATGACCATTCAGTGAACGTTGTTTTGTGTGGGCCTGGTTCATGCACCCATGCTGACTGTTGTTCATTGATGACAAAGAATGGAATTTGCATACCAATACCACAATTGAGTGTCCGCTGAGTGGCGACAGATGGCCTTTGCAGACGAATCACGTTTTGTTCTCCATCAGACAGATGGCTGTTGAAGTGTACAGCGTGAAGTGTCTGAAAGCAAACACGCTGCAACAGCTAAATAAATGTAAATGTTGTGTGACTAGGGCCTCCCGTCAGGTAGACCGTTCGCCGGGTGCAAGTCTTTCGATTTGACGCCACTTCGGCAACTTGCGCATCGATGGGGATGAAATGATGATGATTAGAACAACACAACAGCCAGTTCCTGAGCGTAGAAAATCGAACACCGGGCCCTTGGGATTGACATTCTGTTGCGCTGACCACTCAGCTACCGGGGGCGGATGCTGCAACAGCTATGGCCTGGGGAATGTGTACGTGGCATTCCCTGGCTTATCTCGTCATTCTAGAAGTCACAATGGATCAACACAAGTATGTATCCATCTTTGGTTTTGTAAACCATAGTCGCCAGTTTTGCAAAGGCCTCGTCGCTACTGCTGTGGAGGCCATTTGCAGTGGCTGTTATGGTCAGACGAGTTTGTCAGTTTATGAAACAGCTTCTTTTGCAGTACACCACTAAGACAATTTCTCCCTGCTTTAGGTTTTCTGTGATTTCCCTAAATCGCTCCAGGCAAATGTCGGAATGGTTCCTTTCAAAGGGCATGGCTGACTTCCTTCCCTGTCCTTCCCTAATCCGATGAGACCGATGACCTCGCTGTCTGGTCTCCTCTTCCAAACAACCCAACCCAACCCACTCCCTGCCACTATTACACAGCAATGCCCCAGTGTCAGGTAAATGGATAGGAAAACAAAGGTTCTACAACACTTCAACAAAGTAGTAACAATGTCACACAAATGAGTTAAAAAGGTTTACTTATCTTTGTTACTAGTTGGAATATGAAGTCTGCAACACTGCGCATCTCTGGCACTGGCACCAACTCGCATCTTTACGCCTGTGGTGCTTTTACCCTGGCTGTGTCTTGTTCAGACGACACGGCATTTGGGGACCCTGACTATCCCAACATGCAGTTTGCTTTTCCTCAACACAACGGCATCTACCAGCAGGACAACACTACTTGTCACACAGCACACAGTGTGCATGTTTTGAAGAGCAACAGAATGAGTTTACCATACTCTCCTGGCCACCAAACTTCTTGGATTTAAAACCAACCGAGAATCTGTTGGGCCACCTCGTACGGGATGTTCCCACCATGGACCCTCAACTGAGAAACCTATCCACAGCACTTTAATATGCATAGCTCCACATTCCTGTAGGTACCTTCCTGGACCTTCCTGACTCTTTTCCAGCATGTCTCGCTGCTGTCTGCACTGCAAAGGGGGTTATTCGGGGTTTTGATAGGTGGTCACATAATGTGACTAGACAGTGTATAAACTGAATTCTATAGGTCAGGAAAGTTTTGACAGTTTAGTTATATACTTGGACAAATTTATATACTTTGACACATATAAACAACAAATAAGTATGTGCAATATAAGGTCAACACAAAATCCTTTGCTTTAAATTTTTCTGTCTACTTTGCTCATCAATCCCAGTTTACCATAATCGCCAGACTTGTGATTCATATCTTAAAAAAGTAAACATGTTATAGGAACGTTTTACTGAATTTTCAGTTTTTCCAGTTTTACATAATTTTTGGTAGTCATTTTAAATTCTTTTCAGGCATGTTAAAACTCTTTTCAGACCATTTTTTGTCACTGAAATACCACTTTTGCGTATTTGTATTGGCATGAAGTGCCCAGTGCACAGAGACGGTGTGTCATAAAGTTTTACTAGCGAAAAAATGCTGACTAAAAACTTAATTTGGTGACCTCATGCCCGTTACAATGGCTTCAGAACCATTTCCAAATGTTCACCATGTCAGTTAAAACTACTTTTATGCCCCAGACCAGGTATTGTAATCATGTTTTAAGTGTATAAGTACAGTATCTCTGAACCTATGGATCTCACCAACGGATAATGATATCGAAAAAAATTTCTAAGTTCCCCACAAACATCACCTTAAGACAGGGCTTCACAACATTCGTGCTCACGGAGCAAGCTGTGAGCAGCAAGGCGCGAGTACGGAGCAGCGTGAGCACGCTACCCCCACTACAGGACCAGAGCGGAGAGTGGGGAAAGTCACGTGGGGCACACAACAGCTACCACCAGTCAATGTAAATCCGCAGCCACCTGCAAGGATATCACTTACGAATTATTACCGTGACAAATGAAACAAATAAAGGAGAATGTACACATGCCACGTAATTTTATTAGCTTAGTGTATGCCTCTACATTCGCATTAATTTGTGAACTGTTACACAATAAAAGGTGTCACTGAAGTGTGGGATTCTCGAATATCTTGTACTTTTTGCCCTTTACAATTGCGTCTATGTTTGGAGTAATTGTTCTTGTGTATTTTAGGCGCAGCATGCAGTTTAAATTTCGATCAGACAATGCGTTTCTCAGGCGCGTCTTGTTAAATTTCATTGCAGAGAACAGTTGTTCACAAACATACGTGGAACCGAACATTGATATTATTGTAGCCCCCAGTTTGTGCAAACGAGGTTGGTTGGTTGGTTTGGGGAAAGCATTCAGATAGCTAGTTAAATCTGCTAAGAACGCGAGATCACATTCAAACGTGCGCGCGCATTTCCCCTCCCTCCCCTCCCTCCCTACTCCGCGACCTTGCACCTGCTCGCGAGCACGTGCCTGAGCAGACGCGAGTACTCGCGCTCAAAACCGGCCAGTTGTTAAGCCCTGCCTTAAGACCATATAGTAAAAAATTCGACGATCTTTCTTGATGTAATATTACAGAAATGACCATCACCACAACTGGTACTTTTTGTACTAAAAATCATGGTATTTCAGGGTTTTCTCAGGAACCACCCATGAACAAATGATTTTTTTGTGAGCTGCCTGAGGGTCACACTAGACCAGACATAACACAAAACAACCAACTGATTTGCTCAATGTGCATGGGCTGGAGGAAGTGTGTAATGTTGAAATTATGAGTCTGCCCATCCTTCTGATAGGTATACAAATAGTCGCTAGGCCAAACGCTATCCAAGACATTTCATCGCTCATCTACATGATCAATGCGACATAAGATATGACCACATGAAAAATCGCATTTTTGCACGTGTCTTTGGGGAACATATTGGTACAGTGCAGTATCGTGCAGGGACCAATAACAGTATAAATTTGATCAAGCTGATATTACATGGCAGTAATTTTAACGTCTCTATCATCCATGGGGTTGTTAATTATTGCGGCCGGAACGGATCCTCTACGTCGTTTCTAGGTCCCCAGTAAACATACAATACAATACAATCCCCTCGTTCCGTTCCCCCTGTCCATCCCTTTTGCCCCCTCTTCTGTTCAACTCATCCTCCTCCACACTCTCTCTGCCCATCTCCTCCTGACATCTCTGGCCATCCACTCCTCCATCCTCTCTGTTCATCACATCCTTCCCCTGTCCCCTTCTCTGACCATCTCATCCTACTCCTCTTTAAAAATCAATCTCCTCCAAGCCCTCTCAAACACTGCTTCCCTTTCATGCTCCTCGACTCTTATAACTGCCATCTGGTTTCTGTAAAAGTTATAAATAGACTTTCGCTTTCTGTATTTCACACCTGCTACCCCATAATTTCAGTGAAATTATTCCAGTGAACACTGTCAAAAGTTTTCTCTAAGTCTATAAATGCTATAAAAGTAGGTTTGCCTTTTCTTAACCTGACTTCTAAGATAAGTTGCAGGGTCAGATAACATTAAGATATCTGGCAACTGGAGACACTCTTATTATCACTATATTATGCTTACTCTATTCCTAAAATTTATGTTTTCAAGTACGTCTAAGACAGAAAAGTTGTGTAGCAAATACTGTAGTGAATGGGAACAGTGTGTGTTGAATCTTTTTGTAGAGATGGCTGTAGGCTGCCCCTGGTGGAAAGCCTGAGATAAACGTATGTGGCCAAAGTTAGGTAATACACTCCTGGAAATGGAAAAAAGAACACATTGACACCGGTGTGTCAGACCCACCATACTTGCTCCGGACACACGCACGGCACAGCGGACACACCAGGAACCGCGGTGTTGGCCGTCGAATGGCGCTAGCTGCGCAGCATTTGTGCACCGCCGCCGTCAGTGTCAGCCAGTTTGCCGTGGCATACGGAGCTCCATCGCAGTCTTTAACACTGGTAGCATGCCGCGACAGCGTGGACGTGAACCGTATGTGCAGTTGACGGACTTTGAGCGAGGGCGTATAGTGGGCATGCGGGAGGCCGGGTGGACGTACCGCCGAATTGCTCAACACGTGGGGCGTGAGGTCTCCACAGTACATCGATGTTGTCGCCAGTGGTCGGCGGAAGGTGCACGTGCCCGTCGACCTGGGACCGGACCGCAGCGACGCACGGATGCACGCCAAGACCGTAGGATCCTACGCAGTGCCGTAGGGGACCGCAACGCCACTTCCCAGCAAATTAGGGACACTGTTGCTCCTGGGGTATCGGCGAGGACCATTCGCAACCGTCTCCATGAAGCTGGGCTACGGTCCCGCACACCGTTAGGCCGTCTTCCGCTCACGCCCCAACATCGTGCAGCCTGCCTCCAGTGGTGTCGCGACAGGCGTGAATGGAGGGACGAATGGAGACATGTCGTCTTCAGCGATGAGAGTCGCTTCTGCCTTGGTGCCAATGATGGTCGTATGCGTGTTTGGCGCCGTGCAGGTGAGCGCCACAATCAGGACTGCATACGACCGAGGCACACAGGGCCAACACCCGGCATCATGGTGTGGGGAGCGATCTCCTACACTGGCCGTACACCACTGGTGATCGTCGAGGGGACACTGAATAGTGCACGGTACATCCAAACCGTCATCGAACCCATCGTTCTACCATTCCTAGACCGGCAAGGGAACTTGCTGTTCCAACAGGACAATGCACGTCCGCATGTATCTCGTGCCACCCAACGTGCTCTAGAAGGTGTAAGTCAACTACCCTGGCCAGCAAGATCTCCGGATCTGTCCCCCATTGAGCATGTTTGGGACTGGATGACGCGTCGTCTCACGCGGTCTGCACGTCCAGCACGAACGCTGGTCCAACTGAGGCGCCAGGTGGAAATGGCATGGCAAGCCGTTCCACAGGACTACATTCAGCATCTCTACGATCGTCTCCATGGGAGAATAGCAGCCTGCATTGCTGCGAAAGGTGGATATACACTGTACTAGTGCCGACATTGTGCATGCTCTGTTGCCTGTGTCTATGTGCCTGTGGTTCTGTCAGTGTGATCATGTGATGTATCTGACCCCAGGAATGTGTCAATAAAGTTTCCCCTTCCTGGGACAATGAATTCACGGTGTTCTTATTTCAATTTCCAGAAGTGTATAATAGCTGCAAGGGAAGCTGTGTGGATTAGAAGCTTTATGGAGTAGGTAGACCTTCAATAGTGTAAGAGGTGCTTGGAGTGGAGTAGTATTATGAAAGTCTCCTTTTGGAAATCAGTAATGTCAGATGTCAAAACATGAATTGACATTACAAAATTAATTAACTCCTCAAGTTCATTAACATTTCTGTAATCACATAGTAAGTGAAGAAGGGCCTTAATAGATCGCTTGCACTTAATCATTTAATGTTATATTATCAGTTTGTAGTTTAGGTACTGGTGAAGATACTGGCGTAGTGAAAGAGTAGATAGACATGATGGTAAAGATGGTACTTCTTTCCAATGCCGGCTGTGGTAAGTCGGTGGCTAACTATCACAATGAACAGTAGTATTGAGCAAAGTCCCGTATGGTACTTCTCTCAGCACCAGTAATACACATTTCTGGAGGGAGTAGTAATTACTGGGAACCTCTGAGGAATTCAAACCGAGTTTTAACAGTATGATGAGTGTTCTGAGCTTATTCAAAACAGTGACAGAAATAAGATCAAAAAAATATGTACATCAATAATGAGTCAAAGAGGTAGTGAACTTTTGTTTGGTGAAACATCATAATTTCCAATATAAATATCCAGAATGATCAGTAGTTCACATTTTTAACTCATGATTCTACAGTGTAGGTAAGTTATTTATATGCTTTGCATTTGTGTGTTTCTGACGATGTTTAAGTTTCTCACGTACTTGTAGCCTATTGGCTGTTTGATTAGGTTACATTTCTCATTCGTACAGTGCTTTCAGAACATGTAGGTGAGCCAAAGATTGGTGTAGAATGCTTAACAACATTGAAATGGGTCAGTCAGAGCCGCTTCATAAAACTCCGATTTCTAACTAATCTTGCATAGTAGTTGTGCCGAATTAATGCCAGAAACTACTCTGTCAAGTTAATACCAATTTATTTATTTATTTTGCTTATATAAGTTCTCTTCGTTATGCATATTTCCTATGACCATGAATGAATAAGAGAATGTGTCCAAGCGGATTTCAAATGTTTCCACAGGTGGTCAGTTAGCAAACATAGCGGTTAACCCTTTCCAACTTCACCTTGTGGGGAGATAATAGCAGAGAGCAAAAGCAGTGGACATGTCAAAAGACAAATGCTAAGTCTGGATGCTGTTCAGGTTTATTTGGTCAGATGTATCAGGATCTCTTTCCTCTACCTGTTCAAAAGAGAAACTGTTTCAGCCAAGCGCCATGTTTATTACTCTTGCAGCGAATTGGTGAGTTAACAGATATGATCCCTTGAGATGTCTTGTTTGATTGTGAATCATGATAAGTGAATGTGATATAGTAGTTTGCAGTGTTAATTAATACATTCTGTAGCAGCTTTGTTATGTTAGATATGCGTTTCATGATCCCTTTTCCGATTTTGATTATTTAATTTCGTGAGCTGAGAGTACGCAGATGGAAGGGTGCGTTGTTTGGCTCTGAGTTACCACCATGTGTGTCCTGGGTCTGATGCACCATGTACTATGAGCTCCCCCTTTGCTAATTTGATCACTTATTCACTCATGCATAATGTGAGGAATAATAGGTTAAATTATGTACTATTTTGACTGGAATACTTTTGTGTTTCATGTGATCACCCTCGTCTGTTAGGGCGCCAAGTGTTTGTGATTGGATAATTTTCAGTTGATACGACCATGCATCTTGTAGATCATGAAATTCTGCCTCTAATGAATAGCTTCATAGACAAAGAATTATTATTCATTGACTATTTCTCGATTAATAAAAAATGTTTATGGCCATTCATCTTTGAGACAATACCATTCACTGCCCTTTCTGTTCATTCCTCGCTTGCATCAGTGGGAGTAGACTATGGCATGGACCATTGCTCGCTCTTGCACAGTTAAAAATTCATGTGAATTTAAATGAATCTTGTCACATGTTCTGCAACTTAGATGTCTTGAACACAACGCTGATGCCACTCACAACGATCAAGAGACCCCCTAATTAATAAAGAATTACGAATTGGAGTCATGAGTTAGATTGTACACCTCTGTTTGCACCTTAAAAACATTTTATAAATATGTTTTAAAGTGATCTCAGTGGCAGTTCTATGTCTGACATGAATAAATCATCAGCATTCATGAAAAAATAATCTTACATCTCTGTAATGATTTTGTACTCTGCATTCCATTTCCTATCCATCCACATACACGTATCCCCAAAAGAATAATGCTAATGGAATATTAGCATACCTTTTAGAGGAAGTAATAAACCAATTAAAAAATATATAGTGAGCTAAAGCCCAGTGTAGTTGTTCTGTAGTCACCTACCACTATATGCTTGTACAGATTCCCATTATCTGCAGTGTGAAATCAAAATTTATTTGTTTAATGGCCCACATTCACGTACGTTAATTATTATGAAAGACAGGCATTATAGGCAGTGAATGTGACATAGATGTAAGTGCATGTTATTTAGCAGTGCGTGTCCAGATTTAAATTTTACACCCATTTTTCCAGCCATTCCTACTCAGAATCTCCTTTTTAGTATCTACTGAAAGATCAGTATTAATTGTAAAATGTATGATCTTGGGAACGGCCACAATCTGAAAGATTACTACTACTGACCCGTTTCTATTCTAAGCATGGCCACCATTTTAAAGGTTCCTATTAACTAGTAATTTAGGAAATTACAGGCTTGGTAGCGCTGAACAAGGCCGCACGTACAGAGATAGAGCTCTCGTGAAAGTTAAGTAATTTAGGTTGTAATTAATTGTAGTTGAACACTTTTAACTGATTAAATACGTTCTTTAGTGTACTCTTCAAGCTCACTATTAAAGGTTTTTCTTGTATGTGCGTAGTGTTCTAGTAATCGCGAAAAGTTCGTTTGTTTACTAACTGCTGCTTGGGCCTAATTTTTCGAGTGTGCATATTTAGCGTTATACCGCAATTGGAATTGTATTTGCTGTAGTTTAACTGATTAAATACGTTCATTATGGTGCCTTTCAAGCTCACCATTAAAGGTTTTTCTTTTATTTGCGTATTGTCCCAGTAATAGCGAAAAGTTTGTTTTGTTTGTATTTCGCGGCTTTGCCTTACTTTCCGAGTGTGCATACTTAGCGTTATACCGCAATCTTAAGTACATTTGGTATAGATTAATTAATTAAATACGTTCATTAGTGTGCTCATCAAGCCTGCCATTAAAGGTTTTTCTTTTATTTACGTATTCTTCCATTTATCGCAGAAAGTTCGCTTTCGTTTCATTCGGCTGTTTAGTTTAGTTTATGATCGTGCGTATTTAGCGTTGTACCACAAATTTAAGTGCCTTTGGTAATAGTTTACTCACATATTAATTTCCAAAACATATTTAGTGTCCTTTTGCATCTGTATTTAATATATTATCGTTATCACTTAGTAAATCTATTAACTAATTTCCAAACTACCATCGATACTTAGTGTGTGAGCTGCAGTAGGAAAGTTAGTTCAGGGGTTTTGTGCAGCTGTTGAGACAGCTGTGGGGAAATTGTAGCGGCGTGGGATTTGGGGAAGCAAATGAGACTCTTCCATTCTTTTGCAGGGTTTGCTCAAGAGATATGATTATAGCTGAACAGAAGGAGAAAATTAGAGCCCTTCAGGCTGATATGGACAGAACGAGGAAGGAACTGAAGAGGTTAAGGGGGGAGGAGGGTAATCAGCGGTGGGAAGTGGTAGCTGGGAACAGGGACCACAGAAAGAGGACAGTGTCTGACAATTTCCCAATTGGCACAACCAATAGATTTGCCTTGCTACCACAGTTAAGTAAGGAAGAGGCTCCAGTAGAAGTAGATGTAGTTAAGATGCAACAGAATCTCACTAGGAAACCAACTGTATCAAAAAAAGGAGGAAGTAAGAGGAAAGTTCTGTTTCTAGGTAGCAGCCATGGAAGAGGTGTGGGCCAGAATTTGCAGGAAAAATTAGGTGACAGGTACCAGGTCACAAACTTCTTCAAGCCAAGCGCAAGTCTTAGCCAGGTGGTAGAGGATATAGGTTCCTTGTGCAAGGATTTCACAAAGCAGGCTCGTGAGATGATAGTGGCTGGAGTCGGAAACAGTATTGATAGGGATCAGGGCCAGAGTATTGAGTGTGTTGTTGTTGTTGTTGTGGTCTTCAGTCCTGAGACTGGTTTGATGCAGCTCTCCATGCTACTCTATCTTGTGCAAGCTTTTTCATCTCCCAGTACCTACTGCAACCTACATCCTTCTGAATCTGCTTAGTGTATTCATCTCTTGGTCTCCCTCTACGATTTTTACCCTCCACGCTGCCCTCCAATACTAAATTGGTGATCCCTTGATGCCTCAGAACATGTCCTACCAACCGATCCCTTCTTCTGGTCAAGTTGTGCCACAAACTTCTCTTCTCCCCAATCCTATTCAACACCTCCTCATTAGTTATGTCATCTACCCATCTAATCTTCGGCATTCTTCAGTAGCACCACATTTCGAAAGCTTCTATTCTCTTCTTGTCCAAACTATTTATCGTCCATGTTTCACTTCCATACATGGCTACACTCCATACGAATACTTTCAGAAATGACTTCCTGACACATAAATCAATACTGGATGTTAACAAATTTCTCTTCTTCAGAAACGCTTTCCTTGCCATTGCCAGCCTACATTTTATATCCTCTCTACTTCGACCATCATCAGTTATTTTGCTCCCCAAATAGCAAATCTCCTTTACTACTTTAAGTGCCTCATTTCCTAATCTAATTCCCTCAGCATCACCCGACTTAATTAGACTACATTCCATTATCCTTGTTTTGCTTTTGTTGATGTTCATCTTATATCCTCCTTTCAAGACACTGTCCATTCCATTCAACTGCTCTTCCAAGTCCTTTGCTGTCTCTGACAGAATTACAATGTCATCGGCGAACCTCAAAGTTTTTATTTCTTCTCCATGAATTTTAATACCTACTCCTAATTTTTCTTTTGTTTCCTTTACTGCTTGCTCAATATACAGATTGAACAACATCGGGGAGAGGCTACAACCCTGTCTTACTCCCTTCCCAACCACTGCTTCCCTTTCATGTCCCTCGACTCTTATAACTGCCATCTGGTTTCTGTACAAATTGTAAATAGCCCTTCGCTCCCTGTATTTTACCCCTGCCACCTTTAGAATTTGAAAGAGAGTATTCCAGTCAACATTGTCAAAAGCTTTCTCTAAGTCTACAAATGCTAGAAACGAAGGTTTGCCTTTCCTTAATCTTTCTTCTAAGATAAGTCTTAAGGTCAGTATTGCCTCACGTGTTCCAGTGTT